>NC_050101.1:140756989-142006989 GCF_902167145.1 Zea mays
TCCACGTCCGAGGCCCAACCGGTGGCGTTTAAGGCGACGGAGGAGAAGAAGGAGGAGTCTACACCAAGTAGACAACCAATTGACGCCTCCAAGCTCGACAATGAGGAGATGGCTTTAATCATCAAAAGCTTTCGGAAAATCCTCAAGCAACGGAAGGGGAAGGATTACAAATCCCGTTCAAAGAAGGTTTGCTACAAGTGTGGTAAGCCCGGTCACTTTATTGCTAAATGTCCATTATCAAGTGACAGTGACAGGGATAACGACAAGAAAGGCAAGAGGAGAGAAAAGAAGAGGTACCACAAGAAGAAGGGCGGCGATGCCCACGTGTGCCGCGTGTGGAACTCAGACGAGAGCTCCACTGACTCCTCCTCCGACGACGAGGACGCCGCCAACATCGCCGTCACCAAGGGAGTCCTCTTCCCCAACGTCGGCCACAAGTGCCTCATGGCAAAGGACGGCAAAAGGAAGAAGGTTAAATCTAAATCCTCCACTAAATATGAATCTTCTAGTGATGATAATGCTAGTGGTGAGGAAGACAATTTGCGTACCCTTTTTGCCGATCTTAACATGCAACAAAAGCAAAAATTAAATGAATTGATTAGTGCTATTCATGAGAAGGATGATCTCTTGGATTCTCAAGAGGACTTCCTTATTAAGGAAAACAAAAAGCATGTTAAGGTTAAAAATGCTTATGCTCTAGAGGTAGAAAAATGTAACAAATTATCTAGTGAGCTAAGCACATGCCATGACACTATTAACAACCTTAGAAATGAAAATGCTAGATTAATTGCTAAGGTTGATTCTCATGTTTGTGATGCTTCAATTCCCAATCTTAGAAATGATAATGATGATTTGCTTGCTAAGATTAAGGAATTGAATGATTCTCTTGCTAGCCTTAGAATAGAAAATGAAAATTTGATTGCTAAGGCTAAAGATTTTGATGTTTGCAATACTATTATTTCCGACCTTAAAACTAAGAATGATATGTTGCATGCTAAGGTTGTAGAATTAAAATCTTGCAAACCCTCTACATCTACCGTTGAGCACACTTCTATTTGTACTAGATGTAGAGATATTGATATCAATGCTATTCATGATCACATGGCTTTAATTAAACAACAAAATGATCATATAGCAATATTAGATGCTAAAATTGCCGAGCATAACTTAGAAAATGAAAAGTTTAAATTTGCTAGAAGTATGCTCTATAATGGGAGACGCCCTGGCATCAAGGATGGCATTGGCTTCCAAAGGGGAGACAATGTCAAACTTAATGCCACTCCTAAGAACTTGTCTAACTTTGTTAAGGGCAAGGCTCCCATGCCTCAGGATAATGAGGGTTACATTTTGTACCCTGCCGGTTATCCTGAGAGCAAAATTAGGAGAATTCATTCTAGGAAGTCTCACTCTGGCCCTAATCATGCTTTTATGTATAAGGGTGAGACATCTAGCTCTAGGCAACCAACCCGTGCTAAGTTGCCTAGAAAGAAAACTCCTAGTGCATCAAATGATCATGACATTTCATTTAAGACTTTTGATGCATCTTATGTTTTGACTAACAAATCCGGCAAGGTAGTTGCCAAGTTTGTTGGGGGCAAACACAAGGGCTCCAAGACTTGTGTTTGGGTACCCAAAGTTCTTGTTTCTAATGCCAAAGGACCCAAAACCGTTTGGGTACCTAAAGTCAAGAACTAAAATTGTTTTGTAGGTTTATGCATCCGGGGGCTCAAGTTGGATACTCGACAGCAGGTGCACAAACCATATGACAGGGGAGAAAAAGATGTTCTCCTCATATGAGAAACACCAAGATCCCCAACGAGCTATCACATTCGGGGATGGAAATCAAGGTTTGGTCAAAGGACTGGGTAAAATTGCTATATCACCTGACCATACTATTTCCAATGTTTTTCTTGTAGATTCTTTAGATTACAATTTGCTTTCCGTATCCCAATTATGTCAAATGGGCTACAACTGTCTATTTACTGATGTAGGTGTTACTGTCTTTAGAAGAAGTGATGATTCAATAGCATTTAAGGGAGTGTTAGAGGGTCAGCTATACTTGGTAGATTTTGATAGAGCTGAACTCGACACTTGCTTGGTTGCTAAGACTAACATGGGTTGGCTCTGGCATCGCCGACTAGCCCACGTTGGGATGAAGAATCTTCATAAGCTTCTAAAGGGAGAGCACATTTTAGGACTAACCAATGTTCATTTTGAGAAAGACAGGATTTGTAGCGCATGCCAAGCCGGGAAGCAAGTTGGCACTCATCATCCACACAAGAACATCATGACTAGTGACAGGCCACTAGAGCTCCTACACATGGATTTATTCGGCCCGATTGCTTACATAAGCATCGGCGGGAGTAAGTATTGTCTTGTAATAGTGGATGATTATTCTCGCTTCACTTGGGTGTTCTTTTTGCAGGAAAAATCTCATACCCAAGAGACCTTAAAGGGATTCTTGAGACGGGCTCAAAATGAGTTCGGCTTAAGGATCAAGAAAATTAGAAGCGATAACGGGACGGAGTTCAAGAACTCTCAAATTGAAGGCTTCCTTGAGGAGGAGGGGATCAAGCATGAGTTCTCTTCTCCCTACACTCCACAACAAAATGGTGTAGTGGAAAGGAAGAATCGAACTCTATTGGACATGGCAAGAACCATGCTTGATGAGTACAAGACACCGGATCGGTTTTGGGCCGAGGCAGTGAACACCGCCTGCTACGCCATCAACCGGTTATATCTTCACTGAATCCTCAAGAAGACATCCTATGAACTCCTCACTGGTAAAAAGCCCAATATTTCATATTTTAGAGTTTTTGGTAGCAAATGCTTTATTCTTGTTAAGAGAGGTAGAAAATCCAAATTTGCTCCTAAAACTGTAGAAGGCTTTTTTACTAGGATATGACTCAAACACAAGGGCATATAGAGTCTTTAACAAGTCCTCTGGACTTGTTGAAGTTTCTTGTGACGTTGTGTTTGATGAGACTAACGGCTCTCAAGTAGAGCAAGTTGATCTTGATGAGATAGGTGAAGAACAGGCTCCGTGGATCGCGCTAAGGAACATGTCCATTGGGGATGTGTGTCCTAAGGAATCTGAAGAGCCTCCAAATGCACAAGATCAACCATCCTCCTCTACGCAAGCATCTCCACCAACCCAAAATGAGGACGAGGCTCAAGTTGATGAAGGTGAGGATCAAAGAGGTGAGCCACCTCAAGATGACGGCAATGATCAAGGGGGAGATGCAAATGATCAAGACAAGGAGGATGATGAACAAAGGCCGTCACACCCAAGAGTCCACCAAGCAATTCAACGAGATCACCCCGTCGACACCATCCTCGGCGACATTCATAAGGGGGTAACCACTAGATCTCGTGTTGCACATTTTTGTGAGCATTACTCTTTTGTTTACTCTATTGAGCCACACAGGGTAGAGGAAGCACTTCAAGATTCGGATTGGGTGGTGGCGATGCAAGAGGAGCTCAACAACTTCACTAGGAATGAGGTATGGCATTTAGTTCCACGTCCTAACCAAAATGTTGTAGGAACCAAATGGGTTTTCCGCAACAAGCAAGATGAGCATGGTGTGGTGACAAGGAACAAAGCACGACTTGTGGCCAAGGGTTACTCCCAAGTCGAAGGTTTGGATTTCGGTGAAACCTATGCACCCGTAGCTAGGCTTGAGTCAATTCGCATATTATTGGCCTATGCTACTTACCATGGCTTTAAGCTTTATCAAATGGACGTGAAAAGTGCCTTCCTCAATGGACCAATCAAGGAAGAGGTCTATGTTGAGCAACCTCCCGGCTTTGAAGATAGTGAGTACCCTAACCATGTCTATAAGCTCTCTAAGGCGCTTTATGGGCTCAAGCAAGCCCCAAGAGCATGGTATGAATGCCTTAGAGATTTCCTTATTGCTAATGGCTTCAAAGTCGGAAAGGCCGATCCTACGCTATTTACCAAAACACTTGAGAATGATTTGTTTGTATGCCAAATTTATGTTGATGATATTATATTTGGGTCTACTAACGAGTCTACATGTGAAGAATTTAGTAGGATCATGACACAAAAGTTCGAGATGTCTATGATGGGGGAGTTGAAGTACTTCTTAGGATTTCAAGTGAAGCAACTCCAAGAAGGCACCTTCCTAAGCCAAACGAAGTATACTCAAGATATTCTAAGCAAGTTTGGGATGAAGGATGCCAAGCCCATCAAGACACCCATGGGAACCAATGGGCATCTCGACCTCGACACGGGAGGTAAGTCCGTGGATCAAAAGGTATACTGGTCGATGATAGGTTCTTTACTCTATTTATGTGCATCTCGACCGGATATTATGCTTTCTGTATGCATGTGTGCAAGATTCCAAGCCGACCCTAAGGAAGCTCACCTTACGGCCGTAAAACGAATCTTGAGATATTTGGCTTATACTCCTAAGTTTGGGCTTTGGTACCCTCGGGGATCCACATTTGATTTGATTGGTTATTCGGATGCCGATTGGGCGGGGTGTAAGATTAATAGAAAGAGCACATCGGGGACTTGCCAGTTCTTGGGAAGATCCTTGGTGTCTTGGGCTTCAAAGAAGCAAAATTCGGTCGCTCTTTCTACCGCCGAAGCCGAGTATATTGCCGCAGGCCATTGTTGCGCGCAATTGCTTTGGATGAGGCAAACCCTGCAGGACTATGGTTACAAACTAACCAAAGTTCCTCTTCTATGTGATAATGAGAGTGCAATCCGCATGGCGGATAATCCCGTTGAGCATAGTCGCACTAAACACATAGCCATTCGGTATCATTTTCTTCGGGATCACCAACAAAAGGGGGATATCGAGATCTCATACATTAACACTAAAGATCAATTAGCCGATATTTTTACCAAGCCACTTGATGAACAATCTTTTACCAGACTTAGGCATGAGCTCAATATTCTTGATTCTAGGAACTTCTTTTGCTAATTTGCACACATAGCACACAAGTATACCTTTGATCATGTCTCTTTTATATATGCTATGACTAATGTGCTTTCAAGTGTATTTCAAACCAAGTCATAGGTATATTGAAAGGGCATTGGAGTCTTCGGCGAAGACAAAGGCTTCCACTCCACTCTACTACTCATCCTTCGCCGTCGCTCCGCATCACTCTCCAACTTTGGTATAATCTTCACTCATTTATTTTATGACCAAAGGAAGAGAAAGTACTTCGTTGGGCTCTAATGATTCCGTTTTTTTGGCGATTCATGCCAAAGGGGGAGAAAATATGAGCCCAAAGCAAAAGGACCGCACCACCACCCTAATTTTTAAATTAATGGTTTTCAATTGGAAAATTTCAAATTAGTATCTCTTTGTGTTCTAAAGGGGGAGCAAGTAGTATTTTCAAAACTTGATATCTTAAAACCCTCTTGAACACTAAGAGGAGAACTTACTTGAGGGGGAGTTTTGTTTAGTCAAAGGAAAAAGAATCTAAAAAATGCTTCTCAAATTTTATTCATTTACCTTTGACTATCTTGCAAAAGGACTTTGAAAAGAATTTACAAAAGAGTTTGCAAAAACAAAACATGTGGTGCAAACGTGGTCCAATATGTTAAAAAATAAAGAAACAATCCATGCATATCTAGTAAGTAATATTTATTGGCTCAACTCTAAGCAACCTTTGCACTTACATTATGCAAACTAGTTCAATTATGCACTTTTATATTTGCTTTGGTTTGTGTTGGCATCAATCACCAAAAAGGGGGAGATTGAAAGGAAATTAGGCTTACACCTAGTTCCTAAATAATTTTGGTGGTTGAATTGCCCAACACAAATCTTTGGACTAACTAGTTTGTTCTAGTGCATAAGTTATACAGGTACCAAAGGTTCACACTTAGCCAATAAAAAGACCAAGTATTGGGTTCAACAAAAGAGCAAAGGGGTAACCGAAGGCACCTCTGGTCTGGCGCACCGGACTGTCCGGTGTGCCACCGGACAGTGTTCGGTGCACACCGGACATGTCCGGTGTACTAGAGGACTCCAACTCAAACTCGTCGCCCTCGGGAATTTCCAGAGGCATCTCCGCTAAAATTCACCGGACTGTCCGGTGTACACCGGACAGTGTCCGGTGCTCCAAGGAAGAGCGGCCTCAGGAACTCGCCAGCCTCGGGTTTTCACTTCAGCTGCTCCGCTAAAATTCACCGGACTGTCCGGTGTACACCGGACTGTCCGGTGTAACCTCGCGGCAACGACTACTTCAGGCGCCAACGGCTACCTGCAGCGCATTTATTGCGCGCCAGCGCGTGCAGAGGTCAGGCACGCCCATGCTGGCGCACCGGACACTCTACAGTGCATGTCCGGTGCGCCACCGGACATCGAGGCGGGCCCAGAAGTCAGACCTCCAACGGTCGGAACCCAACGACATTGATGACGTGGCTGGGGCACCGGACATGTTCGGTGTGCACCGGACTGTCCGGTGCACTGTGACGGAACCTCCCAAGTAATTAGGCCCACCTACAGTTGTCCTTGTCTAACCGACATTAGACACCCTGCAGATGTTCCTAAGTCACTTGACAAGCTCGGTATCTTTCCTTACCTCACCAGGAACGTCTCACCCGTCTTGCAGACATTACAGAACATCGGAGATAAAGAAATGCGGAAGCGAATTACATAACTTACATTTATTTCAAAAGCAAGCTTGAGTTATTTTATTACAGACCAGAACTAAAAGTGAGTGCAGAGTAGTAATATTATACAAACCAAGGGAGGCACAAACTCCTCCCGATAAGTTCTTAAGCAAAAGATCTTATGTGGAGGACCGAGTCCTCCCGCACTTCAGTCTTGTTTTTCCTCATTTGGTACCACCTTGGAGCAAAAGCAACAAAAAATTGTCGCTTCCTCACCTAAAAAAAACAAAGGGATAAACCCTGAGTATGGAATTACTCAGCAAGTCTTACCCGACTAAGGAAAAGACTCTCAAGGGTATGCTGGATAAATAGGAGTCAAGGAGAGGCTTTAGCAAAAATCAACTTATACTTTTGCAGAAGTAGCTTACTAAAGTGAGTCCTTACTTTCAATCTTTTAACGCCATATTAAGTATTAACAGACTCTATTTGCATCTAGTCTAATTTCACATCACATCAAGACAACATCGTTTTTATCCATAGTGTTCACATCCTGACTTTAGGTTGCAGGGAAGTGACCAAGTCTTCATAACCGCGAAGGTACGGCGATCCGAATCGATTATACTCAGCTGAGGATCTCCAATCACACGACATATGTAGCACTTAACCCTTGCATATGTCAACCCGCCACCGGGGTTCTTAAGACCGGATCAGGTTCACGCGAACCGAGAGCACAGATACACCACCGTCCAGCCTCTTGCCACGGAGGGTACACGCTACTCTCGCCACCGCTCCATGCCCATTTCGTGTTATCTTATTCCGGCCTTAGTCTGCCCGAGGCAAGGCTTACCCATGACGAGGCATGTGACCAGTTAAAGGGTCCTCGGTCAGCATGCCTACATACGCGTTAATCCTTAACCAACTTGGGTAGAACATCACCTGTTCCTAACCCAAGTCTCAATTTAAGTATTTCCATCCTTAGGATTGTGTCTGTTCCTTAGGATGAAAGAGCATCACAGGGAACTTTGCAGTAAGATCCCACCATTGCTCCAAATGAAAATATTCTTGCAGGTAGAAGCCATCCTCTCCATGGTTAAATTGAGGACAACCTCTATCCACAAGTTCTAAGCAAGGCTAAGCATTTTTGTAAATCATAATTTTGATACTTCACAGAAGTATATATAAAGGTATGGATATCAAGGAAAGCAATGCATCAAAGGGTTTCAAGTAACTCCTATGAACTTAATGCACATTTCACTAGACTTAAGTGTGCGAAAAGTATTTAAAAACACAAGGAAAGGGGTTGCATGCACCGGGGCTTGCCTTCGTTCACAGGTGAATCAGGCTCAGATCCGCAGATATCAAAGTAGAAACTATTCCCGGCCTGAGACTCCGAAGGTGGTGGTGTCTCCTCTTTAGTTACTTCGATTTCTTCTTCACGTTCTAACCATAACCACACATAGGTATAAGAATGGATGCCATGGGATGCTCATGAGGATGCAAAGATAATATAAACTTATTATCTATATCTTGAATACAACTTTCCTTCACGGAATTCCGGGAACTTAGGGTTTCCGGAGTCGGTAAAGGAGTTCATAGGGCAGGGGGGGTGGTTTTGGGTTTTGGTGATCAAACAAGGTCCAAATCATTTTAAACCCTACCCAAGGCTTCTAAATATTATGGGGAACTCATATAAAAATTTTGAGCATTTTTGGACTTACCAATTATTTTCTAAAAATCCATAACCAATATTTTTAACCACTTTAAATACCCTAAAATTTCTTATTTCCACTAAAAATCACAAAATTATTTTTATTAAATTCTAGGGAAAATAACAAGCCTAGGAAAATTGGTTTCACAATTTTGCCATTTTTCTACTGTTTTCTATAATTGTTTTGGCTCTGGAGATAAAAGAAAAGGAAAAACAGTGAACAGTTCTGGGCCAAAAGAAGCCCGAACGGTCCGGCCAGGGGGAAAAGCGCCCGCGCCCTGGCGGTTTTGCAGAACGGGCCCCAAGTTTCTGGCTAAATGTGAACGAGTTCAGTTACTATTTATATCAGTCACTGACAACATGCACCGAGGTCCCTGAGGTTCTATTTCTCCACAGGTGAGGTCCCCGACGACGGCAGCGCGCGGAGGAGCTCCGGCGAGCGCGTAGACCGGCCGAGCGGGGCCATGACCGGTGCTCAGCCTCGGCCTAAACCAAATTCACAACCTAGCGAATGTTTCCCCTAGGTTAATTTGAAGAATGGTGCCCTAGTTTGCCCTGACCACGGCAACCGTGAGCATTGCGGCTAGGCAGTCGGGTTCCCGGCGACCAGAGGATTCCTAATTCAATTGCATGGGTCGGTGAGTTTGAGGGAAGCTTAAGGATGCTAAAACGAGATTAGGAAGGGCGTGATCAGACCTGGAGAGGGCTGGCCACGACGAGGTGCTTTCACGGCGGCGGAGAACTGTTTTGGGGAGAATTTGAAATTCGCGGCCGCTGGTGAATGATCGAGGGTGGGAGCGGGTGCTATGGCTTCAGGATGATCTAGCGCAGTTGCCCGGGCCTTCAATTTATAGGGCTCGCAAGCGGTGGCCAGTGAATCAGACGGGGCGCGCGGCGGCCAGAGGAAGAAGAAAGCACTGGCGCAAACGCTAGGTGGCTTCTACCGTGGCGGTATCTCCGGCGATCACCGGACGCTCCTAGCGTAACTATCCGCGACGTGGTAAAGCGCCCGGACACGCGGCGCAAGACCCAGTGACGGCGGCTCACCGGCGTTCTTATCAGTCCCAGTCGCAAGCCAGAGGGGAAGTACGGGCGGGGGTCGTCGGAGTGGTGGCCAGCGCACGAGGGAAAGACGATCTTTTTACCCCACGGCGCTGTCCAACCAGCCAGGCACGAATCCCGACGCCGGTGACACGAATCGCGGCGGAGGGAGCCGTCGGCGGTGAGGACAGCCGCGCTGGCAGTCTGATCCCCATTGAGCTACTGTACCATGGTGCCTCTTCATCAGTCGCCTGACAGAGCAAGTTCAGGTCACATTTTCTCTAAATTTTCCTTAGCAACTCATCCAAGGCTCTGCAGCAAAATTGTAGACCAATGTTCCAGCTACAATGTTGCCATAACAACTATAGCCAAATTCCAATTAAATCATGCTTGAATTTGTGCCCAAAGTTCCTGTAGTGCACTGTTAGTCTGAAAATTCAGACCCAATGACCTGACAGTCCAACTTTAGTTGGGTTTTTCTCCAAATTTCTCATAACATCATGGCTTGAACCCTTAGACAAAGTTGTTCTCCTATAATTGGGTTACAAACTTGTTGTGGTCACTTTGGGCAAAAACCCCATAATTTGAAAGTTACAAGGGTTTCAAGTTGAGGCAATCACACTGAAATGCAGACTTAACCAAAAAGGGTTAAGTATGGCTCTTTTGCACTTAAGTCCAAATCTCAAGTTTTGGATTACAAATTCACATATGATTGACCCAAATGACCTAATATACTTATTTAACTTGATTTTTGCACTTTAACCCAAAAGTGGGCTAATTTTGCACATAAGCCCCTAGGGTTTGGTTTCTGGGTTTTCCAGGGTTCCAATTAGGGTTTCTGGTATCCCAGGGGTATAAAAGTGATTCAAGTTTATTCTTGGGGTCATTTTATGACTTTTACCCTAAAGTCTTTAGGTTTTCTTAACTTGGGTTAAGTTTTACCCCTTTAATCCCTATTTAGGGTTAAATTCCCTATCCAGGGTCCTATTTGCAAAACACTTAAAGAATACAACTTGTTTGAAATTTTTGTCTAGTGAATGCATTCTAGGTGTAACAAACATATGCAATGCCGATGCTTATGATGCCATGCTCAAATTTTAGTTATAGTAACACCAGAGGTGTTACATGCACCATACGACAGACAGCTCCACCAACGGTCAAGTTTGGTGGTTGGGGCTATAAATACCCCAACCACCCCCTCATTCATTGTATCCAAGTTTTCCACTTCTCAACCACTTACAAGAGCTAGGCATTCAATTCTAGACACACCCAAAGTGATCAAATCCTCTCCAATTCCACACAAAGCTTTAGTGACTAGTGAGAGTGATTTGTCGTGTTCATTTGAGCTCTTGCGCTTGGATTGCTTTCTCTCTTTCATTCTTTCTTGTGTTCAATACTCACTTGAAACCGAGGCAAGAGACACCAATTGTGTGGTGGTCCTTGCGGGGAGGTTTTGCTCCCGGTTGATTTGAGAAGAGAAAGCTCACTCGGTCCGAGGGACCGTTTGAGAGAGGGAAGGGTTGAAAAAGACCCGGCCTTTGTGGCCTCCTCAACGGGGAGTAGGTTTGAGAGAACCGAACCTCGGTAAAACAAATCCACGTGTCTCACTCCATTATTCGCTTGCGATTTGTTTTCACGCCCTCTCTCGGACTCAATTATATTTCTAACGCTAACCCGGCTTGTAGTTGTGTTTATATTTGTAAATTTCAGTTTCGCCCTATTCACCCCCCCTCTAGGCGACTATCACTTTTATAGCCCCAAATGACCCCATAGTCGTTGCTCCTTCCCTGCAAAAACATGCAAAAACATAGCTTCATGCAAGGGCACCAAACTGTGCTCCACGTTAGCTAGCCGTTGCTCGCCTGCATGCCCGCGAAGTAGCCATTGGAGGGTGGTCCTGTGTGCCACCGGATTGGCATCGTTCAAAGTTCAGTGAATTTTATAATAAAATTCCCAAGACCGCCGAGTTGAGTCGTACAGGCAGTCCGGTGAGGCCTAGACCAGCTGAACCTGTGCTCTTTTTAGCTTATCTTCTCCAAAAAAATCGGCTATTTTTGGGAGCTTCCCTATGACTTAGACAAACATGATTAATACATAATCCAATGGACTAAGTGTGGGAAACTCACCTTTTTCACAGATCTTCAATAGTGTTCCTGATTTGAGCCAAACCAAGTCCAAAGAACACTTTTTGCTACATAAAGGGTTAGAGACCAAATGCAAGTGCTGGAAACATTGTAATGGACCTATGCAACATGTCTAAGGGTGCAAACCTCATAGATTTACCATCTTACTCCAAGTTGCATTTCTGGTCACCATTTTAGCTCAATCTAAGACCAAAATGCAATTTTCTCACAGAATTGAGTTAGAGATCAAAGTGAAGTGCTAGAAACATAGTATTAGGCATATGTAACTTATTCAAACATCCAAACCCATGTTTATACTATTTTACCAAAAGCTGCACTTTCCAGCCATCATTTTAGCTCATTTGGACTTAGTTCCTCCAGTTTGCCTTCAAGTAAACATGTGCTCTTACTCATATAAAAGTAGTTAGTCCATAGTGGTGTGTCGGACACTTAATCACCAAAATAGGTAGAAATGGATATCTAGCACATTTCTCTTTCACATTTACATGACCGCGCAACAAGTGATTATATATAAAGTTGCAACGCATAAGTAAGTTCACTAGTTGAAAGGGAAATGTGCCCTTGGGCCATTTCTAAGTGTTTTGGTGATTTAGTGTCCAACACAAGTGCCTAAGTGTAAAAAGGTGGACAAAGTACAAATCAAGAATTAAGGTATGTTTCTCAGACTTAGTACATTGTTTTATGGACTAATGTATTGTGTCTAAATGTTGGAAACAGGAAAAATCCAATTGGAAATGTCTTGGCTCGAGCAGCCAAGAATCTGCTGAGTCTGGGAGCACCGGACTGTCCGGTGGGTCACCGGACTGTCCGGTGGTGCACTGGATAGTGTCCGGTGCGCCAGGCTGACTCGGCGTGAAGTGGCCGCTCTCGGGAATTCGCCGACGGCGTACGGCTAAAATTCACCGGACTGTCCGGTGTGCACCGGACTGTCCGGTGAGCCAACGGTCGGCCGGGCCAACGGTCGGCCGCGGAATCTGCGCGCGACACGTGGCCGGGCCAACGGTCGGAAGGGGCACCGGACTGTCCGGTGTGCACCGGACATGTCCGGTGCGCCAACGGCTCCCAGATCTGCAACGGTCGGCTGCGCCATTTTAGGAAGGAAATCGGGCACCGGACAGTGTCCGGTGTGCACCGGACTGTCCGGTGCACCCGACGACAGAAGGCAAGGATGGCCTTCCACATTTGCGCTCAACGGCTCCTAGCTGCCTTGGGGCTATAAAAGGGACCCCTAGGCGCATGGAGGAGAATACCAAGCAACCTTAGAGCATTCTTGATCATCCACACTCAGTCTTTGCGCATTTGTTTGTCATTCTCAGTGATTCGAGCTCCATTCTAGTGAGAACTTTGAGATAGTCTTTTGAGCTCGATTCTTGGCCGTGTGTGTGCACATTTTGCTGTGGATTTGTGTGTGTTGCTTCCCTCCCTTACTCTGTGTTTCTTTGTGAACTTCAAGTGTAAGGGCGAGAGACTCCAAGTTGTGGAGATTCCTCGCAAACGGGATTGAGAAAAAGCAAGCAAAACACCGTGGTATTCAAGTGGGTCTTTGGACCGCTTGAGAGGGGTTGATTGCAACCCTCGTCCGTTGGGACGCCACAACGTGGAATAGGCAAGCGTTGGTCTTGGCCGAACCACGGGATAACCACCGTGCCATCTCTGTGATTGATTTATTGTGGTTATTGTGTTTTGACTCCTCTCTAGCCACTTGGCAATTATTGTGCTAACGATTAACCAAGCTTTGTGGCTTAAGTTTTGAAGTTTCACAGGATCACCTATTCACCCCCCCCCCCTCTAGGTGCTCTCAATTGGTATCAGAGTCGTTCTCTTCAAGGAGGGACTAATCGCCCGAAGAGATGGATCCTAAAGGGAAGGGAATCGTGATCAACGACAAGGAGAAGGAGTCCTTCGTCAACGAGCCAAGGGATGACAAGTCCAACGACTTGGGCTCGGGCCACAGACGCAAAGATGGGAAGAAGAAGAAGACAAGACGCATCAAGGAGATCGTCTACTACGACAGCGATGAGTCTACTTCCTCCCAAAAGAACGACGACCACAACGACTACGAGAAAAAGAAACCGGTCAATTCAAACTTTTCTTTTGACTACTCTCGTATTCCGCATAGTTCAAGTTCACATTTGCTCTCCATTCCACTCGGCAAGCCCCCACACTTTGATGGAGAGGACTACGGATTTTGGAGCCACAAAATGCGTAGTCACCTATTCTCTCTCCATCCTAGTATATGGGAGATTGTAGAAAGTGGAATGCACTTTGATAGTTCCGATAGTCCCATGTTCATTAATGAGAAAATACATAAGAATGCACAAGCTACTACTGTTCTTCTAGCTTCTTTGTGCAGGGATGAATACAACAAAGTGAGCGGCTTGGATAACGCCAAGCAAATATGGGACACCCTCAAGATCTCTCATGAATGGAACGACGTTACCTTGCTCACCAAGATGGAGTTGGTGGAGGGCGAGCTTGGACGGTTCGCAATGATAAGGGGCGAGGAGCCAACTCAAACATACAACCGGCTCAAGACCCTTATCAACAAAATAAGGAGCTATGGAAGCACGCGATGGACGGACCACGACGTCGTCCGACTGATGCTAAGGTCCTTTACCGTTCTTGATCCTCATTTGGTGAATAATATTCGTGAGAATCCCAGGTACACCAAAATGTCGCCCGAAGAAGTCCTTGGAAAATTCATAAGTGGGCGAATGATGATCAAGGAGGCAAGGTACGTGGACGACGCCTTGAATGGACCGATCAACGAGCCGCAACCTCTTGCTCTCAAAGCAACAAGAAGCAAGGAGGCGCTACCTAACAAGGTGGCACAAATTGAGGCGGCCGGACTTAATGATGAAGAAATGGCTCTCATCATCAAGAGATTCAAGACGGCGCTCAAGGGTCGCAAGGGACAGCCAAGCAAGACCAAAGCCAAAGGGAAGCGCTCATGCTTTAAATGCGGTAAGATTGGTCATTTTATTGCTAACTGTCCCGATAATGAAAGTGACCAGGAACTCGGGAGCAAGAGGGAAAAGAAGAAACATTACAAGAAGGCCAAGGGCGAGGCACATATCGGAAAGGAGTGGGATTCGGATTGCTCCTCCTCCGACTCCGACAATGAAGGACTCGCCGCCACCGCCTTCAACAAGTCGTCCCTTTTCCCCAACGAGCGTCACACTTGCCTCATGGCAAGGGAGAAGAAAGTAAGCACGCATAATACTAGTACTTATGCTTCTTCAAGTGAGGATGAGTCTAGTGATGATGATGAGATAGATTACTCATGCTTATTCAAGGGATTAGATAGAACCAAGGTAGACAAAATTAATGAATTAATTGATGCCTTGAATGATAGGAATATACTTTTAGAAAAACAAGAAGTTTTGTTGTATGAAGAGCATGATAAATTTGTAGAAGCTCAGAAATCTCTTGCTCTAGAAATTAAGAGGAATGAAATGCTCTCTAGTGAATTATCTTCTTGTCATGAAACTATTGCTAAGTTAAAAAGTTCTAATGATGATTTAAATGCTAAACTAGAAGTAGCTAGTAAATCTAATTCTTGTGTAGAAATTGTTGAAACTTGTAATAGGTGTAAAGATTTGGACATTGATGCTTGTAGTGATCATTTAGTTTCAATTTCCAAATTAAATGATGAATTAGCCAGTCTTAATGCCCAACTTAAGACTAGCAAGAATGAATTTGACAAGCTAAAATTTGCAAGGGATGCCTACACGATTGGTAGACACCCCTCAATTAAGGATGGACTTGGCTACAAGAGGGAAGCCAAGAACTTGACAAGCCATAAGGCTCCCATCTCCGCCAAGGAAAAAGGGAAGGCCCCTATGGCTAGTAGTGTGCAAAAGAACCATGCCTTTATGTACCATGATAGAAGACAACCTAGAAATGCGTATAGGAGTTGTAATGCATATAATGTCCTTGATTCTCATGCCATGTTTGCTTCTAGTTCTTCTTATGTGCAGGATAGAAATGTTGGTAGGAGAAATGTTATTCATAATATGCCTAGGAAAAATGTTGTTAATGTTCCTAGGAAAGTAAATGAACCTTCTACAATTTATCATGCTTTAAATGCTTCCTTTGCTATTTGTAGAAAGGATAGGAAGATAGTTGCTAGAAAATTAGGGGCAAGATGCAAGGGAGACAAAACTTGCATTTGGGTCCCTAAGGATATTTGTGCTAACCTTGTAGGACCCAACATGAGTTGGGTACCTAAGACCCAAGCCTAAATTTGCCTTGCAGGTTTATGCATCCCGGGGTTCAAGCTGGATTATTGACAGCGGATGCACAAACCATATGACGGGGGAGAAGAAGATGTTCACCTCCTACGTCAAAAACAAAGATTCCCAAGATTCAATAATATTCGGTGATGGGAATCAAGGCAAGGTAAAAGGGCTAGGTAAAATTGCAATCTCCAATGAGCACTCTATCTCTAATGTGTTTTTAGTAGAGTCTCTTGGATATAATTTACTATCTGTTAGTCAATTGTGCAAAATGGGATATAACTGTTTATTCACAAACACAGATGTGTCTGTCTTTAGAAGATGTGATGGTTCACTAGCTTTTAAGGGTGTACTAGACGGCAAACTGTACTTAGTTGATTTTGCAAAAGAAGAGGCCGGTCTAGATGCATGCTTAATGGCTAAGACTTGCATGGGCTGGTTGTGGCATCGCCGCTTAGCACATGTGGGGATGAAGAACCTCCACAAGCTTCTAAAGGGAGAACACGTGATAGGTCTAACCAATGTCCATTTCGAAAAAGATAGACCTTGTGCAGCTTGTCAAGCAGGTAAACAAGTGGGAGGAGCACATCACAGCAAGAATGTGATGACCACGTCAAGACCTCTGGAGCTGCTGCATATGGACCTCTTCGGACCCGTCGCCTATCTAAGCATAGGAGGAAGTAAGTATGGTTTAGTTATTGTTGATGACTTTTCTCGCTTCACTTGGGTGTTCTTTTTGTAGGATAAGTCTGAAACCCAAGGGACCCTCAAGCGCTTCCTCAGGAGAGCTCAAAATGAGTTTGAGCTCAAGGTGAAGAAGATAAGGAGCGACAACGGGTCCGAGTTCAAGAACCTTCAAGTGGAGGAGTTCCTTGAGGAGGAAGGGATCAAGCACGAGTTCTCCGCTCCCTACACACCACAGCAAAATGGTGTGGTAGAGAGGAAGAACAGGACGCTAATCGATATGGCGAGGAC
Organism: Zea mays; assembly: GCF_902167145.1. Lineage (NCBI taxonomy): Eukaryota > Viridiplantae > Streptophyta > Magnoliopsida > Poales > Poaceae > Zea > Zea mays. The sequence continues at coordinate 140,773,688 of NC_050101.1, forward strand.
GATGCTTGGAGAATTCAAGACCCCCGAGCGTTTTTGGTCGGAAGCCGTGAACACGGCTTGCCACGCCATCAACAGGGTCTACCTTCATCGCCTCCTCAAGAAGACTTCGTATGAGCTACTAACCGGTAACAAACCCAATGTATCTTACTTTCGTGTATTTGGGAGCAGGTGCTACATTCTAGTGAAGAAGGGTAGAAATTCTAAATTTGCTCCCAAAGCTGTAGAAGGGTTTTTATTAGGTTATGACTCAAATACAAAGGCGTATAGAGTCTTCAACAAATCATCGGGGTTGGTTGAAGTCTCTAGCGACGTTGTATTTGATGAGACTAATGGCTCTCCAAGAGAGCAAGTTGTTGATTATGATGATGTAGATGAAGAAGATGTTCCGACGGCCGCTATACGAACCATGGCGATTGGAGAAGTGCGGCCACAGGAACAAGATGAACGAGATCAACCTTCTTCCTCAACAACGGTGCATCCCCCAACTCAAGACGATGAACAGGTTCATCAAAAGGAGGCGTGTGATCAAGGGGGAGCACAAGATGATCACGTGATGGAGGAAGAAGCGCAACCGGCACCTCCAACCCAAGTTCGAGCGGTGATTCAAAGGGATCATCCCGTCGACCAAATTTTGGGTGACATTAGTAAGGGAGTAACTACTCGATCACGATTAGTTATTTTTTGTGAGCATTACTCCTTTGTCTCTTCTATTGAGCCTTTCAGGGTAGAGGAGGCCTTGCTAGATCCGGATTGGGTATTGGCCATGCAGGAGGAACTCAACAACTTCAAGCGCAATGAAGTTTGGACACTGGTGCCTCGTCCCAAGCAAAATGTTGTGGGAACCAAGTGGGTGTTCCGCAACAAACAGGACGAGCACGGGGTGGTGACGAGGAACAAGGCTCGACTTGTGGCAAAAGGTTATGCCCAAGTCGCAGGTTTGGACTTTGAGGAGACTTTTGCTCCTGTGGCTAGGCTAGAATCAATTCGTATCTTGCTAGCATATGCCGCTCACCATTCTTTCAGGCTGTACCAAATGGATGTGAAGAGCGTGTTCCTCAACGGGCCGATCAAGGAGGAGGTGTACGTAGAGCAACCCCTGGCTTCGAGGATGAACGGTACCCCGACCATGTGTGTAAGCTCTCTAAGGCGCTCTATGGACTTAAGCAAGCCCCAAGAGCATGGTATGAATGCCTTAGAGACTTTTTAATTGCTAATGCTTTCAAGGTTGGGAAAGCCGATCCAACTCTTTTTACTAAGACTTGCAATGGTGATCTTTTTGTGTGCCAAATATATGTCGATGACATAATATTTGGTTCTACTAATCAAAAGTCGTGTGAAGAGTTTAGCAGGGTGATGACGCAGAAATTTGAGATGTCAATGATGGGCGAGTTGAACTACTTCCTTGGGTTCCAAGTGAAGCAACTCAAGGACGGCACCTTCATCTCCCAAACAAAGTACACGCAAGACTTGCTGAAGCGGTTTGGGATGAAGGATGCCAAGCCCGCAAAGACTCCGATGGGAACCGACGGACACACCGACCTCAACAAAGGAGGTAAGTCCGTTGATCAAAAAGCATACCGGTCAATGATAGGGTCTTTACTTTATTTATGTGCTAGTAGACCGGATATTATGCTTAGCGTATGCATGTGTGCTAGATTTCAATCCGATCCTAAGGAGTGTCACTTAGTGGCGGTGAAGCGAATTCTTAGATATTTGGTTGCTACGCCTTGCTTCGGGCTCTAGTATCCAAAGGGGTCTACCTTTGACTTGGTTGGATACTCAGATTCCGACTATGCTGGATGTAAGGTCGATAGGAAGAGTACATCAGGGACGTGCCAATTCTTAGGAAGGTCCCTGGTGTCGTGGAACTCTAAGAAACAAACCTCCGTTGCCCTATCCACCGCTGAGGCCGAGTATGTTGCCGCAGGACAGTGTTGCGCGCAACTACTTTGGATGAGGCAAACCCTTCGGGACTTTGGCTACAATCTGAGCAAAGTCCCACTCCTATGTGACAATGAGAGTGCTATCCGCATGGCGGAAAATCCTGTTGAACACAGCCGCACAAAGCACATAGACATCCGGCATCACTTTTTGAGAGACCACCAGCAAAAGGGAGATATCGAAGTGTTTCATGTTAGCACCGAGAACCAGCTAGCCGATATCTTTACCAAGCCTCTAGATGAGAAGACCTTTTGCAGGTTGCGTAGTGAGCTAAATGTCTTAGATTCGCGGAACTTGGATTGATTTATAGCATACATGTGTTTATGCCCTTGATCATGTTCATTATGCATTTCGTTGCTTACTTGTGGTGCTCAAGTTGTACAAACACTCCCTGGACCTCACAAGTCCTGTTTGCAAGTGATGCACATATCTAGGGGGAGCTGTGCTACAACTTGACCCTTTGAGACTAACCATGTACTTGAGTTTGGTTATTTTAGTCTCCAAGGAGAATTGAAAGGGAAAAGGTGGACTTGGACCATGAAAGACTTCCACTGCACTCCGATGAGAGGGTAACTTATTCCAAGTTCATCTCATGCTCTCTCATTGCCTTTGTATTCTTATTGAAGATTTTGGTGAGGCAATGGGGTTAAAAGGGCCAAGATTGATCCCGTTTTGGTGCTTGATGCCAAAGGGGAAAAAATAAAGGCCAAAGCGATAAATGGATCAGCTACCACTTGAGAGATTTTGAAAACAGTAGAATAGAGCTTTTGGTTTGTCAAAACTCTTTTGTTGTCTCTCTTGTCAAAAGTTGGCTTCTTGTGGGGAGAAGTGTTGATTATGGGAAAAAGGGGGAGTTTTTGAAATCTTGAATCAATTTCTCTTGGAATGACTCTCTTTATGTCTTAACATGTGTGTTTGACTTAGAGATAGAAATTTGAGTTGGATTTGCAAAAACAAACCAAGTGGTGGCATAGAGTGATCCATATATGTCAAAATTGAATCAAAACAATGTTGAGTTCTTATTTGATTTAATTTTGTACTTGTTCTACTTGCTTTATGTTGTGTTGGCATAAATCACCAAAAAGGGGGAGATTGAAAGGGAAATGTGCCCTTGGGCCATTTCTAAGTGTTTTGGTGATTTAGTGTCCAACACAAGTGCCTAAGTGTAAAAAGGTGGACAAAGTACAAATCAAGAATTAAGGTATGTTTCTCAGACTTAGTACATTGTTTTATGGACTAATGTATTGTGTCTAAGTGTTGGAAACAGGAAAAATCCAATTGGAAATGTCTTGGCTCGAGCAGCCAAGAATCTGCTGAGTCTGGGAGCACCGGACTGTCCGGTGGTGCACCGGACAGTGTCCGGTGCGCCAGGCTGACTCGGCGTGAAGTGGCCGCTCTCGGGAATTCGCCGACGGCGTACGGCTAAAATTCACCGGACTGTCCGGTGTGCACCGGACTGTCCGGTGAGCCAACGGTCGACCGGGCCAACGGTCGGCCGCGGAATCTGCGCGCGACACGTGGCCGGGCCAACGGTCGGAAGGGGCACCGGACTGTCCGGTGTGCACCGGACATGTCCGGTGCGCCAACGGCTCCCAGATCTGCAACGGTCGGCTGCGCCATTTTAGGAAGGAAATCGGGCACCGGACAGTGTCCGGTGTGCACCGGACTGTCCGGTGCACCCGACGACAGAAGGCAAGGATGGCCTTCTAGATTTGCGCTCAACGGCTCCTAGTTGCCTTGGGGCTATAAAAGGGACCCCTAGGCGCATGGAGGAGAATACCAAGCAACCTTAGAGCATTCTTGATCATCCACACTCAGTCTTCGCGCATTTGTTTGTCATTCTCAGTGATTCGAGCTCCGTTCTAGTGAGAACTTTGAGATAGTCTTTTGAGCTCGATTCTTGGCCGTGTGTGTGCACATTTTGCTGTGGATTTGTGTGTGTTGCTTCCCTCCCTTACTCTGTGTTTCTTTGTGAACTTCAAGTGTAAGGGCGAGAGACTCCAAGTTGTGGAGATTCCTTGCAAACGGGATTGAGAAAAAGCAAGCAAAACACCGTGGTATTCAAGTGGGTCTTTGGACCGCTTGAGAGGGGTTGATTGCAACCCTCGTCCGTTGGGACGCCACAACGTGGAATAGGCAAGCGTTGGTCTTGGCCGAACCACGGGATAACCACCGTGCCATCTCTGTGATTGATTTATTGTGGTTATTGTGTTTTGACTCCTTTCTAGCCACTTGGCAATTATTGTGCTAACGATTAACCAAGCTTTGTGGCTTAAGTTTTGAAGTTTCACAGGATCACCTATTCACCCCCCCTCTAGGTGCTCTCACTAGTATAATCTACATAATACTTAATACCAAAATTTTATTTAATCTGTCAAAGGATCATGACTGACTGAGAGATCTAGAATCTAATCGACTTTTTTACATCTATTACTCATTTTGCTCTAATTTTTCAATCCCTTATTGATTGTTGCATCTCTTGTTGATCCTCGAACAACCTCAGACATGCATCCCAAGTTCTTATGACAAAGGACATGTTCCAAATTGGTGTAATCGATCTTTTGATAAGTATCATTAACTTTGGAGTTGCTTGCTAATGTTTGGTAGGTTGTGTGCGACCTCGATATACTAACACTTGTTGGTGTGTGATCCAATTTGATGTCAACATACTTTTTGGTGAATCTTCTCAGAAAGAAGGTCAATATGTGTTCAAGATGCATAAAGATAATGACAATAATGGGATCGGTGATTTCATCGATGCCTCCAATGGGAAGAACATAATCCATCCTACAACTATTGATCAACTTCTAAAGGAGCTCCACAAGATGGTGGAGGAGAAGAACACTACTAATGCGGTGGATGCTCTAGTGGGTTGCCCAATGGAGTAACGATGAAGTAGTGTGGCAATACAATTCAAGCACATAAATGCCTTTACTCTTGGAGCTCCAACCATCGCTGCACCTAAGGTAACACCCCTTGTAGGTGATTCTCTTCTATGGTTACTTTTGAGCAAGTGCAAATTTTTTTGAAGGAATGTGTTGGTCACTTATTAAAGTCCCTGCAAGGAACCATAATAGGGCAACACAGTTAAAATGATGATACTTCCCCCTTGCCAATGGATACAATGGGACAAGAGGAGAAGGGTAAAAACAATAATAAAGGTCATGAGCTTAGTTACAATATAAAGGGAAATAATCAAATAAATAGCATCATGGTCAATACAACCTTTTCTTTTGTTATAAAGCTCGATTACATGATACCATTCGGAACAGACGCTGGTTATCCGAAGATAGGTACAACGAGGGAACTTTGGAGCTAAGCCTTCGAAGGTGAAGGAAGTATATGTAAGTTGTTACATGTCACCCGTGCATGGGCACTACTAACCTATTTATAGGGGCCCGATCTCATACATCTTTGTGTGAAATTACATTTATGCCATGAACATTTAAACAAAAGATATAAAAACAGGGGAGGGTACTATTGTCTCCTGAAGCGTGTTGTACATGTTTCTCACGGTCACCTTTGTCTGCCCCTCACGGGGTTAGTTCATTTTCTATAATGAGCTCAAACAACGAAAAACATGGATGAAGAGGGATTTTGACTTGAAGGTCCAAAAAACACTGTCTATTGAGTTCATTATTGAAAATGGCCAAAATGGAAATACACTTTGGAGAACTAAAGAGGGAAAAATCATAGGAGGGCCCACTACTCGGCGAGAAACGATGCAACGACTTCTCGGCTTGTGCTATCTCTGTTATATAAGGTGTCAACACTGGGTCGGTGAGCACAACATTTATTGCTTTTTAATGCCCTACTTCTTGATCGATATCTACCTTCAAAGCTCCTATGCACTCTTTGCCTTTGTAGTTTCTTCATAGTTTTGTCTCCAGCTTTTGTAGTGCAACTCAGCTTGGTAGGTTAGCTTGGGTTAGAATGATAGCTAGGCATCCCACACCTTCGTCTTCAAAGGTGCTCTAGATAGACGAGCATGCATCAGATATAGAAGTGATGTATGGGTCCACGAGTGGTGTGCCAATTGAAGCAGCTGGAGAATGTTCTGTCATGTAGAAGATAAACTGGAAGAAGTGCAAGAAGAGGTAGCCGAAGCCAGGTCATAAGAGGACAAGACTGGTTTTGAGGAGGATACCAAAGAGGGCAAAGGGGATCTTTGTCCGATGAAGACAAGCCATGTGGACTTTGGGAAATCTCTTATGAAGAAAGGAAACTTGCAAGTTTTTAAGAGGCTCGGATTCATCATAGACACTGATATAGTTCGACTAGGTGAAGAAGTTATGATTCCATAGCCACAACAAAATGAAGTTGTTGTTTTCAAGTGCTTCTTCCATGTTGGGTTTTGGTTTCCATTCCATCCAATGGTTGTGGAGGTACTGAAGAAGTTCAAGATTTTCCTTTACCAGCTAACACCCAATGCGATAATGCGGCTTGGAGTGTTCATATGCGTTGGGGCCTCTATTGCCGAATGTCCTTCACTATTGCATTTTACGCTAAAACGTTGTTTCAAGTGCTGCCCAAAGGAACAATGAAGCTAACCTTCATCCAAACTGAGAAGCAAATCGGAGGCAAAGTCGAGAAGCTTTTACGTTCGAAGGTTTAACAGATGGACGAAGCCGAATAAGGAGACTTTGGTATCGTGTCATCAACATACGAAGCAGGCGAAGAAGAAAATGTCCCAAAAGCCCAACCGATGCAATAGATGCAAGAAAAGGCATCTATGCCCCCACGAATGTCATAGATCATGTAAATAGGCCTCATAGATAGACATGTAATTTCACACGAAGTTGTACCTCGCCATTGTAAATATAGGCACAGTGTCATGCATAAGGGGACCTTTTTTCGGATGCAAGAGAGTTGGACCGCTCTGCCTTCGAAGCTACCTTCTTCTATCATCGTGCTCTCTTTTGTAAGGTCAGAGGTATTCATGTAATTATTTATGGCATGAAGAAAGGAAGAATTAGTTGCTTCGCCTCGACACATCCTTTGTGATGACGCTACGTGTCACCTTTGATTCCCACTGCAACCGCACCACCGAGTTTTGAGGCTCAAACTCAACAAAACCACTAGCTGAGTGGTTTTCAGGCTCAACCACTGAAACCGCCATGAGTAGCGCACCGCATGCGCATCCCACATGTCCTGCACACGTGTCCCGCCAGTCCTCGATCGCGTCGGTAACACGATCCGCTCTGTCACGTCCTCGCGTCCATGTGTGTCCCAGGTGTCAGCCAACACGGCGCTCGTCCTTCGTCGCTCTCGGTCATCAGCACGAACTCGCATGACCTTCACCTTCACCGTCGACTACTGGCCCTGTGTTCCACACAAGTACACCCCAAGTCGGCAGACATGGTTGCACAACATATAAATCATACTCTAGTCAGTCCACTGACTACACCAAAGTACTACTCGTTGACAATCACTCATCAACAACCCAAACCAAATCAACCTTGTGTTCGCATTAATTCATCTGTGTTGCCTTGTTTTTTTGTTTCTCTTAGGAGTTAAAAGCCAGTGATCAACAGATTAATTCTTCTGAAACTTGAACAAAGGACATTGGATCCACTATAAGATCTAGGAGAAGCCTAAATTTTTTAAGTTAATCATCAATGAATCTGGAGTGCCGAAGATGACTTCATCTTATCCTGTGTGAAATCCATGGTTGTTATCGATCCTCTGTTGGTTAGCGCGATTTCCCCTACCTAACATGCGAACTATAGAAGATTATTCAATAGTGAATTTATGGTCTAGGTCGTGTAATCGAGAACTAAAGGTAAAGGCATCGGAGACACGAAGATTTATACAGGTTTAGGCTTTCGCTGTGAGATAATACCCTACATCCTGTTTATAGCGGTGTCTATTACTCATGCAATATAATTTGATGATCTACACTCTTAGAGCGTCATCTCCTTTCTATTAGGTAGTGTTTGGTTCTGGAACCAGTTGAGATGGAGCGGTTTCATGCTAGATGCTAGGGAGCAGTTCCATTCGAGAGATTTTAGGAGCTGCATAATTCAACCTTTAAGCATTTTTTCTTTTTTAGAGTAATTATGTGAAACAATCCAAACAACAATAAATTAGGAGGAGAACAGCTCTATCCTACCCTACTCCGGTACCAAACACTGCCATAATCTAAGGAGGGGCAGCATTTATAGGATACATATGTAAACCGATTATAAGGTATGGATAACAACCGAGCCTAACTGGGACTATCCCAAATTATCAGGTAGCTAATCTCTATCCATACATGCATTTCCTCTTATGTATTGGATTTTAATCATATATGCTTGGATGTGGATCTCATCTCTTAATCTGATAATGAAATCATACTCCCGAGCCCATAAAGTCATATGTCATAGCCTTATGGTTGAGCTGTTTCAACCTTAGGCTGTCCGCAACGCGTCCACCAGGCCGCCTCCTCCCCTCGATCTGGCGGCTACAGAAGCCCCCACGGCTGCAACGGCGTCCCCTACAAGGCCCCCACGCGACAAATGTGAACAGGAACACAATGGCTGCAGCGTGAGTCTGCCGTCCCCCTTCAACTGTTCATTTGTACGGTGGATTTTTAATAGGTGAAGAACAAATGGTAATAGGTAATGAATATGGTTAGATAATGATATTTTATAGTTGTAGTAGGGTATAGAGAGAGAATATAGGGGAAACCGCTGCCGGAGATGAAAAAGTAGGAGATAAAATATTGATGATGTGACGCAAAAAAGTGATATAGGAGGGAAATTTAGGGGCTGCTCACAGTCTTATATGAACAATTGTTTTTCCATACGACATGATTATAACAACTCGCTGTATTGCGGATAGAGGCTGAATGAGGACAAATCAGCTTTAGATAGAGTTCAATTGAGATCCATCGCCCTTGTCAAAAAGAAAAAGAGACAGTGATGACGAATGGCTTTCTTACCCTAGTGGTGGACAACGATCGCGAGAGTGACTCTGCAACTGTGAATGACTAAATACAGAGAACGGCATGCTTTTACTCTACTGCTCAGAGTAATGGAGCGGCGAGAAAGTTTAAAGCAGAGTGCAGACTCCGTTCTGTCAGGATAATTCAGTATATGCATGGGTTGCTTGCTCCATGATCAATACTGCTGCAGCGAAATGTCTGCATACTTGGAACGAACGGACATGTAGGCATGGCATGTGTGACAACTGACAATAGAGTTGTCATCAAGAAAGAGACTGATGGGTAAGTTGCTGAGTCATCGTTATCGCCTGCAAAGATAAACTTTGCAATCTCTTGGAAACAAAGAAAAAACAAAAACATCGCAATCCTCCCTTTCTGTGTGCTTCAATTTTACGGATCTGCGAAGTACTACTAGTTTTGCTTCATAATTGCATCTCATCTGAAACTGGAGAGACGTTTGTCGTCGGTTTCACAGTCCAGAGCTGGGTCTGAAGCGAGTAAGAGCAGGGGTCGCAACTGGAGCATCGATTCCGGAAACTAATAGAAAATCAGTTCATCCAGGAACCCAGTTCAGGAGAGGCCCCCAACATGAGCAAAGTAGCAGTGGTGAACATATGAGATGGTATCTACAGGCCATGCACGGCCCGTCGATCGCCCAGTGGCTCTGTGCTGTGCTCTGTGCTAGCAGGAGCTACACTACATACTCGTGAGCACGACACCTAAACCCACATGATCATGATTATTCAACATGAGAATCGAACTGATACTGGAATTAAACAGACAGAAGGGCTTGTTGGTTCTTGCTGGCGATCGACGGGACCGGGCGGGCGAGCCGAGGCGGCGAGGCCTACTCGTCGTCGTCCTTCTTAGCGGCGGCGCCTCCCTGGACCTGGCTAGCGCGTCCGCTGTTGATGTTGCCTTTCTTGGAGATGAGGCCGAGGTCCTCGTCGGCGTAGCCGTAGCCGTAGTCGTCGGCGCCCTCCCAGGTGAACTTGCCGCCGCGGCCGCCCTTCTTGGGGTCGCCGCTCATCCCGGAGGCTGACTTGCGGTCGCTGCGGTAGTCCGCGGAGGCCTTGTGCGGGTTCCGGCTCTTCTTGCCGCCGTCCATCGCTGCTTGGATGGCTGCTGCTGCGACAACGGGATGAAGATGGGGTCGGATTGCAAATGGAAACTGCTGGCCTGGATGTAGCGCTCCTTGTTTGGGGGATCGGGTTGTGGGAGGGCTTTATTTATAGACGGAGAAAGCAGTAGTGAGGGAGGTGAACATGATTGATTGTATGGGGATTTAATTTTGTAAAAGTTAAATGACATGTATATAATTAATCCTATTTTATTTGGTCACCAAATCAAAGTACGTACTCCTAGAGAAAAAGAGATAGGAGCTCTAGGTGTATCACTATGCTTGGATTACCAAATGCTTGTTCTGGATTAGTTGTTTGACGTTGCTAGCCAAAGGCAGAAGAAGTACAAGCTCAACATGTGAAGAAAAAGGTTTATTACAGCAACCCATAGGTCTTAACGATATGGGTGTGGAGGCTTGCACCATGGCTCTGGAGCCTAGGACACGGTCTTAGGAACTAGGCCCTATCATTCCGTGATGGTGCATGAGAGCACATTAATGTCATGTTATGTCCGGTTGTAGGTTTCATGGAATTAGATCAAATGGCTTGAGAAGACCTAGAGTCAACTCAGACCATGAATATAAACTTGGCGACATATTTCCACCACTACTTTGTAAGTACCTCCTCGACATCAAGTGCCAAGGGAGTGAGGAGGACGACCTCTACAACATCAAGAGAAGCAATGAGTACTATAACCCCAAAGTTGAGTTGTTATTGTGCCTGTCATTGTGTCCAGTTCTTTGATAGACCACCAAGCTTTGAGGCATGTGCCAAAGGAAAGTGGTCTCTCAGTGCTCATGAATGTGTCTACCATGAGAATCCCTAGGTGTTATCCAGGTTAGTAGGATCAAAAATAGGAGAAGGCTAGTGGCAGTAATACCTTATGGCCCCACTAAGGGGTCACCGAACTAGACCGACTGAGGGGTTGTATGGGCAACACTATAAGAAGAGAGTCATCCTAATAATATGGCCTTACCTAAGGTAGCAGTGGGATAGACCAAGCAAGGTTGTTGCCCCACCTTGGACATAACGCATAGTCAGAATTGGTGAATCCGATGTCAAAGCCACCACTCCATCGACTTGATGTGTCGGTGAAGCCATGTCGATGCAGTAATACAAAGCGCACTAGACGCCTACCTCGTGTGCGCCAAATGTCACTATATAGAGAAAATCAATGAGAGAAGGGTGTAGGAATGGGATAGTTGGATCAGGATGTCGACATGCATTTAAGACACACAATATAGAGAGGTTTGGGCCGCCTGGGCATAATACCCTACATTTTTTGTAGGTTAATGTTTCAATGCAAGTGTGGGTATGGGTACAAATTAGATGCTCATATGATGTTTGATCTAGCTAGTGAAGAGAGCCCTAGCTGCCCCTTGTGATGTCTAGTCCTAAGCCAAGCGAGAGAGCTCAAACTCAAGCAAGAGCTTTTACTATGTGCTAACTTGAATTAAACCCGAACTAGAGCAAAGCCAAAAAAACCAAGCCAGGCTAAGTGAAGCCACCTTTGAATCCCCTTCTATATTATCCTAAACCTCCCTTTTATATCTCAAGGAGGGAGAGCTACATATGTGGATGAATAGTGGGCCCTGTCTAGCAGAGGTCTAACTACTCCTATGTTATGTAGTTGTTGTATCATACATAGAGCATGCTGAAAGCCACCTAGAGGGGGGTGGATAGGCGGAAACTGAAATTTACAACTTTAAACACAAGCTACAAACCGGGGTTAGCGTTAGAATGAATATCAAGTCCCGGAGAGAGGGAAAACAAATCAACCAAGAAAATAAAGTGGATGACACGGTGATTTGTTTTACCGAGGTTCGGTTCCAAAGAATCTAGTCCCCGTTGAGGTGGTCACAAAGATCGGGTCTCTTTCAACCCTTTCCCTCTCTCAAACGGTCACCTAGACCGAGTGAGCTTTCTCCTTAATCAAACGGGTCACTTAGACCCTACAAGGACTACCACACAATTGATGTCTCTTGCTTTGATTACAAGTCACTTGAAGAATAAGAATGAGGAAGGAGAAAGCAATCTAAGAACAAGAGCTCAAAGAACACGAACAAAACTCTCTCTCTAGTCACAAGGTGTATGGAGTGAGTTTTGGGACTTGGAGAGGCTTTGATTCTTTTGAATTGTGTCTTGTATTGATTACACTAGCTCTTGTATTAAATGAGATATCTGAAAAACTTGGATGCTTGGAGTGGTGGTGGTTGGGGGGTACTTATAGCCCTCAACCACCACATAGTCGCTTGGGAGGCTGTCTGTCGATGGGCGCACCGGACAGTGACCGGTGCGCCAGCCACGTCACTCAACCGTTAGGGTCTGACGGTTTCGACCATTGGAGCTTTAACTTCTTGGGGCACCGGACAGGACTGTTCACTATTCGGTGCGCCTTCTGGCGGCTGCTTTGACTCTGCGTGAACTGTTCGCGCACTGTAGCACTTTTGCAGGTGCCCGTTGCAGTCGACCGTTGCGCTGGAGCCGTTGCTTCGCTGGTGCACCAGATAGTCCGGTGAATTATAGCGGAGCGGCTCTCCAGAAACCCAAAGGTGGCAAGTTTGAAGTCGTACGGCCCTGGGCACCGGACAGTCCGGTCCGCCAGACTAGGGTCCTCTTCGGTTTCTTTTGCTCTTTTCTTTTGAACCCTTACTTGATCTTTTTATTGGTTTGTGTTGAACCTTTAACACCTATAAAGTATATAATCTAGGGCAAACTAGTTAGTCCAATTATTTGTGTTGGGCATTCAACTACCAAAATCTTTTAGGAAAAGGTTAAACCCTATTTCCCTTTCACATGCCCTTGATGTGCTACCTGGTGAGTATGACATACCACAGTGGCATGTATGGGTGTCCACACCATCGAGTATGGCATAATTTGTAGCTGCAGAAGGCGCACACACTACATAGTGCACATAAGTATACCTATAGTGTGAGGTGTGGCTATAGTTACATCTTTTGGCTACTATGTGTCCTTTTCAAAATAAATGTGTGGGTGAAATCCCTATCTTAATCACTTGGCACCAGATGTGGCTGATCTGATCAACGGTGCACGTGGTGTAGGGGTCATGCCGCCCAAGGCCATCCTGCCTCAGGGACATATTGCAGAATGATGTGGATCTCATATCTAGTAGTGGCTGATAGCGCCCCAAGGACTAGCTGCCATCAGGCTTGGCCCCCCATATGCACTACTCCAGGAATGCCAGGCTAGTGCTGAGTCGAATAATTTTAGATCCATCTTTGGCTAATAAAAATCTTAGGCATTTTGCTAGCATCTTGAGGTATGTCTTTACTCAAATACTAATAAAGAGGTATCCAAAATGAATAAAAACCAAACTTGTTTTTATATCTTTCATTTTTAGTCTTGTGTTAAGAATTTAGATGATGGGATGTGTGTTACTCGGGTCTTACAAACATTGGAGGTCAGCCTTTTGTGCCCACACTTAGGCTGGTTCTAACCGGGGTCACTACTAACTAGTGATGTGGCACTGTCGATGGTCGGTACTAACCCGAGAAGTCCCAATGATAATTGATTAGGTCGTTCAGTCAGTGGGCCTGTCGACTAGATGTTTCGGTTGGTATTGACTGTGTTGGAGCTGAATCGATCGGTACCAACTGATTGGTACTGATTGTTGTGTTGGAGGTTTTGGTCAGTACCAACAACTTGTTGACATGTGTTGCATTCTGATTGGTCACACCATTTTGGACCATTTGAAGTCCAAAATTTCCAAAAAAATCCAAATTTTCAAAAAAATCATAGAATCCACCATATAAATAGAAGGGGGTGTTTGGGTTTATTTACACCTTTCACTCTCTAATTAGCTCATCTTCTTTCGTATTTAGCCTCCGACTCCCTTTTCTGATATGAATTCCATGTGGAGTTTGAACTATGAAACCTTGACCGACTTGGTCAATGACCGATCTCCACAGCGTCCTAACACCCCTACCGGTGGTAGGCCTTCTTCAACGTCCTTTCTCCCATACATCATATCGAGAGGATGTTTCTATATGTCATTGTTCCCTGATTCTAGGGCTTTTGTTTCCATACTCATATCCTTCTTCTTTGATATGTACGGACAATCCATGGATGCTCTTCCTCTTCTCAATGATGATCTTACCATCGATGCTCCTCCTACCACTAAAGCTCCTACTCATCTACCTTTCACTTGTATATACCCTCCTTCATACCCATACAGATATCCATATGGTGCTCCTCCATATGGATCATATGGTGCCCCTCCATGTGGTTCTCCTAATCTATTCTCTCCTCTATTTGGTGCTCCTACCCCATATAGTGGCCATCCTCCATTTTAGTCCTCTAGCAGGTGTGACAATACCTCCAGGTAGCCATATTGATTTTGCTTCGAACTAGTTTGCTTACTCTAGTGCTCCTCAATTGCAATGGTGAAGGAACTAGACAAAGATGGAAGATGAAAGACTATAAAGTACACACATATCTTTTAAAGTCCACGTACTTTTTAGGTTCACAATAATTTTTTGAGCTTATAATTTTTACATCCAGACATGGCTACTGCACTCGATGGGCCCCATTGATGATTATAGTATGAAGGGATGGACTTCTAGGCCAAATACTCCACACCTACTACTCTAGATAGAATATTTTCATCAGTGTGCCCTTAAGTAGCTGAAGCATTAGTGGTTCACAATCAATCAGAAGATCACCCTCTTTAACGACATCTACAACTATTTGTATGTGTCTTGGCCGAGTGAAGCAGATGATGCTATGCTGCTTGAAGCGGCTAAGGAGAGCTTCCACAACAAGCTCGACGAAACCAAGTTTAAGATGGAGCACATGTGACACGCTCTTTGTCATCACCACAAGTGGTACGTGAGGCATGATGACAATGACTCGAGTGATAGAAGAAAAAGATCACATCGCAACTTGGACGACGATTATAGTTTCATGTCACAGAAAAATATGAACTCACACCCTATTGGTTGCGATACAACAATAGCTCAATAGAAGGAGAAGAGCCAAGCAATAAGTAGTAGCACTGAAAAGGTGTACAAGGCTAGACAAAGGATGAATCAAACTAAAGTGTTTGAGCAATTTAATAAATGATTGGTTTTCTCTATCGCCAATATGGACTTAGTCAAAAAGAAAGTTCAACAAATTGACATTAAAAATTGACAAAGCAACTGAAATTATACAAGAACGAGGAGACCAAAGGGATGGAGAAAGATGAATAGTAGTGTTTTGGTTATTTTTACGAACTATATAATTTTATTTTTAAATATTTTTATATTTAAAATATTTTGATAATTATAAAAGTTTATCTACTTAATTATATATATCTGGATGCATTTTCACACCGTATTTTTTAAAAAATTTTATTTTAAATTATATATTATCAATAAAACGACGTGTTTTATTTTAACTAATTGACTATAAAAAACTGATGTAACTTTGAGGTAGCTGCACTAGATGGCTGATGATGGATAGTGATTGGAACTGGCGGCTGTTGTGTAGTACTAGTAGCAAAGTTCCTGTGATGTTATTACTTACCGTACTTGGGCCTTACGAAAGCTATACTAATTGGTTGTTTTACTATCTGAAAGCGTGGGATGATGAGTTTGTCTTTGATGCACGGTTCAAAAAATTGGACCAATGTTTGTAATCATACGTGGACCAATCAATGTTTGCCTGGTTGGGACTTTTCCACTTGGGAGAAGCAGGCCGGAAGGAGGCGTGAACCAGGAGGAGCTTCCGAGCGCTACCGGCCCATGGAGGGACTATCCGCCGCCGGTCCGCCCACGGGGGCTCCACGGCGGAATCGGGGAACGGAGGGGGGACATGGTTTTGGTGTTAGAGGATCCGACTGGTTTGCTGGTGCCCGTCAGCCGTGGTCCGGACGGCTCGCACGGGGACTGCCCGAGGACGGCAGGCGATTAGGATAAGATCAAGCGGAGCGGGGGAGCAGAGAATCACCGGCACATGGCAGGGACACCAAGGACGGGCCGGGCAGATCATCAAAACCGAAAAAATATTGGGCCGCGTCACTCATGTCACGTGAAGTGTGTGATGTGATTGGGTAGGGTTCACCGTAGACCCGTAGTACTAGTACACGTACCCCTCACCTACAAACGCCGAGAAAATCCAAATTAATTGGAAAACAAGTATAGTGTACATCTACTAGAAGACAAATGTAATTTTAGTTCTCAATTAAAATAAATGTTTCTAGTGTACGAATTTGCGCCCATTTGAGAGGTCTATTCTATTAAAATTCCAAAGCAAAGTGACTGTTAGTTTTTAATCCCACATTGCTAGTTCAAGGTGTATAAATTAACTTATATAGCTACGCTCATTCCCATGTCTAAATATATAAAGTAATAGGAGAGAGAATATGACTAGTCTCACACGCACGCGTGCGTGTGTCCGCGTATTTTTCACGTGTAATGCCGTATGACTTGTGATGTCGTGTCATATTATTTTGGCTATTTGTATCTTTCATTGATTTAAATTTTTAACAGTTGAGATTTAATGCAGATTTTATTGTCATAATCATGGTTAATTGGCCAGTTGCCAATTAATGCAGATTTCACTTTCACCGATCCTTCCGGAAGTGGTAATTCAACATTTGTTTTTTCAGCCATTCAATCTTCAGATTGGTGGGTCGATATGGGTGCCAATGTTCATGTGTGTTTTGACTTGTCTATGTTTTCTTCTTACCAGGGGATGCGATGTTCCTCCATCTTTATGGGAAACGGATCAGCCGCTTCTGTTCTTGGTGTTGGTATGGTCGATCTGAAGCTCACTTCAGGAAAGACTGTCCATTTGAAGAACATGCAACATGATCCGACAACAAACAAAAATCTAATTAGTGTTTCCCTGTTATGCCAAGATGGTTATAAGTTAGTGTTCGAGTCTAATAAAGTTATAATGTCCAAGTTTAGAAACTTCGTTGGAAAAGGCTATGTGAGCGGAGGATTGTTCCACTTAAGTACTTTTGATACGAGTTATCATCTGAATTTTGCATCCATAATTAATACTAGGTGTGTGCCCGTGCGTTGCAACGGGAACATATAATACCATTGATAACTTATGTACGTTGGGGATGAGCATCGACACATATCTGACTGGATCTTCTTCCTTGGGGATCTAGAGAAAAGCCTGTTCGGAAGCCAAACATGTTAAGACCTGATCATGTGCTGCCCTTGTGTCTCTGATCATCATCAGCATACTGTTCGACGCTTGTATGAGTCTTGTTAATTTGCATGCCTCGTGCATAGTCTCTCAACCATCAATTCACTATGGTATACAGAATCCGTGTGACAGACACCTCCCTATCTTCTAGCGGTCTAGCCTTCCTTCTAGCGGTCTAGCCTTCGTAGCGGATGTAGTCACCACACCAGTAGGCAGTCCATCATTAAAACGAAATTGTCAAATCAGGAAGGGACAAGGCTTGAAGAAGTGAAGAGGAGAAAGACAGACGCAACAGGCCGAAGGGGACACAGTGAAAGCACTTGCATAGCAGTGAGAGCACTATGCGGAGCAAACAAAGATAGCAGCATCAGATCCTTCCTTTATGTGCTGCTGCTACATGAGATCAAGACTAAATTTACACCAGAACATCCATGAAAATCATGATCAAAACAAACTTACAATTTTGTAGAGAAATTTATATTAGTATTTGTGTAATTAATCTACAATCATACAGACAGCCCTGAGTAACGATTTCACGCCGTCTGATAGCATCCCTTATTCCCTTTCTTTTGACCTCATACAAGACAAAAATTAACAGCAAGGTGGGCAAATTTGCAGGTCAGAACTAATCCCAACCTAGAGCATAGCACAGACGGATACAGAGGCAGTCGGCTTACCTTGCTCCTCCGAATGGAGTAACCTCGGATCCTTCTCTTTGCTGCAGATACAGTGCAAGGCCTAAAAATGAGAAAGGAGAGGTTAGACGAGAAGGATCTGGGTGGCCGTTGCGGGGAAGAACAAGGACAGCGTAGGACTCAGCCATTAGATTCCAATAGCCTCCACCGATTGACTGGCGTGCGACCAAAATCGATGGTGGATCCCGCTGAAGAAGGATTCGTTGTGGTGCGGCATGTGTAAACTCACCCGATGTCAATCATGTTTGGAACCCTTGAAGCAATTGGTTCGATCTATGCAGTGAACTAATCCCATTGAGACATGTAGCCATTCGTGTAGCAGATATCCCTACTGTTATTTTGCTCTGAAGGCGCTGACCTGATTAACTGTATAACCATCTTTGCTTGCCCTTGATAGTATACCATCTTTATGTAGCCTCTCCATAATATCTGAAAAAACCAATCATTAACTACTAATTTAAGACGTCAACATGAGCGAGGAAGGAAGGACTGATTTTATTTCCTGCCAACAGAACCTAGCTGAAATGAAAAGAAAACTGTTAATTTGCTTCAGAATATGAAGGGGCTTACCTGGTTAACTGTATAACCATCTTTGCTTGCCCTTGATAGTATACCATCTTTATGTAACCTCTCCATAATATCTGAAAAACCAATCATTAACTACTAATTGAGGACATTTACCAACAATAAGCAATTGGTTTATCTGATTACAGATCATGCACTTTGTTTACAGAAAGCATGTCATCCATTTCCACACAAAAATTCCAGAAATATGATGATTTGAAGAAATTAATGATAGAATCTGTACCAGCTCAAAGTATTCTAGGTTGTTCTGCGTTAAGCAAGAAAAGGTTAATTATATCCTAGGAAAAGAAAACCTATATAGAGAATGGACAATAACATTAGATTCTTCATCAAATTGAAATACAGCAGGTATACGTGCCACTATCTGGTTTGCAACAGTCTAAAGAAAAGTGACAAAAGGTGCATACCAATATATCTATTTTAGACTTTAGAGTGCCAATAGTCTACAGAAGAGTAAAAAAACTGCACACTGATGCTGAATGTATGCGTTCCTTGAATCCTTGGAATGAATCATACTTGGGCAGAGTGGCAAACAAACTACGGTTGAAACTTCATAATAGTTTTAAAAAAATCATAATGGTAGACCTTAGTTTGAATATATTTCATTTAATTCAAGCATGTGACCAAATTCTATTGATTAAATACAACTTTTTAAAACTGTAGCATTCTCAAAAACAACTTTTTCCAGATGACTATATGACCTTCAAGGGCTATATTAATTCAGATTTTGAACATAGAATAGCTTCAACTGGGGATATGAACAATTAATTTTGTGAGTCGTTATAAATAGATATGGTACCTCGGGTCCAGAAGAACTGATCAACTCAAAAGTTCCAAGGTCCCAAAATTTAACAGTCTTATCAACTGAACCTGCAAAGGTTTTGAAAAGGACAACATGGAATATGTTACTTAGATCTACAGGTGATGTACAAATAAGAAGCATGAGGGAGTAATAGGTCCTCAATAAAAATAATAGAAATCTTATTTTAGTAAATCAACATCCTGTGTGAGTATATAGGACCTAAATTTACCTGTAGCCAATAAAAACTCATAGGGGTGAACATCTAAGCAGTTGACTGGACCTTCATGAAGACAAAAATCATGCATGAGTTTTCCAGCCGTCAAATCCCAGACCTAGCAATATATTTTAAACAAAATTTTAATGATCAGGAAATATGTGGTAAAATTTTATATCATGATATTACGAGATTGTCTATCTCAACAATCATGCTGTAATTTGTAAGATGCCTTAATTTTTGGGTTTTATGATCTTCGAATACTTTGCAATACGATTAAACGGACATGCTCAAAATTTTACCTTCACTGAGTTATCAGCCCCACCAGAAACAATCCATCGGCCATCATGAGTAAATTTAAGCACATTAATTCGTTGGGTATGACCCTTGTATGTGTGGATGCATCTCTTCTGTCGAGTATTCCATATTTTCATGTTTGTATTTGAAGACCCAGTGGCTAAGAATTCTCCAAAAGGATGGAAATCAAGAGATGCACAGCTTGATCTGTGTCCAGTGAAAGTTCGAACAACTACACATTTATGCAAATTGTCAATAGAAACTGAGATTATTGCAAGACATAGTTGCAGTTCATGTTTTCAATGCACTGACTGTTGAGTACCAACACTGGTTAATACCTTTCGCCTCCTCAATATTCCATATTTTTATCGTTCCACTTGCTGCACCAGCACCTATCGTAACTTCAGAAGAGTCAAAGCTTACTGACTCAACTGGACTTATAAAGCCTGATAGACTCTGCAATGTACAATGAAAAACACCTGAAGTAGATGTTGCCAAAAAAGAGCAAGAATGACATATTGATATTACACATAAACCGTCGGGATAGGAAATTACCAGGAGGGCACCGGGTTTCCCTATAGCCCAAAGATTGACCTTCAAATCCTCCCCACCAGTGATGAGGATCCTTGATGCTCGCCTTCCAAACTTGGCACAATTGACATTCAAAGTGTGCATGACAAACTCCTCTGGTCATTGTCAATTGAGTGTCAAATACTTTGATCCAACTTCAAAATTGCAGCAGTAATAAATATGCTCAAAACCTTCTTAAATACTCTAGCATAAAAAATATCACTTGGTGCTCCACCATTTCAAGCAATAAGGCTCTCTCCAACAAGGTCATGTAAAAGGTCATGTTCGATATATTTAACTCACCGAGCTCGCCCCTACACCTCCAGCAAAGTCTTCTATCACATCCTTTAAAATTTGGCGATCTCTTCTCATCCTCTAAACGTAGCGGCTCCTTCTACAATTGTACAATTAATTATCTTGCAATTTGGCAATGGTTTTGTTTGTTCAATATTCAATGTCATTTCAATGGTAGTTTACAATTGTGCCTTAGCTGCAAAAACAGATGGCAAACATAAGCATCCCAAAGAGGTGCAGGTGCATGAGCTAAACTGACAATTTGTTTTCAAAAGAAGATGGTTCAAATTGAAAAGAATGATTTGATGGCATATTTTAGCGAAACGGACAGATAAAAAATGACATGGCAACTACCACGTTAATTGAATAGAAGTGCAAGTGGCCCAGCCAGCTCACATCACACCTCTATATATGCAACATTGGAAACCTAACATATTATGTAGATTACTTCTATACATGGGTAGTAGTTCTTTTTAGTGCAAAAATACAGCTAATGATCCAAGCACATCCTTCGTAATTAAAAAACAGAAACTCCACACAAGGAAGTGGGCGCGCAAGCAATCTTCAGCTAAGATATTTGCATGTTGCATTGCAGTGGCAGTGTGGCACTCCAAGTCCAAGTCTCACATTTGCATATTCTTGATCGTGGAACCCAGCATCACTGACACTCTCTATGGATATTTTCAACAAGCAAAAATTTATGAATTTTATCAACATTTTGGATGTTGTTGCATGCTGTCATGTTGCCAGAGAAACAGATCCACCATGCTCAAATGAATGGGCTAAAGCTGCACTATAATCACTGGGCAACTCTAATGTCTGATAACATGAGGAAACAACTTTTTTAAAAATTTAATCATACAACTACAATGTTCTCAGTATTTCGTAAGTGTGGGTCAATGGGAGCACTCTGCTACCCAGCTCACATCAGACTCCTCCCGTAAATGTCTGTTGAGCCTCCCTTTCATTCGTAAGTGTGACAAAAGCCATTTCACAATCCTCGTATAGTGACTAAGGGAATGAACCAGTTGCGCATAGGCATCCTAATGAACTTACAGAAGGTTGAGCAGAGACATACCGATGTGGATGTCGAAGTTTGCTGCCGAGATGATCGGTTGTTGAAGGGGATCTATGTCGACGGCGTGCCCTATGCCCACTGCCGCTGGTCAGACAACAATGCGTGGCAGCCAATTGAATTATGCACGCCGATTGACCTATGCATGTGATGCTTAAGTTGATTTAATAGGAACTTATTCCTGATTTCAGGTTTGAGTTGGATATGCTGTTGGAATCAGTTAATGCAGCGACTAAGCGTGTTGAAGAGCTGATAGAAAAGATGCAAGACAACTCAGTCAAACCTGAGAGTCCAATACGCATGGATGAGCATTTAACTCGTAAGTATTTGTTCAGGCATAAGTTAATAATATTGGAGGATACCTGAACTGAATGGACTTTGACTGTTACTGTTGGTTGATAACGTTTTTCAGCGTTGAACCTGAAGTGCATTGAGCGACTGTACCGTGATCATGTTCTTAATTAATGAAGAGAGACGGTGATATGATCATCAGAGGCCAAGGAGTTGGCAGTTCTCCCAGATGGTCTTGGCGGAGCGGCGTAGTCGCTTGGCCTCCTCCTCGGTGAGCTCCATCTCGGTGACGCCCTGGATGCCAACGCGGCCGAGCCTGGCGGGCAGGCTGAGGAAGACGTCGTTCCCATCGGGGATGTCGTGGAACCCCCTGGCGAGGACGGAGACCGGGTGGATGCGGCGCTGGTCGCAGAGCAGCGACGCGGCGAGGCTGGCGACGGAGTAGCCGATGGCCCAGGAGGTGTAGCCCTTGAGGCTGATGACCTCGTAGGCGCTATCAACAACGGCGCGACGGATGCCCTCCAGCACCTCCTCGTCGAAGCAGCGGTGGCTAGTGGGGCTCGCGACCGAGGCCGAGGCCACCATGCCGGATGTGCGCCTGGCCCGACACACGCCCGTGGAGGACTCCATGATGAAGCTGGTGAACGGTGCTTGACCACCACCTTATTGTCCTCCTCAACCGCCTTCACCTCCTCATCTGTTGGTGCTTAAGCGGGGGACAAGTCAATTGGCATCGCTGCGGCGCAAGCCATACGCATCCGCCCGGACCCATGCTCGCGAAGCGCAACGGGGGGCGAGGCGGGCCCCTGGCGGCGGCTGCAGGCAGGGGGAAGCGAGGCAGGGGAGCGGTCGGCACTGAGCATCGAGGCGGCGGGGCGGGCAGGGATTGCGGAGGGCGGGTGGGGATTGCGGCGTTTGCGGCGGGGATTGGCGGATTGCGGTGAGCGGGCGGGCGTAGCGGGGGCGGGGGCAGTCTACAATAGACTCTTAATAGTTAGTAGAGAAAGCATGTGAGGCTGATATGTGGCACTCATGTTTTTGTCATATTAGATTTGACACCATTGCTAGAATTTCCATATTAGAATTAATTCCTAAGTTTAATATTGTCAAAGGATCAAAGTGCCAATCTTGTGCGCAAGCAAAACAACCTCGAAAACCATTCAAAAGTTTAGAGGAAAATAGAGACTTGGCACCATTATATCTTATCCATTCTGATTTGTGTGAGATGAATGGATTGTTTACTAGAGGATGCAAGGGATATTTCATGACTTTTATAGATGATTATACTCATTTATGCTATATTTATTTATTGAAAACTAAAGATGAATCCTTGCATTATTTAAAATTTGTAAAGCCGAAGTTGAAATCCAACTTGAAAGAAATATTAAACGATTACGCAATGATCGTGGAGGAGAGTACACCTCAAATGATTTCTCTCAATTTTGTACTGAACATGGTATTATTCATGAAGTGACACTACCGTATTCACCTCAATCCAATGGGTTTGCTGAAATAAAAAACCAAACTTTAGCATATTTGGTAAATGTCATGTTAGAGAGCACCGATGTGCCCTATGAATGGTGTTAGAGAGCACCGATGTGCCCTACGAAATAGGGTAGTGACTAATAACAAAGAAGTCACGCTTTATAAGGGATGGAATGGGAGAAAACCCAACGTCAAATTTTTGACGACTTGGTGCTGTCTGGCAAAGGTTAATCTATCTGAACCAAAAAAGATAAAGCTTAGTAATATGTGGCTTAGTAATAACAAGTTCTTAGTGCATAATATGGTGTGTGCGACAACCATGTGGGAGTTATGTAAACTGAGAAATGTTATATGCTTCCAGAATACAGGGTGGAGAAATCTGAACCTGCTGCTCTGGAAGGTTGCGATAACAGTGGAGAATTGGAAGATTCTGTGTCCAGCTGGAAATCACATGAACCTGGAAAACATGGTGAGGAGCTTGAAGAACTCTGCAAAGGCACCTTGCAGGCTGCTGTGGAGCTGATAGTCTGTTCGTGAATCAATCTGGGGGAGTCTGAAGCTCCAAGTAGCTAAAAGTTCTCTAGTTCTTTCTTCCGGTTCAGATACGGGTAATGAGTGTTCAATGGAAGGTTGGGCTGGGTGAAATGAATCTGAATGTAATAAGTGAGTGGTGGTAAACGGTTGTAACTGATGTTTTTAACGATGGATGGGGGTATCAGACTTTTGGTCTTCATGCCCAAGGAATTAATGCCCTTGAACTAAAAAAAGAGAAAGCTTGGATCCAAAACAGTAGATTATGCATTCTTGGGATGTGCACATAACAATATGGTCTATAGATTTTTAGTAGTTAAATCTGATACTCCAGATCAAAATGTGAATACCATTCTGTAGTCGAGATATGCTTCATTCTTTGAGAATATATTTCTAATGAGATCAGATAGCACTTCTATAATGAGAATAATTATGCTCCTCAGGATTTAGCACCAACAAAAAAAACACACACACACAATCTAATGAAGATAATAATTTAGTCGTTCATAAAGCTCCTAATCGGAGTAAGAGGCAAAGGATTGCGAAATCTTTTGGCGATTAATTCATTGTTTATCACGTAGATGATGTGCCCAATACACTTTCAGAGGTACATGATTCACCAGAAACAGAGCGTTGAGAGCAGGACGGTAACGACAACACGTCACGAAGACTCGCGGTCGCATGGATAGTTAGACGGGAGCGCGCAGTGGCGAGGGCCGGAGCTGAGATTTTGGTGGCCCAGGGCGAACACAGAAATGAGGCCCCCTTACAGAAACCAGGGCAATAAATTTATCTTGGCGTTTCTTTTTTTTCCTTTTTTCACTACCCGATGCATACTTTCTAGTTGACATGATCTAGATAAAATTTGAAACAAGCAAAACGAAATATATTTAATCTACAGGACTACAGATCACAAACAAGCACACACTGATTAGGCAATAGATCTGAGAACCGTACCTAAATCTTGTGCGTCGTGCGTGCGTGATGGATCAATGCGTGGAGCTGCCGGCGAAGCAAGGCGTCAATGCGACGGCGAACCACGGAACCAGGCATCCTGATTCCTGCCTGGACTCCAAGGCGGCGTGATGATCCAATTAGGCGGCGACGCGTTGCTGAATCGGGTCAGGGCGAGTTGTGAGCAGGAGCAGTCGAAGCGTTCGCGTGGTATAGCTGGGACGGATGGCCGGATGATCTAATCTAATTAATCTAATTAGGCGTAGGGAGGCAGGTAGCAAGCAGGTCAGGCCTGTGCGGACGATTGCTTGCAGGCTTGATTGCATGCAGGACCCATCGTTTCAAGCCTTCAACTGATCGAAGACTACTACATATACATGCATGGGGTGGGGCCCCTAGGATCTGGGGGGCCAGGGCGGCCGCCCTGGCAGCCCTGTAGTCAGCGCCGCCCTGAGTGGCGTGGCTAGTCAGCTAGGGGAGGAGAGGAGGGAACACGAAGCACCAACCATGTCCATGGGCGCTTTCGCGGACTTTTGACGGTGTTGCCTCCCGCAGCGACGATGATGTGCACGACTCGTTTTTTTCCTTTCCCCCACCACCCGCTTGTTTGCCGTCTGGAACTACTGCGACTGTTCAAGGAGCCTTTCACCTTATCCAAACACCGCTCCTGTGCCGCGAAGGAATTCTAGAGGCCACTGAAATCTGATCGAATGGCTTAGAATTTTAAAGGTGACGTAGATTTAGCGGGAGCTCAGATTTACTCCTCGTTCTATATAGTAGTAATTATATCAGAATTTGAGGCCTTTTTTCGGTGTTGATAAAGTTATCGTATTTTTTTTAAAGTCAAAACATCTAAAGTTTCATTAAAATCGTATAATAAAATAATAAAATTTATAATACTAAATAAGTATTATTAGATTTTTATCTGTATTGTATACTATATTTATTTCATGCCATCAATTTTATATTTTTATAACTTTTAGTTAAATTTGGAATTCCTGGAAATTTGAATAACTGAGAGAACATATGTAAACACTACCGATCAAACTATGCAACATTATAGTATGTTTCTTAAGAGTCTCAGTTTGATGTAGCAGAGGTAGAGGTGGCCAACTCTAGTGTGTAAAAGACTGTGTAAGGCTCTGTTTAGTTCCTTTAGTAACTAGACTAAATTTTAGTGACTAAAGTTTAGTCGCTAAAGTACCTCGTTTGGTTTCAGTGACTAAACCGAACTAAAGAGCATTAATTGCTGTGAATAATTACTGTTTTAACCTTATTAATTAATGGATGTTTGCTATAAGAAGAAAGTGGAGATGATAAATAAAGTAAAAATACTACTTTAGTCTCTTTTAGTCACCTTTTTTTTTGACTAAAAAACTAAAGTTTAGTCATTCTATTTTAGTCAACATGTTTACTTCTTTAGTGATTAAAAATAATTAAACTTTAGTCACTAAACTTTAGTCACTCGAGATTTACTAGCGTAGTTTGGAGTTTGAAGTGAGATAGAGAGTGATATAGCCAGCCACGTCACTAAGGCCATCTCGGCATCCAGGCATCCAGCCGCGAGCCGCGTAGCGCGTATAGATGTCCAATAAGCACGAGGCCCGCGAGCCCGGCACGAAGCCCGTTTTTTAGGCCCGGTCCGAGCCCGGCACGGCCCGGTTATATGCGGGCCCGGGTCGGCCCGGCACGAATAAGCGGGCCGGGCTCGGACAGAAAATTAGGCACGGTGGGCTAGCCCGGCACGGCCCGTTTAGCTCTAAGCCCGTTAAGCCCGCTTTTTTTACACTAAAACGTGCTTTCGGCCCGCATAGCCCGCTTTTCGGCCCGCTTTTTTCGTGCTAAACGGGCCGGCCCGGCCCGTTTAGGCCCGTTGCGGGCCGGGCTCGGACAAGAAATTGAGCCCGCGTGCTTAGCCGGCCCGGCCCGATTTTTTAATCGTGACCGGCGGGCCGGACCCAAAACGGGCCGGGCTTCACCGGGCCCGGGCCGGACCGGGCCGGGCGGCCCGTTTGGACATCTCTAGTAGCGCGCACACGGCACACCTACGTGTTGAGCCATCTTCATCCCTCCGATCAGAAATCAACGGTGCGTCTCTGCTCTTGTCCGGAAGGTTCTCGCAGGCGCGGCGACCTCGGTTTTGAACACCTGCTCTTCTTCCTCCTTCCAATCCAAGCTTCGTACGGGACGAGGAGAACCGAAGAAGGAATTGGACGCGAGGAGACTCGAGTACTCGACAGGGAAAAGTCGAGGCCTCGGATCCATCGACTCGTGAAGATGTCCTCGCCCGCCGAGTAAGTCCTCGACACTTACAGCGGTTTCATCTGATCCGAGCTTCGATCTCAGATTCCGACGCGTAGACGTTGTATTGCATGGTAGGCCCCGTGATTCGGGTCGGGGATCGCTAGAGGAATTGGAGCTGAACGGTTCCGAGTAATCGATGGATTCGATCGTTTTAATGGGCTTATATGCTGGGGTTGCGACAGTAGACGGCTGTATTGCGGATTCGTGGTGCCACTTTGGTCCCATAGGGCTCGGCTTAGATTGGAGCTGATTGGTTCATTTTCGTCGGTGCTCTAGTGATGTTATCTCTATGTTGCTGGACTGGTACAGCGTTATATACAATTATACATATCATCCGGTTTTGTACTTCGAGTTTGTACTGTCACAAGATAAAGGGTTAGTTATCATTCATGATAAATAGTCTTTCAACTTAGAAGCGAAGTTGATTCACCACTTGCCTATATTCCTGTGCACCTGAACTGGTTTGTTTAGGGCTCCGTTTTCATTAGAGTTTGAATAACAATATATTTTTCATGCAATTCAAACTTTGTGATCTTGGCCTGGACGATTATCTGGATGTGTCAGTGATGACAACGTCAAGTTTTAATTCTGACAGCTCATTTTTATATCATTTAGTTTCATGATTGTTTGTGCTGTGTACTTAGTGTTTTTGGCGAAATATGATTCCTGGTTTCTGAATTAAGGGTATTTGAAGCATTATTCACGATTAGTTTAATTCGAAAGGAAGAAAC
Organism: Zea mays; assembly: GCF_902167145.1. NCBI lineage: Eukaryota > Viridiplantae > Streptophyta > Magnoliopsida > Poales > Poaceae > Zea > Zea mays. Next base: position 140,801,670 of record NC_050101.1, read on the forward strand.
GGAGTGTGCGTCACCTGATGCATAGAGGTATTCTATAAATGACTAATAATATTTTGTCATTTCGTTGTTGTCGAAATCTACCAATGCGACTTCTTTTTTCTTTCTCCTTTTGCTTTTGCCGGGGCATCATTGGTACAATATTTCACGAAGACATCCAGTATTCCAGTTTGTTGTTCCTTGATTATAGTGACCTTGATACTGGTGATGTCTCTGCCAATCAACATAAGAATTCGATTAAAGATATTGGTATTGGGGGTTAAAATCCGTATATCTGGTCAACTGAAAACGTCACCATTTTTGTACTACCTGAAATGATCCAACCAGTTGGCCTGTTTCTCTGACTCTTGACCCTTAGCTCTGCTAATTTATTCCTATTTGAATTTGTTGACTGAGGCATGAAGTTCTGATATGGGGTTTTCAGCCAGTTTGTGAACTCATGATTTTTGTACTCTCCTTTCTTCTACAGTGACTATTCACTGAACACATCAATTGAGCAGGAAACTATCTCCATTCTGCTTCAATTGTCAATTTGACTATTAGCAGTCTCCATTTTGCACCCTTTGATACTTACCTGTTCTAATTATATGCTGTCCAAAATATTTAAAACCATACTGTTGAGCATCAACTAAAATCATTTATATGTGAAAACATGAATAAAATTTATTCAAAATTAGTAACCAAAGTTATAAAAGAGTTGGCAGAGGCACCTGCATTCACATGCAACAGGTAAAAGAGAAGAGACAAAACATGAGATTGATATATGCAGAGTTGACCATGAATTCATAATGCAAATGGGAGGAAATATCTTTTACCTGTATCTTTAATTTATATAGGAAATGGTGAACAACTATTGTTGTAGGGCCCTGATGTCTGTCCTTGTCCCATGCAAACTATTAACTTTTTGTTAGAACTCGTATATGACCCTTGTGCTCAAACCCTAGCCACTAGATACAATAGAACTTGAATTATACGTTCAGGGTTGGACGGTGATAGCATTAGGGTGGTGTAGCTCCACTCCGAGGCGGTGGCCTTTCCTTCACTAGCCACGTAAGAGACAAACCGGATCTCACTAGAGGTGTACGAGAGAGGAGACTACGAAGAATGTTAGTTCGTGCTTCGTGCGCCGGCCCTCTCCCTATTTATGTACGTGGTGTGAAAGGGGATCACAACCATAAAGTTATTGCGCCGTTGACCAAAGCATGATAGTTGTGTCTGACTTGATCCTTTGACCGAGTCGGATGAGATCGACCTCAACACTTTTTACATCCCTCAACCAGCCACGGAGCTACCATCCCAAAGAAAAGACAATTTCTTCATGTTTGTGCGCTCTCGCTATATAGCTATTGTCATCGTATTTTTCAGTTGTCTCTAAACTTATATAGTGTGTTTCCCTGTTCTTAAGGCGTCGCCTAGGCGTCCAGGCGGAGGTCCAACGCCTAGGCGTCTTGCCCGCCTACCTCGCCTAGGCGTCCAGGCAGTGGTCCAACACCTTGGCTTGCCTTACCGCTTTAAAAACCATGGTGTGTTTCATGTGATAAATGTTTATTGGTATATAATATTAATCTGTGCATAGTGATTTAATGAGGCACACACCTTCATGCATCACTAACTTGGCAGTTGGCACAATCATAAATAAACTGTAGCTTTGTTGTTGTGCTTACTTTTGTAAATGCAAATTTCGAATCTTGATTGTATTGCCTAAACTAATAGTGTCCATTGGTTTACTACTACTGCTCTTATTTCTGCTCATGCATTAGTTGTAAATTATCACTCATTACTGGAACTGGACACTCGGTGCTAAGAAAAAAGTATAAATCCTTTAGTTTTGAAGCCACTTTGGAATGCGTGCTCATTTACCTGCCTTCTTCAGGTACTACAAATCACTTCCACCTATAAGCAAGGCATATGGGACATTGTGTTTCTTCACCACTGTGCTAGTTCGGCTCCATATCCTGAATCCGCTGTTTCTGTACTTATATTACCCTCGGGTGTTCAAGAAGTTTGAGGTTAGCTTCTGTTTTTGTTTTCTCTTCCCCTTACCACATCTGTAGTATCAGGTAATTTCGACTGCAAAACATTGTAAGCTTCTATTAGGAAGAATGTTGTAACATGCCGGATTACCTTGCCTGATAATTAAGGGGAAGTTACTTTGCTTGAGTTTGTTTTGAGATATATGTATTGCATTCCACCTTGCTAGTGCTATATGTCATTTTCTATGAATAGATCAGAGCACTTCTGTTTTGGTTTAATATATTATTCAGTCTATCATGTACTTATGCTTGGAACTTGTAAATTACATGTTTTGCACTCATGCTTCATATCTTCATTTTCTATATATTAAAAAAAAGGAGCCTGCAGGTATGGAGGATATTTACAAGTTTCTTCTTCCTGGGACCATTTTCCATAAACTTTGGTATTCGCCTTCTGATGATGTAAGTGAAAGTTTTTCTGAACACCGATGATAAAATATGGTTACTTCCACAGTATATATAATTTTAAATCAGGTTGGGGTTTTTGAAATTTCTTTGCATAGAGCAAGGTATGGTGTCATGTTGGAAAAGGGAGCATTTGATAAACGGACTGCAGATTTCTTGTGGATGATGATATTTGGTGCCATCTCACTATTGGTCAGTGGTAGTTCTTTCTACAATCAGAATTTCAGATTAGGCGAAACCAAGAGACATTCTTGAACTTCTACTTAACTTGCGTATGACTCTGTATTGCTTGAATCAGGTGTTGTCTGTTATTCCCCAATTGAATACTTATGTCTTGGGATTACCTATGGTCAGCATGCTTGTTTATGTCTGGAGCCGAGAGAATCCAAATGCCCAGATAAATATATACGGCATCCTCCAATTGAAGGTATGTAGTTTCACTAACAATTGATTTTGCAATTCACATTTCTGTGTCGCTCAGTTGGTGAAAGGCAAAGTATGACCTGTGGGCAATTTGATTAATTCGTTAGTAGTTGATGTACTCTCTTCTTTTGCAGGCGTTTTATCTTCCATGGGTTATGCTCTTATTAGATGTGATATTTGGATCACCATTAATGCCAGGCCTTCTGGGTATCATGGTTGGACATCTATACTACTACTTTGCAGTGTTGCACCCTCTCGCCACCGGAAAGAACTACCTCAAGACTCCGAAATGGGTGTATCCTTTTACATGGTCATGGCCAAAGCATTATCTCTCAGTTTGCATATACAACTGAGATCAATTTCTGCGCTATGGCTACTTTATTTTTTAATATATCTGCTCCTTGTCTCCTTAACCTGCTGCACTTGCACAGACATAAGATTGTTGCTCGATTCAGAATAGGTATGCAAGCCAACGCTCCTGTCCGCGCACCAGCTAACGGCAACGCTGGGACTGGTGCCTTCAGAGGAAGAAGCTATAGACTCAATCAATAGATCGACCAGGAGAAGTACACACCTTGTAACGCTAACGCGATTCCTGTTCTGAGTGGCAATGTAGAGACAGAGCGCAGATTCCTAGGGTCAATCAGGATTAAGGGTTGCGGATAGGGCAGAGGGGTGGTAATGGATGACGATCTAAATGTTTTTTCATAAAATGGTAGAGTATTAAATAAATTATAAATTTTAGTGTAAAATGAATATAAATAGGATTTGTTTCTAATCCGATCTTTATATCTTATAGTGTAAAATTATATCTTATAGTGTAAAATTTAGAGTCACTGTTACCCTATTGCAGTGCCGCCTTTCATTTACTGATTTAGTTCCTAACAATGTTCGTCGTCCCTGTTTACGCATGAGTATAGTTGTGTAATGGCAATTTGCGTGCACTTACGTTTGAATCATTTTTAGGGACGTCTGAATTACTGTTTGCGTCTTTTTAAAAGGAAAAAACAAAAGATAATTATTTTGTTAGGATGCACGATTTTGCATGTCAGCTAGTTCAGTTGGGCCTTGCTGGATTAGTTTGTGCATGCTGAAACAGAACAGTTGGGCCTTACTGGGCCCGTCGCATTATAGAAGGTTCTGTAGGATTCAAATTGTCTAAAATATTTGACCTTCACATTTGATGCATCTTTCTTCTTTTCTAATATATTTTTATTTCTACTTCTCTCATTTTTTATATATCATATTTTTTATTTTAAATTTCTGTGCCCAAACTTATAAGGTCATTCGTTATGTAACGGAGTATGTGACAGTGAGTAGGCTTGTGTATGCTTAAACAAAACAGGCCGTTGGATTGATCTCATTTTGTTCGAACTGAACCGGACTACTTCATCCGTTCTTTTTTTTTATCGCGTTTTAGTTCAAAAATAAACAAACGAATGATAAATATTAAAAAACAGGGGTAGTATAATCAATGCACAATACTCTCTTCATCCCAAAATAGTATTGGGTGTAGCTCTAGGTTTTTATGTCTATATATTCAAATAGATAGATGGCGATAAATATAGACACATATATAGAACACATTTATCGAGCAAAGTATAAAGTTGGTATATAAACATTTGTTCCTCGATAGCCTTTTCTGGTGTATACGTCTAGAAAGATCTAGTCTTATTTTCTACGTGGTTAGTGAAAGAAAAGGCTATGGCCGTTGTTGCTCGTTCTCACCATCTCAGGTCAAGCTTTACTGCTCTAATGGCCTCTTTATTTAAGCTAAAGGTAAAGCTCATCTTCTACCACATCTAGAGGCTAGGGTTTGTTGGGGTCTACCTTGTCGAAGATCCTTAAATCACCTCACATTCGACTTGAGAAGGTGTGTTTCAGGTACAACATGAAGTGACAATGAAGCAAACCTTCATCAGGAGCAGTGTACAAACCAGAAAGAAGTTGTGGACCTTCGCACGTATATAGAAGCTACGAAGGCGTAAGCCGAAGACAACTACTTCGTCGCCGAAGGCTCTTATCTACGAAGCAAACAAGAAGAGGAACCTGAAGTCCTGTGCGGCAAGAAAGAAGAAGAAATGACGATATTGCCCATGTGTAACTTGTACATCGTACTTGTAAACTTTATCAGCATGATTGTAATTTTTTACGAAGTTATACCTCTCCCCTATAAATAGGTGAACAATGCCATACATAAGGTCACATTTTGAAGGCCATAAGCTTTGTATAGCTCAGCCTTTGAAGTATCTTCGAGCCATCTTTTATGTAAGGCCGAAGGTGTGCTTGTAATTATATGTTATATTGCAGGAGATGGAATGATAAGTGCTAAGGCATGAAGATGAGTAATATGCTTTGTCTCTTAATATTTTTTCTTCATGCTCATTATGTTACACTTATTCCTATGTTACACCTTCTCCCTTAGATTACCCTTCGAAGGAAGAGTAATTGAAGGGAGATGGTAATAATCTTCTAATTTGTGTTGCCTTACTTTTGATTCCATATAGCAATCTAAAGCGAGTGATCAACAGGGTTGGAGTACCATATCCTTTTCAAGTTCTTAATAGTACTAGAGCAAGATTGTGCTCGGATATTAACCCTAGTGCCATTAGCCCTTTGACTTTTAGGGCAAACTCAAACAAAAACCTCTAGAGCCTTAGATTCTGTATTTGAGGGTAAGATATAGACAGGAAGGATAGAACCCTCCCTCAATTTTTCCTAAACCTAACCCCACTTCGATCACACACAAAGAGGAAAGGAAAAGGAGTAAGGTACTTACCTGGTCGTGGAAGACCACAGTAGACGGTGGCGGTGCCATCGGCCTAGAGTATGACACCATGTCCATGGGCACTCAGGGCACCTACTAGAGCTTGTTCAATGGTGGTGCACCCACATAGAAGGGGAGTGCTCACACCGGCGAGGGCCCTTGTGGGCGATGCCATTACTTAGTCGAGCTTTCTCTATTTCTCTCTAGAGTTGGGGGAGAAGGTGGAGGAGTCTTGTTGCTTGGATATATATATATATATATATATATATATATATATATATATATATATATATATATATATATATATAGAGAGAGAGAGAGAGAGAGAGAGAGAGAGAGAGAGAGACAAGAGTGCCATGTGGGGGAGAAAGAAATGGTTAGGGTTTCCTATGTGTTGGCAAATATATCACATTTTATATGAGCAGATTTGAACGCAGATGTGCCATGACCGTTCGATCAGCATCCAAGGGCACATGGTGACTGGACCAACTTTTGGCCCAGACAGGGAAGAACTTTCATGGCCCAGACCCACGTTGCGGGATGGAGCATGCGCACCGGGGCGAGTCTAGGCTAGGCACACTTTAAGTAACTCTGTTTATTTTTATTTGCTATGTTTTTTGTTGCGAATAATTATTTAAATATTTGTGTGTTGTTTTAAGCTTAACAAATATTAAGAAAAGTTATGTTAGTACTTACTAAGTTTTCAAGGTCCAAGCTTACCTAAGTTTTTCAACTACGTATAATTTTTTTTTGCTTTGTTATATTTGAACCAATGCGAAATTTTAATTGAAGAATATCATAAATGTTGACGCTAAGTCAAATTAAAAGTTATGTTTTGTTATAATTATGTTCAAATGTATTTTAGAATTAGAGTAAAGTTTAAGCATTATACATATTTAATATAATTCAATATTGAATTTTACATGCATATGGATTTAAAGTTTAATTATTCATGAAGCATCACCATCTAAGATATCTAACACCCTAGGTGTTATCTCTGGACTAGAGCCACTAAATGACTCCAAATATCTCTCTTGGAGGGAGAAGATAGATATGACATTGGTTTTGATAGAAATAGACTATACCATTAACAATCCTAAGCCTTGTAGCCCTATACTAGCAATTGAAGGAACAACCAAGGTGGCTGATAATGCTGCCTTGACGATAGCATATGATCTCAAACGTGTAAAATGAGAGAGATCAAATAAGAAAGATATGATAGTCATCGGAATATTTATCATAGAGTCCATTAGGGGAGTAATCCCATAATTTCTAAGTGCCACCGAGTACCTCGATAAGATTCAATAGCAACTTACTAGTTCCTCAAAGACATATGATGTGACTATTATTAAAAACTGCTACTTAAAGTATGCTATCTTAGAATAAGAGAGCAAATCCGTTTGTGGATTCCGGGAGGGGTAAAGCATTTAGCCAAGTTGTTGTAAGTTTGGGGTTTTTTGGAGTAGGACAATTGTGCCACCATAATTTGTGTTTCCTTTCCTAGTGTGGTGGTTTTTTTTGTACTCCAGCCCTTTTAAGCGCTCATCTTCTTATTTAATATAACATGCAATTCTTGCCAGTATAAAAAAACATTTACGCCAATGAAGGCTCTGTAGCCTTCTCAGGCTTCATCTGTGATGATACTTACCTTTCAAGTCTTGATGTGCCCCATGACTATACCTACATCTCATCAACTTAAACATATGCGTCCCTTAGGCTATTCTTAAAACTGAGGGCTGATCTGTTGACTAGGAAGTTCATTTCCTCCTCAATCCCCTGCACTACCCCTCTGACCCCCTTGTCATCAAATTGTTAGATTATATGGTGCCTAGGATCAATTCCTAAGCCTCTAGAATACCAATCCGTAACTTAAAAACCTCGATGATGAGTAGATCAGTTCTACTGAGAGGAATAAGAAAACATGCATTTTGTGTTGTTGCGTTGACGTGTCCTGGCTTGGTATCGGTGGAGCGTGGCCATCGCTGGCGTCACCTCCATTGCCCTACAGAGGAACAATAGGCACCAGGAACCGGGCCGCCATTGATTATTACGCTTCCGGTCACTCCGACGCTTAGGCGATGGGGCCTCTCTGTGGGATTAGGGTTTAGGGTGAGGTACTAGCGTTAGTCTTTCATGTGTTACCTTAATCCTTTATATATAGCATCGTGTGACCGAGGGCTCCAACCGACGTCAGCGTGGCCCATCCCAATCAAGGGTCCGATTAAGAAGATGGTTAGTTATATTTAGTCCAATCCAGTCATTGATGACCAACTGTAGAGGACACTCCCAACACAAATCAACCCTGAACGACATATTTCTCCACCTAATGAACTCTACACTATTTAGGGTGTGTTTGGTTTGGCTTTTGGCTTTGGCTTTTGCCCCTTAAAAGCCAAAAGCCAACCAAAGGGCTGGATCCAGGAAGCAGCTTTTTCTAAAAGCCGACTTTCTCGTAGTGCAAAACTGAAAGCACCCCTGGACCTGCTTTTAGTGGCTTTTGGATGGAACTGTGAAAACATATATCGAAGAACTTTTAACAACTTTTAGTGGTTTCCACCAAACGATTTATAGCTTTTTAACAGCACACAGCCTACAACAGCTTTTTCCACAGCTCACAGCCCACAGCAACTTTTTCCACAGCCACAGCCCAACCAAACAGACCCTTATAGTGTGTCTACAGCACAAAAAAGTAATTTACACGTCCATATAGCCTCATTGGTAAGAATAGCCTTAGAACCAAGACACACGCCCTGTCTTTCTCTCGGAGAAAAATGCAGACCTGCACCTGGATGTGTAAATCTGAATCCTGGAGTGAACTGTGCAGCCACTGCGCTGCACTTCATTGTTTGAGTACCATGAAATTTGATTTGATGCAGAAGCTAGCTAAGCCAGCAGGGAGCATGCATCAGACTCGACAAGGGCTGAGCCTATGCATGGCAGTGATTTCCTTGTTGGGAACTGCGAAGGGCGACGAAGAGAACTGGGCATTCAGATTTCAGAGGCTGACGAACGTTTGCAGGCCCCCCGGAGGCACACTATTTCGGCCAGGATTTCCTTTTTCACCAACTGGTCTCGTCTTGGTTGTTGCAAAGTCTATATACTGTACTGCTTCGTACTATGCCTTCTGCTGTGCATAAGCAGGGAATTCTCTTTGGGTTGGGGTCCCTAGCTCGTCCGGGACAATCGGCAGCTGTGTATGCGCATCAGCAGCAAAGCTATTCAGCAGGAGATGCTGTCGTGGAAGTGGAACTGTGTGTGAATGTTTCATCCAAGTTTGGATATATAGTGATTTAACGTATTTCGTAGAGGTATAGTATTTTAATGTCCTGGCAGTGGCACTCCTGGAGCTTCACTGGTTGGGCATCTCCTACAGTTGATTCTCTAATCAGTGATTTAACACTGTAGTACTGAATACTGATTAAACCACCTCCGGCACTCAAGAGCGAGCGAGCCACACTGTGAGTGTGAGGACAGCTTCATTTGTTTCAAATTTCCGAACGCAGACGTAGAGTGTTGCTGCATTTGAGCATTTGCTGAGCACTCAATTTTCATAGTACTGTATACCGTACTGTGGCGATGGCACAGTGTGATTCCATCTGAGAGACTGTCGGCCGGGTGAATATGAACGAGTACCGTAGTAGCTTGCACAGTACGAGAGAGTTGTTTGCGCTGCGCTGATCCTTTTCTCTATGTTACACAAGTGGTCCTGACTTCCTGAGCTGAGGCCCTTATTAACTCTTGTCTGATGAGCAAATAAATGTCTGTAGAGTAGAGGGCACAGACAGAGAACATTGGCAGCCAGAGCACACGTACAGAAGACTAGCAGCGAATATACATGTATTATCTATATTCTTGTTTCAATAATTTTGCGTTTTAATTAGGAAGCTCACACTTATTACACTCACAGTGGTTGTTGCTCTATCTCCATGTGATGAAAACTGGCCTTGTTGCCTGCAGCTGTAGATGATGATGAATGCGCATGGCCGAATAATGGGCTCAGTCAGATGTCTCTATAGCTCGTCTTTTGTTTGGATGATTCCTCTTGGTTCGGATGCGATTATTTGCGATTCGCACGGCTCATTCGCGTCGTGCTGCAAGACATAACTAGGGCGGTTATGATGCTGTTGCTGACGAGCGACCATCCACGGATAGATAATGCATGTGCGGACGACGATTCCACCGCACTGCACTGCAACTGGATGCAGCACAACCGGCACCAGTACCATAGCATGTGGCCGTTAATGGGGTGTCCTGCGCTTTTGTTGCTCTACTGCTCTGAGAAACAAGAGACAGACCGCACGTTCTAGGACTACGAGTAGTACACACAAGCACAACACACAGGAAAAGTAGGGCAGTGGATCGGGTTCATTCCGTAGATCTTTGAAACCTGTCCTGTTCATTTGCCGTACGTCCATGACACTCTACTTTTGATTCAAATTTGAACTGAGTTACATCCGTAATAAGATTACTAGAACAGCTATAGACTCTCTTAGTTTTAAGTGTTGGGCGGAGGCCGAACGTGACCCCAATCATGGAGCGAAAGGGCCTTTGATTCGTCGCGTTGCTTCGACTAAACAGTATGCACCACAGTGGGTGAATAGGCCTTCGACTCTTCAATCGACAGTAACGAAAGACGAAATCAAGCAGTACCGGCCAAGGGCTTCGCCAAGACGCCTACACAGCAACCTACGCCATACATCCGCCAAGGGAGAGCAAAGGGCGCAGAGTCGCGAAGGCTTCGAAGGTGGCGGTGAAGGGTACGAGGCGACCAGCCCCTTGTAGGCCCACCAAAGGACGCTTCCGGAGGCCCACCTGTTAGTGTAAGTATGGGTGTGTTATTTAGTGTGCCGCCTGCAGGGAGCACGACGCTGTAATTACCCCGTTACATAAAATATTTTTCGGTTATAGCTAGTGAATGGGGGTATATCGTACTTTGGACCATCTACCCCCGGACGGCCTTATAAAAACACTCGTTCTATAGTTGCATGGGACACACAAACGATAAGCTACGGTTCCCACTCAATGTCTTGTCTCTCTCTTGCGTTCATCGCTTTTGTCTCTGAGTGTTTAGGTCCACCTGACCATGTGTCAGAACCCAACATTTGACGCCATCGTTTATGCGACGAAGACTAAACCCATGACGCCTCACAAGGAAACACACCCGACCCAGCTCACCAGCCGATGGCGACGATGCGGGGACCGCCCTCGCTGCCAAGAAAGGCAGGGTAGACTTTGCTAGCGACGTCCCACAAGGCAACACAAAACCCACCACCGAACCGCAAGGCAGAGATTCCCTTGCAAAGCAGAAGGATCTCGTCGTTACTGTTGAAGACGGAAGGGTCCATACCACCAACTCAGACCACCCCTCACTCAGCCCAAAGAGCCAACCCTTCCAATCCAAAATCTGGCCAGACCTCACCAAGAATTTGCCATCGGTCCCCTAGGTTTCGATGCAGCGGCAAGCCACCAGCACCAGCCCTTCGAAGAAACTGGCGAAGACCTGCAAGACAGGCTAGAGCTCGGCATCAGTGCCGAAGAACAACTCTTGCTCAAAAGCCTTCACATTTGCAGTTGCAATTTATAGAAGTAGAGAGACGTCCTCACAGCCAAGAAGCAGCGCAGGGAAGTCTAGACCAAGATCCACAACCTAATTCAATAAGAAAAGAGCGTCCACTAGCTCTTGAACAAGAAATTGCACACCTCCAAGCCCAACAGAATCCAGCTCACCCCTCGCATAGCAGAGCAAGACTGAGCAACTTTGATGAGGTCAAACAGACTCCACATAACGACGCCTTCCAGGCATTCAATTTCATTGAATACAAGTGCCCACTCTCACCAAGACTACAAGCAATACCTAGGCCAAGCAATTGCAGAGCAGGAAACTAGCCGGAATACAACAGAAAGGTCTCGACCCTTCGTAGTTCATCATGAGTTATTAGGTCGTGGTGGCCTCTTCAGGGGAGACGACAATGGAATGGCGAAATCACTTATAATCGCCCTCTGTGGGGGACAGATATCCCCCAGGTCCACCAGAAGGATAAAAGACCTCACGAAAGGCCCAAGGGCCCCATAATTCGTAAGGTCATCCCCTTGTGGGCCTGGGAGAGACGACCAGTGAAGCGGATCGCATAAGGCCGGATCGGTGCAAGCCCAGACGACCCAATGACTTCGAGCAAGTAATCACAACAGTGACCCGACCTTCCCGCGCTGGAGCCCCGTACAACGGAACCGAGCGAGGATGGGTCGGCGTAACTATAGGAAGATAGACTCAATCGGTTCACTATTTCTTAGGTGCACATTGTTATCATACCTGCATGTATTGCCCCACGGTCGAGTATATAAGGCCTAGGTGCACCCCTTCAGAACACATGCTCAGTACCTAGCCATCCACCCAATTCTCTGTGCTCTTGGTGCTAGAGAACCCTCTTGTAACCCACCACATAAAGCACTCTCGCTAGGACGTAGGGTGTTACACATTTCAAAGCGGCCCGAACCTGTAAACCATTGTCCACTGTTTCTCGTGCATCTGGCACGAACCATTGAGCTACAGTCGATAACACTGTCCTACTCCTAAAAGCACCTCGAGGGGCTACCCCGGGTGTGCGGTCGGACCCAAAACACCGACACCCTCGAAGGCCCCGCTCTAACATGGTACACCAGACTACCATCGCTCTCGATCGACTCATTTGCAGCCCTTACATGTCATAGACTAACACTCGTAGAATTATCACTATGCATGCAGCTAGAGAGGGAGAGCCTCCATGATTATTATAATAAGTTGTTGTCACTCAAGTCAGCTACCGTTAGTTGAGGACGGAATCGCCATCCACTACACTTAGTTACATCCGTAATAAGATTACTAGAACAGTTATAGACTCTCTTAGTTTTAAGTGTTGGGCGAAGGCTGAACGTGACCCGATCATAGAACGAAAGGGCCTTTGACTCGTCGCGTCGCTTCGACTAAACAGTATGCAGCACAGTGGGTGAATAGGGCATCGACTCTTCAATCAACAGTAATGGAAGACGAAGTCAAGCAGAGGCCCTAGGATAGTCGATACTGGCCAAGGCCTTCGCCAAGACGCCTACACCATACATCCGCCAAGGGAGAGAGAAGGGCGCAGAGTCGCGAAGGCTTTGAAGGTGGCTATGACGGCTACGAGGCGACCAGCCCGTCGTAGGCCCGCTAGAGGACGCTTCCGGAGGCTCACCTGTCAGTTTAGTGTATGAGTGTGTTATTTAGTGTGCGCCGCCTACAGGGAGCACGACACTGTAATTACCCCGTTACGCGGAATATTCTTCGGATATAGCCAGTGAATGGGGGTAGTATCGTACTTTGGACTACCTACCCCCGGATGGCCCTATAAAAACACTCGTCCTATAGATGGACAGGACACACAAACGATAAGCTACGGTCCCCACTCAATGTCTTGTTGCTCTCTTGTGTTCTCGCTTTTGTCTCCCACCTAACCATGTGTAAGTACCTAACATTTGACGCCCACCGTTTATGCGACGAAGACTAAACCCATGACGCCTCAAGGAAACACACCCGACCCAGCTCACCAGCCGATGACGACGATGCGGGGACCACCCTCGCTACCAAGAAAGGCAAGGTAGACTTCGCTAGCGACGTCCCGCAAAGCAACCCAAAACCCACCACCGAACCGCAAGACAGAGATCCCCTTGCAAAGCAGAAGGATCTCGTCGTTTCTGTTGAAGACGGAAGGGTCCATACCACCAACTCAGACCACCCCTCATTCTACCCAAAGAGTCAACCCTTCCAAGCCAAAATCTGGCTAGACCTCACCAAGAATTTGCCATCAATCCCTTAGGTTTCGATGCAGCGACAAGCCACCAGCATGAGCCCTTCAAAGAAACTGGTAAAGACCATTACGACAGGCTAGACCTTGGCACTAGTTCCAAAGAACAACTCTTGCTCAAAAGCCTTCACATTTGCAATTGCGATTTCTAGAAGTAGAGAGTCGTCCTAGCAGCCAAGAAGCAGCGCAACGAAGTCTAGACCAGGATCCACAACCTAATTCAACAAGAAAAAGAGCGTCCACTAGCTCTTGAACAAGAAATTGCACACCTCCAAGCCCAACAGAATCCAGCTCACCCCTCGCATTTTAGAGCAAGACTCAGCAACTTTGATGAGGTCAAACAGACTCCACAGAATGACGCCTTCCAGGCATTCAATTTCAATGACTACAAGTGCCCACTCTCAGCAAGACTAGAAGCAATACCTAGGCCAAGCAATTGCAGAGCAGGAAACTAGCCAAAATACAACAGAAAGGTCTCGACCCTTCGCAGTTCACCATGAGTTATCAGGTCGCGATGGCCTCTTCAGGGGGAGACGACAATGGAATGGCGAAATCACTTATAATCGCCCTCGAAGGCCTCGCTCTAACATGGTACACCAGACTACCATCGCTCTCGATCGACTCATGTGCAGCCCTTCGGGAGAAATTCCTCAACTTCTAAGCGTACATGCCATAGACTAACACTCACATAATTATCACTATGTAGGCAGTTGGAGAGGGAGAGCCTCCACAATTATTATAATAAGTTCTTGCCGCTCAAGTCTCAACTACCGTTAGTTGAGGACGGAATCGCCATCCACTACACTATCAACGGCCTCCGCGTAGGCTAGTTATATAGTCATTGCACCCAAGATCCCCCAACAACCCTTCAAGAACTCTAACAACTATTCGAGAAATATGCACGGTTCGAGGACCTCCATTACCGCAAGATCGAGGCACAATGTAAACCGAGGGAGCCCTCTCATCCAGGAAACTCAGAACACATGGTTAAGAGGACAACAGCCACCACCGCCTAACCAGCAAGTCAACACTATCAACCACCAGCAGCAATTCGAAGGCCCCTCTCGCAACTACGACCACAACTAACAACCAGGAAGAGGCGACAGAACGCCAAGGGGCAGGAGGCGTGGCCGTGGCCCTACCAGTGACCACAAACTGCACTATGTTTTCTAGGGCGAGGACACTAGCCACTCAACTAGGGACGGCCATGCCTCCAAGGAAACCAATAAAGAATGGAGGCCAAAAGGGTAGCGAGGGGACACCAAGATCAACAACCGAAGGCCATAAACCATAATTTCCAACCCCAATTCCACCACCCGCACCAAGAAAGGTACCAACCCTACCAATAGTATCAACAAAATTACCAGCCCCTAGCTAACCACCCAGAAATATTACAGCTCCCCCTCCACCTCAACCAATCCAACAACAAAGGCAGCTACCCCCTCCGCTACACAAAGAGCAAGACGGTTATCCCCAACCTCTAGTTCACGGCATAATAAATGCGATCAGCAGAGGCTCCAACGCAGACTTTGACACGAAAAGACAGAGAAAAGATTACTATTGAAGTACCAATCACGTCGCCATCAACATATCGGTTGTTAAGACAAAATGGTCACACGTCCCTTGATGTTTGATGCAAACGACATCAACCTTCGTAACATCCCACACACAGTCGCAATGGTTGTCAGCTGCAACACAATAGGTTCGATTTGTGTTCGGGTGAGGATGATGGACATAAATATATATATATATATATATAGTGTCTCTATGATTTTTATGTCCATCAAACTTTCTTAAATTTGATTAGATTTATAGAAAATATTAGCAATGTTATCTCTAAATAAGTATATTGTTAAAATAGATTCAGTAATAATATATCTAGTGATAATAATTACGAACTATAAATATATTTTTTTCTTGTATATATATATTTGGTCAAAGTTACACATGTTTGTGACTCTTCGGGAAACGAGAACGATGCTTATTTTCCAACGGAGGGAGGTTGCAAGATTCCAGGGCTAGGAGCTCCTACTTACGTGATCCAAGTAAAAATTAGAAGATGAACGTAGCTAGTACTGTATGCTTGTTATTAATTCATGATCCAACGTTGATCCCTGGCCTTCCGGAAGAGGGAAGAGTCGCCCATTCACCCAGGCTAAAAGAACAAATCCGCCACTGTCACCTCATGTCAGTGTGGTTGTTGCACCTGCTAGCTGCAGCTCCGAAAGCTTTAAAACCAATTAACAGGCATGGGGTACTGCATACTTGTACCACTTCTTAAAACACTATACTGTAGACACGAGTTTCATATTAGGGCTATGATGTATGTGTGTTCTCAACGGTTGAGAAGCTAGCTACTAGCTAGATACTGCCCAATAGAAAAGATGGGTCTATGTGTTATAAAAGTACAGTGCTATCACAATCACTACTTTTAACAAATGTAGGAGTATGTCAGTTTAAGAAGGTCAGAAGTACATGTAGCTCAATTAGGTACCAAAATAAATACTGCAAGCTAAGACAACACCTGATCATCTATCAGTCTGTACGATTTGAATAGATCCAGCAGGGCCGGAGCAGTTGTCACCTGCTTTGTACTTAACAAGTGGTAAACAAACGCATGGCACACCGCGACAGCCGACAGGGGCTGCATGCCTGAACTTTCGGGATAATTAACATTGCTTGTTTAGCAGCGATATGATGGTATATTGGTATAGGAACACTGTTTAGTTTTACTCTGAGCACTGACGAGGGCACAGGCAATGTGATGAGGAAGCAACGGCCGGACGGAAACAAAATTGACAGTGTTGGATTGACAGACATGGATGCAATTGCAAGGTGACGGACATATGCATGCATGCATCTTGATCGATGCTAACAAACAAGGTCGGCATTGTAGGCGGGATCCGATATGTCTCCGATAGATCCTGTTGGGTTTCGAAATTTGAAGGTATGGAGTAGTGCAAGCAGTTGTACTGCTCACTCAGTCCCAAAATAGTTAGTACTTTATCTAGAATCTTGATAAATATTTGTCTGCATTCATAGCTAAAAGTGTCAATAATTTTAGAAGGAATAGATAATACAATTACAAAGTATGGTGCAGCAGGTGTGTGTATGATGGGATACTATAAAATTTAAGGACGCATCGGATTGGGATCAACATTTATTTTTATTCATTTTTGAACTAAAATTACTTAAGGACTCAAATGAAAATATAAAAAAAAAACATTTGAATCACAAACCATTACCACCCCTAATTATACTCGGCTTCCTGGTTAAAGTTATATTTTTTCATAAAGGTACTACTAGCATGCGAATGAAATAACAGTGTCCAAACGCTCGACTGCTCTTCTACCAAATTCCAAACTACATGCCCGCTGCCACCTTGGGCACCTCCGCTCCTGAGCTCATCTCCAATTGAACCGCGTCCGCCACTAGGCTGGGCCACGGGCCTTGGGCCCCTCCCTTCGCTAAGGCTGTTTCCGGCAGCTATTCTATTATATTTTCTATCTTATATTCTATTTTAACAGTATATAATGTAAAACCTTAATTTTACATGATCTACTGCGAATGGTCTAAGCCCGTTGGGTTTCAGTCGCCACACAGCGCGGGATCGTGCAACGACGGTACCCCCAGTCGAAACCCCCAGACACGAAAGGGAGGCACTTGTACACGAATCGTTTTTTACAAACGGGGTCTATTTAAGTGGAGAACAAACCTGCTACTACTTAGATGTTTATGAAAATCATCATCTTTACAAGTCGAACACTTAGAAGCGTTTGCAAAAATCAATCTTGCTTAGATGTTTATGAAAATCAGCATCTTTACAAGTCGAACACTTAGAACCGTTTGCAAAAATCAATCTTCTTAGTAAGCGGCTATCTAAGCCAACTGCTTGCAAAGATATTATTTAAAGACGCCTGGTCAACTACTTGCAAAAATTGATCTTTGCAAACAATCAACTTAGCTCAGTCGTTTGCAAAGAATGTTTATTTCAATCAGTCTTATTATGTCGGTCATCTGCAATTTGCTATGCAGGATTCAATCAAAATTTGAATTCTAGTTTTTCCATCAAAATAAATCATGCAACAAAGTTCACGAATTTTATTCAACACAGATCATTCACAACCAAAAGTTTCATTCATGCATATTCACAATACAATGTTTCAAATGTTTTCACAATACAACCAAAATATATAATTCATCCATATACATATACACACCAAAAGTTTTGTTATTCATTCATATACACAAAATAGATTCAAATATTTCAAAACTGTCATATGTGATGCCTCTCGATGTTAACGAGCTCCAGATGATTTTTCAAGGATCCATCATGGTAGAAGAAGAGTCTTGCTTTGTGTGTTGGAAAATGAAAAACGATGTAAAAATTGAAAAACGACGTAAATATTTTTTCTAAGATATTTTAAAAAATGAGTTATAGAAATTGAAAAACGATGGTGCAGTTGGAGAAAGAGATTATGGTATTCATAGGCAAGTTAGAAAAATATTACCTCTTGGATGTTTTGATCCAATGCAACATTTACTTGTCCATATTCATATGAACAAAGGTAGGCATCCGATACAGTATAAATGGATGTGTCATATTGAAATAGCCGTAAAGAAGCTTAGACAAACATTTGGTAATAAATCATGAGTAGAAGGGTGCATCATATAAGAATTTAAATTCAAAGAGATTACATACTCAATGGGTGGATACTTCATAAAGGAACACAATGCTAATGCACATTATATCATTTGTTTAGATCCTAAGCACAAATATGGCACTGGTGGTCATATCTACAAGGCTAAATGCAAGGTAAATTGTATTATCATTTGTTTCCAGTGACAACTGCATATAACTTGTTTATACATGAAGCTACCCTAGAGTAGCACCAAGTGACATCGAGGTTTACATTGTTGGATATCATGGCACTCACTCTTCAAATCTAGAGCAACTACGCAGTCAATCATGCATAGATTGTCTAGTGAGTTCAAAACACTTTTTATTTTTTTGTACCAAATTTCATTGTTATCTTACTTGTGTCAAATCTAGAGAAACAATGTTTTTTACTGTAGACACAATAAGGTTAGGAAATAGACAATAGGTTAGATAGGATTGTAATTGGCAAGTGCTACCAGATGATCCTTGTGTCGTGCATGCTAGTGGAGGTGAAAAAAATCCATACATGGTATGATATTGTATTTTCTAAAATTCTACAATGCAAGTACGAGTTTGATGTTCTAAATTGCTTGTGCTATGGGTACTCCATGTTTAATGGAGTGATTGACTCCAGGTAAGTTAGATCATAGAAAGGAGCATCTTCATCGCAAAGGTCTAGAGGTAGTAGTTGACGAAGTAATGTACAAGTGGAGTTCCTTTGAATTCAAGAAGCAATGAAGTTGTGTATCGAGCGGGAGAGGAAACATCAAGAGTATGATCGATGGAATTAGAACTATTAGTGGTAGCATGACAAGTACTTCACCTTTATAGCACAACAGCCAGCAATGTTTCAAGTAAGTTCGACAGATCTTGTATTGTCATTTCTAGATTTTCACATATTTCATTCTGTTTTTTCTATTTTATTCATAAAACATGTTGTAGTAGATGGGAGTAGACATCAGTTTTCCCATGTTCAGATGTTGCTACCACCACAATTGTGTCCTCTTCCATCGATGCTTTGGTCTCAGGTTATCACATCTTTAGCAAACTTACATCAATTATAATGACAATGAGCCAATTGAGTTTACTTCTAAAAATCCAGTTATCTTAATTGTAATGAAAATTAGCCAATTAGTTTAATTCTAAAAAACCCACTTAGCTCAATTCTATAAAAAATAGTTAATTTAGCAAAATTAGTTAACTTAGCTCAATTCTAGGGAAAATAATCAATCTAGTTCAACTATAACGAAATTTAGTCATTGTAGCGCAATTTAGTCAGTCTAGCTTAAACTCTAGCAAAACTTAGTCAACTTAAATAAATTATATCTAGTTGTACACTGTGTGACTTAATTACAACTAATTATAATATGCATAGTTTTTAGACTTCTCCAAAATTACTAGCACCTAAAGATATTGACGTCGAGGGGTCTGACTCATTTATCAACCAACTATTTAACTATACTTTAGTAATTACTAGGTGTCGGGGACCATAATTAGGGGTACCCTCAAGGCTCCTAATTCTCAGCTGGTAACCCCCATCAGCATAAAGCTGCAAAGGCCTGATGAGTGCGATTAAGTCAGGGATCGGTCCATACGAGGGACTCGATCACTCCTCGCCCGAGCCTAGCCTCGGACAAGGGCAGCCGACCCCGGAGGATCTCCGTCTCGGCCGAGGCCCCCCTCCAGCGGCGAACGTGTTCCCGGCTCGCCCGAGGCCCTGTCTTCGCCAAGAAGCAACCCTGACCAAATCGCCGCACCGACCGACCAAGTCGCAGGAGCGTTTAATGCAAAGGTGGCCTGACACCTTTATCCTGACGCGCGCCCCCCAGCCGACAGAGCCGAAGTGACCGCTGTCACTTCGCCGCTCCACTGACCGGCCCGACTGAGAGACAGCGCCGCCTGCGCCGCTCCGACTGCGGTGCCACTTGACAGAGTGAGGCTGACAGGCAGTCAGGCCCGGCCGCAGGCACCATAGGAAACTCCGCTCCGCCCGACCCAGGGCTCGGACTCGGGCTAGGCCCCGGAAGACGGCGAACTCCGCTCCGCCCGACCTAGGGCTCGGACTCGGGCTAGGCCCCGGAAGACGGCGAACTCCGCTCCGCCCGACCCAGGGCTCGGACTCGGGCTAGGCCCCGGAAGACGGCGAACTCCGCTCCGCCCGACCCAGGGCTCGGACTCGGGCTAGGCCCCGGAAGACGGCGAACTCCGCTCCGCCCGACCCAGGGCTCGGACTCGGGCTAAGCCCCGGAAGACGGCGAACTCTGCTCCGCCCGACCCAGGGCTCGGACTCGGGCTAGGCCCCGGAAGACGGCGAACTCCGCTCCGCCCGACCCAGGGCTCGGACTCGGGCTAGGCCCCGGAAGACGGCGAACTCCGCTCCGCCCGACCCAGGGCTCGGACTTGGGCTAAGTTCCGGAAGACGACGAACTCCGCTCCGCCCGACCCAGGGCTCGGACTTGGGCTAAGCCCCGGAAGACGACGAACTCCGCTCCGCCCGACCCAGGGCTCGGACTTGGGCTCAGCCCCAGAAGACGGCGAACTCCGCTCCGCCCGACCCCAGGGCTCGGACTACGCCCTGACCTCAGCCGACGGTCTCCGCCTCGCCCGACCCGGGGGCTCGGACTCGACCTCGGCCACGGAAGACAGACTCGACCTCGGCTTCGGAGGAGCTTCCACGTCGCCCAACCTAGGGCGCAGACCAGCCACGTCAACAGGAGGCACCATCATCACCCTACCCCGAGCTGACTTGGGCCACGGGGACAAGACCGGCGTCCCATCTGGCTCGCTCCGCCAGATAGGCGATGATGGCGCCCCGCATACTCTGTGACGACGGCGACTCTCAGCCCCCTTACGGAAGCAAGCGAACGTCAGCAAGGACTCAACAGCTCCGACAGCTGTCCCTCCGCCAGGCTCCATCGCTCCTCCGACGGCCACGACATCACACCAGTTGGGTGCCCAAAATCTCTTCGGCTGCCACAACGGCATGTACTTAGGGCGCTAGCTCTCCTCCGCTAGACACGTAGCACTCTGCTACACCCCCCCATTGTACACCTGGATCCTCTCCTTACGCCTATAAAAGGAAGGACCAGGGCCCTCTTAGAGAAGGTTGGCCGCGTGGGGACGAGGACGAGACACGCGCTCGCTTGAAGCCGCTCGCTCCCTCTCCCGCGTGGACGCTTGTAACCCCCTACTGCAAGCGCACCCGACCTGGGCGCGGGACGAACACGAAGGCCGCGGGATTCCCACCTCTCTCACGCCGGTCTCCGGCCACCTCGCTTCCCCACTTCGCGCTCGGCCTCGCGCTCGACCCATCTGGGCTGGGGCACGCGGCGACATTCACTCATCGGCCTAGGGACCCCCCGGTCTCAAAACGCCGACACTAGGTGTGTGAAACTTGAAAGGGAAATAGGCTTACACCTTTTCCTATATGAATTTTGGTGGTTGAATTGTCCAACACAAATTAATTTGACTAACTAGTTTGCTCTAGATTATGAGTTCTACAGGTGCCAAAGGTTCAACACAAACCAATAAAAGTCCAAGAAAGGGTTCAAATAAAAAGAGCAAAAGACAACCCAAAGGCAGCCCTGGTCTGGCGCACCGGACTGTCCGGTGTGCCACCGGACAGTGTCCGGTGCACCAGGGAACCCAACTCCAAACTTGCCACCTTCGGGAATTCGGGGAGGCCGCTCCGCTATAATTCACCGGACTGTTCGGTGTGCCAAGCGGAGCAACGGTCGTCCGCGCCAACGGTCGTCTACAACGCTACAGTGAAACGCTACAGTGCGCGACTGCGCGCGCAGAAGTCAGAGCAGGCGCAGAAGGCGTGACTGTCTGGTGCACCACCGGACTGTCCGGTGGCCCACATGTCAGAAGCTCCAACGGTCGAACCCTAACGGCCTGGTGACGTGGCTGGCGCGCCGGACTGTCCAGTGCGCCATACGACAGAAGCCCTCACCAACGGTTCTTTTGGTGGTTGGGGCTATAAATGCCCCCCAACCACCACACTTCAATGTATCCAAGTTTTCAGCCATCAAACCTCATACAAGAGCTCTAGACTTCATTCCAAGACACAAACAAAGAGATCAAATCCTCTCCCAAGTCCAAAGATCATTCCAATCAAATAGTGACTAGTAAGAGAGACAATTGTGTTCATTTGAGTTCTTGCGCTTGGATTGCTTTTCTTCTTCCTTCTTTCTTGTTTCCAACTCAATTGTAATCAAGGCAAGAGACACCAATTGTGTGGTGCTCCTTGTGGGGACTTGGTGTCCCGTTTGATTGAGAAGAGAAGCTCACTTGGTCTAGGTGACCGTTTGAGAGAGGGAAAGGGTTGAAAGAGACCCGGTCTTTGTGACCACCTCAACGGGGAGTAGGTTTGCAAGAACCGAACCTCGGTAAAACAAATCATCGTGTCATTCGCTCTTATTTGCTTGTGATTTTTTTTCACCCTCTCTTTCGGACTCGTTTATATTTCTAACGCTAACCCCGGATTGTAGTTGTGCTTAAACTTTATAAATTTCAGATTTGCCTATTCACCCCCCTCTAGGCGACTTTCAATTGGTATCGGAGCCCGGTACTTCATTAAGATCCTAACCGCTCGAAGTGATGTCGGGAGCTCACGCCAAGAAGGAGATGGTGACCGGCGAGAAGCCCGCCACAAGCCATGGGAAGGCTCCATCGGGGGAGTCCGGCAACAAGAAGAGGGAGGAGTCACCTCCCCGCGTCAAGTCGCACCGGAGTGGCAACAAGAAGAAGAAAATGAAGAAAGTGGTCTACTACGAGACCGATTCTTCGTCGCCCTCCACCTCCGGTTCCGACACGCCTTCCGTCACTTCTAAGCGCCATGAGCGCAAGAAGTTTAGTAAGATCCCCTTACGCTATCCTCGCATTTCCAAACGCACCCTTTTACTTTACGTCCCACTAGGCAAACCACCGGTTTTTTACGGTGAAGATTATTGTATGTGGAGTGATAAAATGAGGCACCATCTAACCTCACTCCACGCTAGTATTTGGGACATTGTTGAATTTGGTGCGCAGGAACCATCCGTAGGGGATGAAGGCTATGACTCGGACGAGGTAGCCCAAATCCGGCACTTCAACTCCCAAGCCACCACTATACTCCTCGCCTCTCTAAGTCGAGACGAGTATAATAAGGTGCAAGGGTTGAAGAGCGCCAAAGAGATTTGGGACGTGCTAAAGACCGCGCACGAAGGAGACGAGGTGACCAAGATCACCAAGAGGGAAACGATCGAGGGAGAGCTCGATCGCTTTATGCTTCATCAAGGGGAGGAGCCACAAGCAATGTACAACCGACTCAAAACCTTGGTGAACCAAGTGCGCAACCTCAGGAGCACCAAATGGGATGACCATGAAATGGTCAAGGTTATTCTAAGATCACTTGTATTTCTTAATCCCACTCAAGTTCAATTAATTCGTGGTGATCCTAGATACAAGCTAATGTCTCCCGAGGAGGTTATAGGAAAATTTGTGAGCTTTGAATTGATGATCAAAGGCTCCAAGAAAATCATCGAGCAAGGCGCCACCTCTACATCCGAGGTGCAACCCGTCGCCTTCAAAGCGATGGAGGAGAAGAAAGAAGAGTCTACACCAAGTAGGCTCCCTGAAAGGGAATTAGGCTTACACCTAGTCCCTAATTAATTTTGGTGGTTGAATTGCCCAACACAAATATTTGGACTAACTAGTTTGCTCTAGTGTATAAGTTATACAGGTGCCAAAGGTTCACACTTAGCCAATAAAAAGACCAAGTATTGGGTTCGACAAAAGAGCAAAGGGTCAACCGAAGGCACCTCTGGTCTGGCGCACCGGACTGTCCGGTGCGCCACCGGACATGTCCGGTGCACCAGAGGACTCAAACTTCAAACTCGTCACCTTCGGGAATTTCCAGAGGCGACTCCGCTATAATTCACCGGACTGTCCGGTGCTCCAAGGAAGAGCGGCCTCCGGAACTCGCCATCCTCGGGAATTCACTTCGGCCACTCCGCTATAATTCACCGGACTGTCCGGTGTACACCGGACTGTCCGGTGTAACAACGGGGCAACGGCTATTTCGGCGCCAACGGCTACCTGCGACGCATTAAATGCGCGCGCTGCGCGCGCAGAGGTCAGGCACGCCCATACTGGCGCACCGGACAATCTACAGTGCATGTCCGGTGCGCCACCGGACATCCAGGCGGGCCCAGAAGACAGAGCTCCAACGGTCGAACCCAACGGCTTTTGGTGACGTGGTTGTCGCACCGGACATGTCCGGTGTGCACCGGACTGTCCGGTGCGCCATCGAACAGACAACTCCACCAAACGGCTAGTTTGGTGGTTGGGGCTATAAATACCCCTAACCACCCACCATTCATTGCATCCAAGTTTTCCACTTCTCAACTACTTACAAGAGCTCTAGCATTCAATTCTAGACACACCAAAGAGATCAAATCCTCTCCAAATTCCACACAACGCCCTAGTGATTAGAGAGAGAGATTTGCTTGTGTTCTTTCGAGCTCTTGCGCTTGGATTGCTTTCTTCTTTCTTGATTCTTTTTTTTTGCGATCAAAACTCACTTGTAATTGAGGCAAGAGACACCAATCTTATGGTGGTCCTTGCGGGAACTTTGTGTTCCAAGTGATTGAGAAGAGAAAGCTCACTCGGTCCGAGAGACCGTTTGAGAGAGGGTAAGGGTTGAAAGAGACCCGGCCTTTGTGGCCTCCTCAACGGGGAGTAGGTTTGAGAAAACCGAACCTCGGTAAAACAAATCCGCGTGTCTCACTTCATTATTCGCTTGCAATTTGTTTTGCACCCTCTCTCGCGGACTCTATTATATTTCTAACGCTAACCCGACTTGTAGTTGTGTTTATTTTTGAGAATTTCAGTTTCGCCCTATTCACCCCCCTCTAGGCGACTTTCAATTGGTATCAGAGCCCGGTTCTTCATTAGAGTCTAACCGCTCGAAGTGATGTCGGGAGATCACACCAAGAGGGAGATGGAGACCGGCGACAAGCCCACTACGAGCCAAGGGAGCACTTCATCGGAAGAGTCCCGCACCAAGAGGAAGGAGAAGAAGAAGGACTCCTCCAAACGGAAGGAGAAAAGATCTTCCTCTTCTCACCACAAAGAGAAGAAGGAAAAATCTTCTTCTCACAAGTCGCATCGGAAAGGCGACAAGCACAAGAGGATGAGGAAAGTGGTCTACTACGAGACTGACACTTCATCAACATCGACCTCCGACTCCGATGCACCGTCCGTAACTTCTAAGCGCCAAGAGCGCAAGAAGTTTAGTAAGATCCCCTTACACTATCCTCGTACATCTAGACCTACTCCATTGCTTTCCGTTCCATTAGGCAAACCGCCAACCTTTGATGGCGAAGATTATGCTAGGTGGAGTGACTTAATGAAATTTCATCTAACCTCACTCCACAAAAGTATATGGAATGTTGTTGAGTTTGGAGCACAGGTACCATCCGTAGGGGATGAAGACTACGATACGGACGAAGTGGCCCAAATCGAGCACTTCAACTCTCAAGCTACAACCATACTCCTCGCCTCTCTAAGCAAGGAGGAATACAACAAGGTGCAAGGGTTAAAGAATGCAAAGGAGATTTGGGACCTACTCAAGACCGCGCACGAGGGTGATTGTTGGGGGCCTTCGGCTTCCGAAGGTCCTCAAAAACATGATTTAACAACATTTCTGGAGTATAATGTGCAAACAGGTATCTTCGGACTCGAATCGGTATCACAGAGGGAGAAGCTCAAAGCATACGAAGGTTGATACAGCACCGAAGCTGTGAGCAGAAAAGCTTCGGCATGGTGGCAGGAAAGGAAACCGACTTAAAGATGAAAAGGCTATTCGGACCTCGGTGGATTACTATAGAATTACTATCAAATGTAAAGGGCATGGGTGTAATTTTATATGAGCTGTGTCCCACGCCTA
This sequence comes from Zea mays, assembly GCF_902167145.1. NCBI lineage: Eukaryota > Viridiplantae > Streptophyta > Magnoliopsida > Poales > Poaceae > Zea > Zea mays. The sequence goes on from NC_050101.1 coordinate 140,827,705, forward strand.
TAAATAGTCGAACAGTACTCCCGTACTGTTCACGCTGACTTGGCATGTACTTTTATGCCACGCTTGTACCTGTGTCTTCTTTCAAGCCGAAGGTACATTTGTAACTTGATATCATTTCTGTCTTTTCATGATAATAAAATAGAGATGAGTTAATAATAATACATAATTGTTTATGTTATCTTTTATATTTCATATGATTCCTTCTTCGTTATTATATATTGTGTATACGAAGGTATGTCCTTCGTAACCTTCGTCCGAAAAACGTTATATCCCAAGGGAAATAATGCTTCGAAGGACGAAGGGCTTTAATGTTTAACATCTTTTGTGTTGCCTTGTTCTTAATTCATAGCCTTTAAGAACAAGTCCCCAACATTGGCGCCCACCTCCGGTGAACTCACTTCCACTTTTTGAGCTTTGAACACCTTCGGCAAGCATCACCCTCGTCATGCCGCCGAAGAAAGCTTCAGCAACAGGGGCTGGTACGCTGCAGCCGCTGGATCCCAATCAGGACGCCGTTTCTCTTAGAGAGGCCCGAAGCCAGAAGAGGAAGGCTGTCAGTCCAACACCTCCGGAGGATGATCTTGATCAGGAAATTCAAAATCTGGAGATCCTTCAGCAGCAGGTCCAGCGCAGGAAGGAGAAGATGGCTCATCTATCTGATCTCCAGAGAAAGATAGATGAGGCTTCGGAAGAGGTTCGTCATCTTGTTCAAGATGACCAAACCCGAAGGCCTCCACGCAGAGAACTTCATCAGGAAGACTTCCGCAATGAGGATGACTGGTATGAAGATTTCCATCATGGAAACTTTGCTTTTGATGATGCTTCTCCTCTCTCAACAGAATTGCAGGCTACACCTTGGCCACAGACCTACAAGCCACCCCAGCTTCCCGTATATGACGGTCACTCAGACCCTAAGCAATTCCTAATGAGCTATGAAGCAACTATATCTTCGTACGGAGGCAATACAGCAGTCATGGCAAAATCCTTTGTCATGGCCGTCAGAAGCGTTGCTCAGACTTGGTACTCTTCTCTTCAGCCAGGGACAATCACTTCTTGGCAGAAATTGAAGGATATGCTGATAACTAGCTTTCAAGGGTTTCAGACGAAGCCGGTCATCGCTCAGGCTCTCTTCCAGTGTACCCAGGACCACGAAGAATACCTTCAGGCGTATGTCCGAAGGTTTCTGCGTCTAAGGGCACAGGCGCCGACAGTGCCCAATGAGATTGTCATTGAGGCCATGATCAAGGGGCTTCGGCCGGGGCCGTCAGCACAGTATTTTGCCAGGAAGCCACCACAAACGCTGGAGAAGCTGCTCCAAAAGATGGACGAGTACATTCGAGCTGACAATGATTTTCGTCAAAGAAGGGAGGAGGCTTTCAGGTTTTCTGAGATGACCAGGGGCTTCGGAGGAAGATTCTATCCGAGGCATGTCAGGTCAATTCACAATTCTAATCAAAATGATGATAAGGGGAGTCAGCAGCAAAGGCCACAGCACTCCTCACAGGCTTCGGGGCAACAGCAAAACTCCTTCCGACCACCAGCTCCAAGAGGCAGAGGCGCCAGGGCCTTCGGTGGACGATTCGGGGATCAACCCAGGAGAATATTTTGTTTGTTTTGTGGTGAAAACAAGGGCCATACCACTAGGATGTGTCATGTTACCATCCAAAAGCAAAAGGAGATAGCCGAAGCTGCAGCACAACAGGGTCAGCCGAAGCAGGTCATGCACACTGCTTCGTATCATTCGCCTTACATCCCAGAATATGTAGGCAACCACCCTGCAGTTTTTGTTGCTTCAGCGAGCCAACCTCAAGCTTCCTGGCAACAGCCTCCGCCTCCACCACCGCTGCAACAAGGCCAACAGCCAGAAGGGGGCCAATATGCCCCACACCAAAGGGACCTCAGAGAACACTCCGAAGCTCGCACAGTCAATAGCATTGTGCCAGAGTCGAAGCACATCTATTGACAAATATCCTACCTTGATAGTAGTCTTCTCTATTCAGTTTTATTTTTCATGTAATAAAGAACACTTTTTAAATTCCATGTAATAGTTTCGTTGTTTGCCACGAGGAAAGTAAATCTTCTTCACAGGTTTAAGTTGCTAAAGCTTAAAAATCTGCGATGGCACGATATGAATTCTTCGGAGCAAGAAAAAGTCGTTCTAAGGGACGCAGAGTAAGCTTGCTGAAGCCACAGAAAGTCGTTCCTAAGGGAGCGCAGCGTAGGTTTTCTGCTCCAAAGTCGTTCCTAAGGGAATGCAGAGCTAAATACCGCCGAAAGTAAAAGGCGAAGAAGTTCCAAAGACGTTCCTAAGGGAATGCAGAACTTACAGCGAAAAGTCAACGCTGATACCGCCGAAAGTAAAAGGCGAAGAAGTTCCAAAGACGTTCCTAAGGGGATGCAGAACTTACAGCGAAAAATAAACGCTGATCCCGCTGAAGTAAAAAGCGAAGAAGCTCCTAAGGGAGGCTTACAGTGAAAAGTCAGCGTTGACACAAAAGATTATGTGCTCCATTGCAGGAATGTGTGTATCTTCGTCACAAAATATCATTTTGCATAACATAACATCATCACATCATTTTGCATAGCATAAGCATCATACATCATGCTGCATGTGGCACAAGAAGGGGGCATGTTATCGAACTTCGGGAAAATGCTTTGAAAAAGGGGCGAATCATGCCAAGTTACAGGGAGAAACAATATTGATCTTCGAAGTATAGCTTCGGAAAATATTTTTACGAAGCTTGGATATTTTTCATCAGCACTTTGGATATTGTTGTCATAAATGACAAATTCTTCTTCACGAAGCATGAAAAGAAGGGAAGGTGTTTTTTCGTCGAAGACTCAAAAATGGTACGTATTTAAAGTTTCATGCATCGTAAAGAATTGAACCATAAAAAAAGTATATTACATTCAGGATTACAGGATATTGCACATATCATATTTCAAATGTTTTTGCAATAGCACTTAGTCTTCCCTAAGTACTACCTCTGCAGCTTCGTTCAGGAGTCGATCGACAACTTGATCCATGATAGCTTCGGCCATCTTTTTAATTTCATCGTCATCTTTAGGCTGAGGGCCCGAAGATGCTTCAGTAGGATCTGAGGGAGGACAGGATACCACTACATTGCTATTACAGATTGCGAGCGAAGTTTAAAATCAAAAGTTATAACACAATAAAAACTATTTGTTAGTACCTATTTGCCCTTCGGGCTCTGCGTTTTTCTCAGCAGCCTCGGCTACTTTTCTAGCTTCATGGATCCCTTTTTCGCTTTTCTGAATGATTTCTTGGGCCATTTCTCTGCCACCGTTGTCCCAGATGTCGGTGAAAAATTTTCCCCCAACCATGCTAGCTTCGGCTGAAGGATCTTTTATATCTTCAACAGACAAGGTGGCTTCGGACTGCGATAAAATCTTTACATGTTCACAACCTTTTCCCTCCAAAATGGTGGCAATCCCTCTGGCACCAGAAAAAGCGCAGATGTCTCCGCGACTATTTAAAATTTCTTCAAAGGCCTCTGCCTCATGATTAATCCATTCCAGGGGACCTTCGGGGTTGCCTCTTATAAAGTTTTCTTCTTGCGAAAATGCGCCAACACTGGCGAAGCTAGCTTTTATTTTCTTGACACACTCCATAGATTTGTCGTAGCATTTTTTCTTGGATGAACGAAGCTCTTTAACAGTTTCTTCTAAATGATTTGCCCATTGATCGCTGAGTTCTCGCCTTGTTTCTTCAAGTATGCATTCCTCTTTAGCTCTGGCTAGTTGTTTACGAAGGTCTTCAATTTCACGCCTCTGAACTTCGGCTTGACCTTTGAAAATAGCTTCGTCTTCTTTTATTTTATTCATCAAGGAATGCAGTATTTTATCTTTTTCGAGACCTTCGTTCCGTAGTTCAATAACTTCGGAACGAAGGTTGCTCAGGGCCATAACACATCCTTCATCTTTGGCGTCTTTTTGGGCCCTGAGGGCGTTGCTAAGTATAAGGCCCTGCAAACAAAAGTGAATATGTGTTGATAAGTTTAAGCAAATGAAAAATTTTGATTTCAAGCAAAAATACGAAGACTTCATTTGTGGCACCTTTAAACTATTATACGCCAAGCTGTCGGCCAGCTCGTTTTTCGACAGTACTGAAAGTCCGTCTTCAAGTGCTGGGAATCCGAAGCTCTTGCCCATCTCCCGGCAGACAGAAATCTCCTTGCTGTCAGGGAGACAATACAAGAAGTCTTCTTCTCCGCTGCCGTTGAATATCAGCGCCCCCTTTGGATATTTTAGTTTTTGGGCGTAAAACTGGGCCTCTTGTTTTTCTTTTTCAGATAACTTTTTCCCCGAAGCATGGCGAATAATATAATCAGGGACTTTGGGGGATGCTTCGGGGGCAGCAGCACTGATTTCTTCAACCGAAAGTGGCTTTGATATTTTTTCTTCTTTCGTGGGCTTCGAAGGCCCAGCTTCGGTCTCAGCCTGTTGCTTCGGAGCTTCAGCATCGAAGACTTTAGTTTTTGCTTCGGATGTTTCAGCAGTTTGCTTCGGAGTCGAAATCGAGGACTCAATTGTCTCTAAAACATCCAGCACAGTGACCATTCTTTTTCTTTTTGGGGTCACTGCTGGGCCCTTCTGGTTTTTTACTAATTCAACATTTACTGAAGGACTTAACACTTCTGGTATTTTTGATCCTTCAGCGGATCCTTTTGTTTTTTCCATTTTTTCTGTCAATGGCGCTTCAGCCATCTCTTTGCTTTCTGGTAACAAAACATCTGGTTCTTTCAATTCTATTCTTGTTGGAGCTTCGGTTATTTCTGCGACTTCTGGCAGCAAGGTTGGCTTGGTTGACTCTTCAGCTTCGGTGGCCGAAGGAGTCTCTCCGGTGTACTCAGGCACCGAAGCTGGTTCAATGTAGCGTGGCCGATGTGTGAGGACCTTTATCTTTTTTCTTTCCGGTGCCGGCTCACTAGGAGCGGCTGCAGCTTCTTCTTTCGCAGAGGTTGTACCTTTTCTTTTCTGCCCTCGAATGGGATAACGGTAATCAGGGTAGACAAACCCGATTGCGTCAAACACCCGGTTCAGTCTTTTCTTTTTTCGGCCTCCGAAGGCTGCTGACAATGCAGTATCTTCGGCCTTCGAGTAAGCCCCAAGCAGTTCATCACTCAAATTTTCAATACTTTTTAGCCAGTCGTCATCTGGCTCAACGAATTTGTCTCCGAACTTGAAAGTATATTTCAGCCTAATAAGTCCACCTTCGTCAGCCTCCTTTATGGTTTCTTGCGGCATTTCCCATTTCTCTGCGAGCGGCCATACTCTGAAGGCAATGTGATCTTGGACTAAATCTCTTGTTCCAATAAAAGAACAAATAACTCCGAAGGCCCTTTGGCATTCCTCAGCGGCTTCGTTCATTTCAACCTTCGGCCTCCGCAGGCCGAAGCTTTGCCAAATAGGGCGCATAATTATGCCTTTGATGTCTTCCCGCGTTTTCAGGTCGCTTTTTACATAAAACCATTCTGTCATCCAGTCGCCAGGCCATCTCTTCCGAAAGGTTGGTACGGGACAGCTTGATCCAGACCGAGAAACGAAGCTGTAGCAGCCAAAGTTATTGTGATATTGCTCTTTACCCCAGGGTTTTGTTTCGTATAATAATTCATGAATGTTGTAGAAACTTTTTGCATCAGGTTCCAGGCCTTGGCTTCTCACAGCCCACACAAAGATATTCAGCCTTATGATTGCTTCGGGGGTAAGTTGGTGAATGTATACCTCAAATGTTTTCAGTACTTCTACTACAAAGCTGCTCAGGGGAAACCGTAGTCCAGCTTTCAGAAAGCTTCGGTATACTACGACTTCATTTTCTTCAGGATCCGGACAAGTCTTTTCACCTTCGTCGGCCCTCACAATGGATAAATCCCGGAAATATCTTCCCCTCATGTTGACAAGATGATTTTTCTTTAATACTTGATTTGCCGAAAATTGCATGGCTTGGTCGGCAGGGGCGATCTTCGGAGTCCTCACCACCGCTATCCACATCATAGCTGTCGCTGTCACCGGTATCTTCAGATAAACCTTCTAAAATCTCTTTGGTGATTTTTTCTGTATTGGTCTTTGACATTGCTATAAGAAACCCTAGATTCTTCTCTTCATCGAGACTCAGCTTCATCTCGGCAGCAGCCTTCTTAGCTTCAGACATCTTCGGAAACACTAAAAAACTGTCTTCAGTGCCGAAGCTTCAAAACTTAAAAGCTGAGCAAATCTTGGTGCGCAAGAGTAAAAAATTGAGTGAGCGGGAGCAGATGGCAAGAGAGCGTGCCAAATGAGTTCGCGGTATGCTCTTATTTATACGCCCAGTGCGTAAAAAATTGAAAGACCCCGCTTGTCAGTGAACGTTGCTATTCTAGCAAAGGGAAGGTGTTTTTTCGGACCTTCGGCTTAAGGCCTTCGTCCATGTCGCAATCTGAATTTATTATTCTAACAAATTAATATTGCGAGGGGCTACTGTTGGGGGCCTTCGGCTTCCGAAGGTCCTCAAAAACATGATTTAACAGCATTTCTGGAGTATAATGTGCAAACAGGTATCTTCGGACTCGAATCGGTATCACAGAGGGAGAAGCTCAAAGCATACGAAGGTTGATACAGCACCGAAGCTGTGAGCAGAAAAGCTTCGGCATGGTGGCAGGAAAGGAAACCGACTTAAAGATGAAAAGGCTATTCGGACCTCGGTGGATTACTATAGAATTACTATCAAATGTAAAGGGCATGGGTGTAATTTTATATGAGCTGTGTCCCACGCCTATAAATAGTCGAACAGTACTCCCGTACTGTTCACGCTGACTTGGCATGTACTTTTATGCCACGCTTGTACATGTGTCTTCTTTCAAGCCGAAGGTACATTTGTAACTTGATATCATTTCTGTCTTTTCATGATAATAAAATAGAGATGAGTTAATAATAATACATAATTGTTTATGTTATCTTTTATATTTCATATGATTCCTTCTTCGTTATTATATATTGTGTATACGAAGGTATGTCCTTCGTAAACTTCGTCCGAAAAACGTTATATCCCAAGGGAAATAATGCTTCGAAGGACGAAGGGCTTTAATGTTTAACATCTTTTGTGTTGCCTTGTTCTTAATTCATAGCCTTTAAGAACAAGTCCCCAACAGTGATGAACTCACCAAGATCACCAAGCGGGAAACGATCGAGGGGGAGCTCGGTCGCTTCCGTCTTCGCCAAGGGGAGGAGCCACAAGATATGTACAACCGGCTCAAAACCTTGGTGAACCAAGTGCGCAACCTCGGGAGCAAGAAATGGGATGACCACGAGGTGGTTAAGGTTATTTTGAGATCACTTATTTTCCTTAACCCCACTCAAGTTCAATTAATACGTGGTAATCCTAGATACACACTAATAACTCCCGAGGAAGTAATCGGGAATTTTGTGAGCTTTGAATGTATGATTAAAGGCTCAAAGAAGATCAACGAGCTTGAGGAGCCCTCCACGTCCGAAGCACAACCGGTGGCATTTAAGGCGACGGAGGAGAAGAAGGAGGAGTCTACACCGAGTAGACAACCAATTGACGCCTCCAAGCTCGACAATGAGGAGATGGCTCTAATCATCAAAAGCTTTCGCCAAATCCTCAAGCAACGGAAGGGGAATGATTACAAATCCCGTTTCAAGAAGGTTTGCTACAAGTGTGGTAAGCCCGATCACTTTATTGCTAAATGTCCTTTATCAAGTGACAGTGACAGGGATAACAACAAGAAGGGCAAGAGGAGAGAAAAGAAGAGGTACTACAAGAAGAAGGGCGGCGATGCCCATGTTTGTCGGGAGTGGGACTCGGACGAGAGCTCCACCGACTCCTCCTCCGACGAGGACGCCGCCAACATCGCCGTCACCAAGGGACTCCTCTTCCCCAACGTCGGCCACAAGTGCCTCATGGCAAAGGACGGCAAAAGGAAGAAGGTTAAATCTAAATCCTCCACTAAATATGAGTCCTCTAGTGATGATAATGCTAGTGATGAGGAAAATAATTTGCATACCCTTTTTGCTAACCTTAACATGGAACAAAAGGAAAAATTGAATGAGCTAATTAGTGCCATCCATGAAAAGGATGATCTCTTGGACTCCCAAGAGGACTTCCTAATCAAGGAAAATAAGAAACATGTTAAGGTTAAAAATGCTTATGCTCTAGAAATAGAAAGATGTCAAAATTTGTCTAGTGAGCTAAGCACTTGCCATGAGACCATTAACAACCTTAGAAATGAAAATGCTAAATTAATTGCTAAGGTTGATTCCCATGTTTGTAATGCTTCAATTCCCAATCTTAGAAATGATGATGATGATTTGCTTGCTAAGATTAAGGAATTGAATGATTCTCTTGTTAGCCTTAGAGTAGAAAATGAAAATTTGATTGCTAAGGCTAAGGATTTTGATGTTTGCAATGTTACTATTTCCGATCTTAGAGATAAAAATGATATATTGCGTGCTAAGATTGTTGAACTTAATTCTTGCAAACCCTCTACATCTACCATTGAGCATGTGTCTATTTGTGATAGATGTAGAGATGTTGATGTCAATGCTATTCATGATCACATGGCTTTAATTAAACAACAAAATGATCATATAGCATTATTAGATGCTAAAATTGCCGAGCATAACTTAGAGAATGAAAAATTTAAATTTGCTAGAAGTATGCTCTATAATGGGAGACGCCCTGGCATCAAGGATGGCATTGGCTTCCAAAGGGGAGACAATGTCAAACTTAATGCCCCTCCTAAGAACTTGTCTAACTTTGTTAAGGGCAAGGCTCCCATGCCTCAGGATAACGAGGGTTACATTTTGTACCCTGCCGGTTATCCCGAGAGCAAAATTAGGAGAACTCATTCTAGGAAGTCTCACTCTGGCCCTAACCATGCTTTTATGTATAAGGGTGAGACATCTAGCTCTAGGCAACCAACCCGTGCCAAGTTGCCTAGAAAGAAAACTCCTATTGCATCAAATGATCATAGCATTTCATTTAAAACTTTTGATGCATCTTATGTTTTGACTAACAAATCCGGCAAGGTAGTTGCCAAGTTTGTTGGGGGCAAACACAAGGGCTCCAAGACTTGTGTTTGGGTACCCAAAGTTCTTGTTTCTAATGCCAAAGGACCCAAAACCGTTTGGGTACCTAAAGTCAAGATCTAAAATTGTTTTGTAGGTTTATGCATCCGGGGGATCAAGTTGGATACTCGACAGCGGGTGCACAAACCACATGACAGGGGAGAAGAAGATGTTCTCCTCATATGAGAAAAACCAAGATCCTCAACGAGCTATCACATTTGGGGATGGAAATCAAGGTTTGGTCAAAGGATTGGGTAAAATTGCTATATCACCTGACCATACTATTTCCAATGTTTTTCTTGTAGATTCATTAGATTACAATTTGCTTTCCGTATCCCAATTATGTCAAATGGGCTACAACTGTCTATTTACTGATGTAGGTGTTACTGTCTTTAGAAGAAGTGATGATTCAATAGCATTTAAGGGAGTGTTAGAGGGTCAGCTATACTTGGTAGATTTTGATAAAGCTGAACTCGACACATGCTTAATTGCTAAGACTAACTTGGGTTGGCTCTGACATCGCCGACTAGCCCACGTTGGGATGAAGAATCTTCATAAGCTTCTAAAGGGAGAGCACATTTTAGGACTAACAAATGTTCATTTTGAGAAAGACAGGATTTGTAGCGCATGCCAAGCGGGAAAGCAAGTTGGGTCCCAACATCCACACAAGAACATCATGACGACCGACAGGCCACTTGAGCTACTCCACATGGATCTATTCGGCCTGATTGCTTACATAAGCATCGGCGGGTGTAAGTATTGTCTTGTAATAGTGGATGATTATTCTCGCTTCACTTGGGTGTTCTTTTTGCAGGATAAATCCCATACCCAAGAGACCTTAAAGGGATTCTTGAGACGGGCTCAAAATGAGTTCGGCTTAAGGATCAAGAAAATTAGAAGCGACAACAGGACGGAGTTCAAGAACTCTCAAATTGAAGGCTTCCTTGAGGAGGAGGGCATCAAGCATGAGTTCTCTTCTCCCTACACCCCACAACAAAATGGTGTAGTGGAGAGGAAGAATCGAACTCTATTGGACATGGCAAGAACCATGCTTGATGAGTACAAGACACCGGATCGGTTTTGGGCCGAGGCGGTCAACACCGCCTGCTACGCCATCAACCGGTTATATCTACACCGAATCCTCAAGAAGACATCATATGAACTCCTAACCGGTAAAAAGCAAAATATTTCATTTTTTAGAGTTTTTGGTAGCAAATGCTTTATTCTTGTTAAGAGAGGTAGAAAATCTAAATTTGCTCCTAAAACTGTAGAAGGCTTTTTACTAGGATATGACTCAAACACAAGGGCATATAGAGTCTTTAACAAGTCCTCAGGACTTGTTGAAGTTTCTTGTGACTTTGTGTTTGATGAGACTAACGGCTCTCAAGTAGAGCAAGTTGATCTTGATGAGATACGTGAAGAACAGGCTCTGTGCATCGCGCTAAGGAACATGTCCATTGGGGATGTGTGTCCCAAGGAATCCAAAGAGCCTCTACATGCACAAGATCAACCATCCTCCTCCTCGCAAGCATCTCCACCAACTCAAAATAAGAATGAGGCTCAAGTTGATGAAGGAGAAGATCAAAGAGATGAGCCACCTCAAGATGACGGCAATGATCAAGGGGGAGATGCAAATGATCAAGACAAGGAGGATGAACAACCAAGGCCGCCACACCCAAGAGTCCACCAAGCAATACAACGAGATCACCCCGTCGACACCATCCTCGGTGACATTCATAAGGGGGTAACCACTCGATCTCGTGTTGCACATTTTTGTGTGCATTACTCTTTTGTTTCTGTAAGGAAAATGGACCCCGGCCATTTGGCTAATTGAGTTTTGGTGTTTGATGATCAACACAATCCGTGAACTAATAAGTTTCTCTAGTGTTTATGTTTGTAGTTCACAGGATGCAAGAAGTACCTGGACTAAGGAATTGAGGAAAGCAACACCTCAAAAGAAGACATTAAGAAGATTAAAGAAAAGTCCAAGGTTAAAGACATGTGCTGCATGCGGACTGTCTGTGCGTGGAGCACCGGACTGTCCGATGCACACCGGACTGTCCGGTGCCCACATGCCGGACTGTCCGGTGCACCTGGGAACTGCAGCCCAACGGCTAGTTCTAGGTGGCACCCAGAGCCTGCGGCGCCAACGGTCACCTGCTCTGACAGAGCAACGGCTAGGCGCACCGGACATGCTACAGTATGCTGTCCGGTGCACCACCGGACTGTCCGGTGTGCCGCAGAGAAGCAGCAGCTTTTCTCCAACGGCTAGTTTGGAGTTGGGGCCTATAAATACTTGACCCAACCGGCCATTTGAAGGTGTGGGAGCCCAAGCAACATACCAAGGCACATAGTGCATATTTCCAAGAGCTCAAACACCCAAGTGCTTAATAGAATCACTCGGTGATTAGTATAGGTGCTTTGCGAAGTGCTTAGGCTAGTTAGACCGCTCTAGCGCTTGCTCTAGGTGAACCCTAGATTGTTGAGTGAGTTTAGACAAACCTCACAACCCCTCGGCTCTTGTGTGAGCCGTTGTAATTGTACCGAGTGGGGCGAGAGTCTTGCGAGACCGTGACAACCGAGTTTGTGTCACGGCCGCCACCGTGTACCGGAGGGAACGAGGCCCGCGGCGTTTCGGCCGGAAGCTCGATAGTGGAGACGGCGGGGAGCATCCGAGAGGAGCCGGAAGCGGAGCACCACTTGCGCGTGGAGAAGGCCCGCGGCTCTCTACGGAGTTACTCGACCGAGGTGCTTGGCCCTCGCGTGGGCTTCCCTTTGCGTAGGGGCACCAACGAGGATTAGTCGGGACCTTGCGCGGTTCCGGATACCTCGGTAAAAATACCGGCGTCGTCCACGAGAGTTTGCATCTCTACTTAGCTCTTTACCTTCCGCATTTACTTTAAGCATTTAAGTTTCACTCTTGTATTCATACTTATTTGGTGTAGATTGAAACTTAGCATTTGCGGTAGAGATAGCAACACTTAGACAAAACCTAGTTTGCACATTCTAGTTTGATTAATTGCATAGGTTTTGCTCTAGGGATTTATTTGTGGCCTAGTTTAGTTAAAGTTTTAGAAGTCCTAATTCACCCCCCCCCCCTCTTAGGCGTCACCCGTTTCCTACAAGTGGTATCAGAACCTGGTTTGGCTCATTTGAAACGCTTTAGCTTCACCGCTAAAAGAGCCGACGCTTTTTAGAGCAAGGGATGGATACCCATAGGCCACCACACTTCGACGGCACTAACTTTCCATATTATAGTGCTAGAATGGCTTGTTACCTAGAGGCTGTTGATCTAGGTGTTTGGAGAGTCACTCGTGACGGGATGAAACCCCTCAAGAATCCCGAGAAACCCACCACGAGTGAGGAAAAAGAAATTCATTTAAATGCTAGAGCCAAAAATTGCTTGTATGAATCTCTTAGCATGGATATTTTTAATCAAGTATTTACATTGAAAACTGCTAATGAGATTTGGCTAAAATTGCATGAGCTCCATGACGGCACATCCAATGTCCGTGAGCAAAAACATTGCCTAGTCTTAAATGAGTATAATACTTTTGCTATGAGAGATGATGAGCTTGTTAGAGACATGTATTCTCGTTTAAATCTAATCATCAATGAGCTCAACTCTATTGGCATTAATAAGCTAGGTGATGCGGACATTGTGAGGAAGATTATCTCCCTTCTACCACAACAAAGATATGGGAGCATCATCACCATCCTTCACAACATGGAGGACTTGAGCAACATGACCCCGACCATTGTGATTGGGAAAATCGCGGCCTTTGAGATGTCGCGAAAAATGAGTCGGGGAGAGGAGCCAACTTCCTCAAGGCCATATGCTTTTGCATGTAATGAAAGGAAGGGCAAAAAGAAGGCTCCCACTCCAAGTTCCTCAAGTGAAGAAGAGGAAGAAGAAGAAAGTGATGATGATGAAGATAATCAACCGTGCACATCATCCTCAGAGGACGAAGAAACAATCCGACGCGTCGGAAAGGTAATGGGGATGATCCGCAAGATTAATCTAATGGGTGTGCCCCTGCAGGTCGAAGATCTTCTATTTAACATTGACAGGAAAAAGCAAAGGAAGAGAGGATGCTTCGCATGTGGGGAGAAGGGCCACTTCAGGGACAACTTTCCAAATATGGCCAAACCTAAAAAGGAGAGGAGCAAAGGCAAGGCGCTAACAAGTGTTAGAACTTGGGATGATTCTTCAAGTGAAGATGAACCTCCAAGGACGCGCAGCCACCGATCCTCATCACGCTCGTCTCGGTCATCACACAAATGCCTTATGGCAAGAGGTAACAAAAGCATTCCATCCTCTAGTGATGAAAGTAGTAGCGGTGATGAAGGTGAAGGAAAGGCCTCTCTAGATGAACTTGCGGAAGCCGTAGAATTTTTTCAGGATGTTTGCACTAAGCAAAAAGCTCAACTTAAAACTTTGTAAAATAAGTTGGTTAGCTCTCAAAATGATTACAAAGGTTTGCTAGAAAAATTTGAAACTTTTGCAAACTTAAATAGTGAGCTATCAACTAAAATTGAGCTATTAGAATCTAGTGCTCCATCCACTGCTACCGATGATAGCCTTATTAAAAAGAATGAAAAACTTAAGGCTAAGTTAGCTAGCTCCCAAGAAGCTATTGAAAATTTGCTAGAGAAAATGGAAATTCTTAGCATACACAATAATGAGCTAACTACTAGGCTTGAAAACATTGGTAGCACCCCAGCAGCATCTTTAGTTGAAATACCTAAAATAATTAAGAAAGATGCTTCTACTTCCTGCTTTGATTTAATTGATGATTCTAACCCCTGCAACCAAGTCGTTGTTGAGAATATTGTTGTAGAGACATGTTCGGATGAGGTTGCAAAGGAAAATGAACAATTAAAGCAAGAAGTGGCTCGCCTTGGCAAGGCTTTGTACGACAAGAAAGGCAAAGCCAAACAAATCCAACCTCCACAGGATAACACCACTGCGGGAGTGAACAAGCCTATGGAGGGAGAAACTGTGATTTGTAGGTTATGCCACAAAGAAGGACACAAGTCTTTCCAATGCAAGGCGATGACCGGGGAAAAGCAAAGGCTCAAGCAAAAGCCATCAAGCAAAATCTCCAACACCTACATCAAAAAGGTGAACAAGAAGGCTGCTACACCATATCTGATCAAGAAGAAAAAGAATGGAAAGGTGATAGCAATCAAGGCCAACATGCAAGCCAACAAAGAAAAGGGGGCCAAACGCATCTGGGTGCCAAAGGAAATAATTTCAACCATGAAAAGCACCAAGAAGGTTTGGATCCCGAAACGGAAGTGAGTGGACCGAAGGTCATCGGGAAATTTGGAGACTTGGCAAAATCAGGATGTATATCATGGGATACATCACATTGGATCAAGTTTAATTGCCAAGTGGGTTAGTGAAAATTTTGGACCCAAATTTCCCACCCATGACTAAGGTAACTAGATTTATTGTATTTCTTATTTTCAGATATGCGTATCTATTTACATTGTATCTAGTTTACCTTTCCTGCCTAGTATTACTATTGATATTTACTTTTGTTTAAGCATATGCATACTAGGTACATCATATGGTAGGATTGCTTGCTTTTAATTCATATACTTAAGCAAACCTACATGGTTTAAATTGTTTAATCAAGCACGGCACATAGCTTATTTAATATTGTTAAGTAAATGACACCAATGCATCAATATGTCTCATCTTACAAATGGTATCATTTAGCTTATATGTGCCAAAGCTCAGATTATGGATAACCTGCCCCTCTTGATATCAAATCAAGTGCATGTCTCCTACAAGTATTCAAAACTTGTATGCACACTTTTAGGGGGAGATTACTCTATAATCTAAGACTTTGAGACTAACAACTTTTTCAAGTCTATTTCATGTGATAGTCTCATTGTAAGGAAAATGAAGTCCCCGGAGAAAGACAACAATCTTCCACTGCAAAATCTCCAAGAACTCTCAAGTATCATTTACATGTCTTCTCCAATATTTGATTAGACTAAATTTTCATATTATATACTTCCATGTTGCTAAAAATGCATAAGTAGTTATCTCATATTCTGTTACCTATGCATAAGGGAAGTTAGTCTTTTCAAATCATGTCTTGCACCTTTCATTTTCACATGCTTTTTCCTAAAAGTAGAAGATCTTTGTCAGGGGGAGTATTTCTTCGTCTCTAAAGGGGGAGAAAAACTCTTTCTAAAAGAGAACACTCATTTAGGGGGAGTAATTCTTGATAAGGGCAAGCTTTTATTTACTTCCTACATGCTTTTAATGTCTTCCTTTTCGGTGGTTGATGCCAAAGGGGGAGAAGTTTAGGGACCAAAGCAATGAAAACTATATCAAACACCAAACACCACCAATTTAAAATATTTTCTATCTACAAATGGTCTTTCAAATGGTTTTGGTTATTTGGTCCAAAATAGGAAGTAAGTGATTTATGGAGTTAGGGGGAGACTTAAGTCCATAATATCATTGTGGGGCCAATTATGCATCCTAGCAAGTAGATTGCATATTTACATTCAAATACTTGTATTATTTGCTTGCTTTGGTTGTGTTGTCATCAATCACCAAAAAGGGGGAGATTGTAAGGAAAATGGACCCCGTCCATTTGGCTAATTGAGTTTTGGTGTTTGATGATCAACACAATCCGTGAACTAATAAGTTTCTCTAGTGTTTATGTTTGTAGTTCACAGGATGCAAGAAGTACCTGGACTAAGGAATTGAGGAAAGCAACACCTCAAAAGAAGACATTAAGAAGATTAAAGAAAAGTCCAAGGTTAAAGACATGTGCTGCATGCGAACTGTCTGTGCGTGGAGCACCGGACTGTCCGGTGCACACCGGACTGTCCGGTGCCCACACGTCGTACTGTCCGGTGCACCTGGGAACTGCAGCCCAACGGCTAGTTCCAGGTGGCACCCGGAGCCTGCGGCGCCAACGGTCACCTGCTCTGACAGAGCAACGGCTAGGCGCACCGGACATGCTACAGTACGCTGTCCGGTGCACCACCGGACTGTCCGGTGTGCCGCAGAGAAGCAGCAGCTTTTCTCCAACGGCTAGTTTGGAGTTGGGGCATATAAATACTTGACCCAACCGGCCATTTGAAGGTGTGGGAGCCCAAGCAACATACCAAGGCACATAGTGCATATTTCCAAGAGCTCAAACACCCAAGTGCTTAATAGAATCACTCGGTGATTAGTATAGGTGCTTTGCGAAGTGCTTAGGCTAGTTAGACCGCTCTAGCGCTTGCTCTAGGTGAACCCTAGATTGTTGAGTGAGTTTAGACAAACCTCACAACCCCTCGGCTCTTGCGTGAGCCGTTGTAATTGTACCGAGTGGGGCGAGAGTCTTGCGAGACCGTGACAACCGAGTTTGTGTCACGGTCGCCACCGTGTACCGGAGGGAACGAGGCCCGCGGCGTTTCGGCCGGAAGCTCGATAGTGGAGACGGCGGGGAGCGTCCGAGAGGAGCCGGAAGCGGAGCACCACTTGCGCGTGGAGAAGGCCCGCGGCTCTCTACGGAGTTACTCGACCGAGGTGCTTGGCCCTCGCGTGGGCTTCCCTTTGCGTAGGGGCACCAACGAGGATTAGTCGGGACCTTGCGCGGTTATGGATACCTCGGTAAAAATACCGGCGTCGTCCACGAGAGTTTGCATCTCTACTTAGCTCTTTACCTTCCGCATTTACTTTAAGCATTTAAGTTTCAATCTTGTATTCATACTTATTTGGTGTAGATTGAAACTTAGCATTTGCGGTAGAGATAGCAACACTTAGACAAAACCTAGTTTGCACATTCTAGTTTGATTAATTGCATAGGTTTTGCTCTAGGGATTTATTTGTGGCCTAGTTTAGTTAAAGTTTTAGAAGTCCTAATTCACCCCCCCTCTTAGGCGTCACCCGTTTCCTACAGTTTCCTCTATTGAGCCACACAGGGTAGAGGAAGCACTCTAAGATTCGGATTGGGTGATGGCGATGCAAGAGGAGCTCAACAACTTCACGAGGAACGAGGTATGGCATTTAGTTCCACGTCCTAACCAAAATGTTGTAGGAACCAAGTGGGTCTTCCGCAACAAACAAGACGAGCATGGTGTGGTGACAAGGAACAAAGCTCGACTCGTGGCCAAGGGGTATTCACAAGTCGAAGGTTTGGATTTTGGTGAAACCTATGCACTCGTAGCTAGGCTTGAGTCAATTCGCATATTATTAGCCTATGCTACTTACCATGGCTTCAAGCTTTATCAAATGGACGTGAAGAGTGCCTTCCTCAATGGACCAATCAAGGAGGAGGTCTATGTTGAGCAACCTCCCGGCTTTGAAGATAGTGAGTACCCTAACCATGTTTATAGGCTCTCTAAGGCGCTTTATGGGCTCAAGCAAGCCCCAAGAGCATGGTATGAATGCCTTAGAAATTTCCTTATTGCTAATGGCTTCAAAGTCGGCAAGGCCGATCCTACTTTGTTCACTAAAACTCTTGACAATGATTTGTTCGTATGCCAAATTTATGTTGATGATATTATATTTGGGTCTACTAAGGAATCTACATGTGAAGAATTTAGTAGGATCATGACAAAGAAATTCGAGATGTCTATGATGGGGGAGTTAAAGTATTTTCTAGGATTCCAAGTCAAGCAACTCCAAGAGGGCACCTTCATTAGCCAAACGAAGTACACTCAAGACATTCTAACCAAGTTTGGAATGAAGGATGCCAAGCCCATCAAGACACCCATGGGAACCAATGGGCATCTCGACCTCGACACAGGAGGTAAGTCCGTGGATCAAAAGGTATACCGGTCGATGATTGGTTCATTGCTTTATTTATGTGCATCTCGACTGGACATTATGCTTTCCGTTTGCATGTGTGCAAGATTCCACGCCGACCCTAAGGAATCACACCTTACGGCCGTAAAACGAAGCTTGAGATATTTGGCTTACACACCTAAGTTTGGGCTTTGGTACCCTCGGGGATCCACATTTGATTTGATTGGATATTCGGATGCCGATTGGGCGGGGTGTAAAATTAATAGAAAGAGCACATCGGGGACTTGCCAGTTCTTGGGAAGATCCTTGGTGTCTTGGGCTTCAAAGAAGCAAAATTCGGTCGCTCTTTCTACCGCCGAAGCCGAGTACATTGCCGCAGGCCATTGTTGCGCGCAATTGCTTTGAATGAGGCAAACCCTGCGGGACTATGGTTACAAATTGACCAAAGTTCCTCTTCTATGTGATAATGAGAGTGCAATCCGCATGGCGGATAATCCCGTTGAGCATAGCCGCACTAAACACATAGCTATTCGGTATCATTTTCTTAGGGATCACCAACAAAAGGAGGATATCGAGATTGCGTACATTAACACTAAAGATCAATTAGCCGATATCTTTACCAAGCCTCTTGATGAACAAAATTTTACCAAACTTAGGCATGAGCTCAATATTCTTGATTCGAGAAATTTCTTTTGCTAATTTGCACACACAGCTCATGAGTATACCTTTGATCATGTCTCTTTTCTATATGCTATGACTAATGTGTTTTCAAGTCTATTTCAAACCAAGTCATAGATATATTGAAAGGGAATTGGAGTCTTCGGCGAAGACAAGGCTTCCACTCCACTATACTACTCATCCTTCGCTGTCGCTCCGCATCACTCTCCAACTTTGGTATAACCTTTCCTCATTTATTTTATGACCAAAGGAGGAGAAAGTACTTCAAAGGGCTCTAATTATTCCGTTTTTGGCGATTCATGCCAAAGGGGGAGAAAATATGAGCCCAAAGCAAAAGGACCGCACCACCACCTAATTTTTAAAAAATTGGAGATTTTCAATTGATCAATTTCAAATTGGTATCTTATTATGTTCAAAAGGGGGAGGAAGTAGTATTTCAAAAATGATATATCAAAACCCTCTTGAACACTAAGAGGAGGATCTCATTTAGGGGAAGTTTTTGTTTAGTCAAAGGAAAAGCATTTGAAACAGGGGGAGAAAATTCCAAATCTTGAAAAATGCTTCGCAAAATCTTATCCATTTACCTTTGACTATTTACAAAAGAGCTTTGAAAAGGATTTACAAAAGAATTTGCAAAAACAAAACATGTGGTGCAAACGTGGTCCAAAATGTTAAAAGTGAAGAAACAATCCATGCCTATCTTGTAAGTATTTATATTGGCTCAACTCCAAGCAACCTTTGCACTTACATTTTGCAAACTAGTTCAATTATGCACTTTTATATTTGCTTTGGTTTGTGTTGGCATCAATCACCAAAAAGGGGGAGATTGAAAGGGAATTAGGCTTACACCTAGTCCCTAATTAATTTTGGTGGTTGAATTGCCCAACATAAATATTTGGACTAACTAGTTTGCTCTAGTGTATAAGTTATACAGGTGCCAAAGGTTCACACTTAGCCAATAAAAAGACCAAGTATTGGGTTCGACAAAAGAGCAAAGGTTCAACCGAAGGCACCTCTGGTCTGGCGCACCGGACTGTCCGGTGCGCCACCGGACATGTCCGGTGCACCAGAGGACTCAAACTTCAAACTCGTCACCTTCGGGAATTTCCAGAGGCGACTCCGCTATAATTCACCGGACTGTCCGGTGTACACCGGACATGTCCGGTGCTCCAAGGAAGAGCGGCCTCCGGAACTCGCCAGCCTCGGGAATTCACTTCGGCCACTCCGCTATAATTCACCGGACTGTCCGGTGTAACAGCGGGGCAACGGCTATTTCGGCGCCAACGGCTACCTGCGACGCATTAAATGCGCGCGCTGCGCGCGCAGAGGTCAGGCACGCCCATACTAGCGCACCGGACAATCTACAGTGCATGTCCGGTGCGCCACCGGACATCCAGGCGGGCCCAGAAGACAGAGCTCCAACGGTCGAACCCAACGGCTTTTGGTGACGTGGTTGTCGCACCGGACATGTCCGGTGTGCACCGGACTGTCCGGTGCGCCATCGAACAGACAGCTCCACCAAACGGCTAGTTTGGTGGTTGGGGCTATAAATACCCCTAACCACCCACCATTCATTGCATCCAAGTTTTCCACTTCTCAACTACTTACAAGAGCTCTAGCATTCAATTCTAGACACACCAAAGAGATCAAATCCTCTCCAAATTCCACACAGCGCCCTAGTGATTAGAGAGAGAGATTTGCTTGTGTTCTTTCGAGCTCTTGCGCTTGGATTGCTTTCTTCTTTCTTGATTCTTTTTTTGCGATCAAAACTCACTTGTAATTGAGGCAAGAGACACCAATCTTGTGGTGGTCCTTGCGGGAACTTTGTGTTCCAAGTGATTGAGAAGAGAAAGCTCACTCGGTCCGAGAGACCGTTTGAGAGAGGGTAAGGGTTGAAAGAGACCCGGCCTTTGTGGCCTCCTCAACGGGGAGTAGGTTTGAGAAAACCGAACCTCGGTAAAACAAATCCGCGTGTCTCACTTCATTATTCGCTTGCGATTTGTTTTGCACCCTCTCTCGCGGACTCTATTATATTTCTAACGCTAACCCGGCTTGTAGTTGTGTTTATTTTTGAGAATTTCAGTTTTGCCCTATTCACCCCCCCCCCCCTCTAGGCGACTTTCACTCCCCATCGACGCATCAAAGCTCGACAACGAGGAAATGACGCTCATCATCAAGAGCTTCCGCCAAATCCTCAAGCAAAGGAGGGGGAAGGATTACAAACCCCGCTCCAAGAAGGTTTGCTACAAATGTGGTAAGCCCGGTCATTTTATCGCTAAATGTCTTTTGTCTAGTGATAGTGACAGGGATAACGATAAGAAGGGAAGAAGGAAGGAGAAGAAGAAGTATTACAAGAAGAAGGGTGGCGATGCCCATGTTTGTTGGGAATGGGACTCCAACGAGAGCTCCACCGACTCCTGCTCCGATGAGGACGCCGCCAACATCGCCATCAACAAGGGACTCCTCTTCCCCAACGTCGGCCACAAGTGCCTCATGGCAAAGGACGGCAAGAAGAATAAGGTAAAATCTAGAGCCTCCACTAAATATGCAACATATAGTGATGATGAGGATAACTTGCTCACCCTTTTTGCCAACTTAAACATGCAACAAAAGGAAAAGTTAAATGAATTGATTATTGCTATTCATGAGAAGGATGAACTCTTGGATAGTCAAGAGGACTTCCTTATTAAAGAAAATAAGAAGCATGTTAAAGTTAAAAATGCTTATGCTCTAGAGGTAGAAAAATATGAAAATTTGACTAGTGAGCTAAGCACTTGCCATGATTATATTTCCAACCTTAGAAATGAGAATGCTAAACTAATTGCTAAGGTTGAGAAGTTAGATGTTTGTGATGATTCAATTGTTAATCTTAGAAATGATAATGCTAATTTGTTTGCTAAGATTGATAAGTTGAATGCATCTATCTCTAGCCTCAAAATTGAGAATGAAAAAATAATTGCTAAGGCTAAAGACTTAAATGTTTGCAATATTTCTATTTCCAATCTTAGAGATGAGAATGCTATTTTACATGCTAAGATTGTTGAATTAAATACTTGCAAACCCTCTACATCTACCATTGAGCATATTACTATTTGCACTAGATGTAGAGATATTAATGTTGATGCTATTCATGATCACCAAGCCCTAATTAAACAACAAAATGATCACATAGCTCAACTTAGTGCTAAAATTAATGAGCATGACTTAGAAAATGAAAAATTTAAATTTGCTAGAAGCATGCTCTATAGTGGGAGACGCCCTGGGATAAAGGATGGCATTGGCTTCCAAAAGGGAGACAATGTCAAGCTTAATGCCCCTAAGAAATTGTCTAACTTTGTTAAGGGCAAAGCTCCCATGGTTCACGATAACGAGGGTTACATTTTATACCCTGTCGGTTATCCCGAACACAAAATTAGGAGAATTCATTCTAGGAAGCCTCACTCTAGCTCTCATCATGCTTTTATGTATAAGAGTGAGGCATCTAGTTCTAGGCAATCCACTCATGTTAAATTTCCTAAGAAGAAAACTCCTATTGCATCAAATGAACCTAACATTTCATTTAAGACCTTTGATGCTTCATATGTGCTCACTAACAAATCAGGCAAAGTAGTTGCCAAATATGTTGGGGCCAAACACAAGGGGTCAAAGACTTGTGTTTGGGTACCCAAGGTGCTTGTTTCTAATGTAAAAGGACCCAAATCCGTTTGGGTACCTAAGAACAAGGCCTAAAATTGTTTTGTAGGTTTATGCATCCGGGGGCTCAAGTTGGATAATTGATAGCGGGTACACAAACCACATGACTAGGGAGAAAAGGATGTTCTCCTCCTACGAGAAAAACCATGATCCCTAAAGAGCTATCACATTCGGGGATGGAAATCAAGGTTTGGTCAAAGGACTTGGTAAAATTGCTATATCACCTGACCATTCTATTTCCAATGGTTTTCTTGTAGATTCTTTAGATTACAATTTGCTTTCTGTTTCTCAATTATGCAAAATGGGTTACAACTGTCTTTTTACGGATATAGTTGTTACTGTCTTTAGAAGAAGTGATGATTCAGTAGTATTTAAGGGAGTGTTAGAGGGTCAGCTATACTTAGTTGATTTTAATAGAGCTGAACTCGACACTTGCTTAATTGCTAAGACTAACATGGGTTGGCTCTGGTATCGCCGACTAGCCCACGTTGGGATGAAGAATCTTCACAAGCTTCTAAAGGGAGAACACATTTTGGGACTAACAAATGTTCATTTTGAGAAAGACAGGGTTTGTAGCGCATGTCAAGCAGGAAAGCAAGTTGGTGTTCATCATCCACACAAGAACATCATGACGACTGACAGGCCACTCGAGCTACTCCACATGGACCTATTCGGCGCGATCGCTTACATAAGCATCAGCGGGAGTAAGTATTGTCTAGTTATTGTGGATGATTATTCTCGCTTCACTTGGGTATTCTTTTTGCAGGATAAATCTCAAACCCAATAGACCTTAAAGGGATTCTTGAGACGGGCTCAAAATGAGTTCGGCTTAAGGATCAAAAAGATTAGAAGCGACAACGGGACGGAGTTCAAGAACTCATAAATAGAAAGCTTCCTTGAGGACGAGGGCATCAAGCATGAGTTCTCTTCTCCCTACACGCCACAACAAAATGGTGTAGTGGAGAGGAAGAATAGAACTCTACTTGACATGGCGAGGACCATGCTTGATGAGTACAAGACTTCAGACCGGTTTTGGGCGGAAGCAATCAACACCGCTTGCTACGCCATCAACTGTCTCTACCTTCACCGAATCCTCAAGAAGACATCATATGAACTACTCACCGGTAAAAAGCCCAATGTTTCATATTTTACAGTCTTTGGTAGCAAATGCTTTATTCTTGTTAAAAGAGGTAGAAAATCTAAATTTGCTCCTAAGGCTGTAGAAGGCTTTTTACTAGGATATGATTCAAACACAAGGGCATATAGAGTCTTTAACAAGTCCACTAGACTAGTTGAAGTTTCTTGTGACATTGTGTTTGATGAGACTAATGGCTCTCAAGTAGAGCAAGTTGATCTTAATGAGTTAGATGATGAAGAGGCTCCATGCGTTGCGCTAAGGAACATGTCCATTGGGGATGTGTGTCCTAAGGAATCCAAAGAGCCTCCACAAGCACAAGATCAACCATCATCTTCAAATCAAGCATCTCCACCAACCCAAGATGAGGATCAAGCTCAAGATGATGAAAATGAGGATCAAGAAGATGAGCCACCTCAAGAGGAGGACAATGATCAAGGGGGAGATGCCCATGATCAAGACAAGGAGGATGATGAGGGTCCAAGACCGCCACACCCAAGAGTCCACCAAGCAATCCAACGAGATCACCCCGTGAACACCATTCTCGGCGATATTCATAAGGGGGTAACCACTCGATCTCGTGTTGCTCATTTTTGTGAACATTACTCCTTTGTGTCTTCTATTGAGCCATACAGGGTAGAAGACGCATTAAGGGATTCGGATTGGGTGTTGGCAATGCAAGAGGAACTCAACAACTTCACGAGGAATGAGTTATGGCATTTAGTTCCACGTCCTAACCAAAATGTTGTAGGAACCAAGTGGGTCTTCTGCAACAAACAAGATGAGCATGGTGTGGTGACGAGGAACGAATCCCAACTTGTGGCTAAGGGATATTCACAAGTCGAAGGTTTGGATTTCGGTGAAACCTATGCACCCGTAGCTGGGCTTGAGTCAATTCGTATATTACTTGCCTATGCTACTTACCATGGCTTTAAGTTATATCAAATGGACGTGAAGAGTGCCTTCCTCAATGGACCAATCAAGGAAGAGGTCTATGTTGAGCAACCTCCCGACTTTTAAGATAGTGAGTACCCTAACCATGTTTATAAACTCTCTAAGGCGCTTTACGGGCTCAAGCAAGCCCCAAGAGCATGGTATGAATGCCTAAGAGATTTTCTTATCACTAATGGCTTCAAAGTCGGAAAAGCCAATCCTATTCTTTTTACTAAAACTATTGCAAATGATTTGTTTGTATGCCAAATTTATGTTGATGATATTATATTTGGGTCTACTAACAAATCTACTTGTGAAGAGTTTAGTAGGGTAATGGTACAAAAATTTGAGATGTCTATGATGGGGGAGTTGAAGTACTTTCTAGGATTTCAAGTCAAGCAACTTCAAGAGGGTACCTTCATCAGCCAAACGAAGTACATTCAAGACATACTCACCAAGTTTGGAATGAAGGATGCCACCCAATGGGCATCTCGACCTCGACACGGGAGGTAAATTTGTAGATCAAAAGGTATACCGATCGATGATAGGATCTCTACTCTATTTATGTGCATCTCGACCGGATATTATGCTTTCCGTGTGCATGTGTGCAAGATTCCAAGCCGATCCTAAGGAAGTTCACCTTAGGGCCATAAAACGAATCTTGAGATATTTAGTTTATACTCCTAAGTTTGGCCTTTGGTACCCCAGGGGATCCACATTTGATTTAATTGGGTATTCCGATGCTGATTGGGCAGGGTGTAAGATTGATAGAAAGAGCACATCAGGGACTTGCCAGTTCTTGGGAAGATCTCTGGTGTCTTGGGCTTCTAAGAAACAAAATTATGTAGCTCTTTCTACCGCCGAAGCCGAGTACATTGGCGCAGGCCATTGTTGCACGGAATTGCTTTGGATGAGGCAAACCCTTAGGGATTATGGTTACAAATTAACCAAAGTCCCTCTCCTATGTGATAATGAGAGTGCAATCTGCATGGCGGATAATCCCATTGAGCACAGCCGCACTAAGCACATAGCCATTCGGTATCACTTTTTGAGGGATCACCAACAACGGGGAGATATCGAGATTGCTTACATTAACACCAAAGGTCAATTATCCGATATCTTTACCAAGCCATTAGATGAGAAATCTTTTACCAAACTTAGGCATGAGCTAAATATTCTTGATTCTAGGAATTTTGATGATATTTTGCACACATAGCTCATTTATATACCTTTGATCATATCTCTTTCATGTGCTATGACTAATGTGTTTTCAAGTGAATATTATGCTAAGTCATAGATTGAAAGGGAAATGGAGTCCTCGACGAAGACAAAAGGCTTCCACTCCACTCCATCGAATTATTCATCCTTCGCCGTCACTCCACAATGCTCTCCAATTTGGTATAATCTTCACTCCTATATTATTTACCAAAGGGGGAGAAAGTTTGAAAAAGGGCTTATATTTCACTCACAAGTATCCGTTTTTGGCGATTCATGCCAAAGGGGGAGAAAGTATTAGCCCAAAGCAAAAGGACCGCACCACCACCAATTTCAAAAATTTGTAGTCTTTCAATTTGTATTGAAGAAGTTTTTTTTAAGATTTTCAAATTGGTATCTTATTTTTTATATAATTTCAAATTGGTATACCCTCTTCAAAATTATCATCTAAAACCCTCTTGAACACTAAGAGGAGGATTTCATTAAGGGGGAGTTTTGTTTAGTCAAAGGAAAAGCATTTGAAATAGGGGGAGAAAATTTCAAATCTTGAAAATGCTTCCCAAAATCTTATTCATATACCTTTGACTATTTGCAAAAGATTTTGAAAAAGAATTTCCAAAATATTGTAAAACAAAACAAGTGGTGCAAGCGTGGTCCAAAATTTTAAATAAGAAGAAAGCCATCCATGCATATCTAGTAGAAATAATTATTGGTTTCATTCCAAGCAACATTTGCACTTACCTTATGCAATAGTTCAATTCTGCACTTTTATATTTGCTTTGGTTTGTGTTGGCATCAATCACCAAAAAGGGGGAGATTGAAAGGGAAATAGCCTTACACATTTTCCTATATGAATTTTGGTGGTTGAATTGCCCAACACAAATTAATTGGACTAACTAGTTTGCTCTAGATTATGAGTTCTACAGGTGCCAAAGGTTCAACACAAACCAATAAAAGTCCAAGAAAGGGTTCAAATAAAAAGAGCAAAAGACAACCCATAGGCAGCCCTGGTCTGGCGCACCGGACTGTCCGGTGCACCAGGGAACCCAACTCCAAACTTGCCACCTTCGGGAATTCGGGGAGGACACTCCGTTATAATTCACTGTACTGTCCGGTGTAGCACCGGACTGTCCGGTGTGCCAAGCGGAGCAACGGTTGTCCGCGCCAACGGTCGTCTGCAACGCTACAGTGAAACGCTATAGTGCGCGACTGCGCGCGCAGAAGTCAGAGTAGGCGCAGAAGGCGCACCGGTCAGTGAATAGTGACTGTCCGGTGCACCACCGGACTGTCCGGTGACCCACATGTCAGAAGCTCCAACGGTCAAACCCTAACGGCCTGGTGACGTGGCTGGCGCACCGGACAGTGTCCGGTGCGCCATAAGACAGAAGCCCTCACCAACGGTTCTTTTGGTGGTTGGGGCTATAAATACCCCCCAACCACCACACTTCAATGTATCCAAGTTTTCAGCCATCAAACCTCATACAAGAGCTCTAGACTTCATTCCAAGACACAAACAAAGAGATCAAATCATCTCCCAAGTCCAAAGATCATTCCAATCAAATAGTGACTAGTGAGAGAGACAATTGTGTTCATTTGAGTTATTGTGCTTGGATTGCTTTTCTTCTTCCTTCTTTCTTGTTTCCAACTCAATTATAATCAAGGCAAGGGACACCAATTGTGTGGTGGTCCTTGTGGGGACTTAGTGTCCCGTTTGATTGAGAAGAGAAGCTCACTCGGTCTAGGTAACCGTTTGAGAGAGGGAAAGGGTTGAAAGAGACCCGGTCTTTGTGACCACCTCAACGGGGAGTAAGTTTGCAAGAACCGAACCTCGGTAAAACAAATCACCGTGTCATTCGCTCTTATTTGCTTGTGATTTGTTTTCACCCTCTCTTTCGGACTCGTTTATATTTCTAACGCTAACCCCGACTTGTAGTTGTGCTTAAACTTTATAAATTTCAGATTTGCCTATTCACCCCCCTCTAGGCGACTTTCAAAACTTCACCTATAGTGACGAATATAGTGTGTATATATATAATTTTTTATAGACATAAAGAATTAAACATATAGCTACCCAGGATAATTTTCGTCAGCTCACAAAATTAAACAGGCTAATATTTGTTAGACAACCATAGGCGACCAAAATTATCCAGCTAATTTACGCCTCTCCCTCGTGTAAGTCGACAAAAATCAGCATGATAATTACTATCGGCTATAGCTCGCTGACAGAAATTAGTTAATTTTTATCCTCGAGTAGAAGCTTATGGAAATTCCTAATTTTCATCGGTTGCTAACGAAGTTAGCTATTTTTTCTATTAATTTGCAATAGCTAGAGGGTGAATGGAATAAGGCTATGCTGACAAAATTAGCTGATTTCCATCAATATATCCTTATTTTTGTTGTTCTCTAGCTGACAAAAATTGTTTAGATTATTGTTGTGAACGCACAGATATTTTCGTGCGATTGGGTTGTTTTTCACTAGTGCGGAAAGATTGGTAGTCAAGATAGATAGTTGTTCAAGAGGAGTTTTTTTAAAAAAAATCCGACCAAAAAAATAGATTAAGGTTGGGTTTTGAAAACCGACATTTTTTTATTTTTATCCTAAAATTTTGATCTTATAGTATCTTAATGGTTATAGCTGGCTGATAGAAATTAGCTACTTTTTATCCACTAGGAGAAGCCTATGGAAATTCCTAATTTTCATCAGTTGCTAATGAAATTAGCTAATTTTCTATTAATCTGCAACAGCTAGAGGTTGATGGGAATAAGGCTATGCTGACAAAATTAGTTGATTTCCATCAATATAACCTTATTTTTGTCGTTCTTAAGCTGACAAAAATTGTTTAGATTATTGTTGTGAACGCACAGATATCGTGTGATTGGGTTGTTTTTCACTAGTGCGGAAAGATTGGTAGTCAAGGTAGATAGTTGTTCGAGAGGAGTTTTTTAAAATAAAAAAATCCGGCCAAAAAAATAGATTAAGGTTGGGTTTTGAAAACCGACATTTTTCGAATTTTACCCTAAAATTTTGATATTATAGTATCTTAATGCCTCTTTTTTCTTTTTAATGGATATCTCTCTCTCATTGTTTTTGTGTACCATACATTTTTCAGATATTAAAAATTCTCATGTTTAGACCAAGACAATCTATTTTGTTGCCGGAGGAAGTGCAATACGTCAATACATATACATGTACACACATGCCTCAGGATTGAGAAGAAGGCAGGGTTGGTGGACGTTGTACGCGAGACGTGCATTGACAGGTGAGGTGATAGATGAGAGACATGGGATCATAGTCACGGGCAGTGCTCAAGTGGATAAGGAGGATCTTCTCCAAAACTCCAAATCCACGGTGCCCCTGTGTCCTGCCCAGCAGACAGCAGTAGCACGGGAACAAAATAAATTAAACCTTCGTAATGCATGGGATGGTTTGGATAACAAAATAAAAACTTGGATGCATGTGTTATCCTATCCCATCGTGGAATGTAGCTAGCTGCACCTGCGCACCGCAGACGGAGAGTGCCTGTTCCCTGTAGATTGATTCAAACTCCTATATGTGCTTGCATTGTCGTCGCTTTCGGTCCAGTCCACTACTCCACTAGTCACGTTGCTTCGAGTTCAGCGAAATTTGCCCCATGCTTATATTTATTTTCAATTGTGAGATAAATTTTAAGCTCTATAGATATGCTTTTGTTTCGGGATGAAAGGAGTAGACACCAGTGCATTTGACATCGTTTTCAATTCCCCGCGATGCTTTCGTAGATGCCTTGTTGCCTGATAGGACGGACATTGCCACACTGGCCTCTGCCATCCGACTCCGCGCCTACATATTAACCATTAATTTCTTCGTTTCTTTCTAATTGTCGCTGAATAATTCGATTTTGCACTATCCAGCGACAACTAAAACAAAACGGAAGAAGTATCTAAGTAGATAATTTTTTGAATCAAAACCAAAATATATATTATAATAATCGCATACATTAGTATGAGCATTGCTCACATCTTAGTTAGATTAAATAGTATCAACATAAATACTAGTAAAAAACATTGCTCACATTCTGGTTCGATTAAGCATCATGAAGAAAAATGCTAGTATGAGCATTGCTCGGATACTATTTAGATAAAACATCATAAGCAACATTAGAACATGGGGGTGTGTATCTTTCAACTGCAAAGGGAGACGATATTGCTGATGGTGGCATAAAGTCATCAATGAGTGATGGAGGAAGAGTTAGAAGTAGCTAATGACCACTAGTACAGCGGTTGTGAACCTATTTACACTAGTATTTTTTTAGAATTGCTAGGGACTAGTAGAAATAATTATTACTAAGAACTATCAGTGGAGATTGATTTCCGCTAGTGGTCGAGGTAATAATACCACTAGTAAAAATCATTTCCAGGAAACAAAAAACGGGTTTTAAAAATAACAAAAAACTATTTTAATTAGGGGAGGCCTCACACAGGCCCGCCCACCCGATAGAGTCCTCCGCCGAAATCCCAAGTACCCTCGCTCGTTGCCTACTCTACCACTACACCTATCACTTACTTCATGTCTATATTGCGGTTTTATTTCCCACATATTAGAACAATGCAAATATAAATTGCCTATTTCGAACTGTAAATGAATTCAAACGAAAAAGTTGTTAAATACAAAGTTTCATAACTTTTGAAGTTCTACAACTTTTATTTTTGTACTTTTCCCATCCGTGGTCGTTTTGCAAAATTAGCATTTTAATTTTGAAAAATCCAAAATGATTTCAAATAAAAAGGTTGTCAACTACAAAGTTTCATAATTTTTAGAGATCTATAACTTTTATGTTGGTGGTATTTTCATACGAGGTCGTTTGAAAAACTCAAAAAATCAGGATAAAAATGATTTCTAGTGGCGGTTTCTTAAGAAAACCACCACTAGAAATACGATTGACACTTGATAACTGAAATCACCTGTAAAACTTAAACCCTTCCATAGGATTACAGCTATTTTCTACTAGTGTACCCATCATGGAAGTTGGGAGCAATTGCGTGAAGATCGCTTCTCAAAACCTTATTTGTTTTTCTCGGTGTAGGATCATAAGGACGAGGGTTTTGAAGACTTGCAACTAGGGATGGTACTTGGGGCCATGGATGTTTTGTTGATTAGGAACTTTATAGAGGACAGCAAGGACTTGGGAAAGGCCAAGGTATGGAGGAGGAGGAGCAAGTGCGTCCACAACAGGAAGGAGATCAAGTCCGACTCAGTTGCGATTCCATCTCGGGTTCGAGGACCAGTCTGCACTAAAATAGACGTCCAGGACGCATCCAGACTCCGATTGCAATGAACTTGATATATATAGTTGGAAAGATAAGGAGATTATCTAACCAACCCAACTAGTCCCATCTTTAGATTCTGTTTTGATGCTGCGACACCGTCTGTTGGGACATTAGACCGTGTAACATGTCGGAGCCTATTAGGCGCGAGACCAGGGGCCACACGCACCCTAAAACTCTATTTATTCAGCAGACGCCGTCACATTAAGGTTGGGTTTTGCTTAGATCATATCTGTCATCGAATAGTGTCGCCGATATCGGTTTGTGAGACCCTACCACGTGATCAATACAATTTTGATTGTGTTCTTTCTATTCTTGCTTTTGTTCTTGATTGCGCTTGTAGGGATAAGCTTTCGTGGTGAGGTCACTCGTGTATCACGGGTGATAACTAACGGAGCAGTGATGTAGTGATTGCGAGGATCCGTTCGCTCAGAGCCTTTGATCATCAACATCGAGATCTCCACTCAATTTATCATACAAGATCGAACCTTGCCCTATATCACCGTAAAAAGTTAAGAGTAGTCGCACAAATTGTGTTTTGTAAAAATATTATCCATCATCTCTCTCGGTGCGTGAACGCAAGGATGAGGGTTTTGGAGACTTGCTATTGCAATCAATGGTGCATGTAGGCACTTAGAATGGGGAGACAGTGACATCAGACCACGGTGAGAAGTGGCAAAGACCCTAGCTCGAACTACAAAATGAGAATGCGCTCTCACAAGTAGAGCTAAATGTTGGCAGACCATTCATAAAGGTGTCCGCCGGCAGTCCGGCACCATCCCACACGGCATACGATCAATCAAGCAAGTGCATGTGAGTTACCTCAGTTTCTCCAAGAATGACGAACTACTTCCAAATATACTTAAGAAAGCAGAGGAAACTTTTATATTTAAACATGGCTACCTCAACTTTCTTAGAAAAAAGATTAAATGTTCTCACTCTAGTTTCTTTTGCTCACATGAATAAATAGATCTTCGAGATCTCTTCAAAAAGAACTTCAGAATTTCTAGTAGGCCAAATCCATTTGTTCCAACACGTACTATTGTGCTCCTAGTAACACAGTGCAATTTTAACCTTGGAAGACAGGTTGAAGACTGAAGAGTGCTGGCACTGCAGCGCGCGGGAAACCGGCGATGCATGATGTAAATAAACGTGCACAAAACGAGGAAACCAATCACACAGTACAAATGTTTTTCAGAAGAAAAAAAATAGTACTTCAATTCTAGTGCATGCACGGTCACACATGGAATCTTAGCTAGGTCGAGTCCGAGAGCTCTCCAATCTATCAAATCAGAACCTAATCATTGCTGAGACGAAATGCATCCCTGAGTGCATGCATGGACGGATGGATGGTTGCCAGGCTCGTGGTGTCTTCATCTGTAGGCAGTCAGGTCGCCTGGTCTGATCTGGTCTTGGCTTGTGCTGACCCATCTGCGTGATGGCCTGAAGGCCGGGCACACAGATCCAAGTGCCACCGGCCGGGTGATGTTCAGGCTATATGGATGCAAACTTGCAATGTGGTTGGTCTAAGATTTTGTTATCTAATTGTTGTGTGTGTATCACCGTTCGCCAAGTAAAATACTAGCGCATCGTCCTTACGCGTAGTCTAAGATGTTATCTGCTCGTGCCAAGTTGTCCTACATAATAACTAATAACATAAAGGTGCATTTGATTGCGGGACTGATAGAGACAATCAGGGACGTCCCTCCTCTCTTGTCCCTTTAATTTTGAGGAATAATTGGAAAGAACACTGGATAGTCTGTCCCAATCTACGATTCTGAAACAAACAAACTTATTTGAGGAATAATTGCGTTCTGTCATTACAACCAAACTCATCCTAATTATACCATCACTATTCACTAGTTACTAATATAATAGCGAAAGAATTACGCAAGGCTGAATTTTGCCACAAGCAGGTATGCAGCGCACACATTGCAGCATGTGCTGTCAAAACGACAGGTGTACGAACAGAACAGT
The DNA here is from genome assembly GCF_902167145.1 of Zea mays. Classification (NCBI taxonomy): domain Eukaryota; kingdom Viridiplantae; phylum Streptophyta; class Magnoliopsida; order Poales; family Poaceae; genus Zea; species Zea mays. The sequence continues at coordinate 140,860,494 of NC_050101.1, forward strand.
CCTGTCGACGCCACTTGTGACGTCACAAACAGTATCAGCGAGACAGCAACTGAAAGCATGCAGGGCGCCACCGGCCACTTGCTCTCTGCGGACAGGAGGCGGCCCACCAGGTCGCCCTCACCTCACGTGCTGGGCTGGGGAACGGGGATCCAGTCGAGGGACCTGCCTGCCTCCAGCCTCCGATGGCTCCCCCCGCCCGCCCGCCCGCGCCTCCCGGCTCCAGGTCGGAGGCCAAGCCCACGGGCCACGGCGCGGCACATGCCCCCTGCCGCGTCGCGTTCCGGAGGCAGCTCAGATCTCCCTGTCGCCCGCCAACGGGGACGTGACGAGACGAGACCACTCACACACCTCACGAGTACCAAAATAAGTCTCTGTCTTGTATTACGATAAATCAAACAATCATAATATTAATAAATATATATGATACTAAACAAATATTATTATTATATTAATCGCATCATATATTATCGTGCTATATACTACTCTTCGTCCTGTAATATAAGTCATTTTAAAATTCTTGGAGAGTCAAAAAATTTTCAAGAAGATTCTCCATTAAAAATATTTTCATACATACCTGTCATAAATCTTTATGATTATCGCTATACTTGTGATCAAACTTTGACTCTTCAAAAATCTTGTAATGATTTATATTTTTTGATAGAAGAAGTGCGTATTTAGAGATATAAGTGTTAATACTATTTTTAAAAACTTAATCAAAGTTAAATACGTGATGAGGGGAGTGTACGAGTGAGAGAAACCCTTGTCACTTCTCGACGTCCCGCCTCGGCTTAATAAATCTGAAATCGTGGAGCTCGTTTGCTCGATGTCTTGTGCATATCGAATATAATTTGCATGCTCCAGGAGTCCAGGTGTTCTTTCGTTATCTAGGCTGGGCTGGGGTATTCTCGTTAGGTTTCGAACACCCGTAGGGCAAAGCCAGTACCAAAGCCCCTACATATATATATATATATATATATATATATATATATATATATATATATATATATATATATATATATATATATATATATATACCCCCTATATTATAATACTAATAAATAAATACGGGAAGACCATTCACGAGCTGATCCATAGGGTTTTCAGTTTTAGTAATTTGCCCTAGCTAGTTCAATTGATTCATGTTCTAGTAGTAGAATTGTATATATCGGTACTACGTAGTACGTACGTATAAAATCAGGGCTCAAATCATGGATCGGTTCAAATCGTCGGCCACTTCGACTGCCAACTCACACTCCCGTTCACTGAGGCCTACTCCGTATAGTATATATAGGGCACTTGTTATTTAGGAGATGTTTGACATGCCTTTGCTTCAACCTAGAACAGCTCTGCTATAAAACTTTAAGTGAAGCTGCTTTGCTCCGAATTCTAGTTTACATTCCGCATAATCAGTGGTAGTATGTCTAGGCAGTAAAAAAAGATACTCCAAAAATGTGTTGCAGCTCTCAAAACTTCATGAAGTTTGCAACTCTAGCGTAAGAGTTTTTTTGTTGGTTCTGGCCAACTCCCCTTATGATTTGTTTGGATACTCTAGTATTGACCCTTATCCACATGTGTTGAGCTGGACTGGGGTGTAAATTAGTTTAAGTTACACCCCAATCCACCTCAACACATATGGATTGGGGGTCAATACTAGATTACTCAAACTAGGCCTTAGAGTTTTGCTCTAGAGCCATACCATGCACCCCCTTAGTATTTCAATTGTCGCACTAGTATTATTAGGTTTACATCTTAGCACAATTTATTCATCGGTGCTAAATCCGCATCTGCCGTGCACCATCTACGCTTGGATTTTTTGCCATTATTATTTAAAAAGATGTAAGATTTTATCTTTAGAGGTGGACCATGTAAGAGATTTGCTAATGTAAATCACACGATTTTAGTGCTGGTCCTCTTAAGAACTTGCCTCAACAATAATGATCAATCTCATATGCATGCTTCTTTTATACTGCTCTAAAACCCTACTTTTCCACCTATTTTCTCTACATCTGTCATCGCCTCATATCACTTCGGTCTTCTACTGCCCCTTGTTACATAAGACTAGAGTAATTATGATCTAATTGAGTCATACTTGATTGTCCAAGATCTAACAACAATGATGGATCAAGTTGATATGTTTTTAGATACAATAAACATTGACCAAAGAATAAATTACACATTCTTGCCCTTGATTAAGGGCGAGATTAGCCATCTACTTCTTTTGTCCCAGTATATAAGGTGCAACTACTTTTATTCTAGTTCCACAATATAAGGTGTGCTCTCTCTAAACACACGTACATCAATGTAGTAGTACTAGTGTTGATAGGGAGAATGAAATACATTCCTTGGTCTTTGAACCAGAGGTGGCTACGCCTTATATACTAGGACAAAGTGAGTAGTTCACATCTTGTGCAGAGGGTGCACCAGCATCTTGACACGTCGTCTCTTAATCTCCATTGCCCTGCAGATTAGGACTCGGGGGAGGGGTGTCAGAGATCAGTGCAATGAGGGCACTTGGATCTACTATTGCCATAGTTTAGGGTTAATCTTGTCACTTAGAGCACCAAGGGCGATTAGAAAGCCTAGGATATGTGGTGGCTAGGGTTGTTGCGAAGGTGGAAGCATAGGCCTTCCATTCCTGCACCCTGTCCCAATTTATTTAGTGCCCTGTGACTAGGTCCACAACCAAACGGATAGGATTGCGCTCCCGATTAGGGCATAGTTAGTTAGGGAGATACACTCAAACTCGATTTCTGTTACTGAGCCATAGAACATCCGAACACCCATAACCACCATACACCCAAAAAATACACGAATCTCTCTCGTTGGTAGAGTGATAGAACCTAGGTTCCTTCATCCACACCTGCATTATTGTTATTTTGGGCAAGGGTACCCATATTGCAAGGCACACAACCCAAGTGGAACGAGGCGAGCCGAATGTGCGAAACAAAAGAGACCCAAAATGATAGGGAACCACATCTATTAGGTGGACAAGGCATAAGAAAATATAAATATAAACTAACCCTGTTCAACTAGATTTCTTATAACAACAATATAAAACAAACCTATAAGCCGATCATGACTTTGTTTATAACTCTACTCACCTACGAACTATATAATAAGTGGGTAGGTAGACCCTGATCAGCCATTTTGCATGGATCTAAAATAGATCAAGCTAAATAGTTTCTTCCATAAATACATTATTGTGGTCTCATACCAGCAACCCGATAGAGACGTCTTTTGATCTAAAGCTAGAATAATGTGTCATACTGGCAACCCTGTTTGTTTGGGCTTTTTCAGCTTCTAGCCACCAAAAGCTGCTGCGGACTGCCAAACGCCCCAGCTTTTCAGCTCATTTCTATAAGAATCGCTTTGCTAAAAACCGTCCAAAATCAACATGAACACAAAATTGGTCGAGTCGTCGCAATAGTAGAAACACATTGCTTTCTAGATCCTAAACCATTTGGATCACTTCATCTTCCTCTGCACGTAATCTCCACGATACTCAGATTCTTCTGACAGCCAGATTCTCAAAAAAGCAGGTCAAAAAAAGCTCAACCAAACAGGCTTAGAAGGCTAGTCCCTACCTACAAACCTTAGCACCATGACTTCTCTGATTATCAACCATGACACTAATCTGGTTGACCACGCTAAGAAGGCTAGTCCCTACCTACAAACCAAATAACATAAGAAAGAACTTGAAAGTATATATCTCAATTAATGTGATAACTAAAATAAATGATTAAACACTCGAATATGAGATTTCATAAATCGATAACGATGATTTTTCAAAGAAGAATTGATTGAAAGCAAAATCCAAGTCCTAATTTGGATAAAGGCTACTCATTATATAGTCTAAGGGTTGTCACACCCTCAGAATGACCCCTAATGTGCTCTAAGACAATACCCAGCCCAACCAACTTAAAGACAGTTATGCAACACCTTGGCAGATTCTAAACACTGATTTGTTTTGACGATTCCCTTTGACTCCTATGGAATTTAGACCCTCAAGCCAAATCCATTAGTTAGTTTATAAAATTATATTTCCATCCATATATGGATCATTGGATCAATGAAAACAGAGCTAGTATGCATCTTGGGCGTCCATTTGACTGTAGGTTGATGCTGAAGGTTGATGTAGACTCGAACTCGAGATGGACTAGGCCTCTCGCTAGTCTTGGAAGTCCCCGATGGTCTTTCCAAACTACACACCTTTCTCCATGTACTTCATGACCATATACAATGTTCCTAAGCAAGATAAATGATGGGAATTGTGGTGCCTAAGAGGGTTTGTGAATTAGGGAATATAATTCCTCTTTAAACTAAGGCCTCTATATTTCTCCTAGGTATAATATATGCAATAAATAAGCTATCTTATGTGCAACTATAGTTTTCACTAAGTGTTGCTATCCCTACAACAAAGGAGTTATGCAATCTAGGTTCCAAACCTATTCACCTTATAACTAAGCGAGAAAAGTAAAGCACACAACCAAGGTACAGAATTTGGTAGCATTGGTACTGCCGAACGGTCCGCGGGCAAGCCTGGACCGTCCGGGTCCTAGACAGTCTAGCTTATTATCCTAGACCATCTAGGATTAGACCAATTTGAGGTAGAGTCCTAATTTCTTGCGAGATCCTCTCTATTTCTTGCAATATCTTATTGGACTTCATTTAGGATAAGGTCTAGACCTCCTTCTATATAAATATGAAGGGGTACGACTGATTAAGACACATAATCCAATTGAACCATTCTATTTACATTACTTATCTTTATGTCTGAGGTCTGTATGTAGCATAGCTCAAGTTGTAGTTCCCACTCTCAATCTTCTTCACCTCGCTTTGGCTCTATGTCATCTTGAGACACTTTGGGTGCCCTAGCGACCTCAAAGCACCCCTAATGTCCTTCCTCCCTCCCTGATGGGGTCCCTCCTAGGAGGAGGGATCTGGTTTCTTCCCGAAGAACTATGCATTATCACAAACGATCCAGTGACCTACCACTAGATTATGTTTCTATCTCTGCAATTTATAACACGCTCTTTGACTCACTACTCTATAGTAGAAATATAGGACATAAATATCTCCTTCATAACCAGCAATGGTATACAAATATATTCTATATAAAATCATATTAACATAATTGATTTGTGCGTACATTACTATTATTAAAATGGAATTCAATTCAAAGGATCCAAGCTGGCCATTGAGGCACTCTAAGTCCTATTTACATGACAGGTTTCATCAAATTAAAACTTAGATCACACATATGTATTAGATATATTTAATATAAATATATTCTTTATTTATTCTACATTTGTCCCACAACATCCTATCGGGCAATACACGATAATTGACGTCTAGATCGTCAGTCCACAGTCATTTAGATGCACTATAGCTAACCAAAAGCCACAGGTGTACCTTAGACCTGCCTGAATAATGGGGGTGAGTATAACGTGTTCTGTGGTGTAGATAGGCGGTAGCCAAAAGATCGTAATTATGACCGTGCAAAATGCTGTTTGGAGTTTGAAAAGGCAGATGAGATGAATACGACTGCTGAAGATAGCCTACTGAGGTTAGGAACTGGATTCTACATGTTGTTTGCCTAGGTGACATGAAGGTCCATACGAAATGAATTTACAGTTTGTTCATTCATAGTGCGTGATTGGTATGCAGTACTAGCTGTGCTGATTCAATTAATTGGGTGCGTCCACAATTGCAGAAAAACAGTTCACTTAATGCTCTGAACCAACAAAGAAAGCCATCAAGGACACAATCCAAGAACAGCATTAATAAGAGCAAGGATTTACATGCCAAGTGCAGTATGAATCAAATTTCCGTCATACACTTGTTGGCCACTGATAAAAAGAAAAGAAACACTAGTCGCATGATTGATCACATTGCAAAAACAAGAAAAAGAGAAAGAAAAACGACGAGAACACTCGCAGGAACACATGAAAACGTTCTTATTCTCAATTACTCCCTGAAAGAGCCTCTCGTCATCTTGTTGGCATTTCCAATGGAGCTTGCTGATCGGACGGACCTGACCAGTCACCACCTCCTCTGCAAGAACGCCAGCCTGTCGTTCTCACTGCCTGCAACCTCCAACGAGCGGTCCATGCGGCCAACGACGGCCGTCCTGAAGCTGAAGGCCTCCTGCGCCCGGGGGCCGCACCCGCGCTGCATGCCCATGACGGCGCTCAGGCTGGCGCGGGACGACTCCACGACAACTACTTCGCTGAGCGGCACCCGCTTCCGCGGTCCGCCGCCGCAGCAGGCGAGCTCGGGGCGCTGCTTGGGCGCGCTCTGAGACCGCACCTTGGCCTCGGACGCCTGCGTGCTCGACATGTAGTTCGGGCAGGCGTTGAGCGACGGCGAGTAGCCCGCGACGGACTTGGTCGGGGTGGCCGGCGCGTGCGCTTGCAGGTACCGCGGCGTGCTCTGCGCCGTGGCCGGCCGTGCCTTCTCCAGCACGCACCAGTCGTAGTCCGGGAACTGGCGCGAGGTCGGCACGGCGATGCGCCGCGGCCCGGAGGGCAGGTAGCACGGCAGCGGCGAGGACGCGGGGTTGTTGGCGCACCACTCCTCGCCGCCGCCGCTGCCGCTGCTGCGGGCGTCCAGCAGCGGGGCGCTGGCGCGGCGCGAGGACGACCGCGACTTGGGGCGGCCGGGGTCCACCTCCACGATCTTGGGGCTCCGGTCGTAGCCGTACGACGGGGACTCGACGCTCGCCGACAGCCGGCGGCTGCTGTACGCCGCCACCCCGTGCTCGCTCCGCGTGTCGTCCGCGTACCGCTCTTGCTGCACGCCGGACAGATGTACGTCAAAAACAAAAACAAAAATGGTGAGGATATACACGGGCACGAAAGTGGGCAGGAACGTAGGAACCAGTAGCGAAATGCGTGTCTGTACTGTACCAGCGAGTAGCGCGGCCGGACGGGCTGGTGGTGGAGGGCGGCGCGCCTCTCGCGCACGGCCGCCTGCGCGCGGACGAGAGCCTGCATGCTCTGCAGCGTGGCGGCCGCCTGCCTGCGCACGAGGTAGCCACGCACCAGCGCCTGCAGCTTCACGAGCGCCTTGAGCGCGCGCAACGCCTTCTTCGCCTGCGGTCGAACGAAACGATGCGGTTACAGCAAAGAACGAGCAGTGGTACGAAACAGAGCAGAGCGCTCGCCCCCCGTACGAGAGTACGAACGAAGGAACAACATGTCGGGCGCAGCCGCGCAGGGCAGCAACACTGTTGGATTCGATTCGATTCGATTCGATCACAGCCTCACAGGGTGTGGATATGTAAAGAGAGAAGAAAAAGGAAAAAAAAGGTTGCCTTGCCCCTTACCAAGAATCCCCGGAACACCGTCTGGATCCTGACGGCGGCGAGGACGACGGGAGACGGCGGGCGTCCCTTGCTGGTGAGGCGCACGACGGCGACGGCCGCCTGAGCCGCGGCCACCGCCGCGTCCGCCGCGGCGGCGGTGGCGGCGGCCACGGCGATGGCGTGCTTGCTCTGCTCCCGGTCCCGGTCCGTCTCGGCGCACGCGGCGGACCTGAGCCACGCGGCCTCCGCGGCGCGCGCGATCGCCGCGTTGCCTGCGTCGGGCGAGACGACCGCGGCGGCGGCTGTCGCCGCCGCCGCCGCTTCCGCCGAGTCCCGCGACGACTTGCCGAAGCTCCAGCGCTTGGCGCTGGCCGGAGGAGGCAGAGCCTGGTCCTGCTGCCGCCTCTGGCCTTTGGTGGTTGCCTGGTCCTTCTTGCCCAGGAAGCTGCGGAACCAGCGCGCCGCCTTGCCCATTGCCGCCGGACCTGGCAGCTGGTGGCCTGGCCGAGCGAGAGGGGAAGGGGACACACGGCGGTTAGAGACTTAGAGGTAGAGAGGTGGCGAGTTTTTGAATGAGAGAGGGAAAACGGAAGCAGAAGCGTGCGAGTGGCCGCGGGTCGGAAATGAAATATAGGCCTCTCTCTAATCACGCGCGCGCACACACATTGTGTCTCTCTCTCCTCGCCATTAATTATAAATTAAAAGAAATCATGAAAAAGATAAGTAGTCCAGTTTGGGAGCAGCGTGAGGAGGGAAGAGAGATTTGTTTGGGGACTCGAGGGTTCGAAAAGGGACAGCGTCAGCCCAAAAAGACGCGAAATGAGAGGAGGACGACCAGCAACAGGTGCAAGACCGCATTTTTGGTAACAAGAAGACCAGCATGCATGCGGATGCGGACCGAAACGGAGGAGTGATCTGTGCCTCTGCTCTGCTCTCCACACCAAAAATTACTCCCCTACCCTCGCATCGAAAGGGAGAGACAAGTGAACTAGTGAAGGGGGGAGGAAAAAATCGCAACTCCAGAGGGGAATCTCTCGCCTTATCCTCTTTCAGAGGTTCACAGTCAGAGTACGTGGTGTGGTGTCCCCGGCAGAGCCCAAGGTGGGGGAGAGGTGAGGAAAAAGGAGGAAGAAAAAAAAAAGCTCAACACATGCAAACACATGGCAGGTGCGTGCACATGAGACGCCGCAGGGAGGGGACGAGATGCGGCCATCGGATGGGACAAGGTCGTCTACGTGAGCATGATCCTGGTGATGTAGGGTACGCACGCACGCACCGATCGATGCAAGTAGTAGTGTAGGTAGCGGCATGCAAAAGACACAAGGACGGAGGAAGAAGAGCTAGCGAGCCATGCCCATGCCACATGAGTGACCAACCACCTCGAGATGGAGATGGAGATCTCGCCGGTGGCGGATAGCTGCTGCAGCGAGCTGAGGAGCCCGCGACGGAGGGAGGGGCCGGGCCGGCGAGATCGATCGGAGTCCTAAATCTGTCAGGCAGGCCCAGCAGGCGCGGGGGATCGTTCCATCAGCTTTCGATCTCCCCACCCAGTCACCCACCTCTCTCACTCGCTCTTGCTACTGCGGCCTGCCGCGCGGCATGCAGAAACGCGAAGGGCACGACGACGACGAGACCACCAGCCTGCATGCCATGGCACCACTCCCGTGAGCGGCACAGCGCCTTGACCTGCAGCAGCCACGCATTACCGACCGCCCCCATCGTCTAGCTAGGCGTCTCCATGCACGATCGGATCGGATCGGAATCCGGATCCGAGCTAGGCAGCTAGCTAAGCTGTAGAGTACAGCTGGGCACCGCGAGATAACCAGTGCACCTGCAAAACGGGCGCAAGCGCAACACAGTAGGGCGGATCGGAGGCGAGGAGAGGATCTGGTAGATCTGCATGCACCTCGCAATCAAGGACGTCTCGTCACGATGCCAAGCTTAGGCGGTCAGTGAGCACGAGCACTGCGCTGCGTGCATGACAGAAGATTGGCAGATGCAGATGCGGGGCACAGCAGGAGCCGGAGCCAAGGCTAGCTGTTAAGTAGTACTACTACTAGCTAGTAGGCATGCGCGCGTCGTTGCTGCCAGCCAGCCAATGCAGATGCAGGAGCGGCGCTTAGCGTACGTTCGACGAGCAAGCTAGCAGAGCGTCTTCATGATCAGATCAGCGATGATATGATCATGCCCCTCGCCGCCGGAGCTAGCAAGCAACCAACCAACCAAAAAGCAGCGCCTGCATCTGCACTGTGCTGTGTGGTGTGCGTAGCATCCATGCCACGCAACGCAACGCAACGCATGGTGTGTGCACATCATGGTGTATGGGCCTGCAGGGCACACTGCACGTGCGCCGCCCGGGGTTCGGTCGTACCAGGAGCGTTGCATGTGGGGCTGTCACTGTGAGTGGTGAGGGCTGAAGCATGCATCATGGTACCTTTTGCAATCAGCATGCTGGCCGGCCGGCCGGCCACCGTACCCTGGGAGGTATGTTTGCTCGATCGCTCGACTCATGCATGCATGGCATGGTATGGCCCGGCCGCCGGCCGGTGTGGCATGGGTCGAGTTAGGGTTTGGAAGCTAGCTAGTATAGAGAGATCGACCTAGCTGCTAGTAGCTCTCCCATTTGAATTTGAATCGTACCATGCATATATATTGCTTCCCAGATCTTAATGCCCATCAAGGTGCGTACGTACGTGTGCATGATTGCTGTACCAGCTACGCACCATGCATGATTACATTCACCACGTAATCATAGTACACACACTTGCCGTACGTCCCAGCACCGGAGCCAAGCAAGCAGCACGAATATCCTTGCCCTGTACGAGTCCTTTTCACCCACCGATTTGCTCTGCTAAGGCCGGCGTACCGTACTCAACTGATTTACCTTTACCACGCACCGTATGGACTTGCCGTTACTTGACAATAGTAGGGATGACAACGTGTAAAATGCCCGATAGTGAATACACGGCCGCATCTATAGATAGCCAATAAGCACGAGGCCGGTGAGCTTGTCACGAAGCCCGCTGTTTGGACCTGATTCGAGCCCGACACGGTCTAGTTCTATGCGGGTCGGGTCCTGACAGGAAACTAAGCACGGTGGGCTGGTCTAGACCTCTAAACCCGTCGAGCCCGCTTTTTTGCACTAAACCATGCTTACCGGCCCACTTAGCCCGCTTTTTCCGTGTTTACCGACCCGGTCCAGCCCGTTTAGGCCCGCTGCTAATATAATAAAATTATTATAAAAATACTAAAAACTTAAAATATAGCTATATAACATCGTGGATAAAAACTACAATAATAAAATAATTTCATAAAAATTAAAATAATTTGGTTTTAAAAATATATAGTAAGTTGGTTAAAAATAAATTCTAAAGACCTATAAAGTGAATAAAATACTGAGTAATATCATTGTTCATATCCAGATTAATTAAATTTAGGATTTAAGGTTTATTGCATTAAACTTAAATTTGTCACAGAATTAAAATTAAACTAGACATATAGATAACTTTTAATTAATTAGCATTTTATTAAAATTATTTTATTTACATAGTTAAATAGACAAATTAAAATTTGGATGGTTATAAAATAACCTATATTTTTCAAACGTGGATATAAAATCGAATAAAAAATAATTTTAGAAAAGGATATATTCATTTAGGGCTTGTTCGGTTAGCACTCGATCAATGTGGATTGAGTGAGACTAGGTGGATTTAAATCCTAAGCAAGTCAAACTTATTTTTAATTTTTTTAATTATACAAAATCCATATGTAACGAGAATAATCGTTTTAGTGGTTTATGGTTACACGTCCATCGCTTCCTACATGTGAGACATTGGCAATTTTATCATTATTATTTGTGGGCTTCGTCAATATGTTATTGGGTCCACAAACATAGACATAGATGATGTCATCAGTCATAGACACGAGATGTCATGATAACAAGAAGTCAAAATTAAGAGTGACAAAATTACAAATTTCTCCCTACAGGTCCGTGTGACGTGACGGCTTTCTTGGGGCGGCGGGGGGGTCCGGACGTCCGGTGCCGGTGCGCGCGACCCGTACATACTAGAGTGGCGGTTTCTCCTGCAGGGCTGCCTGCAGCTAATCCTGGAATCTTTTTTTAAAACTTGGAGGGAGACACGAAGATAACAGCACTGCAGACTTGCAGACCCCAATCGCCCAACCCAACCCCACTGTGGTACAGTACAGATAAATTACCATCAACAGAAGAAAAAAAATGAATCTTCTCCGGCGACGTCAGGTGACGGCATGGTCGGTGTTTATTCCCCGGCCTGCCACACGGCCGCGCGCGCCGAGATGCGGATGCAGATGCCTCCCTCTAGCCTCGGGCCTCGGCCCGCGTGATTCAAACAGTGCTCCCACTGCCACTGTCCAGGGGTACGACGGTCAATGCGCAGTATCACCACGGCACCACCACCTGACGGACGGGACCGCCGCGACACGTTTCGACCGGCTATGACGACGTCGCCTCTCCGTACAGGCCGCGCGATTCCGTCTGTAAAATTAGCCGCGCCCGTATAGATAAGGGTAGGATTTTATACGCGTGAGTATATATTAGTATTTCGATGGATAGTTTTTTTCGATAGATATAAGAGGGTGTTTGGTTGCTCCTGCTAAAGTTTAGCTCGAGTCACAACAGGCGTTTGACTTTTAAATAAGAGTATGAAATATAGACCCAACCAACTGGAGTAGATTCGTCTCGTCTTTTAATCTTCGGCTGACAAATTAGTTTTATAATCCGACTACATTTAATACCCGGAACGGAGGTTCAAACATTCGATGGGATAGAGGCTAAATTTTAGCGGGGTGTAACCAAACACCCCAGTATGAAATGACACTGTCCGATGGGCATGTACACAACCCACCAAAGAGTTAGTTCGCGCTTGATGAGAATGATGAGAGGCATGCGGGACACGGTCACGTGCCTGATGTCAGTGCGTGTACCGCACCTCAAGGTACAGGGTGCTGCGCCTTTCCGCGTACGCCGTTGCTCGGAAGTGAGCTCAACCCAACCCAACCCAACCCAACGGGGAAGGAGGAGGAACGGATGTGGTGTCCCGCGTCCGGGCATCCATCATATCCATCCACGCGTGCCTTCGCGTCGGGCACCAACCCTGCCAGCCAGCCAGAGCGCAGGCCAGGCCCAGGCGGCGCGCGTGCCGCCGGCCGCACTCCAGGCTCGCCGTTGCGCGCGTGCCCCCGCCCGTCCGCTGCGCTACGTACGCCTGTGGGCCGTGGCCTCCGGCTCCGGGGAAAAGAGCAGCGTGTACTTGCTGCTGCAGGAACTGAACTTGGATGCAGCGGCAGGCGGGGCAGGAGTATTATTGTGCCGCCACGTGACCAAACAGCTCGCCCCGCAGGCACCAGGAGTGTTTGTGTTTGTTCGTGTGAAATTATTATGCTGGGCGTTTGAACTCATGACACCCATTGCTTGCGGTACAATAATAATACAAGCGATATTCGGTTTGATTTGTTTGTCACTCCTCATTCGAGCCGTCTCCTCCTTTTGAGATACTACTACTATCATTCGTTCCAATCCAATCCGAAAAAAAAAATTACCGTACGACACCGGGTCCCGGGTCTGGACCTCGGCCCATGGGCCCTGCGCGCAGCGAAATGATGCGCGCCGCTGGCTGCCATGCTTGTTCTTCTCTCGTTTTAGATCACTCGCCCATGTCGTGTATTCCTTCCTTAGTCTCCACCTCAGACAAAAAAAAAGATTTTTTTTTGTATTCAGCTCTATTTGTGAGTCAATCAAGAATATGTTTTATAACAAAAAAAAATACGTTTACATGCCAAAGTGTTTTTTCCCGAACGATAACATGTCCAAGTTTGAAGCAACACCATGATTTGCTTAAGGTTGATATTTAAGTAGGGTACGTTCTCCATAATTTTCTTTTACGCATGGTCAGCTGATCCCTCCCTTCTGTTTTGTTTTTTTGAGGGAGACTGACAGAGAAACGGTCAGCCCATCTCTTTGCCTGTGTGAACCGTTCTTGGGCCCGAACGATAGTGCTTCCAGTTATGGGCTGGGCCGAATCGGCACCGAAATGTGCCGCGATCCAACTCGTTGTGGTTGCCACGGTGCTTGATTCGGTGGCCTCATGTTTCTTGTCATGACGCATCCGTACGTATTCCATAGTTTTCGGTAGTCTAAAGCTAGCAGCCACAGAGGGCTGTGCCGATAGAGAGGTGTCATACGAATAACACTAATGAAATCGGCTGATCAGATTTATATATAACCAGTGAGGCTGCTATTGCAAGTCCGTTCTAAACTTTGCCAGCAGCCTCGTCACTTTCAATCCACCAACCCACTAACAGAAACGAAAAAGTTTGAGAGAGAGAAGAAATTAGTTTGAACAGAGGTGACGCTAGAGGCAGACTGGCTCGCGGCATGTATTCTCTCCCAAGCGTTCGTGGGGATCTTACGAGAATTTTTTTTTCGTCGCGGAGACAATGATGAGGAACTAAAATCCGACGGAGAATTCTTTCGTTGTTATCTCTAGTACCTTGCAAGATTGATGAGCTCGTTGTAATCAATCGGGCGAGAGATCTGGGCACGAGAGATCCTCGGATCGGCAGGCACAGTGTCTGAAAGAGATAAAAGAAAGGTTACCTTACCTAACACAGTCTGCACCCAAACGGCTAGTAGACTTGTGACACAGAAATAAAGAGAGACCCGTCACTTTCGAGCATTTTGTTTCTTCAATCTAGCAGCCGCGCGCAACATTTCCGAGTAACAAGGAGAGAGCCAAAGGTTCCACGTTTCTTTTCTTTTTGAGCATTTTACGTTGTCCTTTTGCTTAAAGACGGCAGCCAGGCTGCTATTGCTGCAAGTTGAGCCTCAGCAGATGGGGTCGCCCCTAACGCTACAGAGTGTATAGTAATCCCATCTTTCGTGTCAGTATCCGGTATCCAAATCATCATCGGTGTAGTTTGGAGAGCGTTGCCAGAGAAAGAATCGTTCGTGCAAGCACACAAAAACTCTACCAAAGCTTCCTGCCGAAAGTACAAACAATGGGACCATAAGAGGATTAACATTTACGTATATGCTATCAGAGAAATAGTCATTTTCAATTTTAATTTAATCCAGAAAACTAGAGTGATGTATGCGACGACATGTATGTACATATGTGTATCACTACTCACATAGACAGTAAAAAACAGTAACATATGTACAAATACGAAGAACAAAGTGTATCCCACGGAGGGACCGATGCTCCATGCATCAGTGGCTTCATTCACACGAGACATCTCGTGTGTATATTCAGTGTAGTCATACGCAGTCGATGCAGGCAGATGTACGCAGTGTAGTCTCACGAACGACGTCGATGACGAAGAATTGGATTAGCGTTAGTCGAGCTTAGGAGTGAGCAGTCACAAGTACGCTCCCAAAAAACCTAATCGCCCCACACCTGTGCAAGTGTAGCTCTGCGGACGGCGATTTGGGAAGCCTGCTCTCTCACTCTGTATGCTCGCATAAGGTGGGACGGGAATGTGCGGTGTGCAACTCGTCTGAGAATCTGTTCTCGTGTAACCAGAAGCAGTCTCACATCCTCCGTATTTGTACACACGCAGAGGGATGCGAATAGACAGTAACAGTCGTCATCAGAGCTACCGTTACAGCCAGCCAGAAACTGACACCATCAGAGACGTCTATTACTAGCCGACAACTATTACAGTTCGTCCGTTACTAGCTATAACTAAGAAAACAGTCAGTAACGAACGACAGTAATTGACGGTCATCACTCTAGGCGAAATGGCAACCGTTAGAAAGAAATATTCGAACCAAGGTTCAATCTACCACGACCACGACCTCGGTCCGGTCCGACCAGCGGTATATATCCTATCTTTCGGTGTAGCTTCAAATAGCGTCAGAGGATCCTTGTAGAGGTCGTGATAGCTTCATCTCTCCAAATGCTGTAGCACACGGTTTGGAGAGCGTTGCGAGAGTAAGAATCGTCCGTGCAAGCACACAAGGCCATGTTTGTTTCGTTGTAATTGAATTCTATTTTAATAATTATAATTTAGACAAAACTAATTAAGTTCATATATTTATATATGTAATATATTTGTATATTATCTTAAATCATATGAGAGATATAGTTATATACTATATTTATGTTATAGCGAAGCAAGTATAAGAGTGTGTTATAAGTTGTACATCGGAAAAATAGCATGTGAATCTATAGAATCAATTTCCATCTCTCACACCATGAATTCCTCAAAATAAAAGGAAACAAACAGCATCTAACAATAGCATATTCTATTACATTCCACAAGGCTTATATGATAACTTTAGAAAGTGGTGGAATATCACATTCTAAAAAAATAGCATATTTTATTAGTTAGATTATAATTCCTCAAAATAAAAGGAAACAAACAGGATCTAACAAAGCTTCCTGCCGAGAGTACAAACAATGGGACCATAAGAGGATTAACATTTATGTATATGCCTGCGTCGGAAGGATCTATTGTCTAGGATTGCCTCATCGGTGCTTTTGTTTGAGACCACAACTCATGTCTGCTCTGAAAGGAGCCTCGGCAAACCACAGCGCAATTCTCTCAGTTGAAGCAAAATTGCGACCAGGTACAGGTGGTCGCAAGACCTTTACAACGAGGAGGGTGCAGGGTGCCCGCCCCAACGTCGCGGGCCTATGGGCCTGTTTGGTAGCATGGTTAGCTTCTGACATGGGTAGCCTCTGGAGACAGACTGATCTTGGACTGGCTCGATGTAGTGACCGAGGTTTGTTTGATTGTACTTGTTAGGCCATGTTCATTTCTTCCGGGAACCACCCCGAAATCCTTCCTGGTGATCAAAAGTTATATAAATTATACCAGCAATCCAGCTAGGATTCGTTCTAGGCCAACGGACCCTTAGGTGTATGCAAGGGAGAATGGAGTAACAGATGGAATTCAGGGTTGGAACGCAAGGGATAAGGACACAATTGGACTGAGGAGTTGTCGTCGTCATTGTGGCTGGTTGAGCGCCTACCCACGATGACCGAGGTAATCTTGCCCTTCTCAGGGAGATTCTTATTCCTCCATGATCCTAATACAAATTGTCCAATGAACTTTAACAAGGAAAAGTGATCCACTAATTTAGGAAAACCACTAACAACTAACAAACTGTCACCTTCAAAGAATACCTTGGCCGTCAAAGTTGTTGTATATGAATGACCAATTGGTATAAAGTGATCAAAATTTGAAAACCAGTCAAATACCGTTAAGATAATAGACTTGTCACCGGCTCTGGGAAAGCCCTCCACAAAATCCAGGGAGTGATCACTCCAAATGCCTGAAGGGAATGGCAAAGGTTGAAGGAGGCCATCAGGGTGCAAGTGCTTGGACTTGTTGCACTAACAAACTGTGTAAAAGGGAAATAGGCTTACACCTTTTTCTATATGAATTTTGGTGGTTGAATTGCCCAACACAAATTAATTGGACTAACTAGTTTGCTCTAGACTATGAGTTCTACAGGTGCCAAAAGTTTAACACAAACCAATAAAAAGTCCAAGAAAGTGTTCAAAACAAAGGAGCAAAGTTAAACCGAAGGCAGCCCTGGTCTGGAGCACCGGACTGTCCGGTGCACCACCGGACAGTATCCGGTGCACCACGGAGCTCAACTCCAAACTCGGTAGCTTTGGGAATTTGGGGGGCCGCTCTGCTATAATTCACCGGACTGTCCGGTGCACCAAGCGGAGCAACGGCTCCAAGCGCCAACGGTCGTCTGCAACGGTACAGGAACAGTGAACAGTGTTCACTGCGCGCGCAGAAGTCAGAGCATGCGTCAGAAGGCGCACCGGACAGTGAATAGTGACTGTCTGATGCACCACCGGACTGTCCGGTGGCCCACTTGTCAGAAGCTATAAATATCTCCAACCACCACACTTCAATGCATCCAAGTTTTCAGTCTTCAAACCTCATACAAGAGCTCTAGACTTCATTCAAAGACACAAACAAGAGATCAAATCCTCTCCCAAATCCAAAGATCATTCCAATCAAATAGTGACTAGTGAGAGAGACAAATTGTGTTCATTTGAGTTCTTACGCTTGGATTGCTTTTCTTCTTCCTTTTTTCTTGTTTCCAACTCAATTGTAATCAAGGCAAGAGACACCAATTGTGTGGTGGTCCTTGTGGGGACTTAGTATCCCGATTGATTGAGAAGAGAAGCTCACTTGGTCTAGGTGACCGTTTGAGAGAGGGAAAGGGTTGAAATAGACCCGGTCTTTGTGACCACCTCAACGGGGAGTAGGTTTGCAAGAACCGAACCTCGGTAAAAATAAATCACCGTGTCATCTGCCTTATTTGCTTGTGATTTGTTTTCGCCCTCTCTTTCGGACTTCAATTTAATTCTAACGCTAACCCCGGCTTGTAGTGTGTGCTTAAGTTTATAAATTTCAGATTTAACTATTCACCCCCCTCTAAGCGACTTTCACTGTGCAGCCCCTAATAAACTCATGCACTCATTGTGAGGCCTACGAGCTATAGAAGGATGACCTCCGTCGATGAGCGTCTTCTGCACTCCTTCATGACTAGTCCCATGTGTGTCTGCCAATAATAGGGGCCACATAGTTGATGTATCAGGGTTAAATAACTTGCCTTTAAACAGAAGCAGTCCATCCACTTTCGACTGACCCTCCTTTGTTGTACCGACCTACAATTAAGCTCTCAAGGCCATCACCTGTTCATTGGTCGTTGCTTGTTCTCGGTGTTGATCCGAAAAAGAGAATACCAGTGTGGAAATGTTGTGCAGTTCTTCGCCTCCCTCATCCCACCATGACAGAAGCAATCCACACAGCCTATCCTCGTCGAACGTGCGCATCTAGTGAAAGTACATTTCACACATGTTGAGCCATAGAAGCGGGTTTGATTTGCCCCCACGAGGAAACACTCTTCCTTCACGGACTCGAGGGCCACCGTCGGGTAAACGATCATCGGGTCCCTATAGCCCACTAGTCAATAGAAGGACAAGGAAAGGTTAGACCTAGAAGGACCTGCCCCTGGATAAGTCCCGAGGTGCCGAGCCTAGGGACAGTTGAGGCGGAGCCGGAAGGGGTCGGGTGGATCGAGAGGAAGCCACTCGTGTGGATTCCATGCCTGACCCAAGACAGACCCGCCTTAAGTGATCGACCGCATTAACTGCACCTAGCATTGAGCCACATAGGGAGAGTCAGTTCACCTTCCACTCATGACCTAAGGGCCCTTAGGCTTGTGGCCTACTCATGACTTATTGAGCCTGGGTCTAAGTGCATTGGCCATCTATAGGCCCTGCAACCTGACGTCTGACGAGCCGTACCGAGACCCAGGCTACGGCGGCTAGAGGTTGGCATGGCACAATGACGATAATGATGGTGTTGGAGCTCTTCATCGCCCACGCTGCCCACCAAAAAGAGCGCGACCCGGGAATCCTAGACGACCAAGGCACATACGGGCAAATACAACTTTACTAAGGAAGAACGCCCCATTTTACCTTGGCGAAGTAACTCGTTCCCAGGGAAGCTACTGGTAGCCTATCCCCACCTTGGCCTATAAAAGCAAGAGGTCGGCCAGACGTGAAGAGATATGCATACACGCACATGAGATGCGCATACACATACGGACGGATGACCACACCAGAAGACCTGGAGGACCACGGATGTCGAAGCCAAGGAGTGAACCACCACGATGCCCAAGGCTTAGTTGAGAACATCCAACATGTAGTCCTTAGGTTTAGCCACGCATAAGAGACTTGGGAGCTCCTCCCTCTCTCTCGTCCACTTGTAACCCCTACTACGAGCTTTGAGCAATAAGATGTTGGTCGTGTGAGTCACCGAAGACGGGATGTATGGATGTTCTGCCCGAACCAGTATAAATCTTGCGCCCACTGAGCACACCATCTGGACCATGGAACGTGCACTAACAAATTTACTTGTCGGAGCTAGTTAGAAACACTGACAGCTACGCGCGCTAGGTAGGGCCCTTGAGCGTTCCCGACAAGTTCTTCAGGCTCCGGATGATCAACTGCGACGTAGTTTGGGCGCCCGGAATGACCATTCGTTTCGGAAGCCTCGGCTTCGTCCACGACAACGAGGGAACAATGATTAGAGCCCCGAAAGCCCCATCCCCTCGATGAAAGACTTGACCAATGTCGCTATGGGCCCTGGAGGCCTCTAGCTCAACTCCCATTAGGGACACAACAGACGGGGTACACGACAGAGACTGTTTGTGCTGAATTTGTGGGAATGGTGGACCCCATCAGGGATTCATTCCGTGACCTCCTCCTGACAGGGTCAGAACACGAACATAGCTCTCCGTCCGGAGGAGCAGGTCGCGACCCGGCTTAGGAGTGCTTCATAGCCGGCACCCCGAAAAACTGCTCCCCGCTCACAGGAAGCCCTAAGGTAACCCCCTGCTAGCGTCACGATGCGTGTGGTGGTGGCTAGTCTACCGCGGCTCGACGTACCCTGCCAAAAGCCGCTGCTAGGATCGAGTCCTTCCCAAAGCAGTCATTGCCCCTCGACCAGTAGGCGAGGGACGCCACGACAACGGTTGGGACAACCCCGACAAGATGTTGGAAAAGTAGCTGAGGTGAGGCTCCTAGAATTGGTTGAGCTTAGTACAACCACGTCTAGGGCTGAATATCAAGCTAGCTCGACTCGACTCGTTTATGAGCTCGAGTTGGCTTATTTAGCTCGCGAGATACAACATAAAAAACAATATATATAATCAATTTATAGTTGATTTCAAACCAATTTAACAATAAAAAATTATAATTATACTCATAGTTTCACAAACCATATTACTCATCAATTTACAATTCAAAATTTACACACATGTTCATTATTTTAAGCCACAAAAATGTGATAGTTTGTTTAGCTCGTGAGAACTAGCGGCTCGTTAATAAAACTGAGTGAGCCCACGAGCTATAATTATTTAGTTTCGAGCACCCTACGAGCTATAATTATTTGGTTTCGTGCACCCTAACCGCGCCCCACGACTGGAGTTAGGCTGGTGCCAGTGCGGGCGGCAGCGCGGGCGAGAAGAGGCCGATGCCGCCCGCGCACGGGCGATAGGCGGGCGAGAGGCCGGCGCCGGGCGATGGCGCTGGCGCCCGGCGAGAGCGGGCGATATCGCCTCGCTCTCGCCCGCGCTGGAGCGCCCGTCCGGGCGAGAGGCGGGCGAGAGGGAGGCGAGGCACTGGCGGGGCGAGAGCGCGGGCGAGAGCGACGTGGCGCGATCTGATTGGTCCACGTGTCGCGATCTGATTGGTCCACGTGTGCTAGCTGTTGCAACTAGCCGTTTTTGACCGTTTGGAGTCCAAAAAATTCGAAAAAAATTGCAAAAAATCACAAATTTCATCCCCAATCCCTCTATATATACCCCTACCCGGGTGGAGCTCATTCCACACACCATTCCATCTCATTTTTCTCTTCCAAACTCCCCTTTCTTCACACAATGTCGGGTTGGTCCCCAGATTTTAATTATCATGTCATTTTATTTTAATTATTATGTACTTTGTAATTTTTAATTCAATAAAAAATATTATGTTGTGTGTTTTCTGAGCGTTGAAATAAATCCGCGTGAATTACTTAATTCTGAAATAGAAAAGCTGACGTGGCTATAGCCTGAGGCTGTAGCCTGCTGCAGCCTGTGCACTGGAGCAGCAGGGGCGAGAGTGGAGGCGAGAGCTGACGTGGCAGGGGCAAGAGGGAGGCGGTGCACTGGACTCAGCCTTAGCAGTGGCCAGTGAACACTGAGCAGAGCACACTGGCAATGATATGGCATCGATGTCGGCGCCTCGACGGCAATTGTAAAAAAAAAAATATTGATGCCGCGCCAACCCCTGGTCGTTGGTCAAAACCAAGCAACTGCTCACGCGCTTCGGCGCTTCCCGTGGGCAACGGCGGCGGAGGAGAATTCGAAGCAGCGCTCTTGGCAAGGCGATCCGCCGCCACCCATCTTTATCCAGCAAGTTTTAATAATTATTAGATTAGATATATAAAGGGTGTGTAATATTGAGATGCCAAAAAATTATTAATAAAATTAGCTAACTAACAAATAGCTATCTAACTATTAACTAATTTATTAAAAATATTTAATAGTGAACTATTAGCTAGAATGTTTAAATGTGTCAACTAATTTTAGTCCCTAACTATTATCCACTCATTATTAGATATCCAATAATAAAAATCAAATTTACCCGCATGCACGAGTCCGAGTCAGCCACAACTAGGACGGACTCCGGAGGGGACCGAGGCTTATAAATACAGCTCCCAGACAGACCCACCGATCCTCCCAAGGTCGCGTTCCATCGATTCTCCACGAGCGGATAGCGGCGTACAGATCTTTTCGTGCTCGTCTTCGCGTCGGTGTGGCTGGCCCGTGACTGTGAGAAGTCAAAATCTCACAGCATATTGATTGGGCTGATTCCGTGGGAGGGAATCGGGGATCTGGCATTCTCGCGCCCAAAAGGTCGCAGCTTTCTTTCGTGTCGCCAGCCGGTGCGCGGTCGACGCAGAGCGCGTGGAGGGTGTCCCGCTAGTAGCTCCTCGACGACGACGGTGACGGGAGGCCGGGGGTTGACCATGGTGGCGGCGGCGGACCTGGAGGCGGCGGAGCGGGTGGTGGCGGAGCTCCGCGAGGCGTGCGCGGCGCGGCTCGACGAGGTGGCGGCGGCGATGGAGGCGGAGATGCGCGCCGGACTGCGCGAGGAGGGCGGCAGCAAGATCAAGATGATCGTCTCCTTCGTCGACAACCTCCCCACGGGGTAATCTCTTCTAGCTGGTTTCATTTCATCATCCCCCCATATCGATAGAACGCGTGTCCGCCCGCGTGTTGGCGTGAACCTCGCGCGGCGGCACGTGGTGTCCAGCTGCCTGCCCTCCAGTCCTGGGAGCAGTTGGACTCGGAGTGCCAGCGCACAGTGCGCCCGTCCCTTTTGTTTCCGTTTGTTTTATTCCCCCACTTGATAATGGACAAAACATCCAACCTGAAATTTTGGCACGGTTTAGCCGCAAACAGGAAATTTATTTTTGGCAAATAAGCACGCGCAATTCATGATGTGCCATGCAGTGTTCTTTGCTGCTCAGCAGTTGAACAGCCACCAGTTGTGTGGTGCCAGCTGCCATCGAATACTAGCCTCGAGTGATCTGTTGCTCCGGCTGTCACAACTCACAACCGTGTGTGCTCTGCTGTCGTGAATCTCTCTGATCACACGTTTTTACTGTGCAAAAAAATTAAAAAAAAAACAGGAACGAAGAGGGCGTCTTCTACGCCTTGGACCTTGGCGGAACGAACTTCCGCGTGCTGCGCGTGCAGCTCGCCGGGAAAGACAGGCGTGTGGCCAAGCGAGACTCCAAGGAGGTGTCCATCCCTCCTCACCTCATGTCAGGCAACGCGTCGGTGAGTAGCGCGCATTTTCCATCTGTTGTGCTCATCCTCATATCCATGGTGTCGAGTGCTGAATCCTCCTTTCAGGAGCTGTTTGGCTTCATCGCCTCGGCGCTAGCCAAGTACGTCGCCGCGGCGGGCGAAGGGGACGGCAGGCAGAGAGAGCTCGGGTTCACCTTCTCTTTCCCCGTGCGCCAGACGTCGATCGCGTCAGGCACGCTCATCAAGTGGACCAAGGCGTTTTCGGTCGACGACGCTGTATGTAGAGTTGTAGTTGTAGACTATCCGTTGATCGTTCCATTTCGTGGCTGTGTGGACTCTAGACAGACGTATTTATAAATACCGTTTCTGAAACTATTCAGGTTGGTGAGGATGTCGTCGCCGAGCTGCAGACGGCCATGGAGAAGCAAGGCGTCGACATGCGTGTGGCGGCACTGGTTAGTCTATTGATCCGGCTGTAATAAGAATTCTCATACAAACAGCTAGCACGTACGGGTCGTTGACAATTTACCTTGTCATTCATATATATGCCTCAGATCAACGATACGGTCGGGACGCTGGCTGCGGGCCGGTACAACGATGAGGACGTCGTCGTCGGTGTGATACTAGGCACTGGCTCCAACGCCGCGTACGTCGAAGAGGCCAGTGCCATACCCAAGCTCAAGCTGGAGGGCGGCGAATTGCCCAAGTCAGGGAACATGGTGATAAACACAGAATGGGGTAACTTCTACTCGCCCTGCCTCCCCATCACGGAGTATGACCAGGCCTTGGATGAGGAGAGCTTAAACCCAGGGGAGCAGGTAGGGACGATGATTCTCTCTTGTTCATGCATGTTAATAATACTATAAAACCTTCGAGCTTACACGGTTTATATTAACCGCTGTTTTCAGATCTTCGAGAAGCTGGTTTCGGGCATGTATCTCGGCGAGATTGTGAGGCGGGTGCTGCTTAAAATCGCGTCGCAGTCTTCCATCTTGGGCGATGTCAGCCACACGAACCTCAAAACTCGCTTCAGTCTTAGGTATTTTTATGTCTCTCTTTTATTTCGAGAGTTGCCTGTTCCATATGGAAAAAAAAAACGAGAGTTAATGCTGATCAAACAGACGTTGCTGCTGCGTTTGGCATTCAGGACTCCGGACATCTCCGCGATGCACCATGACGGCACGCCTGACCTGAGAGTCGTGGCGGAGAAGCTGGCCGACAACCTCAGGGTCAGGGACACGTCCTTGGACACGAGGAAGATGGTGGTCGAGATCTGCGACATCGTCACCGGGAGGTCTGCCCGGCTGGCCGCGGCGGGGATCGTCGGGATTCTCAGGAAGATCGGTCGAGCGGCGCCAGGCGACGAGCGCCGGTCGGTCGTCGCCATCGACGGCGGCCTGTTCGAGCACTACGCCGAGTTCAGGAAGCGCCTGGAGGCCACGCTGGTGGAGCTGCTCGGGGAGGAGGCGTCTAGGCTGGTGGAGGTCAAGCTCACCAAGGACGGGTCTGGCCTCGGAGCCGCCCTCATTGCAGCTGCCCACTCGCAGTACTGAACGCCCAACGGCCGTGTGTGTCGGTGTGCAACTCGTGCTGAATTCCTGTACGTTTTCAAGAACAAGTTTGCTCGGAATCTGCCAACAAGCAAGTGCTCTAATGGAAAGTTGCTATGCGGAATCCTAGTGAGTTCAGGGTTTCCAATGTTTTTTTTTTTCTAGAGGGATGGGGGATGTGACTTCAGCTTTCCAGGCAGTTGAGACTTAATTGAGATGGAGCAGCTGTGCCTCTGGTTCATTTCCCGAAAGGCTCCAGGAGAGAGGCCCAGCGGTCCAAAACAAAATGATATAAGCTCCACTTTGTTTTAATTCGAGATTAGGCAAACTAAAGATATTCTCAGGGCAATAACAATTCAGACTCAATGAAGTCTCCATGTTAATCATCACTAGATGCGATAGAAAAAATAACTGAAGTTTTCAAAGCAGTCAGCGATGTCCCTACGACGCAATACAGTATGTAGGTCGCGCTGTCCTTCTGGCAATTATGGAAACGGACAAATAGAAATATAGAATTGTCACTAGATCAGATAATATCACTGTTTGGATTAACATCACACCTCACGGCCGATTGAGAAATAAGTACGTCCACCAGTCTGGCTGTCCTGCTGGCAATTATGCTAAACACCGAAGCATTTTACGCTTAATCTGGAGTATGTCCACGAGTGTACCACATGCATATATTTTTTTGTCACAGTGAGAAAGGAAGTCACTTGATTTATGGTGTATGTTACTACCATAAATAAAATCAAATTCCAGATCAATTCAACTAATTAAATTCTCTAATAAACTCTCGCAATCAAATCCTTGATTTATGGTGGATGCATGGACACGGGGGCTGTTGTTGGGAGTGTCAACATTTACACTATATATGATATTATTTACGCTCAAACGTAAGAATTTTTACACTCAAATCTGGGTTGCGTCAACACAGTGTCCCACATGCAAATTTTTTGTATGCACAACAATTTTCAGATCTGTCACAATTTTTGGATCTGAAATGCACCTAACATAAAAATCAAAACCCATATGCACGCATGGTGTGTGATGATTGTCCCTTCCATAAAAACAAGACCCTGCATGTGAGGTAACGGAAACAATATTTTATGTTGTGTCTTACACTATTTTACGCTCAAACGTGATGATTTTTACGCTCAAAACCTAGCATCGTGTGTATAACTGTCGTAAAAATAGATCAAAAACTAGCGTGGACACGTGATTTAGATGTAGGATGTGAAGTGGTGGAGTCGTACGGGCATAGGGGGAGAGAGTTGACTGGGGTTTCATGTAACTATTTGAAACCCTAAGCTCCAAATAACTAGGTCACACAAATATATATATATATATATATATATATATATATATATATATATATATATATATATATATATATATATATATATATATATATATATATATATATATATATATATATATATATGGCAAATCTATTCATCAACTAGAGTGATTGACCCAATGGTCCATCACCTGGACCCGACAGGTACGCTCGCCCCCGAGCTGAGCTGCCTCACCGCACACGATCGATGTCCATGCCCCCGCCCGCCCTCGAGCTGAGATGCCTCACTCGCGCGCGATCGATGCGCCTGCACGCTAGCCCCGAGCCGAGTCGCCTCACCCGCGCATGAAAAATGACTAAAAAACAAAGAATGACTTAATGTTGTCTAGGATCTAAAATTACTAAAAAATCAGAAATGACTGAAAAACACGGAGAGTGACTGAAAAACAAAAAATCACTTAATATTACTGGAATGACTTAATGTTGAATAGAATGTTAACGTTGTCTGAATGCCTGAATGCCTTTGTTTAGACTCTGAAATGACTTAATATTGTCTGGGCGCTAGACTAACTTAATATTGTTTAGAATGACTAAACCAATAACAAGAAATATTTAAAATGCATAAAAGTAAAATAATTTAATGTACACTGGAATGTTTGAAATAGAAGGAAAATAACTTAATGGGGGCGCACCTGAAGCCGAATCGTGGCGCAGAGCGAGCCGCGCGAGGGGGAGGAGCCCCCACGTGGCTAGGAAACGAGCCACATTTGGCAGCATCGGAATGTGATTTTGGAGGAAGAAATCTAATTTACCGCCCTCAATTATCACTGTCATTTGATTTTCCGCCCATTTGATTGTGTTCCATCTGATTAAAAAAGAGTTTTTTAACCCTGTAATTTAAACTATAAATATTTTTAAAAATATCTAAAGTAAATTAAATTTAAAATTATTCAAATGTATTTGTACATAAAAATAATGCAATTAAAAATCTAAAAACCTAGTTTAGCCTTGGAAAATTACAAAAAATATTTTAGCTTGAAAAAAATATGAAACTTCTTTAAGATTTTCTAAAGTCTCTATGCTATGGTGCCTAGTTTAAAAATATTTGAATCTTGATGGACTTATTTTGGTGCTTATTTGCTAGTAGAAACATGTCTATTATAATAGTTGGTATTAATCATCCGAACTACATAGAAGCATGAATGGAATATCATTAGGACTGTAACGGACATTGATCCTATGCCCAGCTGCATGCGTGCACCCTTTGTTTAATATATTTAATAAGTTTTTTACAAATTACTAAATTTAATTAATTTTTAGAGAAATGATTTATGGAGCATAATATGGCAGAAAAATCAAGATACTAGCACATAGATCATGATATTTATAAAAATAGAATCAAGTGACTTGTACAAGATATTTCAAGCTAGGCACCGTAAGATAGAGCATGATTTAGAAAAATCTAAAAGTAGTTTTATAATACTAGGAGCCAAACTCATTTTCAATTAACTTTCCGATATGAAATCATGTTTTGGAATATTTAATTATATTATTTTATCGCATAAAAATATATCTGATATCTTTTTTGAATTTTTAGATATTTTCTGTAAAAATATTTTAGCCTCAGTTACTTTATTAGAACTTTAAATTTAATTTGATTTGCCTATTCTAACATGATACTCCTTTTGTCTCGGAATATAAGGCGTAACCTATTTTTGTTCTTCTCCCATAATATAAAGCGTTCTTTATATATACACGTACATCGATGCAATGGTATGGAAAGAATTAAATGTATTTTTTGGTCTTTGAAATAGATGTAGTTATGTCTTATATAGTGGAACGGGGGAGTATTACATTAGCAAAACCATTATCAAAACCGTTTAACGTACAAAAGTGAATGCTTTTCTAACGTTTGAGGGAGGTTAAAAACTGAGGAAAATTGAACTGACTGTGATAGTTGAAGGAAAATTGAACCTTATCCCATTTTTGAGCGGTTGAGCGGAGCCCATGCCGGGGCAGTCCTGACCGGCCATATGGTCATCCACAGCAGTCGCTAGCACTAGCACTAGGAATTGTGCAAGGCCCAATCACGGGAGCTCGTGCGAGGTTTTTATTTGTTTCACGGGCCATTTGGATTGGTTAGTTACTTAACAGTGAGTAGAGGAGCAGGATAGGAGGTGAAGCAATCCAGAGACGAACACCGAAGCACTGCTGAAAAGAACTTCGGCGGGTAGAGAAACCTGATTAGTTCATAATGTCAACCTGGTTAATCCAATCTCTATTCAGAGTCTTTTTGGTCGCCTAGTCTTCGTTGCCTTTCTTATTTGGATTTTGTTGCTCGGATTCATTTTTTTCTTGTAAAAAATCGAAAAGGGGTTACAACTTTTCCAAAAAAAAAGAAAACTAAGACATCGCCAAAAGACTCTTGATTTTGTAACTCTCTATTTTACTCTTTATTTACTTTTTTCATAAAGATTGCATTCTATGTATAGCATCTCACTCCAACATACTATATATCTAGTTTAAAGTTTAGCTATTAAGGAAGCTAATTTGTAGAGTCGGATAGTTTGGCGAGTGAGATAGCTAGTATATTAAAGAGTTATTTTACCGTTGAATAGTCAAAATTTAGTTTAACGAGTCATTTAACTAGTTTGATAGACATGCTCTAAGACCCTTTTAGCAGAGCTCTGTCTCCTGGACTTATTTAAAAAAAGATAGAGCCGTTTGACAAACAACTTCTCTTATGTTTTTTTCAAATGATGTACGAGAAAAATATAGGAGCCTTCTTTCGAATGATGTATGAGAAAATATAGCAGAAACCTGTAGAAACCAATTTTTTGATGCTCCGGCTCCCACCAACAAGAAAACAGGTCAGCTAAAAGAGGATCGAACACGGTGAGCTAGAGTATCTAGTTATCCACAGAGTGTCCTCTGCTGCTGCTGGAGGCTCTAGATCTGCCGTTCTGATGGGCAGCTGAGTCATCCACCGCGACGGTGTTGGAAGACGTTGTGGATCGTGTGGCAAACACGCCGCGCCGCGCCGCTGCGCCACGCCCTGCGCCCACCAGCCCTTACGATGCCCTGGTGGGAATTACGATCAGCGCTGCGCCAAGGAGGAAATGGAGAGGTATGAATTTTTTTTTCTGAATTCTCAAAACTTGGTGCGCAGAAAGTATGGAACGCTGTGGATTCATATTGGCAAACTCCCACCACCGCCTTACGGGATATTGGTGACCCTGCTAAAGACCTTCGGGTCACAAGCTCCTTATCACGGTTCTGGGCAAATGGAGGAGATGACGATGAATGTGATATAGATCAGGATTCCGGTGTCTATCCCTCTGCACTCACGGACAACCGGCTGGCAAATAAGACGGCTTTTACTGTGGAACAGCTTGTCCAGAAAATCGAGGGACTACCTGATCAGAAGTTTCAGGAGCAGGCCACTGTAATTGACACATATAAAAAAGAGGTCAATAATTTTTTAGCTTTTGACCAGACGGTTCCTCCAAGTAGCAAGTTAAAGCCGTGGCATGGGCCATTACCTCCAAAAAGAATCTCTCCGTCACTAACGCTAGCAGACTGTCCTGTTTTGACAGATCTGAGGCATAAGAAAAAGGGACATCGGAGACTCAGAGATCTTGGAGGCGCCTTATGCCGGAGCTGGGGAAGAAATGGGGAGTTTCAAATTTTAAATCGAGATCCACGTTTTCCGGGTCGTGTGTCCGATGCAGTCCAACGAAAAGGTGTGGTAACAGATAATGGACCTTTGTTGGGCTCAAACGACACAAGCCCAACGACACAAGCCCAAGGATTCATTTCATACCAAAGCAGGCTTTGGGGAGGCTTATGTCCCGTCGAGGCCGGTTAGCCAGGTCTGAACTTGATTGTGCTGAAGCATCGTTGTTCCCTGTGACTTGCATTGCCATAAGAAACCAGAACTTCTCGACCCCCACGCCGCCGCCAACCTCGATCACCCACAACGCCACAACATTTGCTGACATTGTGAGGTTTGGGAGGACTAGGATGGATGGGGAAGGTCAATGCAGAGGAGGTTTTAGGGCACCTGGAGTCATTGGCAGATCTGGAGGTGGCTTTGGTTTCGGCAATCGCGTGGAGGGGTTCACCTCGGGAGGCTTTGGGCAGGCGTACGGTCCAAATGGTGCGGGGCGAATTTCTGGCCAACACCTAGGTCCTCAGTTCGGATTTGGTGTCGTTGGACACAACAACAGGGTGCCGCAAAACTCCAAGCAAACAATAGTTTTTGGACATGGACAGCAGCAACCTGCCTCGTTCTCAGTTGGAGGAGCTCAACATGGTACACAACAGGTTGGTGTTGGGGGACAGAAACATGATTCTCATAATCAGCGCTACAAGGATAATTCTGGGTCTGGTCGACAGGTAGAAAGAGGTTTTTGGCCAAAGCAGCATGCTAACAGGGGCCGGCCCCCATTCTCCAAAGGTCCAAGTTTCAACCATATTGCAGCTAGTGGTTCTGAAGGTCTTCAAAAGGGGTTGGGCAGACATTTACAACATAATAGTGATGGAGTTTCAAGTGGCATTGGGGACAACATGATTTTGATGGATAAAACTGCCTCTAAACGTTCCTTTTAGGAAGTTGAAGAAAACAGGCCACCCTCTAAAAAGGTTGAAGTATTAGTTGAGACCAAGAAAGAGGCGAGTAAACCACAAGGGGAATTGTTTGAAGTGGCAGAAGTGTCAGCAAAAGGGAGGGGTAAGTGGTGTTTTCGATGCAGGACAAAGGGCCATGTGTCAGTAGAATGCACTACAATCTTGTTTTGCCAATTGTGTGAAAGTGATGACCATGTCGCTGCTATATGCCCAATAAAGAAAAAACCTCGTCCGATGGCTTACTCGGTGGGTTATGCGATGGATGGTTTGGGCTTCTACCATATCCCACATGGCCCTATTTCCATGTCAAAAAAGGATAATACTTTGGCTTTGATCACAGTTATGGGAGGCGAGCTTAAGGAAGCTGAACTTGTTGCTCATATGGAGAGGTTAATTCCAGGAAAACACGGTTGGGATGTTCAGTTGCATGCCCCAAATACTTGGGTGGCTAATTTCCCATCTAAAGCTGAATTGAAGCAAACTGTAACATTTGGGTCTGCTGATCTTAAGAATGGATTACTTCTGAAATTCGAAGAGTTTGAGGAGGAAGAGTATTGTGGAGAAGAGCTACCAAGGGTGTGGATGCGTGTATTAAACCTCCCAAAAGGGTTAAGAACATATGAGGTTCTATGGGCGATTGGGACGATGTTTGGTGCCACAACTAAGGTGGATATGATTACTACAAGGAAAAATACCTTTGGAAGATTTGAGGTTGCAGTTCTCAATGCTAGCATTGTGCCCAATCAAATGGAGGTTGTTATTGGAACTCGTTGGTTTGAGTTGGTTTTTGAGATAGAAGGAGAAATTGGTGAAGCTATGGAACCAATTACTCATAGGGAGAATGGTAATGAGGGGGATCATGGGAATGCCGATAGAAGGGACACCACTATGGAGGAGAATAACTCCAAAGCAAAAGACACAAATGGCAATTCTTGGGCTGCACCTTCCTTTGCTAGCAACAGAAGGGACGTAGGAAAGGGTGTCCAGATGGACGATGGTGCTCTGGATGATTTTGATGAGGATGACCTGCTCGAGGATGAGGTGATGGAACAATCTCCTGCTGTTTCACCAAAATATGCAGTCCTTAGTGCTGTTCTTGATGCAGGCTTAGGTGAGCAGGCCAAACAGCCATCTGGACAGCATGACTGTGAGATGCAGGAGGGCTGTAATTCAAAGCCTGGGTTGGTGGAGCATAGCAAAGTGCCTAGGGACGATTGCAGCAAAATGAAAGAAGCTACTGCGACTTTGGGACACCAATTGAAGTGTGATGGTCAGCAGTCTGACGCCAGCTTTAGCTCTGAAGTTGCTCTTCCAGTGATACCCAAGCCGGTAAAAGTCCTCAATAAAATTTCTGCAGCCTTGCCAAAAAGGAGAAGCAAGAGGCGGGAAGTAGAAGTAGATGAGGACATGCTGGAACGTGCGAAAAGAGTGGTGGCGAAGAAAAATCTTGATGGACCGGAAGGTAACAGTTTTAAGAATTTAGTTCTTTCCTTTACTGATGAGCTTGTTATTAATAATTTAAGATCTCTAGGAATTTCTTTGGGTGCTTCTGAAAATTCAGTTCAGGATTCGGTAGATCATCTTAAGATATTAGAAAAGGAGAGAATTAAAGAGTCGACTGTTAAAATCGGTCAGGATAACCATGTAGAGTTAGGAGAATCAGATGTAGAAGATGATGATATATATACTCTTGGTGACCTTTCAGGTGACCTGTCGGAGGAGATCATGGAATATCTTACTGATTCTAACAGGTTGTTAAGCAATTTTAAGAAAGTGAAATCTAAAAAAGGCAAAAAACATTGTGTTAACTCGAAAGTAAAGACAAAAATCTCTAATAAATGAAAGGAATCTTCTGGAATAGCAGAGGTCTTCGGGACTTGGCTAAACCGAGGTTTTTATTTGATGCATCTAATGACCATAATTTAGACTTTATTGCTCTTCTTGAAACTCACAGAAAGGGCTACTCTTAAGCTGAGTTAAGTACCTTTTGTGGGAGCAGAGAGTTTTCTTGGCAATGGTGCCCTTCTAGAGGTCGATCTGGAGGTATTCTACTAGGTGTCAACTTAGAAACATTTGACATGGTTAAATCATGTAAGGGCGAGTTTTTTTTTCTAAAAATACATTTAAAAAATAGGAGTGATGGCTTTCAATGGGTTTTAATGGTTGTATATGGTGCAGCGCAACCTGAACATAAAGTCCGTTTTCTTACAGAGTTAGTCAATGTCATCAGTACAGAGACAATGCCGATTTTGGTAGGAGGAGATTTTAATATTATAAGAAACCCGGCGGAAAAAAGTAGTGACCGTTTTGATAACAGGTGGCCGAACTTGTTTAATGCCTGCATAGAATCTCTTAATCTTCGGGAACTGGAGCTCTCTGGCCGTAAATTTACCTGGGCTAGCTCTGGGCCGAACCCGACATATGAGAAGCTTGACAGGATTTTGGTGAGCACTGAGTGGGAACGAAAATTCCCTTTATCGGTGGTTGAGGCCCTATCGAGAGATATTTCAGATCACACACCTTTATTGTTTCAAAGTGAAAATGCCTCCTATAGAGAAAATAACCAAATGTTCAGATTTGAGTTCTCCTGGTTGTACATGGAAGGTTTTCATGAATTGGTAGCAAAGGTGTGGAACAAGGAAAATAGGGGAAGCTCTTCCCTAGTTAGATGCCAAAATAAACTTAGAGCTCTGCGGCGTTACCTAAGAGGTTGGTCAAAAAATGTGCTTGGGAATACTAGAAAAAGAAAGCGGTTCTTGCTTACTTCCTTAGAATCTTTGGATAAAAAAAGGGAGGAGGGGATTCTCTCCCCACAAGAGCAGGAACATAAGTATTGTCTTTCTGCCGAATTAACAAAGTTGCTTAGAGAGGAAGAGATATACTGGATTCAACGATCGAAAGCAACTACGTTATTAAAAGGCGACAATAATACTAATTTTTTTCACCTTCTAGCAAGTGGTAGAAATCGTAAGACGAAAATAACACAATTGGAACAGGAGGAAGGGATAATCATTGGCCAAAATAATCTTAAAAAATATATAACAGATTATTACAAAAAGTTATTTGGATCGCCAAATTTAAATCATTTCTCGTTAGATGAAGATACGCGTGATGACATCCCGCAAGTATCGAATATCGAGAATGAGTTGTTGATAGAGAGTTTCTCAGAAGCTGAGATAAAAAAAGTGGTTTTCCAATTGGAACACAATAAGGCGCCAGGTCCAGATGGTTTTCCTGCTGAGTTTTACCAAAACTTTTGGGAGGTTATAAAAAAGGACTTACTGGCACTTTTTGAGGATTTCCACAATGGGATTTTACCACTCCATAGTCTCAACTTTGGAGTAGTTACTCTGGTGCCGAAAAAAGAGGCTATAAAAGTGGAAAATTTTAGACCGATTTGTCTTTTAAATGTAAGTTTTAAGATTTTTACTAAAGTTCTTACAAATAGAATATCAATCGTCGCCAAAAAGATAATCCAACCTACTCAAACAGCCTTCATCCCTGGTAGATATCTCTTGGAAGGAGTGGTTATCCTTCATGAGACCATTCATGAGATGCACAAAAGAAAGAAAAATGGTGTAATCCTTAAGCTAGATTTCGAAAAGGCGTACGATAAAATAAAATGGCCATTTATACAACAAGTGTTACGGATGAAAGGTTTTTCTCAAACCTGGTGTAAGTGGATGCAACAGGTGGTGGAAAAAGGAAGTGTTTCAATAAAAGTTAACGATGATTATGGCCATTATTTTCAGACCAAAAAAGGAGTTCGACAGGGAGACCCTTTGTCACCTATTCTTTTTAATATAGTGGTCGACATGCTTGCCATTCTCATAAATCGAGTCAAGGACTTGGGGCAAGTCGTTGGTGTTATACCACACCTGGTAGATGGAGGACTTTCAATACTCAAATACGCAGATGATACGATTATCTTCATGGAAGATGATTTAGAAAAGGCTAACAACATGAAGCTAGTGCTATGTGCATTTGAGCAACTTTCAGGCCTAAAAATCAACTTCCATAAAAGCGAACTGAAAGTAGCCTAGAGGGGGGGGGGTGAATACGCTACACCTGAAAATTTTCACTAAAAACTTCGAAATAGGTTAAATTAAAGTTGCACAGGTGCAAACCGGTTCAGTCGATTTTAATCACAACTGAACAAGTTTGAACCCGCTCAACTTAAATTTGATAATCTATTGAACAAGTGCGAAGTAGTGAATAATATAGCTAAAGATTTGCCCTACACAAAACTACTTAAATGAATAATATGAACCAACCACCGAATATAAAGCACTTGACAAGAACACACAAGAACGCGCGATATAACCCGAGGTTCGGCAACCACCACAAAGGTGTCCTACTCCTCGTTGAGGAACCCACAAAGGGCCGGGTCTTTTCCAACCCTAATCCTCCACAAGCCGACCACAAAGGTCAGGGCAATCTCTTCTCAAATCTGCTCAAGGAGCGGGTGATACAAACTTCTTGGGGTCGTCCACAAATTTGGAGACTCCCAATCAACCTCTAACCGTCAAGGAACACGAGGTTCCAAGAGTAACAAATCCGCACACGGTTAAGTTTGCAACGAGCTCAAGAACAAGAGAATGGGAGAATCGAGATGAAATCGACAGCGAGTTCGATCGAGTTCACCTCACACCAAGGGTCCTTCAAATGATTGAAGGAGATGCGATTGCGGGTGTGAAAGGTGAAGTGAATGCTCTTGTTTGAAGGTTGGTCAGCCAGGAATTCGTGGGAGAGGTAAGAGTTAATGAGAGAGAGAGTGTGAGGGGGTATATAAAGGACCCCCCAAAAGCTGGCAGCCGTTGGGAGGAAATGGGCAAAAACCGGTTGAACCGGTTTTCAAACCGGTTGAACCGGTTTCTACCAGGGGAATCCCGGTCCACTGGGCTACTCAGCCGGACACTCGACCGGTTTCAAAACCGTCTGAGTAGGGACAAAAATCGGCTCAACCGGTTTCTGGAAAATATCTGCTGCGACTTTTTCTGACAGCTCTGACTGTCAGATAGGTCAGAGCAGAGGTGACAGGTGAACAGTACCAAAACCGGTTGAACCGGTTTCAGGACCGGTTGAACCGGTTTTGGGGGCTGAAACCAAACTTTGAGAATTTTGAAGAGAACAAAAGGGGAGTCTTGATGAGAAGTAAAATTTGTTTTTCTCAAGGGCTTTCATGATCTGGAAAAATGATCTCCAAGGAGTTTTCAAAAGATTTTGAACTTGGCTCGTTTCACAACTTACTTAACCGTCGCGGATCCCTCTTAATTGTACGGCGATTCCTATGACTCAAGAATTATAAATTTAGCACCGCCGTTGTTTCTTAGCACTCGGAGCACGCCATTTGATGTGGAATTTTAAATCCGCTGTGCTTTATACTTTTATGCTCGTAAGATCTGTGCTTCACCTGTCTGTAGAAGTACTGTGTACATACTAGGAGCAAACTTGTTAGAATCTTAGTTTGTTTTGTCATTAATCACCAAAACCCTCAATTAGAGTTGATTGCACTTACAATCTCCCCCTTTTTGGTGATTGATGCCAAAACAAACTAGAATGGAAATAAGAATTAAAAGTTACAAGTACTTGCGATATAAAACCTTTTGTGTATGTGTAGCTCCCCCTAAATATGTGCATGAGTTTTGCGATATTAACATTGACTTGATATGTCAATTTGCAACATATTTAGAGAGAGAACAATCAACACCATACACAAAAATGATGAGGTATGAAACATAATTGAATAGAAAGAGTAAAAGCACAATAAGGCTCATTATTGCATAGCATAAGATATGAGAAAAAAAGTTCTACAGCTATTACAATAATGAGAGCTCGTCTCATCACATCATAAAAGTGTTTATGGCATTCAAGCCATGCATGCATCAAATAGTTATTACAGACCAAGTGTTCATTACAAAAATAAAGGGGTACTGCATAATAAACTTTCTCCCCCTTTTTGGCATAAGAACCAAAAAGAGAGAGAGAATCGCCAGTCCAAGGATCACCAGTGAGGAGGAGGATGATGAGGAGCGAAGAAGTGGTGCGCCAGGTCAGAGGCAAAGTGTTCCTCTCCAGACTGGGCCGGAGGAGGAACACTGCCCGAAGGGTCCTGGGGCGGAGGATAAGAGGACGATTGTCCCGGATCCCCGTGATACGAGGGCGGGACAAACTGCTCCGGATCATCAAAGTAAGTCTCTTCTTCTTCGACGTCATCAGCTGTTGAAAAAGGCACCCCATATGCCTGCTGGTACCACTCGTTGACATCTGGAGGAGGAGGGTGGAGAGGTACATCAGGAGAGCGGGGGGCGAAGGGAGTACCCAAAGCAGAAGCTTGACGACGTAGGTTGTCGTCGGTCTCCCGCTGACGTCGAGCCACCTCATGGACGTCTGCAGCAATATTTCGGCACATGGAGAAGAAAGCCGCAAACCCGTGGGCCAAGCGAGCACCCATCCCACGGCCACGACCTCGACCACGACCACGACCACGTGGTGTGGGAGATCCGCGGCCAGGGGAAGGGCGCGAGGCACCAGCAGCAGCAGCAGCACCAGCACCAGCACCAGCAGACGGACCCGCAGATGTATGACCACGAGAACTGGAGGGGGCTTTCCTAAGGCGCCCAGCTGGATTGTTTGGATCAATCCAGAAAGGGGTGTATGACAGATGTCGGGTACCTTTGTCAAATCTGAACTGAGTCACGACCTCAATCATCTTCATAATGAATGGAGCATGAAGACACCCCTTCAAAGGAAAGCAGGCGGCATGAATAATTTCCTGCCATATCATGTCAAAGACATTAATCCTTTCTGAGCTGTTAGGTTTCATAAAAGAGAGCAAAACCTTGCTCTCCCCAAGAATGTTCATCTGATTTCCCCCTTTTGGAATGAGGGTCATCCTGCAGAGGGAGTTGATATAACGATAAAACTTATGAATGTTGGTCAACTCCCAATACTTTCCAGATTCAGACAGATGAAGATCCTTGGCTTCATCTCTTGTGGGCTGCCGGAAATCATGAATCTTGATCTTGTCTCCAGATATATCATCGTCAGAAAAGCCAAGAATGTGAGCAAATCGACGATAGCTCACCTTGTACCAACTACCTTCAATGAAGAAGTTCAGATAGGGGTAGTTGTAGTGACTCTCCTCGTCAGCAAGCTTTATCTAGAGAGTGGAGTAGAATTGAGCAATTACTTCATCATTCCAATCATATTGGAATGTCATGATGTCCTTCATTTGTTTCCTTTCACAGGCCCTCAGTGCCTGTGACATTTCTGGGTCCCCAATGGCTTCGCAACCTTCCCAGTTAATATATCGTTGATGCAGGATAGGTTGATGCTTCTTGGGGAGAATGACGGAGTTATAGAAATCCACGTGGTGAAGAGTCCAAAAGCGATTTCCATCGATCCTGGCATCGCGAATACGCAATACAGGATTTTGGAAACGAAGATCCTGGAGAAGAGCAGAGCCTCCACTAGCAGTGAAGTCAGTGACTGGCTCATTGCCAGCACGCCGAGCCTCTGCCCGGTGGAGGACCAAGCCGCGAATCACAGGAGCGTGGGCCGGGGGAAGATCAACTTCATCGTCCTTCCCGCCATCATCATCACTTGCAGGCTCCCACGCCTGCGGATTCGTCGCAGGTCGAGACCGACCGGAAGGATTCCGGGAAGTCCGACCGCGAGCACTTTGAGACCCGGAGGCCTCAGCACCCGGCATGACATTGCCGCTTCCGCGCCCTCGCTTGGATCGAGAGCGAGGTGGGGTATCTCCGTGGATTTCCTGGTCATCCGAGGAGTCGGATTCGACCACCGACGGGTTCCTTCGACGCACCATTCTAAGAAATAAGAAATAAGAAATAGAACCTATGATGAGCAAGGATCAAACACGTTTGAGAAGAAACGCATAAGATATTGAGCATGCACTTCAACCGTTCATATGAGCGGTTCAACTACAACGAACAATATCAAATCGCTAATCTCAAACAATGTTTGTGACAAAATGAAGATAATCTAAGTGTTGCAATCACTTAAACTAAAATGTACCCAACGAATGATACATATGATAATCAAGAACGCGTAGGATCGAGTACAAGGAAATAACATAGAGCAACACCTCGATCCGAAGATTGGGTCAAGATCTCCCAACAAGATGGAGGAAGATGGTGGAAACACGCCGGGAAGAACGGATCTCCAACCACTCTTCCAAAAGAGTGAGGGCTCGAGAGAGTTTGGAGTGGAGTGAGAAGGAGTGAGAGAGGAATGAGAGCAGCGGCGGCTGGAAAATGAGTCTGAGTAGGGAAGAGGAGAGAGGGAGAGACATAAAAAGGGGAGGAGTCGGCCGCCAGAAAACCGAAAACCGGTTCAACCGGTTCCAAAACCGGTTCAACCGGTTTCGGGTCAAACGGCGCAGTAAAAGCGCGCAGAAAACAGTGTTGACTGCGCGAAAATCCTGGCAGTCTGACAGCACAGACTGCAAAACTGACAGCGCAGACTGCGCAGCTGTCAGCGCAGACTGCGCGCAGACTGACGGCGCGACGGCCAAAACCGGTTCAACCGGTTTTTATACCGGTTCAACCGGTTTCCACCAGGGAGAAACCGGTTGAGTGGTCTACTCAGCCGGTTTACTCAACCAGATTTCAAATATTGCCCGAAAGGGTTGTAATAGCACTTAGCAAATATGACATGAGATATTTTAAAGGTAAAAATGATATTTCTTATTTCATATTGCTCAAACAATCAATTTTCAACCATCAAATTTGATCAAAATTTTAGTTATTAAGTCACGTTTCGAGAATCCAAGATATTTAGCTCACTCCTAAGAAAACAAAACCTAGTCTCATCAAGGGGTTTTGTGAAGATATCGGCTAGTTGATTTTCGGTGCTCACATGAAATAGTTCGATATCTCCTTTGGCTTCATGGTCTCTCAAGAAATGGTGTCTGATGTCAATATGTTTAGTTCTAGAGTGTTGCACCGGATTGTTTGCAAGTTTTATGGCACTCTCATTGTCACACAGAAGTGGAATTTTGTTAAACTCACAACCAAAATCTCTAAGGGTTTGCTTCATCCATAACAACTGTGCACAACATGCCCCAGCTGCTATGTATTCAGCTTCTGCAGTGGAAAGTGCAACACAATTTTGTTTCTTGGAACTCCATGACACTAAGGACCGCCCAAGGAATTGGTAAGTCCCAGTAGTGCTTTTTCGATCTACTTTGCAACCGGCATAATCTGAGTCAGAGTAGCCAAGCAAATCGAAAAGGGAGCCTTTAGGATACCATAATCCTAGGTTTTGGGTGTGAACTAAGTATCTTAGAATTCTCTTAACGGCTACAAGATGACAATCTTTAGGATTTGCTTGAAAACGTGCACACATGCAAACACTCAACATTATATCAGGCCTAGATGCACATAAGTAAAGCAGTGATCCTATCATTGATCTATATAATTTTTGATCTACAGGTTTACCTTCTTCATTTAGATCGAGATGTCCATTTGATGACATTGGAGTCTTGGCGTGCTTTGCTTTTTCCATGCCAAACTTCTTGAGCATATCTTGAGTATATTTAGTTTGGCATAGAAAGGTACCTTCCTTGAGTTGTTTGACTTGAAATCCCAGGAAGTATTTAAGCTCGCCCATCATAGACATCTCAAACCTGTTCGTCATTACTTTGCTAAACTCCTCACAAAATTTTTCATTAGTACTACCAAATATAATGTCATCAACATATATTTGGCACACAAATAATTC
This sequence comes from Zea mays, assembly GCF_902167145.1. Taxonomy (NCBI): domain Eukaryota; kingdom Viridiplantae; phylum Streptophyta; class Magnoliopsida; order Poales; family Poaceae; genus Zea; species Zea mays. The sequence continues at coordinate 140,900,399 of NC_050101.1, forward strand.
ATTATCAACTTTTCGAGTAAATAAAGTAGAGTCAGCTTTTCCTATTGTAAACCCATTTTTAATTAAAAAATCTTTAAGACAGTCATACCAAGCTCTAGGGGCTTGTTTAAGCCCGTAGAGTGCCTTGTGAAGAAGATAAACATGATTTGGCTTCTTTGGGTCTTCAAAGCCCGGTGGTTGCTCCACATATACTCTTTCTTGTAGTGGTCCATTTAGAAAAGCGCTCTTGACATCCATTTGATATAGCTTGAAATCATGGTTAGTAGCATAGGCAATTAATATTCTAATTGATTCTAACCTTGCTACCGGCGCATATGTTTCACCAAAATCAAGTCCCTCCACTTGAGTATAGCCTTGGGCAACCAACCGTGCCTTGTTTCTTGTAACCACGCCATTTTCATCTTTCTTGTTCCTAAAGACCCATTTAGTCCCAATCACATTTTGTTTGGGTCTTTGGACTAAGGACCAGACTTCATTCCTAGTGAAGTTGTTCAACTCCTCTTGCATGGCAATTATCCAATCCGGATCACCCAATGCTTCTTCAACCTTAAGTGGCTCAAGAGAGGAAACAAACGAGTAAAATTCACAAAAATTAGCTAAACGAGATCGAGTTGTTACCCCTCTCCTGATGCTACCCAGGATGTTGTCCACTGGATGATCCCTTTGAATTGTTTGATGGACTCTTGGATGAGGCACTGATGGATGTCTTTGTATTTGCTCCTCCTCATCAATTGTTTGATCAAGAGGCACTTCACCATCAATACTTCCTTGTTCATCTTCCGTTACTGTTGGCATCCTTTGATGATTTTCTTGGAGGCTTGGATGACTTGAGGTTGATGGGTTTGCTTGGGTGGAGACTTTGTCACTCACCACCCGTGCACCCACATCAACTACCTCATTGGTCATCCATAAGGTTCCTTCTTCATCATCCCTTTCTTGAGGTCTCACCTCACCTATTGCAAGTTTCTTTATGGCCTCACAAGGTAGTTCTTCATTTCCTGCAGTGTCATTAGAACCATGCCCTTGCAAGCCATTAGACTCTTCAAATGTCACATCTATCGCTATTTCAACAAGACCGGTGGTATTGTTGAAAACACGATATCCATGCGCATTTGATGCATAACCAAGCAAGAAGCCCTCGTCCACTCTAGGAGCAAACTTTGAGCTCTTGACTTTCTTGTTAAGAATAAAACATTTACAACCAAATACTCTAAAATAATCAACTTTAGGTTTGTTACCAGTGAGAAGCTCATAAGCAGCCTTTTTGTAGATCTTATGAAGATAGAGACGGTTGATTGCATGACAGGCGGTGTTGACCGCCTCTGCCCAGAAGTTGTCAGGTGTCTTGTATTCATCCAACATGGTTCTTGCAGCTTCAATTAAAGTTCGGTTCTTTCTTTCCACAACACCATTTTGTTGTGGAGTGTAAGGCACCGAGAACTCATGTTTGATTCCCTCTTCTCCTAAGAATTCTTCGACACCTGTGTTCTTGAATTCCGTCCCATTATCGCTTCTCACTTTCTTGATTTTGAGCTCAAATTCATTTTGAGCTCTCCTTATGAATTTCTTCAAAATTTCTTGAGTTTCACCTTTGTCACTTAAAAAGAAAACCCAGGTGAATCGAGAAAAATCATCAACAATAACTAAACCATACTTACTTCCACCAATGCTAATGTAGGCCACAGGTCCGAAGAGGTCCATGTGAAGAAGCTCCAATGGCCTCTTTGTTGTGACCACATTCTTTGATTGATGTGGGACTCCATGTTGCTTTCCTGCTTGGCATGCGCCACAAACCCTATCTTTCTCAAATACAACATTTGTTAGTCCAATGATGTGATTATCCTTTTGAAGTTTGGCCAAGTTCCTCATACCAACATGGGCTAGCCGGCGATGCCATAGCCAACCCTTGTCGGATTTTGCCACTAAACAAGTCTCAGGCGTCACTTTACTTGTTGTGAAATCAACAAGATAAAGCTTGCCCTTCAAGCGACCGGTAAAGGCAACTGAGGAGTCCCCCCTTCTAAGGATCTTCACATCCACATCCGAAAATAGGCAATTATAACCCATTCCACAAAGTTGTGAAACGGACAACAAATTATAGCTTAAAGAATCTACTAATAAAACATTTGAAAGTGATTGTTGGTCAGAGATAGGAATTTTACCAATACCAATCACCTTACTCTTGCCACTATCTCCAAACACAATTTCTTGTGCTTCTTGAGTTAGTTGCAATGTATGAAACATGTCTTTCTCCCCGGTCATGTGATTTGTACATCCACTGTCAAGCACCCAACTTGACCCACCAGAGGAGTAGACCTTGTCTCCCTTTGCCATGAGGCAAGTTGGAGTGTAGGAGTCATCTTGAAGGTTGGTGAAGAGTTGCGCGCTTGATGTAGATTGGATGGCCACATTTGCCACCACTTCCTCTTCCTCGGAGCTAGAACTCTCTTCATCGGAGTTCCATTCTTCACCAATATGAGCTTGACCATACTTCTTCTTCTTGAAGTATCCCTTGGTCTTGCCTCCCTTTTTAAACTTGTCCTTCTTGTATTCCTTCTTGGCTTCTTGTTCCTTCTTGTTAGGACAATCCGCTATGAAATGACCGGTTTGGCCACATTCATAGCATGCCCTCTTCTTTCCCTTCCGTTGAAACTTGTCATTCTTCCTTACAAATTTCTTGAATGTTTTGATGAACATAACTGTGTCTTCATCACTTGAGCTATCTTCATCACTTGAGGTCTCAACCACTTTCTTTGCTTTGTGGTCTTTGTTCTTCTTGAGGTTGTCTTGTTCATTTGTGATCAAGGCATGAGAGTCTCTTGTCTTGATGGGGGCTTCTTCGGACTCGTGTTGTTGAATTTTTGCAAATAATTGATGAGGAGTCATATCCTCATAGTCATCACGATCCCTTATCATCCTTGCAAGACTTTTATCCTTCTCTTTATAAGCTCTCATGAACAATCTTGTGACCTTGGAGTCACTCCAATCTTCACTCCCAAGAACTCTTATTTTGTTGACCAATACCATCAGCCGATCAAAGAGTGATTGGAGCGACTCACCCTTTGTCCAATCATATCTTGCAAGCTCACTTTCCAAAGCTTCAACTCTATGTCTTTTAGCTTTGGGATCTCCTTCATGTGACATTTTAAGAATATTCCAAATGTCACGGGCATCTTCTCTTCCTTGAACTTTCCGGTATTCTTCCGGACAAAGACTTCCTTTAATTATGCTCACTGCTTGAGCATTTCGATGAACCTCTTGCATCATTTCCGGAGTCATCTCTTCTCCTTGGGCGGGCTTATACATACCTACATTAACAATCTCCCAAAGACTAGGATGCACACCGATTAAATGCGACTTCATCTTGTCGGCCCACTCATCATAGTTCAACTCACTAAGAGTTGGTAACTTTCCGAGTGGGGCGGAAGAGAAGTTGGGAATATAATTTCTAGAGTAATCGAATTGAACTTTGCTAAAGTCATTACCTTTGCTTTTGGTAGATGATCCTTCGGTGTTGAGACTTACCTTGCTCAATACCTTAGACACCAAAAGATCCACTAGATCGTCATTATAATCAAATGTTCCCTTACCTTTATCTTCTTCGGCCTTTCTTCTTGATTCTTCTTCTTCGGCCTTTTTCTTAGCCTCTTCCTCTTTCATTTTGAGGAACATTCTCTCGGCAATCTTCATGGCGAGGTCGAGGACCTTGGGGTCCACTTCCTCTCCGGAAGATGTGATGGGGATTTCCTCGAGGAGAGGATCCACATGGTCCCGTTGTGTAGACATGATCGTTTCCTCACGCGGTTAAGCGTAAAACGAGGCACGAAGCTTTGATACCAATTGAAAGTAGCCTAGAGGGGGGGGGTGAATAGGCTACACCTGAAAATTTTCACTAAAAACTTCGAAATAGGTTAAATTAAAGTTGCACAGGTGCAAACCGGTTCAGTCGATTTTAATCACAACTGAACAAGTTTGAACCCGCTCAACTTAAATTTGATAATCTATTGAACAAGTGCGAAGTAGTGAATAATATAGCTAAAGATTTGCCCTACACAAAACTACTTAAATGAATAATATGAACCAACCACCGAATATAAAGCACTTGACAAGAACACACAAGAACGCGCGATATAACCCGAGGTTCGGCAACCACCACAAAGGTGTCCTACTCCTCGTTGAGGAACCCACAAAGGGCTGGGTCTTTTCCAACCCTAATCCTCCACAAGCCGACCACAAAGGTCAGGGCAATCTCTTCTCAAATCTGCTCAAGGAGCGGGTGATACAAACTTCTTGGGGTCGTCCACAAATTTGGAGACTCCCAAGCAACCTCTAACCGTCAAGGAACACGAGGTTCCAAGAGTAACAAATCCGCACACGGTTAAGTTTGCAACGAGCTCAAGAACAAGAGAATGGGAGAATCGAGATGAAATCGACAGCGAGTTCGATCGAGTTCACCTCACACCAAGGGTCCTTCAAATGATTGAAGGAGATGCGATTGCGGGTGTGAAAGGTGAAGTGAATGCTCTTGTTTGAAGGTTGGTCGGCCAGGAATTCGTGGGAGAGGTAAGAGTTAATGAGAGAGAGTGTGTGAGGGGGTATATAAAGGACCCCCCAAAAGCTGGCAGCCGTTGGGAGGAAATGGGCAAAAACCGGTTGAACCGGTTTTCAAACCGGTTGAACCGGTTTCTACCAGGGGAATCCCGGTCCAGTGGGCTACTCAGCCGGACACTCGACCGGTTTCAAAACCGGCTGAGTAGGGACAAAAATCGGCTCAACCGGTTTCTGGAAAATATCTGCTGCGACTTTTTCTGACAGCTCTGACTGTCAGATAGGTCAGAGCAGAGGTGACAGGTGAACAGTACCAAAACCGGTTGAACCGGTTTCAGGACCGGTTGAACCGGTTTTGGGGGCTGAAACCAAACTTTGAGAATTTTGAAGAGAACAAAAGGGGAGTCTTGATGAGAAGTAAAATTTGTTTTTCTCAAGGGCTTTCATGATCTGGAAAAATGATCTCCAAGGAGTTTTCAAAAGATTTTGAACTTGGCTCGTTTCACAACTTACTTAACCGTCGCGGATCCCTCTTAATTGTACGGCGATTCCTATGACTCAAGAATTATAAATTTAGCACCGCCGTTGTTTCTTAGCACTCGGAGCACGCCATTTGATGTGGAATTTTAAATCCGCTGTGCTTTATACTTTTATGCTCGTAAGATCTGTGCTTCACCTGTCTGTAGAAGTACTGTGTACATACTAGGAGCAAACTTGTTAGAATCTTAGTTTGTTTTGTCATTAATCACCAAAACCCTCAATTAGGGTTGATTGCACTTACACGAACTTTTCTGCTATGGTGCTGCCAAAGGGTTAGAATTAGAATACTCTGACATTTTTGGGTGTGGCGTGGGGAGCTTTCCATTCAAATATCTAGGTATTCCGATGCACCACAGAAAATTGAGTAATACAGAATGGAGGGTAGTCGAAGAAAGGTTTCAGAAAAAACTAAGTGGATGGAAAGGTAAACTTCTCTCAGTCGGCGGTCGCCTGGTGCTTATTAACTCGATACTTAGTAGCTTAGCTATGTTCATGTTCTCTTTTTTCGAAGTTCCACGGGAAGTCCTAAAACGTTTGGACCAGTTTAGGTCTCGTTTCTTCTGGGAAGGTGGGGGACTCAAAAAGAAATATAGGCTAACTAAATGGAGTGTTTTGTGCACACCCAAGGATTTAGGGGGTCTTGGCATCCTAGATCTGAGGTTACAAAATAGATGTCTTCTAAGTAAATGGCTTTTTAGACTCATTAACGAACAAGGCATCTGGCAAAGTCTCCTTCGAAATAAGTACCTAAAAAATAAAACAATAACCCAAGTAGAACACAGGCCCGATGATTCTCACTTTTGGTCCGGACTTATGGCGGTAAAACAGGACTTTATGAGAATGGGTCATTTTGTGTTAGGGGATGGTACACAGATTCAGTTCTGGGAAGATAAATGGTTGGGGTCTGTCCCTTTGAAAGACCAATTTCTAGATCTGTACAACATTGTGAGAAAGAAAAAGGCAACAGTAGCTAATGTTCTTCAACATAATCAACTTAATGTGGCTTTTCGTCGGTCACTTAATGTAAATAATCTAGCTGCTTTGAATAAGGTAGTAGCTAGAGTATTTACTATTAGTCTAGCTGATCGAAGAGACACGTTTGTTTGGGATCTTCTCCAGCAAGGTCAGTTTACGGTCAGCTCTATGTATAGGGCTTTAGTCGCCCCGAACATTGTTTCGAGAAACCACCCCATCTGGGATTTAAAGCTACCTTTGTAGATTAAAATTTTTATGTGGTACTTAGTTAAAGGCATAGTTCTAACAAAGGATAATTTAGCAAAAAAACAGTGGAAAGGAAGTGTTAAATGTTGTGGATGTAACTTAGATGAATCCGTTCAACACCTTTTCTTTGACTGTCATATGGCTAGATGTGTTTGGAGAGGTGTACAAATTTCATTTAACATTACTCCACCTTCGTGCATCCAACATATGTTTGGCACTTGGCTAAAAGGTTTAAATTCTAGACTTAAGAGCCTGATTTGGGTTGGAGCATGTGCCCTCTGTTGGGCTATATGGTTAAGTCGTAATGATGTGGTTTTTGATAATGCACAAGTTTCCACTCCCTTGCAGGTCACTTAGAGGGACACATTGGACAAGGTTCTGGACACTGTTGCAGAAGGAGGAGGACAGACCTCAAGTAAAATGGGCGTCGTGTGCTTGAAACAACAATGATGGAGATCTTTTCAAATAATGGATGGTCTTTTTTTCATAGATTGAGAGCATAGTTTGAGAGCTTAAATTTATGAAACCTTTGTAGAATGTAAGATTTCGTTCCAATGTGGAACCCCATGTTTGTGAGTTTGACAGCCGAATGTATCAACCGATACCGAAGCTGGAATATTAATAATATTCTCTTTTCTAAAAAAAATTTGGGTAGGGCTTTAGCTGAGCCAGAGCGATGCAAGCAGTAGCACAATGCCATGGCCCATGGGCCCTGGCGAGCCCATGTAAGTATGAACTATACACTCCAGCGCCAAGACACCTTGGGGCTGTTTGGTTCAGCTTTTTTCTGACCAGCTTTTCTGAAAATCTAGCTGTGGAGAGAATCTGGCTGTGGGAAGAATCTGAGTATCATTACAATTATATGTGGAGGAAGATCAAATTGTTCATAGGGCTCAGGATCTAGAAAGTGACGGATTCCTACTATTACAACGACTCAACCGATTATGTGTTTATGTTGATTTTAAATGGTTTTTGCCCTAACGAATTTTATAGAAGTTGGCTGAAAAGCTGAGCGTTTGGCAGTCCGCAGCAGCTTTTGGTGGCCAGAAGCTGGCAAAAGCCGAAACAAACAGGCACCTTGTTAGACTTTCAGATAAGTTGAGACACGTGATTCTAACAACACCACTCATCTCCTCTAGATTCCTGCTTCCCTACTTGATCACATACATGATGGTAATGGTAACAAAAATCCACGAAAAACCGCTTCAATTTTACATTGGTGGCCCTCCGAAAAGGCCGCAAAATGTTCAGAGTTGAGACTCCAGGGTACGCCAGCGCAGCACTAAGCTGCAGCTCTCTTCCTGGTCGCTGCCCTTAGCTGCAAAAGCAAGAGAAAAAAAATTACAAAACATCTCCAGGCTACAATATCACAAGAGCAAAAAGATTTCAGCGCAGCGTCCACTGACCGACGAGGGGTTGAGATCGGAGCTCCGCAGCACGCGCAGACGCCTGGCGGTGGCGGCGAACATCCTGAAAAAAAGGAAAAAAAAACGCAAGAAAGCTTGGTCCGTCAGCAGACAGAGCAAGCGCGCGAAAACGAGAAGCGATCTGGTGAGGTGCTGCAGAGGGGGCGAACTCACTGCCACGGCACGTCCCCGACCAGCATCTGGTCTCCCTCGTCGTCCTCGTACACCAGCGTGTACTCGCCGCCACCGTTCAGGATCCCCGCGACCGCCTGCCGCTCGCCGCCTGGTCCCGACGTTTGAGCTGGCGGCAAAGGCAGACAGAGGTCGATCGTCAGACGTCAGTTCATACAAAACTCGCGTGGTTGCGTGGTGATGCGCGCGCGCGCACGCACGCACCGGAGAGGAGGCCGCGGAAGAGGTGGTCGACGGCGGCGGTTAGCGTGTCGTAGCCGGCGTGGCCGCCCAGGTCGAGCTTCCGGCCGATGGGCACGCCGTCCATGTTGACCTTGACGAACAGGCCCTTGTTGCCGCCCTCGACGGCCTTGCCGCCGGCGCCGACGCTCGCGGACTCGTTTCCTCTGTGGCTTGGTGGCGGATCGCGGGACGGCTTGGAGGACGCCGAGGCGAGGTTCCGCCGGAACGCGCGCACTGGCGGCCATCCCACGACCGGAGCAGCTGCCGCCGGCCTGAGGAGTTGAATTTGAGGTAGTTCATAGTTCAGATGATGAGGCGCCGTTACGACAGTAACTCTGTTCTGGGTTTCGTTTCAGAAAAAGAAAGGAGGAGCAACCAAAGGCACAGGCGGCGAGAAAGAATGAAAGGTTCATCGGTTACCTGGCCTTGAAGCCATTGCTTCCCTTTGCTCGCCCAGCAGCAGCAGCAGCAGCAGAGCCGCCGTCTGCTTTGTCCTCGAAACCTGAAACCACCAGGCGAACACAGAACACAACGATGGGTTAATTGAAGCCAAGCCATGGAACTAGCTCGTATGTGATGAGGCACATGAAGGACGCGGCGGCACCTGCTGCAGCTTGGGTTGGCGATCCGGAGAAGTAGCCCGGGAGGCTAAGGCTGAGCTCAAGGCCGCTCCCCTCCTCGTCGTCGCCGAAGCGGCCATTCCAAGCCATCTCCGATTCCGATTCTCACACTGCCGAATGTTCTCTGCCTCCCCCTCTCTCACACACAGCCTCGCCCTCTTGCTGTCTCCTACGCAGTGTACTCCTATCTATCTATATACCCTGTGCACGCAGTCGCAGCACTGCTACCACTCTGAAACGGGGCGCAGTGCGGTGAGCCACTCAGAGAGACACAGGCTGGCCGGCGGCCGCTGTCATAATTGAAGTTATAAGACTATCTCGAACACCCGTTTCACTTTCTATCTCAACTTCTATTTCAAACCCTAATTTATAAACAGTGCAAGACATTCTTATACACGTCTTCATCTACAGTTAAAGCTTCTCAAATTTAATTAGAATTTTAAAAACTTTTTATAATATTTATATTTTTTTGAAAATTATTATAGAAGCAAATGCAAAACTCTATCTTTCGGTACTAATTATTTTTTTTTAAACGAAGAACCTCCATTTCTATTATTTGCATAACAGAAATACAACCGTACGTTTCGGTCGCAAAAGCAATCAAGCACCGACATACAAGGAAAGTAAACATAATCGACCTGATTCAGGTCATCGACAGCTACCAAACATTATCTACCAACATGACATCAAGTAGTAGGACATCACCCAAAGAAAGTAGTCAAATTATTGCAACAAAATGCGACACAGCGCACAGCCAGAAATCAACATAACAAAGACCGTCCAGCCAATGGAGGCTCCTGTCACCAAACGACCAATCAGCAGTCATCGACCGACGATCACTCCATTTCCAGTGTCTGGTCACCAGCTTCATTGCTCCCTTGCAGCTCTCTTCCTGCATTCCTAGCATTCGCAGCCTTCAGAAGAAGTTTTGCCCCCATCATGTAGTACATTCTGCAACTCCTTTTTTGCTCAGGCCCCATTTCAAGGAGACACAGTCTCCTGATTCTTGAAACTCAAAAGCCTGGAATTTCTCCATAATTTTATCCCAATTACTTCTGTTTTCGTCATTCAACCATCTTCTAAAGTCAACTGGCCATCCCTCTCCCTAACAGTCTGAACGAGAAGATATTTACCATTACACACATCATACAGGTCTGGTTCAGACATAGCCAGGGGAATTTCGTCGATCCAAGGGTCCTCCCAAAATTTGGTTTTATTACCCGATCGAATAATAACCTGTCTCCCAATGGTATAGTACGTTCTGATGTTCAACAGGTCACGCCAAACATGAGAATCAAAATACTTGGGGCCAACATTCAAAATACTGTCTCCATGAATATACTTTATGTTCATAATCTCTTGCCAGGTTCCTTTTTCATATTCAAGTTTCCACCACCATTTGCACATTAGACAAATATTCATTACTGTCAAATCTTTAATTGTAAGCCCACCTTTTTTCGTGTTAGCACAAACTCTATCCCACTTAATAAGGTGGTATTTTTTCCTGTCTCCCTCATCTTGCCAAAGAATTTTTTTCTCTTAATGTCCAATTTTTTGACAGTGGTGTTCAGTGGCGGAGGAGCTATTTTGGCTTAGTGTGGCATCGGTTATACCTTACTTTTAAAAGCTCTCATATCTTTTACTATAACAACAAAACAAGACGTGGTGTGGTGGATGTGTTGTCTTTATTCTAGCAGCAGGTCTTGAGTTTGATTCATAATTCTTACAGATTTTATTTTTTGAGCTATACCGTATTTTTTTTCTTTGTCTTTGGTGCTAGGAAGAAGATACATCCACTAAAATTAAGGATTTTAGAGAAATTACGTGGGATGCGCTAGTTGGCCGGACGGGTGACATGAAGCGGCTGCTGCAACTGCAACGAGAAAGCGGAGAGAGAGCACAGAGCACGCAGCAGAGCTCCACTCGAGCACCTGCAGCAGCCGCAGCCGGTCGGCGGTCGCTACGCCCGAGGAGCAGGCGGGGCAGGAGCGCAGAGACCGGTGGAAAGGTCAAGGGAGGGGAAAGCTGCGCGGCTGCGCCGATCTCGCGCGAGATGGGATGGGACAAGGTTTGGAGAGAGAGAGAGGAGCGACAGCGATAAAAAGGCGAGAGATTCGCGGGCGCAGCATTTGCTTGTGCTGTTTGCTGCTGTACAGTCAAGTCTCAATCCACACACTCTCTCTCTCCTGTTTTTTTCCCCGTTCACTGCAGCAAAGTACAGGATTGGGATCCTCTGAATTTGTGGATGGGAATGCAGTGCCGGAACGGGGAGGGACAGTCAGACAGAGGCCGGTAACCGGAAAGCTCCAGCCCCCATCATGCTCGAGCAGTCAAATCTCCCCAAGTGCACCAGTACCTTGCCGTTTTGCACTTACAACCAAAGTATAGCTGTTTCCTCCGTCCAAAGCTATAACAATCCCTTCACTATCATAAAAAAAATATTTCTTCTAATACTATCAGTTTTAATTTTTAGTACCTTAAATGCTATGCCGTCCATTACCAGTTAAAAAGCTATTGGTTGGTGCTAAAGAAGACTAAAATACTCTAGTATCTTGTATATGAACCCCCTCCGTACCCTTTCATAAACTTATTTTTGAGAACTTTAGAATATAAATATAACTGTGTAACAGTTTTTATAAAATGTTGTTGTCATATTACTGTTACGTTTTATATTGATGTTATGGAGTTTTCAAAGCTAAGCTGCTGAAAGGGCATGGAAGGGGTTCATTGACACAAGGGGTATATTAGTCTTCTCCAACGCCAACTAGTAGCTCTTTGACCGGTTATGAATGGTAATCTATTACTACTCTATAAGGCTCTATTGTAGACGTCCACATCCCCGTGTGGTGCACGGTTCTGCCCTCTCTCCCCTCCGCGATCTTCCCCAGTCCCCAAGCGCGCAGATCCCGTATCCGCGCCGCGATTGTCCCTCCTCCCCGACGCCGCGATGCCCGCGCCCCCTCCCCCTCCCCCCAGCGTGATGCCCGCAGCTCCCGGTGCCATGGTGCCCTCGCCTCCGCCCCCGTCCACAACCGCGCCCCACCTGCCCTCGCCCACGCTCTCCAGCGATCTCTTCTGCCGCGTCTTCACCACCCTCGCTCGTGATCTCCGCCGTCGTCCGCACTTGGTTCAGGTCAGATCTGCGTTTGGCGGCCCGTCCTCATCCGCGCGGCCCCGCCCACGATCTCCACCGCCGTCCGCATTTGGGTCAGGTCAGATCTGCGTTTGGTGGCCCGTCCCCGTCCTCATCCTCTTTCGCGCGCCCACGCCCACGCCCTCACGTTCTCCGCGCTAGTCACCCGCTTCAACCCCAGGGTCGCGAGAAGGAGGATGCCCCGGGAGCTGCAACTGCTCCACGCCCGCCCGTCCTCATCTGCGCACGCGACGTTAACCGGCGGGTCCCCTTTGCAACAGCCTTCTCGCGTTGGAAGCAGGACCTCTACGGCGGGCCCAAGGCCTCGCAGGCTTGCCTGACGCATGTGTTGTCGCTTCAACCCAGAGGCCGCCGCCGCCGGAGATGAGGGAGGAGGCGCTGGAGCGGCTGTGCGAGGTGGTGTGGGACAGCCCTGGGAGGCGAGAAACACCTCTACACGTCCGTAGCCAGAGATGATGGAGGAGGCGCTGGAGCTCCTGCGCGTGGTGGTGCGGGACACGTCGAGCTCCTTCGCAATGGAGGTTTAATGTTTTCTGCAGGTTCGTGACTGTCCTTACTAATGGGCAATACATGTTAAATGTGACCACTACATCAGTATATAGCAAGGCTCTTCGAGAAGCTACATGCTTCCTTATTGATAGGAATGTCTGTTATGTACAGTTTCGTCAGAGGTTTGATGATATTGATAGGAATGACTGATATGCAGACAGGAACACTGTATTTTCGATGTAAGATAGCATTACTCTTTAAACATTTTCGATGTAAGCTAGCATTACACTGTATTTTCTGTTTCATGGTTGTTTATTCTTTTGATCAGGAAGGAGAGAGAGGGAGAATCAGTTAGAAGAAAGAAGAGTACGAAAGCTGAGTAATTTACCTCAACTTTACTGTCCATATTATTAAGATCTTTTGATAATCGTCCCACTTACTCCTAGGATGCACAGACTTAATGGATCCTGGACTGACATATTTATCACGGGTTTTGGGTTGTCTTCCTTCCCAGTTATGTTTTACCAGTGGAGACACAGAGATTGGAGGACAGAAGAGCCCCTATTGTTGTTCCGTTGTCCCTCCCTCCTTTGCCCAAACCCTAAGACTGATTTTTTATTCGTACCTACTGGTTTGGATGCAGCATATGCAGGATGAGGATGTCGGGCGGCCGTATAGGAAGTTCCTCTGAGCAGCGTCACAATCTGCAGGAGGATTCCATTCGGGTTTGCACCAGTTTTGTTTGTCTGAATCTGATGGAGCATTTTGGAATGTTGAACTGTTGTGTCAGATCCAAATGAATAAGGTGTAATGACTCGTATTTTCAATTACTAAAATTCAACATGTTTGAATTGATTTGGTTACTTTTTATGATAAAATAGCAGCATTGTCATGCACTACTGTTTATGACTTTATGCATGCGCTGTGGACTCTAGGATATTCATGGAGGGGGAAGTCAATTATTCAGTTTACTCTTGGATTGGGGTGTGCGGGTTGCTTTGTGAGGTTACAGTATGGTGGTATTCTACAGATGTGGGTTGCACGATTTTGCAGGAGAGAGGTTGTTGAAAAGATATAGTTAGGATTCGGTTTGGTGGTTTGGGTTTGGTAGATTTTTTGGGCGAATTTTCTTCAACTATTAGCAAAATATGATCATTCTTTTTTTTACTTGTCCTTGATGTACCAAGGCTATCGATCTTGGTGTACACAGGATTGTGTTGCTTCCGGTTCTCCTCCCAGTTGCTGCAATTGGTGGTGCCCTAGCTACCTCCCTACCAACAAATCTGCCCAATCGGCTCAAAACTTTTCGTCATATTTTTTAGAAGTGTTTAATCATTTATCTAATGGTTTGTCTTAGTTTATGCTCAAACATCAACATTAGTATTCTAGCCTTTCGAGATGGCACTTTCACCAAACCGCATTTGGAAGCATTTTGTTCAATTCAATCCACAACTTGATCTCCATATAATTACTAGGTTAACAATCACATCTCTACAGTAGACCTTTGTAACAGTTAATAGCTCACCATGTTAGTCGACTGCCATTAGAAGCTAATAATTATTACCTTGTCATGGGATACCACATACTTGCTGAGGAAAGCCAATTTATTTAGTGCACTGAACCTCCCAGGCAACCATGAGGACGAACCTGTCTTCTGGTTTGGTCAGTGTTCTGTAATAACCAATAGATCCACCTGAAAGGAATGATTCGTCACTGAATTCATGCATCAGAATTTTGTTATGGATGTCTCTATCCAGCCACTTCAACTAATTGGTATTAGTTTAGATGTATTCATGGATCATAATGTTCAAAGCATTACTATAAAGGTATCCACACAATACCATTGGTATTAGTTCTGGACGTCAAAAACATATCAAGCTGCGACAGATCTGCTATATATCCATCTGAAGTCTCTTCTTGGTCACAAAACATATGTCATCCTTTTCAGGGTGGCGAAAAATATCTTACTTCTTCAATGTCTCGTTCGAAATCAAGGATCGCTCAATTAAGTTTGATGAAACAGGTGCTCACTTAACATAATGTCACTGTGAGTTGTTAATGGAATCTTCATGGTGCTCACATCTGTCATCCTTTTTGGGGTGGAGAAAAATATCTTGCTTCTTCAATGTCTCGTTCAAAATTAAGGATCGCTCCATTGAGTTTGGTGAAAACCACGATGTCAACCATGCTGAATTTCTTGTTCAAGCGTCAATGATGTATGCTTTTTCTATGCAATTGTGAGTCATTTTTCTGTCACTTTCACCTGCTCTTTTACTTCTATTCATGTTTTTTATCAGGCATTATTAACTCCATTTTTAACTTTTTGTATTCAAAGAGGTGGGTGATTCTCAGACGGTTGTGGCTACTGCGATCAACGAGAGAAAAAAAAATCAAAAACATAGCAGAAATGGTGCTATAATTCCATGAACTGCAGAAATGGTGCATAATTCCTAGAAGAATATTTGACATGCAGCAATAGCCAGTGTCATCTTCTTCAAGGAGTTTTCAGTTCTTCTCTAGGTAAACTTTCTAGCAGTGACATTAACTATCAAATTTATGATGTTCATAATTTATTTTACCCATCTCTTTCTACTTTATAGAATGGCTGGTTTCCAAAAAAACTTCATGGCTCTTCTCAGGTTATAGTACACATTTAACCTGTAGAATTCCTTTATTATTTTCATTCTACACCCAAAGAAACATGCAGTGACTTTTGATGTCTGCCTATGCCTGTCGTGCTATGGAGTTAATGTGTTTAAAAAATGTCTGCAAAAGCATGTGATGCAACAAATCGGTTCATGAGTTCATTGTATTATTTATTAAAAAAACTATTGGCTTCATGTAACATTTCACAGATTCCAGAGGTGGGAAAGCTTGTAAGAATAAGAAAAGGAATAAAAGAAGGAAAGATCAAGCTAAGAATCCCACAAAAGCATACTCCGAACCTGTAAATAAGGTGAGAGTTCAGCTTAAACTATTTTTTTGCTTTCTAAGGGTAACTTTATAGAGAATGCTGTGTTTCTTATATATTTTTTCTGGTGAGTTCACGAGGGAGCTTCCTATGTGTAGTGGTTCCGTGCAAAACTGATAGTGGTAACATTTCTAGGCATCCTTGCCAAAGCCCAAATTTGCAAGATGATTTTGATCACCCCTTGGACAATGCTGACCTTGATGATGGAGCTGATCCTGCAGTTCTATATTTGCAAATTATGTCATGGCTATGCCATTGACGTTTCGGAATCGCAAATATTGTTTGCTAACATGTTAACTGAACTTGCAGAACCACATATACTTTTGTTCTTATATCATTGTCGTACTGCTCGTGAGATGTATATACTTTACTAGACAGGTGGGTAACACCAGGAGTGTTACAGGTACTCTGTGAAGTCGGCATATTAGCTGTTGTATAGAAGAAAACACAATCCTAAGCTTAATCTGGTCGCCTGAGCGAGTATGGGACTGGCTTGCTGATGCATGTGTGCTTATAACATGAACTGATTATCTTGTGCGATATATGAGGTCTCTGGATGCCTGGAATAAACAGACTTGGTTTCCATGCTACAAGTATGCGACAAGCAACTTCTTGGGCACGAGATACATCATATGACTTGTGGCAACTCCTACACCCTGTCAAACAACGAAAAGATGATTTAGAGGGCCAAAATGGGTGCCTCCTGACTCAGGATGGACGCAAGTATAAATACTGATGCTGCTTATTATGCCGACAGTAATGGTAGGGCGTCGTTATTTTTTGAAGGGAGTGATGTTGCAAGTGTCAATTCTTATGCTGCTTGTATATACTTTATTCAATCGATGTGATGATTTCAGAGATACCAGAATTGTATGTAATTGTAGACCTTAATTGTGGACACTGAGCTGCCCAGCCATTATACTTAGCCCTGGATCTTTTTTGCGTTTGATTTTTTTAATTATCCTGTCTCCATGTAGAGTTGCTGTGAGCATTGAGGTCAGACGGGCGTGTCCCACGCGCATGCCGCGCTCGGACGCCCGCGAATCACGCGCTATCACGGGAACGCGTCCTCCTCCTTTGGCAAGTCTAGATTATTAGGCATGTATCCAGATTAGATGCAATCAATCTCTCCTGTAATCTCTCTGTTTCACGTGAATTTAACGTATGTAGAAAATTTCAGAAATACCAAATGCAGAAACATAGCAGCACCAACGATCTGTTTCCATGCCCTTTGTACTCGATCTGTTTCCCTGCCAGTAGCTAACATATGTAGGAAACATAGCAGCCGCCAGGTTTGTTTCCTCTCCTGATCTCCTTCCCTTGCACGTGAATTACTCCCATCTTCTCCATATTTGTTTTCCCAATAGACGGACTCGTTTCTTACTGGCAGCAGGGATCTCTTTCCCTGACGCCCTCGCCCCTCTCTGCTCTATAAATTGCAGGTTCACGACCTTCTTCCTCCACCACAACAGAGCCATATATCCTGCTCGCTTCTCCTTTTGCATCGCTTGCTTTGTGTTGTGTCGTCCGCACGTGTGTCGCGCAACCGACGCCGAAAGTCTCACCGAGCTCGCTATTCGTGTGCGCCTTATGTTCACGGTTCCGAAAAGTCGTTGACGCTGTCCGAGTTCGTCGTCAGCGACGCAAAATCAGGAGACACTTCATAAAGAACTTAAATTGACTCAAGAAGTCAGCGACGCCTTATGTTCACGACTCCGAAAAGTCATCCAGTGTTAAATTGACTCTGTTTGTCGTTCAGTATCTATGTTTTATACTAATTTTTAACTTCCGTAGCAACGCACGGGCGTGTACCTAGTTTCATTTAAGAGACTAAAAATTAAAGCCGATGACATTGAAGGGAACATATATTTTTCAATGGTATTGAAAAGATTGTTTTAGTTTTAAATGGTATTGAAGGGATTTTCTCTACGCTTTACGCCCTCCATCTCCCATCCTCTCCAAATCGTTGATTTGTTTATCTTAGTTTTCTTTTTTATCAAAATTTTGTGTTTATAACTTTAAAGAGATTATTATCATGTTTAAAAATCTAAGATCGATACCGTGACAAAATTACATGAGGGCTATAGACTATCGCACAAAGGTATCACATCACTAGTAGCACATATAATGTTATGACCTTGATGAGACAATATCTCGATATTTAGTACCACAGATTTTGGCAGATTTGTTCGGTTGCCCTGCAGCCGTAGCTGCTGTTCGGACTAATGCAACTGCAATCCATAGAGACAAAATACTGTAGAAGTCGCAGTCACAGCCGGATTAAAACCACCACAAGATGTAGCGAACAAGCTTGATACACCCAATTTTCATACCAAGGCGGATACCATTTACTTCTCATCTCTCTCCCTCTACTTAATCCTTTCAATCTTATATAACCTGTGAGTTCCATCTTGGAAGCTTGAATTTGATTTATAGATCTTGGAGAATAAGTTATCCCCCTCGCCTCTTTAATTTATACGTGTTGACTTAGTTTATATCATGTGAATTTTGTAATTCTAGTTTTCCAGGTAAATATTTGATTGAATAAATTTTGATTTTGTTGTATAAGCAAAGTTATTTAGGTAAATGGTTGCATTTTTAAACATGTGCTTAGGTTCCGCCTTGGAATTATTGGGTAAATATTGATGTATTATATGGTCAGATTATAATGTTAATTGTTATCTTCAAATTTAACTTAGGTTAAATTTTGTTGTTACCTTCATTATGTTGTTTGTAACTTTTAGGGTTTAGGTTTAGTTTTAATTAGTTATTTAGTATGGGTTATATGTCTATATTGATTTAAAATATTTAATTTGTTGCATAAGACAAAGAGACTTGTTTTTTAGAATCCTACATTTTAATAGATGTAGGATATGTGGTGAGAGGAGAAATGACCAAAGCAAGGTTTTTGCAAAAATTTACATATGGATGCATCTTGCAAGGATGCACATGTCCTAGCTCAGCTAACAACACAAAGGAGAAGTTGTAACAGGGAGAGAGGAACACTAGTGACTAAATGTATCAATGTTGACAAAAATACTATGTGATCATTTCTTATTGCCAAAGTTCTACCATCTATAAAAGCAAATTGGCCGAAAATTATATGAAACTAATTTTCACTCCTCGCCCAGTGAGCATGATAGTGCAAGCTAAGTTAGGCAGCAAGCTTTTGTTTCATGGCACTAGGTAGGTGTCTAGGCAACTAGCTTATGTATCATGGCTTTTGGTTACAGGAAATGATCATGCAAATGTAAGCTTGGTGACTGTCGGTACCCTGGATCAGAGGTACCCCTTACTATAGCATGAAGACACGGTGCCCATGCGACAGTCTCTAGTCGCGTGGTGAACAACACCCGACTCCACCACGTGGATGGCTCTACGGTCGCCATGTGGCCAGAGAAAACAATACACTCCAAGATGCTAACAGTGGGTCCGGACCCCCATGGGAGAGTACCGGACCCCTGTACATTGTAGACCGGACCTCCGGAACAAGGTCCAGGCCCCCTGTGAGTGCAACCCGGGCCTCCGGGTCGGGTCCCGGGACTCTGGGGCGGAGAATGCCCAGGCCTTGCTCAGGCAGGGGTCCGGTGCCAACATGTGTCCAGGCCCAGCCTGGTGCGGGCCTGTCCACATAACGCTACTGCTCCCTGCCCAGGTGGAGACCCGATGCTGCCACGTGGCCTACCGCGCGTGACGTAAGCCAGCGGGCGGAGCTTGACGTAAGGCCTCTAGGCCACGCTGCCTCTGTATTTATTGCGGAGAAGACGCGCCGCCTGTCTATCCCGCTGACAGGCGATGTGCCCCTTCATCATTTAATGTGTCCTATCCACTCAGCTGGCAGGCGGCGTCCAAGCCATCCTGCAGGCGGCGTGCCTGTCCATTCCACTGCTAAACAGTACGCCCGTGGAGCGAAGTGCACTGTGTGCATCCATCATCACTCGTACGTTGCCAGGGAAGCTTCCCCTGCACGCCAGTACTACGCAGATCGCGGATATCATGGTGCGAGGAAGATTGCACTGGCAACGAGCATTAGTCACTCCAAGTATTATATCCGTTATGTCCCTGGGCCCACATGTCAGGGCCTAGCACCCTTGTATGTGCCCCCCTTGGACTATAAAAGGGAGGACACATTGCGTTACAAGGGAGACTTAGACCCACTTAGACTCCTAGACTCAAGTACATTCAAGCTCTCTAGCTCAATACAACACATAGTGGAGTAGGGTATTACGCTCCGGCATCCCGAACCACTCTAAACCCTTGTGTGTTCTTGTGTGTTCATCCCCCAATCTCGTAACAGGCAAAACGCTTAGGCCCCTCCTCATCTTAGGATTTAGGGCGGGTGCATTCCGCCACCCGGCTGGAGATTTCCTCTCCGACATTTGGCACACCAGGTAGGGGACTTGGCTCTAGGTTTTTGCTTGTTTTCCCGCTCGACACCTGGTGCAGCGGCTGCTGTGCATTCTGCACGGCAGCACACTCCCACGCAAACATCCAGGGCGTCTAGGGCTGCGCCTGGGGCGCTGTCAGCAGCCAGGGAATTGTTGTGCCACCCTCCTAGCTCCACGGCCTCTCTAGGAGCCATGAAGCAGTGGCAGGACAGCGTTGACCGTCTGCTCGGCATGGCGCACTCTAGCTCAACCAGACCCAGCCTCGGTCACCCCGGTGTCAACATGAGGCGTCAGCATCTGTGCGCTCACCCTCAGTGCGGGCAGCACCGACTGAGGACCTGCGGGCGGAGCTCAACCGTCGGCGTGCGGCGGAGGACGCTCCAGTCTCTCGGGAGAGGTCTAATGACCTGCGGGTAGAACTCAACCGCAGGCGTGCGGGCGATGATGCCCGCGTCTCTCTAGAGAGGGCACGAGAGCGCCGACAGAACATCGAGGGTCATAACCTCGATCAAGACTTTGCTGCGGTAACACCGCAAACGTCAGTGGGCGCCCAGATCCGGGCGGGTGTCCCATTGGCCGGCGTGGGCTGCGCCGCTCTCGCGGATCATCTCTACGTGGCGTCCTGGCTATCCAAGTTCCGACCACACCTGCCAGAGAAGTATGACGGTACGTCAAATCCGTCTGAATTTCTGTAGGTGTACGTCACCGCAATCACAGCAGCAGGTGGAAACACTGTTGTGATGGCGACATATTTTCATGTCGCCTTGTCTGGGCCCGCCTGGACTTGGCTCATGAACCTTGCCCAGGATCGATATACTCCTGGGAAGAGCTCTGCGCGTGGTTCACAGCGAACTTCGCCAGCGCTTACCAACAACACGACGTGGAGGCCCACCTCCACGCAGTGAGGCAGGAACCCGGAGAAACTCTCCGGACGTTTATCTCCCGCTTCACCAAGGTGTGAGGTACTATTCCTCGCATCTCTGATGCTTCTATCATCATAGCCTTCCGCTAGGGGGTGCGTGATGAAATGATGTTGGAGAAGTTGGCTACGCATGATGTAGAAACTGTCTCCACTCTCTTTGCTCTGGCCGACAAGTGCGTCAGGGCCGCCGAGGGCCGTGCGTGGCACTCGGCGCCATAGGCCGGGGCTGCCCAGACAGGTGGCTCCGGTACCGTCGCCCAGGACGGTAAGAGGAAGAAGAAGAACCGCGGTCACGAGAAGTCGCATTCTGCCGCTCTGGTCGTTG
This sequence comes from Zea mays, assembly GCF_902167145.1. NCBI lineage: Eukaryota > Viridiplantae > Streptophyta > Magnoliopsida > Poales > Poaceae > Zea > Zea mays. The sequence goes on from NC_050101.1 coordinate 140,921,397, forward strand.
CAGCTGTGACTGGGGCCAAGGCGACCGTAACAAACGCCCACGGCCGCAGAGGGGTAACAGCGGCTCATGCCCTGTGCACCCCAACGGTCGCCACAGCGCCGCAGAGTGTCGCGAGATCATCGACCTCGCGAAACGCGTCAACACGCGGCGTGAGCAGTCTTCCGGGGATGGCACCCCACCTCGTCGCCGACCTGGCAAGGAAAGGGTCGACGACGACGAGGTGGCCGCGACTGAACCGGACCTCGGGTATCACTCACTCGAGGGGGTCCTGAAGGATGTTTTCCCCGGAGGCTCCAACTCCGGTGACAACAAGTAGGCGGGCCACCAAGGGGCCCCGTACTCCCTGATCTACGGGGCTGAAGCCTATCTTCCCCCGGAAACCCTTCTGGACTCCCCACGGGTCCAGTCTTTTGATGAGCCTATGTAGGGGCGGTTACAGCGCAAGGACGTGGACTCCATCGGCGAATTCAGATGTCAAGCGGCAACCCGAAATGCACTTTGTAACCAGGTGCCCATGCACTACGGCCAACAGTTCGTGCATAGTAGGGAGCCCAGGGTCAGGACCTAGTCCTGCGGCAAGTACCGAACCAAGAAGGGGTCCGTAATCTCTCCCCCAGCTGGGAGGAACCCTTCAAGGTGACGGAAATATGCCAGCCCGGGGAGTGCCCACCTTGCTATAACTAAAGGAGTATCTCTTCCTAGCCCCAGGAGCATCTCTATAAGTTCAATCCATAGGAGCAAGTCTGAGGGGTTAAGTTTTTCTTCTTTTGTAATTAGGTTTCGCATATGTGTACACCAGCCCAGTGAGGTCCGCCCTCATAAACCCGGCCTATTGGTTTACACACATGCATGTCAAGTTATAAAGAGGAGATTTACCCCCTCCAATGTGCTTCTATGATAACTTTATCCTCCTGCTCCACGGATTTATCCTGCAGTTTTCGGATAATACTATTTATCTAACCCACCCGAGTGGTTCCCATCTATCCTGACATGACGACATCCGAATTGAGTAGCCAGGCTTACAGCATAGGACCCCTCTACGAAAGCAGAGGGGGCCGACAGCCTGGGGGCTGGTTCTAAAGAACGGAAGCTCGTTCCATGGGGTGGTCCAGAGCAGTGTAGCCGCTTAGCCTAGTCCCATACCGTAAGCCTACACAGTCCACCACTCTATGACGAGTACCCTAGTATTTGGAGCTATAGTCATGTGGGTCCGACAACCTGGGGTCCGGCTCCAGAGAATGGACATTTGTCTCCTAGGGTGGTCCGGAGCCGTGTAGCCGCTTAGCCTGGTCCCGTACCGTAAGCCTGCACGCTCCACCACTCTACGACGGGTGTCCTAGTGTCTAGAACCGTGGCCCAGGGGGTCTGGACACACAACTTGGCTTCCCAGACTAAATCCTGCAAGTCCCGAGCATGTATCAAAGGATGGCTAATGTCAGACGAGGGATCGTATGAGTGTGCTACTAATGCCCCCTAGCCGAAGCTGTGTGCAGGTCTAGGTCCCGGTCGGGGCTACCCCCTGGGGGTCGTTGCCAACTCTTACAAGTACGCTGGTATCCAACCTCGACACATCGAGCGTGCATCCCAGGGGGGCCAAGTACCAGGGAGGAGTCGGCAACACCACACGCAATAGGGACAAATAGTATGCAGATAAGTGCTAATACTGCTTGATAAATAGTACTCAAAAAGTACCTTATAAAAGAAAAGTTATTACATCCGCCTTCAAGCGGAGCCCTAGCTCCATCTCTACAGGTGTAAACTACTCGACGCCAGCGGGGTCGCGCTGGAAGCTCGCGGCCACCGTCCTCGTGGAATCCTCCCGGGCGGCTTGCCAGCAATGGTGGCCACCTCAACGCGGGCGCCAGGGCGAAGAGGCCCTCGCCCCCGTCTTTCTATGGGGGTGACGATGAGGCCATTAAAGCCAAAGAGTTGAATGCACGACGACAGATGGCGCTTGTGGCCTGGCCGGCGCCACGTAGCCGAAGTTCGCCTCCTTCACAATGATGACGAATGTCCTTTCCTCCGAATGCTGGAGGAAGAGGCGGGTCACCAGCTCATGCGGAAGGCAGAACCGCAGCTCAGCTCGCTCTCCACCCCTGCAAGGCTGATGAACATCCTTGAAGCTGAGGACAGGGGAGGCCGCAGCCCAGCTCGCTTCCCACCACCACGAGGCTGATGATCATCCTTCAAGCTGAGCGTTGGTGGGAGACCGCAACCCGACTCGCTTCCCACCACCGCGAGGCTGATGAACATCCTTGAAACTGAGCACCGGCGGAAGAGCGCCAACCCCCATGAGGTCGCGCTCCTCCAGCAACAGCAAGAAGAAGGCGAGATCGGCAGCGCCATCGCGCAAGAAACGAAGAGCGCGAGCTCCCCGGCGGCGAGATCACCGAGGGGGAAGGCGCTGGCGTGGAACCTTCCACCGAACGCCAGGGCGCTCCATCTAGCGGAGCAAAGCAGAGACCTTGAAGGCGAAGGGGCGCAGAGAGCTCGGAGGCGAAAGGGCACAGCGAGTGGGAGAAAAGCGAAGGCACGGCTGCTACTCGAGGGATGACTCCCTTTTTAAAGATAGACTCCCCCGCTCCCGCCCCGAAGCGCCACCGAAAGTCTCCCCCGATGCACACCGGTGTACCCAACCTATGTCGCGAGGGCCCGGCCCCACAAGTCATACGGCTGGTGCGCTTGTCTCCTGGTGCACAGAAGGCGAACCGCCACGCGAGGAGCGAATCGCCGCGCCTCCTCATCCCCGCCGAAGGTAGTGGTTCAGCCCTTGACACAGCGGCCCGGGCCCACGAGTCATTCTCCTTGGGCATCGGTCTCCGTGTGCTAAGAAGGCGAACCGTCACGCAAGGAGCGAATCACCGCGTCTCTTCATCCCCGTCGAGAGCAGCGGTCCAGTCTCTGGCACGGGGCCCGGGCCCACGAGTCATACTCTTCGAGCGTAGGCCTCCGTGTACGGAGAAAGCAAACCGCCGCGTAAGGAGCACGCTAAAAGGGAATTAGGCTTACACCTAGTCCCTAATTAATTTTGGTGGTTGAATTGCCCAACACAAATAATTGGACTAACTAGTTTGCTCTAGTGTATAAGTTATACAGGTGCGAAAGGTTCACACTTAGCCAATAAAAAGACCAAGTATTGGGTTCAACAAAAGAGCAAAGGGACAACCGAAGGCACCTCTGGTCTGGCGCACCGGACTGTCCGGTGCACCAGAGGACTCCAACTCAAACTCGTCACCTTCGGGAAATTCCAGAGGCGACTCCGCTATAATTCACCGGACTGTCCGGTGTACACCGGACAGTGTCCGGTGCTCCAAGGAAGAGCGGCCTCAGGAACTCACCAGCTTCGGGAATTCGCTTCGGCTGCTCCGCTATAATTCACCGGACATGTCCGGTGTACACCGGACTGTCCGGTGTAACTGCGAGGCAACGACTACTTCTGGCGCCAACGGCTACCTGCTGTGCATTTAATGCGCGCCAGCGCGCGTAGAGGGCAGGCACGCCCATGCTGGCGCACCGGACACCCTACAGTACATGTCCGGTGCGCCACCGGGCATCCAGGCCGGCCCAGAAGACAGAGCTCCAACGGTCGGAACCCAACGGCTTTGGTGACGTGGCTGGCGCACCGGACTGTCCGGTGTGCACCGGACTGTCCGGTGCACCATTCGACAGACAGCCTCCACCAAACGGCTAGTTTGGTGGTTGGGGCTATAAATACCCCCAACCACCCCACATTCAAGTCATCCAAGTTTTCCACTTCTCAACTACTTACAAGAGCTCTAGCATTCAATTCTAGACACACCAAAGTGATCAAATCCTCTCCAAACTCCACACAACGCCCAAGTGATTAGTGAGAGAGATTTGCTTGTGTTCTTTCGAGCTCTTGCGCTTGGATTGCTTTCTTTCTTATTTGATTCTTCATTGCGATCAAACTCACTTGTAATTGAGGCAAGAGACACCAATCTTGTGGTGGTCCTTGTGGGAACTTTGTGTTCCAAGTGATTGAGAAGAAAACCTCACTCGGTCCGAGGGACCGTTTGAGAGAGGGTAAGGGTTGAAAGAGACCCGGCCTTTGTGGCCTCCTCAACGGGGAGTAGGTTTGAGAGAACCGAACCTCAGTAAAACAAATCCGCGTGTCTCACTTCATTATTCACCTGCGATCTGTTTTGCACCCTCTCTCGCGGACTCTATTATATTTCTAACGCTAACCCGACTTGTAGTTGTGATTATTTTTGAGAATTTTAGTTTCGCCCTATTCACCCCCCTCTAGGCGACTTTCAAACGCCACCGTCTGTGGTAGTGCACCTCTTCACCTCCACCGAAACCAACAGCCCAGTCTCTGACGTGGGGGCCCGGGCCCACGAGTCATCCTCCTTGGGCGCTAGTTTCTGGGTGCAGAGAAGTCGAACTGCCGCTCGCGCCAGTACCGTGCCTCCACGGGGCTGCCGCAGAAGACAAAGAAGGTGAATTTTCAAAACCAAATGCAGCGGTATCGAGGCACCCCGCACATGGCCCAGTAAAGCCATCAAGTGCAGAGACCACGGGTCAGTCAAGTCGCGGGAACAGGCACGATAGTTTATGTGACCGATGGCAGGCTGACAGCGCGAGCGCACCGAGTTAATACGGCGCGCGCAGAGGTGGCGCCCCAGGCACCGGTCATGCCAAGTTAACGCAAGGAACAAGCTTTGGCCCCACCTGCAGGCTCGTATCCTCCCCTGAGGCAGGCCCGGGGGCCACTGTCGGTACCCTGGATCAGGGGTACCCCTTACTATAGCATGAAGATATGGTGCCCACGCGACTGTCTCTAGTCGCGTGGTGAACAACACCCAACTCCACCACGTGGATGGCTCCAGGGTCGCCATGTGGCAAGAGAAAACAATACACTCCAAGATGCTAACAATGGGTCCGGACCCCCATGGGAGAGTACCAGACCCCTGTACATGTAGACCAGACCTCCGGAACAAGGTCCAGGCCCCCCATGAGTGCAACCCGGGCCTTCGGGTCGGGTCCCGGACCCCTCTACATGGGGTCCGGACTACCCACAATCGGGTCTCGGGACTCTAGGGTGGAGAATGCCCAGGCCTTGCTCAGGCCGGGGTCCGGTGCCAACATGTGTCTAGGCCCAGCCTAGTGAGGGCCTATCTACATAACGCTACTGCTCCCTGCCCAGGCGGAGACCCGATGCTGCCACATGGCCTACCGCGCGTGACGTAAGCCAGCGGGCGGAGCCTAACGTAAGGCCTCTAGGCCATGCTGCCTCTGCATTTATTGCGGAGAAGACGCGCCGCCTGTCTATCCCGCTGACAGGCGATGTGCCCCTTCAGCATTTAATGTGTCCTGTCCACTCAGCTGGCAGGCGGTGTCTAGGCCATCCTGCAGGCGGCGTGCCTGTCCATTCCACTGCTAAACAGTACGCCCGTGGAGCGAAGTGCACTGTGCGCATCCATCATCACTCGTACGTTGCCACGGAAGCTTCCCCTACATGCTAGTACTACACAGATCGCGAATATCAGGGTGCGAGGAAGATTGCACTAGCAACGAGCTTTAGTCGCTCCAAGTATTATATCCGTTATGTCCCTGGGCCCACATGTCGGGGCCCAACACCCTTGTGCTTGCCCCCCTTGGACTATAAAAGGGAGGACACACTACGTTACAAGGGAGACTTAGACCCACTTAGACTCCTAGACTCACAAGTTCATTCAAGCTCTCTAGCTCAATACAACACACGGTGGAGTAGGGTATTACGCTCCAGCGGCCCAAACCACTCTAAACGCTTGCGTGTTCTTGTGTGTTCATCCCCCAATCTCGTAACAGGCAAAACACTTAGGCCCCTTCTCATCTTAGGATTTAGGGTGGGTGCATTCCGCCACCCGGCCGGAGATTTCCTCTCCGACAGTGACGCAACAAGGTTATGTGTCATGTGTTTTGGGTACTCGACTAAACTTTTGTTTCACTATTCTATCAAACCTATGTATATCATGTTCAAGTATTTGTATATTTCGATTCTGGTAATGTGAATCTATCAAACAATCCTATATAGTACTCTAGATCTTTGCTTGTCTTATCCTCAATCGCAACATCAGATTTTATAGCAGTGGGTGTTACCTTATGCCACAACTCAACAACACTCTCGTCCTCAATCTCAGCATTAGAATCTACAAATGCTTGCAAGAGCACAAATAACTATGCTTAGAATCATATATTATATCCGCACAACACAAAACCAACATGGGAGGGACACTTAGATACCTGCACATTGATGTCATGAGGGGTGATTCCTCTCAAAATCGTGCAGATGGACCTAGGGGCTACGTCATGCGCTCCCACCTCCCACATTGATAGTCTGGCGGGCGATTCCAAGCTCCAAATCACTTAGATGGAGGCGTGGGTTGTGCCAACCGCTCCCTACTCCTATATCGCCGATCTTTGGTCTGATTGTGAGTGTGGACACTTCCTGGCTTCCCACCATTTGTTTGGGTGCTACACCAGCAGCTCTCTGCTCCGATCTTGTCATCCGTAGCGGCGTGATATGGAAGACCCAGACACATGTCGGTTCCAAATATGTTGTCAATAAGAGTTGGAGGAGGGGATGCTGCTAGATCTAGGCATGGTGGGAGATGATCGATGAGGGGAGTTGGAATCTGGGCATGGGTGGAGAGGATAAATGAGGGGAGCTAGATTTGTGGTTGAGAAGGAACCTGTAGTTTCTTTCCCCTTCTCACGGCCATGGTGGAAGGAAGGAGGTTGAGAAGATATTTTTGGGGCCAACACACCAGAACAACGATCTTCATGGGACAAAATCCAAGGCCCAGGACAATCGTCTTTTATGGGACTAAGGGAGTATCAATCTTCTATTACATCGACCTTTATGATTATATTATTGTTTTGTTTACTTGAATACAACGCTTATAAATACTACATCACCACCCTATGAGGGAAACATAGGGATGATGTCAACAAGTTGAGTCAATCATGACTTTTAATGTTCCAAGCAGACACCTAACACACTAGTTTGTGGATATTATGTGTGCGAGGTGCTTCACTATATTGACAGATATATTTCAAATCGTGTCTCATCATTCGAGCAAATACATTAATTGATGTGACTAACATTCAAACTATAGTTATTATATTATCATTGCATCAACACTGCAACGTCAAACAAATGTTGTCAATTTATAGGAAAATGGAAGACACCTGAGTCAAGACAATGGTATTAGATTTCTGTCACTTCATACGAAGTGAAGTGACACACATAAATGGGCTTTTCTTAGACATGCCAGACTATTGAAAAAACATTTAGAACTCACTAACTTTGAGAGACATCACATATGACATTTTTGAAACGTTTGAACCAAATTTGTAAATATTAATGAATGAATGACAATACCGTTGTTGTGTATTTGTATATGGATGGATGACATGTATACGGATGAATGATATATTTGGGTTGTATTATGAAAACATTGTTTTGTGAATATGTGTGATTGACACTTTGTATATTGCATCATAATATATTTTGGTTGTGAATGATTTGCATCAAAACCGAATGAAATTTGTGAATTTTGCTATGTGGTTTGTTTTGGCGGCAAAATTGGAATTTAGATTACATTTGAATCTTGTACAACAAATTGTAGGCGGCCAACATAATAAGGCATGTGGCAATAAAAGAGAATGATATAAGTTAATTGCTTGCAAAAGCTATCTTTGCAGGTGGTTGGCTTAACTCATCCACTTGTAAAAATTAATCTTTTCAAGCAGCTAACTTAAGGCAACCACATTTGAAACAAATTATCTTTACAATTGATCGTCTTAAGACAACCACTTGTAATTACTAATCATTGCAAACAATTCTATGTGCTCCGAATGCAAAGATGGTGATTTTTACAACGCCACTTGGATAGATCTCTTTAGGGCCGCTTGTAAAAGCGATTTCTATAGTACTTAGGGATAGCAACGTGGCGGATCAGGGCTAGGGGAGTGCTCCCCATCCCCACCTTGGCTCCAAAATGCTTAACGAGGAGGTTTTACTCCTCGTCCCTATTCCTGTCGGGGACCCGATCCCCACGGGGAACCCAAGGGGATCAGTTGTTGAATATGAATGGTATGATATAAACAAATAAATCATGCTTGTCACGTGCGCGAGCGACAATCGAGTGAAAGAAATTAGGATTGTGATTAGCGAGTAAGGATTTTGCATCTTTATATGATACGATTTGTTGGATTCGACCTTCATATGTCGCGTGAGGGAGGGTCTGTCTTCTAATTTCGGTCTCTATCAGATTCCCTTGGGGGAAATTTATCCCTACCCCGCCCCATTAAGTTTTGTGTCCCTGTCCCGCCATTCCCATGGGGGGAAATTTTAGCCCCACCCCCACCCCATTCGGGTGCCCATGAGGACCCGCCCCCAGAGGAAAAATTGTCTTCTTAATAATAGCGCGACAAGATATAGCTTTGTATTTTTTTATATACAAAAGTGCATTAAAAACAGAGAGATGTTATAATGTCACGTGCAATCCCATTTGGAAACACACATATGGGAGCTTATACCTAATTAGTAGATGTAATTATGTATGTGATTGGTTGTTACTCATCACATTAAAGCTAAGTGATCTCCAGTTACAAGATATGTTGCCTAATATTTGGTATACTTTCTGAAATTAAAAAGAAGAAGACCCGCTATCTAGTTGTACGTGTTAACATTGCTACATTATGGTTGATGAACCGCTGGTAGAAGCTGTAGAACACTTGATTTCAATCCCCTAAGATATTAAATATCAAGGTAACACTGTTATATCGAGCTTTTTCTTCACCCTATCATTCATTCATTCTCAAAGAGAAGCTAGATTTATAGGGTGAAGTCGAAGGTAAAAACAGATAAATGAAGTTTTTAAGTTTAGAGTGGAAATGATGCAAGATGAAGACTCAATGGAAGTTGCACGATTTAAATACAGTAAACATAGTTATGTAAGACTCTCCCCTTTCTTTTATTAACTTAAGAATTTGTACAAGTACCTTGAGTTTCGTAAGATTACAATAGTGGAAGAGAAGGAAATACAGCTTCGTATGAAGATCGATGCACCCTGCTCTGATCGAGAGAGAGAGAAATTTCCTTACCCTAATGTATGTCATTGTTCATCTATTTATAGGTGTGGAGTACAACTTTAGTGAATTTACAATCATACCCTAGAATCTATACATTTAAACCAACATACTTGCCGAGGACAAAGTTGTCTTTCCTTCTTATATCCTATTGACTCAGCTTCCAAGGCTTTTTATGGTTTTATTCAGCTTCATCAAGTTTCTTCATCATGTATGCGCACATGGTGACTACTCTAAGCTTCCTTCTTCCGTTCATGTACATCGGTAGTTTAGGTCGAAACTACCTTCGACATTAATCCTAGGTAGAAAAGAGTAATTGAATTAGTGTTTTTAAAACCTTCGGCAGAAGAAGCCTCCCAACAGGAGCAATAAGCCACTAGTAACATTTTCTTGAAGCAATGATAATGGATGGAGTCACTTCAGCACACGATCGAGGTCGAGGCAAAAGAATAACGTGACATGTGGGAGGGAGGCATGTGGGGTTGAGAGCAGGGCGAAAGCATTGATGAGATAAGAAGATAAGCGCGCCACTAACACATGCTTTTGGGCTTTACCACTTGTTTAATCTCTCTGCAACCTAAGTGAAAACATGTCTGTTTGCTAGCTGCAAACTGGAATAAATAATAATGCTGCAAATTGAAAATGGGACTGAAGATATCGTCATGCTAGTGCTAGGCTGCTAGGACTTTTGTTCATGGGCGGCTAGACTAGAGTTCGAGAGTGGTGACTGCTGAGTGTCAACAAGAGCACTGAGCCGAGAAAGGGCATCATGAAGGGGCCATTTGTGGAATTGTCACGTGTGACGAATTGTGTGTGGGTCGTAGAAATACTCAAAACTAAAAGTACTCCTCGTTTGGTAGATGGTAGCTGAGTCAGGGGATGGAGGAAGCACATAAAAAAAAACTACTAAAATTTCCAAGGGCTCTCGTGAATCAGATCCAAATTCCCAGCATGCCTGTATTTCCGAATTGTCTACAAATTTCATAGCCAAAATAAATGAGCAGGAAGAAAAAAAGGATGATCTAGCAAGGAGAATAGCGAGCGCTGAGATTCAAACGGTTGTTAGCAGAAACATTTGAAAACCATCATCCCTTCCCATCCTAAAAATAATACTATCTCCGTTCCTTTTTATTTGTTGAGTTTTTAGTATAAAAATAAACTAACGAAAACGACAAATATTTAAGAACCGGAAAGTTCAATTCTTGCTCAATTAGTAGCCAAATAATATTGAATTTAATTAAACATATACATAAAAATACTAACAATTACTGTATCAAATACTAAGTTTATTATATTGATTATAATTTTTTTATCAATATCTATTAGGAGTCACAAACATTAATCATATTTTTTAAAAGAAAGAAGTTTTTCTTTACTAGTTACAGTAGAGATGAAGATACTGAGGCGGGACACGTAACTTACTATTGAAATAATAATATCTATCTCCATATCTCTAATATATAAAACACTAATTTTCATGGTTCCACAATCATCGTGCATCATCTTTTCGAATCTTGGTTGTTGGCTCCACATTCACACCTGTTTAACCAACAAATCACACACAATATAAGTATGTATGTATGTATGTATGTATGTATGTATGTATGTATGTATGTATGTATGTATGTATGTATGTATGTATGTATGTATGTATGTATGTATTTTTATTAAAACAAAGTCTATTGATATATAGAAATTATGTAATGCACGATCATTTGACTATCCAAAACGTATGAGTACCTAGGTTAAATCGATGGTTTAGGGGGTGTTTGGTATTTATGACTAAAGTTTAGTTCGTGTCAACTAAGAGTATTAAATATGGGCTTGATTTAAATATTCGATGTGATATAGACTAAACTTTAGTTGAGTGAAACCAAAGATCCCTTAAGTCTGAGAAGATATATATTGTTAACGCTAGGGAAAACCGATGTTGAAACCAGAGCTGAATCATCGGGTCATGTACGTTAGGCTGTCTCCAACATATTAGCAATCTTATCACATATTTTATTTACTATTTCAAACTTCACTCTATAAATAATACAACCTACAATACAAAATATTGTTTTGCATAACCATATATACGATCTTATAGAGAACCTTACAAAGAATGATGCTCAGTTGTAATAAAATTTATCCTGTGTCAAATCATATGTTTAAATGTCTATTACGGGTCTTAAGTATAGTCTAATATAAAACTAACTAGGTATGTGTCCGTGCGTTACCACGAGACGGGGGAGCGGCACCTAAGCTACAAATATATTTTTTGTTTATTTTTAAACAGTAAGCTATGTGTGGTCTGGTGGTTAGCTCCAAATTTTTAGAACAGAGGGGTGTGTGTTTGAGTGCTCGTTCTATACTATTTTTTGCAGGCGCTGGGCGTGGGGAGGGTGGAGCCGTGGTAGTACTGGTGGCCACATAAGGTTCTTAATATAGTAATATAGATTACACAGCAAGATAAATTTTTTAAAGACAAATTAACCTACGATTATCAAATATTTACTGTAGCATCATATGAGCGAATTATAAGCTAATTAGGCTTAGGTGGTGTTTGAATGCAATAGAGCTAATAGTTAGTAGCTAAAATTATTTGAAACATCCAAACACCCTAGCTAATAATTCAATTATTATCTATTTTTAATAAATTAGTTAAGAGTTAGGTAGTTATTTATTAGCTAGCTAATTCCACTAACATTTTTTAGCCAACTAACTATTAGTTCTAGTGTATTGAAACACGCCCTTAGTAAACCTGTCTTGTCATTTAGTTTTCATCTATGCGACTAATTCTATAATTAAATTATTCGATCTAGGACTAAAGTTTAGCGCAGGAACCAAACGCCCCCGGCGTGCTAATCCGAGCGTTTCTGGCATTGACGACAAGAAGCAGGTAAAAAAGAGGGTCCCATATATATAAGCTAGTTCTTCGGTGCTGAACATTGTGCCGATAAAACATTCTCGAATCTCGGCATGAGTCACGGTGTTGTGGCTAGTCTTTACACCGGATGTATACAAAATTATAGACATGTTTGGTTCAGCTTTTTTCTGACCAGCTTTTCCGAGAATCTAGCTGTGTAGAGAATCTGTCTGTGTAGAGAATTTGGATATCATTAGGATTACGTGCGGATAAAGATAAAGTTGTCCATGGAGCTCAGAATCTATAAAGTGACGGATTACTACTATTGTGATAACTCAACCGATTATATGTTTATGTTGATTTTCAATGGTTTTTAGTCAAACGAATTTTATAGAAACTGGCTGAAAAGCTGAGTGTTTGGCAGTCCGCAGCAGCTTTTGGTGGTCAGAAGCTGCGAAAAGCCGAAACAAACAGAGGCAATATCTACCGGTGCATTACTCCCCTTGTGCTAGACAGGATGGAAATCTCGTTTCTTAAAGTCAGCTAAAATGTAGCAGTATCAGTATTTTTTATTATATTTAAATAGATTTAATATAAAAAATATTCAGTTGTTAATTAAGTGATAATTATTATACATCAGATGTGAGATTTTTTTCTTAAAAAAGGACGGTCATCCCGCTGCCACTCCATATCTCTGCAGAATGATCTGCTTGTGACCCAAAAGTATTTTGAGAACACAAACATCTTCTGCCCGCCTTTTCAGCCTGCCAGCCTTGCAGGAACAGTTGTGAAATGTCGGGCAGGAAATGATAGCGCTACCGTTTTTCATTTTCTTGTGCATCTCGTTTGTCCTACTCTTCTGTCTTCTCCACCCAATCTTTGCTTGCTGCAGACAGACAAATAGCCAGCGAATAAGCTTTCTCCTTTTGCCTGCACCTGTTGACCATGTCTGTTCTCCTCGCCTCCCGGTCGTGCTCGTGCAACAACCGACGAGGCAGGCAGCAGTCCATGGTTTTTGCGTTTTTTTTAGAAACGGGTTTTGCAAACTTTTTTTTTAATTTGGAAGGGGGGTTTTGCGGTTTTGTGACGACTACATTTGGATACTGGCAGCAGAATCGTTTTTCATCCACCCTAGTTAATCAAACCCAACAAAAACAAACTATAGTCACATCTAACTCATATATATGGACCGCGTTCGGGAACCAACAGTATTTTAGAATTGCACAATACAATTCAGCTTAAGATTTATAATTGACATTCTTTCTTGCAGCACATTATCAAAGATAGAGAATCTAAAATGTTTGGATCTATGGTAGATAAAATTTATGTAGTTATGAGAATCACTAAATGTTGGATCTTTTATGGGCTTGACTCATTTATTGAATAAACTCTATGATCTGTAATGGTGGAGAATACCAATAGTACAATATTGGAAGTCCAAGAGTCTTTTGGCTTGACTTATATGGTGGGAATTATTCCACTTAATTTGAGAAGTTAAGAAACGGTCAAAGACGTGCCACGCGCGCGCGCCGCCGGTCGGGCTGGGCTCGGGCCGGGCGTGGCAGGCAGGCAGGCGGCGAGCGGGCGTGGTGTGGTTGTTTAACCACGGGAGTTTCAACTCCGGGTTAAACCTTTCAGCTGCCTGTCTCTTCGTTAGTTGCATCGTCCTTCAGCTGCCTGTCTCTTCGTCAGCTGCATCCGTGCCACATACGACCCTTCTCTTTCAGCTTCCCTCTATGAGAGGATAAGTAGGGGAGAACCCCTGTCACTTGGTACGCGTGAGCAGAACCTTTAGAGTCACAGTCCAGCTGCAAGTGAGGGTATTCCCATCTCGTGACTCTGCGCGCACAGAGCAGCGAGAGGACAGGTACCTCCGAAGCCCTTGCCATCCGAGACCTTGCACGGGGGATCGGCAATTAGGTTTTTGGGGAGCGTCTACGCGACTGCCCAAAACATCTTCTTCCTGACAACATGACAAGAGAAGCTGGACAAGGATCTGGATCATCAGAGCTCATGGGAGGGTATGATCAATTTATGTCCTTAATATTTTGCGTTCTGCATATTATATATGTTTCATATATTCATCTGTGTTGTTTCATATGTAGCAATGATTTTATCTCATCTGCTCTGTCATATTATAATATGTTATATCTGTTTGTTTTAATCTTACAGTTATCCTGTTTATATTACTATCTGTTTATTTTAAGTTGTTCCGTAATAATACTTGAACCATGTTTATATACTTATTATATTTATATGATTCATATACTTTGTGTTCTCATGATCCATATTGTTATGAATATATTTGAGATCACTATTTCTATGATTAATTATTTGATATATGTCATCATCATAATGTTAATTTATGGAATTAAAATGATATGAAAAATGCCTATAATTCTAACAATCCAAAAACCTAATGTTAGGCTTTTTTCTGTCAGAGGTTTTGCTGCTGTGCTAAAGCCTGATCCTTTTGATGGTAAAAACTTCTTGATATGGAAAGCTAAGATGGAATTGTGGCTTACTGCAATGTCTTGTTTTTATGCCGCTGAGGGCAAGCCTGTCAACTTACCTCCTGAGGATGGGGCTAAGTTTAAGGCTGAAGACAACCTCTTTCGAGGAGCAGTAATTAGCGCACTGGATACAAAATTCCAGAAAAGCTATATCATCCTTCCTACAAGGAAAGAGCTGTGGGATGCACTTATTGGAAAGTTTGGAGTTACCGACACTGGTAGCGAGCTGTATCTCATGGAGCAGCTGTATGACTACAAGATGGTTGAGAACCGATCTGTAGTGGAACAAGCTCATGAGTTTCAGACACTAGCTAAGGAACTCGAACTTTTTCCTTGTCCTTTGCCTGACAAGTTTGTGACTGGCGGTATAATCGCCAAGTTGCCACCTTCTTGGAAGGACTTTGCTACCTCTCTCAAACATAAGAGACAAGAGTTCAATGTGGAAGAGCTCATTGGTACTCTTGATGTTGAGGAAATGGCTAGAACAAAGGACAGTGGAAAAGGTGTTGAGACCTCTACTGCTAATGTGGTGAAGAAGAGAAACTTCCGCAAGTTCAACAAGAAGAAAAAACCAGAACACACAAGAGAACAAAAATAAACCTGTTCAAACAGCACAATTTAAAAAGAAGAACAACAACAACAAGGGAAAGGGAGGATGCTTTGTCTGTGGCAGTGATCAACATTGGGCTAGAGAGTGCCCTGATCGCAAGTTCACACAGGACAAGAAATCAGCTAATGTTGTAACCACTGAAACTGAAGATGGAACATCTGGGTATGGTAATTCTTTACCGTTTGTTCTTTTAGTTTGTAATTCGCCTGAGTGGTGGAAACATTCATGTGTGTGCTGATGCCTCTATGTTCACTTCGTACCAGGTCAGGAGGTCTGGTGCCTTGTTAATGGGAAATGGGTCGCGTGCTCATGTTCTTGGTGTTGGTATGGTCATTCTGAAGTTTACTTCGGGAAAGACGGTGCCATTGAAGAGCGTGCAACATGTGCCCTCTATCAAGAAGAATCTCGTTAGCGCTTCTATACTATGTCGAGATGGATACAAAGTTGTTCTTGAGTCTAATAAATGTGTTGTGTCGAAACATGGTACTTTTGTTGGTAAAGGATATGACTGCGGAGGCTTGTTCCGCTTATCACTGCATGATGTGTGTAATAAAATGGTGAATTCTGTTCATTTTTCTGATGAGTCAGATTTATGGCATTCACGTTTTTGTCATGCAAGCTTTGGCTATCTTATGCGGTTAGCAAATCTATATCTAATTCCTAAATTTAACTTGGTCAAGAAGTCTAAGTGCCATATGTGTGTTGAATCAAAACAATCCCACAAGCCTCACAAGGCTGTTGAGGCGAGGATTTTGGCACCTCTAGAACTTGTTCATTCTGATCTATGCGAGATGAATGGAATTTTGACCAAATGTGGTAAAAGATACTTTCTCACTTTTATAGATGACTCCACTAGATTTTGCTATGTGTATCTCTTAAAAACAAAAGATGAAGCATTCAATTATTTTAAGACCTATAAAGCGGAAGTTGAGAACCAACTTGAGAGAAAATAAAACGGTTAAGGTCCGATCGAGGTGGAGAATATTTCTCTAATGTGTTCGATGAGTTCTGCGTGGAACATGGTATTATTCATGAGAGGACACCGCCATTCTCACCACAATCCAATGGGATTGCTGAAAGGAAAAAACCGCACTCTAACAGATTTGGTGAATGCCATGTTGAGTAAAGCGGGATTATCCAAGGCATGGTGGGGTGAGGCGATTTTGACAACGTGTCATGTCCTGAATAGAGTTCCAACAAAGAACAAAGAGATCACACCATTTGAGGAATGGGAAAAGAGAAGATTAGATCTCTCATATTTGCGCACTTGGGGTTTCTTGGCTAAAGTGAATGTGCCAATCAACAAAAAGCGCAAACTTGGGCCTAAAACTGTTGATTGTATATTCCTTGGGTACTCTTTTCACAGCACTGGGTATAGGTTCTTAATTATAAAATCTGATGTGCCTGATATGTATGTTGATACTATCATGGAATCAAGAGACGCAACATTTTTTGAGAATGAGTTTCCCATGAAGAATACACCTAGTGATACAAGTCATGATACTATAATTCCCCATGAGCACGAACTGTCGATTCCTATAGATCATGCTGAGGATTCTCACGTGCACATCCCTGAGGAGGATGACACTATAGTCACTCGAAAGAGCAAGAGACAGAGGGTTGCAAAATCCTTTGGTAATGACTTTATAGTGTACCTTGTGGAAGACACACCAACTACCATTAGTGAGGCATATTACTCTCCTGATGCCGACTTATGGAAGGAAGCAGTAAGGAGTGAGATGGAATCTATTATGTCTAATGGAACTTGGGAGGTCGTTGGCCGTTCTTATGGTTGTCAACCTATAGGTTGCAAATGGATCTTCAAGAAAAAGCTTAGGCCTGATGGTACAATCGAGAGGTACAAGGCAAGGCTTGTGGCCAAAGGATATACCCAAAAGGAGGGTGAAGATTTCTTTGATACCTACTCACTAGTGGCTCGATTGACTACAATTCGCACATTAATAGTCGTGGCAGCCTCTTATGGTCTTATCATTCATCAGATGGATGTTAAGACAGCTTTCCTAAATGGAGAGTTGGATGAGGAGATCTACATGGATCAGCCCGAAGGGTTCATTGCGGATGGTCAAGAGAATAAGGTGTGCAGGTTGATAAAATCATTGTATGGCCTAAAACAAGCACCTAAGCAATGGCATGAAAAGTTTGATAATACTCTTACAGCTGCTGGCTTTGCTGTAAATGAATTTGACACGTGTGTGTATTATCGGTATGGTGGGGGTGAGTCTGTTATGCTGTGCCTTTATGTTGATGACATCTTGATCTTTAGATCAAATCTCAATGTGATTGAGGAAGTTAAAAATCTTCTATCGAGCAATTTCGAAATGAAAGATTTGGGAGAAGCTGATGTCATTCTTAACATCAAGCTTGTTAGAGAAGCTGATGGTGGGGTAACTCTGTTACAATCTCACTATGTGGAAAATGTATTGAGTCGCTTTGGTTTTAGTGACTATGATCCTGCTCCAACACCTTATGACCCTAGCATGCTATTGAGAAAGAATCGGAGAATAGCAAGGGATCAATTGACATACTCCCAGATCATTGGCTCGCTCATGTACCTTGCAAGTGCAACAAGGCCAGACATCTCTTATGCTGTGAGTAAGCTAAGTCGGTTTGTTTCGAAACCAGGAGATGATCACTGGCGTGCTCTTGAGAGAGTCTTGCGGTATTTGAAAGGTACTATGACATACGGTATTCATTATACTGGAAACCCAAAAGTGCTGGAAGGCTACTGTGATGCCAACTGGATTTCTGATGCTGACGAGCTTTATGCCACAAGCAGATATGTGTTTCTGTTTGGAGGTGGCGCTGTTTCCTGGAAGTCTTGCAAGCAGACTATCTTAACGAAGTCTACAATGGAAGCAGAACTCGCAACATTAGACACTGTGGGATTGAGGCCGAGTGGCTACGTGATTTCCTATTGGATTTACCGGTAGTTGAAAAACCGATACCGGCTATTTCCATGAACTGTGACAATCAAACGGTGATTACAAAGGTTAACATTTCTAGGAATAACATGAAGTCCACAAGGCATGTTAAGAGGAGATTGAAATCTGTCAGAAAGCTGAAAAACTCTAGAGTTATAACGGTGGATTATGTCCACACATCGAATAACCTGGCAGATCAATTCACTAAGGGTCTGTCACGCAATGTGATAGAAAGTGCATCGAGAGAAATGGGTATGAGACCGATGTGAAATCTACTCTAGTGGTGTCGGCGTTTCGAGACCGGGGGGTCCCTGGGCCGACGAGTGAATGTCGCCGCGTGCCCCAGCCCAGATGGGTCGGTGCGAGGCCGAGCGCGAAAGGGGGAAGTGAGGTGGCCGGAGATGGGCGTGAGAGAGGTGGAAATCCCGCGGCCTTCGTGTTCGTCCCGCGCCCAGGTCGGGTGCGCTTGCAGTAGGGGGTTACAAGCGTCCACGCGGGTGAGGGAGCGAGCGCCTGTCTCGTCCTCGTCCCCGCGCGGCCAACCCTCTCTAAGAGGGCCCTAGTCCTTCCTTTTATAGGCGTAAGGAGAGGATCCAGGTGTACAATGGGGGTGTAGCAGAGTGCTACGTGTCTAGCGGAGGAGAGCTAGCGCCCTAAGTACACGCCATCGTGACGGCCGGAGAGGTTTTGGCGCCCGGTTCGTGTGATGTCGTGGCCGTCGGAGGAGCGCTGGAGCCTGGCGGAGGGACAGCTGTTGGGGCTGTCGAGTCCTTGCTGATGTCCTTTTGCTTCCGTAAGGGGGCGGAGAGCTGCCGTCGTCAAGGAGCGTGCGGGGCGCCATCATTGCCTATCTGGCGGAGCGAGCCAGATGGGACGCCGGTCTTATTCCCCGTAGCCTGAGTCAGCTTGGGGCAGGGTAATGATGGCGCCTCCCGTTGATGTGGCCGGCCCGCGCCCTAGGTTGGGCGATGTGGTGGCTCCTCCGAGGTCGAGGTCGAGTCTGTCTTCCGTGGCCATGGTCGAGTCCGAGCCCCTGGGTCGAGCGAGGTGGAGACCGTCGGCTGAGGCCAGGGCTGAGCGGAGCGGAGTTCGCCGTCTTCAGGGGCTGAGCCCAAGTCCGAGCCCTGGGTCGGGCGGAGCGGAGTTCGCCGTCTTCCGGGGCTGAGCCCGAGTCCGAGCCCTGGGTCGGGCGGAGCGGAGTTTGCCGTCTTCAGGGGCTGAGCCCAAGTCCGAGCCCTGGGTCGGGCGGAGCGGAGCTTCCAATGGCGCCTGAGGTCGGGCCTGACTGCTTGTCAGCCTCACTCTGTCAGATGGCACTGCAGTCGGTGCGGCGCAGGCGGCGCTGTCCTTCTGTCAGGTCGGTCAGTGGAGCGTCGAAGTGACTGCGGTCACTTCGGCTCTGTCGACTGAAGGGCGCGCGTCAGGATAATGGTGTCAGGCCACCTTTGCATTAAATGCTCCTGCGATTTGGTCAGTCGGCGCGGCGATTCGGTCAGGGTTGCTTCGTAGCGAAGACAGGGCCTCGGGCGAGCCGAAAATGTGTTCGTCGCTGGAGGGGGGCCTCGGGCGAGACGGAGATCCTCCGGGGTCGGCTGCCCTTGTCTGAGGCTTGGCTCGGGTGAGGCGTGATCGAGTCCCTCGAATGGACCGATCCCTGACTTAATCACACCCATCAGGCCTTTGCAGCTTTATGCTGATGGGGGTTACCAGCTGAGAATTAGGAGCCTTGAGGGTACCCCTAATTATGGTCCCCGACAGTAGCCCCCGAGCCTCGAAGGGAGTGTTAACACTCGCTTGGAGGCTTTTGTCGCACTTTTTTGCAAGGGGACCAACCTTTCTCGGTTGCGTTTTGTTCCGGTGGGTGCGCGCGAGCGCACCCGTCGGGTGTAGCCCCCGAGGCATCGGAGGAGTGGTTTGACTCCTCCGAGGTCTTAATGCCTCGCGTAATGCTTTGGCTGGTCTGGTCGTTCCCTCATGCGAGCTGGCCGTAGCCCGGGTGCACGGTCGGGTCCCAAGTTCTCGGGCTGGTATGTTGACGCTGTCAACGGTTTGGCCGGAGCCGGGTTTGCGAGAGCAGCCCCCGAGCCTCTGCACAGGGCGAGAGGACGATCAGGGACAGGCTCGACTTTTTTACATACGCCCCTGCGTCACCTTTCCGCAAGGAGGAGGGGGGAAAGCGCCATGTTGCCCTCGATGGGCGCCGAACATGGTGTCTCCGGTGAGCTGCTGGCGGGTAATCCGACCGGACGTCCGTGCCCCATTTGCTAGGGGTCGGCTAGAGGCCCAGAGGCGCGCCCAAAAGTACCTGCGGGTGATCTGTCGGACCCGGTTCCCTGTCGACGGGGTCCGAGGGCTTGATGCCTCCCTCTGATGGGATTCCGTTACAAGATTGTTCCCGCTGGTCTCGGAAATGTCCTAGGGTACCTCGGGAGCGCAGCCCGAGCCTTGGTTATGTATCGAACGTACCCATGGTCATCCCTCACTCTGTGTCTGAGGCGGCTGTGAACCCTTCGAGGGCCAGCCTTCGAACCCCTGATCAGTAGTGGGCGTGGAGCTCGAGTAGCCTGAGGCGGTCGTTAAACCCTTCCGAGGGGCCGGCCTTCGAACCTCTGACCAGTAGTGGGTGTGGAGCCCACGCGCTCTGAGGCGGCTGTTGAACCCCTCCGAGGGGCCAGCCTTCGAACCTCTGATCAGTAGGGAGGCTCGGAGCCTGGTTCCTTCCCGGAGAAGGATACTTTTCGGGGTATCCCCCTTTCCTGGTCCCTGTTGTAAGAGAGAGAAAGAGGAAAAGGAAAAGGATGCGGAATTTGAACAACGTGGTGTACCTTTTTTGACGCGGTCATTATGGCGAAGGCGAAGCGTCGCTCGCTTCCCCTGCCAGAGGCGCCGCCTGTCCCGCCGCGGAGTTAATGCGACGGGGCGAGAGGTTCGTGGGGCGGCCGTTGCGCGTGCGCGGGCCGTTCGAGGAACGGAACACGGGCGCGTCGTCTTCACGCCGTGAGAGAGGGTTCTCTCGCTGCCCCCGGATGGGAGGTAAGCTTGGCTGACGACGTGACCGCTGCTCCTGCCCGCCTGCCAGCGCCATTACTGCCGGCCCATTTTTGGCCGCATTGACCGTCACGCCAGGCTGGCGCTGCTGGGTCGTGCGCTGGGTCGCCTTGAGTCGCGGTATTGGTTCCACAGTCGAGGAGGCGCGGTAGTGGCGCGGGCGGTGGTGCAGTTGCTCGCACGCAGCATCCGGCGCGCCGGTTGCATGACGCGTGGGCCTGGGCCTCCATGCTGGGCGTGTTGGAAGTCGGAGAAGTGCGCCCACTTGGCGCGGTTGCATGCCGCCTGCATGGTTACCCGCCCTTTCGCCCGCTGGTCTGGGCAAAAGTGGAGGGCCGCTTGTAACCGCTGGGTGGTTGCTTGCACCGCGCGCGACGGTTTGGCTTCTTCTGCTCTGGGCCGGCTTGCATGACGTGTCGGACCCAGCCCCCGCGCCGTAGGGGGAGGACCTTGGAGCGTGTTGGAGAAGACTCGGCCCGCGACAGCTGGGGACGCAAGTAGGGAGAGTCGCCTTTAAAAGGAGGGTGACCCCCTTGAAAGGCGACCATGTCTTCGCGCTCCCTTATGCATCGTGTCTTTCCACCTTCCGAGCCCCCGGATGGGGGATGCCCGCAGTCCTTCCGCCTTGTCGTTGGGGGAACGCAACTCCGTGGGAGTTGGTATCTTTCAGCCATCGTTCGGCTTCAAGGATTTTCATCACGCAGCCCGGCTGGACCCCTCCGCCGGCGGTCACCCAAGACGGTGACCTCCAGCCCCTGGATGGGGAGAGGCAAGCCGGACTGTGATCTTGGTCCCGCCCTCAGCTTCAAGGATGTTCACCATCCTTGCTGGGGCGGAGAGCGAGGCGAGCCGGGGCTCTACCTCCCGCGTGGGCCGGCTGGCCACCTCTTCTTCCAGCTTCTGGTGGTGGCAACCATCCTCCAGCTCTGCGGAGGAGGCATCCTCCAGCCATGTCGGGGAAGGCGAACTGTTGCTGCCCAGCTAGGATGCAACATTCCGCCCTCTTCCTCGCTTTCGTGGTGAGGACGGGAACGAGGACCTGCCGGTGCGCTTCGGAGCGGCCCGCTCTTTGGCTTTGATGGCTGGTTCGCGTCCCTTGAGCGGGAACGCGAACGAGAGCCTTACGGCAGTCGCGTCCGTCCTGGGACCATGGCTGCTGCTGCAGAGGTCGCTGGCGAGTCACCCGGAACTCGTCGCCCCGCAGGCTCCCCGGTGAGGAGGTTGTTCATACCCGCGGGGACGGAACCGGAGTTCCGTTTGTAATGGCACTTTGAATGCCAGTGTTTTTGTTCATTGTGGTTGTCGAGGCCTGAACATGTATGTATTTTTGGCACGGAGCCGTGTTTTTCCTCATTTTCGAGCACTAAGACTCGCCTGTTGGTTGTCTGAACCGCTTCACCAAGCGTGAGTTGCCCCGTGTAAAGGTGACGAGTGAGGTATCCGTATCCCGGAGGCGTAGGAGTCCCTCGGCTCGGTCAGCCTTGTCGTCTGAGGCTTCTCTTGCTTAGTTAAAGGAACCCCTCGGTCGCTCTTCGATGAGCCGAGGCCAGGGGTAGCGATGTCAGCGCGAACAGAGGCAGAGTTGGCTCGAAAAGAAGACCTGGTCGGCCGAAGCCTGGCCAGGTCGTTCGTTAGCGGGACCGACGCCGGAGTTGATCTTCCGAGGCCTCGGGCTGGGCTGATGTCTTCGGGGGACAGCTGGCCGAGGCCTCGGGGTGACTAGCTGAGCCGCCTGCTCGGGCCGGATTCTCGGAGAAGATCTTGGCGGCGATGGCCCGGGCGTGGTGATGATGTCGTCCTTCAGAGTGGAGATCCTCGGACCGCGTCGCCGTCCGAGGCCAGGTCGGACCTCGCCGAAGGTGTAGTTGACGCCGAGGGTGCTGCTGCTTCCTTCAACCGTCAAGATCCGAGCCTGCGGGATCGGATCATCTTGTAGCTTGTGTTTTCTACGGCCGCCGAGGCCCAAACACACCCTCGCCGTGTTGTAAAGCTGCGTCTCTTTTCCTCTTGTTTCGAGTATCTGGACTTTTTCGTCGGTAACAGAATTGTCTGTGTGAGCGAGAGTTGCTTCTCGCGGAAGGTGATGAGTGAGGTATCCGTATCCCGGAGGCGTAGGAATCCCTCGGCTCGGTCGGCCTTGCCACTTACGCGCACTCTTATCCGTCCATAGGGTTCTGCCACCGACGCAGTCGAGAAGGCTCGAAGAATCGCTTCGACAGAGGAGCTTTCGAACGTGGAGACTTGTTCGGTCCGCGGAGTCACTTATCCGAACGTGAGTTACTTATCGCAGAAGGTGATGAGTGAGGTATCCGTATCCCGGAGGCGTAGGAGTCCCTCGGCTCGGTCAGCCTTGGCTGCTTACGTGTACTCCGTCGTTTTCAGGATCCACTTTCGAAGTAGTCGAAAAGCACGAAAGACATTCTGGCAGAAAGGATCTTTTTTCGAGGAAAAAATTCGACGCAGAGGGGGTTCCCCCCTTTTAGCCCCCGAGGGAGGGTCGGGCTTTGCCGAGGCAAGGCTGACCCTTCCTTGATGACTAAACTTTGCGTGGGAGCGAGGTATATGAACAACTTGAAAACATCTTAAGGGTAGAAGCGACGTAGCTGTTGGATGTTCCAAGCGTTGCTGTAGACCTCGCCTTGACTGTTGGCCAGCTTGTACGTTCCGAGCTTCAGAACTTTGGCGATGACGAATGGCCCCTCCCAGGGGGGCGTGAACTTGTGCCGCCCTCGGGCGTCTTGTCGCAGCCGAAGCACCAGGTCGCCCACCTGGAGGTTTCGGGACCGGACCCCTCGGGCGTGGTAGCGTCGCAAGGACTGCTGGTACCGCGCCGAGTGCAGCAAGGCCTTGTCCCGAGCCTCTTCCAGATGGTCCAGCGAGTCTTCTCGATTAACTTGGTTGCTTTGGTCAGCATAGGCCCTTGTCCTCGGGGAACCATATTCCAAGTCTGTGGGCAAGATGGCCTCGGCCCCATAGACTAGAAAGAACGGCGTGAAGCCCGTGGCTCGGCTCGGCGTTGTCCTCAGGCTCTAGGCCACCGAGGGGGTTCCTTCATCCTTCGCTTGCCGAACTTGTTGAGGTTGTTGTAGATCCGAGGCTTGAGTCCTTGTAGAATCATGTCGTTGGCACACTCTACTTGCCCATTTGACATGGGGTGAGCCACGGCGGCCCAGTCCACCCGGATGTGATGATCCTCGCAGAAGTCCAGGAACTTTCTGCCGGTGAACTAGGTGCCGTTGTCGGTGATGATGGAGTTCGAGACCCCGAAGCGATGGATGATGTTGGTGAAGAACGCCACCGCCTGCTCGGACCTGATGCTGTTTAGGGGTCGGACCTCGATCCACTTGGAGAATTTGTCGATGGCGACCAACAGGTGCGTGTAGCCCCCGGGTGCCTTCTGCAAGGGGCCGACGAGGTCCAGACCCCACACAGCAAAAGGCCAGGTGATGGGTATCGTCTGCAGAGCCTGGTAGGCAGGTGGGTCTGCCTCGCGTAGAACTGACACCCTTCGCAGGTGCGGACAATTCTAGTGGTGTCGGCCACCGCCGTCGGCCAGTAGAATCCTTGCCGGAAAGCGTTTCCGACAAGGGCTCGAGGCGTTGCGTGATGGCCGCAAGCCTCCGAGTGTATCTCTCGTAGGAGTTCCTGACCTTCGGTGATGGAGATGCATCGCTGGAGGATGCCCGAGGGGCTACGGTGGTAGAGCTCCTTCCCATCTCCCAGCAAGACGAACGACTTGGCGCGTCGCGCCAACCGCCAAGCCTCGGCTCGATCGAGGGGTAGCTCTCCTCGGTGGAGATATTGCAGGTACGGGGTCTGCCAGTTTTGGTTAGGCGTGACCCCGCTTCGCTCCCCCTCGACGCGCAGTGCCTCACCCTCGGGGGCCGTGGGTGCCTCGGGCTGAACCGAGGGCGCCTCGGGCTGAGCTGAGGGTGCCTCGGGCCGTGCCGAGGATGCCTCGGACTGAGCCGAGGGTACCTCGGGCTGGGCCGAGGGTGCCTCGGGCTCGGGCGTGTTGTCGATCTTGATGGAGGGTTGATGCAGGTCTCGGGAGAAGACGTCTGGGGGAACCGTTGTTCGCCCCGAGGCTATTTTAGCCAGCTCATCCACAGTCTCGTTGTAGCGCCGGGCGATGTGGTTGAGCTCGAGCCCGTAGAACTTGTCTTCCAGGCGCCGAACCTCATCGCAGTAGGCCTCCATCTTCGGGTCGTGGCAGTGGGAGTTCTTCATGACTTGGTCGATGACGAGCTGCGAGTCACCGCGAGCGTCGAGGCGTCGGACCCCTAGCTCGATGGCGATCCGCAACCCGTTAACCAGAGTCTCGTACTCAGCCACATTGTTGGACGTCGGGAAATGGAGGCGTAGCACGTAGCGTAGGTGCTTCCCGAGGGGCGAGATGAAGAGTAGGCCTGCGCCGGCTCCTGTCTTCATCAGCGACCCGTCGAAGAACATGGTCTAGAGCTCCGGTTGGATCGGAGCTGTTGGGAGCTGGGTGTCGACCCATTCAACCACGAAGTCCACCAAGACCTGGGACTTGATGGCCTTTCAAGGGGCGAACGAGATTGTTTCACCCATGATTTCCACCGCCCACTTTGCAATCCTACCCGAGGCCTCTCGGCACTGGATGATCTCCCCCACGGGGAAGGATGACACCACAGTTACCGGATGGGACTCGAAGTAGTGTCGCAGCTTCCGCCGCGTCAGGATCACCGCATACAGCAGCTTCTGAACTTGTGGGTAGCGGATCTTGGTTTCGGACAGTACCTCGCTGATGAAGTAGACTGGCCTCTGAACGGGCAATGCATGCCCCTCTTCTTGCCTCTCGACCACAATCGCGGCGCTAACCACCTGAGTGGTCGCGGCGACGTAGATCAAGAGGGCTTCTCCGGCAGCTGGGGGCACCAAGATAGGCGCATTGATGAGGAGCGCCTTCAGGTTCCCGAGGGCTTCCTCGGCCTCAGGGGTCCAAGTGAAGCACTCGACCTTCCTTAAGAGGCGGTACAGAGGCAGACCTCTTTCGCCGAGGCGTGAGATGAAACGGCTTAGAGCCGCGAGACATCCCATGACCATTTGTACGCCTTTTAAGTCTTTGATGGGCCCCATGCTGGTGATGGCTGCGATCTTCTCCGGGTTGGCTTCGATGCCCCGCTCGGAGACGATGAACCCCAAGAGCATGCCTCGGGGCACCCCGAAGATACACTTTTCGGGATTGTGCTTCACGCCTTTCGCCTTGAGACATCGGAATGTCACTTCAAGGTCGGAAAGGAGGTCGGAGGCTTTCCTCGTCTTGACTACGATGTCATCGACGTAGGCCTCGATCGTCCGGCCAATGTGTTCGCCGAACACATGGTTCATGCACCGCTGGTACGTCGCGCCCGCATTCCTCAAGCCAAACGGCATGGTGACATAGCAGTACATGCCGAAGGGCGTGATGAAAGAAGTCGCGAGCTGGTCGGACTCCTTCATCCTGATTTGGTGATACCCGGAGTAGGCATCGAGGAAAGACAGGGTTTTGCACCCAGCAGTGGAATCCACGATTTGATCGATGCGAGGCAGAGGGTAGGGAACCTTCGGACATGCTTTATTTAGACCAGTGTAGTCTACACATATCCGCCATTTCCCTCCTTTCTTTCTCACAAGCACAGGGTTGGCAAGCCATTCGGGATGGAATACCTCTTTGATGAACCCTGCCGCCATTAGCTTGTGGATCTCCTCGCCTATGGCCCTGCGCTTTTCTTCGTCGAATCGGCGCAGAGGCTGCTTGACGGGTCGGGCTCCGGCTCGGATGTCCAGCGAGTGCTCGGCGACATCCCTCGGTATGCCGGGCATGTCCGAGGGACTCCACGTGAAGACGTCGGCATTCACGCGGAGAAAGTCGACGAGCACTGCTTCCTATTTGGGATCGAGCTCAGAGCCGATCCGGATCTGCTTGGAGGTGTCACTGCCGGGGTCGAGGGGGACGGACTTAACCGTCTCCGCTGGCTCGAAGTTGCCAGCATGACGCTTAACGTCTGGCACCTCCTTAGAGAGGCTCTCCAGGTCGGCGATGAGGGCCTCGGACTCGGCGAGGGCCTTGGCGTACTCCACGCACTCCACGTCGCATTCGAACGCGTGTTTGTATGTGGGGCCGACGGTGATGACCCCGTTGGGGCCCGACATCTTGAGCTTGAGGTAGGTGTAGTTGGGGACGGCCATGAACTTCGCGTAGCATGGCCTTCCCAGTACCGCGTGGTAGGTTCCTCGGAACCCGACCACCTCGAACGTCAGGGTCTCCCTTCGGAAGTTGGAGGGTGTTCCGAAGCAGACGGGAAGGTCGAGTTGTCCGAGGGGCTGGACGCGCTTCCCGGGGATGATCCAATGGAAAGGCGCAGCGCCTGACCGGACCGAGGACAGATTGACACGCAGGAGCCCGAGGGTCTCGTCGTAGATGATGTTGAGGCTGCTGCCTCCGTCCATGAGGACCTTGGTGAGCCTGACGTCGCCGATGACGGGGTCGACAACGAGCGGGTATTTTCCCGGGCTCGGCATGTGGTTGGGGTGGTCGGCTTGGTCGAAGGTGATGGGCTTGTCGGACCAGTCTAGGTAGACTGGCGCCGCCACCTTCACCGAACAGACCTCCCGACGCTCTTGCTTGCGGTGCCGAGCTGAGCCGTTCGCCGCTTGCCCACCGTAGATCATGAAGCAGTCGCGGACCTCGAGGAACTCTCCTGCCTGGTGATCTTCCTTCTTGTCGTCGTCGCGAGGCCTGCCACCCTCCGCGGGTGGCCCGGCCCTGTGGAAGTGGCGCCGAAGCATGGCGCACTCCTCAAGGGTGTGCTTGACGGGCCCCTGGTGATAGGGGCACGGCTCCTTGAGCATCTTGTCGAAGAGGTTGGCACCTCCGAGGGGTTTCCGAGGGTTCTTGTACTCAGCGGCGGCGACAAGGTCCGCGTCGGCGGCGTCGCGCTTCGCTTGCGACTTCTTCTTGCCCTTCTTCTTGGCGCCGCGCTGAGTTGACGCCTCGGGGGCATCTTCCGATGGGTGGCCCTAGGGCTGCTTGTCCTTCCGGAAGATAGCCTCGACTGCCTCCTGGCCAGAGGCGAACTTGGTGGCGATGTCCATCAGCTCGCTCGCCCTGGTGGGGGTCTTGTGACCCAGCTTGCTCACTAGGTCGCGGCAGGTGGTGCCGGCGAGGAACGCGCCGATGACATCCGAGTCGGTGATGTTGGGCAGCTCGGTGCGCTGCTTCGAGAATCGCCGGATGTAGTCCCGGAGAGACTCTCCCGGCTGCTGTCGGCAGCTTCGGAGGTTGCTGGAATTCCCAGGGCGCACGTACGTGCCCTGGAAATTGCCGGTGAAGGCTTGGACCAGGTCGTCCCAGTTGGAGATCTGCCCCGGAGGCAGGTGCTCCAACCAGGCGCGAGCGGTGTCGGAGAGGAACAGGGGGAGGTTGCGGATGATGAGGTTGTCATCGTCTGTTCCACCCAGTTGGCAGGCCAGCCGGTAGTCCGCGAGCCACAGCTCCGGTCTTATCTCCCCCGAGTACTTTGTGATAGTAGTCGGGGGTCGGAACCGGGTCGGGAACGGCGCCCATCGTATGGCCCGGCTGAAGGCCTGCAGACCGGGTGGTTCGGGCGAGGGACTCCGATCCTCCCCGCTGTCGTAGCGTCCTCCACGCCTGGGGTGGTAGCCTCGGCGCACCCTCTCGTCGAGGTGGGCCCGACGGTCGCGGTGATGGTGCTCGTTGCCGAGGCGTCCCGGGGCCGCAGGCGCTGTGTTGCGCGTGCGCCCGGAGTAGACCGAGGCTTCCCGCATGAACCGGGAAGTCGCGGCGCGATGTTCCGAGGGGTGCCCCTGCCTTCGAGAGGCAGAGCTTTCGGCCCGCCGGACCGTGGCGCCCTCCAGGAGATTCTTGAGTTCTCCCTGGATTCGCCGCCCCTCGGTGGTCGTTGGCTCTGGCATCGCACGGAGAAGCATTGCTGCTGCAGCCAGGTTCTGGCCGACCCCACTGGAAGCGGGTGGCGGCCTCATCCTGACATCGTCGGCGATGCGGTGCTGGAAGCCTTGGGGTAGATGACGCATTTCTCCGGCCGGAGGTTGGCCCGCCCATTCCTGCCCGACGTCCCGGTGGATCGGCTCAAGCGCTCCTGCTCCCTCGTCGAGCCTGGCCTGCACCCCGCGGACTTGCTCAAGCTGTGGGTCATGGCCCCCTGCCTGAACGGGGACCACAGCTAGCTCTCGTAGGATGTCAACGCGAGGCACCGACCTAGGGAGATCACCGTCCCCCGGCATACCGAGATGGTTGCCTTCGGAGGGACCCCCTAGATCGACGTGGAAACATTCGCGGCTTGGGCCGCAGTCCTCGTCGCCGAGGCTGCGGCTTCCATCGGAACAGTCGGAAAGGCAGTAATCGCATGCGGTCATGAAGTCCCACATGGCACTGGGGTCGCCAAGTCCAGAGAAATCCCAACAGGAGTCGGGCTCGTCATCTTCCTCGGACCCCGAGGGCCCGTAGGTCGAGACGTCCGTCAGCCGGTCCTAGGGTGACCGCATACGATACCCCAGAGGGTTTGGACTCGCCTCTACGAGAGCGTCCGCCGAAGCGAAGCCGCTTGGAGGGTCGAGGCTGAATCCAAGGGGCATGAGATGGGAATCGGTCGGTACCTCTTGGTCGACGGGCGGCGATGAAGTCGCGTCGGGGACTGACTGCTCTGTCGTCTCAGGTACGAGGGTGACATCCAGCAAGCCTTTCGCGAGCGTGCTGGCATCGTCTGTTTGCTCGGAATTGGCGTGTTGCGGGGAGACGGCGCTCGTCTTCGTCTCAAACACGAGGTCGATGCCCGACACGCCCCTCGTTGGGGCGCTGGCGCCGTCGACTCGCTCGACAGCCGACGAGGTGCTGCCTCCTGCTTGGCCTTGGTTGCCCCACCTCCTCCTCCGTCGGCGGGGGAGAGGACGGGGTGAGCTCGAATGTTGTTCTTCCACCACGCGGGGAAGACGTCGTCGATTCCGCTGCCGGCGGGCGGGCTGTCGGCCGCCATTGTCGCCGTCGCACGGCGGGGGAAGGAGTATCATGTCGTAGCTGCCGTCGAGGGACATGAACTCAAGACTCCCGAAACGGAGCACCGTCCCGGGCCAGAGAGGTTGCTGGAGACTGCCCATCTGGAGCTTGACGGGAAGCTGTTCGTCAACACGCAGCAGGCCCCTACCTAGCGCGCCAACTGTCGGCGTTTCGAGACCGGGGGGTCCCTGGGCCGACGAGTGAATGTCGCCGCGTGCCCCAGCCCAGATGGGTCGGCGCGAGGCCGAGCGCGAAGGGGGGAAGTGAGGTGGCCGGAGATGGGCGTGAGAGAGGTGGAAATCCCGCGGCCTTTGTGTTCGTCCCGCGCCCAGGTCGGGTGCGCTTGCAGTAGGGGGTTACAAGCGTCCACGCGGGTGAGGGAGCGAGCGGCCTCACGCGAGCGCATGTCTCGTCCTCGTCCCTGCGCGGCCAACCCTCTCTAAGAGGGCCCTGGTCCTTCCTTTTATAGGCGTAAGGAGAGGATCCAGGTGTATAATGGGGGTGTAGCAGAGTGCTACGTGTCTAGCGGAGGAGAGCTAGCGCCCTAAGTACACGCCATCGTGGCGGCCGGAGAGGTTTTGGCGCCCGGTTTGTGTGATGTTGTGGCCGTTGGAGGAGCGTTGGAGCCTGGCGGAGGGACAGGTGTCGGGGCTGTCGAGTCCTTGCTGACATCCTTTTGCTTCCGTAAGGGGGCGGAGAGCTGCCGTCGTCAGGGAGCGTGCGGGGCGCCATCATTGCCTATCTGGCGGAGCGAGCCAGATGGGACGCCGGTCTTGTTCCCCGTAGCCTGAGTCAGCTTGGGGCAGGGTAATGATGGCGCCTCCCGTTGACGTGGTCGCCCCGCGCCCTAGGTTGGGCGATGTGGTGGCTCCTCTGAGGTCGAGGTCGAGTCTGTCTTCTGTGGCCGTGGTCGAGTCCGAGCCCCTGGGTCGGGCGAGGCGGAGACCGTTGGCTGAGGCCAGGGCTGAGTCCGAGCCCTAGGGTCGAGCGAAGCGGAGTTCATCGTCTTCTAGGGCTGAGCCCAAGTCCGAGCCCTGGGTCGGGCGGAGCGGAGTTCGCCGTCTTCAGGGGCTGAGCCCAAGTCTGAGCCCTGGGTCAGGCGGAGCGGAGTTCGCCGTCTTCAGGGGCTGAGCCCAAGTCCGAGCCCTGGGTCGGGCGGAGCGGAGTTCGCCGTCTTCCGGGGCTGAGCCCGAGTCCAAGCCCTGGGTCGGGCGGAGCGGAGTTCGCCGTCTTCAGGGGCTGAGCCCAAGTCCGAGCCCTGGGTCGGGCGGAGCGGAGCTTCCTATGGCGCCTGAGGTCGGGCCTGACTGCCTGTCAGCCTCACTCTGTCAGATGCCACTGCAGTCGGTGCGGCGCAGGCGACGCTGTCCTTCTGTCAGGTCGGTCAGTGGAGCGGCGAAGTGACTGCGGTCACTTCGGCTCTGTCGACTGAAGGGCGTGCGTCAGGATAATGGTGTCAGGCCACCTTTGCATTAAATGCTCCTGCGATTTGGTCAGTCGGCGCGGCGATTCGGTCAGGGTTGCTTCTTAGCGAAGACAGGGCCTCGGGTGAGCCGGAAATGTGTTCGTCGCTGGAGGGGGGCCTCGGGCGAGACGAAGATCCTCCGGAGTTGGCTGCCCTTGTCCGAGGCTAGGCTCGGGCGAGGCGTGATCGAGTCCCTCGAATGGACCGATCCCTGACTTAATCGCACCCATCAGGCCTTTGCAGCTTTATGCTGATGGGGGTTACCAGCTGAGAATTAGGAGCCTTGAGGGTACCCCTAATTATGGTCCCCGACAAGTGGTAACCTGCTCTATGTGATCGGAGATCCCGTGAAGTAGAGTGGAGAAACAAGCTAGGAGTAGATTGTGAGGAAAGATCCCTTCTTTAACTCATTTCTGATGCACATCTTTCCTATCTGTAAGGCAGGATGGTATTTACCTTAATGTATTCCAAGAGTCTTATAAAGGTAAGATGTTGTCCTACAGAACATCTTCTGAGGAATACACCTATATGAGTCAGACTGCTGGTCACAGTATATGGGACTTGGGTAATCCCTAAATACTCATGAAAGGCACTGAAGTGTGACTTATATGCTTCTAAACAGCGGGGATGCCCTTTTGCAGCCTAGTATCAGCAAAGGATTTGAGTGAATCTCACTTCGCACAAAACTGTCAATTCAAGGCTTAGTCCATTGTTCAGTTGTGAATGAGTGAAACTCTTATTCTACATGGATGTTCAACTTAACAGTCTACATCGAAACACTGGTATATCAAAGGATTGTGATTCTGATACTACATCATTATAAATCCTAGAGTTTGGTGGGGATTGTTGGATCTTTTATGGGCTTGGCCCATTTATTGAATAAACTCTATGGTGTGTAATGGTGGAGAATACCAATAGTACCATATTGGAAGTCCAAGGGTCTTTTGGCTTGACTTATATGGTGGGAATTATTCCACTTAATTTGAGAAGTCAAGAAACGGTCAAGGGTGTGCCACACGCGCGCGCGCCGCCGCCACCGCCGGCCGGGCCGGGCTTAGGCCGGGCATGGCGTGGCGTGGCAGGCAGGCAGGCAGGCGGCGAGCGGGCGTGGTGTGGTTGTTTAACCGCGGGAGTTTCAACTCCGGGTTAAACCTTTCAGCTGCCTGTCTCTTTGTCAGCTGCATCCCTTGTCCTTCAGCTGCCCGTCTCTTGGCGTGCCGCATATGACCCTTCTCCTTCAGCTTCCCTCTGCGAGAGGATAAGTAGGCGAGAACCCCTGTCACTTGGTACGCGTGAGCAGAACCTTCAGAGTCACAGTCCAGCCGTAAGTGAGGGTATTCCCATCTCGTGACTCTGCGCGCACAGAGCAGCGAGAGGGCAGGTGCCTCCGAAGCCCTTGCCGTTCGAGACCTTGCACGGGGGATCGGCGATTAGGTTTTTGGGGAGCGTCTACGCGACTGCCCAAAACATCTTCTTCCTGACGACATAACAAGAGAAGCTGGACAAGGATCTGGATCATCAGAGCGCATGGGAGGGTATGATCAATTTATATCCTTAATATTTTGCGTTCTGCATATTATATATGTTTCATATATTCATTTGTGATGTTTCATATGTAGCAATGATTTTATCTCATCTGTTCTGTCATATTATAGTATGTTATATCTGTTTGTTTTAATCTTATAGTCATGATGTTTATATTACTATCAGTTTATTTTAAGTTGTTCCGTAATAATAGTTGAACCATGTTTATATACTTATTATATTTATATGATTCATATACTTTATGTTCTCATGATCCATATTATTATGGATATATTTGAGATCACGATTTCAATGGTTAATTATTTGATATATGTCATCATCATAATGTTAATTTATGGAATTAAAATGATATGGAAAATGCCTATAATTCTAACACTAAGTAACTAAACACGACCATTGTTATATCGCTAGACATATGAAAGAGGACAAGCAACTAATATATATGGTTGTATAATTATATTACTAGACATGTGAAAGAGGTGATCTCTCTTGCTCTATTATTATTACTCGGACACACTTGACAATCTCATTTTTTTCAAAGAGTTAAATAACTTTAGATTCTCTATAGAGTTAATACATTGTCGCCCTCTCATTATCTTTGAATACTCTTCGGTCTATTGTCCTTTGATCATTCAATCCACCGCTCTACATCATCACACCACAATGATACACCAAGAGGCTACACGATAGCCTACGCTACTCCAGCAAAGCCGCAGTGAAACATGTAATGCACCTATGACAAGAAACACAGAAACATAAAGATTACATCATCCTCTACACATTGGAAAGAAAAATGGGAAAATAAAAACGTAAGTACAAGAGAACCTTGAATTCCTTCATCCCAAACCATGGCATAATCTAGTTCGTGGGCAGAGTCATCCCACTTTACAACTCATCCCAATGTATGGGTTGATTTATGTGTGATTCGAGTGTCTCTTCTTTTAGGTCAAACTCTAATTCAAGTATATTCGTGCATGAATTGATGATAAAAACGAGGGGGTATTGCTAGAACTGTTGTACGATTGTTCTCATCCTTGTCTAAGCATAAAGGCATGACAACATGAAGAAATGAATTTCAGTGCCTACAAATTTAGAGTGGCACACAAGGTAAAATGGTCAAAATATTTGATCCGAGTATGACTAGTTTTTATCTTCCATGACAAACTTTTTATCTAGGCAATGTCTGTAGAAGAGATAAAGGGAAATTTTTTAGGAAGATGCCAGATGAATTATACACGGGCTTGAGGAGAAAAAGCGGAAAACTGAAGGGCGACATGCAATTTTCAAGCCGCTAGCGCATTTGGTAGAGAGTATGTGCAAACTATTAGGGGTGAACAGATGTGGGTTCGGTGCATTCTATGAGCGAGATGTTAGCCAACGGTTAATTAGGAAGACGATTGAACCTAAACATAGGGTAACAATGACAATGTATTAAAAGTATGAATAATGAAACTCTTCGGTCTGACAGTCGGCCAAAAACAGTTTGTAATATTTGCATCCCTGTACTGGGGCAATAATAGCGTGTTTGGTTTGAGTGATGAGGCAACCCATCATTTTCTCACACCTCGCTTTCTTTCGGTTTATGGAATGGAATGAGTTGGTTCATCACCATTTCATTCCTCATAGGATAATTATTAGGAATAATATGAGATACGATTTTATTCCACCAAATTGTTGAATGGACTCATGATGTACTATCTCATCTAAAATGGATTGACTCTTCAAACCAAACACCTTATAAGTAGACAACAAGATTTTAATGGAAATCGATGTTTCTTATGTCATCCCTCGTCTTGCCACATGGTTAAATTTGATTGTTTGCCTCCTTAGAAAATAAGGTATCTATTTTAATGGATTTTTTTGAAAAGGAGAGAGTACTTTGGCCTACAAGTAAACACACTCAAAGCCAAATCAAGTTACTCGTTAACACTTTGAGACAATAATGCCAAGAAAATGAACAAGACGTGCTTTGGTGTTTGTCTTATATATTGCTAGCACCGGTCAGGCTCAACTCTCAAGACAGAGCACAATGCAGCTGTAGACCACTGGCTGTAGTGGCCCACGCAGGTGTGCTCTATGAGCTAATGGAGGAGCAACACGCGGTGCAAATCCCGTCGTTGGCGCACATCCTGAAACAGCGAAGGGGACGTGCGCCCAGCCCCAGTCGCCCACCGGCACCGCGCCATGACATGCGTGCATGAGCATGCGAC
This sequence comes from Zea mays, assembly GCF_902167145.1. Taxonomy (NCBI): domain Eukaryota; kingdom Viridiplantae; phylum Streptophyta; class Magnoliopsida; order Poales; family Poaceae; genus Zea; species Zea mays. The sequence goes on from NC_050101.1 coordinate 140,956,720, forward strand.
CCGGGGGCAAAGGTGGTGACATCCTTCTCACCTTCGGTACTTCACATCAAGCCAAATCAAGCGTGGAGGAGATAAGGTACTGCTGGTAGTTTAGACGTTGATTGTCCTCTGTCCCTGGCCCCATCAGCCATCTATCAATGCGACAGAAAGGCCACATTTTTTGTTTTGGCATTAAAGAAACATATTTAATTTCCGCAAATAATTCCATCTTTAGAACAATGATGACGTTAATGTATCGTTGGCAGTAGCGTGGCCAATGACGTAGTGTGGCCTCGGCTCAGAGGTAGGATCTGTGTCGTGAACAATCACGTCGAAAACGATCTATGACGTGAACGATCATGACGTTAATGTATCATTGGCAGTAGTGTGGCCAATGACGTTAATGATCATGACGTGAACGATCACGTCGAGGTCTCTCACTTGGCTAAGGCCAGGGTTAGAAATCCTGTTCAAATTCCGGCGAACTCCACCAAATTTTCTCATTCTCGCTACTAGGTGGTTTCGAAAACCATCGAAATATTTCAAAGATTCCGTATGAAATGTTTGAAATTCAAAAACAAATGGGAAAATTTTAAAAAACTAGAGATTCTCAGAAGCCCAGGGATATATTTTTATTCAAAAATTCATGTTTCGGTATCACAAATAAATTTGATTTGTTCTATAATCCGTTAACCCGATCCCATACACTCTCCAACCGAACGGATGACGACATCTTTCCCTTTTCACTCTCTCTGCTCCTCTCCCTAATAGGTGACATTGACGACCGATCCCATCGCATAGCCACCGAGATCCGCTTAGTTTTCATCGTTTCCCAGCAATATCTTGGTGAGTTCAGTTGGATTTGCTGAGCGTCGAGGTTTGTCGGGAACCGACAAGCATAGCAGCAACCTCGGTGAGATCAGCTCATTTACCACCGGGACCTGCCCTTTGCTGATCGGTAATCGCCTATTTTGTGCCGAGTACTTCACTTTGTTGCCCTAATTGAGCACGCCGCCGGCTTGACTCGGGGTCTGCATGGCCCTGATGAAGTTTGGTAGCAAGTTGCGCGGGGCGTGTAGTCAACCGCGTCGGTATTCATGATCATGCTCGACCTACTCCCATTCCTAGGCGCCATGACGGTTCCTTTATCGGTTGTTCCTCTGTCGGTGAAGCTCCTGCTCTTCCGAGTCTCGCCAACCTCGGATTCTTCATCATGTGAGACTGACTGGATCAGCAACTGCTCGTCGGTGATATGATGACGCCGGATGTTGCGATGCCGATTCCTACGGTGGTGCATGTTGCACCGTTGTAGGTCTTCTCCCTCTTCAGTGGGCTCGTCGTTAGAGACGTCACCATCGTCTGCCCTGCCATTAATGACGAGGATCTCAGAGAACTAGAAGGACAAGCCTGACGTTGCAGGTTTAGTGGTCGTAGATGACAAACCCTTCTAAGTCGGTGTGACGGTCATCTAGCCCCATGTCTTCCCAATTGCATCGCTGATGAGGTGCAAGTCACCATTCTGGTTGGTAATTAGCGAGATAGATCCAAAGTGGAATACGTCACCGAAAACAAACTTGACGTTGTTGGCGAAGGTGATGGCCATGGAGCTAGTCGATGTCACCTCCCCTACCTGGCACGTCAACTATTGGTCTTTGGTACCGGCAGTGCACCACGGGATGTATCACAGGGTGCTTTTTATGGTTGGCGAAATCGATTGTAGCTTGATGGTTCGCGTGGAACACGACATGACACAAGAATTATATAGGTTCAGGCAAGCAGAAGGCATAAATCCAACATCATGTGTGTTGCAGCGATTGTATTGCTCTGAACCCGAGGTTATAATGGTGCCCTGGTAGCTTGAGGTTTTGGTATGGAATAGCTATGAGATGGGAGCTACTGATAAATCGCAGGGGTTTCAATCCTGCCTTATATAGGCTGACAGATTCAGGGTTACAAGTCGGTTTTCTTCCTAACTACTAGTCCATGATCTCAGGGTTTGTTTTTGATCCACGCGTGAGTCTTCACACCTTTGAAACAAACGCTGCTTTGCCTTGTCCACGCCTTCTCACCGTCTTAGGGTCTGAGTTGGTCGATCAAACTATGAAATTAGCCGCCTGACCTGCTTAGGCCCTTCAACGGCCCATGTACTGAATCCACGCTATGAGGACCCAGGGGATATCTATCCCCCACAGGAAGGATGAGCTAATTACCTTGATTGATCCATTCTTATGGACACGGTCTTATATGTGTGGTCCTATCTGACTAGGTAGAGCATGCCTAGGGTTGTCCCCATGGACTTATGTAGGCCTCCTCGCACAAGCTAGGCATGCGTTCATAAGTTCGAGGCTCTTTGGGAAAGGTTGACATAAGTACCCCCATGTTCACTTATGGCTAAGTGGATGAGTCATATGGTCCTTTTCCATGTGGGTAAAGAAGTACATCCTTGCAAGGTTACAAATTAATTCAAATTCTCGTGCTCACGGTTATCAACAATGCTCAACACCTTTGGAAGCGTTGCATAGTTTTCGGTTTATGTTGATATTTGCATCACTTGTTCACACCTTATATACCTATGAATATCTTCTATCAACTAAAAATATATGTTGGGTTCGAGCTATACAAATATAAGACGTTATAGTAAATAGAAAGTGTCTCACCTCTCATGATCAAAAACTAAGGTTATGATGAGATAGGCTTTTATGCAAACTTTTACTTAACCTTAAGGTTTGTTTCTTTGCTACTACCATATGCATGATCCTTGACTTATTTGTACCGTATAAGTCTTGTGAGTACACTTTTGTACTCATGGTGTTATGTTGATTAAGCTACAAGTGAGCAAAAGACCGAATATGGATACTTCCACCGTGTCGTTCCCTGACAGGCGAGAAGTGAGTCTATGCGGTCATGACCTATATTGTGGATGTTTTCATGGAGATGTTGTGTAGCTCCATCGCCTTTTATATTTATGTTATTGTTGTGTTCTTCTTAAAACTATGTGACATGAGTTGGCATCATCACGAGCCATGAGAGGAGGTTCTAAACACCTGAACACTAAACTTTATTTAGTTGTTGGACAACTTGTTGTAATCTAAATTCTATGTGAATTTGTGTTGTAAAATTTTCTCTCTTGATTTTATGGTGATGCACAACTTGTATGGTACATGTGTTGATTCTGGTGTGACATGCATTAGGACAATAAGATTTGCTTTCACTTTAAATTAATTCTTGATCGAACATTCACCCTCTGATGTGGGTTAGCATGTAGAAAACCATAGCATGCACATATGTTATCTCTTGTCATGGTGGAGTGGTTGATGGTTCAATTAAATCAAGTGTAAATTGCAGGTTCTCCCACACTTAGCCAGTGGAATCCGAGGTTTATATAACCTCTCTTTTCCATTGTACTATAGAAGGGAGGGGATGGGAAACATTTTAATAGGGTATTTAGGAACGCCATAGAGGATTTAGACCAATTTAATAAGATCTGGACAATCTTGCTCTGGAGTCCATCTAGTAGGTAGACATAAATGTGGATTAGGACCATTAGAGTAGAACTGCCATCACAACCATGAGGTGAGGGAGAGCTTGAAGGTCTTGATGCTCAATAGTGTTTGAACTTATAATCTTTTCCTTCTTTGTGTTCATGAACCAATGAGTAGCAATAGCAATAGGATGTATGGTATTAAGCACATTGTGGCCGAACCTCTCTAATTGCTAGCATGGTGGCTCCTACTCGTGCCAATGTTCAGCACGATCGCCAACATGTGTCGTTCTCCCTCCTAACTCTCTCTAGTACTCTATGCACCCTGGTGTTGTTAAGCAATAACAATGTAAATACAAAATTGTGTTGCCAAACAGGCCTTCAAAACAGCATTAGATTCACTGAGAAAGCTGTGTGTGATGCTAAAAAAGCAGCTTCACTGATGAGTTGAGCTGTGCCAAACAAATACTTAGCCATTTCGCTACTTTGCGATGTAGTTAATTTTTTCCCTTTTTGCGATCATGGCTTGAGCCATACTATCCCTTTATCAATAAAGGGCATGCCATGCCATTTAAAATAAATCAATCTAGGACAAATTTTGGCCTCTACTACAAACATCGGCCAATACTTTTTACATTATTGAGTTTAGAAGCATGTAAATTAGATGTAAATAACCAAACAAAGTAATGAACTAGCATCGGACAAACCTAAACAGACTTATATTTATGAGGTGGGAGTTCGACGCATGTGCCCAAAGGAAATAAAAAGGTAAACAAGTCACAGGCTCGCGGAGCAGGTGGCACATATGGCTTATTGCAAATTTTGCAAGTGGAATTTTCTTCACACGGCCACCTGAGTCCCCAGTGCGCGGCAGTCATTTCACAAGAAAAGGCATTTGAAGACGTCTGAGTGGGATTTAGAAACACAAAAGTGATTCATAAAAGAACACGTTTTTGGCAAAGTTCTACGAGGGAATCATGGCATGGAGATGTAATTCTACATGCGGTGTCATGTCGCAACAACATTTGCCGTTTCTTCCCCGGCGTTGTAGACAGGCCACAAGCCCACAGCCACAGCAGGTTTAGCAACAAACCCAACCGAGTTAATCTTGTCCTTATGATTGGTTTAGCAATAATAAAGTATGGCAATAAATTGGATCAAACACAACATCGCCATCAAATCCATGGAGATTTTTCACAGCACGGGCACGATATCATACCGATGCGACTAGGAGACTGTAAGCTCAAGTAGAAATCCGGCAGAGTGCGAGGGTCGATGCCTCGATGGATGGCATCCCATCACGTGCTCCAGAGTAGAATGTGAAATGACCGTTGTGCATCTAAGCGTGGATTCACAACACGTGTCGATGCGTGTGCATCCAATATTTTTTTTGACTATTTTTAAATTGAAGCAATAATTAATATATATTATATATCTCTACAATTTTATTTTTACATTTGGAGATTATATTATTACTGTTACATACTTCCTTCATTCTTTTTTTATTTGTCACAGTTTAGTTCAAAAATGAGCTAGTGGGTGACAAATTTTTAAGAAAAGAGGTAGTATGTTTTTCCAGTGTCATGTTGAAAAGATTAAATATAATTATTAGTTCAAAAACAAGGATCTGTTTGATTCGCTGTCTAACTTGTTATACTCTGTCTAACTTTTCTGTCTAAGATTAGTTCTTCAATCGGAACGACTAACCTTAGGTAAAGTGTGGAGCAGTTACCCACGAACTAAATAAGCCCTATATTGTTTTTATCAAAATTCTCCAATATTTGCCAGTATATAGTGTGGATGTTCTTTCAAATTATTTTTCGCGAGATCTGATAGTTTCATTTATGACAGAGCAATAGAGATATGTTTGTACTAGGGATTTCTGGTTTATTAACATTAGCCTTTTCTGGATATGCTTATGTTAAGGCATTTATTGTGCATTACACAAAGTATTGATTCATGTGTTAGAAGAAGCTAGATACACAAAAGATTCACATTTCACACTACCAGAACTTGAACGTAGGCATGTTCCCCCTTTAATAGGTAAATTTACTTAGTCATAAACATTTTATCACCACTCATAATATACTTTAGGCATATAAATATTATTTTCTTATTATCATAAGCTGCTATACCTTTTTGACTGCTTTAAGCTTATAGGTTTATGGTAGTGACGAATCTAAATCTAGATGTGATAGTATTCCTTACACCCAGTCAAGACATTTCTGAAATAGTCCCATGATATAATGTTTAACAATTTGTACATCAATGCAGCATTTAGCAATGCTAAACCTTGATAGCGAGATATCACTCTTTGGTGTTTTTGATGGTCATGGAGGCAATTACACTCGGCGCCTTCTTATGTTCCATTGAATTAGACTGCTTAGGAGGAATGAGGCTACGCCAAATATTTTGTAGAATGTATCTTTAACATTGCATAAATCATTCAATTGCTTTACTTAGCAAGAGTGGTTGCCAATATATCATCATGATCGTCAGACGACGAATTTCCGGCTACCCGACCATCGAGGTGGCAACCGGCGACGCCTAAGTTGGGTAGCTGGAACAACGAGATCACCAGCTAGAAGTACAACCTGTCGATGAGCACAACCATAGCCGCAACAGTTAGTAGAAGCAGTAGACGGCCGCACACAAGTCGCTACTCAGTGGCCTCATGACTCCTCACCACGCAACCTGGCTAGCCATGCCCCGACAACACCTACCACCAGCCATAACATCGATCGCCCGATCAAATCCTGGGCCATGTCCACCTGTCGAGCTAGATCGACTTCATTAGACAATCAATTGAGCGAGAAATGCGATGCAACGACAAATGTCAGTGGATTATTGGGCAACTAACGCACGATTAATCAATGAATCGGAAGGCTTAGCTTGCAATAAGGCATATCTACATTGCTATCCTAGCGGCGAGCCGATGTGCTAGGTCCTTATCGCCCTTTGTTCTTGCCTATTATGCTCCACAACAACCCCTTCATCGTTTCGATGCGCCTCTGGTTTACTTCTGCATCTCCACACGCCTCTGATTGAGTGCTCCATTGATGGGATCTAATTCAGTTAGGCGGCCACTTTTCACTTCATGATACAAATGTGGTATATCCGTGCCCAAATAGTGTTTCACGTTTCACCGGTACACATGTTTCAGTGTTCTTTCCCTAAGATAATTACATATTGTTGATGCAATTTTTCGTGTTACCTTCTTTGGCATATCAATGTGTTGACCGAAAATGTAATCGCCATTGATGACAAGGTGTCGCGAAAGAGATAGGTATGTTCCTGATATCAACTTCGCTCTTTACAAACAACACTATTGTAATATATTATCTATGTTGCTCATGTTCTATATTTTTAAACTGACATGTACTACTATTGTAGTTGTTCAGCTAATGCTGCCACTTTTATATGTATATATCAACGTATATTGTCCTTACATATTAACAACAAATGTTGTGTTGAATGTATAAACACAACGGTCAAAGGCTCAAGCGAGTAAGTTACTAGTGCAACTACTGTTTATCGGAACTTGTATCAATGTTAGAAGTGGTGTGAACTTTGGTTGACTTTTGGATAGAAGTACTATCTGTCTGATTGGTTAACCGCACCAACTCATCTTGGATCACCTCATACGTTGACTTTATTTGGGATTATGTTTGGTTGCTTGCATGTGTGACTCACAGCCTGTATGGCTGGATGTAAAATAAGCCATTTTAAGGCTATTAATCTGCATCCACCTAAACGCTCAAAATTATCGTATCTGACTGGCCAGGGCGGCGCTAGCCTGCGCATGGACGTGCATCCATACAATCAGGTTGTATGTGTACCAGTTATATTCTAGGTCTTATAAAAGACTCGAAACAATACTTATTTTAAAAACTTTATTACAAATTATTTGTTATACATGTACACTTATGTGTTATTGGACATGATTGTATGCTAAGCTGGACATCGAGTGAGTCAACAATGCTGAGTGGTGCGAATGGATGAATGGTGGTCAGGATGATGCAGGAGACACTTTAGTGCTTATTCGTTTCACCGTTAATATATGTAGATATGGTGGTATTGAGTCGATTTAAATACATAGCAAGTTAAAATTCATTTCAATCTATTTCAATGCACTTCTATTCTCGTGAAATTCGAATAACCGAACATAGCCTTATATGAGCTGCTTATCGCCCAACATTAATGCAGCAATTGTGTTTGGACTTTGGATAGGCGAGGTTGGCCCGTAAAGCTATGAAAGTAAAACGCTCAACTTTTCATTCGATCTTGGTAGGTCCCGAGGTCCGTAATGCGCTGGTTGGCGTTTTTTTTTTTTTTTTTTTGCAAAGCTTGGGTGGGCTCTGGGCCTCTAAGTCAGAGCCTAGCTTCTGTATGTCAAATTGTTAGTGGGCTGATGCCTCCTGTTTCTGTATTGATGCTCCTCAAATCTGTGCATTCTAGTTATGCTGTTTAATCAAAATAGGGCTTTCCCGTGTGAAAATAATATTATTATTACGTAGGGAGAAATAATATTTCTGCTGGTTGTTATAAAGAAGCTATGCCTGGTTTTTTTTCCCACGACTGTACTATAGCATGTTTTTCATCAAGAGGAAGTAGAACGTTTAAGCAGTAGTACCAAGTAGGGATGACAATGAATCGTGTTCGGATTGGGTGGAGCAAAAACCCACTTGGACTACACCTGTGAAGTCTACCTAAACACGCTCGTGATCGCACCCACACGGGTGCATTCGGATCACTCGCGAGTTTTACTCAGTGCACACTTTTAAACAATAATTTAGCTATAAGCAATTAAATAGCAGCAATAATTGAGTTATATGTACGGACTTTAAACCTTTTTACGTTGAACACCAACAAAACATTTCATAAATCATTAGTCAATAGTCAAGTTACTTATTCAAAATAATTAATATTGTATCTTAATCATTTTTGTGCAAAAGAAAGAATGAACCAAATTTCGGGTTGGGTGCGGGTCACTCGCGGGTTGAAATAGAAACCCGTACCCACACCCGTGAAACTTCGGGTCTGGTGCAGGTACATCCGTGGGTCAAAATCTTCACTCATACTCGCACCCATCAGGTCACATACCCCGCGGTTTTCGGGTTTGCGGGTTGAAATTGTCATCCCTTGTATAAAGCACGGTAATTAACCAAGTACCCAAACTAGGGCCGACTCTAGGGCCTAGGCATAGGGCTACCAGGGCGACCGTCCTAGGCCCCCAAATTCTTGGGACCCATCTATTGCGGTTAATTGTATAGCTAACAAGATAGTAATGTTGAGTTAAATAATTTAATGTTTGAGTTGTGAGACATCCGGATTTAAGGACAAATCTAGATGCATCTTATATGTGCGTCAAATCTAATACCACACATTGAATGACTCAACATGGAATCCGGATTTGAGAAGAGAGCCTTTCCAGCATGGAATCCGTCTCTGCTCATAGCTGTGCCTTACCTTGAACGCCAACAGTGGTATGCCCAGGTACATTTTTTTACAGGGGAAGTTCTCAATTGTGCAGGCAGGCAAGGGAGCTCTGTATTTGTTGCCTCTGTTGTTCGGAGCAAATGGATTGGTGTAGGGTACACATTTCTCACGGGCCGGAAGCTGAAGCAAAAAACGGGGTGCTGTTTTGATCACCTCAAACTCAACGTCTCCAGCGTTGGGAACCAAGAAAAGCGCCAAAAGACGACACGACAACCCCGGTCATCCACCAAGGCAACATAATTTTCTGCCTATTGACCAATTAATAAAATAGTCATGGTCGAGAAAGGTACAATTCTAAACAATCTTTATGTATTGAAATCTTATTAAATGATTATCCTATTGGTCGAAGGAGCCGACAACTTGCATCAAGCTGAGTTCTTATTTTAGGAATAAAATGACTTATGAGATTTATTGTTTCTCGAAAGGTGATGACAGTACAAGTGCTTTAGTTCGTCAAGCTCCACTAAAAGGCAAGGGACATGTGTTGAGCACCAAAGGAGCAAGCCGGATCGTTCGGCCCGATCCACGTGAGAAAAGATACTGTTAGGGTTCTTTATTTCTTTCAGGATTTGTTAGCAAACTCTGCGCGATTTGTTTGGGAATCGGCTTGTAACGAGTGCAGATCTCCTCCTTATATAAATGAAGGGGTATGGTCGATTGGCACCATCACGATCGATCCAATCAAACCAATTTATTATATTTGCCTTGTTGTTTCCATTATACATGTCTGGCCCGGGCACGCATCGGCCCGACACGACTTCAATGTGTACTGGCACGTGCCCCGTGCCTAGTTGGGCTGGCACGAGGGCTGAACTGACAGTCTAGACACGGGACGCTAATAGCTTCACGGGCCGGGCTGGTTGCCCAGTTAGCCCGATAGTGACGTGCCGGGCCCGGACCATGAATAGAAATACAAAATCACATAATTATACATAAAAACACAGAATTATACACACAATGCATCATGGGTCTCATAATTTCATTGTACTACATAAGACATTCATCTCAACATTTATCACATAACATCACTGAACAAGACAATTAGGTAAATATATAATTAATTTGGAGCCTTAGTGTAATGTCGTCTCATTAAAAACCTTCCTAGGTAAAAACTCACACCTCATGAGAAAATCCTAGGAAGGAAAAGAGTACAACCAGCTCCTTCTAAAGTTCATAGTACAATTCACAGTACATGTCATAGGTATTATACAAAAAACACAAAAAACCAGAAGCATTTCAAGCTTGTTTGGCACTCCCTCTTTGTTCAGGAACAAGTGACTTGTACTTCTTCTTAATGCTACCTGCTGCAGATCCTCCCTCCTTTCTCTTGCTCCCTAGTGATACTTGTTGCTCATCATCTAGGTACATAGCTTCAAAAGTTGATTCAAGCTCCTTGGTTTCCTTCTCCACAGTGTGTTGCTTGTGTTGGTCAGCCAATCCCCAGTCTTTGATGCAAGAGAGCACCTCCACCATGTCTGTTGTCAGTCATCGTCGCTGCTCCTCAAGCACCCTGCTAGCTAGACTGAAAGTGGATTCTGAAGATATAGTAGACACAGGGACAGTCATAACATCTCTAGCAAGTATAGAAAGAATTGGATAAGTCTGATTATGTCGCTGCCACCAGCTAAGAATGTTGAAATCTGGACCAAACTTAGTTTCAGTGTCACTATCAAGGTAAGAAGAGAGTTCAGATAGAGAAGATGGACTACTAGTACCAAGTGTAGCTATACCTGCACCAGATACACTACCACTGGTAGTACCAGTACTGAACGTTTCATCATCATAACCTCTGAAGAATTTTATGAAACCCTCTCATTTTAGCTCTAGGATCAAGAATAAAAGCAAATGCATAGACAATGGGTATTTCTCTCTAATATTTCAGGAACTTAGATTTCATAGGAACAACTGCATGTCTTAACAATTCATGGTTCTCAAATGCATTAAGATGCCTAACATTTTTTAGAATATGATGCAACATTAAGGGTGAAGTAGGGTAATAAACACCAGACAGAGCCACAGTTGAATCATAGAATAATTGAAGAAAAGACAACAATTTTTCTGCAATACACTAGTGGTTTTCAGTCAGTAAAAAAGAACCATCACTATTGCTAGGATGGTTGGTTTTGATCCAAATAGAAAAAGTTGTTTGATAGGGAACTAGATGTTTAAGCATAAGAAAAGTTGAATTTCATCTAACATCCATGTCTACTCCGAACTTACGAGGACGGACACTAACACTTAGGCAATACTGTTTATAGGAAGCAATGCGTTGATTCGAAAAAATTAAGAATGTTATTGCAGTTCTAAAATCTTCAAGATATGGTTGTAAACGTTTCAAATAGCTCTTAGCAATCAAGTTAATAATGTGGCAAGCACAACGCTGGTGCAAGAAAATAGCCCTCAAATCATATTCATTTCTACTAGGCACAGGAATCAAATTGCCAATATAACCAGACAACAATGGTTTAAGAACACCCATCGCAATTTTATTAGATGAGGCATTATCAAGCACAATAGCAAATATCTTATCAGTAATGCCATAATCATCTGTAACCATTTGAACACGCTTAGCTATGTTATACCCAGTATGAGCTACCTCTATAGGTCTAAGACCAAGTAACCTCTTTTCTAAACACCAATCAGAGTTCACAAAATGAGCAACAACACTGATGTAATCCTCTTTAGCTTTACCAGACCAAATATCAGATGTAAGTGCAACAGATGAAACAGATTTCAGGGCACCAATAAGTTGTTCAGCACGATCATTAAACATTTTAATCAAATCTCTAGCAGTAGTTTGCCTAGAGGACTTAATAAACCTAGGATTATGAGCATGTGTAATATATTCTTGAAATGCACTAGATTCATCAAAACATAGAGGTAGGTCCAGCCTAGCAATCAAACAACAAAGCTTTGTTCTAGCAAGAGATGGAGAGTACTCCTAATGCACAACAGATCCATCAACATTATACTTAAGCAAAGCTTGAGTTCTACTAGTTCTTTCTTAGCAGGGCATAGTTCTAGGTGACGAATTAAATGACTAGTTCCAGATGAAGATTTAGCAGACAAGGTGTGCTTATAGTGGAGGCAAATTGCAGAAATCCTTACCTACTCACCTCCCCGGTTCTTAGTAACCTCCTCAAAATGCAACCAGACTTTAGAGGTTGGAGCCCTTGTCCTAGAGCGCTTACCAAGAACTGAATCGAATGTGCTACCATCAGCCGTCGGGCTGGTGGATCCAGTGGCCATCTCCGTCGTGCCTGGTGACCCTGCCCCCACACCGGAGCCACTGCCATCGACGTCAATAGCAGTAGCAGAACTACTACCAAGGAGGAAACACCGGGCATCGACTTTCTCGTTGTGAGCTTCAAGAAGACGCTCCTCGGCCTCGGCGGCTTGAACGAACTCATCGTCCATGGAGTCACCTGTAGGATTACGGGGAGGCTACACTAGCGCAAAACAAAATTTTCAACCCCATAATACCAAGAACTACTGCGGTTATAGGTCATGGGATTACCACTAGACGCGCAGAGCAGCGGAAGACGTCTCGATGTAGACGAACGAGTCGAGCAGTGCCGTGCAGTCGCCGGCGTCCTTCACGTCCTCGCACGGTTCGTCCAAGTGCTCCAGATGCAGCACCTCCGAGGTATCCACACGTACAGGGAGGAAGCACCGCGTACCGAACTGCTAGGTTCGCGACGGCGGCTTGGCGAGGGCGAGAGGCGAGCGGCGGCTGCTGGTTTGCAGGTGGCGAATTAGGTTATCTCTTAACCGCGCCCCCGCCCCTCATTATATAGGCGTTATGGTGGGCTTCTGACGCCGAGGCCCATCATTAACCCTAAAGCCCAGTCTAATTTCGGATCTAATCCGAATTAGGCTTCCTTCCCCTTAAGTGTGTGACCCTATAGGTTCACGTACAAATAGACATAGCCCGAGTACTCTTACTTGGCCCAATAATTGACAGCGGCCTCTAGCAAGACATGTCAACTCCTATGTGTACGTAAAGATCATATCAGACGAACCATTGCGACATTACGTACATGTTGTTCCCTTTGTCTCACGATATTTGGTCTGGCTCTAAGCTGACCTCTCTTTCTCGATACTGTGAATTGGAATCCTTTCAATGGTTAACTCTTAACCCTAGCACGGCCATGCATTTCTTGATCCAATCACTCGAGGGGACCAGAGATATCTCTCTCACAAAGAGAGGGACAAATTTCATCTTGACTGACCATGCCTCACAGCATGCTTCCTGACAAACCCAAAACTACCTTTATAACTACCCAGTTACGGGAAAGCGTTTGATAGTCCCTAAGTAAGTCAATTCACATCTTGAGAACATGCGACAATCTCAGGTCTAAGGATACAGTATTCATGTTGCAAGAAGAGAACTATATTACAATATCTCACGTTGGGTCGGTCCAGCCTCATGTCATACATGCGCCCACATTATTAGTTTAACATCTCCATGTTCATGACTTGTGAAATGTAGTCATCAACTAATACATGTGCTAGTCATCGACTCTGACTAGGGACATCATTTAGAATAACCATATAAGTAAAGAATCTCACAAACAATTCACATAATTGCTAATCAATACAAGGTGCCTTCCATGGATATTCAATTAAGCAATACATATATATCATGGATACAAAGAAATATGCTCATCTCTATGATTATCTCTAGGGCATATTTCTAACATCACCATCCATGGAAATAGCCACCACACGCCGGACCGCCCGACGACCGCTAAGTCGGCGTCTCCGGTTCCTCACAACAAGAGATGGTCACGGCCAGGCCAGGGGCCTCTAGACCTTCATCAATCATCAATTCATCATACACCAAATCAAGAACAGAGAAGAGGATACACCAAATGAAGGAGAAGGACGCTTACCTTACCTGTGCGCAGCCGGAGCACTAGATCCAACGACTAGGCAAGTCATCGGAGTAGATTGAGGGACGAGGAGCAATTGTTGAGCAGATCGAGGTACAAGCCGATGAGGAGGCAAACAGATCGAGATGGAGAGAGAGTGAGATATAAAGAGCGAGAGCGAGGACCAGCTTCTATCCATGATAGAACCATAAGGAGAGGCGAATCGAAGGCGACGGCGATGGAGGCGGCATACGCGAGGGAGGGAGGAGCCAACGAGGCGACGAAAGGACCAGGTGTACTTGAATGTTCCCTTTGTCCGGGAACCGGATCTAGATGTCGCCTAGAGGGGGGTGAATAGGCGAATAAAAATTAACAATTAAAACTAAAAATTCTTACTCTATTCGAAGACTGGATTGAAGTAGAATGAAAGACCCTTATAGTAGGTTGCAGCTGAATTGAAGTTCCTGTCTTAAAATACCCTGCACTTTAAAGATAGCTTGTACCACATATAAGTATTGAAGTGCAAGTATAAAAAAACAAATAAGATAGAGAAACATCACATAGCACAGAGCAGAGCACACAGACATATGGGTTTATCCCGAGGTTCGACCAAGACTGAAATGCTTGCCTAGTCCTCGTTGGAGTTAGCCACACCTTGGCTTGGAGTCTATTTCAACTCCTTACTCCATTTTCTCACATCTGTCAGTGCGACAGATAGAGCCTTCCACTATGTTGATATCAGTTACAACGATGTCGTGGCTGCTTACAATCTTCTCGACAACACTTCGACAGAGTAACAAGGCGCTCAAGATTTTGCTCTAGCTCTCATCAGCACTTCCCCTCTCTCTAAAAGGCTTATAACTTCACCTCTACACAAACCAGAGAGATACACAAGAGAGGGAGAGCAAGAATTGATCCAAATGATTGATGGACTTGTTGGCTGCTCTTGTACACTTGTTGGAGGCGCCTAGGGGTCCATTTTATAGTCCCAAGGGGCCTAGGATCCGTTGGAGCTTCATTTGGAAGCTCCCAGCCTTCCCTGTTTGCGGAGGCACCGGACTGTCCGGTGCGTCACCTGACAATGCACAGTAAGGGATCTGATTGATAGTTTCCTTCTATAAAAGGGCTAGCCGTTGGTGCACCAGACATATTACTATTCACTGTCATGTGCACCGGGCATGTTACTATTTACTAGCCTGTGCACCGAACATGTTACTATTCACCGACCTGCACCGGACATGCTACTATTCACTGTCCTGTACACTAGCCAACAGCACACTAAGTGCTTTTTCCTCCGTTCTTTCTCCATTTGACTTCAACTTTTGGGAGGATTTTCCTGAGACTTAAACAAACACATTTAGATTATAATCCAATTGACTTAGTCCTAGAAACTTGTCGTTCTTCTCCTAGCTTTTCTGTTTATCCTCAAGCAGAGCTCAGAATGACAATTTCTCTACAGAAAGAGTTAGAGAGCAAACCAAAGCACCAAACTTGTAGTAAGAGGTGTATGCAACATAGTTGAACACTCAAACCTTACATACTTAACCTTTTTCATCGTTTTACCCAATTTGGCCTGTTTGAGGCCGATGTTGGACTCTAAACCATCAAGTCAACTTGACTTGATCTAGATTGACATATCTGAGCTCTAACACCTTGCAAAGGTCACATAGAATATATCCAAACATAGTAACAACCCAAACTAAAGATCAAAGTAAACTTAGCTCTTTTGGGCTACTTCCAGTTCTGGTTTTGACACTGCTCCTCCTTCTAGTGACCTTGTTCACTTCTCGAGCTTGATCTTGAGCTTTATAACTTACACCACATACTATAGATGTTACCTCATTGGTTGAAAGTCAAGTCCTTATGTAGTGATCCTTGATGCACCATAACTCTTCTTAACTCGATCAACCTTGACTTTGCAAGTCTTCTTCTTCACCCCTGGCTTTGGGTTCCTGGTCTCCATGACCTTCTCCCGTGCACTTGGTACCTCGAAACTCTTCTTGCCTCCATGCTTGGCTTGATCGGTTGTCTCTGAGTTACGCACACCGAGTCTCGCTTAAGCAATGTCCATTATCTATAGATATTCCAGTCTTTGGACCATCACACTTGTTCACTTGTGTTGAACCCTGTTAGCTTTGCATCAAGCACATGTTCAACACTTAACACACTTGTTATTAGTCCTTTAATTGGGTTGTCATCCAAACCACCAAAACCCACAAGAGAGCTTCCAGTACTGCGTATGCGTGGGAGACAGATGGAGGATCCATCGGCCGCCGCTAGGGCTCTAGATGTCGCCGACCGCTCGGTAGGGAGGGAGGGAGGAGCCATCGTCCGCCACTCGGGAGGGAGGAAGGATCCGCCGCTAGGGTTCTTCTGTCCGAGACCGAGACACCGAGTCCACGACCGCGAGTGCGCGCTTGTCGGGGACCATAATTAGGGGTACCCTCAAGACGCCTAATTCTCAGCTGGTAACCCCCATCAGCATAAAGCTGCAGAGGCCTGATGGGTGCGATTAAGTCAGGGATCAGTCCATACGAGCGACTCGATCAAGCCTCGCCCGAGCCTAGCCTCGGACAAAGGCAGCCGACCCCGAGGGATTTCCGTCTCGCCCGAGGCCCCCCTTTAACGGCGAACACATCTCCGGCTCGCCCGAGGCCTTGCCTTTGCTGAGAAGCAACCCTGACTAAATCGCCGCACCGACTGACCGAGTCGCAGGAGCATTTAACGCAAAGGTGGCCTGACACCTTTATCCTGACGCGCGCCCCCCGGCAGAGCCGAAGTGACCGCCGTCACTTCGCCGCTCCACTGACCGGTCTGACAAAAGGACAGCGCCGCCTGCGCCACTCCTACTGCAGTGCCACTTGACAGAGTGAGACTGACAGGCAGTCAGGCCTTGCCAAAGGCGCCATAGGAAACTCCGCTCCGCCCGACCCAGGGCTCGGACTCGGGCTAAGCCCCGGAAGACGGCGAACTCTGCTCCGCCCGGCCCAGGGCTCGGACTCGGGCTAGGCCCCGGAAGACGGCAAACTCCGCTCCGCCCGACCCAGGGCTCGGACTCGGGCTAAGCCCCGGAAGACGGCGAACTCCGCTCCGCCCGACCCAGGGCTCGGACTCGGGCTAGGCCCCGAAAGACGGCGAACTCCGCTCCGCCCGACCCAGGGCTCGGACTCGGGCTCAGCCCCAGAAGACGACGAACTCCGCTTCGCCCGACCCCAGGGCTCGGACTCCGCCCCGGCCTCTGCCGAACAACCTCCGCCTCGCCCGACCCAGGGGCTCGGGCTTGGCCTCGGCCATGGAAGACGGACTCGACCTCGGCTTCGGAGGAGCCTCCACGTCGCCTGACCTAGGGCACAGGCCCGCCACGTCAACAGGAAGCGCCATCATCACCCTACCCCGAGCCGACTCGGCCGCAGAAAACAAGACCGGTGTCCCATCTGGCTAGCTCCGCCAGATAGGCAATGATGGCGCCCCGCTAGCCCTGTGACGACGGCGGCTCTCAGCTCCCTTACGGAAGCAGGGGGACGTCAGCAAGGACTCAACCGCTCCGACAGCTGTCTCTCTGCCAGGCTCCGTTGCTCCTCCGACAGCCACGACATCACACCAGCAGGGTGCCAAGATCTCTCCGGCTGCCACATTGGCATGTACTTAGGGCGCTAGCTCTCCCTCCGCTAGACACGTAGCACTCTGCTACATCCCCATTGTACACCTGGATCCTCTCCTTACGCCTATAAAAGGAAGGACCAGGGCCTTCTTAGAGAAGGTTGGCCGCGCGGGGACGAGGGCGGGACAGGCGCTCTCTTGGGGCCGCTCGCTTCCCTCACCCGTGTGGACGCTTGTAACCCCCTACTGCAAGCGCACCCGACCTGGGCGCGGGACGAACACGAAGGCCGCGGGATTTCCACCTCTCTCACGCCCGTCTCCGGCCGCCTCGCTTTTCCCCCTTCGCGCTCGCCCACGCGCTCGACCCATCTGGGCTGGGGCACGCGGCACACTCACTCGTCGGCTTAGGGACCCCCCGGTCTCGAAACGCCGACAGTTGGCGCGCCAGGTAGGGGCCTACTGCGTGCTGACGAACAGCTTCCCGTCAAGCTCCAGATGGGCAGTCTCCAGCAACCTCTCCGGCCCGGGACGGTGCTCCGTTTCGGGAGTCTTGAGTTCATGTCCTTCGATGGCAGCTACGACATGATACTCCTTCCACCGCCGCGCGACAACGACAATGGCGGCCGACAACCCGCCCGCCGGCGACGGAATCGACGACATCTTCCCCGCATGGTGGAAGAACAACATTCGAGCTCGCCCCGTCCTCTCCCCCGCCAACGGAGGAGGAGGCGGGGCAACCAAGGCCAAGCAGGAGGCCGCGCTTCGTCGGCTGTCGAGCGAATCGACGTCCCCAGCGCCCCAACGGGGGGCGCGTCAGGCGTCGACCTCGCATTTGAGACGAAGGCGAGTGCCGTCCCCCTGCGACACACCAATCCCGAGCAAGAGGACGACGCCAGCGCGCTCGCTGAAAGCTTGCAGGACGTCGCCCTCGTACCTGAGACGACGGTGCAACCAGTGCCCGATGTGACTACATCGCTCCTCGTCGACCAAAAGGTACTGACTAATTCCCATCCTACGTCATTTCGACTCGGCCTCAACCCGCCTAGCGACCTCGCTTTGGCGGGCGCTCTCGTTGAGGCGAGTGCAACCCCTCTGGGGTTTCGTATGCGGTCACCTTGGGACCGGCTGACGAACGTCTCGACCTACGGGCCCTCTGGGTCCGAGGAAGATGACGATCCCAGCATCTGTTGGGATTTCTCCGGATTTGGCAACCCTAGTGCCATGCGGGACTTTATGACCGCATGTGACTACTGCCTCTCCGACTGTTCCGACGGTAGCCGCAACCTTGACGACGAGGACTGCGGCCCAAGCCGCGAATGTTTCCACGTCGAGCTAGGGGATCCCTCCGAAGGCAACCATCTCGGCATGCCGGAGGACGGTGATCTCCCTAGGCCGGTGCCTCGCGCTGACATCCCGCGGGAGCTAGCTGTGGTCCCCGTTCCGGTGGGGGGTCAAAACCACAGCTCGAGCAGGTCCGCGGGGCGCAGGCCAGGCTCGACGAGGGAGCAGGAGCGCTTGAGCCGATCCGCCGGGACGTCGGGCAGGTATGGGCGGGCCAACCCCCGGCCGGAGAAATACGTCACCTGCCCCAAGGTTTCCAGCACCGCGTCGCCAACGACGTCAGGGTCAGGCCACCACCCGCATCCAGTGGGGTCGGTCAGAACCTGGCAGCCGCAGCGATGCTCCTCCGCGCGATGTCGGAGCCATCAACCACCGAGGGTCGGCGAATCCAGGGAGAGCTCAAGAATCTCCTGGAAGGCGCTGCGGCCCGACGGGCCGAGAGCACTGCCTCCCGAAGGCAGGGATACCCCTCGGAACCTCATGCCGCGACTTCCCGATTCATGCGGGAAGCCTCGGTCTACATCGGGCGCACGCGCAACACCGCGCCTGCGGCCCCGGGCCACCTCGGCAACGAGCACCATCGACGCGACCGTCGGGCCCACCTCGACGAAAGGGTGCGCCGAGGCTACCACCCCAGGCGTGGGGGACGCTACGACAGTGGGGAGGATCGGAGTCCCTCGCCCGAACCACCCGGTCTGCAGGCCTTCAGTCGGGCCATCCGACGGGCGTCGTTCCCGACCCGGTTCCGACCCCCGACTACTATCACCAAGTACTCGGGGGAAACGAGACCGGAACTGTGGCTCGCGGACTACCGCCTGGCCTGTCAACTGGGTGGAACGGACGACGACAACCTCACCATCCGCAACCTCCCCCTGTTCCTCTCCGACACTGCTCGCGCCTGGTTGGAGCACCTACCTCCGGGGCAGATCTCCAACTGGGATGACTTGGTCCAAGCCTTCGCCGGCAATTTCCAGGGCACGTACGTGCACCCCGGGAATTCTTGGGACCTCTGAAGCTGCCAGCAATAGTCGGGAGAGTCACTCCGGGACTACATCCGGCGATTCTCGAAGCAGCGCACCGAGCTGCCCAACATCACCGACTCGGATGTCATCGGCGCGTTCCTTGCCGGCACCACCTGCCGTGACCTGGTGAGTAAGTTGGGTCGCAAGACCCCCACCAGGGTGAGCGAGCTGATGGACATCACCACCAAGTTCGTCTCTGGCTAGGAGGCGGTCGAGGCTATCTTCCGAAAGGACAAGCAGCCCCAGGGCCGCCCATCGGAAGAGGCCCCCGAGGCGTCTACTCCGCGCGGCGCCAAGAAGAAAGGCAAGAAGAAGTCGCAATCGAAACGCGATGCCGCCGACGCGGACCTTGTCGCCGCCGCCGAGTACAAGAACCCTCGGAAGCCCCTCGGAGGTGCTAACCTCTTCGACAAGATGCTCAAGGAGCCGTGCCCCTATCATTAGGGGCCCGTCAAGCACACCCTCGAGGAGTGCGTCATGCTTCGGCGCCACTTCCACAGGGCCGGGCCGCCCGCAGAGGGTGGCAGGGCCCGCGACGACGACAAGAAGGAAGATCACCAAGCAGGAGAGTTCCCCGAGGTCCGCGACTGCTTCATGATCTACGGTGGGCATGTGGCAAATGCCTCGGCTCGGCATCGCAAGCAAGAGCGCCGGGAGGTCTACTCGGTGAAGGTGGCGGCGCCAGTCTACCTAGACTGGTCCGACAAGCCCATCACTTTCGACCAAGCTGACCATCCCGACCACGTGCCGAGCCCGGGGAAATACCCACTCGTCGTCGACCCCATCGTCGGTGACGTCAGGCTCACCAAGGTCCTGATGGACGGGGGCAGCTGCCTCAACATCATCTACGCCGAGACCCTCAGGCTCCTGCGCGTCGATCTGTCCTCCGTCCGAGCAGGCGCTGCGCCCTTCCACGGGATCATTCCTGGGAAGCGCGTCCAGCCCCTCGGACGACTCGACCTTCCCGTCTGCTTCGGAACGCCCTCCAACTTCCGAAGGGAGACCTTGACGTTCGAGGTGGTCGGGTTCCGAGGAACCTACCACGCGGTACTGGGGAGGCCATGCTACGCGAAGTTCATGGCCGTCCCCAACTACACCTACCTGAAGCTCAAGATGCCGGGCCCCAACGGGGTCATCACCGTCGGCCCCACGTACAAACACGCGTTCGAATGCGACGTGGAGTGCGTGGAGTACGCCGAGGCCCTCGCCGAGTCCGAGGCCCTCATCGCCGACCTAGAGAACCTCTCCAAAGAGGTGCCGGACGTGAAGCGTCATGCCGACAACTTCGAGCCAGCGGAGATGGTTAAGGTCGTCCCTCTCGACCCCAGTGGCGACACCTCCAAGCAGATCCGGATCGGTTCCGGCCTCGACCCCAAATAGGGAGCAGTGCTCGTCGACTTTCTCCGCGCAAACGCCGACGTCTTTGCGTGGAGTCCATCGGATATGTCCGGCATACCGAGGGATGTCGCCGAGCACTCGCTGGATATTCGGGCCGGAGCCCAACCCTTCAGGCAGCCTCTGCGCCTCAGTCGTCAAGGAAGGGTCGGCCTCTCTTCGGCAGAGGCCGACCCTCCCTCGGGGGCTAAAAAGGGGGAACCCCTTTGCGTCGAGATTGGGTGTACTTCTCCGCATCAAAAAATTTTGATCAAAAAGGGGCTTTTGCGTTCTCCCGGCTATGTCAGAAGCAGGGTCCCGAGGAGCGAACGTGGGTACATGTAAGTGGCGAGGCCGACTGAGCCGAGGAACTCCCGTGCCTCTGGGTTAGGGACACCTCACTCATCACCTGCCACGAAAAATGACCCAACTCGGGAAGCCACCCTATTATTGACAAGCTAGACCAGACACGCAAATTGAAAGAAAGGAGAGTACGACTTCATGCAAGAAAGACAAAGTGTTCAGGCCTTAGCGGCCGCGGTGAGACGCACATCCAACAGAAACTGTTCCAACAAGAGTTAAGCGCCGCCTTGGGAAGGAGCCGTGCCCTCAGTTCCGTCCCCGCCGTCGGTAAGGTCCATCTCGGCTTCCGGCGACGGCGCAGGGGGAAGGATCTCCGCCTCAAAGGTGGTCGCCAGCACCGCGCTCGGACCCGCGACGACCGCGTCGAGCCGCTGAACTTCTGCCAGGGCAGCTTCATCTTCGTCAGGAAGACAATACCCCTCACTAACCCGTTCCAGGTCCACAACGTAATGGGAAGCGAGAACGGCGAAGGCCCGTCTGACGTCGTGGTGTAGCGCCTCGCGGACTCTGCCGCGCGCGTGATCACCCAAGGCTTGAAGGCGGCTTTGAGGGGAGCTTCCTGAAGGGATGTCGCTGGAGCCAAGGATCCGATAAACGTCCGAGACGGCCTCGGACATGGCCGCGAGGTCAGCTTCCCTCTGCTCGGCAGCTCCGGCAAGCGCCTCGGCGAGCGCCTTGGCGGACTCGTCAAGGGCGGACTCGAGCTCTGCGAACAACCAGAAGAAAGACCTCAAGCACAAGCAGAGGAAACAGACAAGAACAAGAGCCAGGGACGGCCAAGGCGTACCTCCGGCTCGGGCACGCTGCTCCGAGGCCGCGACCTGGGCTGCGGCTAGGTCAGCCGCGAGGGTCTCAGCCCGGCTTTCGGCCTCGGCAGCCCGGCCCCGAGATTGGTCCCGCTCCTCGACGACCTGGACGAACTCCGACCGCTGCCGTTGCGCCTCCGCGCGCGCTGCTGCCGCCTCGGCTCTCAGGTCAGCGCAGAGCAACTGGAGGCCCGCTACCTTGGCATCCTGCTGAGAAAGGCGCGCAGTAGCCCCGGCGAGCGAGGTCCTCAGGGATCGCAGCGAGCCCCAGACATCGACCTCACGGCGGATGAACGACGACTTGGCGGCGCTCCGGTCCGTCAGATCCTGGGGGAAGGAAACAGGGCGTCACGACGAACGTCTCGCTCACAGAAAGGAAAAGGTATGCCTGAAACCGCTACCTGGAGGATTTTGGGGACGTCCCTGCAGAAAACCTCCAGCGACGACCGGAGCGACCCCACCGTTGCTTCAGCACGCTCGCGGAGCTCATCCCAGGACTGGTCCTCCTGTTCATCGTCGAGAACGAAGACAGGGTCCGAGGCCTCGCGGGTCCGGAATCGGAGCAACTGGCGCCGGGCCTCGGGGCTCCGCCGCACAGCGATAAGGCTGCCGCCCGGCTGGGCGGATCGCGCGTCCACGCCCACCTCTTCCGAGGCACTGGGCGCCGACGCATCAGCCATCCCGACGCTGGCAGCAACCGGTCGCTCTCCGACTGGGACGGCGGCGACTTCGGTAGCGGTAGGCGCCAGCATGGCCGGCACGACAGGCGGGCTCGGGACCACGTCGGCGTCAGCCGCCTCCCCTATCACGATGGCCGCCTCGGCAGAAGAGCCAGCCTCGGGAACCCGCTCCCCAGAGACAGGCGACGCCCGAGCCCCCTGCGGTGAAACGCCCTGCGAAAGGGTCGGCTGAACGACAAGGCCCCGGGCGGCGCTGGTCGCGCAGTCCGACGCCGTCTTAAGGGCCTTCCGGGGTGCCAGGTCGGTCTGGCCATGGCTTCGCTTGCTGGATAAAAAAAAGAAAAGGAAAATCACGGCCCAGACATATGAATGGGAAGCCAAGACAAAGACATTCTGAGATACTCACCCACTCTGGGCCATGATCCACCGCGTCTGGGGGGAGGTTTCTTGGATCCCGGCTCCCGAAACAGCCGCCGAGGTCCGCTTCGCCGGCAACTTCGGCGCCACCCTTGCTTTGGACGCCCAGGGAGCAGATTGCCCGGGCGTGGTCGCGATGACTTGAGGGTCACCCCCATGCGCTGCCGGTACGAGCGGCAGCCCCTGGGGAGCAGACGCTCTGACCTGGCCCCCCCAGAGCCACCTCAGCTCCTCCGGCCGAGGGCTCAGGTGACCTCTCGGGTCGCCCCTGTGCCTCGGGCCGGGACCCCGACGCCCCAACTCCGGGGACTGACGGTGTCGGCCCGCTCGGGGGCTGGCTCGACGGCTCCTGGCCACACCCCAAGCCGGGGCTGAGGCCGAGACGGGCGGCCATGTCGTCCTCCTCCTCATCATCGTCGTCATCGTCGTCGTCGGGCGTCTCCGGCGACGGCTCCCTCGGGAGCCCTTCCCTCTCCTGCTGGCGACGGCGCTTCTCCAAGGCGTCCCGAGCCCGCCTCCGCTCGCGGGCCCGGGCCTTCTTCGCGTCCTTCTTCTTCTTCTTCTCCTCCGCGGCGACCCGCCGCGCTGCTCGGTCCACCGCGTCCTCCGGGACCCGTGGCAGGGAGGGCTTGTGCCACCCCACCTCCTAAAGAAGGGGAGAAAGAAACCCGATCATAAGAACCAGGAGCAACCCGATGTATGAAGAAGGAAGGAGCGAACACTCACCAGAGTTACGCACCCCTGGTCGGGGCGCATCCGAAGCTGGGAGCAGGCGTGGGAGTCCGGCTTCCCCATCGCCGCCGACACCCGCCATTGGAGGGCGTCGAAGGGAAGAGGATCAGGGGACATTCGTGACCCCTCCCAGTCAGCCTCCGGGGTCATCTCCCAAAGCGGCAGCCGCCGCTCCGCCAAGGGAAGCACCATCCGACGGTGGATGGCGGCAACCACTCCCGTAGCGGTGAGTCCCCCCTCCCGCAACGCCTTCAGGGCCTGGAGAAGGGGTTTGAGGTTCTTCTGTCTCTCGTGCGGGGTCCCGTGACGCCAGGCGTCGGTGGCGGCGGTGACTACTCGCTGGGAGAACGGCGGGAGCAACTAACCGTCATTCCGGAGGTAGAACCACCGGCGCTGCCACCCCTTGTTCGAGGACGCGAGGATGGCAGGAATGTACTGCGACGCCCGCGACTGCCTCAGCAAGAGAGTGCAGCCGCCGGCCCGCACCGCTGCACGGACCTTCCTCTCCCCCGTCGGCAAGGCGAAAAGCTCGGCGAAGAAGAGATGAGTCCACAAATCCCAATGGGGGGCGATCCCCAAATACCCTTCGCACACCGCTACGAAGATAGCGGCCTGCGAGATGGAGTTGGGGGTGAGGTTATACAACTCCACCCCATAGTGGAACAGGATTGCCCGCATAAAGCGGCTCGTCGGCACACCGAATCCTCGCTCGTGGAAGGAGACGAAGCTCACGACGTACCCCGGCGGTGGGGATGGAGCGACTCCGCCCATGGGAGGAATCCATTCTGGTCGCTGCTCAACGGTGAGAGGGCGAAGCAAACCCTCGCCGACCAGCTCCTCCAGATCGCTCGCCGTCACCGTGGAAAAGGGCCACGGATCGCGCGGGGAGATTATGGTCACCCGATCAGCCATCACCAAAACGGAAGGGATGGCGGCGCAAGGGGCAGGAAGGGCGGTTTTCCTCTTCTCTGGCTAAAGTTTCTCGGGTTGCGAAAACCCAAAGGAAGAGGCAGGAAGCGGAGCGAAGAACCATCACCAGACCCCCTCCCGAGTATATAAAGACCAGGGCGAGACCGTTTCCAGCGCTCCGCTCGAACCGGACGCGAGATTCAAAAAACGCGAAGCGAAACAGCCGTTCCTCGAACGGCTCGCGCACGCGCAACGGCCGCCCTGCCAACTACTCGCCCCGTCGCATTAACTCCGCGGTGGGACAGGCGGCGCTTCTGGCAGGAGAAGCGGGCGACGCTTCGCCTTCGCCGTAATAACCGCGCCAAAAAAGGTACGCCACGTCGTTCGATTTCGTATCCTTTCCCTTTTTTCCTCTTTCTCTATCTCTTGCAATAGGGACCGGGAAAGGGGGATACCCCGAAAAGGATCCTTCCCTGTGAAGGAACCGGGCTCCGAGCCCCCCCTACTGATCAGAGGTTCGAAGACTGGCCCTCCAAGGGGTTCAACAGTCGCCTCAGATCGCGTGGGCCCTACACCCACTACTGGTCAGAGGTTCGAAGGCCGGCCCCTCGAAGGGCTCCACGGCCGCCTCAGGCTACTCGGGCTCCGCGCCCATTACTGATCAGGGGTTCGAAGGCTGGCCCCCGAAGGGTTCACAGTCGCCTCAGACGCCGAGCGAGGGATGACCAGGGGTACGTTCGATACATAACCGAGGCTCGGGCTGCGCTCCCGAGGTACCCTAGGACATTTCCGAGACCAGCGGGAGCGATCTTGTAACGGAATCCCATCAGAGGGAGGCATCGAGCCCTCGGACCCCGTCGCCAGGGGACCGGGTCCGGCAGATCACCCGCAGGTACTTTTGGGCGTGCCTCTGGGCCCCTAGCCGACCCCCAACGAACGGGGCACGGAAGTCCACTCGGATTACCCGCTTGCAGCTCACCGGAGACACCATGTTCGGTGCCCATCGAGGGTAACATGGCGCTCTCCCCCCTCCTCCTTGCGGAAAGGCGACGTAGGGGCGTATGTAAAAAAGCCGAGTCTGTCCCTGATCGTCCTCTCGCCCTGTGCGGAAGCTCGGGGGCTGCTCTCGCAAAACCGGCTTCGGCCGAACCGTTGACAGCGTCAACATACCAACCCGAGAGCTTGGGCCCCGACCGTGCACCCGGGCTATGGCCAGTTCGCATGAGGGAACAACCAGACCAGCCGAAGCATTGCGCAAGGCATTAAGACCTCGGGGGAGTGAAACCACTCCTCCGAGGCCTCGGGGGCTACACCCGGCGGGTGCGCTCGCGCGCACCCACCGGAACAAAATGCAACCGAGAAAGGCTGGTCCCCTTGCAAAAAAGTGCGACGAAAGCCTCCAAGCGAGTGCTAACACTCCCTTCGAGGCTCGGGGGCTACTGTCGGGGACCATAATTAGGGGTACCCTTAAGACGCCTAATTCTCAGCTGGTAACCCCCATCAGCATAAAGCTGTAGAGGCCTGATGGATGCGATTAAGTCAGGGATCAGTCCATACGAGCGACTCGATCACGCCTCGCCCGAGCCTAGCCTCGGACAAAGGCAGCCGACCCCGAGGGATTTCCGTCTCGCCCGAGGCCCCCCTTTAACGGCGGACACATCTCCGGCTCGCCCGAGGCCTTGCCTTCGCTGAGAAGCAACCCTGACTAAATCGCCGCACCGACTGACCGAGTCGCAGGAGCATTTAACGCAAAGGTGGCCTGACACCTTTATCCTGACGCGCGCCCCCCGACAGAGCCGAAGTGACCGCCGTCACTTCGCCGCTCCACTGACCGGTCTGACAGAAGGACAGCGCCGCCTGCGCCACTCCGACTGCAGTGCCACTTGACAGAGTGAGACTGACAGGCAGTCAGGCCTTGCCAAAGGCGCCATAGGAAACTCCGCTCCGCTCGACCCAGGGCTCGGACTCGGGCTAAGCCCCGGAAGACGGCGAACTCCACTCCGCCCGGCCCAGGGCTCGGACTCGGGCTAGGCCCCGGAAGACGGCGAACTCCGCTCCGCCCGACCCAGGGCTCGGACTCGGGCTAAGCCCCGGAAGACGGCGAACTCCGCTCCGCCCGACCCAGGGCTCGGACTCGGGCTAGGCCCCGGAAGACGGCGAACTCCGCTCCGCCCGACCCAGGGCTCGGACTCGGGCTCAGCCCCAGAAGACGACGAACTCCGCTTCGCCCGACCCCAGGGCTCGGACTCCGCCCCGGCCTCTGCCGAACAACCTCCGCCTCGCCCGACCCAGGGGCTCGGGCTTGGCCTCGGCCATGGAAGACGGACTCGACCTCGGCTTCGGAGGAGCCTCCACGTCGCCCGACCTAGGGCACAGGCCCGCCACGTCAACAGGAAGCGCCATCATCACCCTACCCCGAGCCGACTCGGGCCGCAGAAAACAAGACCGGTGTCCCATCTGGCTAGCTCCGCCAGATAGGCAATGATGGTGCCCCGCTAGCCCTGTGACGACGGCGGCTCTCAGCTCCCTTACGGAAGCAGGGGGACGTCAGCAAGGACTCAACCGCTCCGACAGCTGTCTCTCCGCCAGGCTCCGTTGCTCCTCCGACAGCCACGACATCACACCAGCAGGGTGCCAAGATCTCTCCGGCTGCCACATTGGCATGTACTTAGGGCGCTAGCTCTCCCTCCGCTAGACACGTAGCACTCTTCTACATCCCCATTGTACACCTGGATCCTCTCCTTACGCCTATAAAAGGAAGGACCAGGGCCTTCTTAGAGAAGGTTGGCCGCGCGGGGACGAGGGCGGGACAGGCGCTCTCTTGGGGCCGCTCGCTTCCCTCACCCGCGTGGACGCTTGTAACCCCCTACTGCAAGCGCACCCGACCTGGGCGCGGGACGAACACGAAGGCCGCGGGATTTCCACCTCTCTCACGCCCGTCTCCGGCCGCCTCGCTTTCCCCCCTTCGCGCTCGCCCACGCGCTCGACCCATCTGGGCTGGGGCACGCGGCACACTCACTCGTCGGCTTAGGGACCCCCGGTCTCGAAACGCCGACAGCACTAGGGTGGGCGCCTGGGCGGTGGGCTGGTTAACAAACGGAGCAACGGGCCTTAGCCGGCCCGGTTTGCTTAACGTGCTCGGGCTATCACCGTAGGCACGCCTGGCGGTCCAAGCCCGACACAAGCAACGGGCCAGGCGGGCACGGGCATGGCAGCCAGCGTGCCGGGCTGGGCCTGGGCCGTGCCTCACCATGTCGGGCCGCGTGCCACCGAACAGGCCGGTCCGCTATAGACATGTATAGTTTCCATGCATCAGAAGTAGGAGTAATCTAGCTATATTATTAGGCTTTCTCAACCGCGGGTCCTATGTGTCATGTTGTCAGGTTGGACCGGCGTTGGGTCGGTGGGGTGGAGCCGTGGAGGTGGCCAGCGCCGTAAAAAGGACGCGTGCTGTGTCTGTTTGGTTTGTGTTGGTGGGTGGTGACTGGTGACTGGTGAGGTGTTACCTGTTGCGGCTGGCGGCCGTCAACGCGTCGAGGCGTGCCAGCGCTCGAGGCCGAGGCTGCTCCCTTCATTAGTCAGCACGCGCTTTGTCCTCCTCCTCGTCTCTTCTCTTTTCTGGTTTCATATCGTACTAACATTCTTCAATCCGTTGGAGAGAAAAAATCAGTAAGCAGAGAAACGTCGTGGGTTGACCAATTAATGACCATGGCCGGGCTTTGTTACATGCAGCGTAGGAGGCGTTCTAGCTTTAGTACTGTCGGAACCCAACAAAACACGAATCCGTTACTGCTGCTCCTACGTACGTTTCCACGTGAACAGGTCCAAGTCGACTCAGGGTAAAGCAGAATGGCTGGTAGAAGAGGAAGACGAACGTGTGCTGTGCACAGCGGTCGTCGGCTGGAGGCTGATCGAGCCAGCCAGCCCAGACTCCAGAGCCACGCATCGGTACGGTGTCCTCTTGTTCACCGGGTTCATCGTTCCCATTCCCATGCACGAGGCCGTAACTGTAACGTACCGGGCGGAAAGCGACGGGGCATTGCATCGTGCCGTAGTTTAATTTGACACCACAGACCAGACCAGAGGAAGAAGGAACTTGCGTTACTTGCAGCACCATCAGCCATTTCATGCATAATCCATGCTGCATACTGTACCACCATGAGTCCATGTCATGCATAAAATTACTCCTCACTTCCTCAGGGTGTCTCCAACGGGTCTTCTGTCACATCTGTTATCTTATCTTCTATTTTAAACTTTAACCTATAAACTACAGTCTACATATTTTACGTAACTTATTAACCTTATGCACGGTCCCCGTATTGATACGCAATCTCGCTTTCCTTCACGATCGGCTCTTCAATTGTGAAAAGCCCTGCGCGCGTGTACAGCCTTAACAATCGAGGTCGAAGCTAACTGTTGACGATGAATAAGAGCCATGTGTTTCCCCTAACCCAACGACTCCAACCAACGCACCCATCCTCATCATTACGCCATTAGGGCAGCCACACAATAGTGTTGAATTAATATACACCTGGCCTAAATTAATATTCAATAATAATTAATACTAAATATCCACTTCAATGATACAGTGTATTAATAATTTAATATCATACTGAAAGTTTAAGAGACAAATCAATCAATTTAAATAGGTGGACCATTGGTGCATCTATTGAGAAGTTAAGAAAAAAATGAAGGACCGTCACACGCGCGCGCCACAGTCGGGCCATGGTCCGACTATTCCTTCCTAACGGTTGCACATTTTGCCTGGAGTAATAACCGTCTGCTTCCAGTCTTATGGCTAGTAACAGACGACTCTTATGGCACGTCGGTTTCTAACGGGCCTGTAATGGCTGTCAGTTTCTATCTCTTATGGCGATCGTTACTGTCCGTTCCTCTCCCTATGCGCGTGTATAAATACGTGAACAGTGGATGCTCTTTTGGTTACGCGAACATCTCTCAGACGCATTGCTCTCAGCCCATCCCCGTCCCACCTTCTGCGAGCACAGAGAGAGTGGGAGAGCAGGCCTCCGAAATCGCCGTCCGCAGAGCTACACTTGCACGGGTGTGCGGGCGATCAGGTTTTTGGGGAGCGTACTCGCGACTACTCGCTCCGTCCGCTCAACCAACGCTGATCCGGTTCCTCATCGTCGACGTCGTTCGAGGGGCTGCACTGCGTACATCTGTCTGCATCGACTGCGTACGACTACATCGAACATACACACGAGATGTCTCGTGTGAATGGAGTCACTGATGCCATGAGCATCGGTCCCTCCGCAGGGTACACTTTGATCTTCGTATTTGTGCATGTTTTACTGTTATTTACTGTTTATGTGAGTAGTGATACACACATGCATATACATGTCGTCACATACATCACAATGGTTTCTGGATTAAATTAAAACTGATAATGCCTAATTCTCTAACAAATAGTGTAGATAGCACACTCTCTATAGCAACATGGATGCTACTACACTATAGTAAATCTTTGCAGCTGCAACGAACATGTCAATATACTATACTATAGTAAATCTTTGCAATGGTGTATCTATAGTAGATATCTATAACTATTTTTAATACTTAGTACACTCTCTGCGCCACCTCGGTTTCTGCATATAGACTTACTCCAAGTTCATAGATAGCAGCAATCTTTTTCTTCATTTAGTTTGTTGCCACATAGGATAGATGCTGATATAGATTCCTTATAGAGAGCTCACTGTGCACCATTGCGGCTGCCTTTAGAACTAGTACAACAACAACCTATAAGCAGTATAGATAATATAATGGTATGGAAGAGTCAGAAAAGAAGAGAAGGAGAAGTGTGATGTAAACTTCAGTCGGCTTAGACATAGGAACCAAGAAACAAAACTTTGTGAGAGACAAATGAACCATTCTAACGAAGAGCTAACTACTATATATGGGCTAAGAGTTTGGCTGTAAAGATCCTTATAGCCAGCAACTGCATGTGCAATTAACCTTGCTCTCGGCACACTCTAACGGCTCACTACTCATTTTATTTAGGGATGTAAAATGGTCCGAAAAATATTCGTTTGAATCCAGATTCGAAGAAAGTGAACACAGGTTTGTATACAACTTTCGGATATTATTATGTTTTATCAGATAATAGCCTCAGATATTCATGAAATGCTTCGAAGGTACAACATATGTCCACATATAATCCTAAAAATTGTTTGGACCATAAAATTCACAATATACTAGCGTTTCTTCTATTTCACTTTTACTTGTTGTGTGAGTTACATGTGAAATCGTATCCAAGTTTTAACATAACTAATACTTCACTTTATTATTTTTATATGGATACTTCAGATTATCTTCTTATAGAATATTTACTAGTCTTGTTAACTTATATGCAATTTTTGGTCAGCACTATAATATTTTTTATGAATTTAGTTATATTTTGATGATTTTATACGGAAAGAAACTAATAATAAATAAATAGCCTCAGAAATTCATGAAATTTTACGAAGGCGCAACATATGTACTCATATAAATCCTAATAAATGTTTAGACTCAACGGGTGGCTAAATGATTACAACAATTGTAATATGTGTGGAACGATGTCTCACACGGTATCCGACAAAAAAATCGTTACCAACAGTATTCGTGTCTGACTAGTTCCATATTTGACACGTGGCTATCCGTATTTGCATCCTAAAACACCCTTATTTGTATTCGTATCTGAATCTATCCCTATTAGTATTCGAATTCAAATAAAAATATGAAAAATAAATATTGCTTTGGTGACATCCATATGTATTCTATCCGATTACACACCTAGTGTTATACTGTTATTGTTGTTGCCTGCTATACGAGATGACGTATGCAATGCATGGCCATGATATATGTCACCACAAAGAATTGTTGTAGCAGGAAAAGAAAGAAAGAAAGCTTAGACAGTGATTGGACCTAAAACTGGTTGCATAAGTCATGGCTAATTGCGATACAAATCTATAAGCCTAACTTATAACTCATGATTGATAATATGCTAGTTATAGATTAATTAGACTTAATAGACACATCTCGTGAATTATCCATGTGAGAGCACCTAGAGGGGGGGTGAATAGGTGATCCTGTAAAACTTCAAAACTTTAAGCCACAAAAACTTGTTAAATGTTAGCACAATTATGGCCAAGTGGCTAGAGAGGAGTCAAAACACAATAACCACAAGAAATCAATCACAGAGATGACACGGTGGTTATCCCGTGGTTCGGCCAAGTACAAAACTTGCCTACTCCACGTTGTGGCGTCCCAACGGACGAGAGTTGCACTCAACTCCTCTCAAGTGATCCAATGATCAACTTGAATACCACGGTGTTCTTGCTTTTCTTTTCTCAATCCCGTTTGCGAGGAATCTCCACAACTTGGAGCCTCTCGCCCTTACAAAAGATGTTCACAGAGAATCACGGAGCAAGGGAGGGATTAGCAACTCACACACGACACAAAGATCACAGCGAATACGCACACACAAGACCCAGACTTGAGCTCAAGAGACTAGCACACTAGAACGGAGCTCAAATCACTAGAATGTCGAACAAGTGCGCAAGATTGATGTGTGAGTGATCAAGAGTGCTCAAGGAATGCTTGGTGTCCTCCTTCATGCGCCTAGGGGTCCCTTTTATAGCCCCAAGGCAGCTAGGAGCCGTTGAGAACACATCTGGAAGGCTATCCTTGCCTTCTGTCGTCGGGCGCACCGGACAGTCCGGTGCACACCGGACACTGTCCGGTGCCCGATTTATTTCCTTAAATGGCAAAACCGACCGTTGCCGACCGTTGCAGATCTGGCGCACTGGACAGTCCGGTGCACACCAGACAGTCCGGTGCTTCCTTCCGACCGTTGGCCAGACCACGTGTCGCGCGCAGATTCCGCGGCCGACCGTTGGCTTGGCCGACCGTTGGCTCACCGGACAGTCCGGTGCACACCGGACAGTCCGGTGAATTTTAGCCGTACGCCGTCAGCAAATTCCCGAGAGCGGCCTCTTCGGCCGAGAGAGCCTGGCGCACCGGACACTGTCCGGTGCACCACCGGACACTGTCCGGTGCACCACCGGACAGTCCGGTGCCCCAGACCGAAACAGCCTGTTGGCTGTACACAGCCAACTTTCTTCTCTTCTTCTTCTTCCTGTTTCTAATACTTAGACAAGTATATTAGTACACAAAACCAATGTACTAAGACTTAGAAACATACCTTTGCTCTAGATTTGCACTTTGTTCATCCATGGGTATTGATTCACATTTAAGCACTTGTGTTGACACTTAATCACCAAAATACTTAGAAATGGCCCAAAGGCACATTTCCCTTTCAATCTCCCCCTTTTTGGTGATTTATGCCAACACAACATAAAGCAAGTGGAACAAGTGCAAAACTACTTCAAATAAAAACTTAACTTTGAGTTTTATTCAATTTTGGCATATATGGATCATTCTTTGCCACCACTTGGTTTGTTTTTGCAAATCAAACTCAAATCTCTATCTCTAAGTCAAACACACATGTTGAAGCATAAAGAGAGTCATTCCAAAGAAATTTGACCACGGATTTCAAAAACTCCCCCTTTTTCCCATAATCAACATTTCTCCCCACAAGAAGCCAACTTTTGACAAAAGAGACAATACAAGAGTTTTGACAAACCAAAAGCTCTATTATACTTTTTCAAAATTTCTCAAGTGGTAGCTGATCCATTTATTGCTTTGGCCTTTATTTTCTCCCCCTTTGGCATCAAGCACCAAAACGGGATCAATCTTGGCCCTTTTAATCCCATTGCCTCACCAAAGTCTTCAATTAAGAGCAAATGGCAATAAGATTTCATGAGATGAACTTGGAATTAGTTACCCTCTCATCGGAGTGCAGTGGAAGTCTTTCATGGTCCAAGTCCACCTTTTCCCTTTCAATCCTCCTTCGAGACTAAATTATCAAACTCAAGCACATGGTTAGTCTCAAAGGGTCAAGTTGTAACACATCTCCCCCTAAACATGTGCATCACTTTGCAACGGACTTGTGAGGTCCAGGGAGTGTTTGTACAACTTGAGCACCATAATAAGCAACAAAATGCAAAAAGTAACATGATCAAAAGCATAAGTACATGTATGCTATAATTCAATCCAGGTTCCGCGAATCTATGACATTTAGCTCACTACGCAACCTGCAAAAGGTCTTCTCATCTAGAGGCTTAGTGAAGATATCGGCTAGCTGGTTCTCGGTGCTAACATGAAACACTTCGATATCTCCCTTTTGCTGGTGGTCTCTCAAAAAGTGATGCCGGATGTCTATGTGCTTTGTGCGGCTGTGCTCAACAGGATTCTCCGCCATGCGGATAGCACTCTCATTGTCACATAGGAGTGGGACTTTGCTCAGATTGTAGCCAAAGTCCCGGAGGGTTTGCCTCATCCAAAGTAGTTGCGCGCAACACTGACCTGCGGCAACGTACTCGGCCTCAGCGGTGGATAGGGCAACGGATGTTTGTTTCTTAGAGTTCCATGACACCAGGGACCTTCCTAAGAATTGGCACGTCCCCGATGTACTCTTCCTATCGACCTTACATCCAGCATAGTCGGAGTCTGAGTATCCAACTAAGTCAAAGGTAGACCCCTTTGGATACCAGAGCCCGAAGCAAGGCGTAGCAACCAAATATCTAAGAATTCGCTTCACCGCCACTAAGTGACACTCCTTAGGATCGGATTGAAATCTAGCACACATGCATACGCTAAGCATGATATCCGGTCTACTAGCACATAAGTAAAGCAAAGAACCTATCATTGACCGGTATGCTTTTTGATCAACGGACTTACCTCCTTTGTTGAGGTCGGTGTGTCCGTCGGTCCCCATCGGAGTCTTTGCGGGCTTGGCGTCCTTCATCCCAAACCGCTTTAGCAGATCTTGCGTGTACTTCGTGTAACGCCCCGAATTTTGCAGTTGAATTTTTTCTTTTCTTTACTCGCCAAAATTCGGGCGTTACCTTTCCCTTTTCTTTTTCCCCTCGCTAAACCTTGACCTTTTTCAAAGTTTAGCGGGATTCGGTTTGGAATTCCCGTAGGTATAAAAAAACCCTAAATACTTTATGTTGTTTGATGCACCATGCCGCCCTTGCATTTTTGGTTGTTTGAAAGTGCAATCGCATTCATCTAAAAGATCGGATTTCGAGAACAAGCGGAAAATCTTTTATCTTTCTTTCTCTCTCTTTCTCTCTCCTCTTTTTCTCTCTCTCCCGCGCCGTGGGCCGACCCCGGCCGGCCCAGCCGCCCCTGGCGCCCCCCCTTTTTGGGCCCAATTGGCCCATGCCGCCCCCCATCTCCCTTTTTCCCAAAACCCTCTCCCTCTCCCTCTCATTTTCCCTCTCTCTCCCTAAGCCGCCGCCCCTACCCCTGCCCTAGCCGCCGCCCCTGCCTAGGCCGCCGCCCCTCCCCGTCGCCGATCGGCCGCCCCGCTCGGCCGCCCCGTCCCCGTCCCCGGTGAGGCCCCTCCCCCTCTCCTCCCTCCCCCTCTCCTCCCTCCCCTTCCCCTCGCCGCTCGGCCCCATGGCCGGCTCGGCCGCTCGGCCGCCCCGCGCCCTGCCCCGCGCCCCTGCGCGCCCAGCGGCTCGGCCGCCCCGCCCCCCTGCTCGGCCGGCTCGGCCGCCCCCTGCGCCGCCCGCCCTCGCCAGCCCGGCCGCCCGCCGCCGGCTCAGCCGCCCCGGCTCGGCCGCCCCTGCGCGCCCCGCCTAGGGCCGGTTCAACCGCCCCTAGGGCCGGTTCAACCGCCCCCCCTCTGTTTTTTTTATTTTATTTTATTTACTTTCTGTGATCATAATTACTGTATTTTAAGTAGGCTAATCACTATTCATGCTATGGGAAAATAGGAAGTTTAATTTAAAATTCCGTTATGTTATTGATTCACGTAGTTAATTGTTTACCCTGTGCAATGTTGATCAACTAAAAGTGATTAGGTTTCCATTAGTATATATAAATATATATAACAGAATTATTTTGTTAAAAACCAATTGTGTCATTAGTGCATAAGATTTAACCCCCTGCGAGACCTTTCCCGTTTCTTTCTAACCATAACAAATGCGTTATCGAATGTCATACTTGGTGCATATTCACTTTATTTGTTATCTTGTATGGTGTACTGTTCTTTTGTATTAAATATGTGGATGGATGTATGTATGTTTGCGCTCGCATAGAGAACGATCCGGTCGAAGAGCCCGAGGAATTCGCAGGAGAAGCCCCTGAGCAGCAGTCGGTTGGTGGAGGCAAGTGTCCTTTGACCTATCTCTGTCCTATTCATTCTTTAATTCACCTCCCGCATTACACATTTATACCTAAGGATTGACTAGCTTTTGTTATCCATGTCCTTGTTTACCTATTTGGGTCGGATTATTACTACTTAGTCTGATGCTATTGCTCAACTCTAATCAATGAACATGATGTGATTATCTATGATACGCTGTTTTCCCGTTCTTCTTTATGATTATACTTGTGGTTTTCAAGGGGACTCGAGCGGTTTCTCGAGTGCCTCTCCGTAAGGACCTGTTCTATGGATGACCGCCCGGGAAAACAGTGCAACCATGAGGGTGGAATGGGGTGCCCTTAGCTGAATAATTAGAGGATCCGGGATGTAGTTCACTTAGCCGTCGTGCCGTCAATGGGGCTCGGTGTATGCGGCTCGCTCTGCCAAGTTTGGGTTCGCCCCTTGGGGAGGAGTGCGGTGCATTTAGGAAACCTAACGGGTGGCTACAGCCCCGGGGAATCTTTGTAAAGGCTACGTAGTGAAACCCTGCCTATTCACCTTGGTAGTGTTTAAGGGTTTGATCGGCCCGAGGCAAGAGGGAATCACGGCTTGTGGGTAAAGTGCACAACCTCTGCAGAGTGTTATGAAACTGATATATCAGCCGTGCTCACGGTTATGAGCGGCCAAGGGAGCTCCAGAGATTAGTGATACTTGATCAGAGATATTTTGGTACAGGTGGCAATGAGATTGATGGTTCTGGTTATGATTATGGTATTGGTAAGTGGTATTCTTTCCGTTTGGAAAGGATACATTGGGTTAATAACTTGGGTTAATGTTAAAACCTGGCTTTCTACTAGTAAGTAATAACCTGACCAACTAAAAGCAACTGCTTGACTTATCCCCACATAAAGCTAGTCCACTACAGCCAAACAGGATACTTGCTGAGTATGTTGATGTGTACTCACCCTTGCTCTACACACCAAACCCCCCCCCCCAGGTTGTCAGCATTGCAACCACTGCTCAGGAGAAGATGAAGCTGTGGAAGGAGACTTCCAGGAGTTCCAAGACTACGACGAGTTCTAGGTGTGGGTTAGCGGCAACCCCCAGTCGGCTGCCTGTGAAGGCCGTGTTATCTACGTTTCGTTTTCGCACTTTGATTTATTGTAAGAACTATATGGACGTCTCAGACGTATGATGTAATCGACTATTATTTCCCCTTTTAATACTATTTGAGCACTGTGTGATGATGTCCATGTTATGTAACTGCTGTGTACGTGAATAACTGATCCTGGCACGTACATGGTTCGCATTCGGTTTACCTTCTAAAAACCGGGTGTGACATAAGTGGTATCAAAGCCGTGCTGACTGTAGGACCGCTAACCTAGAGTAGAATGGTCGTTCTAAGGACTATAGACCTTTGTCCCTGCCTTGACTTTGATATCTCTTCAAAAGTTGGTCCTACTGACCAAACCTATGTTCTACTACATATTATACCTTGCTGAAAATTATGTTTTATTCTGATCCTTCATTTATTTATGATTCATTACTTGCTGGTCATATTAATTCTGTTCTCACCCTTTTGCTTGCGATGTCTTTTGTAGATGGCTCGACTTAGACACACTGCACGAAAGTCAGTCATCCCCTTCTTACCCTCCCGCCTTGCTGAGCGTCCGCTTCGCCGTCCTGTGGCCGGACAGTCCAGCCACTTGGAGAGACTACACCACCGCCTGCGTGAGGAGCAGGAACGTCGACGACAGGAGCAGCAGAGCTCTTCCTTCTCGCTCCACCAGGAGATAGAGTCTGTGAGGAGCTGCTCTCCTGTGCTTCCTCTGGAGGCGCCCCCTGCACCACCACTGGGCGTCCCAGCTTCTGGAGTAGCTGCTGGAGGAGACCCAGACGACGGAGATGGCGACGACAGCTCGAGCCACGACACCGACTTCTCTGCTAACCCTGAGCCGGAAGGATGGGTTGCTCGACCCATCACTCGCGACGCTGCTCGCGGGTGTCACTTCCACGATGCGCTCGACACCCTGCTACGTCGGGCATTTGACCGGCATACTTGGTCCGTCGAGTATCGCTGTGTGGTCTACCAGCACAGTCGCGGGGTCTACCCGGATCGCTGGGAGGCAACTTGCTTGGTGCGCTGCCCGGAGAACAGTCTCCAGGGAGCGGAGGCTTGCTCAGAGCACTATTCTATCTCTGAGCGGGACTCAGCTGAGGCAGCCATGCAAGATGCTGCACGGCGTGCGCTTTCGCACTACTGCTCGGTTTTCGGTGGGGCAGCTGACGGCCTTGACCTGAAGTATTACCCCCGCCGTTCATCTGGCAGCACAGGAGGCGTGATTGTCTCACCTGTCGGTGAGGGCAATCCTAGGTTGAGCAGCACAGTCAACCTAGCCGCCATGCTAAACACGGAGCTGGACCATGCATTAGACGAGCTGAGTAGGGCTCGTGCTGAGATCGCCCTGCTGCGGGCTGAGCGCGCGGAGCGTCGTCACCTGGACGGTGGTTCCCCCGCTCCCGTTGGGACTCAGCACCCGTACCGCTCACCTCAGCGTGGACACCAGTCTTATGGCAATCCCGACTGCAAGACCAAGATCAACCTAGAACCATAGATCGTTAGAGTTGGATCTTGTAATTAATACGAAATAAATATATACATGGAAGCTTCAGTCTTAGCGTTAGTCTCGGTCTTAGTTAGTTTTAGTTAGACAGGGCAGTTTGCTATATCCTGTGCATTTATGTTTGTCATGATGAACTATGTTTGGTTTGGATCTTTGTAATGATTGTTACCAGAGTGTGGGTATCCCCTGCATTTTGGTTTACATACTATGTCAATAAAGTTAGTTATATAGTTGGGAAAACCTTTATTCTACTTTCCTCTTTATCTGAGAAGCTGTGGGGTCTGTGTTGGAGATCAGTGAAGATGCTCATCTGTTCAGTGCTGTTGGAGAATTCTATACTCTTTTCTTATGCTGCAAGCTTTGCCAGATCAGTTCTGATGTGTGGTTGCATTCTGCAGATGTCAGAGAACAGGCGTAGAGGAGGAAGGCGTGCTCAGCAGGAGCAAGCCGGTCAGCAAGATGAGGCGCCCCAGCAGCAGCAGCTGCCGCCCCCGCCCCCGATGTCGATTGAGCAGATGTTTCTGATGCAGACTCAGGCAGTTCAAGCCATCGGTCAGACTCTGGCCGCCATTCAGCAGCAGCAGCAGCAGCAGGCTCCACCCCAGCCTCAGATGCCTCAGATGCCTAGAGATAAGCGTGCTGAATTCATGAGAGGTCATCCACCAACGTTCGCTCATTCTTCCGACCCCATGGATGCTGAAGATTGGCTGCGCACTATGGAGCGGGAGTTGCATACCGCTCAGTGCGATGACAGGGAGAAAGTTCTGTATGGTCCCCGTCTGTTGAGAGGAGCAGCCCAGTCATGGTGGGAGTCTTACCTCGCCACCCATGCCAACCCCGACACCATCACCTGGGAAGAGTTCAGAGGTAGCTTTCGTTAGTACCATGTGCCTGCAGGTCTGATGACGGTGAAGAAGGAGGAGTTCCTGGCCCTTAAGCAAGGGTCATCGTCTGTCAGTGAGTATCGGGACAGGTTTCTGCAGTTGTCTCGCTACGCTCCCGAAGATGTCAACACCGACGCCAAGCGACAATACCGTTTTCTGAGAGGCTTGGTTGACCCTCTGCAGTATCAGCTGATGAATCACACCTTCCCGACATTCCAGCACCTGATTGACAGAGCAATCATGACAGAAAGGAAGCGTAAGGAGATGGAAGATCGTAAGCGCAAGATCAGTGGACCCCAGCCTGGAAGCAGCAGCCGTCCCCGTTTCTCAGGCAATCAACCTCAGCAGTTCAGGCAGAACCAGCGTCCACCTCAGCAGCATCAGCAGCGTCAGCAGTATCAGCAGTTCCAAAGGCAGTATCCTCAGCATCAGTACCAGAACCGTCAGAGCAATCAGTCAGGAGGTCAGTTTCAGAAGCAGAATCAGCAAGCACCTCGTCTTCCTGCCCCAGCAAATCAGCAGAACAGTCAGGCAGCACCAGCTCAGGTTGGAAACAGGGCATGTTTCCACTGTGGAGAGCAAGGCCACTGGGTGATGCAATGTCCGAAGAAGGCAGCCCAGCAGCAGTCAGGCCCCAATGCCCCAGCGAAGCAGAATGTGCCTCAGCCTGGAGCAGGCAACCGCTCTCAGCCGCGCTATAATCATGGAAGATTGAACCACTTG
The DNA here is from genome assembly GCF_902167145.1 of Zea mays. Classification (NCBI taxonomy): domain Eukaryota; kingdom Viridiplantae; phylum Streptophyta; class Magnoliopsida; order Poales; family Poaceae; genus Zea; species Zea mays. The sequence goes on from NC_050101.1 coordinate 140,997,246, forward strand.
GAAGCTGAAGCAGTTCAGGAGACCCCCGGCATGATAGTAGGTATGTTCCCAGTCGACTCCCATATTGCAGAAGTGTTATTTGATACTGGAGCAACACATTCTTTCATTACTGCATCATGGGTAGAAGCACATAATCTTCCAATTACTACCATGTCAACCCCCATTCAAATTGACTCAGCTGGTGGTAGAATTCGAGCTGATAGCATTCGTTTAAATGTAAGTGTGGAAATAAGGGGGATAGCGTTTCCCGCCAACCTTATAGTAATGGGTACTCAGGGAATAGATGTCATCCTAGGGATGAATTGGTTAGATAAGTATCAGGCAGTTATCAGTTGTGATAAAAGGACAATCAAGTTGGTGTCCCCACTAGGAGAGGAAGTGGTGACCGAGTTAGTCCCGCCTGAGCCAAAGAAAGGAAGTTGTTATCAGATGGCTGTCGATAGCAGTGAAGCAGACCCAATTGAGAGTATCAAGGTTGTGTCTGAATTCCCAGATGTGTTTCCAAAGGATTTACCGGGTATGCCACCAGAGCGGAAAGTTGAATTTGCTATAGAGCTTCTTCCTGGAACCGCAACCCATCTCTAAGAGAGCTTACAGAATATCTGGACCAGAGTTGGTTGAGCTTAAGAAGCAGATTGATGAGCTGTCAGAGAAAGGTTACATCCGGCCAAGCACCTCGCCTTGGGCCGCCCCTGTCTTGTTTGTGGAGAAGAAAGATGACACCAAGAGGATGTGTATTGATTATCGAGCTTTGAATGAAGTCACGATCAAGAACAAGTATCCTTTGCCCAGAATAGAAGATCTGTTCGACCAGTTGAGAGGAGCCAGTGTGTTCTCCAAGATCGATCTGAGGTCAGGTTATCATCAGCTCAGGATCCGACCTTCGGACATTCCGAAGACGGCATTCATTACCAAGTATGGTTTATATGAGTTCACAGTGATGTCTTTTGGTTTGACCAATGCGCCAGCATTCTTTATGAACTTGATGAACAGTGTATTCATGGATTATCTTGATAAGTTCGTGGTGGTATTCATTGATGACATTCTGGTTTATTCTCAAAGTGAAGAAGAGCATGCAGATCATTTGAGGATGGTATTGCAGAGATTGCGAGAGCACCAGTTGTATGCAAAGTTGAGCAAGTGTGAGTTCTGGATCAGTGAAGTCCTGTTCTTGGGTCACATAATCAACAAAGAAGGATTGGCTGTGGATCCGAAGAAAGTGGCAGACATTCTAAACTGGAAAGCGCCAACGGATGCTCGAGGAATCAAGAGCTTCATTGGAATGGCCGGATATTATCGGCGATTCATTGAAGGGTTTTCGAAGATTGCGAAGCCAATGACAGCGTTGCTAGGCAACAAGGTTGAGTTCAAGTGGACCCAGAAATGCCAAGAGGCCTTTGAAGCGCTGAAAGAGAAGTTGACAACAGCGCCTGTCCTAGTCTTGCCTGATGTGCACAAGCCCTTCTCGGTGTATTGCGATGCTTGTTACACAGGTTTGGGATGTGTGTTGATGCAAGAGGGAAGAGTTGTGGCTTACTCGTCCCGACAGCTGAAGGTTCATGAGAAGAACTACCCAATCCATGATCTAGAGTTGGCAGCAGTGGTTCACGCACTGAAGACATGGAGGCACTATCTGTATGGACAGAAATGCGATGTTTACACAGACCACAAGAGTCTGAAGTACATATTCACTCAGTCAGAATTGAACATGAGGCAACGAAGATGGTTAGAATTGATCAAAGACTATGAGTTGGAGATTCATTACCATCCAGGAAAAGCGAACGTAGTGGCAGATGCTTTGAGCAGAAAGAGTCAAGTCAATCTGATGGTCGCTCGTCCGATGCCTTATGAGTTGGCCAAAGAGTTTGACAGGTTGAGTCTCGGGTTTCTGAACAATTCGCGAGGAGTCACAGTTGAATTGGAACCTACCTTGGAGCGCGAAATCAAAGAAGCGCAGAAAAATGATGAAAAGATCAGTGAGATTCGGCGACTGATTCTAGATGGCGGAGGCAAAGAGTTTCGAGAAGATGCAGAAGGCGTGATATGGTTCAAAGACCCTTGTGTGTTCCCAATGTCCAGTCTATTCGGGAGTTGATTCTTAAGGAAGCTCATGAGACAGCTTATTCGATTCACCCTGGCAGTGAGAAGATGTATCAGGATCTGAAGAAGAAATTCTGGTGGTACGGAATGAAAAGAGAAATCGCAGAGCATGTGGCTATGTGCGATAGTTGTCGAAGAATTAAGGCAGAACACCAGAGACCAGCTGGATTGTTGCAACCGTTGCAGATCCCTCAGTGGAAATGGGATGAAATTGGTATGGATTTCATAGTCGGATTGCCTCGCACTCGAGCCGGCTACGATTCCATTTGGGTAGTAGTGGACCGCTTGACCAAGTCAGCCCACTTCATACCTGTCAAGACCAACTACAACAGTGCAGTATTGGCAGAATTGTATATGTCTCGGATCGTTTGTCTTCATGGTGTGCCAAAGAAGATAGTGTCAGACAGAGGAACGCAGTTCACCTCTCATTTCTGGCAGCAGTTGCATGAAGCCTTGGGCACGCATCTGAATTTCAGTTCAGCTTATCACCCGCAGACAGATGGTCAGACTGAAAGAACCAATCAAATTCTTGAAGATATGTTGAGAGCCTGTGCGTTGCAAGATCAGTCCGGATGGGACAAGCGATTGCCTTATGCGGAGTTTTCCTATAACAACAGTTACCAGGCCAGTTTGAAGATGTCACCGTTTCAAGCGCTTTATGGAAGGAGTTGTAGAACTCCGTTGCAATGGGATCAGCCTGGAGAAAAGCAAGTGTTTGGGCCAGACATTTTGCTCGAAGCCGAAGAGAACATCAAGATGGTTCGAGAGAATCTGAAGATAGCGCAATCAAGGCAGCGAAGCTATGCAGACACAAGAAGAAGAGAGCTGAGTTTCGAAGTCGGAGACTTTGTCTATCTGAAAGTGTCACCGATCAGAGGAGTCAGAAGATTCGGAGTCAAAGGCAAGTTGGCACCCCGCTACATTGGTCCGTATCAAATTCTCTCAAAGCGTGGAGAAGTGGCTTATCAGCTCAGCCTGCCAGAGAATTTGTCTGTTGTGCATGATGTCTTTCATGTGTCTCAATTGAAGAAGTGTTTGCGTGTGCCAGAAGAGCAGTTGCCAGTGGAAGGTCTTGAAGTCCAGGAGGACTTGACCTATATTGAGAAGCCAGCTCAGATCCTTGAGGTTGCAGATAGAGTCACCCGAAGGAAGACCGTCAGAATGTGCAAAGTCAGATGGAGTCACCACTCTGAGGAAGAAGCAACCTGGGAGCGTGAAGATGATCTGATGGCCAAGTACCCGGAGCTCTTTGCTAGCCAGCCCTGAATCTCGAGGGCGAGATTCTTTTAAGGGGGATAGGTTTGTAACGCCCCGAATTTTGCAGTTGAATTTTTTCTTTTCTTTACTCGCCAAAATTCGGGCGTTACCTTTCCCTTTTCTTTTTCCCCTCGCTAAACCTTGACCTTTTTCAAAGTTTAGCGGGATTCGGTTTGGAATTCCCGTAGGTATAAAAAAACCCTAAATACTTTATGTTGTTTGATGCACCATGCCGCCCTTGCATTTTTGGTTGTTTGAAAGTGCAATCGCATTCATCTAAAAGATCGGATTTCGAGAACAAGCGGAAAATCTTTTATCTTTCTTTCTCTCTCTTTCTCTCTCCTCTTTTTCTCTCTCTCCCGCGCCGTGGGCCGACCCCGGCCGGCCCAGCCGCCCCTGGCGCCCCCCCTTTTTGGGCCCAATTGGCCCATGCCGCCCCCCATCTCCCTTTTTCCCAAAACCCTCTCCCTCTCCCTCTCATTTTCCCTCTCTCTCCCTAAGCCGCCGCCCCTACCCCTGCCCTAGCCGCCGCCCCTGCCTAGGCCGCCGCCCCTCCCCGTCGCCGATCGGCCGCCCCGCTCGGCCGCCCCGTCCCCGTCCCCGGTGAGGCCCCTCCCCCTCTCCTCCCTCCCCCTCTCCTCCCTCCCCTTCCCCTCGCCGCTCGGCCCCATGGCCGGCTCGGCCGCTCGGCCGCCCCGCGCCATGCCCCGCGCCCCTGCGCGCCCAGCGGCTCGGCCGCCCCGCCCCCCTGCTCGGCCGGCTCGGCCGCCCCCTGCGCCGCCCGCCCTCGCCAGCCCGGCCGCCCGCCGCCGGCTCAGCCGCCCCGGCTCGGCCGCCCCTGCGCGCCCCGCCTAGGGCCGGTTCAACCGCCCCTAGGGCCGGTTCAACCGCCCCCCCCCTCTGTTTTTTTTATTTTTTTTATTTTATTTTATTTACTTTCTGTGATCATAATTACTGTATTTTAAGTAGGCTAATCACTGTTCATGCTATGGGAAAATAGGAAGTTTAATTTAAAATTCCGTTATGTTATTGATTCACGTAGTTAATTGTTTACCCTGTGCAATGTTGATCAACTAAAAGTGATTAGGTTTCCATTAGTATATATAAATATATATAACAGAATTATTTTGTTAAAAACCAATTGTGTCATTAGTGCATAAGATTTAACCCCCTGCGAGACCTTTCCCGTTTCTTTCTAACCATAACAAATGCGTTATCGAATGTCATACTTGGTGCATATTCACTTTATTTGTTATCTTGTATGGTGTACTGTTCTTTTGTATTAAATATGTGGATGGATGTATGTATGTTTGCGCTCGCATAGAGAACGATCCGGTCGAAGAGCCCGAGGAATTCGCAGGAGAAGCCCCTGAGCAGCAGTCGGTTGGTGGAGGCAAGTGTCCTTTGACCTATCTCTGTCCTATTCATTCTTTAATTCACCTCCCGCATTACACATTTATACCTAAGGATTGACTAGCTTTTGTTATCCATGTCCTTGTTTACCTATTTGGGTCGGATTATTACTACTTAGTCTGATGCTATTGCTCAACTCTAATCAATGAACATGATGTGATTATCTATGATACGCTGTTTTCCCGTTCTTCTTTATGATTATACTTGTGGTTTTCAAGGGGACTCGAGCGGTTTCTCGAGTGCCTCTCCGTAAGGACCTGTTCTATGGATGACCGCCCGGGAAAACAGTGCAACCATGAGGGTGGAATGGGGTGCCCTTAGCTGAATAATTAGAGGATCCGGGATGTAGTTCACTTAGCCGTCGTGCCGTCAATGGGGCTCGGTGTATGCGGCTCGCTCTGCCAAGTTTGGGTTCGCCCCTTGGGGAGGAGTGCGGTGCATTTAGGAAACCTAACGGGTGGCTACAGCCCCGGGGAATCTTTGTAAAGGCTACGTAGTGAAACCCTGCCTATTCACCTTGGTAGTGTTTAAGGGTTTGATCGGCCCGAGGCAAGAGGGAATCACGGCTTGTGGGTAAAGTGCACAACCTCTGCAGAGTGTTATGAAACTGATATATCAGCCGTGCTCACGGTTATGAGCGGCCAAGGGAGCTCCAGAGATTAGTGATACTTGATCAGAGATATTTTGGTACAGGTGGCAATGAGATTGATGGTTCTGGTTATGATTATGGTATTGGTAAGTGGTATTCTTTCCGTTTGGAAAGGATACATTGGGTTAATAACTTGGGTTAATGTTAAAACCTGGCTTTCTACTAGTAAGTAATAACCTGACCAACTAAAAGCAACTGCTTGACTTATCCCCACATAAAGCTAGTCCACTACAGCCAAACAGGATACTTGCTGAGTATGTTGATGTGTACTCACCCTTGCTCTACACACCAAACCCCCCCCCCCAGGTTGTCAGCATTGCAACCACTGCTCAGGAGAAGATGAAGCTGTGGAAGGAGACTTCCAGGAGTTCCAAGACTACGACGAGTTCTAGGTGTGGGTTAGCGGCAACCCCCAGTCGGCTGCCTGTGAAGGCCGTGTTATCTACGTTTCGTTTTCGCACTTTGATTTATTGTAAGAACTATATGGACGTCTCAGACGTATGATGTAATCGACTATTATTTCCCCTTTTAATACTATTTGAGCACTGTGTGATGATGTCCATGTTATGTAACTGCTGTGTACGTGAATAACTGATCCTGGCACGTACATGGTTCGCATTCGGTTTACCTTCTAAAAACCGGGTGTGACACTTCGTTTGGGAGATGAAGGTGCCGTCCTTGAGTTGCTTCACTTGGAACCCAAGGAAGTAGTTCAACTCGCCCATCATCGACATCTCGAATTTCTGCGTCATCACCCTGCTAAACTCTTCACAAGACTTTTGGTTAGTAGAACCAAATATTATGTCATCGACATAAATTTGGCACACAAACAAATCACCATCACATGTCTTAGTAAAAAGAGTTGGATCGGCCTTCCCAACCTTGAAAGCATTAGCAAGTAAAAAGTCTCTAAGGCATTCATACCATGCTCTTGGGGCTTGCTTAAGTCCATAGAGCGCCTTAGAGAGCTTACACACATAGTCGGGGTACCGTTCATCCACGAAGCCAGGGGGTTGCTCCACGTACACTTCCTCCTTGATTGGCCCGTTGAGGAAAGCGCTCTTCACATCCATTTGGTACAACCTGAAAGAATGGTGAGCGGCATATGCTAGCAAGATACGAATGGACTCTAGCCTAGCCACAGGAGCGAAAGTCTCCTCAAAGTCCAAACCTGCGACTTGGGCATAACCTTTTGCCACAAGTCGAGCCTTGTTCCTCGTCACCACCCCGTGCTCGTCCTGTTTGTTGCGGAACACCCACTTGGTTCCCACAACATTTTGCTTCGGACGAGGCACCAGTGTCCAAACTTCATTGTGCTTGAAGTTGTTGAGTTCCTCCTGCATGGCCAATACCCAATCCGGATCTAGCAAGGCCTCCTCTACCCTGAAAGGCTCAATAGAAGAGACAAAGGAGTAATGCTCACAAAAATTAACTAATCGAGATCGAGTAGTTACTCCCTTGCTAATGTCCCCCAGAATTTGATCGACGGGATGATCCCTTTGAATCATCGCTCGAACTTGAGTTGGAGGTGCCGGTTGCGCTTCTTCCTCCATCACTTGATCATCTTGTGCTCCCCCTTGATCAAGCGCCTCCACTTGAGGTACCTGTTCGTCATCTTCGGTTGGGGGATGCACCATAGTTGAGGAAGAAGGTTGATCTCGTTCATCTTGTTCCTGTGGCCGTACTTCTCCAATCGCCATGGTCCGTATAGCGGCCGTCGGAACATCTTCTTCATCTACATCATCACAATCAACAACTTGCTCTCTTGGAGAGCCATTAGTCTCATCAAATACAACATCGCTAGAGACTTCAACCAAACCCGATGATTTGTTGAAGACTCTATACGCCTTTGTATTTGAGTCATAACCTAACAAAAACCCTTCTACTGCTTTGGGAGCAAATTTAGAATTTCTACCCTTCTTCACTAGAATGTAGCATTTACTCCCAAATACACGAAAGTACGATACATTGGGTTTGTTACCGGTTAGTAGCTCATACGACGTCTTCTTGAGGAGGCGATGAAGGTAGACTCTGTTGATGGCGTGACAAGCAGTGTTAACGGCTTCCGTCCAAAAGCACTCGGGGGTCTTGAACTCTCCTAGCATCGTCCTCGCCATATCGATGAGCGTCCTGTTCTTCCTCTCTACCACACCATTTTGCTGTGGTGTGTAGGGAGCGGAGAACTCGTGCTTGATCCCTTCCTCTTCAAGGAACTCCTCCACTTGAAGGTTCTTGAACTCGGATCCGTTGTCGCTTCTTATCTTCTTCACTTTGAGCTCAAACTCATTTTGAGCTCTCCTGAGGAAGCGTTTGAGAGTCCCTTGGGTTTCGGACTTTTCCTGCAAAAAGAACACCCAAGTGAAGCGGGAAAAGTCATCAACAATAACTAAACCATACTTACTTCCTCCTATGCTCAGATAGGCGACGGGTCCAAAAAGGTCCATATGCAGCATCTCCAAGGGTCTTGATGTTGTCATCACATTTTTGGTGTGATGAGAGCCTCCCACCTGTTTCCCTGCTTGACAAGCTGCACAAGGTCTATCTTTTTCGAATTGAACATTAGTTAGACCTATCACGTGTTCTCCCTTTAGAAGCTTGTGAAGGTTCTTCATCCCCACATGTGCTAAGCGGCGATGCCACAGCCAGCCCATGCTAGTCTTAGCTATTAAGCATGCATCTAGACCGGCCTCTTCTTTTGCAAAATCTACTAAATAAAGTTTGTCGTCTAATACACCCTTAAAAGCTAGTGAACCATCACTTCTTCTAAAGACAGACACATCTACATTTGTAAATAGACAGTTATATCCCATATTGCATAATTGACTTACAGATAATAAATTATATCCCAAAGACTCAACTAAAAACACATTAGAAATTGAGTGCTCATTGGAGATTGCAATTTTACCTAACCCTTTTACTTTGCCTTGATTCCCATCACCGAATATGATTGAATCTTGGGAATCCTTATTCTTGACGTAGGAGGTGAACATCTTCTTCTCCCCCGTCATATGGTTTGTGCATCCGCTGTCGATAATCCAGCTTGAACCCCCGGATGCATAAACCTGCAAGGCAAATTTAGGCTTGGGACTTAGGTACCCAACTCATGTTGGGTCCTACAAGGTTAGTGCAAATATCCTTAGGGACCCAAATGCAAGTTTTGTCTCCCTTGCATTTTGCCCCTAACTTCCTAGCAACAATTTTCTTATCCTTTCTACAAATAGCAAAGGAAGCATTTAAAGCATAATAAATTGTGGAGGGTTCATTCACTACTTTCCTAGGAGCATGAATAACATTCTTTCTAGGCACATGATGAATAGCATTTCTCCTATGAGCATTTCTAGTTTGTCTCCTATCATGATACATAAAAGCATGGTTCTTTTGCACATTACTAGCCATAGGGGCTTTCCCTTTCTCCTTGGCGGGAATGGGAGCCTTATGGCTTGTTAAGTTCTTAGCTTCTCTCTTGAAGCCAAGTCCATCCTTAATTGAGGGGTGTCTACCAATTGTGTAGGCATCCCTTGCAAATTTTAGCTTATCGAAATCATTCTTGCTAGTCTTAAGTTGAGCATTAAGACTAGCCAGTTCATTATTAAGCTTGGAAATTGAGACTAGGTGTTCACTACAAGCATCAACGTCAAAATCTTTACACCTAGTACAAATTTCAACATGTTCTACACAAGAATTGGATTTATTTGCTACTTCTAATTTAGCATTTAAATCATTGTTGACACCTTTCAAAGTAGAAATGGTTTCATGACAAGTAGATAGTTCAAAAGAAAGCATTTCATTTCTTTTAACTTCTAAAGCATAGGATTTTTGTGCCTCAACAAATTTATCATGCTCTTCATACAACAAATCCTCTTGCTTTTCTAAAAGTATATTCTTTTCATTCAAGGCATCAATTAATTCATTAATTTTGTCTATCTTAGATCTATCTAAGCCCTTGAACAAACATGAATAATCTACTTCATCCTCATCACTAGATTCGTCCTCACTTGAAGAAGCATAGGTAGAGTTGCGAGTACATACCTTCTTCTCCCTTGCCATAAGGCATGTGTGACGCTCGTTGGGGAAGAGGGTTGATTTGTTGAAGGCGGTGGCGGCGAGTCCTTCATTGTCGGAGTCGGAAGACGAGCAATCCGAGTCCCACTCCTTGCCTAGATGCGCCTCGCCCTTTGCCTTCTTGTAATGCTTCTTCTTTTCCCTCTTGTTTCCCTTTTCCTGGTCACTATCATTATCGGGGCAGTTAGCGATAAAATGACCAATCTTACCGCACTTGAAGCATGAGCGCTTCCCCTTCGTCTTGGTCTTGCTTGGCTGCCCCTTGTGACCCTTTAGCACCGTCTTGAAGCGTTTGATGATGAGAGCCATCTCTTCATCATTAAGTCCGACCGCCTCAATTTGTGCCACCTTGCTAGGTAGCACCTCCTTGCTTCTTGTAGCTTTGAGAGCAAAGGGTTGTGGTTCGTTGATCGGTCCATTCAAGGCGTCGTCCACGTACCTTGCTTCCTTGATCATCATTCGCCCGCTGACGAATTTTCCTAAGACTTCTTCGGGCGACATTTTGGTGTACCTGGGATTCTCACGAATATTATTCACCAAATGAGGATCAAGAACGGTAAAGGACCTTAGCATTAGTCGGACGACGTCGTGGTCCGTCCATCGCGTGCTTCCGTAGCTCCTTATTTTGTTGACAAGGGTCTTGAGCCGGTTGTATGTTTGAGTTGGCTCCTCGCCCCTTATCATCGCGAACCGTCCAAGCTCGCCCTCCACCAACTCCATTTTGGTGAGCAAGGTAGCGTCATTTCCCTCATGAGAGATCTTGAGGGTATCCCAGATTTGCTTGGCGTTATCCAAGCCACTCACTTTGTTATATTCATCCCTGCACAATGAAGCTAGAAGAACAGTAGTAGCTTGTGCATTCTTATGGATTTGCTCATTAATGAATATAGGACTATCCGAACTATTAAAGTGCATTCCACTATCTACAATCTCCCATATACTAGGATGGAGAGAGAATAGGTGACTACGCATTTTGTGGCTCCAAAATCCGTAGTCCTCTCCATCAAAGTGTGGGGGCTTGCCGAGTGCAATGGAAAGCAAATGTGAATTTGAACTTTGCGGAATACGAGAGTAGTCAAAGGAAAAGTTAGAATTAACCGGTTTCCTTTGTTCGTAGTTGTTGTGGTCGTCGTCCTTTTGGGAAGAAGTAGACTCATCACTGTCGTCGTAGTAGACGATCTCCTTGATGCGCCTCGTCTTCTTCTTCTTCCCTTCCTTTCGTCTATGACCCGAGCCGGAGTCGGTAGGCTTGTCATCTTTGGGCTCGTTGACGAAGGACTCCTTCTCCTTGTCGTTGATCACGATTCCCTTCCCCTTAGGATCCATCTCTTCGGGCGGTTAGTCCCTTTCTTGAAGAGAACGGCTCTGATACCAATTGAGAGCACCTAGAGGGGGGGGGTGAATAGGTGATCCTGTAAAACTTCAAAACTTTAAGCCACAAAAACTTGTTAAGTGTTAGCACAATTATGGCCAAGTGGCTAGAGAGGAGTCAAAACACAATAACCACAAGAAATCAATCACAGAGATGACACGGTGGTTATCCCGTGGTTCGGCCAAGTACAAAACTTGCCTACTCCACGTTGTGGCGTCCCAACGGATGAGAGTTGCACTCAACTCCTCTCAAGTGATCCAATGATCAACTTGAATACCACGGTGTTCTTGCTTTTTGAAAGGGAATTAGGCTTACACCTAGTTCCTAAATAATTTTGGTGATTGAATTGCCCAACACAAATCTTTGGACTAACTAGTTTGCCCAAGTGTATAGATTATACAGGTGTAAAAGGTTCACACTCAGCCAATAAAAAGACCAAGTTTTGGATTCAATAAAGGAGCAAAGGGGCAACCGAAGGCACCCCTGGTCTGGCGCACCGGACTGTCCGGTGTGCCACCGGACAGTGAACAGTACCTGTCCGGTGCACCAGGGGACTCAGACTCAAACTCTTCACTCTCGGGATTTCTCAGAAGTCGGCGCGCTATAATTCACCGGACTGTCCGGTGTGCACCGGACATGTCCGGTGCTCCAAGGAAGCGCGGTCTCCGGAACTCGCCAGCCTCGGGTTCGCGTGGCAGCCGCTCCACTAAAATTCACCGGACTGTCCGGTGTGCACCGGACTGTCCGGTGTACCAGCGGAGCAACGGCTCCTTTCGGCGCCAACGGCTCCCTGCGGTGCATTTAATGCGCGCACAGCGCGCGCAGACGTCAGACATGCCCATACCGGTGCACCGGACATCAAACAGTACATGTCCGGTGTGCACCGGACACCCAGGAGGGCCCACATGTCAGAAGCTCCAACGGTCAGAATCCAACGGCAGTGATGACGTGGCAGGGGCACCGGACTGTCCGGTGTGCACCGGACTGTCCGGTGCGCCATCGAGCAGACGCCTCCAGCCAACGGTCAAGTTTGGTGGTTGGGGCTATAAATACCCCAACCACCCCACCATTCATTGCATCCAAGTTTTCCACTTCTCAACCACTTACAAGAGCTAGGCATTCAATTCTAGACACACCCAAAGAGATCAAATCCTCTCCAATTCCACACAAACCCTAAGTGACTAGTGAGAGTGATTTGCTGTGTTCATTTGAGCTCTTGCGCTTGGATCGCTTTCTTTCTTTCTCACTTGCTCGTGTGATCAACACTCAATTGTAATCAAGGCAAGAGGCACCAATTGTGTGGTGGCCCTTGCGGGGAAGTTTTGTTCCCGGCTTTTGATTTGAGAAGAGAAAGCTCACTCGATCCGCGGGATCGTTTGAGAGAGGGAAGGGTTGAAAGAGACCCGGCCTTTGTGGCCTCCTCAATGGGGAGTAGGTTTGAGAGAACCGAACCTCGGTAAAACAAATCCTCGTGTCTCACTTCATTATTCGCTTGCGATTTGTTTTGCGCCCTCTCTCGCAGACTCTTTTATATTTCTAACGCTAACCCGGCTTGTAGTTGTGTTTATATTTGTAAATTTCAGTTTCGCCCTATTCACCCCCCTCTAGGCGACTATCAATTGGTATCAGAGCCCGGTGCTTCATTAGAGCCTAACCGCTCGAAGTGATGTCGGGAGATCACGCCAAGAAGGAGATGGAGACCGGCGAAAAGCCCACTACAAGCCATGGGAGCACTTCATCGGAAGAGTCCCGCACCAAGAGGAAGGAGAAGAAGAAGGACTCCTCCAAACGGAAGGAGAAAAAGGCTTCCTCTTCTCACCACCAAGAGAAGAAGGAAAAATCTTCTTCCCACAAGCCGCATCGGAAAGGCGACAAGCACAAGAGGATGAGGAAGGTGGTCTACTACGAGACCGACACTTCATCAACATCGACCTCCGACTCCGATGCGCCCTCCGTCACTTCTAAGCGCCAAGAGCGCAAGAAGTATAGTAAGATCCCCCTACGCTATCCTCGCATTTCCAAACATACACCTTTACTTTCCGTCCCATTAGGCAAACCACCAACTTTTGATGGTGAAGATTACGCTAGGTGGAGCGATTTAATGAGATTTCATCTAACCTCGCTCCACAAAAGCATATGGGATGTTGTTGAGTTTGGCGCGCAGGTACCATCCGTAGGGGATGAGGACTATGATGAGGATGAGGTGGCCCAAATCGAGCACTTCAACTCTCAAGCAACAACAATACTCCTCGCTTCTCTAAGTAGAGAGGAGTATAACAAAGTACAAGGGTTAAAGAGCGCCAAGGAGATTTGGGATTTACTCAAGACCGCGCATGAAGGTGATGAGCTCACCAAGATCACCAAGCGGGAAACGATTGAGGGGGAGCTCGGTCGGTTCCGGCTTCGCAAAGGGGAGGAGCCACAACACATGTACAATCGGCTCAAGACCTTGGTGAACCAAGCGCGCAACCTCGGGAGCGTAAAGTGGGATGACCACGAGGTGGTTAAGGTTATTCTAAGATCACTTATTTTCCTTAACCCTACTCAAGTTCAATTAATTCGTGGTAATCCTAGATATACCAAAATGACCCCCGAGGAAGTTATCGGGAATTTTGTAAGTTTTGAGTGCATGATCGAAGGCTCGAGGAAGATCAACGAGCTTGATGATGCCACCACATCCGAAGCCCAACCTGTTGCATTCAAGGCAACGGAGGAGAAGAAGGAGGAGTCTACACCAAGTCGACAACCCATAGACGCCTCCAAGCTCGACAATGAGGAAATGGCGCTCGTCATCAAAAGCTTCCGCCAAATCCTCAAGCAAAGGAGGGGGAAAGACTACAAGTCCCGCTCCAAGAAGGTTTGCTACAAATGTGGTAAGCCCGGTCATTTTATTGCTAAATGTCCTATATCTAGTGACAGTGACCGAGGCGACGACAAGAAGGGGAGAAGAAAGGAGAAGAAGAGGTACTACAAGAAGAAGGGCGGCGATGCCCATGTTTGTCGGGAATGGGATTCCGACGAGAGCTCAAGCGACTCCTCTGACGACGAGGACGCCGCCAACATCGCCGTCACCAAGGGACTCCTCTTCCCCAACGTCGGCCACAAGTGCCTCATGGCAAGGGACGGCAAAAGGAAAAAGGTTAAATCTAACTCCTCCACTAAATATGAATCTTCTAGTGATGATAATGCTAGTGATGAGGAGGATAATTTGCGTTCCCTTTTTGCCAACCTTAACATAGCTCAAAAGGAAAAATTAAATGAATTGGTTAGTGCTATTCATGAAAAGGATGACCTTTTGGATTCCCAAGAGGATTGTTTAATTAAAGAAAACAAAAAACATGTTAAGGTTAAAAAGGCTTATGCTCTAGAAGTAGAAAAATGTGAAAAATTATCTAGTGAGCTAAGCACTTGCCGTGAGATGATTGACAACCTTAGGAATGAAAATGCTATTTTAAATGCTAAGGTTGATTCACATGTTTGTAATGGTTCAAATCCCAATCTTAGAGATGATAATGTTGACTTGCTTGCTAAGATTGATGAATTGAATATTTCTCTTGCTAGCCTTAGATTAGAGAATGAAAATTTGATTGCTAAGGCCAAAGATTTTGATATTTGCAAAGTTACAATTGCCGATCTTAGAGATAAGAATGATATACTTCGTGCTAAGATTGTTGAACTTAATTCTTGCAAACCATCTACATCTACCATTGAACATGTCACTATTTGTACTAGATGTAGAAATGTTGATATTGATGCTATTCATGATCACATGATTTTAATTAAGCAACAAAATAATCACATAGCAAAACTAGATGCCAAAATTGCCGAGCATAACTTAGAAAATGAAAAATTTAAATTTGCTAGAAGTATGCTCTATAATGGGAGACGCCCTGGCATCAAGGATGGCATTGGCTTCCAAAGGGGAGACAATGTTAAACTTAATGCCCCTCCTAAGAACTTGTCTAACTTTGTTAAGGGCAAGGCTCCCATGCCTCAGGATAACGAGGGCTACATTTTGTACCCTGCCGGTTATCCCGAGAGCAAAATTAGGAAAATTCATTCTAGGAAGTCTCACTCTGGCCCTAATCATGCTTTTATGTATAAGGGTGAGACATCTAGCTCTAGGCAACCAACCCGTGCCAAGTTGCCTAGAAAGAAAACTCCTATTGCATCAAATGATCATGCTATTTCATTTAAAACTTTTGATGCTTCTTATGTGCTTACAAGCAAATCCGGCAAGGTAGTTGCCAAATTTGTTGGGGGCAAACACAAGGGCTCCAAGACTTGTGTTTGGGTACCCAAAGTTCTTGTATCTAATGCCAAAGGACCCAAAACAGTTTGGGTACCTAAAGTCAAGAACTAAATTTGTTTTGTAGGTTTATGCATCCGGGGGCTCAAGTTGGATACTCGACAGCGGGTGCACAAACCACATGACTGGGGAGAAAAGGATGTTCTCCTCCTACGAGAAAAACCAAGATCCCCAACGAGCTATCACATTCGGGGATGGAAATCAAGGCTTGGTCAAAGGTCTTGGTAAAATTGCTATATCTTCTGACCATTCTATTTCCAATGTTTTTCTTGTAGATTCTTTAGATTACAATTTGCTTTCCGTTTCTCAATTATGTCAAATGGGCTACAACTGTCTATTCACTGATGTAGGTGTCACTGTCTTTAGAAGAAGTGATGATTCAATAGCATTTAAGGGAGTGTTAGAGGGTCAGCTATACTTGGTAGATTTTGATAGAGCTGAACTCGACACTTGCTTAATTGCTAAGACTAACATGGGTTGGCTCTGGCACCGCCGACTAGCCCATGTTGGGATGAAGAATCTTCACAAGCTTCTAAAGGGAGAACACATTTTAGGATTAACAAATGTTCATTTTGAGAAAGACAGGGTTTGTAGCGCATGCCAGGCAGGAAAGCAAGTTGGAACCCATCATCCACACAAGAACATCATGACGACCGACAGGCCGCTTGAGCTACTCCACATGGATCTATTCGGCCCGATTGCTTACATAAGCATCGGCGGGAGTAAGTATTGTCTTGTAATAGTGGATGATTATTCTCGCTTCACTTGGGTATTCTTTTTACAGGAAAAATCTCAAACCCAAGAGACTTTAAAGGGATTCTTGAGACGCGCTCAAAATGAGTTCGGCTTAAGGATCAAGAAAATAAGAAGCGACAACGGGACGGAATTCAAGAACTCTCAAATTGAAGGCTTCCTTGAGGAGGAGGGCATCAAGCATGAGTTCTCCTCTCCCTACACGCCACAACAAAATGGTGTAGTGGAGAGGAAGAATCGAACTCTATTGGACATGGCAAGAACCATGCTTGATGAGTACAAGACACCGGACCGGTTTTGGGCCGAAGCGGTCAACACCGCCTGCTACGCCATCAACCGGTTATATCTTCACCGAATCCTCAAGAAGACATCATATGAACTCCTAACCGGTAAAAAGCCCAACATTTCATATTTTAGAGTTTTTGGTAGCAAATGCTTTATTCTTGTTAAAAGGGGTAGAAAATCTAAATTTGCTCCTAAAACTGTAGAAGGCTTTTTACTTGGTTATGACTCAAACACAAGGGCATATAGGGTCTTTAACAAGTCCACTGGACTAGTCGAAGTCTCATGTGACGTTGTGTTTGATGAAACTAACGGCTCTCAAGTAGAGCAAGTTGATCTTGATGAGATAGGTGAAGAACAGGCTCCATGCATAGCGCTAAGGAACATGTCCATTGGGGATGTGTGTCCTAGGGAATCCGAAGAGCCTCCAAATGCACAAGATCAACCGTCCTCCTCCATGCAAGCATCTCCACCAACTCAAAATGAGGATGAGGCTCAAGTTGATGAAGGGCAAAATCAAGAAGATGAGCCACCTCAAGATAATGGCAATGATCAAGGGGGAGATGCAAATGATCAAGAAAAGGAGGATGAGGAAGAGCCAAGGCCGCCACACCCAAGAGTCCACCAAGCAATCCAACGAGATCACCCCGTCGACACCATCCTCGGCGACATTCATAAGGGGGTAACCACTCGATCTCGTGTTGCACATTTTTGTGAACATTACTCTTTTGTTTCCTCTATTGAGCCACACAGGATAGAGGAAGCACTTCAAGATTCGGATTGGGTGGTGGCAATGCAAGAGGAGCTCAACAACTTCACGAGGAATGAGGTATGGCATTTGGTTCCACGTCCTAACCAAAATGTTGTAGGAACCAAATGGGTCTTCCGCAACAAGCAAGATGAGCATGGTGTGGTGACAAGGAACAAAGCACGACTTGTGGCCAAGGGATACTCCCAAGTCGAAGGTTTGGATTTCGGTGAAACCTATGCACCCGTAGCTAGGCTTGAGTCAATTCGCATATTATTGGCCTATGCTACTTACCATGGCTTTAAGCTTTATCAAATGGACGTGAAAAGTGCCTTCCTCAACGGACCAATCAAGGAAGAAGTCTATGTTGAGCAACCTCCCGGCTTTGAAGACAGTGAGCATCCTAACCATGTTTATAGGCTCTCTAAGGCGCTTTATGGGCTCAAGCAAGCCCCAAGAGCATGGTATGAATGCCTAAGAGATTTCCTTATTTCTAATGGCTTCAAAGTTGGCAAGGCCGATCCTACACTCTTTACTAAAACTCTTGAAAATGACTTGTTTGTATGCCAAATCTATGTTGATGATATTATATTTGGGTCTACTAACGAGTCTACATGTGAAGAGTTTAGTAGGATCATGACACAGAAATTCGAGATGTCGATGATGGGGGAGTTGAAGTATTTTCTAGGATTCCAAGTCAAGCAACTCCAAGAGGGCACCTTCATTAGCCAAACGAAGTACACTCAAGACATTCTAACCAAGTTTGGGATGAAGGATGCCAAACCCATCAAGACACCCATGGGAACTAATGGGCATCTCGACCTCGACACGGGAGGTAAGTCCGTGGATCAAAAGGTATACCGGTCGATGATTGGTTCATTGCTTTATTTATGTGCATCTCGACCGGACATTATGCTTTCCGTTTGCATGTGTGCAAGATTCCAATCCGACCCTAAGGAATCCCACCTTACGGCCGTAAAACGAATCTTGAGATATTTGGCTTACACACCTAAGTTTGGGCTTTGGTACCCTCGGGGATCCACATTTGATTTGATTGGTTATTCGGATGCCGATTGGGCGGGGTGCAAAATTAATAGGAAGAGCACATCGGGGACTTGCCAGTTCTTGGGAAGATCCTTGGTGTCTTGGGCTTCAAAGAAGCAAAATTCGGTCGCTCTTTCCACCGCCGAAGCCGAGTACATTGCCGCAGGCCATTGTTGCGCGCAATTGCTTTGGATGAGGCAAACCCTGCGGGACTACGGTTACAAATTAACCAAAGTCCCTTTGCTATGTGATAATGAGAGTGCAATCAAAATGGCCGACAATCCCGTCGAGCATAGCCGCACTAAGCACATAGCCATTCGGTATCATTTTCTTAGGGATCACCAACAAAAGGGAGATATCAAGATTTCTTACATTAACACTAAAGATCAATTAGCCGATATCTTTACCAAGCCACTTGATGAACAATCTTTTACCAGACTTAGGCATGAGCTCAATATTCTTGATTCTAGAAATTTCTTTTGCTAGCTTGCACACATAGCTCATTTGAATACCTTTGATCATATCTCTTTTATATGCTATGACTAATGTGTTTTCAAGTCTATTTCAAACCAAGTCATAGGTATATTGAAAGGGAATTGGAGTCTTCGGCGAAGAAAAAAGGCTTCCACTCCGTAACTCATACTTCGCCATCACTCCGAGCAACTCTCTATTCTTTGGGGGAGAAATGAGCATCAAAGAAAAGGACTTCATCCTTGGGGGAGAGAGTAAAAGCTCAAAAGCAAAAGGACCGGACTTCGTCTTTGGTATAATCTTAACTCATTCATTTATGACCAAAGAGGAAGAAAAACACTAAAGAGGGCTCTAATGATTCCGTTTTTGGCGATTCATGCCAAAAAGGGGGAGAAATGAGCCCAAAGCAAAAGGACCGCACCACCACCTAATTCAAAAACTTAGTGCTTTCCAAAAGTATTTATCATTTAGTATCCTATTGTGTTCAAAAGGGGGAGAAAGTAGTATTTCAAAAATGGTATATCAAAACCCTCTTGAACACTAAGAGGTGGATCTCTTTTAGGGGGAGTTTCGTTTAGTCAAAGGAAAGCATTTGAAACAGGGGGAGAAAATTTCAAATCTTGAAAATGCTTTACAAACTCTTATTCATTTACCTTTGACTATTTGCAAAAGAACTTTGAAAAGGATTTACAAAAGAATTTGCAAAAACAAAACTCGTGGTGCAAACGTGGTCCAAAATACTAAATAAGAAAGAAACATTCCATGCATATCTTGTAAGTAGTTATATCTGGCTCAATTCCAAGCAACCTTTACACTTACATTATGCAAACTAGTTCAATCATACACTTCTCTATTTGCTTTGGTTTGTGTTGGCATCAATCACCAAAAAGGGGGAGATTGAAAGGGAATTAGGCTTACACCTAGTTCCTAAATAATTTTGGTGATTGAATTGCCCAACACAAATCTTTGGACTAACTAGTTTGCCCAAGTGTATAGATTATACAGGTGTAAAAGGTTCACACTCAGCCAATAAAAAGACCAAGTTTTGGATTCAATAAAGGAGCAAAGGGGCAACCGAAGGCACCCCTGGTCTGGCGCACCGGACTGTCCGGTGTGCCACCGGACAGTGAACAGTACCTGTCCGGTGCACCAGGGGACTCAGACTCAAACTCTTCACTCTCGGGATTTCTCGGAAGCCGGCGCGCTATAATTCACCGGACTGTCCGGTGTGCACCGGACATGTCCGGTGCTCCAAGGAAGCGCGGTCTCCGGAACTCGCCAGCCTCGGGTTCGCGTGGCAGCCGCTCCACTAAAATTCACCGGACTGTCCGGTGTGCACCGGACTGTCCGGTGTACCAGCGGAGCAACGGCTCCTTTCGGCGCCAACGGCTCCCTGCGGTGCATTTAATGCGCGCACAGCGCGCGCAGACGTCAGACATGCCCATACCGGTGCACCGGACATCAAACAGTACATGTCCGGTGTGCACCGGACACCCAGGAGGGCCCACATGTCAGAAGCTCCAACGGTCAGAATCCAACGGCAGTGATGACGTGGCAGGGGCACCGGACTGTCCGGTGTGCACCGGACTGTCCGGTGCTGAAAGGGAAATGTGCCCTTGGGCCATTTCTAAGTATTTTGGTGATTGAGTGCAAACACAAGGGCCTAAATGTGAAAATATGCTCATGGATGAACAAAGTGTAAATCACAAGTAAAGGTATGTTTCTAAGCCTTAGTACATTAGTTTTGTGTACTAACATCTTGTCTAAGTGTTAGAAACAGGAGAAAGAAGAAAAGAAAAGAAGTGGAGAGTGGCTGTGTACAGCCAAAGGCTGCTTCGGGCTGGGGCACCGGACTGTCCGGTGTGCACCGGACAGTGTCCGGTGCGCCAGATCAGCGCAGCGCAAACCAGCCGCTCTCGGGTTTTTCTCCGGCGACTTCGGCTAAAATTCACCGGACTGTCCGGTGTGCACCGGACTGTCCGGTGAGCCAACGGTCGGCCGGGCCAACGGTCGGCCGCGCGATCGGCGCGCGACACGTGGCCGAGCCAACGGTCGGAAGGGAGCACCGGACTGTCCGGTGTGCACCGGACTGTCCGGTGCGCCAGATCTGCAACGGTCGGCAACGGTCGGCTTCGCTTTCTATGGAAACAAATCGGGCACCGGACAGTGTCCGGTGTGCACCGGACTGTCCGGTGCGCCACGAGACAGAAGGCAAAGATGGCCTTCCAGATTTGTTCCCAACGGCTCCTAGCTGCCTTGGGGCTATAAAAGGGACCCCTTGGCGCATGGAGGAGTATACCAAGCATTCCTTGAGCACTCTTGATCACTCACACATCAATCTCGCGCACTTGTTCGACATTCTAGTGATTTGAGCTCCGTTCTAGTGTGCTAGTCTTTTGAGCTCAAGTCTGGGTCTTGTGTGTGCGTATTCGCTGTGATCTTTGTGTCGTGTGTGAGTTGCTAATCCCTCCTTTGCTCTGTGATTCTCTGTGAACATCTTTTGTAAGGGCGAGAGGCTCCAAGTTGTGGAGATTCCTCGCAAACGGGATTGAGAAAAGAAAAGCAAGAACACCGTGGTATTCAAGTTGATCATTGGATCACTTGAGAGGAGTTGAGTGCAACTCTCGTCCGTTGGGACGCCACAACGTGGAGTAGGCAAGTTTTGTACTTGGCTGAACCACGGGATAACCACTGTGTCATCTCTGTGATTGGATTCTTGTGGTTATTGTGTTTTGACTCCTCTCTAGCCACTTGGCATAAACTGTGCTAACACCTAATCAAGTTTTGTGGCTATAAGTTTAAGTTTTTACAGGATCACCTATTCACCCCCCCCTCTAGGTGCTCTCAATTGGTATCGGAGCCGTTCTCTTCAAGAAAGGGACTAACCGCCCGAAGAGATGGATCCTAAGGGGAAGGGAATTGTGATCAACGACAAGGAGAAGGAGTCCTTCGTCAACGAGCCAAGGGATGACAAGTCCAATGACTCGGGCTCGGGCCACAAGCGAAGAGATGGGAAGAAGAAGAAGACAAGACGCATCAAGGAGATCGTCTACTACGACAGCGATGAGTCCTCTTCTTCCCAAAAGGACGACGACTACGACAAACAAAGGAAACCGGTTAATTCTAACTTTTCTTTTGACTACTCTCGTATTCCGCATAGTTCAAATTCACATTTGCTTTCCATTCCACTCGGCAAGCCCCCACACTTTGATGGGGAGGACTACGGATTTTGGAGCCACAAAATGCGTAGTCACCTATTCTCTCTCCATCCTAGCATATGGGAGATTGTAGATAGTGGAATGCACTTTAATAGTTCGGATAGTCCTATATTCATTAATGAGCAAATCCATAAGAATGCACAAGCTACTACTGTTCTTCTAGCCTCATTGTGCAGGGATGAATATAATAAAGTGAGTGGCTTGGATAACGCCAAGCAAATCTGGGATACCCTCAAGATCTCTCATGAGGGAAATGACGCTACCTTGCTCACCAAAATGGAGTTGGTGGAGGGCGAGCTTGGACGGTTCGCGATGATAAGGGGCGAGGAGCCAACTCAAACATACAACCGGCTCAAGACCCTTGTCAACAAAATAAGGAGCTACGGAAGCACGCGATGGACGGACCACGACGTCGTCCGACTAATGCTCAGGTCCTTTACCGTTCTTGATCCTCATTTGGTGAATAATATTCGTGAGAATCCCAGGTACACCAAAATGTCGCCCGAAGAAGTACTAGGAAAATTCGTCAGCGGGCGAATGATGATCAAGGAGGCAAGGTATGTGGACGACGCCTTGAATGGACCGATCAACGAGCCGCAACCTTTTGCTCTCAAAGCCACAGGGAACAAGGAGGCGCTACCCAGCAAGGTGGCGCAAATTGAGGCGGCCGGTCTTAATGAAGAAGAAATGGCCCTCATTATCAAGAGATTCAAGACGGTGCTAAAGGGTCGCAATGGACAGCCGAGCAAGACTAAGACCAAGGGGAAGCGATCATGCTTCAAATGCGGTAAGCTTGGTCATTTTATTGCTAACTGTCCTGATAATGATAGTGACCAGGAAAAGGGGAACAAGAGGGAAAAGAAGAAGCATTACAAGAAGGCAAAGGGCGAGGCGCATCTAGGCAAGGAGTGGGACTCGGATTGCTCCTCGTCCGACTCCGACAATGAAGGACTCGCCGCCACCGCCTTCAACAAATCAACCCTCTTCCCCAACGAGCGTCACACATGCCTTATGGCAAGAGAGAAGAAGGTATGTACTCGCAACTCTACCTATGCTTCTTCAAGTGAGGACGAATCTAGTGATGAGGATGAAGTAGATTATTCATGTTTGTTCAAGGGCTTAGATAGATCTAAGATAGACAAAATTAATGAATTAATTGATGCCTTGAATGAAAAGAATATACTTTTAGAAAAGCAAGAGGATTTGTTGTATGAAGAGCATGATAAATTTGTTGAGGCACAAAAATCCTATGCTTTAGAAGTTAAGAGAAATGAAATGCTTTCTTTTGAACTATCTACTTGTCATGAAACCATTTCTACTTTGAAAGGTGTCAACAATGATTTAAATGCTAAATTAGAAGTAGCAAACAAATCCAATTCTTGTGTAGAACATGTTGAAATTTGTACTAGGTGTAAAGACTTTGACATTAATGCTTGTAGTGAACACCTAGTTTCAATTTCCAAGCTTAATGATGAACTGGCTAGTCTTAATGCTCAACTTAAGACTAGCAAGAATGATTTCGATAAGCTAAAATTTGCAAGGGATGCCTACACAATTGGTAGACACCCCTCAATTAAGGATGGACTTGGCTTCAAGAGAGAAGCTAAGAACTTAACAAGCCATAAGGCTCCCATTCCCGCCAAGGAGAAAGGGAAGGCCCCTATGGCTACTAGTGCTAAAAGGAACCATGCATATTTGTATCATGATAGAAGACAAACTAGAAATGTAAGTCATGATGCTTATGATTCATATGTTTATGATTCTCATACCATGTTTGCTCCTAGTTCCTCTTATGTGTATGATAGAAATGTTACTAGGAGAAATGTTGTTCCTAAAAGAAATGCTATTCATCATGTGCCTAGAAGGAATGTTATTCATGCTCCTAGGAAAATAGCAAATGAACCTTCCACAATTTATTATGCTTTAAATGCTTCCTTTGCTATTTGTAGAAAGGATAAGAAAATTGTTGCTAGGAAGTTAGGGGCAAAATGCAAGGGAGACAAAACTTGCATTTGGGTCCCTAAGGATATTTGCACTAACCTTGTAGGACCCAACATGAGTTGGGTACCTAAGACCCAAGCCTAAATTTGCCTTGCAGGTTTATGCATCCGGGGGTTCAAGCTGGATTATTGATAGCGGATGCACAAACCATATGACGGGGGAGAAGAAGATGTTCACCTCCTACGTCAAGAATAAGGATTCCCAAGATTCAATCATATTCGGTGATGGGAATCAAGGCAAGGTAAAAGGGTTAGGTAAAATTGCAATTTCTAATGAGCACTCTATCTCTAATGTGTTTTTAGTAGAGTCACTAGGATATAATTTACTATCTGTTAGTCAATTGTGCAATATGGGATATAACTGTCTGTTTACAAATATAGATGTGTCTGTCTTTAGAAGAAGTGATGGTTCACTAGCTTTTAAGGGTGTATTAGACGGCAAACTTTATTTAGTTGATTTTGCAAAAGAAGAGGCCGGTCTAGATGCATGCTTAATGGCTAAGACTTGCATGGGCTGGCTGTGGCATCGCCGCTTAGCACATGTGGGGATGAAGAACCTTCACAAGCTTCTAAAGGGAGAACACGTGATAGGTCTAACCAATGTTCAATTCGAAAAAGATAGACCTTGTGCAGCTTGTCAAGCAGGGAAACAGGTGGGAGGAGCGCATCACAGCAAGAATGTGATGACCACTTCAAGACCCCTGGAGCTGCTGCATATGGACCTCTTCGGACCCGTCGCCTATCTAAGCATAGGGGGAAGTAAGTATGGTTTAGTTATTGTTGATGATTTTTCCCGCTTCACTTGGGTGTTCTTTTTGCAGGATAAGTCTGAAACCCAAGGGACCCTCAAACGCTTCCTCAGGAGAGCTCAAAATGAGTTTGAGCTCAAAGTGAAAAAGATAAGAAGCGACAACGGGTCCGAGTTCAAGAACCTTCAAGTGGAGGAGTTCCTTGAAGAGGAAGGGATCAAGCACGAGTTCTCCGCTCCCTACACACCACAGCAAAATGGTGTGGTAGAGAGGAAGAACAGGACGCTCATCGACATGGCGAGGACGATGCTAGGAGAGTTCAAGACCCCCGAGTGCTTTTGGACGGAAGCCGTGAACACGGCGTGCCACGCCATCAACAGGGTCTACCTTCATCGCCTCCTCAAGAAGACGTCGTATGAGCTACTAACCGGTAACAAACCCAATGTATCGTACTTTCGTGTATTTGGGAGTAAATGCTACATTCTAGTAAAGAAGGGTAGAAATTCTAAGTTTGCTCCCAAAGCTGTAGAAGGGTTTTTATTAGGTTATGACTCAAATACAAAGGCGTATAGAGTCTTCAACAAATCATCGGGTTTGGTTGAAGTCTCTAGCGACGTTGTATTTGATGAGACTAATGGCTCTCCAAGAGAGCAAGTTGTTGATTGTGATGATGTAGATGAAGAAGATGTTCCGACGGCCGCTATACGGACCATGGCGATTGGAGAAGTACGGCCACAGGAACAAGATGAACGAGATCAACCTTCTTCCTCAACTATGGTGCAACCCCCAACCAAAGATGACGAACAGGTACCTCAAGTGGAGGCGCTTGATCAAGGGGGAGCACAAGATGATCAAGTGATAGAGGAAGAAGCGCAACCGGCACCTCCAACTCAAGTTCGAGCGATGATTCAAAGGGATCATCCCGTCGACCAAATTCTGGGTGACATTAGCAAGGGAGTAACTACTCGATCTCGATTAGTTAATTTTTGTGAGCATTACTCCTTTGTCTCTTCTATTGAGCCTTTCAGGGTAGAAGAGGCCTTGCTAGATCCGGACTGGGTGTTGGCCATGCAAGAGGAGTTAAACAACTTCAAGCGCAATGAAGTTTGGACACTGGTGCCTCGTCCGAAGCAAAATGTTGTGGGAACCAAGTGGGTGTTCCGCAACAAACAGGACGAGCACGGGGTGGTGACGAGGAACAAGGCTCGACTTGTGGCAAAAGGTTATGCCCAAGTCGCAGGTTTGGATTTCGAGGAGACTTTTGCTCCTGTGGCTAGGCTAGAATCAATTCGTATCTTGCTAGCATATGCCGCTCACCATTCTTTCAGGTTGTTTCAAATGGATGTGAAGAGCGCCTTCCTCAACGGGCCAATCAAGGAGGAGGTGTACGTGGAGCAACCCCCTGGCTTCGAGGATGAACGGTACCCCGACCATGTGTGTAAGCTCTCTAAGGCGCTCTATGGACTTAAGCAAGCCCCAAGAGCATGGTATGAATGCCTTAGAGATTTCTTAATTGCTAATGCTTTCAAGGTTGGGAAAGCCGATCCAACTCTTTTTACTAAGACTTGTAATGGTGATTTGTTTGTGTGCCAAATTTATGTCGATGACATAATATTTGGTTCTACTAACCAAAAGTCTTGTGAAGAGTTTAGCAGGGTGATGACGCAGAAATTCGAGATGTCGATGATGGGCGAGTTGAACTACTTCCTTGGGTTCCAAGTGAAGCAACTCAAGGACGGCACCTTCATCTCCCAAACGAAGTACACGCAAGATCTGCTAAAGCGGTTTGGGATGAAGGACGCCAAGCCCGCAAAGACTCCGATGGGGACCGACGGACACACCGACCTCAACAAAGGAGGTAAGTCCGTTGATCAAAAAGCATACCGGTCAATGATAGGTTCTTTGCTTTACTTATGTGCTAGTAGACCGGATATTATGCTTAGCGTATGCATGTGTGCTAGATTTCAATCCGATCCTAAGGAGTGTCACTTAGTGGCGGTGAAGCGAATTCTTAGATATTTGGTTGCTACGCCTTGCTTCGGGCTCTGGTATCCAAAGGGGTCTACCTTTGACTTAGTTGGATACTCAGACTCCGACTATGCTGGATGTAAGGTCGATAGGAAGAGTACATCGGGGACGTGCCAATTCTTAGGAAGGTCCCTGGTGTCATGGAACTCTAAGAAACAAACTTCCGTTGCCCTATCCACCGCTGAGGCCGAGTATGTTGCCGCAGGACAGTGTTGCGCGCAACTACTTTGGATGAGGCAAACCCTCAGGGACTTTGGCTACAATCTGAGCAAAGTCCCACTCCTATGTGATAATGAGAGTGCTATCCGCATGGCGGAAAATCCTGTTGAACACAGCCGCACAAAGCACATAGACATCCGGCATCACTTTTTGAGAGACCACCAGCAAAAGGGAGATATCGAAGTGTTTCATGTTAGCACCGAGAACCAGCTAGCCGATATCTTCACTAAGCCTCTAGATGAGAAGACCTTTTGCAGGTTGCGTAGTGAGCTAAATGTCTTAGATTCGCGGAACCTGGATTGAATTGTAGCATACATGTAGTTATGCTTTTGATCATGTTCCTTTTTGCATTATGTTGCTTATTATGGTGCTCAAGTTGTACAAACACTCCCTGGACCTCACAAGTCCGTTGCAAAGTGATGCACATGTGTAGGGGGAGATGTGTTACAACTTGACCCTTTGAGACTAACCATGTGCTTGAGTTTGATAATTTAGTCTCGAAGGAGGATTGAAAGGGAAAAGGTGGACTTGGACCATGAAAGACTTCCACTGCACTCCGATGAGAGGGTAACTAATTCCAAGTTCATCTCATGAAATCTTATTGCCATTTGCTCTTAATTGAAGACTTTGGTGAGGCAATGGGGTTAACGGGCCAAGATTGATCCCGTTTTGGTGCTTGATGCCAAAGGGGGAGAAAATAAAGGCCAAAGTGATAAATGGATCAGCTACCACTTGAGAGATTTTGAAAATAGTAGAATAGAGTTTTTGTTTTGTCAAAAGCTTTTATTGTCTCTTATTGTCTCTATTTTCAAAAGTTGGCTTCTTGTGGGGAGAAGTGTTGATTATGGGAAAAAGGGGGAGTTTTTGAAATCTTTGATCAATCTCTTTTGGAATGACTCTCTTTATACTTCAACATGTGTGTTTGACTTAGAGATAGAGATTTGAGTTTGATTTGCAAAAACAAACCAAGTGGTGGCAAAGGATGATCCATATATGCCAAAATTGAATAAAACCAATTTGAGTTTTTATTTAAAGTGATTTTGCACTTGTTCTAGTTGCTTTATATTGTGTTGGCATAAATCACCAAAAAGGGGGAGATTGAAAGGGAAATGTGCCCTTGGGCCATTTCTAAGTATTTTGGTGATTGAGTGCAAACACAAGGGCCTAAATGTGAAAATATGCTCATGGATGAACAAAGTGTAAATCACAAGTAAAGGTATGTTTCTAAGCCTTAGTACATTAGTTTTGTGTACTAACATCTTGTCTAAGTGTTAGAAACAGGAGAAAGAAGAAAAGAAAAGAAGTGGAGAGTGGCTGTGTACAGCCAAAGGCTGCTTCGGGCTGGGGCACCGGACTGTCCGGTGTGCACCGGACAGTGTCCGGTGCGCCAGATCAGCGCAGCGCAAACCAGCCGCTCTCGGGTTTTTCTCCGGCGACTTCGGCTAAAATTCACCGGACTGTCCGGTGTGCACCGGACTGTCCGGTGAGCCAACGGTCGGCCGGGCCAACGGTCGGCCGCGCGATCGGCGCGCGACACGTGGCCGAGCCAACGGTCGGAAGGGAGCACCGGACTGTCCGGTGTGCACCGGACTGTCCGGTGCGCCAGATCTGCAACGGTCGGCAACGGTCGGCTTCGCTTTCTATGGAAACAAATCGGGCACCAGACAGTGTCCGGTGTGCACCGGACTGTCCGGTGCGCCACGAGACAGAAGGCAAAGATGGCCTTCCAGATTTGTTCCCAACGGCTCCTAGCTGCCTTGGGGCTATAAAAGGGACCCCTTGGCGCATGGAGGAGTATACCAAGCATTCCTTGAGCACTCTTGATCACTCACACATCAATCTCGCGCACTTGTTCGACATTCTAGTGATTTGAGCTCCGTTCTAGTGTGCTAGTCTTTTGAGCTCAAGTCTGGGTCTTGTGTGTGCGTATTCGCTGTGATCTTTGTGTCGTGTGTGAGTTGCTAATCCCTCCTTTGCTCTGTGATTCTCTGTGAACATCTTTTGTAAGGGCGAGAGGCTCCAAGTTGTGGAGATTCCTCGCAAACGGGATTGAGAAAAGAAAAGCAAGAACACCGTGGTATTCAAGTTGATCATTGGATCACTTGAGAGGAGTTGAGTGCAACTCTCGTCCGTTGGGACGCCACAACGTGGAGTAGGCAAGTTTTGTACTTGGCCGAACCACGGGATAACCACTGTGTCATCTCTGTGATTGGATTCTTGTGGTTATTGTGTTTTGACTCCTCTCTAGCCACTTGGCATAAACTGTGCTAACACCTAATCAAGTTTTGTGGCTATAAGTTTAAGTTTTTACAGGATCACCTATTCACCCCCCCCCCTCTAGGTGCTCTCAGGTGCGCCATCGAGCAGACGCCTCCAGCCAACGGTCAAGTTTGGTGGTTGGGGCTATAAATACCCCAACCACCCCACCATTCATTGCATCCAAGTTTTCCACTTCTCAACCACTTACAAGAGCTAGGCATTCAATTCTAGACACACCCAAAGAGATCAAATCCTCTCCAATTCCACACAAACCCTAAGTGACTAGTGAGAGTGATTTGCTGTGTTCATTTGAGCTCTTGCGCTTGGATCGCTTTCTTTCTTTCTCACTTGCTCGTGTGATCAACACTCAATTGTAATCAAGGCAAGAGGCACCAATTGTGTGGTGGCCCTTGCGGGGAAGTTTTGTTCCCGGCTTTTGATTTGAGAAGAGAAAGCTCACTCGATCCGCGGGATCGTTTGAGAGAGGGAAGGGTTGAAAGAGACCCGGCCTTTGTGGCCTCCTCAACGGGGAGTAGGTTTGAGAGAACCGAACCTCGGTAAAACAAATCCTCGTGTCTCACTTCATTATTCGCTTGCGATTTGTTTTGCGCCCTCTCTCGCGGACTCTTTTATATTTCTAACGCTAACCCGGCTTGTAGTTGTGTTTATATTTGTAAATTTCAGTTTCGCCCTATTCACCCCCCCTCTAGGCGACTATCACTTTT
Source organism: Zea mays (assembly GCF_902167145.1). Taxonomy (NCBI): domain Eukaryota; kingdom Viridiplantae; phylum Streptophyta; class Magnoliopsida; order Poales; family Poaceae; genus Zea; species Zea mays. Next base: position 141,026,904 of record NC_050101.1, read on the forward strand.
CTTTTCTCAATCCCGTTTGCGAGGAATCTCCACAACTTGGAGCCTCTCGCCCTTACAAAAGATGTTCACAGAGAATCACGGAGCAAGGGAGGGATTAGCAACTCACACACGACACAAAGATCACAGCGAATACGCACACACAAGACCCAGACTTGAGCTCAAGAGACTAGCACACTAGAACGGAGCTCAAATCACTAGAATGTCGAACAAGTGCGCAAGATTGATGTGTGAGTGATCAAGAGTGCTCAAGGAATGCTTGGTGTCCTCCTCCATGCGCCTAGGGGTCCCTTTTATAGCCCCAAGGCAGCTAGGAGCCGTTGAGAACACATCTGGAAGGCTATCCTTGCCTTCTGTCGTCGGGCGCACCGGACAGTCCGGTGCACACCGGACACTGTCCGGTGCCCGATTTATTTCCTTAAATGGCGAAACCGACCGTTGCCGACCGTTGCAGATCTGGCGCACCGGACAGTCCGGTGCACACCGGACAGTCCGGTGCTTCCTTCCGACCGTTGGCCAGACCACGTGTCGCGCGCAGATTCCGCGGCCGACCGTTGGCTTGGCCGACCGTTGGCTCACCGGACAGTCCGGTGCACACCGGACAGTCCGGTGAATTTTAGCCGTACGCCGTCAGCAAATTCCCGAGAGCGGCCTCTTCGGCCGAGAGAGCCTGGCGCACCGGACACTGTCCGGTGCACCACCGGACACTGTCCGGTGCACCACCGGACACTGTCCGGTGCACCACCGGACAGTCCGGTGCCCCAGACCGAAACAGCCTGTTGGCTGTACACAGCCAACTTTCTTCTCTTCTTCTTCTTCCTGTTTCTAATACTTAGACAAGTATATTAGTACACAAAACCAATGTACTAAGACTTAGAAACATACCTTTGCTCTAGATTTGCACTTTGTTCATCCATGGGTATTGATTCACATTTAAGCACTTGTGTTGACACTTAATCACCAAAATACTTAGAAATGGCCCAAAGGCACATTTCCCTTTCACCATGACTAATGCAATTAGTTTTATAATTATAGCATGTTTTGTCCTCCTAATTAGCATATAAACCTCATACTAAACTTTAGTCCGGAGGATCCAAACACTCCTTAATTAGAGACAGTCAAGTGTTGCTTTTTTGCCTCCCATTTGGAGCCTTGGAGATCCATATCAATCTCTCCACACTTGATTTTTCTCCCCTTGAGATATGAGCAAACGATATCCATGTTACAAGTAAGACCATGTTTGGTTCTTTTAGCCATCCTTCTAAACTTTAGGGACTAAACTTTAGTCCATAGAATACTCTGTTTGGTTCTAGAGACTAAAATTGAATAAGGTAACATTTGGTACTAGAGTTTAGTAGGATGGAGTCGCTCGATACCAGCCTTGATGACATTTGGTTTGAATCGAAGTAGAACGGGGCCATTCCAATCTAGAAATATTTCCTCAATATGTTGCATCTCTGGGCTCCCTAAAAACGATCGGACCCAAGTGCTCGCGAGCGCAACTCTTCGGTCCACGTTCCTGTCTCACACCCATCCTCTTCTTTCTCCTTTTGCTCGTGGTCCTTCTGCCGCACTCCTGCCTTTTCATCATGCTACTCCACCACATTGTCGTCCCATCGTCACGCCACACCATACTTATCATCGCGCCCTACACTTCATGCAGCTCGCCAGGTACTTAGTTGGTATCGATCACGAGCCTATTTAAGGAGCAACATTACATTGCAGTCTCCTTAGGCTAGCACTTGCTCACCCACCATACCCAAGCTAGCAGTAGTGTAGTACCAGAGTCCTACGAGGAGTCGCATGCAAGTCAAGAGGGGCGGTCAACATGGTTCACATGCACCAAACAAATGGCACCCACATACATCACACATTCGAAATCAAGGGGTGAAATCAGTTTAAACCTCTCATTTCTCTCACTCACTCAAATCTAATAAACAAACTTATTTGCATCCCACATCGTCATCAATCATCAATCATGCAAGTCAAGAGGGGCGATCGACATGGTTCACATGCACCAAACAAATGGCACCCACATACATCACACATTCGAAATCAAGGGGTGAAATCAGTTTAAACCTCTCATTTCTCTCACTCACTCAAATCTAATAAACAATCTTATTTGCATCCCACATCGTCATCAATCATCAATCATCAATCACAAAAACAAAAATGACTGGGACAAAAAAAGAGCCAACAATCTTCACGTTTAATGATTCTATCTACAAGTTTGGTGTGGTCCACTGTCGGAGTTGGAACCATGCAAGAGTATACCCTAAGTTTGTGCTCTTTTCTTTTCTGGTATGTAAAATAGAAAATCTCATCTAGATTGATGTTTTACAAGTTGTAGCATATGAACTTTAGTGTATTAGATTTGTGTCAATATTTATGCTTTATCATGGTAGGTATACTGTATATACACTATCAGAGAAAGAAGATCAAAACCAAATGTATGGTACTAGGCATATTTGCCCCCCTCTTCTATTGTTTGGATCTTGTTATTCGCTCTTTAAAAATGAATATTATGAAAATGCAAATTGAAGGTATATCCCTCATAGCTACTAGTATATAGTCCGTGCTAATCTATGATACTAGGGAGGGGAGGGGTGTGACAGCGACGACGCGAGTGAGGGGGAGGGGGCAGAGGGACGCGGGGGAGAGGGGAGGCTACGAGTGGGGGGTTGCAGGGAAGGATGAGGGATAAGAGATGATCAAAATAATATTGTTCATTGGATTTAAGGGAGAGACGGTTATCCAGCAATATCCATCTAACCAAATCACCCCACACCTATAACCTCCACTAAATTCACTAAACAACTTACACTCGGACTTAACACACCATCAAAACGAATGATTCAAATCGCTGGATAATCCTATCTCACTTAGTCAAATCCAATAGATAATATTATTTAGATCATCCTTCTCTCTCTCTTACGACCCTGCCGCCCCCAACCTCCTCCTCTCCCTCCCCTCGTATCCCCGCCACCCCTCCCCCTCCCCTCATTCGCCTCGTCGCCATCGTCGTTGACCCTCCTCTCTTCTGGATCGTAGCGTTAACACGAGCTATATATTAGTCTATTTTAGCGTTTTGGTTGTTTCTTTTTCTTTGCCCTTCCATGTCTCCATAATCATGCAACATCGTAATTCTTGCACTTCCTCCTTTCTTTAGCTATCTCCAGTAGCTCTTCTATTTCATCACATATATCAAACTCCACTCTCTGTCTATATTATAAAAATATATTTTATATGACTATATACACGATATGCTGAACACAACCTTAATATTCGTTCTTTCCATGTGTATAAACTCATCGCACCGTTTCATGTCGTTGCCTCCACCTCCGTCTCAAGGTTGCTAGATAGTAGTATACGTCCAAGTCCAAATACAATTGGATATGCTCACGCAAATGTCAAAACTTAGACCATGTTTAGATAGACTAAAAAAGATTGTAGCTGCTACAAAAATCTCAGATAGACTAAAAAAACATGGTACAGAAATCTCTTAGATAGACTAAAAAAAGATGGTAGCTGCTATAAAAATCTCTAGACGGTGCAAACAGCTTGGTTTATAGCCCGTTCGAAACTATTCAACTACCCAGATGGTCAAAAAAAGCTATTAGCCGCTCTCTTAGGCTATTGTAGCTTATGGAAAGTTTAGCTGATCTAAATGAAGTTTTACTCAAAGAACCTCTAAACGCTTATCTTTACAAGTCGTGTCTAAAGAAGTCTATTATATTAAAAAAATAGATTGATGATATTTTTTCCCGAACAGATCCCGTGGAGAAAAATCTGCATGAAAATATATATCCGAAAAGTTATGTTTAAAAACCGTACTAAAAGTTTAAAGTAAAAACATTGCTTCAAGGGATCAAGTAGTATATAATTTAAGTAGTCTCTACTCACTACCGGAATCAGCAGCTTTATCGAGTGTCTAAAACACTCGACAAAGCTTGAAAAACACTCGGCGAAGGCTTTCCTGGGTGTAACAATCAGTAAAGAAAGTTCGGTGAACTGTACATCGATAACAACTTATTTGTCGAGTACTTTTTATCGGACACTCGACAAAGACTTTGCCGAGTGTCAACCTATAATCGGTAAATAAAAGTCCCCGTCACGGCGACGGAGCCTGTGCCGAGTGCCCACAGAGTGGCACTTGGCAAAGGCTCACTCTTTGCCGAGTGTCCACTCTACTACATTAAGAATCAGTTTCCACGATTGTATGATCCTCGTGCTCCATACGTTTAAATGTAAAATTTTTAAAATTATGTACAAATGAGGATTTAAACTATAGTTGTTGGCTTTTAAATCTAGATTCACGTAGAACACATATATTTTTATATTTTATACTTCCTATTTATAAATGAAAACCGCAACAATATACTCTCACTAGCAGGCAGATAGTAAAACCCAGAGTTACGATGGGAAATAAAATTTAGGAAAATAAGTACGGAGCACGTTGGACGGTGCGCGATAGCGAGCAATGGTACGTGGGCGCCCGTGCGCCAATCCGCCAACCAGAAAGAAGGCGCTACTGTGGTTTGGATCTGGCACGCAGTTTTCCTGTGGATTTATGGCGGTAATACTAATACATACAGCGTCCGCGGCACACCTAGTCATCAAAACAGTCGGCACTCCGGCAGTGGTCCGGTGCGCGCGCTCGCCCCTGCCTGCTGCGTGCGCAAGCAAGATGGCCAATGGCAGCGGCAGCCACTGCTAGTAAGTTACAGTACGTGCAATATTTCGGTGCAAGGCGGCGGCGTTCGCGTACCATACCAGGCGCGGAAGCCAGGCCCGCTGCTGGAACACCAAACTCATCAGCAGGCAGGATCCCGGCTCACCAGCCGACCGGCACCGAGGCCGACGACTGCTCCACCACCACCAAGTCACCAACCCATTGGGCATTGGGCCTTGGTCTGCCTTCCTCGCCGCGTCGGCGGGCAGCTTCCCTTCCCCACCGGCCACCACCAGCAGGCAGCAGCAGCAGCAGCTGCAGGACACACACCACCTTTCCACAAGTTCCCTTTGGCTTTCCTCCCTCGCCGCGGCGTTTACCATCCGCTCGCGTCCCCGACCTTTCCTCGCTTCCACACGCGGCGGGCCCCAGCCGTGGCAAACCTGGGCTGGGAGGGGGAGCGACTAGGACTACTACTTTTCAGGGCCCCTGCCCCTGCCCGTGGAGACTACTCAGCGTCTGGAGCGCTATAAATCCGCGTCACCGTCCGTTGCTTCTTCTTCCACATCCGTCTTCCTCCTGTAACCAGATCTGAACCCGCGGCGACAGAAACAAACGCTCGCTCGCTCGTTCGTTGTCCGTTCATTGTCTTCGCCGGCGCCGAGGGACCCTGAGAGGGCAGGCGGGCGAGATGGCGGGCGGCGGCGTTGAGGACGTGTACGGCGAGGACCGCGCTACCGAGGAGCAGCTGATCACGCCGTGGGCCTTCTCCGTCGCAAGGTCCCATCGATTCGGATCCATTCCCATGCTCACGATCTCGTCTTCTTCCACCTCTCTCTCTCTCTCGGCTCTCGCCCTCGCGCGCCGCCTGCCTACGCTAACCAAACATTCCTCTCCACGTTATGCGAAAGCTGCCTTTTCTTTTGCCGTCTTCGTCCAAACATCTTCGATTCGTCGCCATTCGCCACAGTTTTGCACATTTTTTTTCATCAATTATTATTATTCTTATGGTATACAGTAGTATTGTACAGTAGACCGACACCAGTCAGCGATTTCTTCCAGCGTATAATATATTATGCGCGCGTAAAAGCGTATCTGACGAAGTTTGCATGTCATGATCTGACGATCGGTTTCTTTTTCCCTCCTCCTCCTCCATCCAGCGGCTACACCCTGCTGCGCGACCCGCGGCACAACAAGGGCCTGGCCTTCTCGGAGGCGGAGCGCGACGCGCACTACCTCCGGGGCCTGCTGCCGCCGGCGCTGGCGTCGCAGGAGCTGCAGGAGAAGAAGCTCATGCAGAACCTGCGCCGGTACGAGCAGCCGCTGCACCGCTACATCGCCATGATGGACCTGCAGGAGCGCAACGAGAGGCTCTTCTACAAGCTCCTCATCGACAACGTCGAGGAGCTGCTCCCCGTCGTCTACACGCCCACCGTCGGCGAGGCATGCCAGAAGTACGGCAGCATCTACCGCCGCCCGCAGGGGCTGTACATCAGCCTCAGGGACAAGTAATTCACTCTCTCTGTTCTACTCTATCTCTCCTTCTCCGTCTCTTTCTTCTGTGTTCTTCCTCCATTGCTCTGTACTTATTCATGCGCGCTGCCTTTTCAACCAGGGGCAAGATCCTCGAGGTGCTCAAGAACTGGCCCGAGAGGAGCATCCAGGTCATCGTCGTCACCGACGGCGAGCGCATCCTCGGCCTCGGTGATCTCGGTTGCCAGGGGATGGGAATTCCCGTTGGCAAGCTCTCCCTCTACACTGCCCTCGGAGGTGTTCGCCCGTCAGCTGTAAGTGCTGCTCACAATGCTCATTCTTCAGTATTACTACTCTGTCGGAATAAACTTGTAGCACTAGTCGTAGTAGGAAAGATTTGGAATCGATTTTTTTTCTTCAGTATTACTACTACTTCAGTATTATTGGTCGTAATAATGTTTACGCTGCTGCAGTGCCTGCCCATCACAATTGATGTCGGCACCAACAACGAGGCCTTGCTCAAGGACGAGTTCTACATCGGCCTCCGCCAGAGGCGTGCCACCGGCGAGGTCAGCAACTCATCTGCAATCCCCTCCATTGATTTAGTTCTACCCCTACATGGCTGTTCTGTTCACCCACTTGCAGCTGGTGATTTTGTTGAACCTGTAACCAGTCTCTTGTCTGGATTATTGAGACGTGGCTTGTGTTTTTGATGGTTCACAGGAGTACCATGAACTTCTTGAAGAGTTCATGACCGCCGTCAAGCAAAACTACGGCGAGAAGGTCCTCACCCAGGTCAGTCTCAGTGGACCAGCCACAGATACTACCAGCTGTTGGTTTTCGCCTTTTTGGCCGAACTTTCTCTCATCCTGGATCTGAAATGGATGTTCTTTTTGACCTCTGACCGTGCAGTTCGAAGACTTCGCCAACCACAACGCCTTTGACCTGCTCGAGAAGTACAGGGAGAGCCATCTCGTCTTCAACGACGATATCCAGGTAGGCTAGGCTTTCCTTGTGACAGCGCATCACAGGCAAACAGTAGCACCATGGATGCCAAGTTCAGAACAGGGGCCTGCCTGTTTTGTGCTCGTTCCGTCGTCCGTTTCTTTCCACCGTGCTGAACGAAAACGATGCGGATGTGTGTGATTGCTGCAGGGAACAGCATCCGTGGTCCTCGCTGGCCTCCTGGCGGCGCTCAAGGTGGTCGGCGGGACACTGGCGGACCACACTTACCTGTTCCTCGGCGCCGGCGAGGTCGGTCGATTTGACTTGCTAGTATACTGCATCAGTGTTACCCTATCTTTTCTTTGCCGATCAAAGCTTCGGATCACTCGCGGCCTCATTCTTTTCTCTGATTACGTTGTGTTTGTTCATCTGCAGGCCGGGACTGGCATTGCCGAGCTCATTGCTCTCGAGATGTCCAAACATGTAAGCAACTAATTTGCCACTCTGTCCAATGATCGATCTATGGTTTCTTACTCTTCTTGATGGGAAAAAAAAAGAATTACCGTTCCCGATGTGTTGATTGTTCCAAATACAAATTAACATAACAATAAATATAAGCAGACTGGGTCTCCGATCGAAGAGTGCCGCCCGAAGATCTGGCTGATGGACTCCAAGGGCCTGATCGTGGCGTCACGGAAGGACTCGCTGCAGGCGTTCAAGAAGCCATGGGCGCACGAGCACGAGCCCGTGGCGACCCTGCTGGAGGCCGTGCAGTCCCTGAAGCCGACGGTGCTGATCGGCACCTCGGGCAAGGGCGGCACCTTCACCAAGGAGGTGGTGGAGGCGATGGCGTCCCAGAACGAGAAGCCGGTCATCTTCGCGCTGTCGAACCCGACCTCGCACTCGGAGTGCACGGCGGAGCAGGCCTACACCTGGACCAAGGGCCGCGCGGTGTTCGCGAGCGGCAGCCCCTTCGACAGCGTGGAGCTGGACGGCAAGGTGCTGGTGCCGGGGCAGTCCAACAACGCCTACATCTTCCCGGGGTTCGGCCTCGGCGTCGTCATCTCCGGCGCCATCCGCGTCCGCGACGACATGCTGCTGGCCGCCTCGGAGGCGCTGGCGGAGCAGGTAACCGAGGAGCACTTCGCCAAGGGGCTCATCTTCCCGCCCTTCACCAACATCCGCGCCATCTCCGCGCGCATCGCCGCCAAGGTGGCTGCCAAGGCCTACGAGCTCGGCCTCGCCAGCCGCCTGCCACGCCCTGACGATCTCGTCAAGTACGCTGAGAGCTGCATGTACACCCCCATCTACCGCAGCTACCGGTAAGGAAAGGACCATGGCCGGGGCGGCGGCCTGAGCAAAAGGAAAGGAAACGGGTAAATTATGAGTCAGTGAGTGAATAAAGGGTCGATGCGATATTTGTTGCAGCTAGAGGAGTGAGTTTACACATACTTTCATTTCTATACACTGTATTTCTGTGTACCGTATACGGCATACCATACAACACTACTACATACTCGTCAGTCATTTCAATACAGTTAATGTACCTGGTTAGAACGCTATCACTCTATATTTACCTAGAGCCATCTCAGTGTCAAATTTGTTTTTATATAAAATAAATAAAATTGCATAATTTATAATTAAGCAAATAAAATTTCATAATTTATTAAATAATTAAAATTATGTAACTTGCATACAAATAAAAAAATAATTTATAAATAAATTTACTTAATTTAAACATAAAAATAAAAAGCATATAATTCATAAATAAAACCTAATTTATAGTTGGATTCTAGAATTATTTTGAACTTTTAAATCTTTTCAAAATTTTCAACCTTGTTCGCAATCTCTCTTGATGAGTGTATTGTTAATACCACCTCACAAACATAAAGAAGCAACAAAGAAAGGATAACTCATCTCAATGGCAGAAGGCTAAACAAAAAAGCCAAGATAAGGTCATTAGAAATGAGAAAAACTTGGTTGCCAAAGATATAAGGCAACGACTCAATAAAAATAAGAAAAAAATGGCTAGCCCTCAAGAAGGGACTAAGAAAGGCTCAATACCACTAGCCAATAATCTAAGCAAAAGATGAAGGATGTCGATAACTTTAAAAGCAAAAACAAATCCCTCTAGAAAGAGACAAAGGCTCAACAGGACTAGCAAAAACATTTCCTCTTAAACTCCCCCTATCAAAAGCACCCCCCTAAAAAATGTACAAATCCTTGCAAATGAATGCACTATCAACATGATGCTTGTGTATGTGTATAATTCCCCTCTTAATGATAAATGCACTCAACAAGCACTGTCCACATGCACAAAAACCGGCCCAGGAGAGATGCATAAATTAACCTCTATTGGGCTCACGTCTTCGGCTCTGGATTTCTTTATTGGTCTTCGCTTCAGGATTGCATCTGGCAAAAGTCCGAAGCTTCTTCATTCGTAGCTTCGGAACTGGTTCATCCTTCTCCCAGACCGCGCCTTTCATACCGTGCACACTTTCATCGCAAGTCTGAAGGTTCCTGTGACAATATATTATACTTGGAAAGCATGTTAGTCGTGTTTTTGAGGACCTTCGAAAGACGAAGGCCCCCAACACCACCAAGGAATCAAAATCTTCTGCATATTTCTTCATGATGCAGTGTGTGCTGTTATCTTTTGCTAAGGTTTATCTTTATGGTTATGTTATCGAACGTAATTTTGGACTCCTCTTACTAGCTGAATGTGGCCAGTAAAACTTTTATGTCTGGTACACTGGTATGTGGTTGGTTTCCTGCTATGGAATATTTTGGAACTTTGGATTTGGCTATCATTATGATGTTAATGAATGTAATGAATATGGTTCTGTATAGAATTCTGAATTGGGTATGCAGTGCATACACTAATTTCTTTGATGCATTGCTTCTTATTATATGGATCATACAAACAAACTTAGTCATCATGATCGGATGATATTATCGCAAAACATAAGAGGAATTAACGCGGTGGAAAAATGAAACTCTTTGAGAAATAAAATTAATGAAATTGCATGTGATATTGTTTGCATCCAAGAAACAAAAAGAGACGAATTCAATGAAGCATACATCTGGAATTTCTGTCCAATGCCCTTTTATAATTTTTGCTTCTCTTCGATTGAGGCATCTGGTGGAGTGGTGGCATTGTTACTATTTAGAAAAGTACAAGATTTGAAGGCAAATTGATATCTAAAAATGAATACGGTCACACTATCAAACTTTTCTCCAAACTGACAAGTCAAAGATGGTGGCTCACAAATATATATATGGCATGTACTGCTAGTGGTTGGGAACTTTTTCTTCAATGGTTTCCAACATTACAATGCCGACAGATAAACTATGGATATTCTTAGGGGACTTCAACTTGATCCGTGCACCTGACAATTGGAATAAACCGAGAGGTAACATACAGAACATGATGGACTTCAATAATGCACTTAGTCAAATTGGAGTACAAGAGATCCCCTAAAAGGGCAGGCATACATGTGGTCAAACATGTAGCATCATCCACTTCTCAAAAAAAATGGATTGGTGTTTTGTTTCCCTGACATGGTCAACTCAATTCTCGAGAACAACTCAAACCTTACTAGAGACACGTCAGCTCATGTCCCTAGGGTACTTCTAGTCAAAATAAATGTTCTAAGGCGCATATATTCAAGTTTTAAAATTACTAGCTTTAGCTTAATGAATTCTAAACAGTCTTTCAACATGCTTGGCATAAGATGTTTCATCAAGAAGATCCTACCAAAAGGTTGATGTCCAAATTTAAGAGAGCCATTAAGGCTAGAAAGGACTAGCAGAAAAAATTGTCTAGTCTAGCCTTGCTCATCGACAACATAAAAATTATCCCACAATTTTTGGATTTCATAGAAGAAAGCAGGCATCTTACTGTCCAGGAGTGGAATTTTAGGGATATCCTATCGCAAAAACTACAAGCCCCCTAAAAACATAAACTCTACGGGAAACAGAGAGGACAAATCAAATGGGCAAATAATGGTGATACAGGACTAAATTCTTTCATGCAAATGCTATAGTTAAACACCCACAAAATTCAATTGCCTCGACAAATAGGAGAGAAGTATTAAATCATGAGGACAAACCTCAATATTGTTTGAAGCTTATAAAGAGAGATTAGGTTCTTCTCTACACACTTAAATGGTTTTTGAGCTGTCAACACTGCTCCAGTCACATGATGATCTCATTTCTCTGGAAGATACCTTCTCAGTTGAGGAAACTGACTCCATTATCAAAAATCTCCCTTCTAATAAATCCCATGACCTTGATGGATTCAACACTGATTTTATGAAAAAAATTTGGCCAATATTTTCCACTGATTATATGAACTTTGCAAAGGATTTCATGAGGAAACAATATGCATGTAGAGCATAAATCGTCTTATATCTCTCTAATCCCCAAGAAGGATACTCCAATAACTATCAATGAATACAGACCCATATCACTGCTGAATTCGAGTGTGAGACTATTAACGAAGCTTCTTGCAAATCGGCTCCAAAAAGTAATCACCAGACTCATTCATAAGAATCAATATGGATTTATCAAAGAAATATCCATACATGACTGCTTGGCATGGTAATTTGGGTATTTACTTTTGTGCAAGTAAACAAAAAGGGGGATGGTAATTCTAAAACTGGATTTTGAAAAGGCATTTAACAAACTAGACCATAAAGTATTATTAAAGTTCTACAACACAAAGTGTTTGGCCCCAAATGGATAAATTGGATCAAGATGATCATGAACTTTGGAACCTCTGTTGTACTCCTGAATGGTGTCCCTAGTAAACAGTTCCTCTACAAAAGAGGAGTCAGATAAGGTGACCCATTGTCTCCACTTCCTTTTGTCTTAGCTGCTGATCTCCTGCAATCTATAGTCAATAAAGCAAAGGATTTCAAGCTCCTGAGATTACCCATTACCCAGAGATGTGGTCAGGACTCCTCGATTATATAGTATGCAAATGATACCATCATAACAATGGAACCATGCCTCAAGCAACTTTTGTTTCTGAGAGACATTCTGAATTCGTTTATGGAATACATTGGACTTAGAGTCAACTATCACAAGTGAAATATGTATCCCATAAATATAATGCACTAGAGGCAAAAATGGAAATTCTCACCAACATCTTTCAATGCCAAGTGGGGACACTTCCATTCACTTATTTGGGAATGCCAATGGGGCTTACTAAACCAAAAATGGAAGCCTTTCTCCCTATAGTTTAGAAATTTGAAAGGGGACTAAGGGGTGTTTAGTTTCTAGGGACTAATTTTTAGTCCCTCTATTTTATTCCATTTTAGTCCCTATATTTCCAAATACGGAAACTAAAATATAGTTTTTGTTTCCGTATTTGACAATTTAGGGACTAAAATGGAATAAAATGGAGGGACTAAAAAATTAGTCCCTAGAAACCATGAAAGGGAATTAGGCTTACACCTAGTTCCTATATAATTTTGGTGGTTGAATTGCCCAACACAAATAATTGGACTAACTAGTTTGCCCAAGTGTATAGATTATACAGGTGTAAAAGGTTCACACTCAGCCAATAAAAAGACCAAGTTTTGGATTCAACAAAGGAGCAAAGTGGCAACCGAAGGTCCTCTGGTCTGGGAGCACCGGACTGTCCGGTGTACACCGGACAGTGTCCGGTGCACCACCGGACAGTGTCCGGTGCACCAAAGGACTCCAACTCGAACTCGCCACCTTCGGGAATCTCCGGAGGCACTCGCGCTATAATTCACCGGACTGTCCGGTGTACACCGGACAGTGTCCGGTGCGCCAAGGGAGGTCGGCCTCAGGAACTCGCCAGCTTCGGGAAACTCCAACGGCTAGTCCGCTAAAATTCACCGGACTGTCCGGTGTGCACCGGACTGTCCGGTGCATCCTCGGAGCAACGGCTACTTCGCGCCAACGGCTACCTGCAACGGCATTTAATGCGCGCGCAGCGCGCGCAGAAGTCAGAGTCGCCCATGCCGGCGCACCGGACAGTGAACAGTGCATGTCCGGTGTGCATCGGACACCCAGGCGGGCCCACAAGTCAGAAGCTCCAACGGTCAGAATCCAACGGCAGTGATGACGTGGCAGGGGGCACCGGACTGTCCGGTGTGCACCGGACTGTCCGGTGTGCCATCGAACAGACAGCCTTCCAACGGCCACTTTTGGTGGTTGGGGCTATAAATACCCCAACCACCCCACCATTCATTGCATCCAAGTTTTTCCAGCTTCCAACCACTATACAAGAGCTAGCATTCATTGCAAAGCACACCAAAAGAGATCAAATCCTCTCCCAACTCCATACAAAGCATTAGTGATTAGAGAGAGTGATTTTTAGTGTTCATTTGAGCTCTTGCGCTTGGATCGCTTCTTTTCTTTCGCATTCTTTCTTGTGATCAAACACTCACTTGTAATTGAGGCAAGAGGCACCAATCATGTGGTGGCCCTTGCGGGAAGTTTGATTCCCAAGTGATTTAAGAAGAGAAGCTCACTCGGTCCGAAGGACCGTTTGAGAGAGGGAAGGGTTGAAAGAGACCTGGCCTTTGTGGCCTCCTCAACGGGGAGTAGGTTTGGGAGAACCGAACCTCGGTAAAACAAATCCGCGTGTCTCACTTACTTATTCGCTTGCGATTTGTTTTGCGCCCTCTCTCGCGGACTCGATTTTATTTCTAACGCTAACCCGGCTTGTAGTTGTGTTTATATTTGTAAATTTCAGTTTCGCCCTATTCACCCCCCCTCTAGGCGACTATCAATTGGTATCGGAGCACGGTGCTTCATTAGAGCCTAACCGCTCGAAGTGATGTCGGGAGATCACGCCAAGAAGGAGATGGAGACCGGCGAAAGGTCCACTACAAGCCACGGGAGCACTTCATCGGAAGAGTCCCGCACCAAGAGGAAGGAGAAGAAGAAGAGCTCCTCCAACAAAGGGAAGGAGAAGAAATCTTCTTCGCACCACAAAGAGAAGAAGGAGAGATCTTCCTCCCACAAGCCACATCGGAGAGGGGATAAGCACAAAAGGATGAGAAAAGTGGTCTACTACGAGACCGACACTTCATCAACATCAACCTCCGACTCCGATGCGCCTTCCGTAACTTCTAAACGCCAAGAGCGTAAGAAGTTTAGTAAGATTCCCCTACATTACCCTCGCATTTCTAAAAATGCACCTTTACTTTCCATCCCATTAGGCAAACCACCAACTTTTGATGGTGAAGATTATGCTAGGTGGAGTGATTTAATGCGATTTCATCTAACCTCACTCCACAAAAGTATATGGGATGTTGTTGAGTTTGGTGCACAGGTACCATCAGTAGGGGATAAGGATTATGATGAGGATGAGGTGGCCCAAATCGAGCACTTCAACTCTCAAGCGACAACAATACTCCTCGCCTCTTTAAGTAGAGAGGAGTATAACAAAGTTCAAGGGTTGAAGAGCGCCAAAGAGATTTGGGATGTGCTCAAAACCGCGCACGAGGGAGACGAGCTCACAAAGATCACCAAGCGGGAAACGATCGAGGGGGAGCTCGGTCGGTTCCGGCTTCGCAAAGGGGAGGAGCCACAACACATGTACAACCGGCTCAAGACTTTGGTGAACCAAGTGCGCAACCTCGGGAGCATAAAGTGGGATGACCACGAAGTGGTTAAGGTTATTCTAAGATCTCTTATTTTCCTTAACCCTACTCAAGTTCAATTAATTCGTGGCAATCCTAGATATACTAAAATGACCCCCGAGGAAGTTATCGGGCATTTTGTAAGTTTTGAGTGCATGATCGAACGCTCGAGGAAAATCAACGAGCTTGACGAACCCACCACATCCGAAGCTCAACCCGTCGCATTTAAGGCGACGGAAGAAAAGAAGGAGGAGGCCACACCAAGTCGACAACCAATAGACGCCTCCAAGCTCGACAATGAGGAAATGGCGCTCGTCATCAAGAGCTTCCGCCAAATCCTCAAGCAAAGGAGAGGGAAAGACTACAAGTCCCGCTCCAAGAAGGTTTGCTACAAATATGGTAAGCCCGGTCATTTTATTGCTAAATGTCCTATATCAAGTGACAGTGACCGAGGCGACGACAAAAAGGGGAGAAGAAAGGAGAAGAAGAGGTACTACAAGAAGAAGGGCGGCGATGCCCATGTTTGTCGAGAGTGGGACTCCGACGAAAGCTCTAGCGACTCCTCCGACAACGAGGACGCCGCCAACATCGCCGTCACCAAGGGACTTCTCTTCCCCAACGTCGGCCACAAGTGCCTAATGGCAAAGGACGGCAAAAAGAAGGTTAAATCTAAATCCTCCACTAAATATGAATCCTCTAGTGATGATAATGCTAGTGATGAGGAAGATAATTTGCGTTCCCTTTTTGCCAACCTTAACATAGCTCAAAAGGAAAAATTGAATGAATTAGTTAGTGCTATTCATGAAAAGGATGACCTTTTGGATTCCCAAGAGGACCTCCTTATTAAGGAAAATAAGAAGCATGTTAAGGTTAAAAATGCTTATGCTCTAGAAATTGAGAAATGTGAAAAATTATCTAGTGAGCTAAGCACTTGCCGTGAGATGATTGACAACCTTAGGAATGAAAATGCTAGTTTAAATGCTAAGGTTGATTCACATGTTTGCAATGTTTCAACTTCAAATCCTAGAGATGAAAATGTTGATTTACTTGCTAGGATTGATGAGTTGAATGCTTCCCTAGCTAGCCTTAGAATTGAAAATGAAAAATTGTTTGCTAAGGCTAAAGATCTTGATGTTTGCAATGCTACTATTTCCGACCTTAGAACTAAGAATGACATGCTACAAGCTAAGGTTGTAGAATTAAAATCTTGCAAACCCTCTACATCTATCGTTGAGCATGTATCTATTTGCACTAGATGTAGAGATGTTAACATTGATGCTATTCATGATCATATGGCTTTAATTAAACAACAGAATGATCATATAGCAATATTAGATGCAAAAATTGCCGAGCATAACTTAGAAAATGAAAAATTTAAATTTGCTAGAAGTATGCTCTATAGTGGGAGACGCCCTGGCATCAAGGATGGCATTGGCTTCCAAAGGGGAGACAATGTCAAACTTAGTGCCCCTCCTAAGAGATTGTCTAATTTTGTTAAGGGCAAGGCTCCCATGCCTCAGGATAACGAGGGTTACATTTTATACCCTGCCGGTTATCCTGAGAGCAAAATTAGGAGAATTCACTCTAGGAAGTCTCACTCTGGCCCAAATCATGCTTTCATGTATAAGGGTGAGACATCTAGCTCTAGGCAACCAACCCATGCTAAGTTGCCTAGAAAGAAAACTCCTAGTGCATCAAACGATCATGACATTTCATTTAAAACTTTTGATGCATCTTACGTTTTGACTAACAAATCCGGCAAGGTAGTTGCCAAATATGTTGGGGGCAAGCACAAGGGCTCCAAGACTTGTGTTTGGGTACCCAAAGTTCTTGTGTCTAATGCCAAAGGACCCAAAACCATTTGGGTACCTAAAGTCAAGAACTAAACTTGTTTTGTAGGTTTATGCATCCGGGGGCTCAAGTTGGATACTCGACAGCGGGTGCACAAACCATATGACAGGGGAGAAGAAGATGTTCTCCTCCTACGAGAAAAACCAAGATCCCCAAAGAGCGATCACATTCGGGGATGGAAATCAAGGTTTGGTCAAAGGTTTGGGTAAAATTGCTATATCTGCTGACCATTCTATTTCCAATGTTTTTCTTGTTGATTCTTTAGATTACAACTTGCTTTTTGTTTCTCAATTATGTCAAATGGGCTACAACTGTCTATTCACTGATATAGGTGTCACTGTCTTTAGAAGAAGTGATGATTCAATAGCATTTAAGGGAGTGTTAGAGGGTCAGCTATACTTGGTAGATTTTGATAGAGCTGAACTCGACACTTGCTTAATTGCTAAGACTAACATGGGTTGGCTCTGGCACCGCCGACTTGCCCATGTTGGAATGAAGAATCTTCATAAGCTTCTAAAGGGAGAGCACATTTTAGGACTAACCAATGTTCATTTTGAGAAAGACAGGATTTGTAGCGCATGCCAAGCAGGGAAGCAAGTTGGCTCTCATCATCCGCATAAGAACATAATGACGACCGACAGGCCACTGGAACTCCTACACATGGATCTATTCGGCTCGATCGCTTACATAAGCATCGGCGGGAGTAAATACTGTCTAGTCATTGTGGATGATTATTCTCGCTTCACTTGGGTATTCTTTTTACAGGAAAAATCTCAAACCCAAGAGACCTTAAAGGGATTCTTGAGATGGGCTCAAAATGAGTTCGGCTTAAGGATCAAGAAAATAAGAAGCGACAACGGGACGGAGTTCAAGAACTCTCAAATTGAAGGCTTTCTTGAGGAGGAGGGCATCAAGCATGAGTTCTCTTCTCCCTACACACCTCAACAAAATGGTGTAGTGGAGAGGAAGAATAGAACTCTTTTGGACATGGCGAGAACCATGCTTGATGAATACAAGACTTCGGATCGGTTTTGGGCGGAGGCAGTCAACACCGCTTGCTACGCCATCAACCGGTTATATCTTCACCGAATCCTCAAGAAGACATCATATGAACTCCTAACCGGTAAAAAGCCCAACATTTCATATTTTAGAGTCTTTGGTAGCAAATGCTTTATTCTTGTTAAGAGAGGCAGAAAATCTAAATTTGCTCCTAAGACTGTAGAAGGCTTTTTACTTGGTTATGACTCAAACACAAGGGCATATAGGGTCTTTAACAAGTCCACTGGGCTAGTTGAAGTCTCATGTGACGTTGTGTTTGATGAGACTAATGGCTCTCAAGTAGAGCAAGTTGATCTTGATGAGATAGGTGAAGAAGAGGCTCCATGCATCGCGCTAAGGAACATGTCCATTGGGGATGTGTGTCCTAAGGAATCCAAAGAGCCTTCAAATGTACAAGATCAACCATCCTCCTCCATGCAAGCATCTCCACCGACTCAAAATGAGGATGAAGCTCAAGTTGATGAAGTAGAAGATCAAGACAATGAGCCACCTCAAGATGATGGCATTGATCAAGGGGGAGATGCAAATGAGGAAGACAAGATGGATGAGGAACAAAGGCCACCACACCCAAGAGTCCACCAAGCAATCCAACGAGATCACCCCGTCGACACCATCCTCGGCGACATTCATAAGGGGGTAACTACTCGATCTCGTGTTGCACATTTTTGTGAACATTACTCGTTTGTTTCCTCTATTGAGCCACACAGGGTAGAGGAAGCACTTCAAGACTCGGATTGGGTGGTGGCGATGCAAGAGGAGCTCAACAACTTCACGAGAAATGAGGTATGGCATTTAGTTCCACGTCCTAACCAAAATGTTGTAGGAACCAAATAGGTCTTCCGCAACAAGCAAGACGAGCATGGTGTGGTGACAAGGAACAAAGCTCGACTTGTGGCCAAGGGATACTCTCAAGTCGAAGGTTTGGATTTTGGTGAAACCTATGCACCCGTAGCTAGGCTTGAGTCAATTCGCATATTATTGGCCTATGCTACTTACCATGACTTTAAGCTTTATCAAATGGACGTGAAAAGTGCCTTTCTCAATGGACCAATCAAGGAAGAGGTCTATGTTGAGCAACCTCCCGGCTTTGAAGACAGTGAGTATCCTAATCATGTCTATAAGCTCTCTAAGGCGCTTTATGGGCTCAAGCAAGCCCCAAGAGCATGGTATGAATGCCTTAGAGATTTCCTTATTGCTAATGGCTTCAAAGTCGGTAAAGCCGATCCTACACTCTTTACTAAAACTCTTGAAAATGACTTGTTTGTGTGCCAAATTTATGTTGATGATATTATATTTGGGTCTACTAACGAGTCTACTTGTGAAGAGTTTAGTAGGATTATGACACAGAAATTCGAGATGTCTATGATGGGGGAGTTGAAGTATTTCTTAGGATTCCAAGTAAAGCAACTCCAAGAGGGCACCTTCATTAGCCAAACGAAATACACTCAAGACATCTTAACCAAGTTTGGAATGAAGGATGCCAAGCCCATCAAGACACCCATGGGAACTAATGGACATCTCGACCTCGACACGGGAGGTAAGTCCGTGGATCAAAAGGTGTACCAGTCGATAATAGGTTCTTTGCTATATTTATGTGCATCTCAACCGGATATTATGCTTTCCGTATGCATGTGTGCAAGATTCCAAGCCGACCCTAAGGAAGCTCACCTTATGGCCGTGAAACGAATCTTGAGATATTTGGCTTATACTCCTAAGTTTGGGCTTTGGTATCCTAGGGGATCCACATTTGATTTGATTGGATATTCGGATGCCGATTGGGCGGGGTGCAAAATCAATAGAAAGAGCACATCGGGGACTTGCCAGTTCTTGGGAAGATCCTTGGTGTCTTGGGCTTCAAAGAAGCAAAATTCGGTCGCTCTTTCCACCGCCGAAGCCGAGTACATTGCCGCAGGCCATTGTTGTGCGCAATTACTTTGGATGAGGCAAACCCTGCGGGACTACGGTTACAAATTAACCAAAGTCCCTTTGCTATGTGATAATGAAAGTGCAATCAAAATGGCCGACAATCCCGTCGAGCATAGCCGCACTAAACACATAGCCATTCGGTATCACTTTTTAAGGGATCACCAACAAAAGGGGGATATCGAGATTTCTTATATTAACACTAAAGATCAATTAGCCGATATCTTTACCAAGCCTCTTGATGAACAATCTTTTAACAAACTTAGGCATGAGCTCAATATTCTTGATTCGCGCAACTTCTTTTCCTAAGTTTGCACACATAGCTCTTTTATATATACCTTTGATCATGTCTCTCTCATATGCTATGACTAATGTGTTTTCAAGTCTATCTCAAACCAAGTCATAGGTGTATTGAAAGGGAATTGGAGTCTTCGGCGAAGACAAAGGCTTCCACTCCGTAACTCATACCTCGTCGACGCTCCAAGTCACTCTCCATTCATGGGGGAGAAAGCATGAGCACCAAGAAAAGGACTTTGTCTTTGGGGGAGCCCAAGGCAAAAGGTCCAGACTTCGTCTTTGGTATAATCTTAACTCATTTATTTCATGACCAAAGGGGAAGATAGCACTTCAAGGGCTCTAATGGTTCCGTTTTTGGCGATTCATGCCAAAAAGGGGGAGAAATGAGCCCAAAGCAAAAGGGACCGCACCACCACAAAGCAAAAGGGACCGCACCACCACCAATTTCAAAAACTTAGTGTTGAATATTTTCAATTGGTATCCTATTGTGTTCAAAAAAAAGGGGAAGAAAGTAGCATTTCAAAAAGGCATATCAAAACCCTCTTGAACACTAAGAGGAGGATCTCATTTAGGGGGAGTTTTGTTTAAGTCAAAGGAAAAGCATTTGAAACAGGGGGAGAAAATTTCAAATCTTGAAAATGCTTTGCAAAACTTTATTCACTACCTTTGACTATTTGCAAAAGAACTTAGAAAAGATTTACAAAAGATTTTGCAAAAACAAAACATGTGGTGCAAACGTGGTCCAAAATGTTATAAGTAAGAAACAATCCATGCATATCTTGTAAGTATTTATTGGCTAAATTCCAAGCAACCTTTACACTTACATTATGCAAACTAGTTCAATTATGCTCTTCTATATTTGCTTTGGTTTGTGTTGGCATCAATCACCAAAAAGGGGGAGATTGAAAGGGAATTAGGCTTACACCTAGTTCCTATATAATTTTGGTGGTTGAATTGCCCAACACAAATAATTGGACTAACTAGTTTGCCCAAGTGTATAGATTATACAGGTGTAAAAGGTTCACACTCAGCCAATAAAAAGACCAAGTTTTGGATTCAACAAAGGAGCAAAGTGGCAACCGAAGGTCCTCTGGTCTGGGAGCACCGGACTGTCCGGTGTACACCGGACAGTGTCCGGTGCACCACCGGACAGTGTCCGGTGCACCAAAGGACTCCAACTCGAACTCGCCACCTTCGGGAATCTCCGGAGGCACTCGCGCTATAATTCACCGGACTGTCTGGTGTACACCGGACAGTGTCCGGTGCGCCAAGGGAGGTCGGCCTCAGGAACTCGCCAGCTTCGGGAAACTCCAACGGCTAGTCCGCTAAAATTCACCGGACTGTCCGGTGTGCACCGGACTGTCCGGTGCATCCTCGGAGCAACGGCTACTTCGCGCCAACGGCTACCTGCAACGGCATTTAATGCGCGCGCAGCGCACGCAGAAGTCAGAGTCGCCCATGCCGGCGCACCGGACAGTGAACAGTGCATGTCCGGTGTGCACCGGACACCCAGGCGGGCCCACAAGTCAGAAGCTCCAACGGTCAGAATCCAACGGCAGTGATGACGTGGCAGGGGGCACCGGACTGTCCGGTGTGCCATCGAACAGACAGCCTTCCAACGGCCACTTTTGGTGGTTGGGGCTATAAATACCCCAACCACCCCACCATTCATTGCATCCAAGTTTTTCCAGCTTCCAACCACTATACAAGAGCTAGCATTCATTGCAAAGCACACCAAAAGAGATCAAATCCTCTCCCAACTCCATACAAAGCATTAGTGATTAGAGAGAGTGATTTTTAGTGTTCATTTGAGCTCTTGCGCTTGGATCGCTTCTTTTCTTTCGCATTCTTTCTTGTGATCAAACACTCACTTGTAATTGAGGCAAGAGGCACCAATCGTGTGGTGGCCCTTGCGGGAAGTTTGATTCCCAAGTGATTTGAGAAGAGAAGCTCACTCGGTCCGAAGGACCGTTTGAGAGAGGGAAGGGTTGAAAGAGACCCGGCCTTTGTGGCCTCCTCAACGGGGAGTAGGTTTGGGAGAACCGAACCTCGGTAAAACAAATCCGCGTGTCTCACTTACTTATTCGCTTGCGATTTGTTTTGCGCCCTCTCTCGCGGACTCGATTTTATTTCTAACGCTAACCCGGCTTGTAGTTGTGTTTATATTTGTAAATTTCAGTTTCGCCCTATTCACCCCCCCCCTCTAGGCGACTATCAAACCAAACACCCCCTAATATCAACCTCTCACTTTTTGTCACAAGCTGGCAAGTTGCAAATGGTAAATGTAGTGCTTTCATCAATCCCTACATATTACATGTGCACCCTCAAACTCCCCCTCTTAGTGATCAAGCAAATTGATAAGTATAGAAAACTTTGTTTGTGGAGGGGGCTAACATCAACGTAAGAAAGCTACCACAGACAGCATGGGCCCTAGCATACAAACCCAAAAACAAGGTGGGTTGGGCATTCTTAACCTAGCAACACAAATGAGGTGCTGCTTATGAAAAATCGACAACAAAATGCTCAATAGACTCGTCATCCCATGGGTGGATATTGTCTATAATAACCACTATAGATGAGACACAGTGCCTTTTGCAAAAAATGGTTGGGTCCTTTTGGCGAAGAAGTATCCTTACAAGCCGTAGCACATTCAAAGAATTCTCACAGGTGACAATTGAAGATGGACGCTCTACCCAACTATGGTTCAATCGGTGGGATGATAAAAAACACGCAAATGCCTACCTAGAACTCCTAAGTTGCTCACAGTACTTTTCTCAGAACGCCTACAAACACATGATGGGGTGTGAGCCCGTTCACCCTGTTTATAACTAGTTGTGGAAATCAAAATGTCAACCAAAACAAAAGTGTTCTTCTAGCTTCTGCTGAAAGAGAGGCTGAACTCCAGATCCCTGCTCAAAAGAAGAAACATGTTCCCTTTCCCATACACTTGCAAAAAACTGCATACTACAAAACGAAGTAACTATGGCTCACCTATTCCTGAAATGTAACTATGCCCGGAGATGTTGGCAGCTCATTGGGATCACCTCCTCCGCACACCACATCTCTCCTTGGCGGTACAAGGAATGTGTCTGCAACAGACAAAACCATGTGGAATGGAGGCCATCATAACCATGTCTTGGTTTATATGAAGATGCAGAAACAATTGGATATTCAAAAATACTCCACCCACGACAATCATATGCAAAGACATGTTCCAAAAAGAAATGATCCTAATCTGTTATAGAATGAAGTCCTCATTGGTGAATTGGATCAAAATCTGCCTGCAACAACTATAAAAACCTAGTGAACATCACCCTCCCTCCCTCAATGTAATATGTAAATATACTCCTTGATTAATGAAAAAATTGTAGGGATTTCTCCTTACAATATTTGCCTCAAAAAAGTATGCACAAAAACCGCAACTCCCCCTCAAAAAGAATTTTCCCCCTTGTGAAATACATGAGAGCAGAAAGAAATACAAAAAGTGCAAGAGCTTTCAGGTGTATAGTAATTAGAATGTAAAGATGCTCTAAGTGGTGTATAATAATCAAAATTGATCACATGCACAAGATTGTAAATTATATGGTTCGAATCCATTTGAACATTATCAAAAGAGATAGTCACCACTAAAACAACAATTATTAAGTGCTAAGCAAAACTGTACAAGGTGAACTAAACGATACAACATTCACTCATTGTTCTAAAGATAGACCAAGAACTTATGTTCAACTAGTACAATGCCGTGTGTTGCGACCATACATCGACACTCAAGGGTTCAGTGGCAAGCTTGTGTGATGGACCCTTTCAACAAAAAACATTTTTAAAACTAAATTCATGATTTAGTCGAAGCATGTGAGCGTGAGAGGTTGTAAGCATTGCCAACTCTAACATTTCAATCGGGTGCAAAATATGCAAAATATGCAATTAAAAGCTAAAGACAACGATTTTGATCATACACTACAAAACTCAAATTCTTCTGAAGGCGCAAAGAGATACAGTCTCAATACACTGATGCAGTGATGAACGCAAACATATCTTGATCTTTTCTATTTGTCACTTATCTTGACCTATTTTTGAAAACATTATGAATATGACCAAGATATTGAATGACTCAAAAAGCATTAGACATAGCAACCTAACTTATTAGTGATAGCAAAAAGGATCTCAACACATCCTAGTTGCTAACCTAAGTGGTGAACAATTTTTTAGATTGAGAAAGTACTAGTCATGTTCACAATTAAAAAACAAGGGTACCCTCTAGGAAATATGGAAAGTTTGGAATAGGAAAATCTTTGAAGGCACTGAAGCTTCTGTCAACCTTCGAACCTAGTGTTTAAAAAAAGAAGCTCGTCAGCAAAGCCTGCATTTTAGAGATATCGATGTCCTGCTATTCTTTTGATGGTTCGACAACATGTAGCCTTTGTTGTTTTGTTTGTGTTTAACTAAAATTTCTATTTTTGGTTATAAATAAAAGAACTAAATAAAATGAATGTTTTAATGGCCAAATATTAAAAATAGGTTGCTTGTAATTTAAACAATAGAAAATTATGAGTTTCTAAAAAATATCTATAGTTAATTATATTTAATTGTTTGCATCCACTACTTTAAATAAATTTTATTAAGTGAAAGTAAATTTATAAAATTCGTGAAAGGCTCGAATAGGTTTTATCCTATTTCTAAAATAAAGTATTAAGTCTTGTTTGAAAAATAAATCTAAATCTAAATTTGGAACTATGTTTAAAATCACGCAGTTTTAAAATTTTAGATGGTTGAGATAACTTTAAAAACTTACTTGACTCAAAATATTTGTATTTAAGTTTCAAACTGAGTTACAGTATTTGAAAATGATAGAAACCCTCCTCTCTCTCTATTTAGGCCGTATCTGGCCCGCACAGCCTCCCACTGCTGTGATCTCTCTAGGCCCGCATCTGTCAGTCGTGCGGGAAGATAACCCAGCAGGCTGGCCCAATTCCCGTGCAGAAGCCAGCATGCACCTCTCTCTCTCATTCACTGACAGCTAGGTCCGGCGCTCCTCCTGCTGACGGATGGACCCTACCGTCAGGGACACACCCTTCCTTTGGCTCCCTCCCCTTTTCGCCTGCCATCGCCGCGCGCCGGAGCCGCGCGGCGCGAGTGCGCGACCAAGCACCTGCGTGGACCAAGCCCCCATGCTCCCGCTGCGCCGATCCCATCAGAGCACGCCAGATCTTCTCTCTCTTCATGCTCCCCAACCGACGCGATCGCAACGTGGTCCGCTCTATCGTGCGCGCTAGGTCATGGCCACCATGGCCGAGCTCCACGGCCCTCCTTTTCTCCCTCGTCTCCGCCCCTACATTCCTACAAGAGCCCCCTATCCGGTGCCTAGAGTGCCCAGGCGCCCAGCGTCCTCCCATACAGCATATTCCACTCCAGAGCTCCAATCACCGCCGCTGCCACCATTGATAGCTCCTACTTCTCCCTATTCCGCTTCCGGCCATCTCCGTTGCCCCTGTTGGACTCTACAATTTTGTAGGAACACGGAGAACCAGCCCACAACTTCTCCTCATTGATTCGTGGATGCAACCCCACCTTCCCGAGCCTCCACCGCTGTTGTGCTTGTGCACGTGCTCCACCCCTCACAGCACTGTTTGGTTCGGATTATAATATCTCTAGATTATATAATCTAGCGTAAATAATCCAACGCAAATAATCCAGCAGGTAAATAAATAACTAAATTATAGATTCAGATTATATAATTTAAAACTCAGATTATGATACTGAAGAGTAGCTACCAACTTCTTTTCCGTGGGAGTTATCACGCGAACACACTCGCAGCGAAACCGACTGCGTTTTCTGATTGTATTGACAAACACCCTACATGTACGCGCACGTCGCGTGTCTGTACCATCCCACAACCAGCGAACAAAGCACAACACATCTCCACTTTTGCATGAAGAAGAGATGGTCCTAAGAGCAACTCTAGTGGTTCTCTAAAAGACTTCCTAAATCAATAATTTAGGTAGTTAACATGAAAACTATTCTCCAACAGTTCTCTAAATGAACTTTCTAAATTTAACAACTTGTCATCTAACCTTATTTTCTCTCTACATTTGACAACCATTTAACAACTCTCTAAACAAAAATGTTGACTGCATTATATAGTTTTTGTGACTTATTTTTTATGTGGATAAATACAAAACAAAATTACAACCTATATTTAGAGAACTATTGGAGAACTCACATTTTTTTTACTCCAAAAGCTATTTAGCAACTTCTTAAATATGTGATTTAGAGAGCTAAAATTTACATAACTATTGGAGTGCGTTTGAGCTACTCCCGAGCGCTAAATTAACTGACTCAGTGTCTGACGAAACTAAAGAAAATACAGCTAACAGTAATTGATGAAACTGAAGAAAGAAAACTACAACGAGCTAGCTAACTCAAGATAACTCATGGGTTATTATCTCCAACATATGCTAGCAACATAAAACACCACTTATGAGCAGGGTCAGGCCCCACTAAATTCAAAGGTATTCAAGTGAATACCCATTATTTTTTACAATTTTTTAATATATACATGTATGTAGTATATATTAATATATACATAGGAAATAGGAAATAAGCAAAATAGTGAAGGAATTATGTTACTTTGGGCTAAAACTATGTCCTTCCTACCTCCTCCAGCCGGCCCGTTACCATGTCTTGGCCTATTATTCTCACGCATCCATACCACACGGTCACTGGGGCCTGTTGGCTGTTGCCCTGTTCGACTGGTCGCCAGGACAGGAGGACGCCAGCCGCCCAGCCGCCACCGCTACTCCGCTAGCCGCTAGGGCAGGGCAAGTGAGTGTTGTCCTCCGGCCTGACCGCCTCTTCGCCTCCGGTGCTCACCCAGTCGGCCAGTCGCCCGCCTCGTCGGCCGCTGCCTCGCCGCGCGCAGCGCGTTGCCGCCTGCCAGAAAATAGGCCGCCAGGCGCCCGCAGTGTGGATACTAAAAATCATGAAGTATTTTGTTTTATCATACGCAATCCATTATTTTAAATAAATAGAGGGACATAATTTTTCTTATAAAAAACTTTACCTTGAAATGTGCCCAAACTTTGCTAACATGTTTCTCTGATCGATTATTGTTTTCTAACAAATATTCAAATAATTTGGACATCATTTGCTTTGAATTTAGGAATTAAAATTAAAATTCTATTTTTAAAACAATTAAACAAAACTATTGCCCTAAGCCGGCATAGGAGGCTTCCATCCTAGAAGCACAGCGTGCACCCACAACCCACTCCCTCTCGATTGCTGACAAGTGAGACCGCCTTGTCAGACCACGCGCACGTGCCCTCGTCTCCCCTCCTTTGTAATCTCTAATGGATGGGCCAGCCCTATTAATGCCTCTCTCCCACTCTCTCTCTAACCAGTGGGGTCAACTTGTCATCCCTAACTCCGTGTTCGTCTCCCTATTCATGGCGTATATTCTGTCAGCATCCAAGCCCCCGTGAGGCTCAGCCTGACACCCCACGACCATTAGCTGACAGAGAAGGTCTCGCGTAGCATAAGGCCCTTTGTCCCTACCTGACCCCTTTTTAATGTCATCCATCAACGCAGAGAACATCTTAGTGTTCATCATCGCCTCCACGACTACACTTCCGTTGTCATCACCATTTCCTCCCAATAAATGGCACTCAACTATAAAAGCTGGCATCCTATGAGCCCCTACTCACCAAAACTCAAGCCACCAACCACTAGAACTTTGTCCCGTCACCACTAGTGTCATCGACGCTGTTCTAAAGCTTCCATGAGGCGTTCCATCCTCACTTGAGCCCCTTTGTCCTCAACTTAGGCGCGACAAGCTTCATCAGCGTTAAGGACAACCGAAATATTGAGCTATACCGACGTCTTCTTCCTAGACCACAGTGTGGTGGAACCAACCAGATTAATCCAACTTAAGTTCACGGGTCCCACCCATGGGCGATGGCACACTTAAATTAGATTAAACTAACAGTTCGTCGGATCTAGTCCGTTTAACCACCTTGCGAGATGAAAAAACCATACCTCATATGAAGATGAGACCTGTGAATACAACATACCATAATAACCATAATTAAAAATATTAGTACATCATTGTTACATCATAGAGTTTTGAAATCATAAAACAGAGTTCATTATTTAATTGTAGCAGAATCTAAACGACGACACATGAGGGGTATGGTGAAACCGATCCATAAGCTACTTCTCATGGTCCTCTTCAGTAGAGGTCGCATCCCACTCGACCGTCCAACCTAGTGGCAGGGTGGAGGGCCAAATCACACCAGCAACCATTTCCTTAAAAGAAGTACCTGGAAAAGACGGTGCCACAAGCAAGGCTGAGTATGCTAATACTCAGCAAGACTTACCCGGTGTGTGGAAATTACTCCACTACTTCTAGACACATGAGGATTTTTGGCTGAGGGTTTTGGTTTCCAAAAGAGAGCAGTAACTATCTAATCAAGTTTTAGCTTCATATTCTAGTCTTTGTGATTAATCTAAGTTTGCCTCCTTCTAAGCAATCATGATAGCATACAATTAAGACAAGCATAAACTTAATCATTAGTCCTCGTTTCACTTCTTACTCAGTGCAGTACATTTATCAAGCGGTCTCAAACACCATGATCAAGCAGTGGAATTCTAGGCTCCCTCTTGTGCTCCTTCCTCAGACTCTAGGATCAACACATACTCTCTGCCAGCAAGGTTACAAACTATACGAATCCATATGCATGAGTTACTAATCATGGTGTTTGAGGTATGGTCATAAGTATGCACTGCATATGAAACAAGTTCCTTAGCAAAAAATAGAGGAGTTACTAATCATAGTGATGAGTTTCACATCTCACCAGAGTGCTAATGCCCTAAACTAATTTAGTATCAACCATGTAACTTTATAAGTTAGAGCTAATCGTCCATGCGCTTTTCCCCCACCACTAACGTACACCACAGAGAGATCCACCGGCTCATTTCGCCAGTCAAAGTCGGGGCCATGACATTGAACCATCCCCTCCCCATATGCCACCAATACATCATTCATGAACTTACACATGCAGAAATTTTTATACTTTGGACTTTTATAATTTTGAGCCAAAACTTAACGGTCGATCTGTTGGTTGTCTGGATGCACAACTGCTCGGGGTTATTAGGGTCTGGTCCTTTGTGGCCCTCCATGAACACCTCAATGTCGCTAGGCTTTTGGCCACACGTTGCTTTCAATATAAGCAAAATACTAATTGGTGATCGATATGGCTAGATCAAACTTACCATTCTTTTAGCTTTTCGGGGGATGTCGCCGCCGCCGAATTTGTGGTTAGGTTCGGTGCCTCGACATTCTCTGGGATGCGCTAATGCTTTCTGAAAGCCTTCGGAAGCCCAGCGTCGACACCAAACATGGTACGCATCAGGGGCGGAGGGCCCAATATGGCCCAGTATTGCTTGGGCAATACCTTGGGCTGGCCCAGCAAGAGATTAGGGCAACAGGTGTAGAGCGCTGGCCGCCAGCTCGAGTGACCGAGTGGAACAGAAGCATAGGCAGTCGGTGTCTTGGCGAGCGACGAGGCGACAAGGCGTCGAATAGCGGGGCGGCGGCTGCCTGCGGCTGCCCGCGCAGCCACGCTTGCCTGGCCACCTCCGCTGACCGCGGCTCCGCCCGACGCCCGACCGCTAGTCCGCCATGCGCGAGTCACGCCTTGGCGCCTGGCTGCTGGCCGGCTGGCTGCAGGCCGCACAACCATGCAACGCAGCCACACTGCCCACGCAGGAGAGCAGCACATGTGCTGGACCGGTATGGTTTGCAGGTTTGGTAATTGGTAGGGTTGTAATTATAAATTGTAATGTCTTTCAATTTTTAATATGCAGATTTTTCAATTTGATTTTTCAATTTCAATAGAAACAAAACAACATGTCTAATCCAATAGATTTTTTAATGTGCAGATTTTCCAATTTCCAAATAGCAGAC
Organism: Zea mays; assembly: GCF_902167145.1. NCBI lineage: Eukaryota > Viridiplantae > Streptophyta > Magnoliopsida > Poales > Poaceae > Zea > Zea mays. The sequence goes on from NC_050101.1 coordinate 141,056,707, forward strand.
ATGGATAGAAACAAAAACAAGACAAAGAATATGGCCCAAAAAAGTATTTCTCGTTATTATGTGAACACTCCCTGTTGTAATGTCTTCTAGTTATTTAATACATGTTATATGCTTCATAAAATGACAGATTTGAAGAGCTATTTCAGTCAAACTTCTAGTAGAAGTATATAAGCACTCGCGCTAGTGGAGTTTGCAATGAACCCGAAATACATATGCAATTGCCTAGATCTCCTAGAACTAGACTCAACTAGAGGTATATTCTTATTTCACTTCTTCAACAATTTTTACTTCAATTTGCCATTAATAACTCATTTTTTCTTTTTTTCAGATTTTATTCGCTATATGACATTTGGTTGTAAATGAAGTATAATCAAGATGACTATTAAATTAGGTATTTTTCAATATCTATTACTTATTTTGTAGCTATAAATTACTTTAATTTGTGTCGTAAATTTTTATTTATCGCTACGTTAGCAATACCTAAATTTTCTAGCGTCCTCCGCCACTGGTACGCATTAGGCACGGGCGCCATCCATAGAATCATCACTTGCACACATAAGATTACATATTATATCAATCACAACAATTAACAAAAAAGAATAAAACAAATCAAATACTAACCTCATGATATTATTCCTTAGTCAGATATATCCTTAAGGACCCTTCCTTTTTGTTCAAGGGGCCTGCTTTTTCTGGATGATTTTAAAAATACAGATTTGTGGTCTAAATTCTTACATAGTTTATTACATCCTTTACCAGCTCATTGGTTTGGAAGACACGTTCAGCGTGCCCCATGTAATCCATGCCGTTAGGCAACCGATAACACAACTACAACATTAAGAATACAAATACAAGGTTATAAGTCATAAAGTAAAAATATTAAGAAACAGAATAAAAACAATAGACTTCATACCCAAAAGTCATGTCACATCAGTCCCTGTCTGTCGGTGTGATCCCGTTCCTTCTTCAACTTGTACTCGTCCCAGTTACTAACGAGCACCTCCTCCATGCTATCTCCGGCTGACACCTTCACTAGATCAGGGTAGTGAATGACAAAGAGAACCCAATATGGTGTCCCTAGATAGGTCCTCCCAATTCTTGTATTACACAAAAAAACATTAACAATGCACATAATACTTATATGAGACAAGTTAATATATTATACTCATCGATCTTCATGAGGCCTGTATCGCAAGACGGATCATGATTATATTCGTTGATATGTTATCTATTTCTATGTTGAATTATTGTATTGTTATTATTTTAAATGGAACTCTATGTTGGACGATCCAATTTCTGCATCTGCGGAATAAAAATACGAAATATAAACTCATGCCCTGCGCTCTTGCTTTACATGGAAAGGATGCTGTCTCTCCTTATCTGCTTCTCCTTTTTAATACTGTTGTTCTGGGAATATGCACGGCAAGGTGCTCAGGTGCACATATATAGAAAAGAAGTGCAACAATTCCTGCAACTGTCAAGGTATTGATGTGTTGGCTACTCCACCTCTCACTTTGTGATTAGATTTGTTCTCTGCGGCTAGTGTTTGTTATGCATCTTGTTGTCATGATTCCTCCAGATAAGAACTTTACTGACAGTAACAATTTAAACCAATATCTGTCACTTTAATGTCCTGTTCCAGGTTCATATTCTCTTATCACTATCCAGCGGAGATACCTACAGGTCATTATCACCGCTCCAATTATACAATTTATTCCTCTTTTCAACATTTATCGAAAGTAGAGGATGGGGCCTAACAACAATAAAAATATACAAATACAACCAAAAAACCATGGGAGTAGCTACTAGAAAGGAATAAAGTGAGAATTTCCTGCCCACTATGCATCTTCCTCTTTATCATCGAATTCTTCATTTGGTTTTAGTGTAAAAGCATGGAGAAGCTACTATTTATCTTCTTCCTTTTTGGTTGGATGCTTGCTTCAGCCATTTGATGAGTATGTCTCAGAGCCATTCCTATTTGTTAGTCTTTTTTAGACAATGTTTTAGGAGAGGTGAGATGTGGCGAAAAGCAGCAGACACTTGAGCTCCTTTGGTTCACCACATGACAGATCTCGCTGACGTGTCCAGCTTTTATGATGTATTGGTGCTGTATCTTGGGTGCCGCTAATGGTCTTTTCTTGCAGTACCAAGTACTCTTTCTGTTCTGCTGTTACCAGAGTTGCAATACTTTGGTTGTTTTCATGAAAAAGGCTATTGGAATATTTTTGTGTAATCACTGAACAGGCGAAACTGCCATGCTTTATGGAATTCATCTGTATTAGGAATGATGATATCAGAAATTATGTAACTATTCCTTGCGTTAAACAATTTTTTTAATTTGCATGTTCAATCAAATGCATTTCCATTCTGTATTTTCATGGCAAGATTATTAGTATTAATGTACAAAGACCAATCTGTCATCTTTGTTCTTAGTCCCTGACATTAAGTCTGGCAACATTATCATAAGGAATGGAACATAACCGCCTATAAGTTTTCTAGAGGCAGCTTGACCGTAGTTACTACTCCAGTTGTGTGTAATTTTGTTAATTAAAAGGAATTTTTCTTTATGTTAAATACTCACACGGAATTTCAAAGGTTGATGTCATTTAAAGACATTGAAATTCTTCCACAATCTAATTTGTAGTAGAAGATATCTTTTAAAAAAGTTAGAATTTCCAGATTTAGTGAATCTGTCCTCTTCATCAACCACTAAATAATCTTTGATGGCCTTCATCATCAGATAGCGAGACTGGCTGAATCGCAACTATTGAATAGAGGAATAGCTTTCACCCAATCTGTCACCCACAGAAAGAAAGGGCCCTCGTGTACAAGTTACAGAAAAATATGCAACTGTGTATATTTGCCGATTAATTATCTAGTCTCTTATATTAGTACCAATCTTTAGAGATGTTCAAAGTTATACTAAGTACCGTAAGATTAAGCTGATGAGTCATACGATGAAGCTCTAGAAGAGGGTTATCGAGCACCACCTAGGAAGAGTGACAAGTGCGACCTAAAATCAGTTTGAGTTTATGGCTGGAAGATCAACCATGGAGACGATTTTTCTAATTGCCGAAGAGTGACAAGTGTGACCTAAAATCAGTTTGAGTTTATGGCTGGAAGATCAACCATGGAGACGATTTTTCTAATACGGCAATTGATGGAAAGATATAAGTAGAAGAACTTGCATATGGTCTTTGTTGACCTCGAGAAGACGTATAACAAATAATTGAGATATGTCATTTGGTGGGCATTTGAAAAGCACAAAGCCGCAACTAAATACATTACTCTCATCAAGGATATATACAAGGATGCGATGGCACTTGTCCAAACATGTAATGGCGATATTAGGGATTTTCCAATTAAAATAGGACTACATGGTTCAACATTGAACCCTTATTTATTTGCCTTGGTGATGGACAAGGTCAATAGGACATCCAAGAAAATATCCCAACATTGGAGACTGGAGTCGAAAAAGGTTTCAGACATAGTAGGAGTAAGACTAAGTACATGATCTGGCGATGTTACATGATGTTGAATGTTGTCCGACAAAAAGGCGATATGTCCATCAACTGAGTGTAGCAGAGATGTGCATGTTGCGTTGGTTTTGTGGACACATAAGAAGAGATAAAGTCCGAAATGAAGATATTCGGGATAGATACGAAGTGATACCTATTGAAGAGAAATTGATTCAATGTCAGTTGAGATGGTTCGAACATGTCCAAATGAGACCTCTCGATCTCAAGGCACCGGTGCATAGAGAGATTTTAGAGTGGGTCGATAGTGTAAAAAGAGGTAAGAGTTGACCTAAAATCACTTAGGACGAGATGGTTAAAAGGTATCTTGAGGTGTGGAATATCTATAAAGAATTAGCTAAAGATAGGTGAGCTATTATATTTACCATTAACTCTATTGTCTATCTTTTACTCTTTCGTGTTTTTTTGTCCTCGTATTTTTGGATTTTATCTCTAACCTACCTTAACTTACTTGGGACAAAAGATTATATTGCTGTAGTATTTTTATACAAGCTTCTTAACGAACAGGTTTTAGGGTACAATGGTTCTATATATACATTACTGTCGTGCAGTTCCATGATATTTTGAAGTTCCTCGCTGTTTACACCGTAGCCACACAGAAACCTTAGGTTGCAGAGAAATCTTCTATTAGGTTTATCAAGTAAAGAACTCAGAGCGCAACTTGCCGCAATTTGTACTTGAGCTATCTAGCTTCCAACAGTTTCAAGGGAAAGAAAAGAAAAAAAAGAAAGAAAGAAAAGTTCTCCGTCTTTTTGTTATGCTTTATTCACAGGAGGACATTATCAATGTAGAATAAAGATTTTGCATGTTTTTAAAATTGTCCTGTTTCCCTCTATATATAGACCCTTGCTCATTTCGTGTCTCGGCGTGCTCATCTGAGTCCTCTGTAGTAGTCTGTACTTGCCTGCACTCTGCACTCTGACTGAGCTAGCCGACATGGACTTGCGGCGCCAGACCATCTCCATGAAGAAAAGCCTCTTCGATCAGGTTTTGTCTCAGTTCACTGGAAACCTGGGAGACTAATAACTAACTGGGGTCACCACCTACTAATGAATATGTGTTTGCTTGTCTGGATCAGCTCTTAGTTTTGACAGGGTAATCAGCATGCATAGCTCATTTTGTCAGTCAGATTATATATTGACACATTCCAATTAAAATCGGCTTTAATTTGTAAATAACTGCATGGCTCTTTCTGTCCGGTTTTAATCTGGCATATATAAAGTTACACAACATATTCTGCTACATCATGTATATATACATGCAATATGATATAGTGGGGAAGGGTGTCGCCGACCATACAGAATAGCGTGCCACTTTATTTCCTGTTTATATTCCTTTGAGAATATACAGAAAGGTGGGGTTTTCAAACTTTACAGAGTCATCATAGGTTAGGATCGTTTTTGATGATCTTGCATTAGTTTCTGGTAGACAAACCCTAGAGTGTCCTTTATGCCTAGCTAGGTTGAAGTCTAGCTAGAAACCACTTGCTGGAACTCTCTTGGCTCATCTTTATGTGGACTGCTGCCTAAAAGGCAATCTTTTGTGGTGTATCTTAGAACAAGAAGGATTTGGAATTGCAAGTAACTGCAGTTCCACTGGCTGGGATATGATTTTTTTTTGGTTGGAAAATTCCAAAATATTCTCACGTTGTGGTATCCTTCATAATGCTCCTTATATATTTTGCTTTTCAATATATCTAACCCCGTGCTTTTCCTTGCAGGGTTACCTGGATGAACAGTTCAGTCAGCTGGAAGAGCTGCAGGATGATTCAAGCCCCAATTTTGTCGAGGAAGTTGTGGCTTTGTTCTTCAAGGATTCATCAAGATTGATGGCGAACATAGAGCAAGCACTGTAAGCAATATATGGCTTAACATAATGTCCGGGGCTATGTGCCGAGTTTTTTTAGTACTACAATTTATATACGCGACTTCGAATTTCTGCAGTGAGAAGTACCCTCTGGATTTCTACAGGCTGGATTCTCTGGTGCACCAGTTCAAAGGCAGTGGATCAAGGTATAGATAGAGGGGATGAATATGCCCAGAAATTGCATTGCGGCAATACAGAATCTTGTGATAACCTACTCTGGCCTGGCTTTTAGAGTTGTCATCAGCTCACTGATACAAAAACTGATTAGTAAGATATAGATAGCACTTGGTTACAAGTTCACTAAAAAGGTGGCCTCGCTTTTGGCGCAGCATTGGTGCACTGAGGATGAAGAATGAGTGCTCCATGCTGAAGGCCCACTGCAACGGCAGGAATCTGGAAGGGTACCGTGTACACCTGACGACTCTTCCTATTTCCCTCTCATTCTTTGCTTGCATTGAGCGGCGGTGCATCTCATTCCATGGCTCGCTCAGATGCCGCCGGTCGCTCCAGAAGATGAAGCGGGAGCATGCCACTCTGAAGCAGAAGCTGGAGACGTATTTTCAGGTAAACACAAACACTCTTTAAGAATGGTTGCGGTGTTTCTGTACATAGATAACGATCGAGCAACTGATCTTAGCTGCTGTTTTGCTGCGTGCTGATGAGACAGTTGCTGAGGCAAGTCGGTCCTCCAGAACGCGCGGTGAACTCATGGAAGTAACAAGAGTAGCTAAGCATGGGAGGCAGTTCCAAGGGAAACAAGAGGGTGGGCTACTACCTCTGCTCCATTGGAAGAGTATCGTATACTCCTCGAAGTTTTGCTCAGTTACTTACTGCTGGTGTGCCGGCCCTTTTCTTTGCTGCTCATATGGGGGATGTGTCTGTCTCTGGTGTGGTTTCTGTACCGTCTACTCTGAAATGTGCAATGGTATCATCAATATATTTGGTCGAATTTTGTCGTAAGGCGTTCATACTGCCTCATGATTTTCTGTTCTGCGCTTCTCGAATCCTTGCTGCTATAATCACGATTTCTTGAGATAAGCTAAGCAGCGTGACGCGCTTTAGTTATTTGGAGAAAGAGCATGCAAAATTTTTAGAGCTAATTTTGGAGTAAAAAACCAGAGAATATTGGAGAGGCTAAAATCTAGTTTTATTCAAAATTGAATAAGAAAGTGATTTTATTAACCCTTCTAATCTTCTTTGATTTTGTGACTCTTAAACTATCTCTTACTTGGTCACGGCACCGCCCAATTTTTCCATTAATATCTGGAGTTGTTTTGTTGCATTTATTTTCTGACCTTGTCCTTGGCTAAGGAAATGATTTAGCCACGTGGGAAAATCTTCCTAGCCCAGCTCAGTTCAATGCAGAGCTGTTGTTACACGGTGCCGTGTACATTTATCATGACATAACTGTAAAACTAACCTACACGAAAAGAAGAAAAAACTGATCAAGCACGACGCCAAAGATTTCTTCGAATATTTGTCATCCATTAGTTTATTGAGGAAGTTTTCACGTCCGCGCAGTTAAGACCATTTCCAGCAGACCATATAAACGGTTGTACAAAATATTATTTTTATACTGTATATTATACTGTTTACAAAGTGTAGTTTAAAGTAGTGAGTGAGATAAGAGTACAATGAGATAGTCTAAGAAAGTTTTAGCTTCAGTGTATGGACACGCGTTGCAACGAGGTTGGCCACCGGCTGTCCAGGTGGTCGTGAATCGCTCTCGTGCGAGAAAATGGGTGTCACTTTTAATAAACGGGAATTTTTGAACTATCATTTTTTTTTCTTTCAACCGATTTGCTCTTACATTTGATTGGTTCTAATCCAGTTTCCATGAGCACAGACTTTCCAATTGCCATAACTCTCTTACCAAGATTCCTCACATGAATCACATGTAAAATTAGTGGCCTCTAAGGGAAGTAAATTAGCCAATCTAATTTCTGTTTAATCTATAGCATCTATTTTTTCTCTTAATCAAAAGATATATGGATAGTGTAACTAAGGTTTTTGACTAAGTATTCCTATCTTTATCGTAAAGAGATATGCAACATAGGTGTCAGTTGTATCAACTAGTTTATAATTGAGCTAGGAAGGTAAACACACAATCAAGGTGATAATATAAATACGAAAACTTAAATACGATGGAGATACAAATTATCATTGATAAGTCGGTATTTTCATGAGATATCAAAAAGCGCACAAGTTTCTTTTTACTTCTCGTTGGAGCCCCATGCAAGAGAAACCCACACGGGCACCAAGCTCCCTCTCCCTATCAGGTAACTCCATAAATAGCCTCGTGCCATCTCCACATGCAAGTGGTACTCCGATTTTAGCCTCTCTCGGATGCTCCTTACCGTCCCACTATTGAGTTTATGGCTAAAATGTCGCAGGCTTTGTTCCCTCTAGTACACAATGGCAGTCACATCATAAATGTAATTGGTGTGATCTTACAATACTAACAAGCCACACTAGATACAACTATAATGGTGTGCACAACCACCGAGGGGTTTGAGCGTGTCTAACCTTACTTATAATCACTAGACATGACCTAGAGCAAACGCTAACATAGCAGCCTAACTAACCTAAACACTTCGCAAAGCACATATGCTAATCATCGAGTAATCTTTGAGCACTTGGGTGTATAGGGCTATAGGAATGGAGCCTCAACACTCTAGAATGTTTCTTAGCTCACACACAACTCAAATGACCGATTCAGGTGGTATATATATATATATATATATATATATATATATATATATATATATATTAAGAGCCCTGGGCTTCCAATAACTAGAGAAAGTCTAAGTCGGACGGTGCAATCCGGTCGAGCCGGACCACATCCGGACGTCTATAAAACAGGACCCGGAGTGCTAGGGTTTAGTTTTTTACACTCCACCCCGATTCATTAGCGACGACGCGTGTGACGACGGCGGTTGCCCCAGAGCGTGCGCGGCGGCGAACCCCCAGTCGGTGGCCGTAACTCTATGACCTCGACGTGCGGTGGCGGAGGTTCCTCGATCCGGAGTAGTGGCGGCGGCTCCCCGATCCAGAGAACGAGCGACAGCGGGGCCCTTGTGCGGGCAAGCGGCGGCGTCTTCGAGGCCCCGAGGAGGCGGCACTTCCAAGGCCGGCGAGCAAGTGACGCCCGTCGACGTGCGAGTAGCGACGGCGATGTATGAGGGGCGATGTTCGAGCGAGCGGCGTCACGGAAGGCGCGAGATGCACGCAGCGATGATCGCGCGTGACATCCTCCGATCCGGCGCAGTTTTCTTTTCGATTATTGTGTTTTATGCCTACCACATGTATTATTTAAGCTAAAAACTGTACGATTTTATGCTTCAACACGGAGTTCGTATATCAGTTTACCGCATGCACATTGAAAAGGCAATTCCTTGATTTATGTTGTTCGTAATTTGCGCGCATGCAATGGAAACTCCCAAAAATTTGCCATAATTTTTGGATCTGTATAAAAATAGAAACCGCATGAATGCGGTTGCCATATTTTTTTGGATGTGTCATAAAAATAGGATCGTAATAACAACCTACTAGAGCTATCAACCTTTCACATTGACTCGGTATTTACGCTTGTAATTAAGGGATTTTATGCTCAAAACTTAAGGTTTTTACGCTCCACCCGGAGATGTGTCCACCAGTGAACAACATGCCAAATTTTTTACGCAGTGTAAGGAATTGCATAAATACCTACACCGTGTAGTATAATTTGTTTTAGTATATATTATAAACTAGTTCTAATGCGTTTAGCTCCATGGTTGTTGCAGAGATCCTATATTTATGAAGGAAATAAAACATTAAATACGATTTTTTGTTTTTATGCATGCAATTCATTTCCTTTCATTGCATATTCTTTCCATCGTAAATTCGTGTGCATGTAGCTGCTAACAAATTTTTACGCAGTATACCGAATTGCATAATTATCTACACAGTGTAACATATTTAGTATCAGTATATATCATAAAATGGTCATTATGAGTCTAGCTGCATGGTTGTTGCAGCGATCCTAAATTTATGGAGGAAATAAAGCATTTAAAATAGAAACCGCCACACATATCTGTCGGGGACCATAATTAGGGTACCCTCAAGGCTCCTAATTCTCAGCTGGTAACCCCCATCAGCACGAAGCTACAAAGGCCTGATGGGTGCGATTAAGTCAGGGATCGGTCCATTCAAGGGACTCGATCACGCCTCACCCGAGCCTAGCCTCGGACAAGGGCAGCCGACCCCGTAGGATTTCCGTCTCGCCCGAGGCCCCCCTTCAGCGGCGAACATATTTCCGGCTCGCCCGAGGTCCTGTCTTCGCTAAGAAGCAACCCTGACCAAATCGCTGCACCAACCGACCAAGTCGCAGGAGCATTTAATGCAAAGGTGGCCTGACACCTTTATCCTGACGCGCGCCCCCTAGCCGGCAGAGCCGAAGTGACCGCCGTCACTTCGTCGCTCCACTGACCGGCCTGACAGAAGGACAGCGCCGCCTGCGCCACTCCGACTGCGGTGCCACTAGACAGAATGAGACTGACATGCAGTCAGGCCCGGCCAAAGGCACCATAGGAAGCTCCGCTCCGCCCGACCCAGGGCTCGGACTCGGGCTAAGTCCCGGAAGACGGCAAACTCCGCCCGACCCAGGGCTCGGACTCGGGCTAAGTCCCGGAAGACGGCAAACTCCGCCCGACCCAGGGCTCGGACTCGGGCTAAGTCCCGGAAGACGGCGAACTCCGCCCGACCCAGGGCTCGGACTCTGGCTAAGACCCGGAAGACGACAAACTCCGCTCGACCTAGGGCTCGGACTCAGGCTAAGTCCCGGAAGACGGCGAACTCCGCCCGACCCAGGGCTCGGGCTCGGGCTAAGTCCCGGAAGACGACGACCTCCGCCTCGCTCGACCCAGGGCTCGGACTTGGGCTCGGCCCCAGAAGACGACGAACTCCGCTTCGCCCGACCCTAGGGTTCGGACTCCGCCCCGGCACCAGCCGGCGATCTCCGCCTCGCCCGAACCTGGGGCTCGGACCCGACCTCGGCCACGGAAGACAGACTCGACCTCGGCTTCGGAGGAGCTTCCACATCGCCCAACCTAGGGTGTAGACCAGCCACGTCAACAGGAGGCGCCATCATCACCCTACCCCGAGCTGACTCGGGCCGCAGGGAACAAGACCGGCGTCCCATCTGGCTCGCCCCGCCAGATAGGCAATGATGGCGCCCTGCATACTCTGTGACGACGGCGGCTCTCAGCCCCCTTACGGAAGCAAGAGGACGTCAGCAAGGATTCAACCGCTCCGACAGCTGTCTCTCCGCCAGGCTCCATCGCTCCTCCGACGGCCACGACATCACACCAGCTGGGTGCCAAAATCTCTCCGGCTGCCACAACGGCATGTACTTAGGGCGCTAGCTCTCCTCCGCTAGACACGTAGCACTCTGCTACACCCCCCATTGTACACCTGGATCCTCTCCTTACGCCTATAAAAGGAAGGACCAGGGCCCTCTTAGAGAGGGTTGGCCGCGCGGGGACGAGGACGAGAACAGGCGCTCGCTGGAGGCCGCTCGCTCCCTCTCCCGCGTGGACGCTTGTAACCCCCTACTGCAAGCGCACCCGACCTGGGCGCGGGACGAACACGAAGGTCGCGGGATTCCCACCTCTCTCACGGCGGTCTCCGGCCGCCTCGCTCTCCCCCCTTCGCGCTCGCCCTCGCGCTCGACCCATCTGGGCTGGGGCACGCGGCGACATTCACTCGTCGGCTTAGGGACCCCCCGGTCTCGGAACGCCGACAGTTGGCGCGCCAGGTAGGGGCCTGCTGCGTGTTGACGAACAGCTTCCCGTCAAGCTCCAGATGGGCAGTCTCCAGCAACCTCTCCAACCCGGGACGGTGCTCCGTTCCGGGAGTCTTGAGTTCATGTCCCTCAACAGCAGCTACGACATGATACTCCTTCCACCGCCGTGCGACAACGACAGTGGCGGCCGACAACCCGCCCGCCGGCGGCGGAATCGGCGACGTCTTCCCCGCATGGTGGAAGAACAACCTTCGAGCTCACCCCGTCCTCTCCCTCGCCGACGAAGGAGGAGGCGGGGCAACCAAGGCCAAGCAGGAGACAGCGCCTCGTCGGCTGTCGAGCGAGTCGGCGGCCCCAGCGCCCCAACGGGGGGCGCACCGAGCGTCGACCTCGCGTTTGAGACGAAGGCGAGCGCCGTCTCCCCGCAACACGCCAATCCAGAGCAAGCGGACGATGCCAGCACGCTCACGAAAAGCTTGCTGGACGTCACCCTCGTACCTGAGACGACGGCGCAGTCAGTCCCCGACGTGACCTCATCGCCGCCCGTCGACCAAAAGGTACCGACCGATTCCCATCCCAAGTCTTTCGGATCCAGCCTCAACTCGCCTAGCGACTTCGCTTTGGCGGGCGCTCTCGTAGAGGCAAGTCCAAACCCTCTGGGGTTTCGTATGCGGTCACCTTGGGACCGGCTGACGGACGTCTCGACCTACGGGCCCTCTGGGTCCGAGGAAGACGACGAGCCCAGTATCTGTTGGGATTTCTCTGGACTTGGCAACCCCAGTGCTATACGGGACTTCATGACCGCATGCGACTACTGCCTTTCCGACTGTTCCGACGGTAGCCGTAGCCTCGGCGACAAGGACTGCGGCCCAAGTCGTGAATGCTTCCACGTCGATCTAGGGGGTCCCCCCGAAGGCAACCATCTCGGCATGCCGGAGGACGGTGACCTCCCTAGACCGGTGCCTCGCGTTGACATCCCACGGGAGCTAGCTGTGGTCCCCGTTCAGGCGGGGGGCCATGACCCACAGCTCGAGCAAATCCGCGGGGTGCAGGCCAGGCTCGACGAGGGAGCAGAAGCGCTTGAGCCGATCCGTCGGGACGTCGGGCAGGCATGGGCGGGCCAACCTCCGGTCGGAGAAATACGTCATCTACCCCAGGGCTTCCAGCACCGGATCACCGACGACGTCAGGGTCAGGCCACCACCCGCATCCAGTGGGGTCGGCCAGAACCTGGCAGCAGCAGCAATGCTTCTTCGCGTGATGCCGGAGCCATCAACCACCGAGGGGCGGCGAATCCAGGGAGAGCTCAAGAATCTCCTGGAAGGCACCGCGGTCCGACGGGCCGAGAGCTCTGCCTCCCGAAGGCAGGGGTACCCCTCGGAACCTCATGCCGCGACTTTCCGATTCATGCGGGAAGCCTCGGTCTACACCGGGCGCACGCGCAACACCGCGCCTGCGGCCCTGGGTCGCCTCGGCAACGAGCACCATCACCGTGACCGTCGGGCCCACCTCGATGAAAGGGTGCGCCGAGGCTACCACCCCAGGCGTGGGGGACGCTACGACAGCGGGGAGGATCGGAGTCCCTCGCCCAAACCACCCGGTCTGCAAGCCTTCAGCCGAGCCATCCGACGGGCGCCGTTCCCGACCCGGTTCCGACCCCCGACTACTATCACAAAGTACTCGGGGGAAACGAGACCGGAACTGTGGCTCGCGGACTACCGTCTGGCCTGCCAACTAGGTGGAACGGACGATGACAACCTCATCATCCGCAACCTCCCCCTGTTCCTCTCCGACTCCGCTCGCGCCTGGTTGGAGCACCTGCCTCCGGGGCAGATCTCCAACTGGGACGACCTAGTCCAAGCTTTCGCCGGCAATTTCCAGGGCACGTATGTGCGCCCTGGGAATTCCTGGACCTTCGAAGCTGCCGACAGCAGCCGGGAGAATCTCTCCGGGACTACATCTGGCGATTCTCGAAGCAGCGCACCGAGCTGCCCAACGTCACCGACTCGGATGTCATCGGCGCGTTCCTCGCCGGCACCACCTGCCGCGACCTGGTGAGCAAGCTGGGTCGCAAAACCCCCACCAGGGCGAGCGAGCTGATGGACATCGCCACCAAGTTCGCCTCCAGCCAAGAGGCGGTCGAGGCTATCTTCCGAAAGGACAAGCAGCCCCAGGGTCGCCCATCGGAAGATACTCCCGAGGCGTCAACTCAGCGCGGCGCCAAGAAGAAGGGCAAGAAGAAGTCGCAAGCGAAACGCGACGCCGCCGACGCGGACCTTGTCGCCGCCGCCGAGTGCAAGAACCCTCGGAAGCCCCCCGGAGGTGCCAACCTCTTCGACAAGATGCTCAAGGAGTCGTGCCCCTATCACCAGGGGACCGTCAAGCACACCCTTGAGGAGTGCCTCACGCTTCGGCGCCACTTCCACAGGGCCGGGCCACCCGCGGAGGGTGGCAAGGCCCACGACGACGACAAGAAGGAAGATCACCAGGCAGGAGAGTTCCCCGAGGTCCGCAACTGCTTCATGATCTACGGTGGGCAGGCGGCGAATGCCTCGGCTCGGCACCGCAAGCAAGAGCGCCGGGAGGTCTATTCGGTGAAGGTGGCGGCGCCAGTCTACCTAGACTGGTCCGACAAGCCCATCACCTTTGACCAAGCCGACCACCCCGACCATGTGCCGAGCCCGGGGAAATACCCGCTCATCGTCGACCCCATCATCGGCGACGTCAGGCTCACCAAGGTCCTCATGGACGGAGGCAGCAACCTCAACATCATCTACGCCGAGACCCTCGGGCTCCTGCGTGTTGATCTGTCCTCTGTCCGGGCAGGCGCTGCGCCCTTCCATGGGATCATTCCCGAGAAGCGCGTCCAGCCCCTCGGACAGCTCGACCTTCCCGTCTGCTTCGGAACACCCTCCAACTTCCGAAGGGAGACCCTGACGTTCGAGGTGGTCGGGTTCCGAGGAACCTACCACGTGGTGCTGGGGAGGCCATGCTACGCGAAGTTCATGGCCGTCCCCAACTACACCTACCTGAAGCTCAAGATGTCGGGCCCCAACGGGGTCATCACCATCGGCCCCACGTACAAGCACGCGTTCGAATGCGACGTGGAGTGCGTGGAATATGCCGAGGCCCTCGCCGAGTCCGAGGCCCTCATCGCCGACCTGGAGAGCCTCTCTAAGGAGGTGCCAGACGTGAAGCGTCACACCGGCAACTTTGAACCAGCGGAGACGGTTAAGTCCGTCCCCCTCGACCCCAGCGGCGACGCCTCCAAGCAGATCCGGATCGGCTCCGGGCTCGATCCCAAATAGGAAGCAGTGCTCGTCGACTTTCTCCGCGCGAACGCCGACGTCTTCGCGTGGAGTCCCTCGGACATGCCCGGCATACCGAGGGATGTCGCCGAGCACTCGCTGGACATCCGAGCCAGAGCCCGACCCGTCAAGCAGCCACTGCGCCGATTCGACGAGGAGAAGCGCAGAGCCATAGGCGAGGAGATCCACAAGCTAATGGCGGCAGGGTTCATCAAAGAGGTATTCCATCACGAATGGCTTGCCAATCCTGTGCTTGTGAGAAAGAAAGGGGGGAAATGGCGGATGTGTGTAAACTACACTGGTCTCAACAAAGCATGTTCGAAGGTTCCCTACCCTCTGCCTCGCATCGACCAAATCATGGATTCCACTGCTGGGTGCGAAACCCTGTCTTTCCTCGATGCCTACTCAGGGTATCATCAAATCAGGATGAAAGAGTCCGACCAGCTCGCGACTTCTTTCATCACACCCTTCGGCATGTACTGCTATGTCACAATGTCGTTCGGCTTGAGGAATGCGGGCGCGACGTACCAGCGGTGCATGAACCATGTGTTCGGCGAACACATTGGCCGCACGGTCGAGGCCTACGTTGATGACATCGTAGTCAAGACGAGGAAACCTCCGACCTCCTTTCCGACCTTGAAGCGACATTCCGATGTATCAAGGCGAAAGGCGTCAAGCTCAATCCCGAAAAGTGTGTTTTCGGAGTACCCCGAGGCATGCTCTTGGGGTTCATCGTCTCCGAGCGGGGCATCGAAGCCAACCCGGAGAAGATCGCAGCTATCACCAGCATGGGGCCCATCAAGGACTTGAAAGGCGTACAGAGGGTCATGGGATGCCTCGCGGCTCTGAGCCGCTTCATCTCACGCCTCGGCGAAAGAGGTCTACCTCTGTACCGCCTCTTAAGGAAGGTCGAGTGCTTCACTTGGACCCCTGAGGCCGAGGAAGCCCTCGGGAACCTGAAGGCGCTCCTCACAAAGGCGCCTATCTTAGTGCCCCCAGCTGCCGGAGAAGCCCTCCTGGTCTACGTCGCCGCGACCACTCAGGTGGTTAGCGCCGCGATTGTGGTCGAGAGGCAAGAAGAGGGGCATGCGTTGCCCGTTCAGAGGCCATTCTACTTCGTCAGCGAGGTACTGTCCGAAACCAAGATCCGCTACCCACAAGTTCAGAAGCTGCTGTACGCGGTGATCCTAACGCGGCGGAAGCTGCGACACTACTTCGAGTCTCATCCGGTGACTGTGGTGTCATCCTTCCCCCTGGGGGAGATCATCCAGTGCCGAGAGGCCTCGAGTAGGATTGCAAAGTGGGCGGTGGAAATCATGGGCGAGACAATCTCGTTCGCTCCTCAGAAGGCCATCAAGTCCCAGGTCTTGGCGGACTTCGTAGCTGAATGGGTCGACACCCAGCTACCGACGGCTCCGATCCAACCAGAGCTCTGGACCATGTTCTTCGATGGGTCGCTGATGAAGACAGGAGCCGGCGCAGGCCTACTCTTCATCTCGCCCCTCGGGAAGCACCTACGCTACGTGCTACGCCTCCATTTCCCGGCATCCAACAATGTGGCTGAGTACGAAGCTCTGGTAAACGGGTTGCGGATCGCCATCGAGCTAGGGGTCCGACGCCTCGATGCTCGCGGTGACTCACAGCTCGTCATCGACCAAGTCATGAAGAACTCCCACTGCCGCGACCCAAAGATGGAGGCCTACTGCGATGAGGTTCGGCGCCTGGAAGACAAGTTCTACGGGCTCGAGCTCAACCACATCGCTCGGCGCTACAACGAGACTGCGGACGAGCTGGCTAAAATAGCCTCGGGGCGAACGACGGTTCCCTCGGACGTCTTCTCCCGGGATCTGCATCAACCCTCCGTCAAGGTCGACGACACGACCGAGCCCGAGGCACCCTCGGCCCAGCCCGAGGTACCCTCGGATCATTCCGAGGCACCCTCGGCTCGGCCTGAGGTATCCTCGGTTCAACCCGAGGTACCCTCGGCCCCCGAGGGCGAGACGCTGCACGTCGAGGGGGAGCAAAGTGGGGTCACGCCTGATCAAAACTGGCAGACCCCGTACCTGCAATACCTCCACTGACGAGAGCTACCCTGCGACCGAGCCGAGGCTCGGCGAGTGGCGCGGCGCGCCAAGTCGTTCGTCTTGCTGGGAGATGAGAAGGAGCTCTACCACCGGAGCCCCTCTGGCATCCTCCAGCGATGCATCTCCATCGCTGAAGGTCAGGAACTCCTGCGAGAGATACACTCGGGGGCTTGCGGCCATCACGCAGCGCCTCGAGCCCTTGTCAGGAATGCTTTTCGGCAAGGCTTCTACTGGCTGACGGCGGTGACCGACGCCACTAGAATTGTCCGCACCTGCGAAGGGTGTCAGTTCTACGCAAGGCAGACCCACCTGCCCGCTCAGGCTCTACAGACGATACCCATCACCTGGCCTTTTGCTGTGTGGGGTCTGGACCTCGTCGGCCCCTTGCAGAAGGCACCCGGGGGCTACACGCACCTGTTGGTCGCCATCGACAAATTCTCCAAAAGGATCGAGGTCCGACCCCTAAACAGCATCAGGTCCGAGCAGGCGGTGGCGTTCTTCACCAACATCATCCATCGCTTCGGGGTCCCGAACTCCATCATCACCGACAACGGCACCCAGTTCACTGGCAGAAAGTTCCTGGACTTCTGCGAGGATCATCACATCCGGGTGGACTGGGCCGCCGTGGCTCACCCCATGTCAAATGGGCAAGTAGAGCGTGCCAACGGCATGATTCTACAAGGGCTCAAGCCTCGGATCTACAACGACCTCAACAAGTTCGGCAAGCGATGGATGAAGGAACTCCCCTCGGTGGTCTGGAGTCTGAGGACAACGCCAAGCCGAGCCACGGGCTTCACGTTGTTCTTCCTAGTCTATGGGGCTGAGGCTGTCTTGCCCACAGACCTGGAACACGGCTCCCCGAGGGCGAGGGCCTACACCGACCAAAGCAACCAAGCTAGCCGAGAAGACTCGCTGGACCAGCTGGAGGAGGCTCGGGACAAGGCCTTACTACACTCGGCGCGATACCAGCAGTCCCTGCGACGCTACCACGCCCGAGGGGTCCGGTCCCGAGACCTCCAGGTGGGCGACCTGGTGCTTCGGCTGCGACAAGACGCCCGAGGGCGGCACAAGCTCACGCCTCCCTGGGAGGGGTCGTTCGTCATCGCCAAAGTTCTAAAGCCCGGAACGTACAAGCTGGCCAACAGTCAAGGCGAGGTCTACGGCTACGCTTGGAACATCCAACAGCTACGTCGCTTCTACCCTTAAGATGTTTTCAAGTTGTTCATATACTTCACGCCCAGCAAAAGTTTAGTCGTCAAGGAAGGGTCGGCCTCGCCTCGGCAAAGCCCGACCCTCCCTCGGGGGCTAAAAGGGGGGGGGAACCCCCTCTGTGTCGAAATTTTCCTCGAAAAAAGATCTTTTCTGCCAGAAGGTCTTTCGGGCTGTTTGACTACTTCGAAAGTGGATCCTGAAAACAACCAGGTTTTCTTTTCAAGCCGACTCTGCCTCTGTTCATGTTGACGCCGCTACCCCTGGCCTCGGCTCATCGAAGAGCGGCCGAGGGGTTCCTTTAATTAAGCTAGAGAAGCCTCGGACAACAAGGCTGACCGAGCCGAGGGACTCCTACGCCTCCGGGATACGGATACCTCACTCGTCACCTTTGCACGGGGCGACTCACGCTTGGTGAAGCGGTTTAGACAACCAACAGGCGAGTCTTAGTGCTCGGAAATGAGGAAAAAATACGGCTCCGTGCCGAAAATACATGCATGTTCAGGCCCCGACAGCCACAATGAACAAAAACGCTGGCATTCAAAGTGCCATTACAAACGGAACTCTGGTTCCGTCCCCGCGGGTACGAACACCCTCGGGCCTACGGGGCGACGAACACCAGGGGACCCGCCAGCGACCTCTGCAGCAGCAGCCATGGTCCCAGGACGGACGCGGCCGCCGGAGGGCTCTCGTTCGCGTTCCCGCTCAAGGGACGCGAACCAGCTATTAAAGCCAAAGAGCGGGCCGCTCCCAAGCGCGCCGGCAGGTCCTCGCTGTCGTCCTTGCCTCGAATGCAAGGAAGAGGGCGGAATGTTGCATCCTAGCTGGGCAGCAACAGTACGCCTTCCCCGGCATGGCTGGAGGACGTCTCCTCCGCAGAACTGGAGGGTGTTTGCCACCACCAGAAGCTGGGAGAAGAGGTGGCCTGCCGGCCCGCGCGGGAGGTAGAGCCCCGGCTCGCCTCGCTCCCCGCCCCAGCGAGGATGACGAACACCCTCGAGGCTGAGGGCGGGTCCAAGATCGCAGCCCGGCTTGCCTCTCCCCGTCCAGGGGCTGGAGGTCACCGTCTTGGGTGACCACCAGCGGAGAGGTGCAACCGGGCTGTGTGATGAAAATCCTTGAAGCCGAACGATGGCTGAAAGGTGCCAACTCCCACGGAGTTGTGTTCCCCCAACGACGAGGCGGAAAGACGGCGGATCTCCCCCATCCGGGGGCTTGGAAGGTGGAAAGACACGATGCATAAGGGAGCGTGAAGACATGGTCGCCTTCCAAGGGGGTCACCCTCCTTTTAAAGGCGGTTCTCCCTACTTGCGTCCCCAGCCGTCATGGGCTGAGTCTTCTCCAACACACTCCAAGGTCCTCCCCTACGGCGCGGGGGCTGGGTCCAACGCGTCATGCAAGCCGGCTCAGAGCAGAAGAGGCCAAACCGCCGTGCGCGGTGCGTACAACCGCCCAGCGGTTACAAGCGACTCTCCGCTTTTGCCCAGACCAACGGGCGAAAGGGCGGGCAGCCGTGCAGGCGGCATGCAACCACGCCAAGTGGGCGCACTTCTCCGACTCCCAACACGCCCGGCATGGAGGCCCAGGCCCACGCGTCATGCAACCGGTGCGCCGGTTGCTACGTGTGAGTAACTGCACCGCCACCTGCGCCACCACCGCGCCTCCTCGACTGCGGAACCAATACCGCGACTCGAGGCCACCCAGCGTACGACCCAGCGGCTCCAGCCTGGCGCGACGGTCAATACGGCCAAAGACGGGCCAGCAGTAATGGCGGTGGTAGGCGGGCAGGTGCAGCGGTCACGTCGTCAGCCAAGCTTACGTCCCATCCGGGGGCAGCGAGAGAACCCTCTCTCACGGCGTGAAGACAACGCGCCCGTGACCCGTTCCTCGAACGGCTCACGCACGCGCAACGGCTACCCTGCGAACTACTCGCCCCGTCGCATCAACTCCGCGGCGGGACACGCGGCGCCTCTAGCAGGAGAAGCGAGCGACGCTTCGCCTTCGCCGTAATGACCGCGTCAAAAAAAGGTACGCCGCATCGTTCGATTTCGTATCCTTTTCCGTTTTTCCTCTTTCTCTCTCTTGCAACAGGGACCGGGAAAGGGGGATACCCCGAAAAGGATCCTTCCCCGAGAAGGAACCAGGCTCCGAGCCCCCCTACTGATCAGAGGTTCGAAGGCTGGCCCCCAGAAGGGTTCGACAGCCGCCTCAGATCGCGTGGGCCCTACACCCACTACTGGTCAGAGGTTCGAAGGCCGGCCCCTCGAAAGGGTTCCACGGCCGCCTCAGGCTACTCGGGCTCCGCGCCCATTACTGATCAGGGGTTCGAAGGCTGGCCCCCGAAGGGTTCACAGCCGCCTCAGACGCCGAGCGAGGGATGACCATGGGTACGTTCGATACATAACCAAGGCTCGGGCTGCGCTCCCGAGGTACCCTAGGACATTTCCGAGACCAGCGAGAACGATCTTGTAACAGAATCCCATCAGAGGGAGGCATCGAGCCCTCGGACCCCGTCACCAGGGGACCGGGTCTGGCAGATCACCCGCGGGTACTTTTGGGCGTGCCTCTGGGCCCCTAGCCGACCTCTAACGAACGGGGCACGGACGTCCACTCGGATTACTCGCTTGCAGCTCATCGGAGACACCATGTTCGGCGCCCATCGAGGGCAACAAGGCGCTTTCCCCCCCCCCCCCCTCCTCCTTGCGGAAAGGCGACGTAGGGGCGTATGTAAAAAAGTTGAGTCTGTCCCTGATCGCCCTCTCGCCCTGAGCAGAGGCTCGGGGGCTGCTCTCGCAAACCCGGCTCCGGCCGAACCGTTGACAGCGTCAACATACCAGCCCGAGAACTTGGGACCCGACCGTACACCTGGGCTACGGCCAGCTCGCATGAGGGAACGACCAGACCAGCCGAAGCACTACGCAAGGCATTAAGACCTCGAAGGAGTGAAACCACTCCTCCGAGGCCTCGGGGGCTACACCCGGCGGGTGCGCTCGCGCGCACCCACCGGAACAAAACGCAACCGAGGAAGGCTGGTCCCCTTGCAAAAAAGTGCGACGAAAGCCTCCAAGCGAGTGCAAACACTCCCTTCGAGGCTCGGGGGCTACTGTCGGGGACTATAATTAGGGGTACCCTCAAGGCTCCTAATTCTCAGCTGGTAACCCCCATCAGCACGAAGCTGCAAAGGCCTGATGGGTGCGATTAAGTCAGGGATCGGTCCATTCAAGGGACTCGATCATGCCTCACCCGAGCCTAGCCTCGGACAAGGGCAGCTGACCCCGGAGGATTTCCGTCTCGCCCGAGGCCCCCCTTCAGCGGCGAACATATTTCCGGCTCGCCCGAGGTCCTATCTTCGCTAAGAAGCAACCCTGACCAAATCGCTGCACCAACCGACCAAGTCGCAGGAGCATTTAATGCAAAGGTGGCCTGACACCTTTATCCTGACGCGCGCCCCCCAGCTGGCAGAGCCGAAGTGACCGCCGTCACTTCGTCGCTCCACTGACCGGCCTGACAGAAGGACAGCGCCGCCTGCGCCACTCAGACTGTGGTGCCACTTGACAGAATGAGACTGACAGGCAGTCAGGCCCGGCCAAAGGCACCATAGGAAGCTCCGCTCCGCCCGACCCAGGGCTCGGACTCGGGCTAAGTCCCGGAAGACGGCGAACTCCGCCCGACCCAGGGCTCGGACTCGGGCTAAGTCCCGGAAGACGGCGAACTCCGCCCGACCCAGGGCTCAGACTCGGGCTTAGTCCCGGAAGACGGCGAACTCCGCCCGACCCAGGGCTCGGACTCGGGCAAAGACCCGGAAGACGGCGAACTCCGCCCGACCCAAGGCTCGGACTCGGGCTAAGTCCCGGAAGACGACGAACTCCGCCCGACCCAGGGCTCGGGCTCGGGCTAAGTCCCGGAAGACGACGACCTCCGCCTCGCCCGACCCAGGGCTCGGACTTGGGCTCGGCCCCAGAAGACGACGAACTCCGCTTCGCCCGACCCCAGGGTTCGGACTCCGCCCCGGCACCAGCCGGCGATCTCCGCCTCGCCCGAACCTGGGGCTCGGACCCGACCTCGGCCACGGAAGACAGACTCGACCTCGGCTTCGGAGGAGCTTCCACATCGCCCAACCTAGGGCGTAGACCAGCCACGTCAACAGGAGGCGCCATCATCACCCTACCCCGAGCTGACTCGGGCCGCAGGGAACAAGACCGGCGTCCCATCTGGCTCGCCTCGCCAGATAGGCAATGATGGCGCCCTGCATACTCTGTGACGACGGCGGCTCTCAGCCCCCTTACGGAAGCAAGAGGACGTCAGCAAGGATTCAACCGCTCCGACAGCTGTCTCTCCGCCAGGCTCCATCGCTCCTCCGACGGCCACGACATCACACCAGCTGGGTGCCAAAATCTCTCCGGCTGCCACAACGGCATGTACTTAGGGCGCTAGCTCTCCTCCGCTAGACATGTAGCACTCTGCTACACCCCCCATTGTACACCTGGATCCTCTCCTTACGCCTATAAAAGGAAGGACCATGGCCCTCTTAGAGAGGGTTGGCCGCGCGGGGACAAGGACAAGAACAGGCGCTCGCTGGAGGCCGCTCGCTCCCTCTCCCGCGTGGACGCTTGTAACCCCCTACTGCAAGCGCACCCGACCTGGGCGCGGGACGAACACGAAGGCCGCGGGATTCCCACCTCTCTCACGCCGGTCTCCGGCCGCCTCGCTCTCCCCCCTTCGTGCTCGCCCTCGCGCTCGACCCATCTGGGCTGGGGCACGCGGCGACATTCACTCGTCGGCTCAGGGACCCCCCGGTCTCGGAACGCCGACAATATCTTTCCTAAATTTACGCGCATGCAAGGGAACGTGTTTGACTCATGCATGTATTTTGCCATAATTTTTAGATCTGTATAAAAATAGAAACCGCATTCATGCAGCCGCCATGTTTTCTAGATCTGCCATAAAAATAGGATCATAATAACAACCTACTAGAGCTATCAACCTCTCACATTGGCTCGGTATTTACGCTTATAATTGAGGGATTTTATGCTCAAAACTTAAACTTTTTACGCTCCAACCTGGAGATGTGTTCACCAGTGAACAACATGCCAGATTTTTTACGCAGTGTACCGAATTACATAAATAACTACACCGTGTAGTATAATTTATATCAGTATATATCATAAACTAGTTCTAATGTGTTTAGTTACATGGCTGTTGGATGGATCATATATTTATGAAGGAAATAAAACATTAAATACGATTTTTTGTTTCTATGCGTGCAATTCATTTCCTTTCATTGCACATTCTTTCAATTATAAATTCGTGCGCATGCAGTTGGTAACAGATTTTTATGCAGTATACCGAATTGCATAATTATCTACACAGTGTAACATATTTAGTATCAGTATATGTCATAAAATGGTCCTTACGAGTCTAGCTGCATGGCTGTTACAGCGATCCTAAATTTATGGAGGAAATAAAGCATTTAAAAATAGAAACCGTCACGCATATCTTTACTAAATTTACGCGCATGCAAGGGAACGTGTTTGACTCATGCATGCATTCCTTTTTTGCGAGCATGGGGCAGATGGCGCACCCAACAGCCTGGTTGAGTCGGCGCGTTGGGTTGAACCACGTTGCAGGGTAGTCGGCCTAGACTTCCTTTAACTATTGGAAGCCCAGGACTCCCGTTATACCTGCCCTATATATATATATATATATATATATATATATATATATATATATATATATATATATATATATATATATATATATATATATATATATATATATATATATATATATATATATATATATATATATATATCAAGTCCAAAACTAAGAGTTGAAAGCAAAGCAGAAATTCTTCATACTAACTAGACATTTCGATGCACCCACTAGCTACGTCCTATGTGTGTCCACATCAGCTAGCAATTGGAACTAGTTGTTGCCGACCATTTGAGTACGAGTATCTGGTGCGATCATTGGTATTACTCCAAACATGTCTGGTGCATTATAGTTTGCCTCGGGTTGCTTTGCAACATCTCTACGCACCCTATATGATGGGGTATTCGGTGCATCACCAGACATGTCTGGTGCTTTATAAATGTCCCTAGCTACTTTGTAGACCTCTTTAATGTCCTGTTTGTATACGCCAACTAGACTTTAATCTCTATCACACCGAATGTTTGGATGCTAGATAAAGTATTAAATGCACTCTAATTATAAAATTAATTACATAGATGAGAATGAAATTATAAGACGAAAATATTAAGCCTAATTAGCCCATGGTTCGCCTAAGTGATGCTACAGTAAACATTTGCTATTCATAGATTAGTTAAGATTAATAAATCTATTTTCATTTATTCTTCATCTGTATAATTAATTTAATAATTAGACTATATTTAATACTCATAATTGGTAATTAAACATCTGATGTGACACGTTCTAAATTTTAGTCGGGAAAACCAAACACCCTTTGTGTCGTATCTGGTGCTCGATCCAACGAGACGTCCGATGCACACTTGCATGCTCGGTGTACTCTGATCTTCACCCCCCCCCCCCTTTCACTATAGGGATTACATGTATTCGATCCTGCACCGGATACGTTCATTGCTGTTGAGCATATTGTTTTTTTGTTTCCTCATGTCTCTTCATTTGTGGTTCTTCTGTCTTGTGTCTTAGACCCTTGCATGATGTTTGTAAACCTTCAGTGATTCCTCTAATGTTTTTCATGAAACAGGAAGGGAACTAGCCCCTACTAAAAATATATTAAAGCCGAAAGAGTTTCAACTATTACAAAAGCCTATTACATATAATTATGGTAAATGACTTCTCCATTGCTCAACAGCTGTGAAACATTTCTTCTGCTGCATTCTATGTAAGAGGAAATCAAATAGCTCCTTGAAATCCATGTAATAGGTTTGAATGGATGGGTCTGAGCAACTAAATAGTCATTCATTCATTTGCTTCCAAATTGCTAGGACATAAGAATGATAATATCCATGGCAAAGGACACCTCTATTTTGGCTTTGATATTGCAACTACTACCATATTAGTATTTATAAACCCGAACATGGTAACTTTGATGCCTGATGTGCCTAAGGCCGACTCAACCCCAACCAACTGAAGTCGTAGCTTGTCACCAAAAGACTTTAGATGACCTAGAGATTAATGTTGTCTAGGATGTTCAGGGATAACACATTGAGAAATCATGTCCTAGCCTTGAGCCAGTAGTCGGCGTGATACCTATAGGTGGGGACCAATCTCAAGGCGCCTTGATGATAGAACAACCAGTGTTTAACCGCTTGGCTCTCCTGCAACAAGTGTTAGACAATGTGGGAAGAGATCCAGGCCCAAGTTGTTTCAGTCAATGCAGGTGCCTCTAATGTCGCTTCAATTGTTGTATGTTCCTATGCTGTCAATCTAAGTTTACCCAGCATATTTGAGAAACCTTCTAGCTTGCTACTCTAGGGTGCAGATCTCCAAATGGTCCTGACTCCTTCTAATTTTAGTCCACTCTCTGTTTTTGAAGATGCTCATCCATTGCCACTTATGCCTTGAACGACAGGTTCTAAATTTTGCAATTTACTATACAAGACTTGTTGAAGCAGGGTTCCTGTTGGGTGCCTTCTCCTACTGAAACTCCTCAAAATAGTAATACATCAATGGTTTTCAAGTATGTTTCAGGTCATTCAAAGCAGTGATGAAGCTAGCCTTCATTCGACAGCCTTTGGTTAAACAATGTACACACGAAGGTTAAGCTAGGAAGTTTTGACCCATGGTCTGAGCATGCAACGGCAAGAAACGAAGGAGAAAGCTTGGAGACTTGGTAAGCACATGTGTATAGGAAAAGACGTTAGTGCCCCTAGAGGATCATGTAGTCCCCATGTATAGGGTCTGAGGACATGTTTGTAATTTTATACGAAGTTATACTCTGGCTCACCACTATAAATAGAGGTACAATGCCATGTAGACGGGCACCTTTTTTGGAGGAGAAATCTAACTTTCCTATAGTTGCTTGAGCTTCTGAAGGTACACTTGTAATCATTTGTAATCAAGAGAAAATGATAAATGAAATATAGCAGTCATGATCCCCTTTGAGTATTTTCTATTTCATTACTCGAAGGTCTATAATTATGGTAACCTTCTTCCTTTGGTATATCCATTAGATAGACCAAGGGAATGAAGGTCTGTTGTTTCTAATTGTGTTGTCCTGTGTTTGGCCTATTTTTGGAATCAAGGCATGTGATCAACATTGCCTAGGTCCGTGAGAAGATTGCACCATTACTTGTGTTTGATGTGGCTACCCTTCATTAGCGGCTGACTGAGTTAGAGAAGACTCGCGCTACAGAAGCTAGCAATAAATGGAGAATTAACTTGTCTTGGATCTTCCTTTGTTTGATTCTAATGGTAATGATTTTAGAGCTACTTTTGAGAGAATTTCTAAGCTGGAAAACACTATCTCGTGATGCCAAAGTGAATACCATAGTGCAATATTTGAGCGCGACAAGGCCTAGGATGATGTTGTCAGTCTGCAGAAGAGACTCGATCTTGAGAAGAACCATAAGGTAACTCGACGACAAACACAACTTGCATATTCTCTACTCACAGATGCCTATAAGTTGCACCGGTCTATAGGACAAAGCACTGTGGCACACAGAATGATGCTCCCAGTTGTCAGATGGAATCTAGAGGCTGAAGAAATCTTGTGAGGACTTGGATAAGTCATTTTGTGATGTAGTCAGTACTCTAAGACTCTTTAGAGTAGGCATAAGCTGACTATGGAGGATCTTTAGAAGAAGACTACCGAGTTGACCAGTATTGAAAAAAAGAGGAAGCTTGAGCAGTTGCTAAACTCCACAAAAGAAACTCTCAAGGAGTCACATCAAGTGTCAAAGGAACAACTGGAAGAGCAAGAACTCGGGAAGCGTAACTGTGAGGTTGCTAAGAGGAATTGTGAAAAAAATAAGAGCTCTTATGAGCAAGCGAGGGACGACATGATGAAGTCCTTGGTTGTTGGGGCCCTCTTTAGCCGAAGGTCCTTAAAACATTAACTAATCAGTTACTTTTCATCCTTTTTAAGTGTAGCAGGACAGACATCAAAGGACACCTTCATTCAGGAATGATGTACAACCATCATATCTCCAGAGATGAAGTTAAGAGCTCTGGATTATTGACACATACACATCGTGTAACACCCTCATCCACTCTCGGATTGGTAGTACTTATTCATGGTAGTCCTCTAGAACCATAGACCATCCCCACAGACCAACACGAGTCTTTTGTGCGCACTTTGTCCTCACTCATGCGCACCTAAGAAATTCCCGGTCGGTCACCCATCCCAAATTGCTACAAGCCAAGAACGCCTAACTTGGAGGTTTTTTCGAGATAGACTTCCGAAAAAGAAGGTGCACCTTGTTGGTATGAGTACTCTATTAATTCTATTAAGCCTTGGGCCAGAATATCACCATCCATTAGGGCTAGGATATCATAATCCACCCCCTTAGAAGACTGATGTCCTCGTCGGTCAACCCCAATCCAGGAACCTCCCCTCTTGGCCACGTCTATATGTCTAGTGTTGTCATATGCCATGCCATGTGACCACTCTGGGCCCACATGAACCATGCGCCATATACCTAAACCCCTAGCCCACACACGCCCGTGAAACCGTGAGGGTAGGCTCTGATACCATCTGTAACACCCCGTCCACTCTTGGACTGGTAGTACTTACTCATGGCAGCCCTCTAGAACCATAGACCATCGCCACAGAACAACACGAGTCTTTTGTGCGCACTTTCTCCTCACTCATGCACAACCGAGAAAACTTCCCGGTCGGTCACCCATCCCAAATTGCTACAAGCCAATCACACTTAATTTGGAGGTTTTTGTGAGATAGACTTCCGAAAAAGAAGATGCACCTTGTTGGTATGAGTATTCTAGCAATTCTATTAAGACTTGGGCCAGGATATCACACATGTTGAAGAAGCTGGCTAGAGTAAGATGAGGTTATCATGACTTATACAATAAGGATACAAGAAGAAAAGACAACATTACCCTTAGCTTACTCATTAGACAAATGTATAGGCTCAAGGGCATACTTGTAATTCTACCAAAGTTGTACCTCGCGATTATAAATAAAGGAATAGTGCCATGCATTGGACACATTTTTTGGCTAGAGAAAGTAGATTTGCTCTGCCTATGAAGTTGTATTTCCTTTACCTTAATCTTGTAGTTCTAAGGAATTGAAGGTATACATGTAATCTTTTGTTAAGTAATAATAAGAGAGGAAACAATATCTTATGGGTTGAATTATGTGCTTTATCTTCTTTATTATGCATAAATTTGTCCTTAATGTACTTTACTTTCTCTATTTATTTCTTATATATTCATCCTTTAATCAATCCCTTTTCTAAGAGGGGCAAACTAAAGGATAAAGATGAAGCTCGATTTAATTGTGTTGCCTTGTTTTTTGATATTGAAAGTGCATTCATCCCTTTTGTGAGTTTTGGTGATTTGGATAACAACACATTTAAAGGTCTAACAAGTTTGCTAAGTGTTGAACAGGAAATTCAGTATGATGAACATACTTGAATAGTGTATAATGATCAGTGAACAAGGTTCAACACAAGGTGAAATAACCAGTGAGACAATGCAAATGGATATAATATGGTCTCTATATTGGTTTGAATATATGGACAAGTCCTGAGAAATCACTATGCATAAATATGATCATAATAGAGGTTGAAGTGATTAAGAGGATTGGTCAAGCCAAAGTGAATAAGATATGAGGAATCGTGAATTGGCTTGACCATATTACTATTAGTCCATATATGAATATATGAGAATCAAACTAAAGCTTGATTAATCTTAATAGTTATATCTAGAAGACATTCAAGCAAGGTTCACAATATTGAAGAAATGATTCTCTTAATGGATGCTCAATAGGATGTGACTCAAGAATGGCTTGATAGGGTGAAGATAGCAAGGAAAGGGCTTTGAGGAACTAAGCGAAGGTGAAGGCCAAGCGACGGCTTGTAGACCAAGGTACCATGGCTAAGGTGAAGAAGAGAGTACTTGCACTAAGTCGATGAACTAATCAGCTATGAAGAGTTACAACATGTTGATGCATCAGTAAGGTGACTTGAAGCCATGATTTGAACTCATATAAGGTGATATGGTACAAGTCACAGGGTTTGATTTGAGTTTGCTTCAAAAGGTGAGACAAAGATGTTTGTGATCCTTATGAAGCAATGCCATGGAGAAATCACACATGAGACACCAATGACTCAAGGAGTTTACTTCATTTTATTTTATTTAACTTGAGTATAGGAATCGTCGTACTATAAAGGGGGATCCAAAAAGAAGGTTGGTGTTTGCCAAAGCTCAAACCTCTCTATTCAAAAGCTATTTATGAAAAGCAAAAATCTCTTTATCGTTCTATGGTTGACCATGGTTAGGTTTGAGAAACCTAGAGTGTTCTTGCTGAAAAGCAGCTGAACTTGTTCAGCTGCAGCTGAGCTTTTCAGCTGAGCTGGACTTCAGCTGAGCTGAGCTCCTTCAGCTGCAGCTGAGCTTTTCAGCTGAGCTGGACTTC
Source organism: Zea mays (assembly GCF_902167145.1). Lineage (NCBI taxonomy): Eukaryota > Viridiplantae > Streptophyta > Magnoliopsida > Poales > Poaceae > Zea > Zea mays. Next base: position 141,086,072 of record NC_050101.1, read on the forward strand.
AGCTGAGCTGAGCTTCTTCAGCTACAGCTGAGCTGGACTTCAGCTGAGCTGAGCTTCTTCAGCTACAGCTGAGCTTTTCAGCTGAGCTGAACTTCAGCTGAGTTGAGCTTCTTCAGCTGCAGCTGAGCTTTTCAGCTGGGCTGAACTTCAGCTGAACTCAACTTCAGCTGTGAACCTCTTTGACCATACACCAGCTGAACTTGTCTCTGGGCAGTTGAGCTGGGGTTTTCTCTCCTTAACTCTCTGGTCAAGACCGGTTGAACTGGTCCTGAGGGGCAGTTCAGCTGGTCTCTGACCCCTCTGACCTCTGATCTGCAGTCTGCCAGTCAGACTGGCAAACAGGTCGCCAGGAGCTGTCAGGGGCGGTTCAACCGCCCCCCTGGGCGGTTCAACTGGTTTTGGTCAACTTTGACCAGTCTGCGGTCAGTCTGCGCGTCAGTCTGCCAGTCAGACTGGCAGACAGGCTGCCAGGCCTGCCAGGGGAGGTTCAACCGCCCTAGGGGGAGGTTCAACCGCCCTCAAACAGAAAAATCGGCCCCAACGGCTAGTTTTGAGCTCCAACTATATATACTCACTCCTACCTCTCACCCCATAGCAGGGAGCACGATTTGAACTCCATTTCTAACCCAAGAAACACCTCCCTCTCTCTCACACACATCTCTTGCCTCTCCCATTTCAAATCTTTGGAGAGAAATCTTTGAGTGAGCTTGAGAGCTGTGGTTTTGTGCTTCATCTCTAAATCTCTCTTGCTCTTCTTCTTCATTCGAGCTTTGGTACTACATCGAGTTCTTTGTGGATTCATAACTCTTGGAGCTTCTAGCTCCTAGACGACTAGGTGTCTCTTGTGAGTCTCCAAATCTTGTGGAAGACCACAAGAAAGTTTGTATTACTCGCTCGTTTGAGCAAAGATTATTGTGTGGGCTTGACCTTTGTGGTCGGCAAAGGGAGGATTAGGGTTGAAAGAGACCCGGCTCTTTGTGGGCGCCTCAACGAGGAAGTAGGGCACCTTTTGTGGTGTGACCGAACCTCGGGATAAATCTTGTGTCTCTTGTGTTCTTGCTCATTGTGTTTGTTCATGTTCTTCGTTCTCTCACCATTCCGTGGAAGATTGTTTATATCTTTTTGGTGTGTGGATTTTGAGAAGTGCCCTTCTCAGATCTACTACATTGAACCCTGTGGATCATTTAGAACATCTCATTTCCAAAGTTAACTGAGTGAATTTCGAGATCAATTCAGTTTTACCCAGTTCGCTTCTAGTTTTTGTTGAAAAAGTTTTAACTTGCCTATTCACCCCCCCTCTAGGCAACTTTCAATTGGTATCAGAGCCTAATCCTCGTTCTAACGCTTAACCGCGTGAGGAAAGATCATGTCGGGGGGACTAAGAAACGAAAGTGCTTCTAAGCTTGAAAAAGTTGAGGTTGCCTCGACTTTATCTTTTGGTGCAGATGTTGATCCTAGGGCAATAGATCTTGCCATGAGAATCGCCGAAAGGATGTTCCTCAAAATGAAGGAAGATGAGGCGAAGAACATTATTGAAGAAGAAGAAAATGATCGATGGAGACCAAATGATGAATCCACCTCTTCACAAGGTTCGTCTTTCAAATCCACTTCTCATATGTGCTTTGTTGCTAATGAGAGTGACAGTGAAAGCGAAAGTGAGGATGAGGAGGAGCACGAAAGTGATAGTGAAGATGAGGATGATCTTCAAAAATTCTTCGCTCAACTAAGTAAGAAGAACCGGATGAGCTTGCTCAAACTTATGAAAAGAGCGGAAGAACAAAAGGAAATGCTTCATAAGCAAGAAGATATCCTCATCGAAAAAATCAAAGACTTGGAGAAGTTGACCAAAGAGCATGAGAAGCTAAAGTGCTCTCATGATGATTTGGTCCAAAGGTATGAAAAGATTTCAATTGAGCAAACTAGTACTTCAAATGCTTTATCTTGCGTTGCTCAATTAGAAAAAGAAAATACCATGCTCAAGAACACGATAGAAAGGCTAAATATTGAAAATCTAGCTTTGCAAGAAAAACATGATATGCTTGTGTGCTCTCATAATAAATTTATGGATTCACATATCATGTTAGAAATGGCTCATGAGGTTGTGTTAACTAATTTGAAATCATACCAACCTCACATATGCACATGTACTCAAGTAGAAACTATATTATCATGTGCTAACAAATGTTGCTCTCAAGAAAGCCAATCTTCCATTGAGCTAGAAATTTCAGGAATTAGTGATATTTCTATCACACAAGAAAATAAAGAGCTCAAGGAAGAAGTTGGAATGCTAAGAAGGAGCTTAACTCGTTTGAAGGGAAAGTGTCATGCTCAACCTTCTCAAGATAACCGTGATAATATGGTGAAAAAGCTTGAGAAGGGGACAACCGTAGCATGCACAAAACCCCTTCAAAAGAAAACCAAGCTTTCCAAGAAGGGCATGAGAAAAATCTATGGTGAGAAAATTAATGCTCATATGATTTGCTCTAACAATGTACCTATGTGCTTCAACAAAGAAAGATCAAAGAGAAGCGATAGGAGGTGCTATGGATGCAAGGAGAAGGGCCATGAAATTGATTCATGCCCCCACATGAAGAATCAAGACCTTGCACGATCAAGAAAGATGACCATCAAAAAGGATGAAAGCAAAAGGCAAATGCATTGCAAGGACAAGCATCGCATTTGCTACAATTGCCGTGAAAAAGGTCATCTATTCAAGGTTTGTCCAAAGGGTAAAACTCCTAAGCCTAACTTGTCAATACATTCAAATATGCTTAGGAGACCCAAATTTGACTCTTGTGCTAGAATGGTGATGAGTTCACCACATTCTAGGACCAAGGCTATTTGGGTGCCTAAGTCCTTATTGGCTAACCTTGATGGACCCATCCAAAGATGGGTACCAAAATGTACTTGATAAGTTTTGCAGGTACCCACAGATGATATGAAGCTTTGGGGTGCTTGAGCGGTTTAACTCAATTCTTATCTCAAGCTATCAATCTTACATTGTATATCCTTTAAGATTGACCCAAAGATGAATTGAGTTGTTATATCACTAACTTCATATTCATCTCTACCAAGAACTTGTGTTGTAGGGAATAAGGATTAACCTTTGTGGGAATCAAGCAAAAGGCCTACAACCAAGTGATATCCAAAGGATGGTAACAATTAATTCTTAAGTGCACATTGCTTTTAATTAGTATATTCCTTTGTGTCTTTTGTAGCCACATAGGAAAAATGAAGCACTTGAGAATGAACTTAAAAGATTTTACCTTGCTTTGGAAAGGATCTAATTATATGGTAGATTGCAAGTTCATATTTTTATATTATGACAATCTACATGCTTTAAATTGGTTGTATGTATCTTGTGGCATATTTCAAATTGATTATCGTATTATTGCCATGACCTAGACATAAAGAGGATTATCCCATGTTCTTAAATGAATAGAGTGCTAAGTAAGAAATTCAAATTCTTAAAGCACTTACCAAAAGGGAAATTCTCTATATGACTAGAGTTGTGAGACTAATGTTTTTATCTAAGTGATTTATGTAGTTTCACAACATGAGAATGTGTTTCCCAAATGGAGTGTGACATTCAACGTTCAAAGAAGATCTAACCAATACTATGTGATGTATTCATTCTCATTTAAATTGGTTTTGAGTCTTCTACATTGATCACTCACCATGCTATGAATTAAACTTGCCATGTAAACTTAATTAAATAATCATGTTTTTTTACCTTGTTTAATTTTGGTGTTATGCATGATGCATGTAAGGGCAATTTAGTTCATATCATGAAGTTTCCTTATTTTAGTAACCTTCTTGTCATTCATATACTAGAGGTTTCTAAATAGGAAACTATTGTTTGTGTTTCTAATGCAATCTCTTTTAAGCCATTTCATGGAAATTCATAAGTAGAGATTGTGCTCTTTCATTTGGTAAAATCACAAGCATTAAAGGTTAATCTTCAAACAAAGAAAGATTAGGAATGCTCAAGGCAAAGGTATGGAACTAGTTGTTTCATTTGGTATGTGACCAATAATAGTTCCTTTCAAGTGGCATCCTTTCAATTGGTAATAATCTATTTTATGGAAAGAAATGCCAATATGAAGGTTAAATTCCTTTTGGCTTAAATTTGTAAATTGGTGCATATTATTAATTCACTCATCCATGTGCATTAATTTAAAAGGAATTTAATTTATGCCTTTATGCCTCATAAATGATGATTTGTTTGCCATTCATATATAGTTATCATCATTCATTAAATACTTCCTTGTACTACTAATACCTCTTTTCAAAGTGTTTTTATCGACTAGTTTTAAAAAGAAAAGAGATAACAAAGAAGGAAGTCTCCACAAATGATGAAAAGAAGAATACTAAGGTGACACCACCACAGATAGTAAGATCTGTCAAATTGGTATAAAAAAATGGTACATTCTATTTGGTGGTAAGTACTCTTAGGCATAAGTTAATTCATTGCAAATTTGTCATGCCTTGACCATGATATGTAATAAACTCCTCATGAGACTCTTAACTAAATTGAAAGTGCATGTGGCAAGTCATTCAAATACTTGATGCACATATCTAGTGGGAGAACATTATATATCTTGTGTCATAGAGAATAAGTTTTACTTGAGTAAGCTATACTAAGACAATCCAAAATGGTAAATTTGTATCTCATTCATATGGATTGTAATCTTTGTTTTCTAAATAGCTACTCTTGATGCAGTTTAAAATTCCCTTATAGTTAAATCTAAAAATGCATAAGAACCTTTTTGTTGATATTCATCTCATACTTATGCACTAACATGGATATGATTTTTAAACTTTAAAAGGTACAATTAGTGATCCATACTCTTTAAATTTTGGAAACCCATATTTTGATATCTTAGAAATCTACTTCAATCGGTATCCATATGCTTCACATTGAATTGGATCACTAAGTTGTAAATTCCATGCATAACTTGTCTTCATGATATGAATGCTTGTGCGACTAACCATGATAAGCTAGGTGCACCCAAGGTCAAGCTAGGTTCATCATCAAGAAGGCAACACAATGATGTATCAAGAAAAGGAGAAAAGGCTCCTATTCTCAACTCTAGCTTTTATCTATGTGATTAAATATTGACTTGAAACCATGTGAGATGGTTGTCAAGTATATGTGGGTGCCTACACAAAGAGAAAGGCCACAATAAGAAATGTGTGGGTACCCAAGGCTCTTACTACTAATCTCAAAGGACCCAATTCAAATTGGGTACCAAAATACGAAGCTTAAATTTGTTTTGCAGGATCACTCCTTAAATGGATCAAGCTAGGTGTTCGATAATGGATGTATAAATCATATTTGGAGATAGTAGCAAGGGTGGTAACAACTGAATCTCAAGTGCAAATTATTTTCAAATCTTATCTCTTTTGTGACTTGTGTAGCCACTAAGGGAAAAGAAGCACTTGAGGATATACATCAGTTGTTGATTATGAAATAAAGGTCTAATTGGAAGATGAATGAATATTATCATATGGTGAACAATCCAAAATTATGTGACGTATTTTCTATCTAGTTAATTTGGATTTGATTCTTCTTTATTAGACACTTACCATAATATGGATTAAGTCAGCCCTTTTAGACTTCATTGAACAACCATGCATATTATCCATGTCATTCAAAATATATTGTGCATGAGGGTTCAAGGAAATTTAGTCCATATTATGAGGTTTCTCTATTTTAGCAACTCGCTTGCCTTCCACATATAAAGGGTTGCTAAATAGGAAACTAGTGCTTGTGCTACTAATTCCATCTCTTGTGTTGAGTTTATCCATAGAAAATCTATGTTAAGAGATGGTGCTTGTTTTAAATTGGATAAATCACAAGCTTAAAGGATATTATTCAACTAAAGTAAGATGAAGTTGATAAGAGGCCAAGGTATGAAAACTTCCTCTCCTTCAGTTGTTTTAGTATTCTATCCTTAGTGGGATGTACCATAGTATAGGTTAATTTCCTTGCAATATAAAATGTTCAACAGTGCATATAACTTTGAGATCAACTATATGTGTGCACTAGTTTAAAGGAATTTAATCTATCCTTTTGGGTTTCAAGAATGATGATTCATTCTCCATCCACATATAAGGATTATCATTTGTGAAACCCTCCCTTGTTTTTCTAATGCTCTCTTTTCTAAGTGTTTCAATAAGGTCCTTCCAAGTGTTTTCAAGATGGATTTAAAATCTACGGATATAAGAGTCTTGGTTGTTTCAATCATTGAGTTTCAATTGATCTCATATCAAGTATGATCGAATCAAGAAAAGATGAAAGAAGTTCAAGATCACTTGGTTGGATGAAATCGTAAAGAGAAAAGAGATCACAGTGATTCAAGAAGGGAGTTATTTTTTTGTCAACCAAATAATGAAGATGTAGTGACATATTTATATGATATCCTTCATTATGAGGTTTGAGGTTTATATCAGCATGCTTTACCTTTTAGGATTTCAATTGATATACTTTTAGTTCTTAAATCTTCAATTGGTTTAATTTTCATCATCTATATAAAGCATGTTATGTTAAGCTAAGATATAGTACAAACATCTCCTTTAACCTCACATTGTTAATGTGCATAAGTGTACTTTGTGTACTCTTGCTTGCACAAATTGAGGGAGAGTTTAGCCTATATCTTGTGAGGCTAATGATTTCTTCAAGTTCATGTTTTGTAGTCTCACACCTTGGAGAACATCAAATGAGGATGAGTGGTTCCAAGGAAATGATCAAATATTTACCACATGTCACCCCATGGATTAGTTCTATTGGGGAATGATATGTGTTCTCTAGCATAAATTCAATTGTTTCATATATATTATGCCTTGACCAAGATATATGATGAACTCCTCTAAGAATCTTAATTGAATCAAGTGCATGTTACAAGTAATTCGAGTACTTGATGCATACATTTAGGGGGAGCTCATTCTATATCTTGTGTCCTTAAAGACTAACATTTTCTTTTAGTGAATTTGTGTAGTTCTTTGAAGAGAATGAGTTTCTCTTGATCGTTTAAAGAGGATAAGTTTCTCTTTGAAATGTCAAGCCTATCAAAAGCTAAGATAGAAATTCATGATTATAATGAAGACCATATGGCATGGAACAAAGGTGTGTCACTCCATGAACTACTGTATTACATTTGTGTATTTAGGCTCTTACAAGTTAGTGTATGCATGTATATGCAATATCTTAAGTCACATCATAAGGTTGCACTTGTGGTGACGATTAAAGAATCTCTAGATATTTGATTAATACCTCTTGTGGTGATGTCATAAGTTTGTCTTAAGTCATCTTAGTGAGGTATGAGTCAAACATGCTAACTTCTCAAGAATCTTGGCTTAAAATATTGCATATCATGTCTATTAGTATACCGTTTGATTATGAGTAACTCCTTAAATTGGTGCAATTTCATATTTTCATACTTTATTTGTACCAAGGTTCAAATTGTAGAACTTAATCCCCTGGCCTCACAAGTCCAAGTGCATAAGCTAAACAAGTATTCATCACTTGTATGCACACATTTAGGGGGAGAATAGTCTATAATTTGAATCTTTGAGACTAACTTCATTTCCAAGTCTATTATGTGTGTAGTCTCGAATTAGAAAGGAATCTTCGGGCAAAGACAATCGCTTCCACTGCAAATTTTGATGGGTATCAAAGATTCTTTGCTCCAATAAATGTATCTTCTATACATTTCATAAGAGAATGAGTTTCTCCTGTATATGCTACTCCAACGTCATCTAAAATTGGTAAATATGTATCACATCTTTTTTGATTACAAATATCTGAAGTAGCATAACTTATAGATTCTCCTGTCTAGAACTTAATTGATTAAATAGTGCACATGTTTCTTATGTTGTATGATTATGTTCAATTGATACTCCTTTTATGCTAATGGTACTTTAAGTTGCAAATAAGTACTCTCAACAGATATCAATTGAATTCATATATATATGTGTGCACTAAAACTTGAGGAGAACTTAGTGTAATATGCTATTAGTGATCTATTTATCTATCAAATTGTATCAATTGGTGTTTTTCAATTGATATTTTTCATACATGATCACTAGTTGCATAATCCATACTTGTGCAATTATCATGTTGCCTCTTGTTGTGATAAGAAAATGCTAGGTGACATCTAGACTCCAGGTATCAAGATTTATCTTTCAGTTAGTATGCCAATCTTCATTTGATATCTTGGACCTATGTCAAAATTATGCCAACAAGAGCTTGCAAATGAATTCTAAATCCAACACAAGTTTGGAACACCCCCTTGAAAAGGTAAAACGCAAAGGTACATCACTTCATGTCACTTCTACATTACTTTTTTGTCATCTAAGGATCTTTTTCATGATAGTGTGTTCACATCTTGCTTAAATCATAATTTCTACCCTTTATATTCTTTGTATCCTTTTTGGAGATTTATGACAAAGGGGGAGAAATTTTGCATTAAAGCTTATCTTTATTTTAGAAAAGGGAGAAATAATTAACAAAAGGGGGAATCATAAGAAAAACATAAGATGAAGAAAGTTGATAAGTGCATTCCATGTCATGAGCATCACGTTTATTTTATGACACACTGCACCCTATGAATAGTATGATATAAGTTGTCTATACTTTGACCTAAATATGTGCTTTTGGCATTTGAGTACAAAAGTGTTATTTTCTGAAATGCACATGTTTAGGGGGAGGAAACTATATCATAGGATTCAAAATCTTATTTATCAAATCTTATGTAAGCTTTAAATGTGTTGTCATCAATCACCAAAAAGGGGGAGATTGAAAGTGCATTCATCCCTTTTGTGAGTTTTGGTGATTTGGATAACAACACATTTAAAGGTCTAACAAGTTTGCTAAGTGTTGAACAGGAAATTCAGTATGATGAACATACTTGAATAGTGTATAATGATCAGTGAACAAGGTTCAACACAAGGTGAAATAACCAGTGAGACAATGCAAATGGATATAATATGGTCTCTATATTGGTTTGAATATATGGACAAGTCCTGAGAAATCACTATGCATAAATATGATCATAATAGAGGTTGAAGTGATTAAGAGGATTGGTCAAGCCAAAGTGAATAAGATATGAGGAATCGTGAATTGGCTTGACCATATTACTATTAGTCCATATATGAATATATGAGAATCAAACTAAAGCTTGATTAATCTTAATAGTTATATCTAGAAGACATTCAAGCAAGGTTCACAATATTGAAGAAATGATTCTCTTAATGGATGCTCAATAGGATGTGACTCAAGAATGGCTTGATAGGGTGAAGATAGCAAGGAAAGGGCTTCGAGGAACTAAGCGAAGGTGAAGGCCAAGCGACGGCTTGTAGACCAAGGTACCATGGCTAAGGTGAAGAAGAGAGTACTTGCACTAAGTCGATGAACTAATCAGCTATGAAGAGTTACAACATGTTGATGCATCAGTAAGGTGACTTGAAGCCATGATTTGAACTCATATAAGGTGATATGGTACAAGTCACAGGGTTTGATTTGAGTTTGCTTCAAAAGGTGAGACAAAGATGTTTGTGATCCTTATGAAGCAATGCCATGGAGAAATCACACATGAGACACCAATGACTCAAGGAGTTTACTTCATTTTATTTTATTTAACTTGAGTATAGGAATCGTCGTACTATAAAGGGGGATCCAAAAAGAAGGTTGGTGTTTGCCAAAGCTCAAACCTCTCTATTCAAAAGCTATTTATGAAAAGCAAAAATCTCTTTATCGTTCTATGGTTGACCATGGTTAGGTTTGAGAAACCTAGAGTGTTCTTGCTGAAAAGCAGCTGAACTTGTTCAGCTGCAGCTGAGCTTTTCAGCTGAGCTGGACTTCAGCTGAGCTGAGCTCCTTCAGCTGCAGCTGAGCTTTTCAGCTGAGCTGGACTTCAGCTGAGCTGAGCTTCTTCAGCTACAGCTGAGCTGGACTTCAGCTGAGCTGAGCTTCTTCAGCTACAGCTGAGCTTTTCAGCTGAGCTGAACTTCAGCTGAGTTGAGCTTCTTCAGCTGCAGCTGAGCTTTTCAGCTGGGCTGAACTTCAGCTGAACTCAACTTCAGCTGTGAACCTCTTTGACCATACACCAGCTGAACTTGTCTCTGGGCAGTTGAGCTGGGGTTTTCTCTCCTAAACTCTCTGGTCAAGACCGGTTGAACTGGTCCTGAGGGGCAGTTCAGCTGGTCTCTGACCCCTCTGACCTCTGATCTGCAGTCTGCCAGTCAGACTGGCAAACAGGTCGCCAGGAGCTGTCAGGGGCGGTTCAACCGCCCCCCTGGGCGGTTCAACTGGTTTTGGTCAACTTTGACCAGTCTGCGGTCAGTCTGCGCGTCAGTCTGCCAGTCAGACTGGCAGACAGGCTGCCAGGCCTGCCAGGGGAGGTTCAACCGCCCTAGGGGGAGGTTCAACCGCCCTCAAACAGAAAAATCGGCCCCAACGGCTAGTTTTGAGCTCCAACTATATATACTCACTCCTACCTCTCACCCCATAGCAGGGAGCACGATTTGAACTCCATTTCTAACCCAAGAAACACCTCCCTCTCTCTCACACACATCTCTTGCCTCTCCCATTTCAAATCTTTGGAGAGAAATCTTTGAGTGAGCTTGAGAGCTGTGGTTTTGTGCTTCATCTCTAAATCTCTCTTGCTCTTCTTCTTCATTCGAGCTTTGGTACTACATCGAGTTCTTTGTGGATTCATAACTCTTGGAGCTTCTAGCTCCTAGACGACTAGGTGTCTCTTGTGAGTCTCCAAATCTTGTGGAAGACCACAAGAAAGTTTGTATTACTCGCTCGTTTGAGCAAAGATTATTGTGTGGGCTTGACCTTTGTGGTCGGCAAAGGGAGGATTAGGGTTGAAAGAGACCCGGCTCTTTGTGGGCGCCTCAACGAGGAAGTAGGGCACCTTTTGTGGTGTGACCGAACCTCGGGATAAATCTTGTGTCTCTTGTGTTCTTGCTCATTGTGTTTGTTCATGTTCTTCGTTCTCTCACCATTCCGTGGAAGATTGTTTATATCTTTTTGGTGTGTGGATTTTGAGAAGTGCCCTTCTCAGATCTACTACATTGAACCCTGTGGATCATTTAGAACATCTCATTTCCAAAGTTAACTGAGTGAATTTCGAGATCAATTCAGTTTTACCCAGTTCGCTTCTAGTTTTTGTTGAAAAAGTTTTAACTTGCCTATTCACCCCCCCTCTAGGCAACTTTCAGATATCTCGAAGGTATCAAAACGAGTGACCAACATTGGCGCCCACCTCTAGTGAACACACAACAACCACAAGGAGCTTCATCATGCCTTCGAAGAAGACCACATCGGTTAGTTCTGTTCTTACTCTGTTTAATCAGAAGCAAGGCAAAAACACACTTCTCCAAGAGGCACGAAACGAGAAGAGTAAGGTCACTGCCACCCACCACAAGATGATGAACTCGATCAGTAGATCTGTAACCTCGAGACTATCCATTAGTAAATTGAGAACACAAATAAAAAATGCTTCAACTTTCTCAACCCCAGAAGCAAATTGATGAAGCATCTGAGCAAATGCATAATAATACGCAACACATCAATCAGTTAGACCACCAATACCATCAAAGGATATTTGGCATGAAGGCCATAACCATGATGATCTTCGGCAACGGGGCCACAACCAAGACGATATTCAGCACGAGGACTACTCATGTGATGACTTTCTATATGATGATGCTTCTCCATTAGCTATATATAGGCCATGCCATGGGCACCGTTGTACAAACCACCCCAGCTACAAATGTACGATGGTTATTCAGATCCGAAGCAATTTCTAATGAGTTATATGGCCACAATATCATCATATGGTGACAACACATCATTAATGGCGAAAAATAGGTATTTCGACTACCTCCGCTTCCACCCATTTTCCTTGTCCTGCATTAGAAATAAAATTATTACAAAACTCTTCAAGGAAAACTTGTTTAAGTCATCAAGAAATCAAGTAGTAGCTACCTTCATCGGGCTAGAAGAGCCGATCTTCAGCTCAGTAACTGACGCAGGCCTGATGATAATCTTCTTAGTAGAAGTAGTGGCCATAGGAAACCTTGGTTCAATTAAATCCACCCTCTCTTCATAGTAAGCCTTTGGCCGATTTGCTGAAATCTTTACTCTTTTTTGCTTCAGAGCAGCTACGGGCGACTTCAAAGAGCTTTTTCTTTTCTTTCCCTCACCTTGTGACGATAGGGTATAGTCTAGGTAAACGAAGTGGATAGCGTCGAAAACCCGATTTAATCTTCTCTTGCCTCAGGCTCCGAAGGCAGTCGTTAAGGCTTTGTCTTCCTTTTTCAAAAAGTTACCCAAAATCTTGTTGCACTTCGACTCAATGGCTTCTAGCCAATCATCATCCGGCTCACCAAACTGGTTTCTGTACTTGTACGTATACTTTAGATGCATCAGACCACCCTTCTCTGCATCTTGCTTAGTTGGACTATCTTCTTTTGTTTCTAGCATCTCCCAGTGACTCGCGAGTGGCCGCACTTTGAAGGCTAGGTGCTCTTGCACTAAATCCCTTGTACCAATATAGCTGCACACGGCACTAAAAGCCACAAGAGCAACTTGAGCTTCATCAGTCATGACAATAGCTGCCCTCTTTATGTCGAAGTGTGATTTTATAGGCCTTTGGATGATTTCTTTTATGTCTTCTCTCTCCTCCAAGTCATTATTTAGTAAAACTATTTCTTCATCCAAGAAGCTGGTCATTTGCTTCAGTATGCCAGGGCAAGGTACCGAGCATCTTTCCAATATGTGAAGTTGTAGCAGTCGAAGTTATTATGAAGATGCTCCTTTTTAGTCGTCTTTGTATTGTAATGAAGCTCATGAATATTGCAAAAGCAATCAACATTTGGCTCCACACCTTGGCTCCTCACTGTCCAAATAAAGATTAATAGCCTCACCAAGTCATTAGGAGTCAGGTGATGAAGGTAAATATCAAACTTCTTCAGAGCCTCCACTAGCATTTATGAAGTGGGAATTGAAGTCCAGCTTTCAAAAAGCTTTGGAATACCACCACCTCATATTTTTTCAGGACATGGGATAGTATCCTCTCCACCAAGCCTGACAATAGACATGTCATGAAAATAATTGTTCTTCATCACCTCGATATGCCCCTTTTCATGGTCGATTTGCAAAGGACAACATGACTCGGCTTCAAGGGTCAATCTTCAGTATCACCAGTATCTTCTTCAAATCAAAATCTTTACTATTATTAGAGTCATCTGATAAGCTATCCATGATTTCTTTAGTAATCTTTTCGACATTGGCCCTCTCTACGACATCGTAATATGCAACAGGTGTAAGCTCATTGCTCTTCCCCTCTTCATCCACTTGAGAAATCCTAAAAAAGAAGTCGCACAACGAACGAATTCTTCGAAGTAAGCTTCAGAGTTTGAGCAAATAACTTGAAGCCCCGACAATTGCGCAAGGTGCGATGCATTTCCTTGTGGTAGGGGCATGATCTGTCAAAGATTTCGTCCAGCGTTCGCGTGTTGTTGCCATGCGGAGCGTCACGTTGGCGCGTGGGCGGTGGACCGATGGTGTTGACTTCTTCATGTGGTCTCTTGTCCCAGCAACGTTCCTACCACTAGGCAGCTTCATGCTTCTCGTTCTTGCATCCATGTTGCTCAATGAGGTTGTGGCCCGTTCATCTGTAGTGATGTAGTTGTCGACGTCGTGGAAGAGTCGCTCCAAGGTGGTTGGAGCTTTGTGTAGGATGGACCTTAGAAAGGACTCATCACATGACCCTCGATAGAAGTGCTCTATGATGGTTGCTTCGTTAATGTCGGGGATGCAGTTTCGCATTGACTGGAAATGCTTGAGGAAGGAGTGGAGAGTTTCGTCGTCCTTTCTATTGATGGATTTGAGATTCCATGGACACATCGTCTTGATGGAGAGCAACTAGAAGTTGGCGACAAACCGATCGCAGGTGTAGAGCCCAAAATTTGTAGAAGAAAAAAATAATAAAATAAATAAATAGGGAAATAAAATAGTAAATTCAGATATCTCAAATTTATACTTGAGCTTTGAATTTTGAGAACTGAATTTCGAAACCAAGAATTAATAATAGAAAGGTTTTCTATTCAACCAAGTGATTATTCATTTCATTAAATAATATACTATAAGCATTTATTTAAATGAGTATTGAAAGATAAAGGTAGTATTAAATTTTGATGACTCAAATCTAGACTAGACCTTTCAAATTCAAAACATAATTTTGAAATTTAAAAAAAATAAAAAAAGAAAGATTTCCTATTTATTTGAATGAGTATTTTTTTCAACAATAATATATTTAGAGGCATTTATTAAAGTAAGTAATAAATAAAGAAGTAAACGAAACTTTACATCCATGTCGAGAGTTTGATTTGTAAATTTAACTAGTACTTGATTTCAAAGCAAACTTAAATTTGAAGATTAGAAACTTGAAATCAAAAGGGAAAATGGAAAACAGGAAATAGAGAAGCGTAAAACCCATTTTGGGCCGAATCCGTCCCTGGCCCAATTACTGACAGTCCGCCACCAGGCCAATACCACGCGCGCCTACACTGAGAAATCGACACTGATTAGTGGGTCCCGTTGGTTAGTACCTCTCTGTCCCCGTCGTCAACAACGGACCGAGTCTTGCGGCGAAGGAACTCCATGGATCTCGCGTGGTCGGTGTGCTAGGCCCGGCCGCGGACTCCGTGTCGTGGGAGTACAAGTATCGCCCCTGCGCCCCTTTTTCCTGTCACTTTCGCCTCCATTGCTTGACACCTCGACCACGATTCACCCTGCCGCTGCGGCTGAATCGTGGGAGGCACTGTAAACGGCGCGCCGCCGCGACTGTCCACTGCCGTCCACCTTCCAGCCGCGCTGTGCTTCGGCCATTACCTGGGGAGCTCTAGGTGCTCTCGGACCAGGAGAACTGCCGCCCGAAAGACCGGAATTCCTCACCGTACCTGGAGCTCCGCCGCGGATCCGCACCACGCCGTGGACAGCTTCAGCGGCTCCGCCATTCCTGGTAAGCGACCCCTGACCAGTTTTGCCTCTCGTTGTACATCGCGTAGGTCTAGACTCGTTTGGTTTGGATCAGTAGGGCGCGAGGATCTCCGGGGCCGGTCATGGCGCCGTCGCATTGCTCTGAGCGCCGCCCGGTTCGGGTTTGTGAGGAGAAGGTGGCCTCCTCGCCGTTGGATCATCCCCTACGGTGGAGATTAGACGACTGTGTACCGATTCGCGAGATTAGATCCGTGGCGTCGATTCAGTAATGAACGGTCTAGGTCAGATCGGGGCAGGAGCGTCCTTCATCCGTTGATCTAGGATCCGACGATCGGGGGTGAGCACGGATGAGTAACTGTCTAAATCTAATCTGGTGCGTCTGCTGTGGATCGGAGGGCTAAAAATTGCTCATACCCCTTCACCGCGGTCACTTTCTTAAAGAGCCCCTCGAGTTTCGATGAATTAACCCGCCGTCCACCGCGGGTTGAATCTGAGTCTGGGATATTTTTATTCATTAGTCCCTGTGTTTCTCTGTTATTGGCGCCCAATCCAGAGATCAGAAAGAATTAGAAAAAATAATTATAGAAATCGATTTTTAATACAAAACAATTTTAGAAACTTATATAATTCATATTTAATTCATTCTAACTCCAAATTCATCCATTCCAGTTGCATTAAATTCGTATTAATATTGTTTATCACCTAGTACCTTTGTTAACCATGAAACTTGAATTAAGATTGCCCAATTAAATTAATCTATTCTAGGTGCTAAATAATTTTAGAAATTCATAACTCAATATTCGTAACTCCGTTTTAATCCATTCTAGTTGCATTAGTCTCACAATAATATTTATTATCATCTAGTAACTTTGTTTTGTAATGAAAAATAGGGTAAAATGTTGCACTTAGTCTATTCTATATTTAACCACGTGGATCTTCGGAAATTCATAACTCGGTAACCATAGCTCCGAATTTAGTGGTTCTTGTTTCTACGATCTCGTAGCGATGCGTAGATTATTATCACGCAGTTTATTCTTATGTTTGGTGTGATGTTAATTTTGTCTATACCATGTTTGTATGTATTGCTACGTTTAGCAGTGAGGTCACGAGGATCTGAAGAATCATCCTGGTACCTGGAATCTCAAGTCTCAGGCAAGTTGTGCCCTTGATCACTTCTTTTTACCCACTCATGTTCTAATTAATCATAATGATCTGCATAGGTTAATTTTGATGGGACCTAATAGGTTACCCTAGTTTGTCTATCTTTATGCCTTGTTTACCACTGAATTTCTGGGTAGTACTTGCTAGTGCTTTACGTGGATTTGGGCATTGAGATATTCATGATTATACTTTTATTATCAGTTGTTATTTACTGTTCATGATAAGATCATTATGTTAATTGGAACATGGAGAACCACGCGGGAAAACAGTGCTACCACAAGGGTTTAATGGGACGCCCTTGGCTGACTAACTAGGAAAGCTAGTGGAAGACTACCTTACCCGAAAGGGGCAAGGGCAGTAGGGGAGTGGTCAGTGTAGGGAGGCCCTTGAGATGATTTTGCTGCGATGGCGGTCATGCGAGGGATTCCTGCATTCGAGCTTCCTATAAACTGTAGCGGGTTTTCTGAAGCTAGCAGAACTTTGTAAAGGCCTCGTAGTGTTACCCTGCCTCGTCTCCTCGGTAGAGGTGTATGGGATTGGTCGTCTCTTGGCAGATGGGTAACACGACTTGTGGGTAAAGATGCGCAACCTCTGCAGAGTGTAAAACTGATATACTAGCCATGCTCACGGTCAAGAGCAGCTCGGACACTCACATGATTAATTTATGGAACTAAATTCAATTTGTCATATGCATTGCATCGTAGGTTGTCTGGGACCATAATTAGGGGTACCCTCAAGACTCCTAAATCTCAGCTGGTAACCCCCATCAGCACAAAGCTGCAAAGGCCTGATGGGTGCGATTGAGTCAAGGATCGGTCCATTCAAGGGACGCGATCGTGCCTCGCCCGAGCCCAGCCTCGGGCAAGGGCAGCCGACCCCGGATGTAAAGCCCTAAAATTTATATAATAATAAAATAAATAAATACATATATTTATATAAAAGCGTTTTGGGGATCATGGAACCTTTATAGACTATCTAGTTTCGTTTCTTTGTGCATATTCAATCAATGAAAATATATTGATCAAATAACAAATAAATAAATATGATCTGCATCTCATGCTGAGTTCTTTGAATGTGCATATGAATTTGACCAAAACCAGATTTGAGTTTAGATATTTGAACTAAAATAAAATACAAAATACAAAATAGAAATGAAAATATAAATAAGAAAAAAATGAAGAGAACTTGCTGGACGACCCATCATACTATATAGAGCCAGCCCATGTCTCTTTCCATTTTTTAATATTTCTTGCCGCGTGTGATATCAGCGTTACACAAGCATGACATCAAGCAAGCAAATCACGTCGTTCTGTTCACAATGCATGGGGCTGGCATATGGGATTCAGTATTCAGCTATCCTTCACAGGAGAGTTCACCACGTGAACTTAGTCGCTATCAGTGGATCCTCTCTGTTAGTCATTGTTTTAGGCATTTGCACGAGCTCTTTATTTTTTTTGTCGCTGGTTAGTTGCCCCGGCCGGACGATCTCCACGGAGCATGGGCTCCACCGTATACGAGCCGTAGCTTTGGGTCAACTCCGCGCAAACACACGCGTATGATGGCACTGATGAGTGGGTCCCTTGCCAGCTGACCTCGCTACAGTCTTCTAGAAGCAAGCCATGCGCATCTATAACAAACTTGCAACTGCTTCCGTCGTTCGCGGGAGTCACTAGATTTTCCTGGCCTTGTATAAAGAGAGGAGAGAAGAACGTCCACAGGGAGCCGCCTAGTCATCACCGGCCTGCACCATCGCCCGAGCGCTGCAAGGAACTTGGTTGCGCAGGAACTCGCGTTGTGGTCTTGCTACACCAGAGAGGCACCCTGATGGCCGGAAAATCATTCACGGCAAGGAGTGCATAGTCGGATTGTTGTGCCGTGGCCGAGTTCCTCTACGTATTGGCGCCGGTAAATTTTCTATCCATAGATTCGTCGTTCCTATTTCCTGTATACTCCCTAGACATGCCAGTAGGAACCACCAGGATGATAGATCACCTACCACGGCAATAGCGCAACCATCATGGTTTTCCCCTCGCAACCACTGGTATGGCGCCATGCCCTAATTTGTTATTCCCTCGGCAATACGATTCTAGTAGTGGCGGTACAATTCGAGCGCTGGGTTGGGGAGTCATGTTCTCACCGGTGTTTGTGGGTCTGCTGGGTGTGTCTATGGCACCGGCGGCTGGAGGAGGTAGACGGTACCTGGTGCCGTTGAACTGCGGGGTGACGGCTACAGAGGCGTGGCCGCGAGATCCGAAATGATCGGCTCCTCATCAGATCCTTGGGTTTACCAGTTCGTGGGTTTAATCTGAGCCGTCAATTCGAGGATGTGCGACTGCGATTATAACGGCGGCAGTAATTCGGTCGAGTGTGGCGGGGATCGTTCGATTCAGACCGTGCGGTCGAGGATCAGTTTAGGGCATTTAAATCTTGAGCGTTCATTTCAGATCGTTCGGCCCTCGGCTGATACTGGTTCGGTGAGCTGAGATCTAATCTCAACCGTAGGATCTAGATCCTGTGGATGATGTTGCGTACTGATTCATCATCCCACTCATCTAATCTTGCGCGTTCAAACTGAATCGGGCGGTGCAGATCATCCCGTACCCCTTCGGTTTAACCATTTTGCAAAAGAAACCCCAGGATTCCAAAAAATCAACCCGCCGTCCGCGTTCACTGTGTTCTGAGTCTCGGGAAAACTTACGCGTTAGCCCCTGGACTTTCTGGAAAATAAGGCCCAGTCCAGAGACGTTTAAAAACAGAGAAATAATATTAGAAATTCATTTTTCATACAAAAACAAATCTAGAAACTTGTAAAATTCATAGAAACCCCATTTTTGATCCAAATCGAACCATTCCAATTTCTAAAATTTTGTAATAATATTCTCTATCATTTAGTATCTCTGTTTTGGCATAAAAAACAGTAAGAACATTAATTTAACATTTAATCCTATTTTAATCACATTAAACCTTAGGAAATTCATAACTTGAATTCTATAACTCCAAATTTAGTGATTCCAGTTCCTATGATTTCATTTTAATGTGTAGATTTTTACTGTATATTTTATTTACATGTTTGGTGTGATGTTGATTTTGGCTATACTATGTATGTATTGTGTTGATGCGAATAGACGAGCAAGCCACTGTGGAAACTGAGGTTCAACGAGTAGAAGTAGCTGAGCAGGAGCTCATTGAAGGCAAGTTGTGCCCTTGATCACTTACTTTCCCAGCCATGTTCTTATTAATTTTAATGATCTGCATAGGTTAATTTTGATGGGATCCTTTATGTTACCCCAGTTTTGATTACCTCTATACCTTGTTCACCCCTGAAATATTTTTGGGTAGTACTTGCTATTGCTTTATGTGGATTGGGTATGGAGTTACACTACACATGATTATCCTGTTATTATCTTGTTATTATTACTGTTCATGTTAAGATCATTAAATTAATGAGAACATGGAGCGACCACCCGGGAAAACAGTGCTACCACAAGGGTTTAATGGGACGCCCTTGGCTGATTAACTAAGAAAGCTAGTGGAGGTCTTCCTTACCCGAAAGGGGCAAGGGCAGTAGGGGAGTGGTCAGTGTAGGGAGGTCCTTGGTTGATTTTGCTGCGATGGCGGTCAGGCAAGAACCCTGCACTGGAGCTTCCTATAAACTGTAGCGGGATTTCTGAAGCTAGTGGAACTTTGTAAAGGCCTCGTAGTGTTACCCTGCCTCGCCTCCTCGGTAGAGGTGTATGGGATTGGTCGTCTCTTGGCAGATGGGTAACATGACTTGTGGGTAAAGATGCGCAACCTCTGCAGAGTGTAAAACTAGTATACTAGCCGTGCTCACGGTCATGAGCGGCTCAGACCCTCACATGATTAATTTATGGAACTTAAATTTAATTTGACATTTGCATCACATTTGGGATTATTTTACTATTACTGTTCTTTATTATTATTAAGGTTTGGTATTTACTTACACCTAGTAATTGCTAATAAAAGTTGGACCAACTTATAAAAGCAATGCTCAGCTCCAGCCTTATTTCATTGATCAGCCTTACACTACATGAACTCCCACCTTTGGTGAGTTCATGCCACATTATTCCCCACGACTTGTTGAGCTATGAACGTATGTGAGCTCACTCTTGCCGTCTCACCCCCCCCCCACAGGAGAAGAACAGGTGGTCGAAGAGGAGCCGCCTAACACTGAGGCATTTGACTTGATATAGGTGGCGTTTCTCAGTTGACATTGGCGCCGACGATCCTTAGTTCGTTTTATATTTATTCTTTTATTTTGTAATAAGTCTTCCGCTATGTAATAAATACTCTGATGTTTTGTGACATTTATCTCTATACACTCTGTTATTATATATGTTGTCTTCTTTGGCGCATGTATGAGATGCACCCGGATTTGTCCCTTAAACCCGGGTGTTACACCGGAGGATCTACGTCTCGCCCGAGGACCCCCTCTAGCAACGGACACACTATCGGCTCGCCCGAGGCCCAGTCTTCACCGAGAAGCAACCTTGGCCATATCGCCACGCCAACCGACCAAATCGTAGGGGCATTTAATGCAAAGGTGGCCTGACACCTTTATCCTGACGCACGCCCCCCAGTCGACAGAGCCGAAGTGACCGAAGTCACTTCGCCGCTCTACTGACCGGTCTGACAAGAGGACAGCGCCGCCTGCGCCGCTCCGACTGCTGAGCCACCCGACAGAGTGAGGCTGACAGCAGCCAAGACCGGCCTCGGGCGTCATAGGAAACTCTGCCTCGCCCGACCCCAGGGCTCGGACACGGGCTCAGCCCCGGAAGACGACGAACTCCGCTTCGCCCGACCCCAGGGCTCGGACACTGGCTCAGCCCCGGAAGACGACGAACTCCGCCTCGCCCGACCCCAGGGCTCGGACACGGGCTCAGCCCCGGAAGACGACGAACTCCGCATCGCCCGACCCCAGGGCTCGGACACGGGCTCAGCCCCGAAAGACGACGAACTCCGCTTCGCCCGACCCCAGGGCTCGAACTCGGACTTAGCCCTGGCCTCAGCCGACGG
This sequence comes from Zea mays, assembly GCF_902167145.1. Classification (NCBI taxonomy): domain Eukaryota; kingdom Viridiplantae; phylum Streptophyta; class Magnoliopsida; order Poales; family Poaceae; genus Zea; species Zea mays. Next base: position 141,107,286 of record NC_050101.1, read on the forward strand.
TCTCCGCCTCGTCCGACCCGGGGGGTCGGACTCGACCTCGACCTTGGAAGACAGACTCGACCTCGACCTCGACCTCGGAGGAGCCTCCACCTCGCCCAACCTAGGGCACGGACCGACCACGTCAACAGGAAGTGCCATCATTACCCTACCCCGAGCTGACTCAGGCTACGAGGGACAAGACCGGCGTCCCATCTGGCTCGCTCTACTATACGAGTAATGATGGCGCCCTGCATGCCCTGTGACGACGGTGGCTCTCAGCCCCCTTACGGAAGCAAAAGGACGTCAGCAAGGACGCGACAGCCCCGACAGCTGTCCTTCCGCCAGGCTCCAGCGCTCCTCCGACGGCCACGACACCACGCGAACTGGGTGCCAAGACCTCTCCGGCTGCCACGATGACATGTACTTAGGGCGCTAGCTCTCCACCGCTAGACACGTTAGCACATTGCTACACTCCCCATTGTACACCTGGATCCTCTCCTTACGCCTATAAAAGGGAGGACCAGGGCCCTCTTACAGGAGGTTGGCCACGCGGGGAATGACGGGACGGCGCTCGCGCAAGGCCACTCGCTCCCTCCCGCGTGGACGCTTGTAACCCCCTACTGCAAGCGCACCCGACCTAGGCGCGGGGCTAACACGAAGGCCGCGGGTTCCACGCTCCCACGCTTGTCTCCCTCCGGCCGCTTTCTCCCCCCTTCGCGTTCCGCCTCACGCCGACCCATCTGGGCTGGGGCACGCGGCGACGATTTACTCGTCGGTCCAGGGACCCCCCGAGTTTCGAAACACCGACACAGGTGATGTTGTTATTTTTGTTCTACTACTTAATTAGGTTTGGTATTTACTTATAATTAGTAATTGCTAATAAAATTTTGACCAACTTTAAAAGCAATGCTCAGCTCTAACCATCCTCTTTGGTAAGCCTTACACTTCACGTGAGCTCCCACCTTTGGCGAGTTCATGCACATTATTCCCCACAACTTGTTGAGCTATGAACGTATGTGAGCTCACTCTTGCTGTCTCACACCCCCCCTCAGGTCAAGAACAGGTACCACAGGATGAGGCGCATGGAGGATGCTGTGACGAGTTCGTAAGAGGTCTAGGCCGTCGTCTCCCAGTCAACTTCGGGTTGCTAGACCGTTGTCTCCTTATAATGTAATTATTTATTTTGTATAGAACTCCTGTTATATAGTAAAGATGTGACATTCGATCCTGTGCCATGATTCATCATGTGTGAGACTTGGTCCCAGCACCTAGTGATTGTTCGCGCCCGGGTCTTGGTGCCCCGAAATCCGGGTGTGACAGCAGGTCACTCCAGTTGTCCATGCAGATGTCCCAGAGGTGCTAGAGCCACTAGAGCGCGTCCTGCCCCAACACGATCGGTAGGTAGGCTGTTGTCATGTCCTCGCTTGCTCTAGTGGCGTGGGGCGATGGTGAAGTGGATAGCTAGCTAGCTACTCGGGTCCTGCTTGGTTTCATACTTGTCGATGTTGGAGACCTTGAAGTTTGGCGGTCATTCAACCATTCAGAGTCAGTTGGTGGAGGCAGAGACCCCCAAATACATTTTGAGGGGCCTGCGCACCGCCTCGAACATGTTTAGGGCATTCTCGATGTTGTTGCGGTGGTGATGGTGATCGTGGACTAAGCATGAGTTCCTGAGACTGTTCGTTGAGGCTGCGATAGAATGATTTCTAGTGGTGGCGCCCCGCTTTGGGACGCCATGGTTCTGGTCGTACTCCTCTCGATGCCTTAGCTCTTCATCATGTCGTTGCGCACGTGAATCCTTGATGTGATGTCATGCATCACGGTGGTGGTTGATGTCGTTTCGTGCGTCCCCTGGTGCTGGAGCAATGGGGGTTGTCAACAGGAGATGCTTTGTTGCCTTGGTGAGGATCTATCGATATATGTCTCCATCGAGTGAGTCGGGGAGGCCATTCGCGATCTAGGCAAGCATGCCACCGGCTTGGCTTGGAGTCTGCATGAGCCTGGTGAACTCCAGCAGCAGGTTGCGCGGGATGGGAGATAAACCACGCAGAGGTGCATGATCGTGTTGATGGCGAGGATCTCGGGGAAGTGGATGGATAGGTCTGATGTCATGGCATCGTCGATCGCAGGTGAGAAGTTCTTCTAGGTCTACGTGATAGCCCGTTAACCTCGTGTTTCCTCCACCACGTCGTAGATGCGGTGCAAGTCGTCGTTCTGATCGACGATCGACGAGATAGATCCAAAGTGGAACATATCGCTGGTGATTGACTTGATGTTGTTAACAAAAATGATTGCCATGGTGCTAACTGATATCGATATCATCTCCCCTACCTGTTGCGCCAGAGGTTGATGTTTGGTACCAACATCACTTCACGGGATACGTCATGATGTGCTTTTGGTGGTTGGTGAGGTTAAATGTAGCTCGATGGTTCGTGTAGATCACGACATGACAGAAGAATTATATAGGTTCAGGTCGCTAGAGCATAAAACCATATATCATGTGTGCGTTGAGGTTGTATTGCCTGAGCTTGAGGTTACAATGATGTGCTACTAACTAGGAGTTTGGCTATGAGATTGGATCTCGTTTCTGGGATCACATGATCCGTAGGGGTCCATAACCCACCTAAATATGCTGACGGATTTAGGGTTACAAGTTTGTTATATGCTGACGGATTCTAAGATCAGATGCTCTCGGAAATTTGTTCCTAAGTTTGCTACGAGTCAGCGCTCTTTCTCAATAGAAAGATTCACCGCTCAACCTTGGTCTTCAAGTCTTCCTACTATTTTTGGGGCATGAGATGGTCGGTCGGCCCATGAAATCAGTCGCCTAGTCTATCAGACCCATCAGTGGCCCATCTACAAAACCCAATCCATGAGGACCCAATGATATCTATCCTCCCACTGTCCCTAAACGTAATGATAAAACCATGGTTTCTCCTGAACCTAGTTCCATTTCAACATTGTCAATATTCCTCCTCAAGCAACATCTGCATGCGAACAATACACACAATCGTGTACGAGTACAAGTCTATAACTTGACTTAAAATCAATTCATACATCACCATTATCTCGAGTGTGTTACATCTATACCACTATATAATCCACCAGTTTAAACTTTGTAAACCCCACTCAACCAAATCATCCCACACCCATAACCTCTACTAAACCCACCAAACAGATTGCATTTAGACTTAACACACCATCAAAACCAACGGTTCAGATCGCTGGATAGTCCTCTTTCCCTTACTCAAATCCAACAGACAATATTATTTAGATCATCCCTTACCTCTCTCCCGCGACCTCGCCGCCCCTCCCCCCGTCCCCGCCACCCCTCCATCGTTGACCCCTCTCATCCCCTCCACGTGATCGTAGCATTAGCACAAATTATATGCTAGTTAATATCAAAACCACACATCAGCATACATGCATATTACCCTATATTACACTAATCACTTTGCAAAACCAATTTCAATCTAAATCAATGTTTCATTACACATGATTTCACATAGTTGACACTGGTATCCTTAATGCCACAACAAAAAATGCGATGCAGTAAAGGATCCATCTAATCTCAGATATACCAATTAGCAGGTACTAGAGAGCTCATGGCTGAAAATCATGAACAAATGCTTGACTTACCTATTTAAAACAATTTATGCTAAGGTTAAGGAACTTTGTTTGCAGAATGTATAATTTCCTGCTATGAAGCCCGAACTGCCAAAGCTCTGGTTGTATTCTAGGATACATAGGCCGCAACGTTATCTAACAATGTTGCAAGTGCTGATATAAACGATACAGAGCAATTCATTATGCACCCAAGAGACATAAAAGAATTGTTGTCACACCCGTTTCCAAAGGGGCAGAGCGGGGTGCTCGCATATGTGTGCCAGGATCTATTTCCACACATATGTTGACATCACAAGTGTAATATATCAAAAGAACAATGCATAAAAGCGTAAATAACGATTATATTAACATATTACACTTCGAACAGACATAATGTCTTAACCTTTATTCATCAAAGTACAGCGAAACATGGACATCCATCCACAGGAAGATGACCGGGGGTATCACTAGACTAGCATCCATGGAGTTCAGCATCATATCTTCATCTGCAAACTTCTAATCAAAATTAAGCAAGGGTGAGCTCACTTATGGTCGGGGCTCAGCAAGTGGGGGAAAAACTAATGCAAGGTAACAAGGTGAGGCTAAGGTTGAGCAGTAAGCATTTTAGTTGGTCAACTTTTATTAACAACACCTGTCTTACTAATAAGTGTGAATCCCAAGTATTCCCATTAAACAAAGGTATAAGAGTATATATAAAAAACACTTAAGTGAAAACCACTTAAGAAAACCATTGGTAGATCATCGGATCTCGATTTATTTCCATCTTCAAGTTCAATTATCATGTGAGAAGTCCAGGCTGCTCATAACCGTGAGCACGGCTGATATATCAGTTTTACACTCTGCAGAGGTGGCGCATCTTTACCCATGAGTCGCGATTCCCTTCTAGCCCGGGTTAGCTAGACCCGTATTCACTTCCAAGGTGAATGGCCAGGGTTTCACTACGAGGCTTCTCCCTAGAGTCCTCATTACGCAAATGCTGGAAATGGTCAAACTGCATAAGGCACACCTACCGTAACCAACTTATAGTCCAGACTACAGGGTAAAGCTTTGGGAACTATGCCCGTATCCAATCTGCCTGAGCCGGAACTATAAGAGCTTGCCAGATGCCCCCGTTCCTGTCGACCACGACCAGCACCCAACATAAGACTTCCCTAGTTATTTAGCCAAGACCAGAGCCATGATAGTTCTCATGGTAGCACTGTTTTCCCGGGTGGTCACTCCATGTTCCAATTAATATGCAATAATCTTGTTTAACCATCGGGTTAACAACAATAATGTAAACTTACCATTTTGGAACATTAATATCATAAGCGGGAGTGACTGCATAAAGTTAAGTTGTAGCAATAGCATAGCTACTTGATTAAATCATAATCCCAGGTTAAACAAAGAGTAAGGTTGGAAAGGTTATCTAAATAGGTAACCCGTCAAGTTATGCATATATATCCAAAAGAGTAAACTTTATTAAATGTATTGTTTGGGATCAAACAGAGTATGCAGAGGGAGAAGTCCACTTGCCTTGCTTATTGAAAACTTGAGGTTCTTCCACGGATAAGAATAGATCTTGATTCTTAACTACTATATCAACCACTGAATATCACACAAACAAACAAGAAGAACAAACACCACTCAATAACATACCACATTCAACATACGTAAAGCTAAAAGAAAACCTAACGAAAAGAGCGTTCGCTTTTCAAAAACGTTACACGCAAGGGTTATAATAAGAAGGTATTCTTTTCAAAAATGTGTGATCTATACTTTATGAAACAAGACATGAGCTTCAAAATATCTTAATTAAAATATACAAATATTAGGTTCACCAAATTAATCTTTTATAAAACGTCATATGTGATATGTCTAAGATTAAGGGTTTATAAGATGATAAAACATGGTATAACACTATTAAACCTTTTTAACCTTTTTAGAAAAGATATATGTTATATATCTAAGGTTAATGGGCTACGAAACACGTTATTAATTTTAGAAGCATTATGGAACATATTATAAATCATTGTTAAACCTTCACTTATGATAATTTAAGATATAAGTCTAAATAGGTTTTATGTGAAAAGATCATTATTATTAAACACCTATTTTATGACGAGTTAGTTTATGGGCCTTAAGTGGATTTTCATGCAAAAGATAATAAACAAATAACTATCTTTTATTATAAAGTACATGGCCTATATTCTTTATTAAGAAAGTTATAATCAAGGTCAATATATGAAGTAATATTTTAGTTATGAAAGAACTTAAACTCTTATTACTTTATTTTATCCTTTAGGAAAAGCTAAGTGATTCGTATGTAATGTGGACTAAATTTTATGAAATCATTAATCATGCCATAAATCTAGTTAAGAATAAATTGACTATAGGTTTGATTAATAAATTATGATAAAGGATAAATAATCTATTAATTATCTTTAATTCTATTATAGGAACAAATGATCTAATTCATTAGAAAGGAAATTATATAAAGTATCATTTTTATAAAACTCTAGGCAATGTACTTATATATATCTAACTTGAACATGAAACTATTTTATGAACAAAGATATCTAACTAAATAAATGACTATATTATATTTTCCTGATAAAAACATACATGCTACCTTTTAAATTTCTTGTTAACAAAAACATAACTCCAATTTAAATTACGAAAATACGAAAACCAGTGTGAATAGCGATTGAAACTGTTAATCACATAATTATGAAATTAATCCAACTGTTTCTAAATTGTTTAGATTCCAAATAATCAAAATTACGTAATTAAATCCAGAGTAGGGCTATCTTCTATTTATCTATAACCAGCTAGGGATAGCGGATACATTTACATTTTTGTATACATGTCATTATAAATAATTATCTCTTGTTTTGTTTGTTATAAAACATAAGGCTATAAATCTTTTTAATTTCTCAATTTGAAAACTACATATTACAACAAACATAATACAAATTAATTTACAAAAACAAGTAAATCATTGCAACTATCAATTCAAATTGATCCGCACACTAACACATAGCTATCTAAATACTATTTAATTTATTTGGATATTGAATACACATAAATCGATTATAGCAAACATAATTCAAATTTATTTGTGAAAACATGTAAATTATTGGAAACATTGATTTCAAATGTTTAGCATAAATTTACGAAATTAACAAATTAATATTTAATTTTTTTTAGTCTCACATGCGCATTTTTAAAAGAGAAAATTATTGCAGTGGTTAGCTCAAAATTAAACGCAGACGATAGGAGGTAGCGTGTAAAAAATGGACCTTTCTTCTACCTCACGTCGAGAAATAGCAGGAGTTGGACATCACGTCACGGCACTGGGATCCGGTACATAGAACTTGGCAAGGCGGCGATGTGACGATGAAGAACGGCGATGCGACGATGAAGAACGGCGACAGCGAGGGCACGAGCTCCAACATCGTCGAACGGCGACAACAGAGCCTCGCAGACAATAGGGCCTCAGCAAGGTGAGGAAACAGCCCTCGACGATGTCGTGGCATGGACAACGGGGCACCGGGAATGAGACAGTGTTGTAGCGGCGGTCGGAGACATCTGGAGCGAGCACAGGTCACTGGGCGTGACGACGACGACTCCGATGCGGGGTAGCAGCGCACCGGCGAGGCCTCGATGACGTCAAATGATCGCAACGACGTCGACGAGCGGACGAGCAGGAGCAAGGCGACCTCGACGATGCGACAGGGATGTAGGGAAGCTCCGGTGCGACTTCAGCACCATGAGGACGGGCAACTGGCCAATAGGAGGCACCAGCAAGGCGGCTAAGGACTCCGGCGAAGGAAGCACAACGTTCGACGGCGAGCAGACGTGGCGCAAGTCAGAGCAGGAAAAACAGAGGTCTGTGCAAGTGTGTGCGGGGAGGAGATGAAATAGGAGTAGGAGCGAAACCATTTATAGGGGAAGAGCGAGGAGAATTAAGTCAGATTCCAGGCCATTGAATCGCCAATTGTTGTGCCTAATGAATGTGCAGAACGAAACGTCACCATTGATGAAGTAATGGAGGTCTCTAATTGGGGAAGAAATGGCTAGGAAAGAAACCGTCACGACTGGGTGTGGGCATGCGAGGCTAGGCATGGCGACGATGGTGGTCTCCACTGGGAACGCGGACGGGCAGGCAGGCAATTGGGAGCTTGAGCGACGGGGCTGAATGGTGGCGTTCGAGCAGAGGCAGGCAGCGGCGTCGCTACAACTGGCGAAGCGGGAGAAGAACAAGAGGATTAAGGAGAAGGAATTTAGGTGCTGACGCGTGGGGCTGTGTGGGTAGAGACTAGAGACTGACGGAGAAGAGAGCAGTTAGGAAGCGATTGGTCGAGTGACGGACATAAGCAGGTGCAGCCTGCAACGTCGCAACAGAGAGCCATCAACCGGTTAGGGAATAAAGAGATGTCGTGTGGGGTCCATGAGTAAGAGAGAAGAAGAAATGGTGTTGGAAAGAGGAGGACCTACTACCGTATGGGATGGCTGGGCGAGCGTTCAATTGGTTTTGGATTTTCTTTTTTTTTTAAATTTTTTTTACGTGAAATACATATATAAACATGTAAATATTCTGTAAATTATAATAAACCTAAAAATAAAATTCATATAATAAAATATTTATTTTCCAAATAAATAAGTAAATCATGTTAGGACAATTTCAATAATTAAATAAAGTGGGCTTAAAACATAAATTAATAAAATGAAATCCTTTCAATATCACAATACATAGTCTAATAATATTTCAGCAAATCATTTATAAAACGAGATCTTCCTCACACAACAAAATCCAAGAATTAGATTTGAAATTCAAATCAAAAAAAATATATGCTTTGGCATGAGTGCATCAAACACTTGTAAAATTTTATCTTCTAAGAGATTGATCGATTTATTCATAACACCATTTTATTATTTGTAAACATAAATATTTTCCTTTCTACGAGAAATTAATAATATAATCTAGGTTACCTTAATTGATGGATTTAGGGTGTTACAAAATTTACCCCCCTTAAAAAGAATCTCGTCCTCGAGATTAGGGAAGGCTAGCAAGAAAACAATGGTGATATATGGTTACTCGTAGGTTCTTGGTTCACACTTTAACTCTTCTAAATATAATGAACTTATCGTTTCTTCATTCTGCAATATATACTAATCATCGTACTTATAAACCGGTTGATCTTCTGGATTATTGCTTGGGTCATGCTTGGCAGCTTTCTTCTTTAGTCGGTCTAGACGCTTCTTGGGGCATTCGCGAATAATATGTTCTTCATTTTTGCAGTAGAAGCAAGCATCTCTTGCTTTGTGTTCTTTGCGAGTCAACTTTGCTTGACCAACAGGGGATGAGGGTTGATTGAGTGTCTGTATCTCATATAGCTGAGTCTGGCTTGTTTCTTCTGTTTGGGTATCCATGTGTTTCGGGGCTTTTGCTTGTGGTTGAGGTGGAGTACTCATGTATCCAAACATTTTCCTATTCCTTTTTTTGTTCTTCACGATGTTGATAGAAGTTTCTGTACATTTTTGTTCATATTCCATGTCTGGAGACTGAGATAGCTTTATCTCGGAGGTATCCGGTAGTGAACTCTTCTCAGGACAGTTACGGAAGTAATGACCTTCATGTCCACATTGATAGCAAGACTTTCTTGAAGTTATTTCTTGACTTTTTCCATGTTTCCATTTTTTTTCTTGGAACTGATGCGACGACGAGGCTGAAACTGTGTGCAGGTGATAGTCCATCCATCAATGTAACATTTATGTGCTTCTTTTTGGAGCTGGGCACCCTTATGATGTTTCCTTTCTGGAATGCCTGACAATTCATCTTCTGATAGTGCATCTGCTTTTAGTTGTTCTTGGGGAGACCATTGGCTTTTTATACCAGAAAATAAAATCTGGTTCTTCTGTTTAGTAGTTTCACTTTCGTTTGTACTAATCTGGCGACAAGGAATTCCATATTACTCACAACAACAACATGTTCCAAGATCATTTGTCTGTTGGTGTGCATCCTTTTGTGTTTGTTCATTAGTTGTTTCATTTCTAGTGACGTTTCGACTTGCCAACACTTGTTGGTATGAGGAGGTGAGTTGAGATACTTTCTGTATTATCAGAGCTTGTGCCTGTAACAGCTTTTCTAAGTCAACTATCGAGGGTGATGTTGATGTCATATGGTTACCGGTAGTCTGCTCAAGTGCTATAAATTCTGCTAAATCAACGTGTTGGAGTCTAGCTACCACTTGAGATGTTGCTTGCAGAAAGTGTGCATGCGCCTTCTTGAACTGTTCCATCTGATACTTAGCTAGAGGAGTTGCCAACACAATGTGTTCTTTGCACTTAGTGACATCACTTGTAGTTGACATTCCAAGGTCTGACATCTGTATGGATATAGTAAGGAAAGAAGGGACGAAAAGATTGAGATAGGACAGACTATACAGAGTAGAGGGAACCCAACTATCTAAGGTTTAACCTAGCTAACTGTTGTCATTGTGGACAAAAGTCACACAATACAACAACAATCATTACAAAGAAGCAAATCAAACATAGTCACTAAGATAACTAACATGAACTCAAACATATCAGCACAACATAACTCGATGTTATTCATTCAATCAAAAGGCAATATTGCCTAGGGAAAACAATTTCTTATAGTTTTTTAAAGGTGGCACAAGGTTAGGAATAAGAAGGATATTATAAAGTCAAGAAGTCAGGTAAGAAATAGCAAGGAGTTAGACAAGACCAAAACATTATTGTTAATGGCCAATAATGAAATAAGATAACCACTAACTGGTGAAGCGAGGATAAATTATACAACCAAGGATATGAGAAAGTTTTTTTCCTTTTTTAAGGATACAAAATACAAGGGCATTATCAAGTAGAGAGACAAAGGGTTCAATACCTCGAGGTAGATATTGTCCAAGGATGACAATACAATGGCAAGAAAATAAAAGTATAAGAATTCAAGGGTTTTATAGCAATATTATGGATTAGAAAACCACTATAATATAATGTCGTCTTTACCGATCTAGTCGAAAATCTTAATACTAAAGAACAATCCTATCAACCTAGCCAAGAAGTCAAATAATAGATCCAGGGGATCCATAACAAAACTTCTTGCAGAGTGGGGATAAGATAGAGAATAGGGCATCGTCAATAGCTTCGAGAGGGTTTCTTCTGGCAAACTTCGCTTCAAGTTCCGCAATCCTAGCTTGATCATCTTGCAATGCTTCTCATTAGAACCTTCTGATAGACCAAAAATCAGACAAGAAGGGTTGAAGATAAAAGAGACGAGTTTTGTATAAAGTAAGTTTTTATGGAGACAATTAAGTCAAATTTTGAATGACTGACTGGGCTTTCCATTTCTACCTAATCTAGCGACCTACGGTCACATTGCTTTGATACCACTTCTGTCACACCCGTCTCCGAGGGGCAGAGCGGAGTGCTCGCATATGTGTGCCAGGATCTATTTCCACACATATGTTGACATCACAAGTGTAATATATCAAAAGAACAATGCATAAAAGCGTAAATAACGATTATATTAACATATTACACTTCGAACAGACATAATGTCTTAACCTTTATTCATCAAAGTACAGCGAAACATGGACATCCATCCACAGGAAGATGACCGGGGGTATCACTAGACTAGCATCCATGGAGTTCAGCATCATATCTTCATCTGCAAACTTCTAATCAAAATTAAGCAAGGGTGAGCTCACTTATGGTCGGGGCTCAGCAAGTGGGGGAAAAACTAATGCAAGGTAACAAGGTGAGGCTAAGGTTGAGCAGTAAGCATTTTAGTTGGTCAACTTTTATTAACAACACCTGTCTTACTAATAAGTGTGAATCCCAAGTATTCCCATTAAACAAAGGTATAAGAGTATATATAAAAAACACTTAAGTGAAAACCACTTAAGAAAACCATTAGTAGATCATCGGATCTCGATTTATTTCCATCTTCAAGTTCAATTATCATGTGAGGAGTCCAGGCTGCTCATAACCGTGAGCACGGCTGATATATCAGTTTTACACTCTGCAGAGGTGGCGCATCTTTACCCATGAGTCGCGATTCCCTTCTAGCCCGGGTTAGCTAGACCCGTATTCACTTCCAAGGTGAATGGCCAGGGTTTCACTACGAGGCTTCTCCCTAGAGTCCTCATTACGCAAATGCTGGAAATGGTCAAACTGCATAAGGCACACCTACCGTAACCAACTTATAGTCCAGACTACAGGGTAAAGCTTTGGGAACTATGCCCGTATCCAATCTGCCTGAGCCGGAACTATAAGAGCTTGCCAGATGCCCCCGTTCCTGTCGACCACGACCAGCACCCAACATAAGACTTCCCTAGTTATTTAGCCAAGACCAGAGCCATGATAGTTCTCATGGTAGCACTGTTTTCCCGGGTGGTCACTCCATGTTCCAATTAATATGCAATAATCTTGTTTAACCATCGGGTTAACAACAATAATGTAAACTTACCATTTTGGAACATTAATATCATAAGCGGGAGTGACTGCATAAAGTTAAGTTGTAGCAATAGCATAGCTACTTGATTAAATCATAATCCCAGGTTAAACAAGGAGTAAGGTTGGAAAGGTTATCTAAATAGGTAACCCGTCAAGTTATGCATATATATCCAAAAGAGTAAACTTTATTAAATGTATTGTTTGGGATCAAACAGAGTATGCAGAGGGAGAAGTCCACTTGCCTTGCTTATTGAAAACTTGAGGTTCTTCCACGGATAAGAATAGATCTTGATTCTTAACTACTATATCAACCACTGAATATCACACAAACAAACAAGAAGAACAAACACCACTCAATAACATACCACATTCAACATACGTAAAGCTAAAAGAAAACCTAACGAAAAGAGCGTTCGCTTTTCAAAAACGTTACACGCAAGGGTTATAATAAGAAGGTATTCTTTTCAAAAATGTGTGATCTATACTTTATGAAACAAGACATGAGCTTCAAAATATCTTAATTAAAATATACAAATATTAGGTTCACCAAATTAATCTTTTATAAAACGTCATATGTGATATGTCTAAGATTAAGGGTTTATAAGATGATAAAACATGGTATAACACTATTAAACCTTTTTAACCTTTTTAGAAAAGATATATGTTATATATCTAAGGTTAATGGGCTACGAAACACGTTATTAATTTTAGAAGCATTATGGAACATATTATAAATCATTGTTAAACCTTCACTTATGATAATTTAAGATATAAGTCTAAATAGGTTTTATGTGAAAAGATCATTATTATTAAACACCTATTTTATGACGAGTTAGTTTATGGGCCTTAAGTGGATTTTCATGCAAAAGATAATAAACAAATAACTATCTTTTATTATAAAGTACATGGCCTATATTCTTTATTAAGAAAGTTATAATCAAGGTCAATATATGAAGTAATATTTTAGTTATGAAAGAACTTAAACTCTTATTACTTTATTTTATCCTTTAGGAAAAGCTAAGTGATTCGTATGTAATGTGGACTAAATTTTATGAAATCATTAATCATGCCATAAATCTAGTTAAGAATAAATTGACTATAGGTTTGATTAATAAATTATGATAAAGGATAAATAATCTATTAATTATCTTTAATTCTATTATAGGAACAAATGATCTAATTCATTAGAAAGGAAATTATATAAAGTATCATTTTTATAAAACTCTAGGCAATGTACTTATATATATCTAACTTGAACATGAAACTATTTTATGAACAAAGATATCTAACTAAATAAATGACTATATTATATTTTCCTGATAAAAACATACATGCTACCTTTTAAATTTCTTGTTAACAAAAACATAACTCCAATTTAAATTACGAAAATACGAAAACCAGTGTGAATAGCGATTGAAACTGTTAATCACATAATTATGAAATTAATCCAACTGTTTCTAAATTGTTTAGATTCCAAATAATCAAAATTACGTAATTAAATCCAGAGTAGGGCTATCTTCTATTTATCTATAACCAGCTAGGGATAGCGGATACATTTACATTTTTGTATACATGTCATTATAAATAATTATCTCTTGTTTTGTTTGTTATAAAACATAAGGCTATAAATCTTTTTAATTTCTCAATTTGAAAACTACATATTACAACAAACATAATACAAATTAATTTACAAAAACAAGTAAATCATTGCAACTATCAATTCAAATTGATCCGCACACTAACACATAGCTATCTAAATACTATTTAATTTATTTGGATATTGAATACACATAAATCGATTATAGCAAACATAATTCAAATTTATTTGTGAAAACATGTAAATTATTGGAAACATTGATTTCAAATGTTTAGCATAAATTTACGAAATTAACAAATTAATATTTAATTTTTTTTAGTCTCACATGCGCATTTTTAAAAGAGAAAATTATTGCAGTGGTTAGCTCAAAATTAAACGCAGACGATAGGAGGTAGCGTGTAAAAAATGGACCTTTCTTCTACCTCACGTCGAGAAATAGCAGGAGTTGGACATCACGTCACGGCACTGGGATCCGGTACATAGAACTTGGCAAGGCGGCGATGTGACGATGAAGAACGGCGATGCGACGATGAAGAACGGCGACAGCGAGGGCACGAGCTCCAACATCGTCGAACGGCGACAACAGAGCCTCGCAGACAATAGGGCCTCAGCAAGGTGAGGAAACAGCCCTCGACGATGTCGTGGCATGGACAACGGGGCACCGGGAATGAGACAGTGTTGTAGCGGCGGTCGGAGACATCTGGAGCGAGCACAGGTCACTGGGCGTGACGACGACGACTCCGATGCGGGGTAGCAGCGCACCGGCGAGGCCTCGATGACGTCAAATGATCGCAACGACGTCGACGAGCGGACGAGCAGGAGCAAGGCGACCTCGACGATGCGACAGGGATGTAGGGAAGCTCCGGTGCGACTTCAGCACCATGAAGACGGGCAACTGGCCAATAGGAGGCACCAGCAAGGCGGCTAAGGACTCCGGCGAAGGAAGCACAACGTTCGACGGCGAGCAGACGTGGCGCAAGTCAGAGCAGGAAAAACAGAGGTCTGTGCAAGTGTGTGCGGGGAGGAGATGAAATAGGAGTAGGAGCGAAACCATTTATAGGGGAAGAGCGAGGAGAATTAAGTCAGATTCCAGGCCATTGAATCGCCAATTGTTGTGCCTAATGAATGTGCAGAACGAAACGTCACCATTGATGAAGTAATGGAGGTCTCTAATTGGGGAAGAAATGGCTAGGAAAGAAACCGTCACGACTGGGTGTGGGCATGCGAGGCTAGGCATGGCGACGATGGTGGTCTCCACTGGGAACGCGGACGGGCAGGCAGGCAATTGGGAGCTTGAGCGACGGGGCTGAATGGTGGCGTTCGAGCAGAGGCAGGCAGCGGCGTCGCTACAACTGGCGAAGCGGGAGAAGAACAAGAGGATTAAGGAGAAGGAATTTAGGTGCTGACGCGTGGGGCTGTGTGGGTAGAGACTAGAGACTGACGGAGAAGAGAGCAGTTAGGAAGCGATTGGTCGAGTGACGGACATAAGCAGGTGCAGCCTGCAACGTCGCAACAGAGAGCCATCAACCGGTTAGGGAATAAAGAGATGTCGTGTGGGGTCCATGAGTAAGAGAGAAGAAGAAATGGTGTTGGAAAGAGGAGGACCTACTACCGTATGGGATGGCTGGGCGAGCGTTCAATTGGTTTTGGATTTTCTTTTTTTTTTAAATTTTTTTTACGTGAAATACATATATAAACATGTAAATATTCTGTAAATTATAATAAACCTAAAAATAAAATTCATATAATAAAATATTTATTTTCCAAATAAATAAGTAAATCATGTTAGGACAATTTCAATAATTAAATAAAGTGGGCTTAAAACATAAATTAATAAAATGAAATCCTTTCAATATCACAATACATAGTCTAATAATATTTCAGCAAATCATTTATAAAACGAGATCTTCCTCACACAACAAAATCCAAGAATTAGATTTGAAATTCAAATCAAAAAAAATATATGCTTTGGCATGAGTGCATCAAACACTTGTAAAATTTTATCTTCTAAGAGATTGATCGATTTATTCATAACACCATTTTATTATTTGTAAACATAAATATTTTCCTTTCTACGAGAAATTAATAATATAATCTAGGTTACCTTAATTGATGGATTTAGGGTGTTACAAAATTTACCCCCCTTAAAAAGAATCTCGTCCTCGAGATTAGGGAAGGCTAGCAAGAAAACAATGGTGATATATGGTTACTCGTAGGTTCTTGGTTCACACTTTAACTCTTCTAAATATAATGAACTTATCGTTTCTTCATTCTGCAATATATACTAATCATCGTACTTATAAACCGGTTGATCTTCTGGATTATTGCTTGGGTCATGCTTGGCAGCTTTCTTCTTTAGTCGGTCTAGACGCTTCTTGGGGCATTCGCGAATAATATGTTCTTCATTTTTGCAGTAGAAGCAAGCATCTCTTGCTTTGTGTTCTTTGCGAGTCAACTTTGCTTGACCAACAGGGGATGAGGGTTGATTGAGTGTCTGTATCTCATATAGCTGAGTCTGGCTTGTTTCTTCTGTTTGGGTATCCATGTGTTTCGGGGCTTTTGCTTGTGGTTGAGGTGGAGTACTCATGTATCCAAACATTTTCCTATTCCTTTTTTTGTTCTTCACGATGTTGATAGAAGTTTCTGTACATTTTTGTTCATATTCCATGTCTGGAGACTGAGATAGCTTTATCTCGGAGGTATCCGGTAGTGAACTCTTCTCAGGACAGTTACGGAAGTAATGACCTTCATGTCCACATTGATAGCAAGACTTTCTTGAAGTTATTTCTTGACTTTTTCCATGTTTCCATTTTTTTTCTTGGAACTGATGCGACGACGAGGCTGAAACTGTGTGCAGGTGATAGTCCATCCATCAATGTAACATTTATGTGCTTCTTTTTGGAGCTGGGCACCCTTATGATGTTTCCTTTCTGGAATGCCTGACAATTCATCTTCTGATAGTGCATCTGCTTTTAGTTGTTCTTGGGGAGACCATTGGCTTTTTATACCAGAAAATAAAATCTGGTTCTTCTGTTTAGTAGTTTCACTTTCGTTTGTACTAATCTGGCGACAAGGAATTCCATATTACTCACAACAACAACATGTTCCAAGATCATTTGTCTGTTGGTGTGCATCCTTTTGTGTTTGTTCATTAGTTGTTTCATTTCTAGTGACGTTTCGACTTGCCAACACTTGTTGGTATGAGGAGGTGAGTTGAGATACTTTCTGTATTATCAGAGCTTGTGCCTGTAACAGCTTTTCTAAGTCAACTATCGAGGGTGATGTTGATGTCATATGGTTACCGGTAGTCTGCTCAAGTGCTATAAATTCTGCTAAATCAACGTGTTGGAGTCTAGCTACCACTTGAGATGTTGCTTGCAGAAAGTGTGCATGCGCCTTCTTGAACTGTTCCATCTGATACTTAGCTAGAGGAGTTGCCAACACAATGTGTTCTTTGCACTTAGTGACATCACTTGTAGTTGACATTCCAAGGTCTGACATCTGTATGGATATAGTAAGGAAAGAAGGGACGAAAAGATTGAGATAGGACAGACTATACAGAGTAGAGGGAACCCAACTATCTAAGGTTTAACCTAGCTAACTGTTGTCATTGTGGACAAAAGTCACACAATACAACAACAATCATTACAAAGAAGCAAATCAAACATAGTCACTAAGATAACTAACATGAACTCAAACATATCAGCACAACATAACTCGATGTTATTCATTCAATCAAAAGGCAATATTGCCTAGGGAAAACAATTTCTTATAGTTTTTTAAAGGTGGCACAAGGTTAGGAATAAGAAGGATATTATAAAGTCAAGAAGTCAGGTAAGAAATAGCAAGGAGTTAGACAAGACCAAAACATTATTGTTAATGGCCAATAATGAAATAAGATAACCACTAACTGGTGAAGCGAGGATAAATTATACAACCAAGGATATGAGAAAGTTTTTTTCCTTTTTTAAGGATACAAAATACAAGGGCATTATCAAGTAGAGAGACAAAGGGTTCAATACCTCGAGGTAGATATTGTCCAAGGATGACAATACAATGGCAAGAAAATAAAAGTATAAGAATTCAAGGGTTTTATAGCAATATTATGGATTAGAAAACCACTATAATATAATGTCGTCTTTACCGATCTAGTCGAAAATCTTAATACTAAAGAACAATCCTATCAACCTAGCCAAGAAGTCAAATAATAGATCCAGGGGATCCATAACAAAACTTCTTGCAGAGTGGGGATAAGATAGAGAATAGGGCATCGTCAATAGCTTCGAGAGGGTTTCTTCTGGCAAACTTCGCTTCAAGTTCCGCAATCCTAGCTTGATCATCTTGCAATGCTTCTCATTAGAACCTTCTGATAGACCAAAAATCAGACAAGAAGGGTTGAAGATAAAAGAGACGAGTTTTGTATAAAGTAAGTTTTTATGGAGACAATTAAGTCAAATTTTGAATGACTGACTGGGCTTTCCATTTCTACCTAATCTAGCGACCTACGGTCACATTGCTTTGATACCACTTCTGTCACACCCGTCTCCGAGGGGCAGAGCGGGGTGCTCGCATATGTGTGCCAGGATCTATTTCCACACATATGTTGACATCACAAGTGTAATATATCAAAAGAACAATGCATAAAAGCGTAAATAACGATTATATTAACATATTACACTTCGAACAGACATAATGTCTTAACCTTTATTCATCAAAGTACAGCGAAACATGGACATCCATCCACAGGAAGATGACCGGGGGTATCACTAGACTAGCATCCATGGAGTTCAGCATCATATCTTCATCTGCAAACTTCTAATCAAAATTAAGCAAGGGTGAGCTCACTTATGGTCGGGGCTCAGCAAGTGGGGGAAAAACTAATGCAAGGTAACAAGGTGAGGCTAAGGTTGAGCAGTAAGCATTTTAGTTGGTCAACTTTTATTAACAACACCTGTCTTACTAATAAGTGTGAATCCCAAGTATTCCCATTAAACAAAGGTATAAGAGTATATATAAAAAACACTTAAGTGAAAACCACTTAAGAAAACCATTAGTAGATCATCGGATCTCGATTTATTTCCATCTTCAAGTTCAATTATCATGTGAGGAGTCCAGGCTGCTCATAACCGTGAGCACGGCTGATATATCAGTTTTACACTCTGCAGAGGTGGCGCATCTTTACCCATGAGTCGCGATTCCCTTCTAGCCCGGGTTAGCTAGACCCGTATTCACTTCCAAGGTGAATGGCCAGGGTTTCACTACGAGGCTTCTCCCTAGAGTCCTCATTACGCAAATGCTGGAAATGGTCAAACTGCATAAGGCACACCTACCGTAACCAACTTATAGTCCAGACTACAGGGTAAAGCTTTGGGAACTATGCCCGTATCCAATCTGCCTGAGCCGGAACTATAAGAGCTTGCCAGATGCCCCCGTTCCTGTCGACCACGACCAGCACCCAACATAAGACTTCCCTAGTTATTTAGCCAAGACCAGAGCCATGATAGTTCTCATGGTAGCACTGTTTTCCCGGGTGGTCACTCCATGTTCCAATTAATATGCAATAATCTTGTTTAACCATCGGGTTAACAACAATAATGTAAACTTACCATTTTGGAACATTAATATCATAAGCGGGAGTGACTGCATAAAGTTAAGTTGTAGCAATAGCATAGCTACTTGATTAAATCATAATCCCAGGTTAAACAAGGAGTAAGGTTGGAAAGGTTATCTAAATAGGTAACCCGTCAAGTTATGCATATATATCCAAAAGAGTAAACTTTATTAAATGTATTGTTTGGGATCAAACAGAGTATGCAGAGGGAGAAGTCCACTTGCCTTGCTTATTGAAAACTTGAGGTTCTTCCACGGATAAGAATAGATCTTGATTCTTAACTACTATATCAACCACTGAATATCACACAAACAAACAAGAAGAACAAACACCACTCAATAACATACCACATTCAACATACGTAAAGCTAAAAGAAAACCTAACGAAAAGAGCGTTCGCTTTTCAAAAACGTTACACGCAAGGGTTATAATAAGATGGTATTCTTTTCAAAAATGTGTGATCTATACTTTATGAAACAAGACATGAGCTTCAAAATATCTTAATTAAAATATACAAATATTAGGTTCACCAAATTAATCTTTTATAAAACGTCATATGTGATATGTCTAAGATTAAGGGTTTATAAGATGATAAAACATGGTATAACACTATTAAACCTTTTTAACCTTTTTAGAAAAGATATATGTTATATATCTAAGGTTAATGGGCTACGAAACACGTTATTAATTTTAGAAGCATTATGGAACATATTATAAATCATTGTTAAACCTTCACTTATGATAATTTAAGATATAAGTCTAAATAGGTTTTATGTGAAAAGATCATTATTATTAAACACCTATTTTATGACGAGTTAGTTTATGGGCCTTAAGTGGATTTTCATGCAAAAGATAATAAACAAATAACTATCTTTTATTATAAAGTACATGGCCTATATTCTTTATTAAGAAAGTTATAATCAAGGTCAATATATGAAGTAATATTTTAGTTATGAAAGAACTTAAACTCTTATTACTTTATTTTATCCTTTAGGAAAAGCTAAGTGATTCGTATGTAATGTGGACTAAATTTTATGAAATCATTAATCATGCCATAAATCTAGTTAAGAATAAATTGACTATAGGTTTGATTAATAAATTATGATAAAGGATAAATAATCTATTAATTATCTTTAATTCTATTATAGGAACAAATGATCTAATTCATTAGAAAGGAAATTATATAAAGTATCATTTTTATAAAACTCTAGGCAATGTACTTATATATATCTAACTTGAACATGAAACTATTTTATGAACAAAGATATTTAACTAAATAAATGACTATATTATATTTTCCTGATAAAAACATACATGCTACCTTTTAAATTTCTTGTTAACAAAAACATAACTCCAATTTAAATTACGAAAATACGAAAACCAGTGTGAATAGCGATTGAAACTGTTAATCACATAATTATGAAATTAATCCAACTGTTTCTAAATTGTTTAGATTCCAAATAATCAAAATTACGTAATTAAATCCAGAGTAGGGCTATCTTCTATTTATCTATAACCAGCTAGGGATAGCGGATACATTTACATTTTTGTATACATGTCATTATAAATAATTATCTCTTGTTTTGTTTGTTATAAAACATAAGGCTATAAATCTTTTTAATTTCTCAATTTGAAAACTACATATTACAACAAACATAATACAAATTAATTTACAAAAACAAGTAAATCATTGCAACTATCAATTCAAATTGATCCGCACACTAACACATAGCTATCTAAATACTATTTAATTTATTTGGATATTGAATACACATAAATCGATTATAGCAAACATAATTCAAATTTATTTGTGAAAACATGTAAATTATTGGAAACATTGATTTCAAATGTTTAGCATAAATTTACGAAATTAACAAATTAATATTTAATTTTTTTTAGTCTCACATGCGCATTTTTAAAAGAGAAAATTATTGCAGTGGTTAGCTCAAAATTAAACGCAGACGATAGGAGGTAGCGTGTAAAAAATGGACCTTTCTTCTACCTCACGTCGAGAAATAGCAGGAGTTGGACATCACGTCACGGCACTGGGATCCGGTACATAGAACTTGGCAAGGCGGCGATGTGACGATGAAGAACGGCGATGCGACGATGAAGAACGGCGACAGCGAGGGCACGAGCTCCAACATCGTCGAACGGCGACAACAGAGCCTCGCAGACAATAGGGCCTCAGCAAGGTGAGGAAACAGCCCTCGACGATGTCGTGGCATGGACAACGGGGCACCGGGAATGAGACAGTGTTGTAGCGGCGGTCGGAGACATCTGGAGCGAGCACAGGTCACTGGGCGTGACGACGACGACTCCGATGCGGGGTAGCAGCGCACCGGCGAGGCCTCGATGACGTCAAATGATCGCAACGACGTCGACGAGCGGACGAGCAGGAGCAAGGCGACCTCGACGATGCGACAGGGATGTAGGGAAGCTCCGGTGCGACTTCAGCACCATGAGGACGGGCAACTGGCCAATAGGAGGCACCAGCAAGGCGGCTAAGGACTCCGGCGAAGGAAGCACAACGTTCGACGGCGAGCAGACGTGGCGCAAGTCAGAGCAGGAAAAACAGAGGTCTGTGCAAGTGTGTGCGGGGAGGAGATGAAATAGGAGTAGGAGCGAAACCATTTATAGGGGAAGAGCGAGGAGAATTAAGTCAGATTCCAGGCCATTGAATCGCCAATTGTTGTGCCTAATGAATGTGCAGAACGAAACGTCACCATTGATGAAGTAATGGAGGTCTCTAATTGGGGAAGAAATGGCTAGGAAAGAAACCGTCACGACTGGGTGTGGGCATGCGAGGCTAGGCATGGCGACGATGGTGGTCTCCACTGGGAACGCGGACGGGCAGGCAGGCAATTGGGAGCTTGAGCGACGGGGCTGAATGGTGGCGTTCGAGCAGAGGCAGGCAGCGGCGTCGCTACAACTGGCGAAGCGGGAGAAGAACAAGAGGATTAAGGAGAAGGAATTTAGGTGCTGACGCGTGGGGCTGTGTGGGTAGAGACTAGAGACTGACGGAGAAGAGAGCAGTTAGGAAGCGATTGGTCGAGTGACGGACATAAGCAGGTGCAGCCTGCAACGTCGCAACAGAGAGCCATCAACCGGTTAGGGAATAAAGAGATGTCGTGTGGGGTCCATGAGTAAGAGAGAAGAAGAAATGGTGTTGGAAAGAGGAGGACCTACTACCGTATGGGATGGCTGGGCGAGCGTTCAATTGGTTTTGGATTTTCTTTTTTTTTTAAATTTTTTTTACGTGAAATACATATATAAACATGTAAATATTCTGTAAATTATAATAAACCTAAAAATAAAATTCATATAATAAAATATTTATTTTCCAAATAAATAAGTAAATCATGTTAGGACAATTTCAATAATTAAATAAAGTGGGCTTAAAACATAAATTAATAAAATGAAATCCTTTCAATATCACAATACATAGTCTAATAATATTTCAGCAAATCATTTATAAAACGAGATCTTCCTCACACAACAAAATCCAAGAATTAGATTTGAAATTCAAATCAAAAAAAATATATGCTTTGGCATGAGTGCATCAAACACTTGTAAAATTTTATCTTCTAAGAGATTGATCGATTTATTCATAACACCATTTTATTATTTGTAAACATAAATATTTTCCTTTCTACGAGAAATTAATAATATAATCTAGGTTACCTTAATTGATGGATTTAGGGTGTTACAATTGTCTTGTGTTTGCCATTGAAATGTGCCATTTTATGGTACACATGACGAGCCCAGGTAGTAGGAGTTGGTATTAAAGGTAAGTAAACTACACCCTATACGCAATGGTACAAAAAAATAAAGTATTGACAACTTATATTCCAGTAACATCTCCTATAACTCCCCCCATCAAGAACTGGCAGAAATATACATCCAGGCAGAGGGGTCAGTAGCAGATGACTCCTATATCAGTGTCGGAAGGATGCCGATCTTCTTGATGACATGGAACCTGACCTTGATGTGATCAGCGCATCAGCAAATTTATGGATCTCAACATCCTCAGGTATGGCCTTGCTACTATCAAGGCCAATGCTGGGACCGAATGCATTTACCTTTTCCTCTCTAGAAGATACACTCTTCACCACAGAATGGTCACTTCTTTCACCTACAATTTCTGTGCCAAGAGGACTAGATTTTGCGCTGTCCAAAGAAGAATGTGTACCAAAGCCATGATCACCATGCCGTCGACTATCAGGCATGTTTGGTTCTGCCATGAACGAAGAATAGCTATCATGTGAATCCCTTCCAGTGAAGTCATCGAAGGAACAACTTGAAATAGACACTCTCCTCTCCAGAGTAGAAATTTCACGGTTCTCTTTCCCTTTTCCCAGCACCAGTTTCCGAAGCTTAGAGAAGAACTTCTTCTTTTTGGGGTTTTTATTAGTATGCTTTGTCATGGAAGCAATATCAATTGACACATCATCCGGTTCACCTGACGAAGCCCGTGAGGAAGAGCACTCTGAACCGAATTCGACATGCCCCAAGTGACTGTCCTCCGCACCCACATTGGCATATTCCATTATCAGCTGTTTGGCCTTCAATTCAGACTTGGGGCTCAGGGTCTTGCTAAGATCTCGTGCAACAGTCTTCCCTGATGGGGCATCCTTGTTTCTCAGCTCATACCGTAGGCAGGCATTTATCCATTTCAGATATACCAATTCTTCGACATCTGCAAACCTGCCACTCTGAAGTTGTTCAACCTCTTTAGCCAACCTATCAGTTTCTTGCTTCAACCGATCAGCCTCCTCCAATGCTTTTACCTGAAATCATCATTAGTTATTCAATTCCCGATGAAACAACAAACTATCAAGAACACAATGAAATTAAACTAACAAATTTTAAAAATATTTTTGTGATATAGTTGTGTGTTTCTTCTCATTGACAAAAGAGATGTTGAGACCACCATGTCATTTTAGAAATGATCACTCCAAGAGATGATTAAAATTGATTTAGTAAGTGCCAGCTACAATACAATCCAAGAACGGTAAAGAATCACCTCCATACTAGTTTTGGGCTTGGGTACAGGGGGTAGGCGTGTAACCTCCAGTCGCCTAATAAGATGTGCATTCTCCTGCTGCAGCCTTGAATTTGCCGCTCTTAGCTCTGTTGCCTCTTTTTCCAGCTCCTCTAGTCTCTTCAGTTTATTTTCAAACTCAATAAATTTTTTCTCCTCATCAGTCTGTTTGTTCTGCAATGAGTCGACCATTTTCTGAAGAGAAATGATTTGCTCCTTTGCCTGTTCTGCATCCGATATAAACTTCTTCTTCAGAAACTTGCATTTTGTTCTTGTCGCCTCAAGCTCAGAGAATATTTTTGAGTTCTCTGAGAGCTGTGTTTGCAGCCTCTGGTTTTCAGTCTGTAAAGATTCAATCTTCAGCAAGTACAACTTTGATTCAACGTTGTTAATCTTCAGCTGATTCTCAAGCTCCCTCACCGCAGCATCTTGCTCCTGCAAACCGTAACACTCCAGAAGCTGTAGCTCCAGAGTCTTCTCCCTTTCTTGCAGTGATCTCACCAAATCTCTAAGTTTGTGGACTTCATGGTCATTCGATACATCTTCCCTTACTCTCGCTGCAGGTGTGGATGGAATGCTATCTATATCTTGGCCAAATTCTCTGAGAACCATGTCATTGAACTCCGGAAGGAGATAGCCTTCATCATCAGCAAGGCTTCTGCATTTAGGGGCCAATGGTACTAATGCGGTGGTGGTAATTGTCGTAGTGGTAGTGGTCGTGTGCACAGAGTTCCCACTGATAATTTTTGCCTTGGTATCCTCCTTCACAAACAAAAACCGAAGTGTACATGCCAATATGGGTATTTTTGTATCATATATTCTTTTCAATAAATGGGGCAGTTCTCGGAGAAGTATATATGCAGTACAAAGAAGAAACTCATTGTCAAGAAAATTTTATTTCTTCAGGGAAGAACTGTAAGATAAACTGCCCTTGATCTTTAAAGTAGGGGGAGAAAAATATTCATGCGTGCAGTACTATAAAATTGAAAGTTAACAGGGTCTAGATAAGGATTTTAATCCCTCAAGAAGACAACATCACTATTCTTAAAACAAAAACAAAAAAAAATAGCACCAGTCAACTCTTGTCAACCGCCTTTTGGATCTTACTGTTCTGAATGAAAAGCTCTCTATGGTCACTCTCACCGTCGCCCCCGACGTCAGACACTACGCAATCTCCAAAAAACATGGGAATCTCCGAACTGGCCTCCTGTACAAGTTACTAAAAACCAAAGCAAGGAATTTTCCCTCATGTCCACCTTCATCCGGAAGAACAACGCTCCCCCGAGAGTCCAGTTTTTTGCTTGGCTAGCGTCATAGGATAGGTTACTAACTCGAGTGAACCACAAAAAGAAAGGCATCATGGAGGATGGTATCTGCGAGATCTGCCGCACTGCGCCAGAAACAACCACACACATACTATTCAACTGACTTTGGAGCGACCTTCTGGACGGTGCTCGGTGTTCAAATCCTGGAGGAAGCTGACTGCAAAAGGCTCCATCTCCTACCCCACCCCTCGAGCCTGCACGGTCAAAATTCCACCGCTCTCGTCGTTCTATGTTACTAGCACCTCTGGAAGAGAAGGAATGACAGGGTCTTCAGGGAGAGAGCCATTGGCAATTTTGCCACTATCATTTGTGGGCTTCGCCAGTATGCCATCGGACCCACAAATCATAGACACAGATGGTCCCACCAGTCATAGACACCGGATGGCATAATAACAGGCAGCCAAATTTGAGAGTGGCAAAATAGCAAATTTCTCTCAGGGAGAAGCTGACTTCGCTCCAACGTACTCTGGCCGCCTGTAGAACCGATGCCCAAGCCCGCCTTTGGGCGCACCGCCTCCACCCGAGCAAATGCCACCTAGCTGATCTTTGGTGTAATATTCTAGCCCCGTGTAGTTCCCTTTTTCTCCTTGTGTTCCCCTCTCTTCCTATCGCTACCTATCTTCCTTCTCTGCGTTTTGAGATGTAACACCCCTCCAATGTAATTTGTCGTTCACACGACTTATGCAATGGAAATCAGGTTAGGGATCCTCCCCCTTGACTGTACAAAAAATAGCACTAAAAATGCAGAGTTTCAATCGTAGACCACAAATAGTACGCATGGACATCTACTCCGTACAAATAAAACACGAAATTGAATTACGTAGAACCAAAATCCTTACATTTTTTAGGATCCTAAGCTCCTTGAGCCCTGTTCTGGCCTTCATGCTGCAAGCATCATCCGACTCTACAATCACACACGACAAACCATCATAAAATTTCATCTAGCACGGCACAGAGCGAAATTGACAATCAATGCGCCATGTTAACAGGAACTGCACATCTGCTCATGGCTGGTACCCGAGGGAGGACGCGGCGGCGGCGGCAGGAGCTGCCGGGGCGGCCGCTGGCGCCGCGAGAAGAGCAGACCGGCTACGGAGAGCGTGACGGCCGCGCCCACTCTGAGGAAAAGTTGGGGCAAGTCCTTGGCGTCCCCGGCGCTCGGCCCACCAACGCCGCTGCTGCTGCAATCACCAGGTTTGGGCATCTGACGCTGTCTACCTCGCCAAGAACAACAGAAGCCAATCGACAACCACGGAGGTGATGAGAATCCAACCTTGTCGTCGGTCACAAAAAGGCGTCCATTTGCGCCACGAGAGGAGCCCGGAGCCGTGCCAAATTCAAATAATTTGGGACTCTAACGAGACCACAAGGTAGTGGCGAAGAATCTGTTCTTGGAGGGATAAATTTTTTGCAGAAAACCAGAAAGCGCGTCAGGGAACGCGAGCTCCGGTACCTGCAAGTGGCCGGCTATACCGCCATGGCGTGGAACCGAACAGACTGGGCGGGAGAACCCAGCCTAGCAAGCAACCGATTCTGCCCCTCAAGAAATTTGTTCCGGGGGTGATCTCCGGGTGAGCTAAAATTAGGCCGACGTGCTCCGAATTGAGCTCACAGCCAACAAAAGAAGGTCAAGGGAGACAGGCAGGATGAAGACGACGAAGAAAACGAGCAAGACAAAATTGGGGGTGGGAGCGTCTCTGCTCACCTTTTCAGCTCGCTAGCTTGTTGTTTACCGGAAGACACGACAGGACAACTCCAAACGACGCTGGAATCCGAAAACTAGTTGGCCCGCCCCCGCGGCCTCCTTGAGCGAGAGCAACGGAGAGACGACGCAACATCCGCTTGCGCCACAGTGCCAGCCACCTGTCGCACCTTCCTTTATTCGGGGTTCTTGGCCTGGCCTCTCTGCATTGCCCTCTCCCGTCACTTTCTCGCTGATTCCACAAACGGCTCATCTCCCTCCACGGCAAAGCGAAGTGGCCTGCTCATCTCCCTCCACGGCACGGCAGCGAGACATCGCCGTTAAACGTCGACTTCGCGTTTAATTCCGCACGCAAGTGGACGGTGGGATTCATGGCGAGGAGGAGACGAACGTGAAGAAGGCTGATGGCCGCTGGGATGATTCACTGTTGGTGTTGGGGGGTTCCAGGCGATTCCGTCCGCTGCCACACACTGTGCTATGAGCGAGGCCGCGTGTTTTGTCGGAACACGGGAAAAGAATAAGTGGCGGTCCATATTTAAAGGATGGGTATTCAAAATTAATTGAATGGTAAGTAGATTTCTACTCATGATTTTCTGGCCACCAAATGAGACCTAAGTGACAAAAAATGATATATACATATATAATGCCTTATAAAGTCTAGCTATTTATTAGTATGCAGTGTGATATATTACATATTTATATAGCAACAGTTTTATAGTATACACATACTATATATATTAAATAAGATAAAATCTTAGATGGGCATAAGTTTGATACAAAATAATTTTATTCAATACCAGTGATAAGAGCTAACATTTGAAATATATCTAGATGTAGCCAGGCACTGCGGCTACACGCGTGGCAGCTGCCAGAAGTCCGATGGCAACAGCTGCTATTACTACTTTGCTAGGACATGGAGTCACGTGCTTGTCTTCTTCGGGCGACCGCACGAAGCTAAATGTTAAGTCGTTAACTTCGAGAGACCGAGATAACTAAGATGGACATGGTAGACTGCTCCACTGCTGCTGGATTCTTGAATGATAAAACTTTTTTATTTTATTTTTTTGCAAATACATGAGTTTTTAATTATATGCATTTATTATTTGTATAAAAATCTTGGGTAGACCCGCTCCTAACAGACATAATTGAGTTTTAGATGCGTAACGTACGACCTTATTTAATATGTTATCCTGATGGGTCTATAAAGATTAATTTAAAGAAGTACAAGAGATCGATTCTTTGTGAAAATTTTGTCTCTACATAATTCTTTATATATATTGTCTTTTAAGTATATTTATATTTAGGACTTAGATTATATCATAAAGTCTCTTAGTTGTCTATTATATTTAGAAAAAAAATCTACAGTCTTAAAATTGTATATGCCCTAAATACGATCTATGTGTCTGCTGCTTTGTTTGCTTCGTCATTGTAATCCGCGTGTCCGCTGCTACCGTCACCACCACCATCATCTCCTCCTCTCTCATGTCAGCTAACATGTTGGCCCTGCTATGATATGAGGTCTTAATTTTGAGGAGCATTTCTAAAAATCTATCTTTGTGAATAACCCAGCTGTCATAAGAATCTTCTAGTTAGAGTAAGTCAATGTCTGTGCGTTGCAACGAAAATATATATCACAATAATTGAACTATATTGTCGATGTTATATCATGAATCACAAATGATCCATGGACCAATATACAAATAGGTACTAAGAGTCGTGAGCATCGCTTTTCATCACGCTCATCTCACAAATGCCTTACGGCATGAGGTAACGCTAATGGTCCATTCTCTAGTGAGTATGATAGTGATAGTAGTAATAATGATGAAAACCCCTTTGTACATGCCGAAAAAATTTTAGGAGGTTTGCACTAAACAGAAAACTCAACTAAAACTACTCAAATTCAAATTGGTTAGCTCTCAAAATGATTAAAAGAAATTTACTAGAAAAATTTGAATGTTGTGCTAGCAACTAAAATTGAGCAATTAAAATCTAATGCACCACCCTCAGCTATAGCTACCGATAACCCTAAGTTAGCTTGCTCTGAAAATGCTATTGGTAACCTGCTAAATAAAATAGAAGTTCTTAGCATACATAACAATAAACTAACTACAAAACTAGAAAGCATCGGTAGCATCTCAGAAGCAACAAAAATTGGAACTCCTAAAATTATCAAAAAAGATGCTTCTATTTATTACTTGGACTTAATTGATACTAAACCTAACCCCTGCAAAACAAGTCTTTGATGAGAGTATTGTTAATGAAACATGCTCGGATAAGATTGTAAGGGAAATAAGAAATTATGACAAGAAGTGGTCAGCCTCCTTCAAATCCACGGGTTTCTCTCCTCCGTGGGTCTACATACGCATACGTATACACGCTCTGTTAAAAACGTCCTCTTTTTTACACACTCGCATTCACCATGTGAAGGCCTACTATGTGCATACGCATCCGTCTTCTGATACAGATAGCCACCACAAAGTTAAGAAGGTGTTTGGCCGTGAAACGACCTCGTTGGAAATAATTGGCGTATAATAGTTCCAACCAATGATTCTGATAAAAACAACTATATTCCTCATATTTGAATTAGTGGTTAGTTTGTGTGTAATGTCGTAATGAGATGGTAATGAAGCAACTAATCCCATATCATAAACAAAAGAAAAAGAGGCGAGAAATGACAAGATGCTTTTGGACGCTAAGGTTCTTCAAACCAAACACGCGAAATGGATAGTAATGGCGTATCGTGATTAAATCTAGATTTGTCCCGCAGTTCAATTGGATAGATCATATACCAGTTTGTAATCTTCAACAACTTATACTATGTGTTTGGTTGGCCACATTTTCTATGATGTTTGGATAAAAGTCACGTAGAGGCAAGGTGAACACCGAAACAATTTTTGGTGGCGACGTGGTCCTAAAAAATCAGGCAGATGGTGACGTCCCAACCTCATCCTACTTTGACGCTAAATCAAACACATCAACATCCATTGCCCTAAAAAACAGAATTACACTGTCACTACTAAAAAATAATAATAAGCTTTTAGGCCCTGTTCGGTTTCACCGGAATAGACCAGGATTTATTCCAGCTCATCAAAATCTATATAAATTAGAGAAGTAATCCGGCTAGGAATCAATCCGGGGCTCCAATCCCTAATAACCGAACAGAGCCTTAGGGTGTTTGGTTTGAGAATTAAGCTAGTCCATCATCTTCTCATTTCTCTCTTTTTTGTTTATAGAATAGAATGAGTTGATCTGTTACCACTTCATTCATCATAGTTATTTAGCTAGTACTAATATAACATATGAAGAATGTGATCATTCCATCAAATTTAAGGAATAAACTCATAATGCATCATTTTATTTTGAATAGAGGTGAACACATGCATAAACAATCTTTCTGGACAAAAACATGCCAACCAAGTACCTGATCTATACATACAAAAATAGTAACACCAATTTTTTCCCAAAAAATCCTAACAAATACAACAACGGCATGCCAAAAACTGGTATTTATACATAAAAAACTAACATGAGACTTGTTTTTTGAAAAAAAAAAACTATTTCAACGATCAGACCTTAAACACTAAAACTGGACTGGACAGCTGGTTTTGAAAACTTCTTGTTACTTTGATAAATATCTAAATGAAAATATTCTTTCTCAAAAAATGGCCCAATATCTACAAAAATGGAATAAAATATTTTAATCTTAAACCCCAAATTAACCAAATTCAAACATTACCTGCTTATTCAAAACCCCTACTGGGGTAACAGTAAAGTCGGTCACAGGCCAAAATATCCTCGCTGTCCAAATTACTATATCATGTGCTCTTAGCACAGCGAACATAAGTTTTTTTTAAGCAAGAACTATAACAATAGAGAAGCAGGGATCATCACGGGAACATATGGCAACCAGATCTTGAATAAAACATCAGCACGTTAACATTTGTCTTAATCTTAACAGAGGGGAAAAAAGCTCTATTTGATGCCTCACCCGTTTCCCAGCTCAACATCAATGCAAAAGACAAAGCTTTAAACAAAAGAAGTATATATGTTTTCCACCATCTCTTTGAGATTACCTTGGGTAATCTATAATTCTATGGTGTCTAAATCCTAAATCCTACAACGAATCGGTCAACTAATTAAACCCGTTTCCTATGTACAAGGAAAACAAAGCTGGGTGAGTGACTGGACAAAAGGTTGACCATGCACTGTAAGTCATTAAGTCTATATAGGCAGGCAATTACCAGCATCTACTTTGTACATGCTTCCCCTGACTGGGCGGACAAAGAACAGACTAACTCCATAGCCTTCCTTTTATCAACTCCCACAAAAACTTGAGTTGCATTAAGCTCTCCTCATGAGAACTCCTGTAAATCGAAATGCTTTCACTGCCAAAATATTGTTGGGTCATTGCTATAAACTGCACGATCCTGGATCTCCAAGATAGATACATGCCAATCAACAAGCCTTGCTTGAATGCACTTGCATAGAACAAGTCCTATAGGGAATAGCGACCAGCTGGTTTCCTCCCTGCCAAGAGTTTCGAGGTTAAGGTTTCAGGTAAAAGATATGGCAGACCAGCGGCATCCAGGTAGCAGGGAGGGAATAGACACTTACCCACCAAAACTCCACGGCTGCATGCTTGGATGTTTTTTGCTTGATGACTTGTAATGCAGAAATCCACATACAAAAGCCACAACCTGCGAGTGATAGAGCAATTGTACGTAAAAACCATAAAACATGATTCCTGTATCTACAGTGAAGAAAGTCAGTAATGACCCTTCATGTGAAAAAATGTACAGCATGTGCAAGTATGTAAATGGAAAATCAGGAAAAGTTCAAAACAAAACCAGCCAGATCACATTTCAACCTGACAAACCACTGAGAAAAACAGCGCTGCAATGAGTATTACATGATACAAATCTGGGGGTAGGAATAAGGTTCCAGCATTCAGCCTCTATCGATGCCCATGCTTGAACTCTTAATGGCAATATTGAATCCCCAACAAATGCTCAAGCAAACAGCAATGATTACAACTCCCTATGAATCTGAACTTGGCAACCTAATGAACTTGTTAGAGCAAAATCCAGGTACAGACAATGATGGAGGAGTACTTACAACATTAACCAGTGATGTAATATTCCACAAGGCATAGACACGAGCAAGACCAGCTGACCGCCGCTGTTCATGACTAAAAAGAGCATTTATCCCAGCTGGAAATGGTGCTAGTATCCCAAGAGGAAGAATGAACAAGACTAACAGAACATCGACCATAGAATATGAATATAGTTGGAGGAAAGTAAGCAAGACTAAGCTGAAATCTGCAAGAAGCAGTATTGAGATGACTAAGCCGACAAGGTCCTGCAGTTGAAAGCAAAAGAACCATGGTGACTTCAAAACGCAGAAAATCCTGTTATGTGCACACTGCAGCTATGTTACTATAGCTGTGAAAATGGTAAAGTCACCTGATGTCCAACTGGTTTTGTATTGTGCAAGATAAGAGAGAGAAGGTAAAAGAAACCTCTCCTGCCACCAAGCATCCTTAAGTTGTCAACATTGAGAATGGTGCCAGTTATCCTTTTACGCAGAACATCATTGGTCCTTGAGTGGCCCATTTGAGAGTCAGTGCATGTATTCTGGTTTCTGTTAAGGAAGTGATTAGGGAGATATGACGACCAGGGGCAGAATACAAATGCCCAGGTAAGTATGAAATGACTCACACTGAATGCTGATCGGTTTTACTTGTACAGCCATCCTGGAGTTCAGCAGCCACCACTCCCCCGACAGCATGAAGGACAAGACCAAACTGAAGGTAACCTAATGCTGTAGTTTGAAACCATGCAAGGTCAACACGCACACGGTACGTGTTCAATTCAGGATTTGCATGACTTTCTAGCCATTTGAGCACAGGGAGAAGTGATGTGTTTAGATTTCCACGGCGAACCAAACGCAACTGGGCATTCAATCCAGCTACAAGACGATGCCATATAGATGATGGCACAGCCTATAAAAGAGAGTAATAAGTTGAGAGAATAATTGGTTTAATTCAGCAATTTCAGTACAATCTGAAATGATGAAGAATCAACCTGACTTATAAGAGTTGTGACCACTCTGTCGCTATGAAGTGAAAATGGAGCCATATAGCTTCCATCACCTCCAAAGATCAGGGACATTGGAAACCTTTGATGAAGCCGAGGAGGAAGATCAGTCCTTTTCTCATCCCCACCAAGGAAGAAATCTAAATAACCCAGCATTAAATCTGGAGTAGCAGCTACCTATTAATTTGGAAATCAGAAACCATCAATCCTATATATGACAAGACAATTCACCTGTAAACAATTGCAAGAGTAACGCAACCTATGCTTTCCGATACTACAAAAGTTACAGGTAATGATCAGCCACATACATTTGCCTTGCATATTCATGGATACTACATACCGACTTTGCCCCAGATAATCCAACCATGAAACTGAAATATCAAAAAAGAGCTGCAAATAAAGCAGGAAACAAAAGATACATACCTTTAGCCCCTCGTAAAGTGCACGCGAACGGCAGGACCGTAAACATGAATGATCATATTCAGAACGAACAAATTCACGTAGTTTTTGTAATTTCTTTCTCCTGCGCCACTGTTGCCACGACCATGCCAGGGGAAATGAAAGTATACATAGGATGCTAAAAACTGAACCTTCCCACCACTGATAGGCTGCAAGAGCATTGATCTCATCAACAAATTTGTTAAATGCATCTTCGTACCTGAAAAAGGATAGAGACAGGAGGACATTCAAGGATCAGGAAAATTTTGGAGACAAAAAAAAATAATAAATAATGGACATACAAACAACAAAGGATGGGAGTACATACACAATCTCTGAAATCTGCTCTGGCGGGGTGTGTGGGAGATGCCAAGGTTCACTGAAGGTGTTTGGGCCCATGAAATACATCCTGTGCACATGACAGTGAGATTCTTCTGCCCTGTTTGTTTCCAATACCTGCCACAATAGCAGAAATTTCAGTAACATTAGAAATGACCACACCACGGCTTATTAAGGGAATCAGCACAACAGAATGGATTTCACCTCATTCAGTGATTCAAGGAAGGGAAAAGAGTGATCAATTTGGGAGCTCTGTTGAGTTGGTGCTGGTCCAGGCAACTCATCAGTACCAACAAACTTCATCCGAGCAATACTCAAAACAAGAGCTAATAAAACAAGAAGGCCAGACAGAAGCAGACCAAACAACCAAGGTCCACCAAACGTGTATATCAGCTCTTCAAGGGCAGTAAAACAGTGAGGCATGCTATATCTATCAGACACGCATTTGTATGGGCATGGGGGTTCAGCAACACCTCCTGCCAAAAAACATAATGTTAAGTTTATAACATCAGGCAAACTGAAAAACGTTACATAGTTAACAAAGAACTTTCAGAAACAGCAAAAATTGAAATGGAGTTAAATAACCAAAGAACCTACACACAAAAAACAAAATATATATAAGTGTGATACGGACTAATGCCACTACGGTATTATACTACTTCTGGTTCCAAATGTGGGTTGTTTGACTTTTTCAACTTTTTTCCAAATGAAGATCAATTTAGATCTTATATATGTTCTTTGCGCTACATATAATGCTACCATTCTCACAAATTAATGAGTCGTCTTTCCAAATACATAATAAATGACAGGCACTAAAGTCAACATTTGGATCGGAGGTAGTATATTCTAACATGACTTAAGAAAGGTAGACAACACTATTCAAACATTTCTTTGTAGACAAAGGAGTTAATATCATTCTGTTCTGCTACTGCATAGGCTCGGTCTGGAGTTTAATTAATGTTTGTCACACAAGAAGAGACCACATCAAGAACTACCTCGGACGCTTATGTATACAGCACGGCGAGGTAGCTCATTTGGAGGGCATGGTGAGCACATGGACTTAGATGATCCAGTAATATTCTTGTATGTTCCTGAGGGACATTCCTGCGTTTAGCCACAGAAAGCATTGCAACATTGTCAACACTGTAGAAGTAGCAATAGCCAGTCAAACTAAAAACTAGAGGCATGCTTTAAGGCTTTTCTAGTCTAGGTTCATGAGTATATATCTGTGTTTATGTCATGTGATTGTACGAATAGAGACAGTAAACTACAAGGCTTTTTAGTCAACTAGACCATTTGGAGTAGAGATGAAACCCAACAAGAGTCATAGAAAGAAAAAGTAAAAACAGAGAGGTATTACTGATAATAATAACTCTAACCTATTAAGCTACCAAAATATCTCAATGCTAAACTGTGGTGGTGTGGCTATCCACAAAGTTAGCTACTACATTGAATTGTGTCCCTGGTACACAACAAAATTAAAAAGGGAACCAATCCTATGAATGTAACACATTATGTGATGTGGCCAAAAAGAGTTAAAGGCAGCACATCTGATGTCTCACAAGTTACCTTGCAAAATGTTCCATAAAGACCTTTTGGGCAATCCTTTCCTGTGATGGTTCCATTCTCACCAGAGAAACCTTGCCCTTCACTGACTCCTCCTCTGTACCAGAAACAAATGTGATCAGCTCAGCGATTTAGCAATCTCTGAGGCATTGACACCCCACCCCCACCCCTAAAGAATAAGGTTTGAAAGCACCAAGGCATATTGCATCATCCAACAACAAAAACAATGGAAGTACAGGTTCAAAAAAATGAACATTGGGAGAAAACATCTCAATGGCTCTCTTAACATAGGGGAGAACCAAATCCTTTAGGTAAGTACTCACGTGACCTACAAACACCCAGTTCAAGCCCAAGCAGGCAACCTCACAAGAGTCAATGAAACCAGAGACTCAAAAAGTTCATAGAACCCAGATGTTCAAAACAGAAATAATAAGGCAATTAGTAAAATGAAAGGGTGAAAAGGACATTAACAGGAAAAAGCAACTGGTAGTAACAAATCAAAGGTGACCAAAAATTATGTCAGAAGTGAATCATATTAGCTCATGATCATATAAATATTGAAACCATACTAAAAGTGCCATACATATGAAAGGTGCCACGCGCCAGTACTGCTCCAACCTGAATGTTGCCATGTAGAATTAAACTAAACAATCATGTGCAGACAAAACGCACACCAAAAACAGGCCTTTAACATAATTTAAAAATTGTAAAACAAAAGGAGAAGGGTTGACTGACAGGAAGCATCAGAATTAAAACAAACCTTGCAAGTATTGTTCCTTTAATGGTTGCAAAAGGAATATAATCATCTCCAGTGGGAATATCAAACCAGTGGAAGTGAATCCGACCCCCTCCACCTCCACCACTGCCATTGCCACCAACTCCCCCAACACTAGAAAGTACAGAGTCCTTCTTCAAGAGTAATGTCCGCACAAAAAGAAGAATTGTACCACCAGAACCGCCACCAGGTCCTCCAATTGTGGCATGAGACATCAAACCAGTAAAATTACCACCATTTGCCTCAATCGAGCCAGAAAGGGAGAGGTTCGGCAGAGATTGTTCCAAAGAACCCATCACTAAAAATTTGCACAAAGACAATGCTGTTAAAGAGGTATAATGACTGAACAGAGGGCAACATCGATACATATACAATATTTGATACCTATTATACCACCACCAGCAGTTGAAGATCCACTGACATTACCGCTGCCACTGCCAAGTTCACATGGTAAATCAGCATGACCATACGCAGATCCACCCTCTACATGACCACCATTATAAATGCCATCACCGCCTTTACCACCATGCCCACCCCCACCACTAAACCCACTGCTTAACATTTTTCCTCTTCCAATGCCACCTCGGCAGCCTGCAAATAGAAGAGACTTAAAAATTCTACAATAGCTAGCAAAAGTTGTATCAATAGTAAAGAAAGACTCCAAAAAAAAGTACATGTATGGATTAAATTCCAATAAATCAACAGTATGATTTCAAAAGCATGTGATTGTTTAATCTGGTGAAGGGTCTCTAGCTAAGTTGGTTAAGTGGTCTGAATAGCACTCCTCAAGTCCGAGTTTGACTCACCATGGGAGCGATATTTAGGCTACGGTTATAAAAATCTCATCATATGTCCCACGCCAAAGCACATGTCTAAGGCTCGACCCCCATCGTGGTCGTTCTCACATGGACTACAATGCCACTGTGTATAGGTGGGGCATGGGGTTTGAGGATTTTCTCGACCTGCATGAGAAGGTCTTCTTAATGTAATGCCGTGGGGGCTTCTTACCCCCCGCAAGTCGAGTTTTTATTGTGATTGTTCAATCTAGATTATTTATTCATTCTATAAAAATATATTTTCAACATACCCCTCACAGCCAGCTAACATAGAACTAAGCCAGCTTGCCTTTGATCACACAGCCACAAATCAAGGTTTGGGGTTTAGGGTTTATGGTTTAGGGTTTTGGGTTTTAGGGTTTTGGGTCCAAATCCAAACCTGCTAGAGTTGGACAACCCCACACCGAAACGCCTGTGTTTTTGACGGCCTTTCTCCCTGCCTTAATGAAGCCATCAAGAGAACCGAGGAGGAAAGGGACCTGTGGGTGTTAGGAGGGGCTACAAACTTAGATCTCTTAACAGCCCCAATCCCGGGTCTTTAGGTCAAAGTAGTTTCTGGTTCCTTTTATTTATGGATGTATTTTTGTTTCTTTGTTTTCGACACCGTAATGGGGGTCTTCTTGTACTGATCCATTTTGGATCATTTTCTCTTCCTTCTTAATGAAAAGATGTGCATGTCTCTTGCGCGTTCGAGAAAAAAAATGCTATAAATTATCTGCCCTCGGATAAATCTCCTGGACCGGATGGGTTTACTGGCAGATTCTATAAGACTTGTTGGTCCATTATTAAAGATGAGCTTATGGCTGCGGTGATGGCGGATTGGAATGGAAGATTTGATAATTTTCACAAGCTAAATTCTGCTTTCATCACTTAAATTCCAAAGAAAGATGGAGCTGATCAGGTCAAAGATTTTAGACCTATCAGTCTTGTTCACAGCTTTTTTTACACTAAACATTTGGAACATTTTATAAGATTTATTTGATGCTACAACATTATCGTCCCAGATTCCAACTAGCTATGGCTCTTCCGTCTCCCGCCCTTCTGTCTCCCTTCCCCTCCCGGCGCCAACCCCTCCATCAGCCTCACGCCGGCGTCCACCCCATACCCGGCAGCCAACCCTTCGTCTTCCATCCCTCTGGCATCGGGCCACCTTGCTCCTTCCCGCCAGTTTCCCTGGTGGGACAGTCCAAATCCTAGAGATGGTCTGAATCAAGCCCTGTCTCCTCGCCTAGTGGTGCCCGCCCGCCCCACCGCTCCTACAAAGAGGCGGTCCTCTCCAGTTCGAAGCAAGCCTCTCCGCTTTCTCCTTCAGCACAAACCCCATCTTCAGCCTCTACAAGGATTGTGCTTGCTTCTTTGCTTGAGGTGCTTAACAGGTCGGTTGTCCGTCCGAGTCAATACGATGGCGGCTGGCAGGAAGTCGTGAGGAGGAGGAAGTTTCGTCGTTCTCCACTTCCTCGTCGAGGATCCCAGGTGGACCTCCAGGGCAAGTGCTACAATTGTTTCTCCTCCCATCTCGCTGTTGCCTGTCGCTGTCCCCCCCCCCCAGGTGCTTCTCTTGCCTCGGGCTTGGGCACCGCGCTTCCCATTGCCCATCTTCCCTTGTGGCTTCGCAAGTGAATCGGGTGCCAGTTAGGCACCGTCGAGAGCGGCAGGAGGCTCGCCCTTCCGTGTGGGGGCGTCTGTCTAAGCAGTAGGATCCGGTGCCGACGAGTGACCAAGCTCGCCAACCGGTGCTGCAGCGTTTGTCAAGGCAGCAGTTTGTTGCTCGAGGACCAGCTACCGTGCGCAAGAAGTCGGTTTGGGTGAGGATTTCTCCTCCCTTACCAGACTCGAAGATGGACCCCAATGGCTTGGTGGATTCACAGAGATTTCTTCGGCTTAAGAAGAAGCGAAGAAGATCAAAAGGAGGCAAGACAGGAGTTGGCGCGTCTAGGATTGTTTCCCCCGGCTCAGCTGATGGTGTTGATGCTATTCTTCCTATGCCTCGGCTGGTCGAGCTTGGGGATAGTCGTCCACCCCTAGTTGAGTCTCGGGTATTGGCTTTCTATGATGAGCTGGCGCGAGAAGAAATCAAGTTACGTCGGGCCTTGTTCGTTACCATTGTGGAGACGAGGCCTGAGGTTCATGGATCGGATGTTCTGGAAGAGGTGGCTCGCAGTTTTGAAGTCAATGTGAGAGATATGTCAATTCATCAAGCGAATCCTGAAGATTTTCTACTATTTTTGCCTGGTGAAGATACGGCAACACGCGTGCTCAATGGTGGAAGATTTTTTGTTGACCCTCGTTTCAACTTGCTTTTCAAGAGCTGGTCGCGTTTCTCGCATGCTTCCTCATCGGTCATGTATCAATTGGTGGACGTCGTGGTCAGAGGTCTTCCGGAGCATGCATGGTTCCGCTCTACGGCGGAGGTCATTCTTGAAGACTCATGCTTCATTGAGGAGGTTCATTTGGATATAGTTCACAAAAGGGATTTCTCTTCCTTTGCTGTTAGGACTCGATGTTTTGATCCAGAGAGGTTGCAGCGGAATATGATTCTACATATCTCGGAGCCAGGGCCACAATCCAATGAAGCAAGGTTTTTGTCATACAATATTAGTGTTCAAGCTATCCCGGTAAATGCCAATGAAGCTTCAATGCGCCCTCCGGCTGATCCTTCGACGAGGACGGGTGGGGATGATCGGTCTAGTGCATCGAATGATGATGTCTCAGACCCTTCACCTTGACGTTCAAGCTCTGACCAATGGCGACGTTGGTCGATCCACCTCTGCCTGGGCCCACCGGTGCCGCCTGGGCGCGAAAGCGTTCGACATGTGCCTGGGGAATTGTTGATGATTGTGGCTGACGCCTTGGGCAATTCAAATCCGCATTTACTAGCCCGCCAGGATGTTGTGCAGAACCCCACGGAGATACGGGTCGAAGATTTGGAACTTTCGCTGGTTCCCGAGATGGATGGGTACGGCTCAAGGAAGATATACAGTTTGCCTGCTGAAGCTCTAGATGAAGGGGAATTCTGGTCATCTGGGCCGCTGATTCCTGCTGGGTCAGCTTCGCCCCAGTCCCCGGTGTAGAGAGTTGGTTTAGGGGAAAGCACCGCACACCCAATCAGGTGGGTGACTTCTCATATATATAGCCAAGTGGCCTGGTGTACAAGGATACAATCTCCTAAACTAGGAAGGCTGTCACCTATACAAGGTAAGGCTAAACTAGGAAGGCTGTCACCTATACAAGGTAAGACAGCC
The DNA here is from genome assembly GCF_902167145.1 of Zea mays. Classification (NCBI taxonomy): domain Eukaryota; kingdom Viridiplantae; phylum Streptophyta; class Magnoliopsida; order Poales; family Poaceae; genus Zea; species Zea mays. Next base: position 141,147,924 of record NC_050101.1, read on the forward strand.
GGCTATAGATATATGCCTAATACCCGCCCACAGTCGCAGCGGGAGAGTCACGGACGCAAAGACTGGACCTAAACTCAGTAAACAACTGGACAGGTAAGCCTTTGGTCATGATGTCCGCGAATTGATGAGTGGAGGGGACATGGAGCACCCGAACTTGCCCCAGTGCCACCTTTTCGCGAACAAAGTGGATGTCGATCTCGATGTGCTTCGTGCGGCGATGATGAACGGGATTAGCTGCCATGTAGACAGCGCTCACGTTGTCGCAGAAGACGACCGTCGCAGAGGCAAGAGAGACCTGAAGGTCCTGAAGGAGCTGCCGCAGCCAACAGCACTCAGCAACAGCATGGGCCACAGCTCGGTATTCAGCCTCCGCGCTGGACCGAGAGACCGTGGTCTGTCGCTTGGAGGACCAAGAGACGAGGTTGTCGCCGAGGTAGACGCAGTAGCCTGAAGTGGAACGTCAAGAGTCGGGGCAGCCAGCCCAATCCGCATCGGAATACGCGGTGAGGGACTGGACAGGGCCGACTCCAAGGTGAAGGCCGGAGGAGAGAGTGCCCTTCAAATAGCGCAGGATCCGCTTGAGCAGCGCCAGGTGGGGCTCGCGCGGGTCGTGCATGAAGAGACACACCTGCTGAACGGCGTAGGCCAAGTCTGGTCGGGTCAGGGTGATGTACTGGAGGGCGCCGGCGATGCTCCTATATATGGATGGATCAGCAACGGGAGCACCATCAGTGGCGGAGAGCTTGGCGTGAGTGTCGACAGGGGTCGATGTAGAGTGACACTCAGCCATGCCAGCGCGCTGGAGAAGCTCAACGGCGTACTGTCGCTAAGACAGGAAGATCCCGTCGGAGGAGCGCGTGACGGAGATGTTGAGGAAGTGATGGAGGTCCCCAAGGTCTGTCATGGCGAACTCCGAGTGAAGAAGAGTGATGAAGCGCTGAAGAAGATCCGTCGAAGAGGCGGTGAGGATGATGTCGTCGACGTAGAGGAGCAAGTAGGCGAGACTCTCACCCTCTTTGTAGAGGGAGACGTCGGAGGAGGAGGCGGTGAACCCGAGCTGGCGTATGTACGTGGCGAACCGCTGGTACCATGCCCTGGGAGCCTGCTTTAAGCCATAAAGAGAGCGCTGCAGAAGACAAACATGGTCAGGAGCAGCGTGGTCGACGAAGTCGGGCGGCTGCTGGCAGTAGACGATCTCCTCGAGGTGGCCGTGAAGAAAAGCGTTCTTCACGTCCAGCTGGCGGATGGGCCACGAACGAGAGGCAGCGATGCTGAGGACAGTCCGGATGGTCGGGTGTTTGACCACCGGGCTGAACGTCTCATCGTAGTCGATGCCATGCTGCTGAGAGAAATCGCGCACCACCCAGCGTGCCTTGTGACGAGCAAGAGTGCCATCAGAGTGGTACTTATGCTTGAAGATCCATTTCCCGGAGACAACATTTGCGCCGGGGGGTCGGGGAACGAGGCGCCAGGTGCCGTTGTCGATGAGCGCCTGGTATTCCTCGGCCATGGCCGCGCGCCAGTTTGGATCAGCCAAACCGCTGCGGTAGTTCCCGGGGATCGGAGAGGCAGGCGTCGTCGCAGTCGCCGAGAGACCCACGTACCGCACCGGTTGGATGGCGCTAGACTGGGTGCGGGTGACCCGACGAGGCTCGGGAGGCCGCGGAGGTGGAGGTGGTGCCGGTGAAGATGAGGCGTTGTTGTCGACGACGTGGAGAGCCGGCTCAGCCACGTACTCGGGCAGAGCTGGTGTAGTCCGCGAGCGTCGAGCGTACACGCGCTGACGTTCGCGTGGTGCATCCGGAAGTGTAGTCTGCGGAGGCGGTGGCGCAGCTGACGAAGGAGGTGTCCTAGAGGCGAGCTCCTGGAGGACGGGGCCGCGCATGAGGATAGCAGGGTCTTCCTCAGGCACGACAGGCGACGGTCGTGGTCGCTCAACGTCACGTGGTGACGGAGCTGCCACGGGAACAGCTGCTGCAGGGTTAGGGGCAATCAAAAAATCCATATCCGTCACAGGGAGGAGTGTGGTGAAGGGAAAGGTTGTCTCGTCAAACACGACGTGACGGGAGATGATGACGTGTCTGGTGGTGAGGTTGAGACAGTGGTAGCCTTTATGGGAAGAAGGATATCCCAAGAAGACACAAGCTGTCGAGCGAGGAGCTAGCTTATGTGGTGTTGTGGCAGAGAGATTTGGATAGCAGATACACCCAAAAACACGAAGGTGACTGTATTCGGGGGTCTTGTTATATAGTATGGTGTAGGGAACGGCCTTGTTCACAGAGGAATAGGGCCGGCGGTTGAGGAGGTAGGTGGCGGTGACGAGCGCCTCAGCCCAGTAAGGTGGCGACATGTGGGCATGTATGAGGAGAGTGCGGCTGATGTTATTCAGCGTGCGAAGGATCTGTTCTACCTTGCCGTTTTGCTGGGATGTGTAAGGGCAGGAAAATCGGAAAAGAATGCCACGAGATGAAAATAGAGGTGAGGGTGTGGTTAGCAAATTCAGTGCCATTGTCAGCCTGGAAAGATTTTATTGTGACGCCAAATTGGGTTTGCACAAAGGCGCAGAAATCAGTGATGTGAGAGGCTACTTCAGATTTGCGAATAAGTGGAAAAGTCCAGCAAAAATGAGAGTAATCGTCCAACAAAACCAAATAGTACTGGCACCCTGATATGCTAGCCACGGGAGACGTCCAAACATCGCAATGAATTAAATCAAAGAGTGCAGAATTGCGTGTTTGAGAAGGAGTAAAAGGTAGTCTCACATGTTTGCCAAGCTGACAGGAATGACATAGAGGTGGTTCTACTTTATTACAAGAAATGGCGAAAGTATTTCTAAGAGTATTAATAGCAGTAGAAGACGGATGACCGAGCCGAGAGTGCCACAGGGAGGTGGTGATGGCAATGGAGGCGTGCGGTGAGGTGTGGGTGGCAGCTGGAATGGTGTAGAGGTCCCCATCACTATCGCAGCGAAGCATCACGCGACGACTCGCCATATCCTTAACAGAAAAACCAAGAGCATCAAATTCAATCGAACAATTGTTGTCACGAGTAAATTGACGTACCGAGAGGAGGTTACGAACGAGGGAGGGAACCACTAGGACATCACTCAGAGTAAAAGTGGATGAACTGGTAGGAAGGACAGAGGAACCGCGGCAGGTGATAGGTAGGTTGTGACCATTGCCGACAGTGATGGAAGTATAAGAGGGTGGGAGACGAGAGAGGAGTATACCATCCGTAGACGTCATGTGGCTGGAGGCGCCAGAGTCCATCACCCAGCTGCCCTGTCCCTGAAGGGCGAGCTGGTGCAAGGCGGCGATGAGGCCGGATTGGTCCCAGTTCGGCGTGGGGGACGACATCTGGAGCGGTGCAAAGGCGGTATGCGCCTGAGGTTGAGGTTGGGGAGCGACGCCCAGGACTCCTGCGCCAGGAGCACGCCACCCGCCCTGTCCGCCTGGGCCTCCCTGCGGCGCGCCATAGGGGGAGAAGCAGAACCAGGGGCCCGACGGCTGGCGGCCCGGCTGCTGCCACTGGTGAGTAGAAGCACCGGATTGTTTGTCGTAGTTGCCGCCCTTCTTCTTCTTGCTGCCGCCGCCGTGTCCGCCGCCGCCTTTGCCATAGCCTCCGCCGCCTGCCGGTGTCTGCTGGGGACCAGCAGAGGAGCGACAGCCGCCCGGGCCAGAGCAGGAGGAGGTGGCAGCGAGGAGAGCAATGGCGGCCGCCGTCTTGACCTCGTTGGCGAGGCGGAGCTCCTTGAGTTTTAGGAGATCAAGAGCAGAGGCGAAGTCGGGGAGGACGGTGGAGTTGGCGATGTCGTCTGCGGTGTTGCTGAAGCGGGGATTGACGCCGCGGAGAAGATTGAGGACGAGCTGCGAGTCCTCGACGGGATGGCCGACGTCCCGAAGATCGACGGCCTTCCGCTTCATGATCATTGCGTACTCGTCGATGGAGGAGTCGCCTTGGGTCATGGAATGGAAGTCGTGGAGGTGGAGAATTGCCCGCGGGGCCTTGTTGGCGCGGAACAGACCCTCGATGGCGACCCAAAGGTTGCGGGCGGTCTGGTTGTCACCGTCGACGGCGAGGCTGAGGATGGAGTCGTCGACGGAGCCGAAGATCCAGCTGCGAACGCAGCAGTCCGCTTGATCCCAGATCGGGTCTTGCGGGCGTGGGGGAGCAGAGCCGTCGATGTGGTGGCGAAGGAGGAACTTGCCACACATCGATTTGAAGAAGGATGCCCACCGGGGGTAGTTGGAGGCCTTCATCTCCAGCTTGGTCGGTACATGAGATTGAACCGAAACCGTGGCATACGAGGGCACCATGAGCTGCTGGATGGCGTCAAGGTCGGCGCTGGCGCCTAAGGTCGGCTCAGACATGGAGGAGAGGAGAGGAAGCAGAGGGCAGCGGAAGGAAGGCCTGGATCGAATTGATCCTGGTCCTCCGATACCATGTAGAGAGTTGGTTTAGGGGAAAGCACCGCACACCCAATCAGGTGGGTGACTTCTCATATATATAGCCAAGTGGCCTGGTGTACAAGGATACAATCTCCTAAACTAGGAAGGCTGTCACCTATACAAGGTAAGGCTAAACTAGGAAGGCTGTCACCTATACAAGGTAAGACAGACGGCTATAGATATATGCCTACAAGGTAAGACAGCCGGCTATAGATATATGCCTAATACCCGGCAACTGGGTCGCTGGATCCAGCTGGCGGGAATCGCCCCAGCCCTCTGATGCTTTACTGTTGGACCACCTTCCTGGGCCGCCGGAGACGGCCCGCCCTCATGTCGTCTCACCTCAGCCTGCTGGGTCGCTAGAAATGCATGAGTTGGGGCATGTCTCGCCCCAGTTGACACTTGTGCCCCTCCCTCCTGTCTCGCCTTGACCTGCTGCTAAGTCGCATGCGACAGTGAGAAGAGTGGAGAGCCTCCACCCCCCCACTCCCTGTCATGCAGACACACACCTCCATAACCAAAGTCTATACAAGAAGAAAACAGAACCCCCTTCAGGATCAAGATGTGGATGTTGGCTTGACAGGAGGAAGATGCAATGACTTGGGCAAGAATCTTAGCGTGGACTTTGCCCTGGATTCTCAAACTCATACCAATCAGGACCAAGCTTCAGACTGCTGCATCGATAGTGGCATTGATGCTTTTATCTGCAAGATCAGCAGGAAGACGGCAGGGCTTCTCCCAGCTCCCAAGCCTTCCCTGAAGACTGCATCATCTCAGGTGATTAATGCTCCCAGGCGCAGCAGAAGAGTTGCCGGCATTAGTGTGGAATTTGAAATGTATGATTGCAGAAGCAGGACTTCCAGAAAAGCTATGAGGGTCTTGCAAATCATCACAGAAAGTGAAGATATGAATAAGGAAGCCTTGCAGAAATATGGTGTTCTTTTTAACCACCCTCTTAACCAGATCTAGGTGGAGGCCCTCGCTGCCTTGTTTGGCTGGTCAATACCAGTAGATCTGTAGGAGCATTCCCCCTGTGGTTGTTTGTTGTTTTTGTTCTTCCTACGAATCCTTCAAAGATTCTTATTTGGAATGTTAGAGGGCTCATTTCTTCTGTTAGGAAGGATGTTGTCAGAGAAATGGAGGACACCTTTCAGGTGGATGTTGTATGCTGTCAGGAGACAAATATATAATATATTAGTAGAGGAGACATTTTATCTATGTTGGGAGTGGAGTTCTCTGGTTTTGTGTTCCTCCCCCTCTGCTGGAGCCAATGGAGGAATCCTGGCTGAAACAACTACAATCCTCCAAGAGCAGTACTAGAGCCAGCTAAAAAGGACAGGCCCCTTGCTCCAGCAACTTGCCATTTCTCCCTTTCCTCATGAACAGATTCCAGCAGCAGGGAGAGACTAGGTGTCACACCATCAAACACCACTCTATTTCTGAGTTTCCAAATCATCCAAGCCCCCAGAATAAACAAGGAGTCCAACCCTTTCCTATTCAAACCACTGTTTTTAAGGCGTCGCCTAGGCGTCGCCTAGGCGACGCCTAGGCGTCCGGGCAGTGGTCTGACGCCTAGGCGCCTTGCCCGCCTACCTCGCCTAGGCGTCGCCTAGGCGCCGCCTAGGCGTCTAGGCGGTGGTCCAACGCCTTGGAGCGCCTTACCGCTTTAAAAACCATGATTCAAACCGAACACAATGGTAGAAAAAATTGCCGACAGGCTTCCCAGCTGGAAGGCTGATCTTCTAAACAGGGCAGGAAGAAGAATATTGGTCCGGCATGTGCTAACTGGGATGGTTGTATACACTGCTATGGCTATTGATTTTCCAAAATGAGCCATTGATGAAATTGATAAGATAAGGAACGGTTTCCTATGAAGAGGGAGAAAGGAAGCAAGGGGAGGTCATTGCCTAGTTGCTTGGAAAAAAGTTTGCACGCCACAGAATTTGGGGGTCTAGGAATCTCTAGTTTCCCTGAGCTCTGTTGGGCCCTCAGAATGAGATGGTTATGGCTGAAAAAGACTGACCCCACCAGACCTTGGAGTGATCTTCCTATTCAAGTTCCAAGTAAGGCCAGGTCCTTTTCTGTTGTGCTGGTCACTGAGGTTGGAAATGGTTCTAATACTCTTTTTTGGACTGATAAGTGGACTAATGGAAAGAGAGTTTCTGATATTGCCCCAAGATTATTCAGTTTAATACCAAAGCGAATTGCTGCTAAAAGAACTGTTCAGGATGCTCTGCCTAATAGAGGATGGATTGCTGACATTAGAGGGACCTTGACTGTGGGTGCACTAACTGACTATCCTCACCTCTGGAATTCTCTTTCTTGTATAGTACTGCATCCAAACAATGAGGACCATCATATTTTTCTCTGCTGCAACTGATGGGAACTATTCTACACGCTCAGCTTATAAGGGTCTATTTACTTGTTCAATTCCTTTTGATCACCATAAAAGAATCTGGAAATTTTGGGCTCCACCCAAATGCAAATTATTTTTATGGCTGGTGGCGCAAGAGAGATGTTGGACTGCTGACAGATTGGAGAGAAGAGGCTTGATTCACCCTCCCAGGTGCCCTCTTTGTGATCAAGAGCCATAGACCATTAACCACTTGCTGGTGTCTTATGTCTTTTCTAGGGTGGGCTGATATAACATCCTTCGGAAGTTTGGTATTCACAGCTTATTGCCTATCCAGAGTGACAAAAATTATATGCTGTGGTGGAAAAGAGTTTCTACCATTGTGTCCGGTTTGAATAGGAAAGGGTTGGACTCCTTGTTTATTCTGGGGGCTTGGATGATTTGGAAACTCAGAAATAGAGTGGTGTTTGATGATGTGACACCTAGTCTCTCCCTGCTGCTGGAATCTGTTCATGAGGAAAGGGAGAAATGGCAAGTTGCTGGAGCAAGGGGCCTGTCTTTTTTAGCTGGCTCTAGTACTGCTCTTGGAGGATTGTAGTTGTTTTAGCAGTGTGTTTATGGATCGTTTTATGTATGCGTGTCTCTGGCCTCCGTAAGGAGTGCTTTGTATCTGGGTCCTCTTGGGCCCCTCCCATCCTTTCTTAATATAATGGGGTGTAGTTCTCCTGCGCTTTTCGAGAAAAAAACAAACAGATCATGATTATCACTAAAGAGAATGCTCTAACAGAGCAGTGGTGTAAGGTAGGTAGGTAGCTATCATGGAAGATCTACTACATAGATTTTTTAAAAGAAATGGGTATACACATTAAGGAGTAATTTCCTCTTCCCATTAGAGTCCTTCCCTATTCCTAGTGTCGCTATGTATTTTCCCCATGGAGTTACCTTTCAATGCAGTCACTACTCATAACAATATAATCAGCAAGTCTCACCAAATACCTTCAAAGCTACAAGGTTAGCGAAGACAAACACGCTAACAAAAAGAAAAGGGAAATTTTCTGAGATTTTGAGTGTACGACACGAAGAAACTTTTAGAATGTCCAATAGACACTGTGAAAGGCAGGCTGGGTGCAATGGTAAGAGTTGTCTCACTGTGAAAGGCGGGTTCAAACTAGACTCTTCATATTTGCAGAGGAAAGCTTGCCTCAATTTATCTCTTTTCTAGACCCCATTCATGTAGGAGCCTCCGGCAATGGGTCTGTCCTACAGACACACTATAGACTATTCATCTAAACAGTCATTCATCCCATTTTAGCACCATTTAATCGAACCATTTATCCCGTTTAAATGGTTGTTTAGCCCAAATAATGTCTAAGTGTTCCTATGAACTGCAAAAATCACTGGATTTTAATAGTGCCCTGTATACGAACTGCAAAAAACAAGCCCCCTCCAACCCCCCCCCCCCAAAGTATACAATTCAATACAGCTGTTATTCATAACAATAAATTTTTTTTTCGAAAACGCAGGAGAGCTGCGTATCATTATATTAAGAAGAAAAGGGGAAACCTCTTACAATTCCGCACAAACCCACACACACTATATGATAGTTAAAAATACAACAATAGTATGAACAGCTAGACCCATGACCATGGAAACCCAAAAACAAAAGGTCACCGATTAGTGCGCTGGAGCGAAAAGGATGCTAGCTAATCCACAGGCTCCAGCACTACACTAGAGGTGAGACTCCTCCTTGACCCACTTGATGACCATGCTAGAACAAGGTTGCACACCACTGAATACACAACGGTTGCGGTGATTCCAGATGGCCCAAGCTCCAAGTATGATCAAAGAATTGAGGCCCTTATACAGCCCCTTATATGCTGGATCACCCGGGACCGCAACAACTCCTTCCCACCAATTCTCAAAGGAAGAGGTCTCATGGCTAGGAGCAAGGTGCTGCAATCGGACATATTTCAGAATCTGAAACCAAACTTCTCGCGAGAAAACGCAGGATACTAACAAATGGTTTAGGGTCTCCTCCTCCTGATCACACAACGGACAAAGAGGAGGGTGAGGCAGCCCCTTCTTTGCCAGATGGTCAGCTGTCCAGCAGCGACCGTGAGCCATAAGCCACATGAAAAATTTGCATTTTCCAGGTGCCCAAGCTTTCCAAATCCTCTCCCAAGGCTTAAATGTTGTTGCTCCAAAAAAGAAACCAGCATATGCCGATTTGGTGGAATAAAAACCTGAGCTTGAGAGCAGCCAGATGTGCTTATCCTCATGGTCCGGATGTAAGGCCCAGTCTGCAGTGAGGTTCCAAACTTTGAGAAAATCAGACAGAACACTTAGGGTGATAGCACCTCGAATGTCATGCACCCAGTTCCTTGTTGTGAGAGCATCGTGGACACTCCTCTTTTTAGCCCTAGAAGAGAACGACTTGACCAGATGAGGGGCCAGCTGACTTAGACTCTGGCCATGAATCCCATAACAATAAATTTGTCTTAATGAAATCTTTAAAGCTTACAAGAATAGAAAAAACAAACACATTAACAAAGAAATCAGTGGAAATGTTACAGTGCATTGCTGTAAAAGTTGGATCATGCATACTTTGATACAAATATATGAAGTATTATCCAAATAACCAATATTCCATTCAGTAAACTGAAAGCAATACAAGCAAAAACAAAACACAGTTTCGTGCAGCCTTATTCTTAGATATTTTATTGGTCTAAAGTTTAAAAAGCCAGCCAATGTAGTTATTCAAAGTGCCTAATATAATTAGATATAGTATAACAAACTTCGAAGAGAATAGACATGCATCCTCCAATTCAAGGCACGTAAAAAATGATGATACCTAATCCTGTTGCACTTATGGTCCCAGATGTCTGAACAGTGACACTTCTTGCTCTGTTAAAATTAACTACAGTTCCTTGAACAAGGCCAGAAACATCAATATCTTCAACACGGCATATCTGCATTACAAGAGCGACCAGGTGTTACAAGTAGAATAAAAAAATACGCGAGGAAATAATATAAAGAGAAATCCTTAAACTTATCGCTGTCATCCAAGTCCCTAAACCACCTGTTTGGCAGAGCTTCAGCTCCAACAATTATTGAAGCTGGACTAGCTCCAAGATCCATGGAGCTTTAGCCCGCGAACATCGAGGGTGTTTGGGCAAACCATGTTTGTTTTCATTTAGATGTGTCATCGTGGATAGACACCGAGGTACATAGAGTACCGAAAAGAAAAGACTAGCAGTTTGTTGGACCTAGACACGACCGGGAACTAGCACGCGGCCAGTGTAGTGAGGTTCATGCCACAATGTAATACCCTACGATTACTACCAATGTTTTCAAGTCATCCGATTAATCACGATTAATCGTGCAAGTCGGTTTGGACCAATCGCGATTAATCGCCAAGTCGTCCGACTAATCGTGATTAATCGCTCAAGTTGGTCAACCAGAATGACCAGCAAGTCGTCCGACTTGAAAACACTGTCCACTTGCTACTCATCGATTGATGAACACAAAGATGGAGAAGATCACAAGCTCAAGAATCAATTGAGTGTCATGCCTTCCTAGCTCCCGCTTTTCACTTGGTATTGGTGGGAGTTCTAGTCTACTAGTCCTAATCCACTTTTATGCCTGCCCTTGGATGTCAAGTGTTCAATCTCCTATGTGTGAGTCGAGCCTTTGTGTGGGTATGTGTCAAAATCGAATGTGGCTAATCCAACCTGAGCAAGAGTTTCTAGATCCTAGCCCCCTAAATGTTACCCCGATCCCCCTTTTATAGAACAAGGAAAGAGAGAGGTTACAACAATTGGACAATTGGTTCGGTCAGCTAAGGATGAACAACCCTAATCTTATCTTGTTCGTGAAGACGTACACACAACCATGGCTTCGATCGTGACACAATGTTGGGGATGTCCTTCAGTGGCTGTCAGCCTGTCACACCTGTCATAGGGTCAGGTATGTTATTTCACATCCATGAACATAGGGCCATGTCGTTGGGTACGACATAGTTGGAACCCGATGTAGCATTATGTACTTGATAAAACAATGGTACAATGGCATGCGCACGCGTGGCTACAGGGTTGATGCATGTATCAAATGGTGGTCTTGAGTACCCTACTACCATAAGTCATGGTGATAGTGTGCCTGTCAAGCTGTAACATCGCACATCAGAAATTTAATGTGTTGTACGAGAGACTTATTTGAAATGTCTGCCAACATTATGGGCCTATTAGTAGGCCCCACACGTGGCATCCTTGTTATGAAGCCCTAATGCCCTTGGCGAGACCAGGCACATGTTAGAGTAGACGTACTAGCCAGTTCAACCCAAAAGCTTAAGTTGTTAGAAGGTAGGTAATCCACTAATACACTTCAAAACCCTCACTCACGTGCAGCCAGAGAAAAGGTGCAGACTTGGAAATAAAGGGGCGAAGGCACAAATAAAGCATCTACCAGGATTCGAACTCAAGACCTCTGGCTCTGATACCAAGTTAGAGTGGACTCACTAGCCAGTTCAACTCAAAAGCTTAAGCTATTAAAGAAGGATGGTAATCCACTTATACACTTCAACAACACAATCCTCTATCTTTTGGATAGGTTTACACTTAGTCATAGTAAGTCATTGATCCCACAAAAGGCTATTAATAGAAGGACGGTAATCCACTTATACACTTCAACAACACAATCATATATCTTGAGGATAGGTTTATACTTAGTCATAGTTGGCATGTTTGGTTGGCTTCGCTCTGTAGCCTAGCTGCATGAGCCAGGCCAGCGAGAGCCTGGCTACAGAGATGCGACCAATTTGCTCGCGCCTTCAGAGCCTGGCCCAGGGTGCTTTGAGAATCGTGCGAGCCTGGCTCTACATCTACACGCAGGTAACCAAACACACACCTCGCACGAGTAGAACCTGGTTGACAACAACCAAACACCAGCTCATTGCATCCCACAATGCAAGCACCAGCAAATACATGCAACCAAACACATGGAGTAAGTCCCTTGATAAAGGGCGAGTCTGGTGCAGCGGTAGGGCCTACCGTCTGTAACCGGAAGGTCCCGGGTTCGAGCCCCAGCCTCTGCATATTATGCGGGTAAGGCTTGGCGCTTAAAGATACCCTTCCCCAGACCCCGCACAGTGCGGGAAGCCTACGGCACTAGGTACGCCATATAGTAAGTCCCTTGATCCCACGAGAGGCTCTGAGCCCCGTTCATATTGCTCGAGGTCGAGGACCCTAGGGACCCAAGGCCGATAGAGGTCCTTGGGCAGCTAAGTGTCCCGCGAAATGGAAGACCCGGTCACATAAATCCTTCATGGGCGCCCCGAGGCACAAGAGGACCCAGGGGCTTAAATCCTTCCTGAGTGCCCCAGGACACGAGGGGCCCTAGGGACTTAGATTGTTCTAGATGATAACATCCCAAGGCCCCGGGCCTTAATCCATCCTTACATACTGGCACTAAATTAGGCTTTAAAATGCATGAGTCCCTAAACTTGTTAATGCACCACTCAAGGTCAAAATCTTCCTAATCCACATTAACTTGCTTATGTGGCACACTTAATAAGTTTAGAGACCTATAGGACACCATGAGACAAGTTGAAGTACTGCAAATGCATTTTATTTTGAAAGAAATAGATAGAACATAACATGGGAAACTTCTGCATGTACGAAACAAAGGGACATCGCAACACGGGAAAAATTAAAGGTTACGAGAATTAATAGTACACCTGTAAAGTAAAAGGCAATGAAGAGTTCAAGTTGCAATCCTCAGGTGGATGAAAGATTTCCATAGGGCAACTCTCATCTTCGCAATTCAGTTTTGGGGCCCTGGTGTTGCCACAAAATCTCATTAATCATTCACCAATGAGAAAACAATGAAAAAAGGAGTATTTAACACAAAATCTGAAGGTGGTAAGTTACATCTCATCACGACTTCCATTTATAAGTGGGCCCCTTAGAACAGCTCCAGGTCCAACCTAAAAAAATAATTACTTACAAATTACTACAATGTTCTTCGAAAGGCTAAAAAGTATCAGACGGCCTAACTGCAAGAATGAAATATTGAACTGGAGTAGTCAAAGACCTATCACAAAACATATTTCCTATGTTATGGTTGTACATGGGTGCAGCCTCAAAGGAAAGCAAGGAATAGAATTTTGATTGCTTCAGTTGTGGAAACCATCTAAATTCAACATCTTAACTTAGATATGTCAATACCATAGCAAAGAACACTATAAAATAAAAACAAACAGCCAAATCCTGTAAAAAAATGCCAACGAGTGAGCAAGTTCCAAATAATAACTTCGTAACAGGCCTAACTTTATTTGAGAATTTAAGATATAAAACGTTCCCCAACCTATTTGAAACCACTAGAAATGTACTAAGAAAGGTACAAAGGCATGCAACATGATACAGACATGTTAGACTCCTGTTAGGGTTTCTCTGTAATTACCCAATTACCACTATTGTAATGGGCTCAACCCACCTAACTCTTCTATATAGTATTCACCCAACACAGAATTAGGTTAGGGTTTTACTCATTCCAACATGGTATCAGAGCTATGTCTCTTTATCTCTCTTCCCTCCCTCCCACCCAAGCTGCCAGTATCGCCTCCTCCACTGGTCGTCGTCCCGTCTCCCACTAGGTCGGCCCCGCCACAAGCCATGCATCCCCGTCACGTCGCCTGGAGCCCGTGCGGCCACGTCGTGCCCCCTGCTCCCGCAGCGCCGCCGCAGCCTGAGGCTCGTAGCCTCAACGATGCGCGCCCGCACCGCCGGACACTGCCACCCCCTGCATCGCCGTCCCTGTGCCTAGAGCTCACGCGCATGCGCCCCTGCGGCTGACGCTCGCGCGCTCGTGTCCTTGCGCCGCTTTAGGGCTGCAACCTCCTCCGCAGACCTCCACCGCGCCATCTTCCGCCTCTGGCCAGCACCAGCGCCGGGTCACTTGTCGTTTCCCGCCATGGATCCGACCCCGGCGCATTCGGAGGCTCTGCTCTCCCCGACGTCGTCGCTGCAACTCTTCCCGAAGACCGCGTCGACCTCCCCTACAGCGGGCTTGGCCTCCTTGGCTTTCCTGTGGCCCCGAGCACGGACAGACCCACTGCTATTGGAACGCGCGGCCTTCTCGTCGCGCCCACCATCGTCCGCTCCCCACAGACCACCTTGCGAGCACCACTCCCCAGCTTCGTCGCTCCCCCACTGTCGGCTAGGGCCTCCTCGCTGGTTGCGGCTCTCACCACCATCCAGTCCGACATCGCTGCCGCTCGGGGTCATGAACAGATCGCGGCCCAAGCCTTGGAGCATGAGCGCACTGTCTACGCACTCTGACCGCTCAGATGGCCGAGGCTCAACGACTCTTCGGCCGCGTCGATTCGTCCACCCCGGTGGTCCACCCCACTCCCGGTCTCGACGTCGCCACCATCACTGCTCTTCACGCTCAGGCGGCCGAGGTTCACAATATACGGTCTCTGGTCCCCGTAGTGTTGGATCCGGCGTCACCCCACTTCGCCCGCTTGCGCGATGAGGTGCTCCTCACGCTCCAGCGCTACGCCCTCACCGACCACGTCATCGGCGAAGTCGTTGCTCCACTAGATCCAGATGGACAGCGTCGTTCTCTTGTGGCTCATTGATACCCTCACTGTCAAGCTTCAGAACATCATCCGCAAGCAGGGGGCACCACTCGCCAGGCCTAGGTCGCCCTCGAAGCTCAGTTCCTCGGTAACAGGGAGACCTAGGCTGTCCACCTCAACGTCGTGTTCCGCCTGTTCTCCCTAGGGGATCTCTCCGTCAGCGAGTATTGTCGACGTATAAGGGGATGGTCGATTCTCTTCGTGATTTTGGCGAGCCCATTCGCGATCGCACTCTCGTGTTGAACATTCTGCGTGGTCTTAGCCTTGCTACAACCACCTGAAGGATCTCAACAAGAGGACAGTGTCTTTTCCCTCCTTCGGCAACGTCCGCAACAAGCTTCTCCTCGAGAAGCTCACCATGGAGGCTGAGTCCTCCACCCCTGCCATGTCTCTCTACGCCTCCCCCCCCCCCACCGACGGGGACCCCTATGCGCCCTACGACCGCTTCCACCACTAGAGCCCCTGGCTATCGCCAGCTTCGCAAGGGTGGTCGTGGGGGCTCTGGCTCCACCCGGGGTGGGCCTTCCGAGCATGGCGGCGGCCCGACGTGGTCGTCGTCCTAGAATGGGACCATTTCCAAGTGGTCTGGTCCGCCCTCAATGCATCCTCCTTCGTCGGCCCTCCTGGCGACGCCAACCTACGGCGTCCCTCCACCACCTAAGGCTTCGGTTCCACCTCTTCTCTCGCCTCCGAGGAACCCTACTCCGACACCCTGGTCCCCGTTGGCTGGAGTGTGGGACCAGGCCTCCCTCGCTGCTGTTTTTGGTACCATGGCGCTGACGCCACCCTCCGCCGACTGGGTGGTCGACTCTGGCGCCTCCTACCACACCACCTCCATTGCAGGCACGTTATCTCGTTCTCATCCCCCTCCCCTCCCGCCCTTCCTCCATCGTTGTGGGGAACGGCTCCACTCTCCCAGTCACCTCAGTAGGTGACTCGGTTCCTCCAGGCCCGTTCCACCTCAACGATGTTTTAGTCGCTCCTCATATCATTCGTAACCGTCTTTCTGTTCATCGGTTCACCACCGACAACTCATGTTCCATTGAATTTGACCCGTTTGGTTTATCTATGAAGGATCTGGCCACCAGGACCCTCCTCGCCCGATGTGACAGCTTGAGACCCCTCTACACGCTCTAGCCGCCCACCTCCACCACTGGCACGTCCTCCCCGCGTGTCTTGGCCTCCATCACTTCCTCCACCACTTGACATCATCGTCTCGGCCATCCTAGACCCGACGTCATGACCAAGCTCGCCAGTAGTTCAGAAATTTCTTGTAGCAGGGGACATTTTTAGGGTATGTGTCATGCTTGTCAACTAGGCCGCCATACTCGTCTCCCTTTTGCTACCTCTTCTTCTAGAGCTAAGCAGGCTTTTAATCTTGTTTGTTGTGATTTATAGACATCTGTTGTACTCGGTCTCTCTGGTTATAAATACTACTTGGTGATTTTGTATGGGTTTTCTCATTTTCTCTTGACTTCTCTACGGTTGAAGTCCGACACTTCTCCCACCCTCACGCACTTCTTCGCCTGGGTCTCCACCCAGTTTTGTTATCTGGTTTGTGCCCTCTAGTGTGATAACGGTCACGAGTTCGACAACTCCACCTCTCGCTCCTTCCTCACCCATGGCGTTCAATCGTGCCCCTACACTTCTCAGAACAACCAGGCAGTACGGATTATTCGCACCACCACAAACATGATCCGCTGCCTCCTCTTTCATGCGTCTCTCCCTGCTAGCTATCAGGCAGAGGCCCTGAACGTTGCTACCCATATCCTCAACCGCCTTCTTTCCAAGGCGGTGAAACATCCCACCCACCCACCCTCCTCCCACTTCGCCATGTATGGTATAGCCCCCTTCTATGCCCACCTTCAGGTCTTTGGTTGTGCATGCTATCCCAACACCTCTGCCACTACCTCTCACAAACTCTCCCCACGCTCCACTCGTTGTCTCTTCCTCGGTTACTCCCCCAACCACAAGGGGTACAAGCTGCCTTGACCTCCTCACTCACCACATTATCATCTCTCCCCATGTCTCTTCGATGAGAATGGTTTTCCACTCGCTAGATCATCCATGCCTACCGACCTTGACACTCTCCTCGATTCTGACCCCCTACTTCCTCCACCACTCCCAACACCTCTTGTGCCTCGGGCGGCCCCATCGACACCGCATGCGCCACGCGCGGCCCCTTCAACCCCGTCGGCGTATCGCGCAGCCTCGTCGCTTTCGCCAGCGCCACATGCGGCCCCGTCGACCCCGCCCGCGCCACGCGTGGCCACGTCACCTCATCTTGCGCCATGTGTGGCACCCTCACTTGCGTCGCACTCGGCACACTTCGCTGACCCCGCCCTCGTTTACCACCGTCACAGGCGGACCGATCCCCCCCCCCCCCCCGCTCTGCCAGCTCGATCTCGCACCGAGCCGCTGGTGCACCATCCAATCACCATTCGTCGTGACCCCGATCATGTCCACCCAATGGTGACACGTCACTCGACCAAAGTTCTCCGTCCCGTCGATCGGCTGGTTCTCATAGCCGGCTCCGTCTCCGGACCCCTCCTCCATTTGCGTCACTCTCACTGATCCCCATTGGTGTCGCGTGATGCAGGAGTACGCGGCCCTGCTGGCTAACCACACTTGGAACCTGGTGTCGCGTCTACCATGCACCAACGTGCTTACTAGCAAGTGGATCTTCCGCCACAAAATCTCGACCGCAACAAGGCTCATTGGGTCCTTCGAAGCTTCACTCAACGTCCCGGAGTGAACTACGGCGAGACCTCCAGCCCCGTCATCAAGTTCGGGACCATTCATGTGTCCTCTCCCTCGCCCTCTCTCGTGGTTGGGCGGTCCGTCAGCTTGATGTCAAGGATGCCTTCCTCCACGGCACTCTGACAGAGACGATCTACTGCAGTCAGCCCACCGACTTTGTCGACTCCGCTCGCCCAAACCTGGTCTATCGGCTAAACCGCTCCTTCTATGGCCTCAAGCAGGCGCCATGGGCATGGTACAGTCGCTTCACCACCTACTTGGTCTCCCTCGGCTTCGACGAGACCAAATAGGACATGTCCATGTTCATCCATCGACACGGCGACGACATCGTCTACCTCCTCCTCTACGGCGACGACATCGTGCTCACGGCATCTAGCGGTGCCTTGCTTCAACGCACGATGGTCGCCCTTCAACGCGAGTTTGCGATGAAGAACCTAGGCCCTCTCCACCACTTCCTCAGACCACCCTGAAGCGATGGCCCCAGGACCTCTTCCTTCACCATCGCCAGTATGCCCTCGACATTCTGGAGCGGACTGGCATGATCGACTACAAGCCCTGCTCCACGCTTGTTGACACCTAGACGAAGCTCTCCGAGGACGACGGTCCTCCAGTCGTCGACACAACATCCTATCGGACCCTCACCGACGCTCTACAGTACCTGACTTTCTCTCGGCCTGACATCGCTTACGCCGTCCTGTAGGTGTGCCTTCACATGCACACCCCGCGAGAGCCCCACCTCACCGCTCTCAAGTGGATTCTCCGATACATCCGCTGCTCCATCGACTACGGACTTCTACTTCGACCCTCCCCGACTTTGGAGCTAGTGGTCTACACCGACACCGACTAGGTTGGCTACCCCGACACGCATCGTTCCACATCCGGCTACGTCGTGTTCCTACCTTCCTGGGCATCAACCTCGTCCCTTGGGCCTCAAAGCAAAAGCATGTCGTCTCCCGCTCCAGCGCTGAGGCCGAGTATCGCGTTGTGGCCAACGGTGTGACCGAGGCATCTTGGCTCCGCTAGCTCCTTCAGAGCTCCACAGCCCCTCAAGCGCTCCACCCTTGTCTGCTGCAACAATGTTAGCATGGTCTACCTCTCCAACCATGTGCAGCATCAGCACACGAAGCACGTGGAACTCGACCTTCACTTTGTCCGCGAGCGCGTCGCCGTCGGTGATGTTCGCGTTCTCCAAGTCCCGACCACCTCGCAATTCGTTGGCGTCTTCAACAAGGGGTTGTCGTCGAGTGTATTCATTGAGTTTCAATCCCGTCTCAACATCTGTACAGGATTGAGTTGAGACCGCGAGGGTGTTAGACTCCTGTTAGGGTTAGCCTTAGGGTTTCTCTGCAATTACCCAATTACCCCTATTGTGATGGCCTTGGCCCACCTAACTCTTCTATATAATATTCACCCAACCTAAGTTTAGGGTTAGGGTTTTACTCATTCCAACAAGACAATAAATTCAGAAACTATCAACAAACAAAACAGGAAAGCATTTGATGTACCAAAATGTTGTAAAACAGTGATAAAATAAGGCGTTGTGCCTCTATTGTATCTCCTTGACCAGATAAATTTAGAACTCCTTGACCATGAATCCCTAGATTAGCATTTGAATGTATGACAGATGCTTCCTGAAAAAGCATGTGAAAGAAATCACATACAGGAAAGGTAGACAAAAAAAGGATGCATCGTCCCTTACAATTGTCAACATACCTTCAGCACTATCAAATTGCTACCTTCTAGTAATGAAGTTCCCACACCTAGTTCTCGGCCACCATCAATAGTCATTCTTGAGTTCCACATAAGGAGCATCTTTACCGACATTCGTAAAGCGCCAAAGACCTGAATTTGAGTGAAAAATGGAGTGGTGTCCATCCAACATACAAAATGTTATATTGCCAAAAGTGCAGAAAATGACAGGAAAACAAAAAAAAGAACCTTGATTGTGGAATCACTCATAAGAAGTTCCTCAGCCAACAGCTCAAATTCTGAATATGGATAATGTGTCAGGCCAAAAGTTAGAGTAGCACCAGATAAAAGAATCTGTCCTTGAGCCTGAAATAGGAAGCATTTAAGAAAATGATAGTAGAATTGAGGAAACTTTTAGTGAAATAATATGTGTGTGAGTGTGTATGTATTTAGATCTGTCAATTGAAAAGGTATTTATATTATATATTTTGTAGAAAGCCTCAAGAAAGACTTTCAGTCTCGTTCTTTTCTTTTGTTCTAAACATATATTTCAGTAACAAACAATGGTCACAGTTAGGGGTTTTGCGGGACAATGTTCATGCCCAGCACACCAATTATTTGTGACTGAAGGATCTATGTATGCATATGGCATAAAATGTTACAAAAAGTACAGAAAAGCCATAGGACAACAGCACTCCCCCTATCTATGTAAGAAACACATAAAGACAAACAAAGCTAATATCTTCCTGAACAAACATGTTTGTGACTTTTCTGTGAGTTCATCTACGGTAAAGCAAAACATAAGTGCAATGCTTGAACCAAAATTGTATGGATGTACTATCAATAGAGATAATGCTTTCAGCCTCAAACCTGAATACGGCTCCACCGTAAGGGAAGAGAAACTTTGGCACAATTTCTGACAAAAACATTTGTCCAGAGTGGCTCATATGGGGGGTCTAGAAAAACTGTATCCGTTTGTGTGCTCAAGTTATTGTTGCTAACAGTAATACTCTTAGGTACTGCTTCATAAAGTGTTCCAGCTGCTCCCGCATTGTCCAAGCATCCTGAACTCTTCCCCCCTGTACACGAAGAACAGCAGCAACAACAAAGCCTATTAGTCCCAAAAAAACTTGGGATTGGCTACTAATGAAACCCAACAAGACTCACCAAAAAAGAGGATAAGAAAAGTAAGAGGGCATTATTGTAACCACAATAGCAGTAGTAGTAGATCAAGGGAAAAAATAAACACTCAAATTATTAGATCAAGAAGGTCGAACCGAACCTGTACTCTCCATCAATCAGCTATTATAGGTCTACTGAATTACAGATATTTAGAGCATAATCTCATCAATTAATAGGCAACAAAGCCTTTTAATCAGAAGCAAGTTGAGCAGGTGTATCGACTAACTAGTCGGGCGACTTGAAATCAATGTTCGTTTTAACGTTTAAATGTTAAAAAGGTGGTTCATAACTTTTTAATGTTTTACCGCTTTAATAACCATGTCGGTGAGTGACTTTTTTTAACTTCACCTTGAAATTCGCTCCCACTAGGAGTCAAATCCAAAACCTAAGGAGTGCTACTAGAGCAATCTAACCAACTCCGCTTTCCATGCACTCCTATTCAAGGTTAAATCTTTGGGTATTTAATTAATACGCATTATTAATAATAGATTAGAAGTAAGATTGTATAAGGTAAGGAGAGCAGTAGCAGATAAATTGGTCAATAACTTCACTACAATGAACTAAACATAGGTAGCATGTTTGAAAATATGCCGCCACTGATGCAAAAGAAAACAAAGTAAATTACCATGGACAAAAATTTGTGTGTCGTCATGCCTACTGAAAACATCGATGGAAACACGTCCTCCACCTCCACCAGCTAAACCATTGCCTCCACAAGCACTTATTTTGCCACCTCCTTGCCTGGTTGAAATAAGGTATAAAAAAGGAAGTGACTTAATTATGTACAATCTTTAGGCAAAAAAAATACCAAAAATAGATTCCTTATCAAGATACACGGGTGAATCACATATCATTTTAATAATAAGAACCAGAAAAGAAGTCTACATCACAGCTTAGAAACATTAGGCTGTGGAAGGACATGAGTTCAAATGTCAAATTGCAAATTTGTTAAGTGAAGAAGTGTCAAAAAAGGGATTGCACAAAACACTTCAAAATCTGCATCCATCATGAGCTGACTCAAATTATCATTCTATAGTATTCTACCTCTTTAATTTTGACCAGGCAAAAAAAATGTTGCTACACCATACCTGTTATACTGATACAAATGTATTGTGCTTCTACTTACTACCAACTATGTACTAGAAGATTAGGTTGTCAGCAGACTAGCTCACTGTTCTCTAGTGTGTCAATTGTTTCTGTTGAAATATAATATAAGTGAATTGGCCACCTCCTCCTATCAGCTTAAGCTTTTGGGTTGAACGGGTTGGTGTATGCAACTTAATATGGTATCAAAGTCAGATGTCACGATTTCGAATTCTGGATAGCGCAATTAAATAAAATAATTGTTGTTCGCTCTTATTCCACGTCTGAAACCCAAGAAAGGCTCGACGTGAGGGGAAGTGTTGGAATATAATATAAGTGAATTGCACACCTCCTCGTATCAGATTAAGCTTTTGGGTTGAACTGGTTGGTGCATGCAACTTAATAGTTTCATTCATGTCAAGCTACCTCTAATTTCTTAAAAAGAACTTAGGGTTAATATCAACTTAATCATGACCATGTCATGTTGCCAAATAAATACTCAAAAAGGTGGAACTAACTTCAGCACACCAAACAGTTCAACTGATGGGAGTACAGTGGATATTATTTATCTCATGATGGCAAACAAAGGGTGGTCCTCTTCACTCAGCACTACTTGTATAGCATCCATTGTCATCCATTGTTTTGAGTGCATGTTTAGTTCAAATCTGGCTCAAGTTTATGAATTATCAGCATTACATAACTGTGCCACTAGGAAAAAAACACAATGTGAGTTTGTTTATTTTCACTACAAAAACTTGATCTTCCATATGACATTTATGTTTATCGAAAAAGTGATGTAAGCAGCACATGAACTTCAAGTCTCAACCATCCAAAAACATCAAGCGAGTGCCATGTATGTATATGTACTAAGGGGCGGTTTAGTTTGTGGTCTAAGGCGCCACAACGTGCCTAACTTTTCTGGCTAAGCTTAGTTCTTCAATTCGAGCGACTAAGGTTAGGCAGCTTGTGGCGCCTTAGGTAGTAAACCATACAGACCCTAAATGACTACACTGCAAGCAATATATTATACAGCTTTACACAAACTGCGTCTGCTTGAAAACTTGATTGAGCCCAGAAAGGACAAACTGCATCTTCATTTTGACATTTCAATCTTCCATCAAATCAACTTTGCTCAAATGTCTAGTTAACAGACCAAAACGGAATAGGAACAAGTAGAAAGTAATATAAGAAGTGAGAAATATGCACGAAACCAAATAACCAATGAAATATACTCACATTGTTGAAGCCTTCAGATAGATGCTCCCCCCAGAGCCACCCCCACCCTTGGTGCCACCGTCTCCACCATCAGCAAGAACTGTTCCATTCATCACAATCTCTTCAGCGAACAACCACACGACACCGCCACCCCCACCACCATAGTCCTTCTCGACGGTAGTGGATCCCCCTTTGCTTCCATAGTTATTTGGGGTCTTCAGTGCAGACCAAGCGTAGGAATCACCACCCCATGAGTCCTCTTGTGCTTGCCCCTTCTTAACGAAGCAGCTGGCGCCACGGCCGCCATGTCCACCGCCATCCCCATACGTCCCAGTGGGTACACCACTGGTCTGGTCCGGCGGGTCACCGCCAAGCGCGGTGGTGTCAATAACAGCGTCCTCGCCGAGTGTGATGTTGGCCGCCGCGAGGGAAACCCACCCGGCCACGACGCGGGACCTGTTCCCGAGGAGGAGATCGCCGGAGAGGTTGGCAGAGACGACGCACCCAGGCCGCTCGCAGGTAACCGCGACGCCATCAAGGATTAGGAGGCTGCCGTTGCCACTGATGAACACCCCACCACCCAGCCTCACCGACTCATGGACCACGCACTGGGTGTCAAGGTCTCCCACGCCGTGGAGGTCCCCCGCGCAGGTCGCCGCCGGGGCCGCCGGTGGCGGCGGCAGAACGGGGGGCGGAGGCGGCGTGTAGTCGTGAAACGTAAGGATCGAATATGCGTCCGCGCCGGCCGCCTCTCCACGATCGAAACCTCCTAGGGTAGGGACTGAGGTCCCCGATGCGACGGGGAGGAGGGCAAGGAGAAGGAGGAAGCCAGTGGCGGGCGAGGGAAATGTGGAAGACCATGGGGTGGGAAGCATCAGAGCTCCAGCGCCGCGGTTTTATGATAAGGACAAGGCAGGGATTAGTGCGGCGGCGGCTGATCGCCTGCGGCGGCGACGGCGAGGTGGGCGGTCGGGGCTCGGGTTTGGTGATGGTTCGACCTCCGCTCCGCTGGGGCTTGTTTGTTTTCCACTCTTCGGTTAACGAATTGGGGATGGCAGCGGCAGCCGGCAGTTTTGCTTTAAGATTTGAGATAATAGGTGGGCCTTTGTTCTGTTGGTGGGACCACCGAGGCAGAGAGACATGCGCACGATGAGGGCGGCGTTTTGATTTATGGAATGGATTAGCTGGAGGAGACTGACTGTTTATGCTAAACTACTAAAGTCTATGTGCTCGTGTGTTGTCCCGATAGTTAAAAATTAGTAGAAAACATAGATACAGAACGACAAATATCACTATGATACACAAAATTCTATTTGAGTCAACGTATGCCTATGCGTTGACGCGGCACACAATTATTCAATAAAATATTAGAGCACAAGAATTGCATAAAAACGAACAACGTATATTATCATTGGCATCAATCTCTACAATAATTTATCCATGAGTATAGATGGATGGTAACACGCTACCGACTTTTCGTGGGGCAGAGAGAAGGGGACTGCTTGAGTCGTTCAACACATTGGATGAGTGACTTATTGAATGTGCTCTCACTATTATAAATCATGTTATATGAGACGGTTACTTTTTAGTTATTAAGAAACTTTTGAAGTGACTAAATTTGATATAGTTACAAAAGGTGTCTCATATTTAAAATAGTTTGTAAACCATCTTAAAAAGAATTATATAAAACATTTTTAAATTTATAACCATCTAAAATACATGGTTGTAAACAAAAGTAACTTTTTGGGGAAGGTGCTTGCAAATCATATGTTTATTTGTCCTTTTTCTTCTTGGCTCAGATCACTTTTTTTAAAAAACAAACTTAGATCACTTTTTTTAGTTATTCATGTTGTCTGCATTTTTTTCTTTTCCGTCTCTCCTAGACAGACCTGAACCTTTTTAGCCTTCATTTAGCCTTTTTATTTCTCAGAAAAACCTTTTTCTTTTCTTTATATAAATAAATATTAACCACATGGGGTTTTCCCTACTATTTTCGCTAAAATATGTGTAAAACATTTCTTTTTTATTTGTTGTATGGAGAAGGGTCATATATAGGTGGTGGCATCCTATGGGCTATGGCATTAGGAGCATGTCTGGACACATACGCACTTCCTAGGTAACAAGGCGTAAGCCTGTAGCTAGGGCCTTGTGATGCCTTGTGCCGTCAGGACTCAGGACCTTGGAGCACACATGAAGACCTAGTCGGCCCCTAAAAACAATGAAGATTCCAGTTTTTCATGTTAGTCAAACAAGGTATTATGGGATCTACATCGACTGATCCAATGAACCAACTATAATCTGCGAACTATAATCGATAGCCAATTTCATGGCATGCAGCAAATAATCAAATTAACCTGAGCATGTCACAGTGATTAACAGGAATATTATTAGGTAAAGAAGAGTGATCAAGGGCATAACTTGTCTAGACTTGAGATCCCAGGTACTTCACCAAATTAGTCTTCGTGTTTCTCGTGACCTCGCTGCTACTCGTAGCAATACATACAAATAGACAAAAAGTACATAAAAATAACATTACACCAAATATGAGAACAAACGACGTAGGAATATTCTACGCGCTGCTAAGAGATCGAAGGTTCGAGAACCACTAAAAACAGAGTTACGATTGAAAAAGATACATTTTTCTAAAGTTCTTAGGCGTTTAAACAATAAAACTACATTTCATGTTGATTAATATAACTTGTGTGAGAAAATATACTACTTACTTTAATAAATTTTATTTTCGGTTTATAACTAAATCATCTTTTAGTCAATTTAAAATGCCACATAAACATATATTAGAAGAGTCAATCTGATAAATAAATATTTAATTATTTTTGAAAACTGAGAGCACCTAGAGGGGGTGAATAGGTGATCCTGTAAAAAAATCAAGTCTAAACAACACAAATTTGATGTATTAAATGTTAGTGTGATTAAAACCAAGGTGATATAAATAGAGGTAGAGAGATAAGAACTCTTCACTTGATTGTTCCTTTAGGATATATATTGAACTTAGGAACAATAGCGCAAGTGAATATGTAAGAACTTTATGGAAAAAACAATCACAATAGAAAGATGCACAAGTGACACGGTGATTTTATCCCGTGTTTCGGCCAATGCCTACTCCACATTGTGGTGACCTCCTTCGGTCAAGGATTGCACTCAATCTCTCTCAAGTGATCCAAATATCAAACTTGAGTACCACGGTTTTCTTCCTTTTCTCAAGTACTCCCTTTGTGAGGAATCTCCACAATTTGGAGTCTCTCACCCTTACACAATTGGTCACAATTAAACCACAAGAGTAAGGGAGGGAATGGAACCACACACACGAGACAAACTTGCAGCGACTCACGCACACAAAACGAGAGAGAGGAGTACAAAGACAACACAGCGGAGTTACATCTCAACACAAGTGCCCAAATCTCAATCTACTAAAGCAAAGGCGTGAATTCGATGTATCGGTGTTGTTGGATGTTCAATGACTGCTTGGTGTTTTGCTCCATGCGCTTAGGGGTCCCTTTTATAGCCCCAAGACATCTAGGAGCCCTTGGAGCTCCATTTGGAAGACACTGGTTGTCTTCTGTTCGTGGGCGCACTGGACAGTCCGATGCACCACCGAACAGTGAACAGTACGCGATTTCCTTCCTTTTCTGACGAAGCCGACTGTTGCAGCCACTGGTCCCCGTGGCACAAAGCTTCCTCGGATTAAGAGTACAATTTTGCACATACTATTATTACCTTTATAATATTTATTTTTCATATACATTTTTCTTTTCTTTTCTAAATTCTAGAATTTCTTTTAAATTCCACTTTGGAATTTTAATATATTACTTGTCACATTAGTATTTTATTTTGCCACAATATGCACACAAAAGAAAATCCCGGCATGATGCATGATTTATTTGGGTGTTCTTTTGTCATTTATTTATTTGTTATATGTGGTGTTCACATGAAATAACAAATATAGATAACAACCATATATATAAAGGAATAAAATTTCTCTTTTTAGACTTTTCTTACAAAGTGAGTATTACAAATCCTATCCCCCTTAACAAGAATCTCGTCCTCGAGATTTAGGAAGGACTAGGGAAAAGATGGGGAAAATATATGCGAAGCTCTTGTTCTCTTTCCCACGTTACTTCATCTTCTCCATGGTGACTCCATTGTATTTTGCACATCTTTATCACCTTATTTCTTGTAATTCGAGTCAATGTGTCAAGAATCTTGACAGGATACTCCATGTAAGTCAAATCACTCTGAACACTGAGTTCTTCCATTGGTAACTGTTCCTCAGGGACACAGAGACACTTCTTAAGTTGAGATACGTGGAACACATTATGCACATCCGATAGATTATTAGGTAACTCGAGTTGGTATGCCATCTCTCCAACTCGCCTAAAGATTCTGAATGGTCCAATAAAGCGAGGGGACAATTTGCCCTTAACTTTAAATCTCCTCATTCCACGAAGTGGTGACACCTTGAGGTACACATAATCTCCTTCCTAAAATTCCAGTGGTCTAGCTCTTTTGCCTGGTTTGAGCTACCCTCAAATTCTCTCGAATGATACAGGCCCTGTTTGGCACAGCTTATTTTCAGCTTCTTCACAAATTTAAGCTGAAGTCCTGCCAAACAGGCAGCTTCTGCAGCAGCTTATCAGTTCAGTTGCTTCTCAAAATGAACTAAAAGCAGCCAACAAGCAGAAGCTGCTTTTTACCAGCTTATCAGATAAGCTGCTTTTTCAACAAGCAGCAGCTGTCCCAAACAGGGCCACAGACTTGTTCTTCTGCTTCTTGATTCAGTTCAGGCCAAAGAACTGTCTTTCTCCAGTCTGATCCCAATATAGAGGAGTCCTGCACTTCCTACCATACAAAGCCTCAAAAGGTGACATCTTCAGACTGGCCTGATAGCTATTATTATATGAGAATTCAACATATGGTAGACTTTTATCCCAACTTCCTCCATGTTGAAGGGCACAAGCTCTCAACATATCTTCCAATACTTTATTAGTCCTTTCAGTCTGTCCATCAGTCTGAGGGTGATAGGCTGTGCTAAAGTTCAACTTAGTATCCATATTCTCATGAAAGCTTCTCCAGAACCTTGAGGTAAATTGTGAACCTCGATCAGACACGATCTTCTTTGGTACTCCATGTAAGCACACAATCCGAGCCATATATAACTCTGCTAGCTGAGAACCTTTATAAGTAGTCTTGACATGAATGAAGTGTGCCACTTTGGTCAGTCTATCCACAATCACCCATATAGCATCATATCCTTTCTGGGTGCGAGGCAATCCAGTAATGAAATCCATACAAATCTCTTCCCACTTCCACTCGGGTATCTTAAGTGGGTGTAGTAGTCCAGCTGGCCTCTGGTGTTCAGCCTTAACTCTTTGGCACACATCGCACATGGCCACATGTGTAGCCACATCTCTCTTCAATCCATACCATGCAGAGGTGTGTGTGCGGGTGCTCACTCACCAACTCCTTGCCGAGCTCGACCACAGCGTCAACTCCCGTAGAACACACACATCGACATGAACCTATTGTTGGACCCCTTGCTAGCGTCATCGTTCTCCTCTGTCGCCCCTTTCATCGTATCGACGGTAGGCTTCTCGCTCTTGATGGCTCATCGACACTGGCGCTAGGAGAGGGAAGACGAGAGCCTTCTCCCTACAACCAACAGCATTGTGTCATCCTCTTACTTTCCCTCCTCCGGTGGTGGTGCTCGCCTTGGATCTAATCTTAGCTAGGGTTCGTGTCTTAGCGCACGATGCAGGGTTGTTACATAGAGCAAGTGCTGCGGGTGGTGAGATGTAGAGCTTGTGGCTGATGCGGAGGCAACGCTTATGATGGATAGATTTTATCTATGCGAGATAAGTTGGACTACAAGTTGATTTTGAAAATGCAATGGTTTTTTCTTTAAAGTGTTTACACAGGACGAGTGTCGAAATTGGTGCTTTATACGAGTAGAAAATAGATATAGCAATGGGAGCCAATCCCCGATTCTTCGTGGGGAATTCTTCCATTGGAGGATGGGGATGGGGAATTTTCGTCCCCATGGGATGTAAACGGGAAAAAATTCTCCCCTTGCGGATAAATGAGGACGAGGACGGGTAAGCATTCCCCATCCCCGCTCCTCACGGGGACCCATTAAACTTGTATGTGACGATGTTTTCATGTGATATTTAATGAAAAAATGAATAATTACCTTGTCAATAGATTACTCATTGTACAAATGTGTTCATTTTGATGTGCATGGGAGTTTTTACATCTAACAATGTGTATAAGTGACAACGTTTTGCATTAATAATAAAGGACATACATCCTAATTATAATTTAAGCGGGGACATGGATCCCTGTTAGGGATTTATCCCCGCGGGGAACAGAGATGGGGAAGAAATGTCCCCCACAGGGAATTTTTTTCATCGTTGGGACGAGGATGGGGAGCTATTCCTCAAAAAGGAATTCCCCGTTACCATACATAGTTTATGTGTGTACTAGTTGAAAGGTGCCTAGAGGGGGTGTTCGTGTTTTGAACTAGCACCAACGAGTAAATTTGTGTATGCGCGTTCCGGATCCGTATGATGTGCTCAGTGGGTGCAGGATTTATACCGCTTCGGGCAAAATGTCCCTACATCCAGTCTTCGGCGACTTGCGCTAACGACACCTTGTTGCTCAATGCTCACAGTAGGGGTTACAAGCAGGCGAGAGAGGGAAGAGTTCCCAAGTCTCTGTGCGTAGTGGATTCTAATGGATTACGTATAGGGTGTTCACTACCTAGCTAAGTCGTGAAGGTATCACCGCTCCGTCATGTGTGTCGTCCTCCTGGCATTTCTCCCTCTAGGCTGTTATTGACCCTCCTATTTGATAGACCAAGGAGGGGATTGGTTACCAGTGGCTTATCGTTGGAGGAGTTACTGTGTTGGGGTAGAACAGAGTGTTTTACCCCTGGTAGAAACGTGTCAGTTGGTAATCGCCTCGGTCGTCTGAGCTCTCTGGTCAGACTCTTTAAGTCTGGTTGCACATGGGCTGTGAAGGACTCAGGCGTCATCATTACTTTTCTTGTGTCGTCTCGACCCCTGGCCTTCGTAGCCTGAGCCTCGGTGCAACTCGTCACGTTGCGGGTCCTGTATTTTGCCAGGGGACTCAGACCTAGGCTTGGTAGGCCATAAGTGAGTTAAAGGCCTACGATCTCATATGTTATGAGTGTGGTTTTGGCCCAGGTTCGCATGTCTTGAGTGAAGGAGGAACGACTCCCTAACCATGGCTTGGTGCCAGACGTATTTATTATGGCCAGTCATTTATGATGGGGCAGTCCCAGACTGGGTGTGGAGTCCACTCGAGTGGCTTCCTCTTAGTTCACCCGACCCCCCTTCTGGCTCCGCCTCGCCCAACCCCCGATTCGGTGCCTCAGGGTTACTCGAGAGTGGGTCCTTCTGGGTCGGACTCTTCCTCCATCCTTCCACTGACTCATGGGCCTCAGGAGCCCAGGGATCTTATCCCCGATAGTAGCCCTCGAGGGAGAGTGTCTCCCCTTGGTGGCTTGCTTGAGTTAGGCGACGCTTGCCTTGAATTTTGGGTCATGTGTCTCATATTTGGGAGATTGGTAAGATTTGTGGGACCCATTTTCTTTCGCTATTCCGGGGAAGAGATCAGGCTTCGTATCGCACCCTTTCCTTGAGAGTGCAGATTGAGCTACATGCTGCTTTGCCTTCTTGCGTCTCCCTTTATAAACGAGAGTTTTTTGGTGTCGTCTTCTTCATTGGCTCTCTCTTGGTAGGAAGAGGGCATTCTCTTTCCTCTATTTTAGTCCTTCATGGATTCGGGCAATCGTTCTACGGACGACCGCTCCCTGGCTCTAAGGCCCTTACGACAACGCCTAGTCGAGTTTGGGCGCGAGCCCTTTAATCATTGCAGCTTTCCTTCTCTCTCTATCTCCTCATGTCACCACTTATTCTTCACACTCATGTCGTCTCTTTAGGGCAGTGATTTCAATGGGAGCTCTGAGGGATCTTGGGACATTTCTTCGTCAAGACTATAGGATTATAGGGAGGCTACGCTAGCGCAAAATAAAATTTTCGACCTCATAAAAACAAGATCTACTGTTGTTATAGGTCATGGAATTGCCACTAGATGCGGCCAGCGGAAGTTGTCTCAATGTAGAAGAATGCGTCGATCAGTGTCGTGCAGTCATCGGCGTCCTTCACGTTCTCGTGTGGTTCATCCTAGTGCTCCGGATGCAACACTCTGAGGTATCCACATGTATTAAGAGGAAGCGCCTCGTACTGAACTGCTAGGTTCGTGACGGCGGCTTGCCGAGGACGAGAGGGGCGCGACTGCTGGTTTGTTGGTAGTGAGTTTGGTTAATTCTAACCACTGCCATCCCTCATTATATAGGCTTTCTGGGAGCTTCTGACTTCGAGGCCCACCAGCAACCCTAAACCCAGTCTAATTTAGATCCTATCCGAGTTAGGCTTCCTTCCCATAAATTGTAACCCTATAGGTTCGCGTACACATAAACATGGCCCGAGTACTCTTGGCCCAATAATTAACAACAGGCACTAGCGAGACATGTCAACTCCTATGCACATGTAAAGATCATATCAGGCGAACCTTGCAACATTATGTACGTGTTGTTCCCTTCGTCTCACGATATTTAGTCTGGCTCTAAGCTAACCTCTCTTTCTCGATACTGTGAATTGGAATCTTTTCAAGGTTAACACTTAACACTAGCAAGGCCATGCATTTCTTGATCCAATCACTCAATGGGGCTGAAAGATATCTCTCTCGAGAAGAGAGAGACAAATTTCATCTTGACTGGCCATGCCTCAAACCATGCTCTCTAACAAACCCAAAACTATCTTTATCAGTACCTAGTTACGGCGTAGCATTTGATAGCCTCTAAGTAGGTCAATTCACATCTTGAGAACATGCGACAATCTCAAGTATAAGGACACCGTATACATGTTGCAAAAAGAGAACTATATTACAATATCTCGCGTTGGGTCTGTCCATCCTCATGTCATACATGCATCCACATTATTAGTTTGACATCTCCATGTCCATAAATTGTGAAACGTAGTCATGAACTAATACATGTGCTAGTCTTCGATTCTGACCAGGGACACCATTTAGAATAACCATACAAGTAAAGAATCTCACAAACAATGCACATAATTGCTAATCAATACAAGGTGTCTTTCATGAATATTCAATTAAGCAATATATATCATGGATACAAAGAAATATGCTCATCTCTATGATTATCTCTAGTGCATATTTCTAACGTGTACACCTTTAGTCGGGGAGACTTTAAGGTACACATGACCTCCCACTTCAAATTATAGGGGTTTTCTCCTCTTATCATGATAGCTCTTTTGTCTAGCCTAGGCGACTTCGAGATTCTTCTTGATGACCCTAACTTTTTCTTCAGTATCAATTACCAAATCAGGCCAAAAGACTTCCCTTTCTCCAGCTTGTGACCAACTTAGCGGGGTTCTACATCTCCTACCATACAAGGTTTCAAAAGGTGCCATCTTCATACTTGCCTGGTAAATGTTGTTATAGGAGAATTCTAGCAGAGAGAGACATTTATCCCAATTTTTATCATAGTGTATCACACAAACTCTCAGCATGTCTTCAATAATTTGATTGACTCTTTTAGTCTGGCCATCTGTCTGCGGATGGTAGGCAAAGCTTCTAATCAGGGTGGAACCAAGTGCTTCATGTAACTGCTCCCAAAATTGAGCATCTCTATATGAGACAATGGTTTTAGGTACCCCATGTAGGCAAACAATGTGATCAATGTATAACAATACATATTTACTGGCAGTAAGTAGTATGCACAGGTAGGAAATGAGCGTCTTTGATTAATCTGTCCACAATAACCCATATAGAGTAATGGTGCTGGGAATTATTGGGCAATCCAACAATAAATTCCATACTTATATCATCCCACTTCCACAATAGTGTAGGTAGTGGTTGCAAGGTACCAACTACCTTTAAGTGACTTGCCTTGATACGTTGATAGGTATCACACTCGAAGACATATTTTGCAATTCCCTCTTCATTCTGGTCAACCAATATAGTGATCAGAGATCTTGATACATCTTATTGCTTCTAGGATCAATTGAGAATTTGGACAAGTGTGCCTCATCCAAAATTTGTTTTCAGAGATCTGAATCCTTGGGAACAACAAGTCGAGCTTAGAACCACATAGTCCATTTTTTGTTTTGGCAAAAACACTTATACTTCTCCTCCTTTTGAGATAGCTTTTCTTTAATTATCTAGACCCCTTGTCACTAAGTTGATCCATGGTGATCTAATCTTGTAAGGTTGTATGTACAGAGATGTGATTCAGAGTGCCTAGGGGAACAATTTCCAGAGTCGATCTACTCAACTCATCACATATGGTGGTGGTACAGGATTCCTAACAATTACATTGAGCTTTGTGAGAGCACCTAGAGGGGGTGAATAAATGAGACTGCAAAACTTGCTTCAAACAACACAAACTTGGTCTAATAAATGATTTAGAGTTAATTAAAACCAAGTTCGGATGAGAAGAGAAGACAGAAGATAACTCTTTACTTGATTGTTCCTTAATATAAGTATTAAGCTAGGAGCAATATCACAAGTGAATATGAGCACTAAGAAAGACATGAGTTGAATAAAGTAAAGTGGACAAGATACATAGCGATTTTTCCCGTGGTTTTGCCAATGCCTACTCCATGTTGAGGTGACCGCCTTTGGTCAAGGGTTGCACTCAACCCCTCTCAAGTGATCCAAAGATCAAACTTGAGTGCCACATATGTCTTCCTTATATCTTGATCCCGTTTTTGAGGGATCCACAAGTTGGAGTCTCTCATGCCTTACACAAATGATCACAATCAAAACCGAAGTAAAGGGAGGGAGTAAGAACACGCACACAAGAGCACAATCACAACAACACACACACACAAGCAAAGAAGAGAGTGCAAGAACAAATCGATAGAGTGACAGCTCCGAAACGCGCTCAAATCTCTCTCAAACACTAGAACATCATGGTTACAGAGTCTTAGATTTGTATAGTGCTCTTAGAATGCTTGGTGTCCTGGTAGAGGCCCCTAGGGGCCTCTTTTATAGCCCCAAGGGGCTAAGGATTCGTTGCTCCTTCCTTTGGAAACTGAAGATTACCTACCCACTCTCTCCTATTTTGTGCAAAATTCCTTTAGCTTCTTTTGACTTGACTTGATATGATTCCTAGCACTTGTACAAACATAGTTAGCAACTAAAACAATTGACAAAGTGATAGAATCGTACATTTTTCTCATCTTTTCAAAAGGATTTGTAACATGTGCAAACTCAAGCCCAAAAAGTGCATTTCTCTACAAGATGTGTTAGAGCCCAAACATAAGTACTAGAAACATTATAGAGGACCTATGCAACATATTAAAAGTGCAAACCTCACACTTATACCATTATACCAAGGTTGCATATTTGTGTCCATGTTTGAGCTCTTTTGGACATGATGTCTTCAATTTGCTCTCTTCTACACCTCTGCTTATGCTCATACAAAGAGTGTTAGTCCAAAGTGGTGTGTTGAGCACTTAATCACCAAAACAACTAGAAATGGCCGAATGTCACATTTCCCTTTCCATCTCCCCCTTTTTGGTGATTTATGCCAACACACCTAAAGCAACTCAAAATACACTAACATAACCAAATATGAACCAACTTTTGCAAAATTGAAGTCAAACTAAATATCGATTGAATAAGTATAGGATTTGGCATGTTTTGATCATTTAGCTACCACTCGTTTTGAATTTTGCAATCAAACTCATTTTTCTCACTTCTAAGTCAAAACTCTTTAGTTTTGCAACTCAAACCATTTTTATAGACTAGTTTTGGTCAAATACCAAAATCTCCCCCTTTTCCCATAAGAAAGATTTCTCCCCCAAAACAGAATAGTTTTGCAATAAGAGAGCTCTTCTTTGCAGTCAAGATGGTTTTAATAAAAAAGACAAGTTTAGAACTCAAACTTTTAAAAACTCTAAGTGATGGTTGGTCCAATTGATTTGGCCTTAATTTCTCCCTCTTTGGCATTAAGCACCAAAACGGAGAAACTAGTGGCCTTTAACCTCATTGCCTCACCAAAAATAGCAAATTAAGAGCAAAAAGGCAATGAAACACTAAGGGCAACTTGGAACAATATACAATGATACCATTATGCAATGGAAGTCTTCTTCTTTGTCCATGTCCACCTTTTCCCTTTCAATCCACCTTTGAGACTACTTCAACACAACTCAAGCAAACATATTAGTTTCAAAGGGTCAATTTGTAGCATATTGTCGTGGTTTCTGGAACCGGGGACAATAAGATTTGTGCTCGGCGGGGCTGTTAGCGCGGACTCACTCTGAATGGTGAGCTACAGGGGGCTCGAGGATGGATCTGAGGCAAGTCGATTATACCGGTTCAGGCCAGAGCCCTAGTCCAGCGTAGTGTTGATCGTGGTATTGCTTGGAACGTGTTACAGCTGGGTGCTTGTGTGAAGTCGTAGAGATATGGGATGATGTTTGTATGGGGGTTGTCTTGCCCTTTTATAGCCCAAGGGTAGACGTTTACAATGAGGATGTCGGCGTTTCGGACCCGCGAGGTCCGTCAACCAACCAGTGAATTTGTTGCTGCGTGCCCCTGCCCAGATGGGTTGATGCAAGATGGAACACAAGAGGGAAATGAGGCTTATGTTATCCTGCACCGGGGTGCTTGTAGTAGGGGTTACAAGCGTCGCGAGAGGGCGAGGGCAAGAGCGAGAGAGAGAGTCCCTGCGTGCGTCCGTCTCTGCCTGTCTCGTCTGCCCCGCCTCCCGCTGTCCACGTGTGTCCACGTGAACGTGTCTGTGTGCCAACGTGAATCTCCACCTCTGTGTGTCAACGTCCCCCTCCCTTTGTGTCAACGTCCCCCCTTCCCTCCCTTTAGGAGGGCCCTGGACATCCCCTTTTATAGATACAAGGAGATGCCCAGCTATACAATGGGGGTGTAGCTATGTGCTAGCGTGGCTGGCGGAGGAGCGCCTTGAGCCCTGTACATGAGCTATCGTGGCCGTTGGAGAAGTGCCTTGAGCCCTGTAGAAGCATAGCTAGCGGTGCGGCATGGATCCTGCTGACTTTTGCTTGCTTCCGTAGGGGGTTTGAGAGCAACCGACGTCATGGGCGCACGCGGGGAACCATCATTACCTATTGCCGGAGTAACCTTAGATGGGACACCGGTCTTGTTCCTTCATAGCCTGAGGCAGGTAGCTAGGAGTAGGGTAATGATGTATCCCCTGTAGTGTAGTCGGTCCGAGGCTGAGGTCGGGCGTGGCGGAGTCTTCTCCTGAGGCCAAGGCCAAGGTCGGGCGAGGATGTGACTCCTCCCGAGGCCGAGGCTGAGGTCGAGGCCTGGGGTCGGGCGAGGCGGAGACCTTCTCCCGAGGCCGAGGCTGAGGCCGAGGCCTGAGGTCGGGCGAGGCGGAGACCTTCTCCCGAGGCTGAGGCTGAGGCCGAGGCCTGAGGTCGGGTGAGGCGGAGCTCCCCGTTGCGCCCGAGGCCAAACTCGTGGGAGATCGTGACTCAGTTTTACCCTGGTGGTTGGCACAGTAGCCGGAGCGGGGCGTATAGTGTTGTTTTCCTGTCAAAACGATCAGTAAAGGGGCGAAGTGACTGCGGTCACTTCGACCTTGCCGACTGAGGCACGCGTGTCAGGATAAGGTGTTAGGCGATCCCCGCATTAAATGCGCATGCGATACGGTCGGTTGGGAGGGCGATCCGGCCGAGGTCGCTGCACGACGAAGTCTGCTCAAGCTGGGCTTCAGGCGAGCTGAGGGTGCGCTCACTGCCTGAGGAGGCCCTCGAGCGAGGCGTGAATCCGCCCGGGACTACTGTTCCCGCCCGAGACCGAGGCTGGGCTCGGATGAGGTCGCGTCCCTTGGTAGACGAGGCCCTGACTTGAACCGCGCTTTATCAGTTGTTTATGGTTTGTTCTGAAGATGTTTTTCGGCCGCGTTTAGGAGTATTGGGGGTACCCCTAATTACGGTACCCGACAGTAGCCCTCGAGCCTCTAAGGGAGTGTGGGCACTCGCTTGGAGGTTCTGGCGGATTTTTGCAAGGGGACTGGCCTCTTCCAGTTATGTTTGGTTCCGAGGGGTGCACGCGAGCGCACCCGTCGGGTGTAGTCCCCGAGGCCTCGGAGGAGTGGTTTGACTCCTCTGAGGTCTTAATTCTTTTTGCGATGCCTCGGTCGGCCTTGTTGTTTCCTCATGCGGCCTGGTCGTAGCCCGGGTGCACGGTCAGGCTCCGAGTTTTCACTCTGGTTTGTTGACGTGGTCAACGGTTCGGCCGTAGCCTGGTGCGAGAGCAGCCCCCGAGCCTCTGCACGGAGCGAGAGGATGATCAAGGACTGTCTCGACTTTTATTGTATGCCCCTTCGTCGCCTTTCCGCAAGGAGGAAGGGGGGGAAGCGCCATGTTACCCTCGGAGGGCACCGAACATGGTGTTTCCAGTGAGTTGCTAGCGGGTGATCCGAGTGGACGCCCGAGCCCCGTTCGATAAGGGTCGGCTAGTGGCCCAGAGGCGCGCTCCAAAAGTACCTGCACGTGATTTGCCGGACCCGGACCCATTCGATTGGGTCCGAGGGCTCGATGCCTCCCTTCGGTGGGATTCCGTTACAAAATCGTTCCCGCTGGTCTCAGAAATATCCTAGGGTACCTCGGGAGCGTAGCCCGAGCCTCAGCCATGTAACGGACGTACCCAGGGTCATCCCTGACTCTGCGTGCTCTGGGCGGCTGTCGAACCCTTCCGGGGGGCCAGCCTTCGAACCCCTAATCAGTAATGGGCTCGGAGCCTGAGTGCTCTGGGGCGGTTGCCGAACCTCAGAGGGCGCAACCTTCGAACCCCTGATCAGTAGGAGGGCTCAGGGCCCGCTTCCTTCGCTGGGAAGGATCCTTTTCGGTCCCTGTGGCAAGAGAGAGAGAGGAAAAGGAAAAGGATATAAATTTAAATAATGTGGCGCACCTTTTTTGACGCGGCCATCATGATGGAGGTGAAGCGGCGCCCGCTTCTCCTGCCGGAGGTGTCGCTTGCCCTGCCAAGGAGTTAATGCGATGGGACGGGCGATTCGTGGGGCGTCTGTTGCGCGTGCACGAGCCGTTCGAGGAACGGAACACGGGCGCGTCGTCTTTACTCCGCGGGAGAGGACTCCCCTGCCGTTTCGGGAGAGGATGCGAGCCTGTAGGTGATTGGACTGCTGCTTCCGCCCGTCAGTTGCTGTAATTACTACTGGCCCGCCTCTGGTCATATCAATCGTCGTGCCTATTGAAGCGTCCCGATCCTTTGGGACTCAAATGTGAAACAATTACTAGTCCCAGGAGGCTAGTAAACACATTCCTTACTTCAAATAGCACAGAGTTTAGATGAATTTATTACAATACCGGGGTACAAGCTTGAGAGAGCCAAATAGAGAAGCGCAGTAGGAAAATACACTAGCCCAAGCCACAGGCAGAACTGGGTGCAGACACAACCCTCTTAATCAAGCATAGCAGAAAAGAAGTCCTCGGCTGCTGAAAAACATAAATACATCTGGGTGAATACACTAGGTATTCCGCAAGCCCACCCCGCTCCCGTAGAGAGAAAGAGACCTATGATATACATGCTCAATTTGGTGGAGTTGTGGTCACTCATCATTTTCTTAGAGAAAGGCAGTTGCTTGAAGGTTTTCCCATGGTCTTAAAAGTAACCAAAAACTCAACCACCATTGAGCTTCCCGCTCCCGTGGCCTTATTTTCTTTTTCAACACCCATTTAATCACACCTTTCCCTTGTCAAGAAACTCAGTGAAAAAGCTCTAATTGCCATACCATACCAGACTCATCCATACCAGTGGACACGGACTATTCGAATAGGTTTCAACTCTACGCAGAGGGGTACACTTTACCCACTAGTCCGGTTTCTGCGATCTCACCGTCGCGAGACCCGAATGCCGGATCTCTTTCCTTACTCGTACGTCCTAACCTTAACGGTTATCCGGAAGGAGTCAGGCCACCACCATGTCCAAACCGGACAAAACTTTCCCCCTCCTTATCCTCCCGGTGCTCCGTAGCCTTCTTAACCCTGGGGTTGGACCGCACGAGTTCGGATTGAGTGACTGCCCACACAGTCTCGAGTGGTTGTACGATAAAGGAGTATAGGTAGTGAAAATGACAAACCGGTCCTTATGTGAGGGGACAATCCTTCTGCTCACGCCTAAACCAGTTGAGCCAACACCTTAGGCCCTCCCCTAAACCAGGGAGTCCCTGATCATCCCACTCCCAGGGTGATGAGGGTGAGTACCCTTCATCGCAAAACTTTTCAAAAAGAGACTTTATTTGGAGGAACACATTGCCCTTCTATCCAAACCACATTTCGTATCCAGAAGGTATATGTTAATGCGGGCCATCTCTCACTCACAATGCAATATTCCCCCATAGTTCCCGGCCTAGGCAGTGGTAGAGAGAGTAGGTAATTTATGCATCAAGGGAAGGGTGGACTTGCCTTCGTTGAAGCTCTCTTGGCACAGAAGATCTACTTCCGGAAGTTCGGGCTCCGACCCTTCTTCCGGAGCTACGGGATCCGGATCTGCGGTTCCCGCTTCTTCTAGGAAACATACAGTAAAACAATACATCAACAGTAGTTCATCAATCATAGTGTGCCATTTTCTAACAACATTATTTTATGTGACCTTGGAAATCCTTTTTGATAATTTTTTGTGCATAAAGTATTGAGAAAACTATTTAAATGGGAAAAAGGGTGGAAAAGAAAAAGGAAAAGAGAATTCCTCTCTCCTGGGCCGGGGGCACGATTTTTGGCCCACCCCGGGCGCGAGCGCGCGCTGAGGCGCTTTTGGCCCAGCAGCGGCCCACGAGCGAGGGGGAAACGGCGCGGCCGCGAGGGTGACAGCGTCGCTTGAGGGCCCACTTGCCAGCGGGAGAGGGGGAAAGAGACGGCGTTGCGGCCAGACGGCGGGCGAACCGGCCGAGCGCGGGGAAAAACCGGCCGCCGGGGAAGCTTGACGGCGGCTTGCGCCGGTGGCCGGTTCCTGGTCCGAGGGAGGGTGTTTTAGCACGGGCGACAGTTGGTGATTCTCATGGTGGGTTCAATTTGGCCAGAGGGGGTCGGAAGGGGGCTGCCCACAGGGAGGGGGCGGAGCTCCGCGGCGGGGATCGCCGCCGGTGGGCTCTGGGTGGGGAACGGGGGCTGGAAGGTGGTGCTTTGGGTTCGTGGCTACGCGAGGGAGCTGCTCGGCTCACTCAATTCCTTGCCGGACCAACAGAGAAGGAGAGGGAGGAGGAGGAAAAGACTCACCGGAGAGGAAGACGACGCCGGCGCTTTGCGAATTGAGCTCGGGGGAGGGGAGGAGAGGGATAGCCGAAGCTGGTGTGAGGAAGAAGGGGCTCGGGGCGAGCTTTTTATAGGCGCGCGGGGAAGGGGGGGCGGTGGAGCTCCCTGACTCCGGCGAGCTTCCCAGTGCCGCCATAAATGGCGCACAGCGCCGCCGAGGGGACGCCACGGCGGGGCGGTACTGGCGAGGACGCTGGTCAAGGGGAGGAGGACGGAGCGGTGCCAAACTTCCCTGTGCGGCAGGATGGCAGAGGGGAGGACGGAGGCGACGACCGGAGGTGACTTCGGCGAGGGGACGACGGACGGACGACGAAGCAACTGACTCGTGGGGCCGCTTGGTCAGAGGGAGCGAGCGTGCGAGAGAGCGGGTGGCTGACGGGTGGGGACGCCTTGTCAGCGAGAGGGAGGGCGGGGTGTGGAGCGACTGTCGCGCGTGCGGAAGCAGGCCGAAGTTGGGCCGAAAGCGGAGGAGTGCGGGCGCGTGGGAAGGGGGGTTGCAGGTGTTGGGCCGAGATTTGGTCCAACAGGGAGAGGAGAGAGTTTTTCCCTTTTTCTTTTTACTTTTCAATTCCCATTTCCCATTTTGCCCCTTTTTCTTTTGAACAAAATATTTTGTGAATACTCTAAGTGTTTAGAAAATAGAATCTAAGTGAGGTGCTTTGTGGTCAAACAAAATGTATGCATATGATGAAAGAAAAACTTAGTGGAGAACTTAGAATTAGAGGATGAAGGGAGGGGAAAAAGGTGGATTAGGGTTTCAAACCTAGATTAGGATTTTTGGGATGCTACAAACCTACCCCACTTAAAGGAATCTCGCCCTCGAGATTCAGACGGGGCTCGAGAAAAGGTAAGGGTATTCCTTCCTCAGAGAGTCCTCACTTTCCCAGGTGGCTTCCTCTTCTCCATCTCTGCTCCACTGAACCTTACAGAGCTTTACTTCTGAATTGCGGGTCCTTCTGACTGCTGAGTCGAGTATCTTCACTGGCTTTTCCCGGTACTGGAGATCTTTTTGAATCTGAATTGTCTCTGCCTCGATACGGGTTTCTGGTACTTTTAGGCATTTGCGGAGTTGAGACACATGGAACACATTGTGAATATCTGACATGGATTCTGGTAGCTCAAGACGGTATGCCACGGGTCCTATTCGGGAAATGACAAGGTAAGGACCGACGAAACGGGGTGCTAGCTTTCCTCTCATCTGGAACCTTTTGACACCACGCATTGGGGAAACCTTGAGATAAACAAAATCTCCTTCCTCAAATCTGAGTTCCCTTCGCCTATTGTCTGTGTAACTCTTCTGTCGACTCTGAGCTTCAAGTAACCTTCTGCGGATCAAAGCAACTTTTTCTTCGGCTTCTTTAACAAAGTTGGGTCCTTCTAGTGTCCTTTCCCCTACATTGGACCACATTAGGGGAGTCTGGCATTTTCTTCCATACAGTGCTTCGAATGGTGACATTTTGATGCTGGCCTGATGGCTGTTGTTGTACGAGAATTCGGCGTACGGCAAACTGGACTCCCAATCTCTATCGAAGGCTAACACGCAGGCTCTGAGTAAATCTTCAAGGACCTTGTTGACTCTTTCGGTTTGACCATCTGACTGGGGGTGATAAGCAGTGCTGAAATCTAGCTTGGTGCCCATTGCTTGCTGAAGGCCCTTCCAAAATTTTGAAGTGAACTGCGTTCCTCTATCTGATACTATCTTCCGTGGAATGCCATGTAGCCTGACTATCTCTTTAAGGTATATTCGGGCAAGGGCTGCTTCTCCAAAAGTGGTATTTACTAGAATGAAATGGGCCACCTTGATGAGACGATCGATTATTACCCATATGGAATCATTTCCTCTTTGTGATCTGGGCAGTCCGGTTACGAAATCCATGCCTATTTCTTCCCACTTCCATTCGGGTATTGGGAGGGGTTGAAGTAGGCCTGCAGGCTTCTGATGTTCGGCCTTTGTTCGCTGACAGGTGTCACATCGGGCCACATACTGTGCTATTTCCCTCTTCATCCCTTTCCACCAATATCTGGCCTTAAGGTCTAGGTACATCTTGGTGGTCCCTGGGTGGATAGAGTAAGCTGAGTTGTGGGCTTCATCGAGCAGGGTTTCTCGTGCTTCTCCCACTGGCACGCACAGGCGGTCCTTGAACCAGAGGGCTCCTTGCTTATCTGTCCTGAGGTCCGGAAGTTGCTCCTTTCGTGCTCTTTCCATAAGCTTGGTTGTTTCTGCGTCCAGGCGTTGGGCCTTGCATATGAGATATTCTAGATTTGGCTTGACTTCCAGGCCACCGTTGTCTCCCAGACATGCATTTAGCTGAGCTGATTCTTTCTTCCAATCTTCCAGAAAGTTTGTTCCTTTAACCCCGAAAGGTTTTCGGCTGAGGGCGTCTGCTACCACGTTGGCCTTTCCGGGGTGGTAGTGGA
The DNA here is from genome assembly GCF_902167145.1 of Zea mays. Lineage (NCBI taxonomy): Eukaryota > Viridiplantae > Streptophyta > Magnoliopsida > Poales > Poaceae > Zea > Zea mays. The sequence goes on from NC_050101.1 coordinate 141,190,092, forward strand.
TTTCGAGGTCATAATCTTTGATTAATTCGAGCCACCTTCTTTGACGGAGGTTGAGGTCCGGTTGCGTGAAGATGTACTTTAGACTCTTGTGATCAGTGAAGATGTGGCATTTGTTCCCAATCAGATAATGCCTCCAAATTTTTAGGGCGTGCACTATGGCTGCCAATTCCAGATCGTGGGTAGGGTAGTTCTGTTCATGCGGCTTGAGTAATCAGGATGCATAAGCAATGACTTTCTCATTTTTCATTAAGACACACCCTATGCCTTGCTTGGAAGCATCACAGAAGATGACAAAATCCTGGTGTATGTCTGGCAGAGTCAGGACTGGTGCAGTTGTAAGTTTCTCCTTGATGATTTGGAAACTTCCTTCACATTTGGGAGTCCATACAAACTTATTGTCCTTTTTGAGAAGTTCGGTCATGGGCTTAGCTATGCTGGAGAATCCCTTGATAAAGCGGCGATAATACCCTGCCATTCCCAGAAAGCTTCGTACTTCACTGACGTTGGATGGTTGCTTCCAATTTGAAACAGCTTCTACCTTAGATGGGTCCACTTCTATCCCTTCTGCAATCAAGATATGCCCTAGGAAGGCTATCTTCTCTAACCAGAACTCACACTTGCTGAGTTTAGCATAAAGTTGATGTGCTCTGAGTCTTCCGAGGACGGTTCGAAGGTGATGCTCATGGTCCTTGCGACTCTTGGAATAGATGAGGATGTCGTCGATTAAAACCACGACAAACTTATCCAATTCTTCCATAAATACCTTATTCATGAGGTTCATGAAAAAGGCGGGTGCGTTGGTTAGTCCAAATGGCATCACTGTGAATTCATATTGCCCGTATCTGGTGACGAATGCAGTTTTCTGAATGTCTGCCTCCTTAATCCTGAGTTGGTGATACCCTGACCTGAGGTCTATCTTGGAGAAGTATTTGGCTCCTTGCAGTTGGTCGAAGAGGTCATCGATCCGAGGGAGAGGGTACTTATTCTTGATTGTAACTTCGTTCAAGGATCGATAATCAATACACATCCTCATACTCCCATCCTTTTTGGTAACGAAAAGAACGGGTGCTCCCCAGGGAGATGAACTGGGACGGACGTACCCTTTTTGTTGTAGTTCTGAGATCTGAAGTTTCAATTCTGCTAGCTCAGTGGGGGCCATGCGATATGGTCTCTTTGCAATGGGCGCAGTGCCGGGAATGAGATCTATATAGAACTCTACTCCTCTTTCCGGTGGCATCCCGGGCAACTCTTATGGAAATACATCTTCAAACTCCTTGATTACAGACATGCTTTCTACTGCCAGATTAAATATCATTGGATCATTTGCGGGCGGTTGGGCTTGACAGGAAACTGCCTTTCCTTGGCGATCTATGAGAAGAACAGTCTTGCTTGCGCAGCTGATAACACCCTTGTGCTTAGCTAGCCAATCCATTCCTAGGATTACATCAATTCCTTGAGATGGCAAGATGGTTAAGTCTGCCAGGAACAATACCCCACTTAAGAGAATTCTGACTTGGGAACACCTGAGTTTGCACAGGAGGTCTGATCCCGGGGTCCGGGTGACCAAAGGGATAGCTAGGGGTGTAGAGGGTATGCCATGCTTCTCCACAAACTTAGCGACTATAAAAGAATGGGATGCTCCCGAATCAAAAAGCACAGAAGCGGGAGTAAATTCAACAAGGAACTCACCGAGCACTACTCCCGGGGCTCGCTGGGCTTCCTGAGCGTTGACGTGGTTGACCCGGGCCCTGCCCTGGTACTGAGTCCTGCTCTGCTGGCTGTTGGAAGGAAGCGCCTTGGAGGTAGGTGCCGATGGAATCTTGGGGCCATTCACCGAGTTGGAGTAGGTTGGTCCTGGTGCCTTCAACTGAGGGCAGTTGTTCTTGAAGTGACTGGGGTCCCCGCAGTGCCAACAGGCGTTTGCTGGCGGCTGGTTGCTTGCAACGGAGGGTGCCTGATGGGAGCTCTGACTCTGCTGACTGTAGCGCGATGGAGAGGGTCCAGATTGCTTATTGAAGCTTGGACCCCTGGGTGGAAGCCCAAAGGGTCGAGCTCTTTGGTGACGTTCTTGCTGTTGCGCTCGGAGGACCTGGAATTTCCTCTTGATGTGCCCTTTTTCCTCCTCTTTTGCTCTTTCCACTTGAATAGCTTTGTTGGAAAGGTGAGAGAAGCTGTGGAAGTCTTGGCTGGCGAGGATGGTCTTAAGCTCGGGGTCTTAACCCTCTCAGAAAACGGGCCATTTTTCTGGCCTCGGTGCTGACATCCTCGGGCGCGTAGCGGGCCAGCTCTGTGAACTTGTGCACATATTCACTGACTGTTCTCCCGCCTTGAGTTAGCTCCCGGAACTCATCCTCCTTGAGTTGAACTATCCCCTGGGGTACGTGGTGCTCACGGAAGGCTGCTTCGAATTCTGCCCATGTAGCATCTCTGACGGCTTCACTGAAAGTGTCCCACCATGCTAAAGCCATTCCTGAAAGCTGATGAGCCGCGAGCTGAACACGCTGATTCTCAGGACAAGCGATGGCTTCCAACTTCCTCTTGATCGTGTGAAGCCAGTCATCTGCATCGAGGGGATTGCTGGACCCCGCGAATGTGGGCGGCTTGAGTCTCAAGAATTCTCCCATCCTGTCCTGGGGCCTTCCGCCGCCTGGGCGCTGGTTTTCCAGACTTCGAGTGAGGACTTCAATGAGTCTGGTTTGATTGGCCAGAACTTGGGCTAGGTCTAGTGGTAGTTCTGGAGGTGCGGGGAGGTGGGTCTCACCCCTTCTCCGCCAGCCTCTCCTTCAGCTCCTAGAGGAAGTCTTGCTCCAATCCCGGAGGCGGTAGGCGTGGTTCTATCCGAAGCCATCTGCCATAGGAAGAGAGTCACTATTATGCACATGCCATTTTTTAACTAGTTATTTTATTCACTACATCAAGCCATTACATTACATAGCATACTGCTACCACAAGCTCATCACACATGAGTGCTACCTAGGGTACCCCCGAACTCTTTCTCTAAAGTGTCCCCAAATTCCTTGAGAAGGTCATCAAGGCTGGCCAGGGACATGTCCTCGGTGTCGGACTGGTTTCTAGGAGGGTTCTCTTCCTTCTGCTCAGTCTGACATCCTTGGCTTTTGGTCTTCTTGCGGATTTTTCTTGCGGGGGCGAGCTTCTTCAGTTTCTTATCGTAGTCCATTTTGAGGGTGCGGTAAGCTTCACGGGTATTGGTCTCTTCGCCTTCAGCTATCGAGAGGCTCTCTTGAAGGGACACTTTTTCTTCTGAAAGTTCCCTGACTTTTTGCTCCAGGCTTTCCACCCGGGAGGTTAGGGAGGTGCAGTGAAGGGCGAGGTCATCATATTGGTTATCAAGGGTGTGAAGGTATCCAGCCATGTAGACAATGGTGGGATCATTCTCACTTCTAAGGTTGGAAATAGTAACATTGCAAACATCAAAATCTTTAGCCTTAGCAATTAGATTTTCATTTTCTACTCTAAGGCTAGCAAGAGAAATGTTCAATTCTTCAATCCTAGCAAGCAAATCATCATTATTATCTCTAGGATTGGGAATTGAAACATTACAAACATGTGAATCAACCTTAGCATTTAAACTAGCATTTTCATTCCTAAGGTTGTCAATCATCTCACGGCAAGTGCTTAGCTCACTAGATAGTTTTTGACATTTTTCTACTTCTAGAGCATAAGCATTTTTAACCTTAACATGTTTTTTATTTTCCTTGATTAGGAAGTCCTCTTGGGAGTCCAAGAGATCATCCTTCTCATGGATGGCACTAATCAGTTCATTTAATTTTTCCTTTTGTTCCATGTTAAGGTTAGCAAAAAGGGTACGCTAATTATCTTCCTCATCACTAACATTATCCTCATCACTAGATGTTTCATATTTAGTGGAGGATCTTGATTTTACCTTCTTTTTGCCGTCCTTTGCCATGAGGCATTTGTGGCCGACGTTGGGGAAGAGGAGACCCTTGGTGACGGCGATGTTGGCGGCGTCCTCGTCGTCGGAGGAGTCGCTAGAGCTTTCGTCGGAGTCCCACTCTCGACAGACATGGGCATCGCCGCCCCTTTTCTTGTAGTACTTCTTCTTTTCTCTCCTCTTGCCCTTCTTGTCGTTATCCCTGTCACTGTCACTTGATAATGGACATTTAGCAATAAAGTGACCGGGCTTACCACACTTGTAGCAAACCTTCTTGGAGCGGGACTTGTAGTCTTTCCCTCTCCTTTGCTTGAGGATTTGGCGGAAGCTCTTGATGACGAGCGCCATTTCCTCATTGTCGAGTTTGGAGGCGTCTATTGGTTGTCGACTTGGTGTAGATTCCTCCTTCTTTTCCTCCGTCGCCTTGAATGCGACGGGTTGAGCTTCAGATGTGGAGGGATCATCAAGCTCGTTGATTTTCCTCGAGCCTTCGATCATGCACTCAAAACTTACAAAATTCCCGATAACTTCCTCGGGGGTCATTTTAGTATATCTAGGATTACCATGAATTAATTGAACTTGAGTGGGGTTAAGGAAAATGAGAGATCTTAAAATAACCTTAACCATTTCGTGGTCGTCCCACTTCTTGCTCCCGAGGTTGCGCACTTGGTTCACCAAGGTCTTGAGCCGGTTGTACATGTTTTGTGGCTCCTCCCCTTTGCGAAGCCGGAACCGACCGAGCTCCCCCTCGATCGTTTCCCGCTTGGTGATCTTTGTGAGCTCATCTCCCTCGTGCGCGGTTTTGAGCACATCCCAAACCTCTTTGGCGCTCTTCAACCCTTGAACTTTGTTATACTCCTCTCTACTTAAAGAGGCGAGGAGTATTGTTGTAGCTTGAGAGTTGAAGTGCACGATTTGAGCCACCTCATCCTCATCATAGTCTTCATCCCCTACGGACGGTACCTGTGCACCAAACTCAACAACATCCCATATACTTTTGTGGAGTGAGGTTAGATGAAATCGCATTAAATCACTCCACCTAGCGTAATCTTCACCATCAAAAGTTGGTGGTTTGCCTAATGGGACGGAAAGTAAAGGTGTATGTTTAGAAATGCGAGGGTAGCGTAGGGGGATCTTACTATACTTCTTGCGCTCTTGGCGCTTAGAAGTGACGGATGCCGCGTCGGAGCCGGAGGTAGATGTTGATGAAGTGTCGGTCTCGTAATAGACCACTTTCCTCATCCTCTTGTGCTTGTCCCCACTCCGATGTGGCTTGTGAGAAGAAGATTTCTCCTTCTTCTCTTTGTGGTGAGAAGAAGATTTCTTCTCCTTCCCTTTGTTGGAGGAGCTTTTCTTCTTCTCCTTCCTCTTAGTGCGGGACTCTTCTGATGAAGTGCTCCTGTGGCTTGTAGTGGGCTTTTCGCCGGTCTCCATCTCCTTCTTGGCGTGATCTCCTGACATCACTTCGAGCGGTTAGGCTCTAATGAAGCACCAGGCTCTGATACCAATTGAAAGTCGCCTAGAGGGGGGGTGAATAGGGCGAAACTGAAATTCTCAAAAATAATCACAACTACAAGCCGGGTTAGCGTTAGAAATATAAACGAGTCCGAGAGAGAGGGAGCAAAACAAATCGCAAGCAAATGATGAGTGTGACACGCGGATTTGTTTTACCGAGGTTCGGTTCTTACGAACCTACTCCCCGTTGAGGAGGCCACAAAGGCCGGGTCTCTTTCAACCCTTCCCTCTCTCAAACGGTCCCACGGACCGAGTGAGCTTCTCTTCTCAAATCACTTGGGAATCAAACTTCCCGCAAGGGCCACCACACAATTGGTGCCTCTTGCCTCAATTACAAGTGAGTGTTTGATCACAAGAAAGAATCAAGAAAGAAGGAAGCAATCCAAGCGCAAGAGCTCGAAAGAACACAAGCAAATCTCTCTCTCTAGTCACTAGAGCGTTGTGTGGAATATGGAGAGGATTTGATCTCTTTGGTGTGTCTAGAATTGAATGCTAGAGCTCTTGTAGTAGTTGGGAAGTGGAAAACTTGGACACAATGAATGGTGGGGTGGTTGGGGTATTTATAGCCCCAACCACCAAAAGTGGTCGTTGGGAGGCTGTCTGTTCGATGGCGCACCGGACAGTCCGGTGCACACCGGACATGTCCGGTGCCCCCGCCACGTCATCACTGCCGTTGGATTCTGACCGTTGGAGCTTCTGACTTGTGGGCCCGCCTGGATGTCCGGTGCACACCGGACATGCACTGTTCCTTGTCCGGTGCGCCAGTATGGGCGCGCCTGACTTCTGCGCGCGCTGCGCATGCATTAATTACGCCTGCAGGTGACCGTTGGCGTGAAGTATCCGTTGCTCCGGAGTTGCACCGGACAGTCCGGTGCACACCGGACATGTCCGGTGAATTATAGCGGACTAGCCGTTGGAGATTCCCGAAGCTGGCGAGTTCCTGAGGCCGCTCTTCCTTGTCGCACCGGTCACTGTCCGGTGTACACCGGACAGTCCGGTGAATTATAGCGCGAGTGCCTCTGGAAATTCCCGAAGGTGGCGAGTTCGAGTTGGAGTCCTCTGGTGCACCGGACATGTCCGGTGGTGCACCGGACAGTCCGGTGTGCCAGACCAGAGGTGCCTTCGGTTGGCCCTTTGCTCTTTTGTTAAACCCAACTCTTGGTCTTTTTATTGGCTAAGTGTGAACCTTTAGCACCTGTATAACTTATACACTAGAACAAACTAGTTAGTCCAATTATTTGTGTTGGGCAATTCAACCACCAAAATTATTTAGGAACTAGGTGTAAGCCTAATTCCCTTTCAGAAGGGCATCCTCCAGCCCTGCGGAGGGGACATCCTCCAGCCATGCAGGGGAAGGCGAACTGCTGCCGCCTGGTCAGGGTGCAGCTGTCCGTCCTCCACCTGGGCGACGGTCGTGCCGTGCGCAGATGGCTGCTGTCGCCGGTGCTGAAGTGGTGGTGGCCGCCGCTGGTGAGGCTTCCCACCGCAGTGGTTGTTGCTTCCGCTGACGAGACCGTTAGTGCCACCTGCGGTCCGGACCTCCGGCTCTTTGGCTTTAATGGTTGGTTCTCGTCCCTCGTGAGGGGACGTGAACGAGGGCCTTTAAGCAGTAGTGTTTGCCCTAAGGCCATCGCTGCTGTTGTCTAGCCGCCCGAGACAGAGGTCGTTGTCGCGCTGCTGGTGCAGTGGTCGCTGGCGAGCCACCTGGAGTTTGTTATCCCGCAAGCCTTCTGGTGTGGAGGTTGTTCATTCCTGTGGGAATGGACCCGGAGTCCCGTTTGTAATGGTACCCTCTTGAGAGCGAGATGTAATAGCTTTAAGTACTAAGACATCTGCTGTAGGTCGGGACAACCGCCGAGGGCGTTGCCGACATCTAAGTCTAGGTACCATTGTTACCCCAAGTACGTGTGTTTGTTCTTTGTGGCTGCTGAGGCCTGGACGTTTGGGTATAAAGCCGTGTTTCTTTCCTCTTGTTTTGAGCATTAGGACTTGTTCGTCAGTAGCAGAATCACTTATCCGAGCATGAGCTACCTTCGCGGAAGGTGACGAGTGAGGTATCCGTATCCCGGAGGCGTAGGAGTCCCTCGGCTTGGTCGGCCTTGCCGTTCAAGGTCTCTCTCGCTCGTCATTAGGATTCCGCTATCGACGCAATCGAAAGGCACAAAAGTCGTTTTAGCAGAAAACTTTTCCGAGGAAAGATTTCAGCGCAGAGGGGGCTTCCTCCTTTCTAGACCCGAGGCGACCGCTCGGGCCGGGACCCTTGCGGAGGGTCTGGCCGTGGTCGTCGGGTCTGCCCAGTCTGCCCGAGCCATGGCCTCACAGCAGCGTGACCGGGCCGAAGGTATGTTTTGCCCGCTCTGTGACTTTGTTTATGTCTCCATTCTTCTTCTTGCGTCTGAAGAATGTTGTCCGGCTGTCTGTAGGGTTCGAGACGGCTCTTAGCGAGTCCGTCAAGAACTGCAAGGCGCTTGCCGAGGCGGCTGAGCAGAAGGAGGCCGACCGTGTGGCCATGTCCGAGGCTATCTCGGCCTTTTGCCAGGCCTTCGGCCTCGACGGCGTCTCCTCGGGTAGCTCCCCCCAGAGTCATCTGTGGGCCTTGGGCGGCCATGTGCGCAACAGACTCCACGGGGCGCTGCACCACAGCGTTAGGCGGGCCTTCGCCTGCTCGCTTCTGTAACGCCCCGAATTTTGCAGTTGAATTTTTTCTTTTCTTTACTCGCCAAAATTCGGGCGTTACCTTTTCCTTTTCTTTTTCCCCTCGCTAAACCTTGACCTTTTTCAAAGTTTAGCGGGATTCGGTTTGGAATTCCCGTATGTATAAAAACCCTAAATACTTTATGTTGTTTGATGCACCATGCCGCCCTTGCATTTTTGGTTGTTTGAAAGTGCAATCGCATTCATCTAAAAGATCGGATTTCGAGAACAAGCGGAAAATCTTTTATCTTTCTTTCTCTCTCTTTCTCTCTCCCCTTTCTCTCTCTCTCCCGCGCCCTGGGCCGACCCCGGCCGGCCCAGCCGCCCCCTGGCGCCCCCCCCTTGGGCCCAATTGGCCCAAGCCGCCCCCCACCCCCTCTATTTTCCCCAATTCTCTCTCCCTCCCTCTCATTTTCTCTCATTTTCTCTCCCTCACCCTAAGCCGCCGCCGCCCCTGCCCCCTACCCTAGGCCGCCGCGCCGCCCCCTGCCGCCGGCCGCCCCTCGCCGTCGATCCCCGCCGGTGAGCCCCCTCCCCCTCCTCCCTCTCCTCCCTCCCCTCTTCTCTCCCCACCCCCGCGCGCCCCCTGGCCGCGCCGGCAGCCGCCCCAGCCCCGCCGTGGCCCCTGGCCGCCGCTGGCCCGCCCCGGCCGCTCCCCTGGCCGCCCTGGCCCGGCCGCTGGCCGCCCCCAGCCGCGCCCCGCCCGGCCGCCAGCCGCCCCTAGCCCGCGCCCCGGCCGCCTGGCCCCCTGGCCGCGCCCCCCTGTCCCGGGCCGGTTCAGCCGGCCTCGGCCCCGGCTCAGCCGCCCCCGGCCCCAGCTCGGCCGCCCCCCGCGCTCGGCCGCCCCAGCTCGGCCGCCTGCCCCCGGGCCGGTTCAACCGCCCCTAGGGCCGGTTCAACCGCCCCCCCCTCTGTTTTTTTTTTATTTTTTTTTATTTTATTTTATTTACTTTCTGTGATCATAATTACTGTATTTTAAGTAGGCTAATCACTGTTCATGCTATGGGAAAATAGGAAGTTTAATTTAAAATTCCGTTATGCTATTGATTCACGTAGTTAATTGTTTACCCTGTGCAATGTTGATCAACTAAAAGTGATTAGGTTTCCATTAGTATATATAAATATATATAACAGAATTATTTTGTTAAAAACCAATTGTGTCATTAGTGCATAAGATTTAACCCCCTGCGAGACCTTTCCCGTTTCTTTCTAACCATAACAAATGCGTTATCGAATGTCATACTTGGTGCATATTCACTTTATTTGTTATCTTGTATGGTGTACTGTTCTTTTGTATTAAATATGCGGATGGATGTATGTATGTTTGCGCTCGCATAGAGAACGATCCGGTCGAAGAGCCCGAGGAATTCGCAGGAGAAGCCCCTGAGCAGCAGTCGGTTGGTGGAGGCAAGTGTCCTTTGACCTATCTCTGTCCTATTCATTATTTAATTCACCTCCCGCATTACACATTTATACCTAAGGATTGACTAGCTTTTGTTATCCGTGTCCTTGTTTACCTATTTGGGTCGGATTATTACTACTTAGTCTGATGCTATTGCTCAACTCTAATCAATGAACATGATGTGATTATCTATGATACGCTGTTTTCCCGTTCTTCTTTATGATCATACTTGTGGTTTTCAAGGGGACTCGAGCGGTTTCTCGAGTGCCTCTCCGTAAGGACCTGTTCTATGGATGACCGCCCGGGAAAACAGTGCAACCATGAGGGTGGAATGGGGTGCCCTTAGCTGAATAATTAGAGGATCCGGGATGTAGTTCACTTAGCCGTCGTGCCGTCAATGGGGCTCGGTGTATGCGGCTCGCTCTGCCAAGTTTGGGTTCGCCCCTTGGGGAGGAGTGCGGTGCATTTAGGAAACCTAACGGGTGGCTACAGCCCCGGGGAATCTTTGTAAAGGCTACGTAGTGAAACCCTGCCTATTCACCTTGGTAGTGTTTAAGGGTTTGATCGGCCCGAGGCAAGAGGGAATCACGGCTTGTGGGTAAAGTGCACAACCTCTACAGAGTGTTATGAAACTGATATATCAGCCGTGCTCACGGTTATGAGCGGCCAAGGGAGCTCCAGAGATTAGTGATACTTGATCAGAGATATTTTGGTACAGGTGGCAATGAGATTGATGGTTCTGGTTATGATTATGGTATTGGTAAGTGGTATTCTTTCCGTTTGGAAAGGATACATTGGGTTAATAACTTGGGTTAATGTTAAAACCTGGCTTTCTACTAGTAAGTAATAACCTGACCAACTAAAAGCAACTGCTTGACTTATCCCCACATAAAGCTAGTCCACTACAGCCAAACAGGATACTTGCTGAGTATGTTGATGTGTACTCACCCTTGCTCTACACACCAAACCCCCCCCCCAGGTTGTCAGCATTGCAACCACTGCTCAGGAGAAGATGAAGCTGTGGAAGGAGACTTCCAGGAGTTCCAAGACTACGACGAGTTCTAGGTGTGGGTTAGCGGCAACCCCCAGTCGGCTGCCTGTGAAGGCCGTGTTATCTACGTTTCGTTTTCGCACTTTGATTTATTGTAAGAACTATATGGACGTCTCAGACGTATGATGTAATCGACTATTTCCCTTATTAATACTATTTTGAGCACTGTGTGATGATGTCCATATTATGTAACTGCTGTGTACGTGAATAACTGATCCTGGCACGTACATGGTTCGCATTCGGTTTGCCTTCTAAAACCGGGTGTGACATAAGTGGTATCAAAGCCGTGCTGACTGTAGGACCGCTAACCTAGAGTAGGATGGTCGTTTTAAGGATTATAGACCTCTGTCCCTGCCTTGACTTTGATATCTCTTCAAAAGTTGGTCATACCGACCAAACCTATGTTCTACTATATATTATACCTTGCTGAAAATCATGTTTTATTCTAATCCTTCATCTATTTATGATTCATTATTTGCTGGTCATATTAATTCTGTTCTCACCCTTTTGCTTGCGATGTCTTTTGTAGATGGCTCGACTTAGACACACTGCACGAAAGTCAGTCATCCCCTTCTTACCCTCCCGCCTTGCTGAGCGTCCGCTTCGCCGTCCTGTGGCCGGACAGTCCAGCCACTTGGAGAGACTACACCACCGCCTGCGTGAGGAGCAGGAGCGTCGACGACAGGAGCAGCAGAGCTCTTCCTTCTCGCTCCACCAGGAGATAGAGTCTGTGAGGAGCTGCTCTCCTGTGCTTCCTCTGGAGGCGCCCCCTGCACCACCACTGGGCGTCCCAGCTTCTGGAGTAGCTGCTGGAGGAGACCCAGACGACGGAGATGGCGACGACAGCTCGAGCCACGACACCGACTTCTCTGCTAACCTTGAGCCGGAAGGATGGGTTGCTCGACCCATCACTCGCGACGCCGCTCGCGGGTGTCACTTCCACGATGCGCTCGACACCCTGCTACGTCGGGCATTTGACCGGCATACTTGGTCCGTCGAGTATCGCTGTGTGGTCTACCAGCACAGTCGCGGGGTCTACCCGGATCGCTGGGAGGCAACTTGCTTGGTGCGCTGCCCGGAGAACAGTCTCCAGGGAGCGGAGGCTTGCTCAGAGCACTATTCTATCTCTGAACGGGACTCAGCTGAGGCAGCCATGCAAGATGCTGCACGGCGTGCGCTTTCGCACTACTGCTCGGTTTTCGGTGGGGCAGCTGACGGTCTTGACCTGAAGTATTACCCCCGCCGTCCATCTGGCAGCACAGGAGGCGTGATTGTCTCACCTGTCGGTGAGGGCAATCCTAGGTTGAGCAGCACAGTCAACCTAGCCGCCGTGCTAAACACGGAGCTGGACCATGCATTAGACGAGCTGAGTAGGGCTCGTGCTGAGATCGCCCTGCTGCGGGCTGAGCGCGCGGAACGTCGTCACCTGGACGGTGGTTCCCCCGCTCCCGTCGGGACTCAGCACCCGTACCGCTCACCTCAGCGTGGACACCAGTCTTATGGCAATCCCGCCTGCAAGACCAAGATAACTCTAGAGCCATAGATCGTTAGAGTTGGACCTTGTAATTAATACGAAATAAATATATACATGGAAGCTTCAGTCTTAGCGTTAGTCTCGGTCTTAGTTAGTTTTAGTTAGACAGGGTAGTTTGCTATATCCTGTGCATTTATGTTTGTCATGATGAACTATGTTTGGTTTGGATCTTTGTAATGATTGTCACCAGAGTGTGGGTATCCCCTGCATTTTGGTTTACCTATTATGTTAATAAAGTTAGTTATATAGTTGGGAAAACCTTTATTCTACTTTCCTCTTTATCTGAGAAGCTGTGTGGTCTGTGTTGGAGATCAGTGAAGATGCTCATCTGTTCAGTGCTGTTGGAGAATTCTATACTCTTTTCTTATGCTGCAAGATTTGCCAGATCAGTTCTGATGTGTGGTTGCGTTCTGCAGATGTCAGAGAACAGGCGCAGAGGAGGAAGGCGTGCTCAGCAGGAGCAAGCCGGTCAGCAAGATGAGGCGCCCCAGCAGCAGCAGCTGCCGCCCCCGCCCCCGATGTCGATTGAGCAGATGTTTCTGATGCAGACTCAGGCAGTTCAAGCCATCGGTCAGACTCTGGCCGCCATTCAGCAGCAGCAGCAGCAGCAGGCTCCACCCCAGCCTCAGATGCCTCAGATGCCTAGAGATAAGCGTGCTGAATTCATGAGAGGTCATCCACCAACGTTCGCTCACTCTTCTGACCCCATGGATGCTGAAGATTGGCTGCGCACTGTGGAGCGAGAGTTGCATACCGCTCAGTGTGATGACAGGGAGAAAGTCTTGTATGGTCCCCGTCTGTTGAGAGGAGCAGCCCAATCATGGTGGGAGTCTTACCTCGCCACCCATGCCAACCCCGACACCATCACCTGGGAAGAGTTCAGAGGTAGCTTTCGTCAGTACCATGTGCCTGCAGGTCTGATGACAGTGAAGAAGGAGGAGTTCCTGGCCCTTAAGCAAGGGTCATCGTCCGTCAGTGAGTATCGGGACAGGTTTCTGCAGTTGTCTCGCTACGCTCCCGAAGATGTCAACACCGACGCCAAGCGACAATACCGTTTTCTGAGAGGCTTGGTTGACCCTCTGCAGTATCAGCTGATGAATCACACCTTCCCGACATTCCAGCACCTGATTGACAGAGCAATCATGACAGAAAGGAAGCGTAAGGAGATGGAGGATCGTAAGCGCAAGATCAGTGGACCCCAGCCTGGAAGCAGCAGCCGACCCCGTTTCTCAGGCAATCAACCTCAGCAGTTCAGGCAGAACCAGCGTCCACCTCAGCAGCATCAGCAGCGTCAGCAGTATCAGCAGTTCCAAAGGCAGTATCCTCAGCATCAGTACCAGAATCGTCAGAGCAATCAGTCAGGAGGAGGTCAGTTTCAGAAGCAGAATCAGCAAGCACCTCGTCTTCCTGCCCCAGCAAATCAGCAGAACAGTCAGGCAGCGCCAGCTCAGGTTGGAAACAGGGCATGTTTCCACTGTGGAGAGCAAGGCCATTGGGTGATGCAATGTCCGAAGAAGGCAGCCCAGCAGCAGTCAGGCCCCAATGCCCCAGCAAAGCAGAATGTGTCTCAGCCTGGAGCAGGCAACCGCTCTCAGCAGCGCTATAATCATGGAAGACTGAACCACTTGGAGGCCGAAGCAGTTCAGGAGACCCCCAACATGATAGTAGGTATGTTCCCAGTCGACTCCCATATTGCAGAAGTGTTATTTGATACTGGAGCAACACATTCTTTCATTACTGCATCATGGGTAGAAGCACATAATCTTCCAATTACTACCATGTCAACCCCTATTCAAATTGACTCAGCTCGTGGTAGAATTCGAGCTGATAGCATTTGTTTAAATGTAAGTGTGGAAATAAGGGGGATAGCGTTTCCCGCCAACCTTATAGTAATGGGTACTCAGGGAATAGATGTCATCCTAGGGATGAATTGGTTAGATAAGTATCAGGCAGTTATCAGTTGTGATAAAAGGACAATCAAGTTGGTGTCCCCACTAGGAGAGGAAGTGGTGACCGAGTTAGTCCCGCCTGAGCCAAAGAAAGGAAGTTGTTATCAGATGGCTGTCGATAGCAGTGAAGCAGACCCAATTGAGAGTATCAAGGTTGTGTCTGAATTCCCAGATGTGTTTCCAAAGGATTTACCGGGTATGCCACCAGAGCGGAAAGTTGAATTTGCTATAGAGCTTCTTCCTGGAACCGCCCCCATCTCTAAGAGAGCTTACAGAATATCTGGACCAGAGTTGGTTGAGCTTAAGAAGCAGATTGATGAGCTGTCAGAGAAAGGTTACATCCGGCCAAGCACCTCGCCTTGGGCCGCCCCTGTCTTGTTTGTGGAGAAGAAAGATGGCACCAAGAGGATGTGTATCGATTATCGAGCTTTGAATGAAGTCACGATCAAGAACAAGTATCCTTTGCCCAGAATAGAAGATCTGTTCGACCAGTTGAGGGGAGCCAGTGTGTTCTCTAAGATTGATCTGAGGTCAGGTTATCATCAGCTCAGGATCCGACCTTCGGACATTCCGAAGACGGCATTCATTTCCAAGTATGGGTTGTATGAGTTCACAGTGATGTCTTTTGGTTTGACCAATGCGCCAGCGTTCTTTATGAACTTGATGAACAGTGTATTCATGGATTACCTTGATAAGTTTGTGGTGGTATTCATTGATGACATTCTAGTTTACTCTCATAGCGAAGAAAAGCATGTAGATCATTTGAGGATGGTATTGCAGAGATTGCGAGAGCACCAGTTGTATGCAAAGTTGAGCAAGTGTGAGTTCTGGATCAGTGAAGTCCTGTTCTTGGGTCACATAATCAACAAAGAAGGATTGGCTGTGGATCCGAAGAAAGTGGCAGACATTCTAAACTGGAAAGCGCCAACGGATGCTCGAGGAATCAAGAGCTTCATTGGAATGGCCGGATATTATCGGCGATTCATTGAAGGGTTTTCGAAGATTGCGAAACCAATGACAGCGTTGCTAGGCAACAAGGTTGAGTTCAAGTGGACCCAGAAATGCCAAGAGGCCTTTGAAGCACTGAAAGAGAAGTTGACAACAGCGCCTGTCCTAGTCTTGCCCGATGTGCACAAGCCCTTCTCGGTGTATTGCGATGCTTGTTACACAGGTTTGGGATGTGTGTTGATGCAAGAGGGAAGAGTTGTGGCTTACTCGTCCCGACAGCTGAAGGTTCATGAGAAGAACTACCCAATCCATGATCTAGAGTTGGCAGCAGTGGTTCACGCACTGAAGACATGGAGGCACTATCTGTATGGACAGAAATGCGATGTTTACACAGACCACAAGAGTCTGAAGTACATATTCACTCAGTCAGAATTGAACATGAGGCAACGAAGATGGTTAGAATTGATCAAAGACTATGAGTTGGAGATTCATTACCATCCAGGAAAAGCGAACGTAGTGGCAGATGCTTTGAGCAGAAAGAGTCAAGTCAATCTGATGGTCGCTCGTCCGATGCCTTATGAGTTGGCCAAAGAGTTTGACAGGTTGAGTCTCGGGTTTCTGAACAATTCGCGAGGAGTCACAGTTGAATTGGAACCTACCTTGGAGCGCGAAATCAAAGAAGCGCAGAAAAATGATGAGAAGATCAGTGAGATTCGGCGATTGATTCTAGATGGCAGAGGCAAAGATTTTCGAGAAGATGCTGAAGGAGTGGTATGGTTCAAAGACCGCTTGTGTGTTCCCAATGTCCAGTCTATTCGGGAGTTGATTCTTAAGGAAGCTCATGAGACAGCTTATTCGATTCACCCTGGCAGTGAGAAGATGTATCAGGATCTGAAGAAGAAATTCTGGTGGTACGGAATGAAAAGAGAAATCGCAGAGCATGTGGCTATGTGCGATAGTTGTCGAAGAATTAAGGCAGAACACCAGAGACCAGCTGGATTGTTGCAACCGTTGCAGATCCCTCAGTGGAAATGGGATGAAATTGGTATGGATTTCATAGTCGGATTGCCTCGCACTCGAACCGGCTACGATTCCATTTGGGTAGTAGTGGACCGTTTGACCAAGTCAGCCCACTTCATACCTGTCAAGACCAACTACAACAGTGCAGTATTGGCAGAATTGTATATGTCTCGGATCGTTTGTCTTCATGGTGTGCCAAAGAAGATAGTGTCAGACAGAGGAACGCAGTTCACCTCTCATTTCTGGCAGCAGTTGCATGAAGCCTTGGGCACGCATCTGAATTTCAGTTCAGCTTATCACCCGCAGACAGATGGTCAGACTGAAAGAACCAATCAAATTCTTGAAGATATGTTGAGAGCCTGTGCGTTGCAAGATCAGTCCGGATGGGACAAGCGATTGCCTTATGCAGAGTTTTCCTATAACAACAGTTACCAGGCCAGTTTGAAGATGTCACCGTTTCAAGCGCTGTATGGAAGGAGTTGCAGAACTCCGTTGCAATGGGATCAGCCTGGAGAGAAGCAGGTGTTTGGGCCAGACATTTTGCTTGAAGCCGAAGAGAACATCAAGATGGTCCGAGAGAATCTGAAGATAGCGCAATCAAGGCAGCGAAGCTATGCAGACACAAGAAGAAGAGAGCTGAGCTTTGAAGTCGGAGACTTTGTCTATCTGAAAGTGTCACCGATCAGAGGAGTCAGAAGATTCGGAGTGAAAGGCAAGCTAGCACCCCGCTACATTGGTCCGTATCAAATTCTCTCAAAGCGTGGAGAAGTGGCTTATCAGCTCAGCCTGCCAGAGAATTTGTCTGCTGTGCATGATGTCTTTCATGTGTCTCAGTTGAAGAAGTGTTTGCGTGTGCCAGAAGAGCAGTTGCCAGTGGAAGGTCTTGAAGTCCAGGAGGACTTGACCTATATTGAGAAGCCAGCTCAGATCCTTGAGGTTGCAGATAGAGTCACCCGAAGGAAGACCGTCAGAATGTGCAAAGTCAGATGGAGTCACCACTCTGAGGAAGAAGCAACCTGGGAGCGTGAAGATGATCTGATGGCCAAGTACCCGGAGCTCTTTGCTAGCCAGCCCTGAATCTCGAGGGCGAGATTCTTTTAAGGGGGATAGGTTTGTAACGCCCCGAATTTTGCAGTTGAATTTTTTCTTTTCTTTACTCGCCAAAATTCGGGCGTTACCTTTTCCTTTTCTTTTTCCCCTCGCTAAACCTTGACCTTTTTCAAAGTTTAGCGGGATTCGGTTTGGAATTCCCGTATGTATAAAAACCCTAAATACTTTATGTTGTTTGATGCACCATGCCGCCCTTGCATTTTTGGTTGTTTGAAAGTGCAATCGCATTCATCTAAAAGATCGGATTTCGAGAACAAGCGGAAAATCTTTTATCTTTCTTTCTCTCTCTTTCTCTCTCCCCTTTCTCTCTCTCTCCCGCGCCCTGGGCCGACCCCGGCCGGCCCAGCCGCCCCCTGGTGCCCCCCCTTGGGCCCAATTGGCCCAAGCCGCCCCCCCCACCCCCTCTATTTTTCCCAATTCTCTCTCCCTCCCTCTCATTTTCTCTCATTTTCTCTCCCTCACCCTAAGCCGCCGCCGCCCCTGCCCCCTACCCTAGGCCGCCGCGCCGCCCCCTGCCGCCGGCCGCCCCTCGCCGTCGATCCCCGCCGGTGAGCCCCCTCCCCCTCCTCCCTCTCCTCCCTCCCCTCTTCTCTCCCCACCCCCGCGCGCCCCCTGGCCGCGCCGGCAGCCGCCCCAGCCCCGCCGTGGCCCCTGGCCGCCGCTGGCCGGCCCTCGGCCGCGCCCAGCCGGCCCCGGCCGCCGCTGGCCCGCCCCGGCCGCTCCCCTGGCCGCCCTGGCCCGGCCGCTGGCCGCCCCCAGCCGCGCCCCGCCCGGCCGCCAGCCGCCCCTAGCCCGCGCCCCGGCCGCCTGGCCCCCTGGCCGCGCCCCCCTGTCCCGGGCCGGTTCAGCCGGCCTCGGCCCCGGCTCAGCCGCCCCCGGCCCCAGCTCGGCCGCCCCCCGCGCTCGGCCGCCCCAGCTCGACCGCCTGCCCCCGGGCCGGTTCAACCGCCCCTAGGGCTGGTTCAACCGCCCCCCCTCTGTTTTTTTTATTTTTTTTATTTTATTTTATTTACTTTCTGTGATCATAATTACTGTATTTTAAGTAGGCTAATCACTGTTCATGCTATGGGAAAATAGGAAGTTTAATTTAAAATTCCGTTATGCTATTGATTCACGTAGTTAATTGTTTACCCTGTGCAATGTTGATCAACTAAAAGTGATTAGGTTTCCATTAGTATATATAAATATATATAACAGAATTATTTTGTTAAAAACCAATTGTGTCATTAGTGCATAAGATTTAACCCCCTGCGAGACCTTTCCCGTTTCTTTCTAACCATAACAAATGTGTTATCGAATGTCATACTTGGTGCATATTCACTTTATTTGTTATCTTGTATGGTGTACTGTTCTTTTGTATTAAATATGTGGATGGATGTATGTATGTTTGCGCTCGCATAGAGAACGATCCGGTCGAAGAGCCCGAGGAATTCGCAGGAGAAGCCCCTGAGCAGCAGTCGGTTGGTGGAGGCAAGTGTCCTTTGACCTATCTCTGTCCTATTCATTATTTAATTCACCTCCCGCATTACACATTTATACCTAAGGATTGACTAGCTTTTGTTATCCGTGTCCTTGTTTACCTATTTGGGTCGGATTATTACTACTTAGTCTGATGCTATTGCTCAACTCTAATCAATGAACATGATGTGATTATCTATGATACGCTGTTTTCCCGTTCTTCTTTATGATCATACTTGTGGTTTTCAAGGGGACTCGAGCGGTTTCTCGAGTGCCTCTCCGTAAGGACCTGTTCTATGGATGACCGCCCGGGAAAACAGTGCAACCATGAGGGTGGAATGGGGTGCCCTTAGCTGAATAATTAGAGGATCCGGGATGTAGTTCACTTAGCCGTCGTGCCGTCAATGGGGCTCGGTGTATGCGGCTCGCTCTGCCAAGTTTGGGTTCGCCCCTTGGGGAGGAGTGCGGTGCATTTAGGAAACCTAACGGGTGGCTACAGCCCCGGGGAATCTTTGTAAAGGCTACGTAGTGAAACCCTGCCTATTCACCTTGGTAGTGTTTAAGGGTTTGATCGGCCCGAGGCAAGAGGGAATCACGGCTTGTGGGTAAAGTGCACAACCTCTGCAGAGTGTTATGAAACTGATATATCAGCCGTGCTCACGGTTATGAGCGGCCAAGGGAGCTCCAGAGATTAGTGATACTTGATCAGAGATATTTTGGTACAGGTGGCAATGAGATTGATGGTTCTGGTTATGATTATGGTATTGGTAAGTGGTATTCTTTCCGTTTGGAAAGGATACATTGGGTTAATAACTTGGGTTAATGTTAAAACCTGGCTTTCTACTAGTAAGTAATAACCTGACCAACTAAAAGCAACTGCTTGACTTATCCCCACATAAAGCTAGTCCACTACAGCCAAACAGGATACTTGCTGAGTATGTTGATGTGTACTCACCCTTGCTCTACACACCAAACCCCCCCCCCCCCAGGTTGTCAGCATTGCAACCACTGCTCAGGAGAAGATGAAGCTGTGGAAGGAGACTTCCAGGAGTTCCAAGACTACGACGAGTTCTAGGTGTGGGTTAGCGGCAACCCCCAGTCGGCTGCCTGTGAAGGCCGTGTTATCTACGTTTCGTTTTCGCACTTTGATTTATTGTAAGAACTATATGGACGTCTCAGACGTATGATGTAATCGACTATTTCCCTTATTAATACTATTTTGAGCACTGTGTGATGATGTCCATATTATGTAACTGCTGTGTACGTGAATAACTGATCCTGGCACGTACATGGTTCGCATTCGGTTTGCCTTCTAAAACCGGGTGTGACAGCTTCCCACTACGACGTTGATCTGGAGCGGGTTAGCGAGGGGTACTGCTTACCCGACGAAGAGGAGGCTGCCTTAGCCGAGGTCTAGAGGCTTGACGCGGCTTCGAGGGCCCGAGTGCGGCGCTGGCTTCCTCCTTTGAGGTGGAGATCCTTCTGCCCGTGTCGCCGTCCGAGGCCGGGCCAGATTCTGCCGAGGGTGGAAATGACGCCGAGCGTGCTCCTCCTCCCCCTGCCGATGTTTGAGCCTGCAGGAACAGTTTCTAAGTATGCGTATGTTTTTCGTGGCTGCTGAGGCCTAAACATTTTAATGTCGGATTATAAAGTTGTGTTTTCTTTCCTCTCGTTTCGAGCGTTAAGACTTGTTCGGTAGCAGAATCCCTTGTCCGAGCGTGAGCTACTTTTCGTGGAAGGTGATGAGTGAGGTATCCGTATCCTGGAGGTGTAGGAGTCCCTCGGCTCAGTCGGTCTTGCCGCTTACGTGTTCTCTCGTCGTTTTTAGGATTCCGTTATCGATATAGTCGAAAAGCACGAAAGTCGTTTTGGTAGAAAAGTTTCCGAGCGTTAGGACTTGTTCGGTAGCAGAATCGCTTATCCGAGCGTGAGCTACTTTTGGCGGAAGGTGATGAGTGAGTTATCCGTATCCCGTAGGCGTAGGATTCCCTCGGCTTGGTCAGCCTTGCCGTTCAAGGTCTCTCTCGCTCGTCTTTAGGATTCTGTTATCGACGCAGTTGAAAAGCACGAAAGACGTTCTAGTAAAAGACTTTTCCGAGGAAAATTTTGACGCAGAGGGGGTTCCCCCCTTCTAGCCCCCAAGGGAGGGTCGGGCTTTACCGAGGCAAGGCTGATCCTTCCTTGATGGTTAGACTTTATTTATGCATGTAAAGAAAAGCGAGATACATGAACGACTTGAAACATTTTAAGGGTAAAAGCGACGTAGCTGTTGGATGTTCCAAGCGTTGTTGTAGACCTCGCCTTGATCGTTGGCCAGCTTGTATGTCCCGGGCTTCAAAATCTTGGCGATGATGAAGGGCCCTTCCCAGGGAGGAGTAAGCTTGTGGCGCCCTCGGGCGTCTTGTCGCAGCCAAAGTACCAAGTCTCCCACTTGGAAGCCTAGGGGCCGAACCCTTCGGGCGTGGTAGCGTCACAGAGACTGCTGATACCGCGCCGAGTGTAGTAAGGCCACGTCTCGAGCCTCTTCCAGCTGGTCCAACGAATCTTCTCGGCTAGTCTGGTTGCTTTGGTCGTCGTTAGCCTTTGTCATCGGGGAACCGTATTCCAAGTCTGTGGGTAAGATGGCCTCGACCCCATAGACTAGGAAAAACGGCGAGAAACCCGTGGCCCGGCTCGGTGTCGTCCTCAGACTCCAAACCACCGAGGGTAGTTCTTTTATCCACCGCTTGCCGAACCTGTTGAGGTCGTTGTAGATCCTCGGCTTTAGTCCTTGTAAGATCATACTGTTGGCGCGCTCCACCTGCCCATTTGTCATTGGGTGAGCCACGGCGGCCCAGTCCACACGGATGTGGTGGCCTTCGCAGAAGTCCAGGAAATTCTTCCCAGTGAACTGTGTGCCATTGTCGGTGATGATGGAGTTTGTGACCCCAAAGTGATGGATGATATTTGTGAAGAACGCCACTGCCTGCTCGGACCCGATGCTGGTTAAGGGTCGAACCTCGATCCACTTGGAGAATTTGTCGATGGCAACCAGCAGGTGCTTGAAGCCCCCAGGTGCCTTCTGCAAGGGACCGACGAGGTCCAGACCCCATACGGCAAACGACCAAGTGATGGGTATTGTTTGCAGGGTCTGAGCGGGCAGGTGCGTCTGTCTCGCGTAGAATTGACACCCTCGACAGGAGCGTACAATCCTAGTGGCGTCGGCCACCGCGGTCGGCCAGTAGAAACCTTGTCGGAAAGCGTTTCCAACGAGGGTCCGAGGTGCTGCATGGTGACCGCAAGCCCCCGAGTGTATTTCTTGTAACAGCTCTTGTCCTTGGGTGATAGATATGCATCGTTGGAGAATGCCTGAGGGGCTGCGGTGGTACAACTCTTTTTCATCACCCAGTAAAACGAACGACTTGGCGCGCCGAGCTAGTCGCCGAGCTTTGGCCTTGTCGAGGGGCAGCTCTCCTCGGAGGAGATATTGCAGGTACGAGGTCTGCCAGTTTTGGTTTGGCGCAACCCTATTCCCCTCTCCCTCGATGCGCAAGGCCTCACCCTCGGCGGCCGAGGGTACCTCGGGCTGGGCCGAGATCTCGTCAGGTTCGGGCGCGTCGTCGAGTTTCACGGATGGTTGATATATGTCCCTGGAGAAGACATCCGAGGGAACCATCGTTCGCCCCAAGGCTATTTTAGCCAGCTCATCCGCGGTTTCGTTGTACCGTCGAACAACATGGTTGAGTTCGAGCTCGTGGAACTTATCTTCCAAGTGCCGAACTTCGTCTCAATAGGCCTCCATTTTTTGATCGCGGCAGTGAGAGTTTTTCATGACTTGGTCAATGACGAGCTGCGAGTCGCCCCGAGCGTCGAGGCGCCAAACCCCTAGCTCGACGGCGATGCGCAGTCCATTAACCAAGGCCTCGTACTCGGCCACATTGTTCGATGCTGGAAAATGGAGGCGCAGTACATAGCGCACATGTTTCCCGAGGGGTGAGATGAAGAGCAAGCCAGCACTTGCTCCTGTTTTCATCAGCGACCCATCGAAGTACATGGTCAAAAGTTCGGCCTGGATTGGAGCTGTCGGCAATTGGGTGTCGACCCATTCAGCGAGGAAGTCTGCAAAGACATGAGATTTTATGGCCTTCCGAGGGGCAAATGAAATTGTTTCGCCCATGAGTTCCACCGCCCATTTTGCTATCCTACCCGAGGCCTCTCGGCACTGGATGATCTCCCCCAGGGGGAAGGATGACACCACAGTCACCGGATGAGACTCGAAGTAGTGTCGCAATTTTCGTCGTGTCAGAATTACTGCGTACAGTAGCTTCTGGATTTGCGGGTAGCGGATCTTGGTCTCGGATAGTACCTCACTGATGAAGTAGACTTGCCTCTGGACGAGCAGTGCATGCCCTTTTTCTCGTCTCTCGACTACAATCGTGGCGCTGACCACCTGAGTGGTTGCGGCTACGTAAATCAAGAGGGCTTCTCCCGCAGCGGGGGCACCAAGATGGGCGCATTAGTAAGGAGCGCCTTTAAGTTTCCGAGGGCTTTCTCGGCCTCGTGGGTCCAAGTGAAGCGCTCGGCCTTCCTTAAGAGGCGGTACAAGGGTAATCCTTTCTCGCCCAGGCGCGAGATAAAGCGGCTCAGAGCCGCAAGGCATCCCATGACCTTTTGTACTCCTTTTAAGTCCTTTATGGGTCCCATGTTGGTGATGACCGCGATTTTCTCTGGGTTGGCCTCGATGCCTCTTTTGGAGACGATGAACCCCAGGAGCATGCCTCGGGGGACTCCGAAGACACACTTCTCGGGATTGAGCTTAACGCCTTTTGCGCGCAGGCACCCGAAAGTTACTTCGAGGTCGGAGAGGAGATCAGAGGCTTTCTTGTCTTGACAATGATGTCATGGACGTAAGCCTCGACCGTTCTGCCGATGTGCTCTCTGAACACATGGTTCATGCACCTTTGGTAGGTTGCACCTGCATTCCTCAAGCCAAATGGCATAGTAGTATAACAATACATGCCAAAAGGTTTGGTGATTAACCTGAATAGGCGTCGAGGAATGATAGGGTTTCGCACCCAGCAGTGGAGTCCACAATTTGATCGATGCGAGGCAGGGGTAGGAAACTTTTGAACATGCCTTGTTTAAACCAGTGTAGTCTACGCACATCCTCCATTTCCCACCTTTTTTCTTTACAAGCACAGGGTTGGCTAGCCATTCTGGATGGAATACCTCTTTGATGAACCCTGCAGCCATCAGCTTGTGGACCTCCTCGCCTATGGCCCTGCGCTTTTCTTCATCAAAACGGCGCAGGTGCTGCTTCACGGGTCGGGCTCCAGCTCGGATATCCAGCGAGTGCTCGGCGACATCCCTCGGTATGTCTGGCATGTCCGAGGGACTCCACGCAAAAATTTCGACATTTGCGCGGAGAAAGTCGACGAGCACTGCTTCCTATTTGGGGTCGAGCTCGGAGCCGATCCGAACTTTCTTGCCCGCGTCGTTGCTGGGGTCGAGGGCGACGGACTTGACCGCCTCGGCCGGTTCGAAGTTGCCGGCGTGGCGCTTCGCATCAGGCGCCTCCTTGGAGAGGCAATCCAGGTCGGTGATGAGGGCCTCGGACTTAGCGATGGCCTCAGCGTACTCCACGCATTCCACGTTGCATTCGTAAGCGTGGCGGTACGTGGATCCGATGGTGATGGTTCCGTTGGGGCCTGGCATCTTGAGCTTGAGGTACGTGTAGTTGGGGACAACCATGAACTTGGCGTAGCACGGTCTTCCCAGCACCACATGGTAGGTCCCTCGGAACTCGACCACCTTAAATGCGAGGGTTTCCTTTCGGAAGTTGGAGGGAGTTCCGAAGCAGACGGGCAAGTCAAGTTGCCCAAGGGGCAGGACACGCTTACTGGGGATGATCCCGTGAAAAGGCGCTGCACCGGCCCGGATCATGGACAGATCGATCCCCAAGAGCCCTAGGGTCTCAGCGTAGATGATGTTGAGGCTACTGCCTCCGTCCATTAGGACCTTGGTGAGCCTAGCATTGCCGATGACAGGGTCGACAACGAGCGGGTACCTTCCCGGGCTCGGCACGCAGTCGGGGTGGTCGCCTTGGTCAAAGGTGATGGGCTTGTCAGACCAGTCTAGGTAGACCGGCGCCGCTACCTTCACCGAGCAGACCTCCCGGCGCTCCTGCTTGCGGTGCCGAGCCGAGGCGTTCGCCACCTGCCCACCGTAGATCATGGAGCAGTTGTGGACCTCCGGGGACTCCTCATCCTTGTCGCTCCCCTTCTTGTTGTTGCATTGGTCCTTGCCACCTTCTACCGAGGGTCCAGCCTTGATGAAGTAACGCTGGAGCATGTCGCACTCCTCAAGGGTGTGCTTGACGGGACCCCTGTGATAGGGGCACGACTCCTTGAGCATCTTGTCAAATGTGTTGACTCCTCCAGGAGGCTTCCGGGGTTCCTGTGCTCGGCGACAGCGACAAGATCCGCGTCAGCAGCGTCGCGCTTTGCTTGCGCCTTCTTCTTGGCCTTCTTCTTCGAGCCACGCTGGACGGACGCCTCGGGGGCGTCTTCCTTCGGTCTTCCCTGAGGCTGCTTGTCCTTTCGGAAGATGGCTTCGACCGCCTCCTGACCAGAGGCAAACTTGGTGGCGATGTCCATCAATTCGCTCGCCTTGGTGGGAGTCTTGCGCCCCAGTTTGCTCACCAGGTCCCGGCACGTGGTGCCGACGAGGAACGCCCCGATGACGTCCGAGTCGGTGATGTTGGGCAGCTCGGTGCGCTGCCTGGAAAACCGTCGGATGTACTCTAGCAGGGATTCCCCTGGCTGCTGGCGACAGCTTCGAAGATCCCATGAGTTCCCAGGGCGCAAGTACGTACCTTGGAAGTTTCCCGCGAAGGCCTTGACCAGGTCGTCCCAGTCGGAGATCTGCGCAGGAGGCAGGTGCTCCAGCCATGCCCGGGCAGCATCGAAGAGGAAGAGGGGGAGGTTGCGGATAGTGAGGTTGTCGTCGTCCGTCCCTCCCAACTGGCATGCCAGCCGGTAATCCGCAAGCCACAACTCCGGCCTTATCTCCCCTGAGTACTTGGTGATGGTAGTCGGGGGTCGGAACCGGGCCGAGAACAACGCCCGTCGTATGGCCTAGCTGAAGACTCGCGGACCTAGCGGTTCGGGCGAGGGGCTCCGATCCTCCTCACTGTCGTAGTGTCCCCCGCGCCTGGGGTGGTAGCCTCGGTGCACCCTTTCCTCGAGGCAGGCTCGACGGTCGCGGCGGTGTGGCTCGTTGTCGAGGCGATCCGGGGCCGCGGGCGTCTCGTCCCGTGTGCACTCGGTGCGGACCGAGGCCTCTCGTATGCGTCGGGAGGGCGTTGCGCAATGCTCCGAGGGGCACCCTTGCCTTCGGGAGGCAGAGCTCTCGGCTCGTCGGACTGCGACATCTTCCAGGAGATCCTTGAGTTCGCCCTGGATGCGCCGCCCCTCGGTGGTAGATGGCTCCGGCATCGTTCAAAGCAGCATCGCTGCTACAGCTAGATTCTGGCCGACCCCGCTGAAGGCCGGGGGCATCCCTGCCCCGGTACCGTCAACGATACGGCGCTGGACGTCCCGGGCCCGATGACGCGCTCCTCCGGCGAGTGCTCAGCCTGCCCATTCCTGCTCGATGTTTTGTCAGAGCTGCACAAGCCACCCCGCTTCTTCGTCGAGCCTGGCCTGCATCTTGCGGAATTGCTCGAGCTGTGTGTCCTGACCCCCCGCAGGGGCTGGGACCACAGCTAGCTCCTGCGGGATGTCAACGCGAGACGCAGGCACAGGGGCGTTGTTATCTTCCGGCATGCCGAGGTGGTTGTCTTCGCCGTGATCCCCCTGATCGATGTGGAAACACTCGCGACTTGGGTCGTAACCCTCGTCGCCAAGGTTGTGGTCATCGTCAGTGCAGCCGAAGAGGCAGTAGTCACATGCGGACATGAAGTCTCGCACGACATTGGGATCACGGAGCCCGGAAAAATCCCAACCGAAGTCGGAGTTGTCCTCATCCTCGGAACCCGCGGGTCCGTAGGTTGAGACGGCCGTCAGTCGGTCCTAGGTTGACCACATATGGTACCCTGGTAGGTTAGGATATGCCCTCGCGAATGCGCTCACAGAAGCGGGATCGCTTTGTGGATCGAAGCTGAATCTAAAAGGGACAGGGCGGAAAACGGACGGTACCTTTTGGTCGATGGACGGTGGTGAAGTCGCGTCGGGGACGGAATGCACCGTCATCTCAGGTACGAGGCTAACGCCCAGCAAGTCCTTCGCGAGGGTGCTGGCGTCATCAGTCCGCTCGGGGTTGGCACGTTGCGGGGAAGCGATACCCGTTGTTGTCTCAGGTGCGAGGACAACACTCGACATGTCCCCCGCAGGGGTGCCGGTGTCGTCGACTCGCTCTGGTCCGACAGCCGACGAGGTGTCGCCTTCTGCCTGGCCACTGTTGCCCTGTCTCTTCCTCCTCCGGCGAGGAGGGTGGCGGGGCAAACCCGGGTGTTCCTCTTCTACCACGGTGGGAAGTCATCGTCGAGTTCACCGACGCCGGGCGAACCGACGACCGCCGTTACTGTCGCGCTGCGAGGGGAGGAGTACCATGTCGTAGCTGCTGTCGCAGGACATGAACTCGAGACTCTCGAAGCGGAGCACCGTCCCCGGCTGAAGAGGCTGCTGAAGGCTACCCATCTGGAACTCAACGGGAAAGTATTCGTAAACACGCAGCGAGCCACTACCTGGCGCGCCAACTGTTGGCATTTCGGACCCACGAGGTCCGTCAACCAACCCGTGAATTTGTTGCTGCGTGGCCCTGCCCAGATGGGTTGATGCAAGATGGAACACAAGAGGGAAATGAGGCTTATGTTATCCTGCACCGGGGTGCTCGTAGTAGGGGTTACAAGCGTCGCGAGAGAGCGAGGGCGAGAGCGAGAGAGAGTCCCTGCGTGCGTCCGTCTCTGCCTGTCTCATCTGCCCCGCCTCCCGCTGTCCACGTGTGTCCACGTGAACGTGTCTGTGTGCCAACGTGAATCTCCACCTCTATGTGTCAACGTCCCCCCATGGCCCCATCCCTCCCTTTAGGAGGGCCCTGGACATCCTCTTTTATAGATACAAGGAGATGCCCAGCTGTACAATGGGGGTGTAGCTATGTGCTAGCGTGGCTAGCGGAGGAGCGCCTTGAGCCCTGTACACGAGCTAACGTGGCCATCGGAAAGTGCCTTGAGCCCTGTAGAAGCATAGTTGGCGGTGCGGCATGGATCCTGCTGACGTTTGCTTGCTTCCGTAGGGGGTTTGAGAGCAACCGACGTCATGGGCGCACGCGGGGAACCATCATTACCTATTGTCGGAGTAACCTTAGATGGGACACCGGTCTTGTTCCTTCATAGCCTGAGGCAGTTAGCTAGGAGTAGGGTAATGATGTATCCCCTATAGCGTAGTCGGTCCGAGGCTGAGGTCGGGCGAGGCGGAGTCTTCTCCTGAGGCCGAGGCCGAGGTCGGGCGAGGATGTGACTCCTCCCGAGGCCGAGGCTGAGGTCGAGGCCTGGGGTCGGGCGAGGTGGAGACCTTCTCCCGAGCCCGAGGCCTGAGGTCAGGCGAGGCGGAGACCTTCTCCCGAGGCCGAGGTTGAGGCCGAGGCCTGAGGTCGGGCGAGGCGGAGCTCCCCGTTGCGCCCGAGGCCGAACTCGTGGGAGATCGTGACTCAGTTTTACCCTGGTGGTTGGCACAATAGCCGGAGCGGGGCGTACAGTGCTGTTTTCCTGTCAGAACGGTCATTAAAGGGGCGAAGTGACTGCGGTCACTTCGACCTTGCCGACTGAGGCACGTGTGTCAGGATTAGGTGTCAGGCGATCCCCGCATTAAATGCGCATGCGATACGGTCGGTTGGGAGGGCGATCCGGCCAAGGTTGCTGCACGACGAAGTCTGCTCAAGCTGGGCTTCAGGCGAGCCGAGGGTGCGCTCACTGCCTGAGGAGGCCCTTGGGCGAGGCGTGAATCCGCCCGGGACTACTGTTCCTGCCCGAGGCCGAGGCTAGGCTCGGATGAGGTCGCGTCCCTTGGTAGACGAGGCCCTGACTTGAACCGCACTTTATCAGTTGTTTATGGTTTGTTCTGAAGATGTTTTCCGGCCGCGTTTAGGAGTATTGGGGGTACCCCTAATTACGGTACCCGACAGAGGACTAGTATTCTACTGGGGTGGAGTTCGGCCTTCCGCTTCTGGGCCTCGTACCTCTATGGAGTCATCTACCAAGGCGTGCGCCGCCGTACCCTTGGTATGACATCGCATCGTGTCCGCCTTCCTGTAGCAACTTTGATTTAGACATGGCAGTGCCTGGCAGGTTCTGTTGAGTGAGCTCAAGGAGTGGTTTAGGGATGTATTCAGTACAACTTCATCTTTCGTCATCCCCCTAGCATCATCTTTCATCATACGTAGACACACACGTGGTATGGTATATTTCCCTGTCCCCTCCAGTATATAGGTCACTGTAGAGACCCTGATGTTGAGGTTTCTATGACAGGGGTCATCCGATCCCATGGGTCAGCATGGATATGTATCTGTTGTCGTATTTGAGAGAGACCCCTCACTGCCACTTCTACATTTCGAGCGTGGCTCGATGATGTCCCATCGTGTCAGCGTGGCTTGATAGTACCAGGTCGACTCCCCCTAAGAGCCAGTTGTCTTATTATCGGGTCGCTCGGTGGGCCAGTTGGTTGGCAATCTCGCCTCGCCGGGTTGGTCAGCGGGTAATTTGGTCGACAGCCTTGCCTTGCTGTGTTGCTTGACGGGCGGGTTGCTCGACAGCCTCGCCTCGCTGGGTTGCTCCGTGGACATTTGTTTAGTGGGCCGGTCGACTTGGCAGGCCGTCCCTGGGTGGCCTTTTGGGCCTTCCAACTGAACAGCCTGGCAGGCAGGTCGTTTTTGGGAGGTCTTCAGGCCTTCTTTGGGTACCCTATTCCTAGGTTCCCAACAGCAGCCCCTGGGCATTTGTGTAACTCCTTGGAGTTGCACAAAGGCTTTCCTTGTGTGGTTTGTCTCCTAGTGTGAGCGCAAGCGCATCTGTGTAATGTAGCACCCGAGCCCCCGAGTAATCCATGTGTATTGCTTGGGGGTTTATATAGTATAAGGGGCGGACCCCTTCTTGTGATGGTTTGTCACACACCGGACGTGAGTCCATTTGTTTCTATAACACCCTGTCCACTCCCGGACCGATGATACTTACTCCTGATAGCTCTCTAGGATCATATATTATCCGCACAGACCAACACGAGTCTTTTGTGCGCATTTTGTCCTCACTCATGCACACCCGAGAAAACTTCCCGGTCGGTCACCCATCCCAAATTGCTCCAAGCCAAGCATGCTTAACTTGGAGGTTCTTTCGAGATAGCCTTTCGAAAAAGAAGATGCACCTTGTTGATATGAGTAATCTATTAATTCTACTAAGCCTTAGGCTAGGATATCACAATCCCCCGGGGCTAGGATACCACAATAACCTTGTGGACTAATGGTTTCCGAGTGTTTGTGTTTTGAAGTTCCTAGGATGCAAAGTGGATTATACCGAGACCCTGAGGATGCAACACCTCAAAAGAAAACCTAAAAGACTCTTAGAAGACCTACAAATATTCAGCATAAGTCCAAGACATAAGATCAAAAGAAGCCCAAGCAAAACTCTGAAGGAATCCAAAGATGGGCTGACAGCTGGTGCACCGGTGGCTCACCGAACAGTCTGGTAGTGCACCAGACTGTGCGCACAGAGAGCTTAACAGAATGGCTCTCTAGCAGTTGGCCCACCAAAGTTGGTCCGTTGTGCACCAGACTGAGTCCAATGGTCGGCAATGGTTACTTTCCAATGGCTCTCTAGGCATCGGACCGGGTCCCTATACATGGAACCGTCTACAGTGCTGACAGGGTGCAACAACTAGCTGACATGGAGGCCAGACCGGATGGTCCGGTGCGCCCGCAGACAGAACTTTGCAGCTTTAATCCGATGGCTAGTTTTGAGTGGGGGTCTATTTATACCCACTTGGGCGGCCATATGATTGTGTGGGAGCTCAAGAAACATATCAAGCAAGTCCATAGACATTTTCAAGTGCTCCAACACCCAAGTGCTTAATAGAAAACACTTAGTGATTAGCGTAGGCGCTTTGCGAGGTTCTTATGTTAGTTAGACTACTATTGCACTTGCTCTAGGTGAATCCTATTTAGTTGAGTGAGTTTAGAAAAACCCACAAGACCCCTCTACTCCTGCGTGAGCCATTGTACTTGTACCGAGTGGGGCGAGAGTCTTGCGAGACCGTATCAACCGTGTTTGTGATATGGCTGCCACCATGTACTAGAGGGAATGAGGCCTGCGACGTTTTGATCGGAAGCTCATAGTGGAAATGAAGGGGAGCGTCCGAGAGGAGGCTAGAAGTAGAGCACCACTTGCGCGTGGAGAAGGCCCACGACTATCTATAGATTTACTCGTCCGTGATGCTTGGCTCTCGTATGGGCTACCCTTTGCGTAGGGGCACAACGAGGATTAATTTGGACCTTGCGCGGTTCTGGATACCTCGGTGAAAGTACCAGTGTCGTATTAGGGTTTTGTGAACTACTAAATTATTTAATAAAGCATAATATATCCATACCAACGCACGTACCATTAACTAGTCTCTATCTCTACTATTATAAATCATTAGTTTCGACAGTCGTCTTGCGTCATATTTTTTTATAGAAAACCCTTCTATTTATTCTAAATCAGTCCGTAGTCGTCACGGAACACTGTCGTAGACCAACGTGACACCGCATCCCACACATGTAAATCCTCTGGCCATGTCTTCCACGTGTAATAGAAGCAACAAACCTTCGCACCGTCAGTGACCTAACAAGAAAATTTGCCATGGCTATCGAATAAGCCTTATCGTCTCCAACAAACAACAGATAAAATCCTGCTAGTGGGCATAGGGATGGCAACAGGTTTAAGACCCACGAGTAGAGGTTTTTCAATCCCGCATCCTCAGGTTTAATATTAAACCTGCACCCGTTACCTGCGACAGGTACAATATGCTATTCATACCCGCGATCTGCAGGTGCCACAAACCCAAGGGGCACATAATTATACACACACATATATATCATGTATATATATCATATACATATACAAACATGTATGTATATATATATAATTACATATATATAGACACACACAAATACATATATATATATATAGACACACACACATATACACATATATATATCCATTGCGGGTACGCGGTTTCGCGGGCACAGATATAACATTTTCATACCCACGAGAAAAAACCCCATCAGGTTGAGAATCAAATCCGCACCCGCACCCGTGGATACAAACTCACACCTAAACCCGCACCCTACAAGATTTTTACCTGTGGGCACACGGGTAAAATGTGCCCATTGCCATCCCTAAGAGAACACGCCACGCTAGTTGCCGACATGCCTCACACCCCTCCTGTCGTGGGATTTTAGTTACCATCGGTCGCTTCGTCCCTAGAGATAGGCATGTAGGTAGGCTGTGGCAATGGTGTTGGGCTCGCCCTTGAAGTGCCTGATGTAGCGTGCGACCAAGCGACAGCTGGAGAAGGCCTAGCTGTCCGCTGCTCGCCCGTCGAGCTGGTGGCCGCGCACGAGAGGTTGTGGCCTGTCGAGGTCCCCATCGTCGCAGGGGCGGTGGATGTGCTTCTCCGCGCCTAGGACTGCGGTGGTGGGGAGTGGTGGTGAGGACGACACAGAGGAGTGCGACCTATTCGACGAAGAGTGGGTCTGGGCCAACTGCGGGTACATGTTCTACCACTCCAGGGACTGCCCGTTCCTCGACGTCGGCTTCTGCTGCGCCGAGAATGGACGCCCCAACGTGTCCTACACCAAGTGGCACTGGAAGCCGTCGTGCTGCCATCTCCACATGTTCATTTCCTTGCTTTGATTGGCTTCTACCTTCCTCCTCTGCCATCTTTAAGATCTAGAGATATACTACCATCTTCGTGCATTTGGGGGGGGGGGGTTCAGCTCTATTATGTGCTCTTATTAACTAATCTGTTGTTCTTTTGTTTCAAGTGGTCACACACAGAGATTTCACAAGCTTTTTGTGCCATTTCAGATGTTGATGAGTGTCGGGACAAGGCTACTTACCCTTATGCCAGGATATGCAAAAATATAGTGGGGACTATAATTGTTCATGCTCATCGGGAAAAAGTTTGATCAATGACATTTGCAAAAAAAAACATAAGTCAATTTTGGATGGTGCCAGTCGTTGATACGCCTCGAAGAAGTTTGCGTACACTCTACGTTCATCATACCTCTCTAATGGATCTGCATTTTTATTTGTATATAGTTATTAAAGTTGGGGTAAGCTATATAACCATTTTATAGAAATTTGTATATGGTTACTATATACATCACTAGCATCTTGATTCGTGATCAGATGAATGTAGTCTTCGCTATTTGCCTTTAATACCCATCCATGATGAGGCCTTGTTATGGGGCCTTTACTGGGGCTGCTGCTCTTAGGAGTGTTTGGCAGTAGTTTGATTTTTTGTTTTTAGTTTTGGGTACGTTTCCTCCTTCTCTTTCTCTTTTTCCCCTTTCTCGGGTGCCTTCTGGGCACCTTGTATTGGTTTTTAGATCTTTTTCTGTCTTTTTAATATAATGATGCGTAGTTCTTCCGCGTGTTCGAGAAAAAAATGCTTTATCAAATTATCATTATTTGCCTTAAGAACTATCTATCGATTGTAATATGCTTTTGTTGTCTTGCTTTCGCGATAGAAGTTTTTGGCATCATGTGTGATGGGCACAAATATACATGTATTGAATGCTAGAAATAATTATGCCGAGGAAGGTTTAGAGGCTATGGATGTGGCTGTTGCCCATGCTTCCAGGCAAACTTCTTTTCCTCATAAAGACAACTACGCTACCAAAACAATCACCTTTCACAACCTACTACTTGTTTTGGTTAGATTTCTGCAAATCATTAAACATTTACCATTTTCTTTTTGAATAAGTTAAATCAGAACATACTTCTTGTCTTGTATATTCTAACTGCACTACTAGAATCAAAGATTCTATGTCCTCACAAAAGAATTATAATTGGTGTATTACTTTTAAAATCCACATATTGTATATCAACATTTGAGTGGGCTTAGGGTTGGGTGGGAAAAGGCTCTTCACTATTTAATAGAACATTTTTCAGGTGGCACTAAAATTGGAAAGCAAGCAACCCAACCAGTTATTTTGCTGACCGATGAAATCGATTTTCTTTTGACAAGAAACCAGTAGGTAATAAGGCTTATAGGTTTTATACCAAGGATATATGTTTGATATTGTAATTTGTTTTCCTATCATTTGACACTGGTATTTTTATCAGGTGTTGTATAACATTCTTGATTAGCCTACGATTTGGATTTTGCCCTACCTCTGCATGCTCGACCTCTCTAGCAATTGCCTCCAGGATCCCTCGCGGTAGGGCTAGACCACACCCTGCTAAGGGTTCCTTTAGAACGCATGAATTTCACATGAATGATATAGAAATTCCACAGGAATTAGTTCAAAAACACAGAAAAACACATGATTCGGGAATTTATTCTTTGATCCAAAGGAGACCTAAATATTTTTGTTCTGTCCTTACTCAATCAAACACTGATCACTCAATCAAATCCGTGCGCAGCGCGCCGTCAGGGGCAACCGGTGGTGGGTAGTCGTGCTGGTGTAGACGAGCGGGTAGTGGGCCAACATGGTCCGCACGTGGGGCTAGGTGTGGACGAGTAGCGTCAGTCGTAGCGTCGGCCAGTGCCTGTCGTTTTGTGTCATCACTGGCGACAGCCGCGTCCTTGTGCTCGATGACACCATGCACGCGAGTTTGGGTGGGCCTTTGGCCAGAGCTTAGAGGGCAAGGGCCATTTCTGATTCGTGATAACAGAGTTAGAGAATACGTCCCTCCTAGAATATGGATATCACACTCCGCTACAACTATTGGCTACTGCCCATGATATTGCTGTTCATAGTTCGAACATGACATTGTTGTTTCGGTTCGGAGTCTAGACTTCAGAAACACAAAATGATTTATCTGGTTTTGATGATTGAGCGGCGTAATTGGTGGGCGATTTTATTGGCTGATTGAATCTGATTCTATATGTTGAAACCGACAAGATTCGGTAAATACATATGCAACCGCGTGACATGACGATGAGCTGACCATCAAATCAGTTGATTAATTAGTAATGCACATCTCCTACATCCACGTATTTATATCTTTATATAACCTATCAGTTTAAACTTTACAAAATACACTCAACCAAATTTGCCCCATACTCAACCTCTACTAAATTTACTAAACAAATTGCACCCACATATAACACTGAAATCAACGATTCAGTTCGCTAGCTCTCTATTACTCACTCGATGCAACTGTCAATGTTACTAGAATATGGAGCGCCCTTACGGGCGCCCTATCCAAATAACTGGGTGTTCTAGAAGAATTTAATTAACTATTTTTCATAATAGACTTGAGCAGGAATAAACAATAGGCATAAATTCAAAGCTAATAAATGCACCTTTAAGTGATGAAGAATGCATGAGAGACAACTTTGAATAAGTATTTTGGGATCTAAAAACATAAAGATATATAGTTTTTTGGGATCTAAAGATATAAAGATATATAGTTGTACCAGGTACATAGCTACTATCAGGTTGATTCTCATATGGCCATAAACCAAACGTCTTCCCTACAAAGGACCAAACACTTCTTGACATTGCAACACCTTTTGGAATCTTCGAAATTCCCTAGAGCCTGAGGTATGGTAAGGAAACCCAGAGATTCTAGTTGGAGATCTAACACCAAGTATTGGATCCCTAAGATATTCTTACTCATGTTACTATGCTCATCACGGTACTACAAACTTGATGCTTCAGTTGTCTGAGAAGCAAAAATAGCACTATAGCAGTACCATCATGGGTTTTGAAACCCAAAAAATCTTGATATTGCAAGACTTTTGTGGAATCAGGTAGATCCCGCAAAATCTAAAGAAACGCTTCCATTTGCAAAAAAATAGCACAGGAGGAAAAAATGGTGATATAGGAGAGGAACAGCACCGAGGGAGAGAGAGGGAGAGGGGAGGGCTGCAGCCCGCCCGCAACTGGTCCCGAAGCGGCGAAGCAAGGCGGAGCCGGAGCCGTCACCGGCGAGCTCGACTATTACTGCTTCAAAGATGGAATCTCCCACAAAACCGTTTAATAGCTAGCAGCAACAAGTGTAGCGGAGGAAAACAATTTGCATTGAATATAGTTATGTGCAAGACGTTGCACAACAAAAAGACCTTTCACCATGGTAACAAGTTTGCATTTGTTACAGACAAATAGACAATCTTGTCCCAGCATAGCCTCTTGATCCTTCTACAGAAATAAAAATTGTCTGTGAGGAAATACAATGTACTACAAATCCTCCATATTCATCACGAATTGTCAATATATTTCTGAGTGAATAGTACGAATAATCTCGTTTTACTACAAGATTAAGAGGTACCGGCGGAAAGAACCGAAACATAGATTACCCCTTAAACCTGCTAGACCAACATTTTATGATCTTTGTTGAATCTTGGATTTGTAAAACCAGGACATATAAATCTAGAGCAAGATCTTTAATTTTTTGAAGCAACACTGAATCCTAACTTTGCCTCTTGGACCTTGTAATATGTCTCATATTTCCAAGATTTTTGCAGCATTAAGTTTAGAAAACATAGACAGAAATGACAAGTGCTCAGGATAAGCAATATGGGGACATAAAAAAACTTCAAGTCTGAAGATGATCAGATCATCTAAGCATTGCAATTAACCTGTGTGCGTTGTGTAGGCTGGCAGCTGGCATCACGCGCACAATTATTCCACACTAATTCAATGTCGGGTAAGTTGGAGTTTGCAGAACACATTTTTCCCCATCCCAAACATGTATCATCTTCTTGTCCTCTTCAAGCTGTGACTATTTGTTTATCAGCCTTTTTTCTCATCTTGGTTGGACAGCCGAGAAGCAATAGCCTGCATGTTTACATGAAAACTATGGAGGTCTACTACAGGATCGTCCGTTGGGACTTGAATTTTACACAAAAAAACATAACAGTTCCGCGTTTTCAGCAGCTCGCCGAGATCTCCTCGTGTTTTTCCAGGATAATAAGGCATTGGTAACATAGGAAGAAAATAGTAAAGACAATAGAGAGGTCAATATTGAGGTGAGATGAAGTCTTTATATTGACTATTACAAGTTCTTTGTTTTTTATCCTGAACAATTGGTAAAAGGATTCAGCCATGTAATCGTCTCACTGCACTCTACGCTCTGGATGCCATTGTAAGCATATTTGTGGATGTTTGCATGACAGATGGAAGAGTCTATCGATGAGAACTGCAATAGGTCGAATACAAGTCAAGCAGTACATCTTCTAAGCCTGAACTAACGTAACTTGATGACTTGTGAATAACTTCTACAAGGCAAGCTCAGACAACTGATGTTAACTCCATAATAAAAGGTCAAATGTTAAGACGTGAGCAAAATTTACCAATCTAACTGCAATTAAGATGATAAAAATGACCAATACATAACACCCACCATGATCTAATACCCCAAAGGCACAAGTAACTGGTGATCTCAATTCTCAACCCGCATTCCCCATGTGCGCACATCTATTCCACAAACAAATACCTCATTAATGTTAGTATTTAAAAAATAAGAGAGATCTACAAACTGTAGCTGAAACAGAAAACTGGAATTTGGTGAGAGACAATAAATCATTTCAATAGAACAAAACTAAGTTAAGATAATTGTAGAAATGGTTGATATTTTCAGACAAGAAACATTCGAAGCAAAGAGAGATTTGTTACCTTGCATTGCACATCAATACCATTGCTCTTGTACTCAACACAGAGGCATCTTGAGAATGGGTCAACATAACTGGAAAATACAGATAGCTATATTTTTATTGTGCTCTTAGTAAGTTCAACAGAATGTGTGCTTCTGCCTAATTACAACTAATTTTCCATAAAAGAATTACACCTTATAGACTCAAGGCCTCACAACACACGCACACTCACCCCTATGAAAGAATCATGCTCACATTTTTCAGCTAAATATGTAATGCATAACACAAAAATGCACACACAAATAGGTCTTACACGGCAATATACCATCGTTTATGGATTTTTAACTCTTCATGTAATATTAGATCACAGGATAATACAACCCAACTATTCCGTGAGGATGCATAATAGTTCCTATCTTTAGAAGATCTCTTAAGCAAGAAGGAAAAGTAAAACTTACTAATTATGTCATGGCAGCACAACAACCTATCCTGAGGGCGCATAATACCATAAGTAGATGATATAAAGTGTTTATTAACATACCAATGGGCAAACATAATGACAATAGACCTGATGGCCAGATTACATAAAGGTTTGGATATAGGAGCTTAGCACACGATATACCTAATTTACTAATTTAGGTGTCCCATAATTTAAGCAAAAAATTTAAAGTGACTCGCAAATCTAGAGCACAATGCAAATTCACCTACATCATATATATTAGTGTGGCAAGTTACCTAGCTAGATGTATTTTCTATGTTAACATAATGCGGGCAAGGAGTAACAGGCATGCCACGAGTACTCCTTTTTTGAGGAGTACTTAGGTTTAGGACCACTTAGTCTCCTCAGAAATTCATCACTATATAAAGAGCTATGTTTGTAATCCTATGTGACTTATCCGCTAATTTATGTGATATGCAAAGTAGGCACAAAGATCACGACAACATTTTGCAGTAAGCTTTTTAACAGGTATGAGTACCAATAAAGTAGTCAAGTGATCAGAAGATGCCACTTATCTTAAACATCATCAGAATCCAGAAAGGGGCAATAATGCATAGACTTCAACCTCTTAGTGCTTAAAGATAGCACAGTGGGACAGGTAGCATTTTTTGTTTGTGTGAAAAAAAACTTTCAACATATTCCATATTGTTAGAAACAGTGCATCTGCACAAGTGTCCTTGCAGTCTAATGTGCTAGAAGTAGTACATACGAACAGGTAGTATTTTAATTTATGAGAAAGCTGAAATTGCTAGGACAATAAATCCTTTTGCACACCATCTACAAAATTACAGGAAGTAGGCAGATCAAGCAGGTCCTATAAAAGAATAAATAACTAATACCTTGTTCAAAGAATTTGGCAATTGGTTGCTTCAGTCCATTGCTCTGCTCTCTGGGTTGCGAACCTCGAGTCTAGGACACCAATGAATCTAAACCAGGAAATTTTTTTGGGTCCATCTCCTTTATCAAGACTTCTTGTCTGATGTGACCAAATAAGAATGAAGAGAAAACAAACCGACTATGTTAGGGTAGCATGTTCAAGTCAGAAACAAAAATGAGTTATAAAAAGAAATAGCAGATTCCCAGGGGCAAAATCCTTGACAATGATAGTATCAATTACCTCATCAACTTCCATACTCATATGCAATAACTGACTTCTCAAAACACCTATTTCTTCTTCAAGATTCTCTTTCTCGCTACCTTCAACATCTAGCATTTTCTAATAGAGTTTTATTATCTGATTTGTAGCTTTAGCCTACAAGATGAGCGATGGAGGCCCCTTTTCTACCAGGCCACCTTGGATTCCGCCAGTTGCCGAGGGTGCATAAAATCTGAGGCATTGCAGATTTTGTACATGTACAAATCCACGTATGTGTATGTAGAAGTTCTCGTTCACAGTAAACAATTTAGATTGCAGTCTGATGTGGACCATCTTCACACCGGGGAAGCAACCAAGTGCAAGATCTTGATTTATGATTGAGTAGGTTGCAGATATAGTGGCAATACTGAAAAAATATAAAATGGAAAATACATACCAGTACTCATATTCTGAATCTGAACCCTAGTGCCACCTAATGCATATAGAACTACAGAAACCACAAAACCATAAGTGACATCCTAAAACAATCAGATTTAGTAAAAAACAATGTAATGGTTAGCATCATAAAAAAGTGACGATGAGTAACAGATACAACAGGCATAAGGATTCCATCTCCAATTGATGTACAAGTACCATCTAAATCAAGAATAAGAAGAATGTTTCTCTTATATGCATGTGATTCCATCCATCCCTCTATTAAGAATGTTCAGAAGCAAGTTATCTATGATTTGACAGTAGCTCATGATGCACAGAAGCATCTCCCGTGGTGCTTTGAAAGAATTAATCGTCTACGACTCTTTCACTGCAAGCTAGAGTAGACATGTGCGGATAAAGAATGTTCAGTCAGTATGAGCTTTGGCTATAATACTGGAATGATTTATATGATGTGATTTTTTGAAAATCTAAATTTTGGATATTACATGATTAAAACCAACAACTTCTTGAATATATACAGTACAATGAGAACATAATTGATAACAGAAAAAAATAGAGTTGAATACTTGGCAATCGACACCCTTTTGAATACTAAAGGTAGAAAATTTATCCAAGTAACACTATTTTGGGGGGCTACATTTCAATCAAACATACAATACGGTCCATACACAGAAGGGATGGTGTTGTCCCCTTTTACTGTTGGGACTACACTGGGGAGAGGATGGATGGGCAGGCATCGCCCGATTGTTAAGACCTACAAAAAATCCACAGAAAAGGTGAGGAAGGCGCCAGCGACGACCACCACGAGCAAGAACCAGTGTAGAAGACCTTACCTGACTTGTGGGCGACGACGACATCCCATCCCAGTGGGTCACCTTTGGGCATCGGTGTCCCTCTCCACGTGGTGGCTGTCGTCACCGTCAGCCGCCTCTGCCTGTGCAGCGGTAAAAATCATCGTCACGGCGAGCAGAGCATCGTGCACCCGAACCGCAGCTTCCTCACCCGCCATCGTCTCCACCTTCTGCCTCGGCTTCCACGTCCGCCACATCATTGCCGCGGGGCACAAGATTGAGTTGGTGCGCCAGATCGAGACCGCTGCCATGAAGCCCACAGTCAGGGCCACGAGAGGCGCCCCATTCACACCACAATCGAGGTCGCCGCATGCGAGCTGGAGGGTGGTTGTGCAGCCACGCCCGAGGAGGGGAAGCAACTACCACATCTGTGTCATGGATAAGGGAGGTGGAGGCATCGGGGAGGGAGGGGCTCCAAGTGAAGGTTGGGAGATTTCAGGTAGGAAGAAGAGTGTGCCTTATGTGCTTGGGAAGACTGGTGAAAGGGGGAAAGGTACAGTGCTGAAGGATGACGAGCGCCGCCATTTTTCTGAGGTACAAGTTGTACCCGGCGGCGGCCATCGCGTTGGGGTCTCCCACGCCGGTGAACCTAGCGAGACCTCCTTCGCCCACCGGCCGGCTCCCAAGTGAGCTCTCGAATCTCTTGTGGCCTCCATGGCCAGAGCATCGTGGCATAAGTGGTGGGGAACAGGAGAGCAGGGATGGAGGCAGGGCTGCGAGTTCTTGGCCAGGGTTGGGAGCAGCCGAAGACCGGTGGACGCGACCGAGGTTCAAAAGCAAATTGGAGAAAGACCTCGGGTCCGAAACACCGCGCACGCGTCGGTGCGCTCGCGCCACCGTACGCGGGAAGTGTGGAGAGGGCTTCAAAACGGGTCAGATTTTAATAGAAAAGATTTGGATGATTGGATCACTCTCGCTGTCTCGCTGTCCCTTCTCTCGGGGACCGTATAATTCCCGCGAACAGATCCCACGGGTGCTAAACCCAAGCATACATCTAACCGTCCATGAAACCTGGCATCAAACCAGCGGCTCAGACTGTCTTCAGCGGTTCCCCCTAAATTTCTCCCCCTATATCCCACTCACGTGCCACGTCAGCATTCTCTCTCCCCCTATATCTCCACGCTCTACAGCGGTTCCCTCTATATCAATCCTCTATACCCCACAACAACAATATTATATACTTTCATCATCAACTAACTCAACTACCATCCAATAAAAATTTTATTTTAATTTCTTATTTCAACAGTTCGCGTGCGCAACATGGACCAAAATTAATTAACAAACTTCATAATTCGTATTAATACGTTAGTATAAATACGGTCGAAATTTTTTTGTAAAAAAAAATTCGCATTCTTCTCGTACACGACACTAGTGGCTTCCACCACACGACTGGCTTCTACGGCAAGCCACGATCCTCTGGCTTCCTTCGCACACCGAAGCCATGAATAAATATGCTACCCCTGCGGCCATGCTCCACTCGACTCCACAGTCGTCTCTTCTGTATCATCCGCCATTCCATCCGAAGTACGTAGTACGTAGTCTTAGTTGAGGTCGTCATGGACTCTTTGCGAAGCCTAGTGTTATCTTCGTCATCCGATGATTCGGACGATGAGATCGATGACTTGTTGCTTTGGCATCATGTCGACCACCTTGTACTCGGAGACACGAGCACGCGTCGTAGGCGCTCCTCATTGCCTCGCCGTGTTATCCATAGGGACCACGCTGCTGGAGAGAATCTCATCAAGCACCACTACTTCGGACCAAATCCAGTGTATCCATCCCATGTATTTCGTCGAAGGTACGTTTCCTAAGTCATGTTTTGACTTGGATTTGGAGCTTCATATTCTTATTTGTTTGCGTTGTTCTCGATTTTAGGTTTCGGATGCAACGTCCTTTGTTTCTACGTATCCTTTGTGCCGTTCAACGAGAAGACGATTACTTCACAGTTAGGTGTGATGCAACTGGTTTAGCAGGTCTTGGTCCATTGCAAAAAGTTTGTGCTGCTTTGCGTATCCTTGCGTACGGGTTACCGAGCGATGCGGTCGATGAGTACATACAGATTGGACAGACTACGGCTAGGGACTGCCTTATCCGTTTCTGTCGCGCAATCATATCTTCCTTTAGCGAACGATACCTCCGTATCCCTAACCACGACGACATTGCTCGCATACTTAGTGTTAACGCGGATAGGGGGTTCCCCGGAATGCTAGGCTCCATCGACTGTATGCATTGGGAATGGCGCAACTGTCCT
Organism: Zea mays; assembly: GCF_902167145.1. Taxonomy (NCBI): domain Eukaryota; kingdom Viridiplantae; phylum Streptophyta; class Magnoliopsida; order Poales; family Poaceae; genus Zea; species Zea mays. The sequence goes on from NC_050101.1 coordinate 141,232,651, forward strand.
ACTGCATGGCGCGGACAGTTTTGTGGGCGCAATTCGAGGCCAACAATGATACTAGAGGCAGTCGCAGGTTATGACCTGTGGATTTGGCATGCCTTCTTTGGAATGCCTGGTACTAACAATGATCTCAACGTCCTTCATCGATCACCAGTGTTTGATCCTTTACGTAATGGGACGATGCCACCTGTGCAGTTCACTATTAATGGTACCACGTACAATTTCGGATACTACTTAGCCGATGGTATATATCCCAATTGGCCTACCTTTGTAAAAGCAATTCGTCACGCTTTTGAGGAAAAAAAGGTTCACTTCACAACCAAGCAGGAGAGTTGTCGAAAGGACATAGAGCGAGCATTTGGGGTTTTGCAGGCGAGGTGGGCTGTTCTACGTGGGCCTGCTTATGGTTGGGATCGTACTCACCTCGCAGAGATGATGACTGCTTGTATTATTATGCACAACATGATTGTCGAGGACGAAGGTGATGGTGCGGCAAATCTGGATTTTGTTGGCCCCTCAGGTCCCCCCGAAGTTTGTAACAATATTCCTGAGGTCCGCAACGAGTGGCTAAACAACCATATTCGTTGTCAATTACCGAACGACCCCGACCAGGACATGACATCTCAGACCACATACTTATCTTTGCAGCACAACCTGATAGAACACCTGTGGGCACGTCGAGGGTCGATGGGTTGAAGGTCTTCATCCCTATTATGTGGGTCAGCAATGTTGTTATATTTCATTTTTGAACTAAGTACAAGTAGTTGTAGCAATGGAAGTCATGTATCGTAGGCGTCAGTGAAGAAGTCATGTATGATTTGCAATGGAACTCATGTATCGACGGCGTCAGTGAACTAAGTCCAAGTACTTGTAGTAATGGAAGTCATGCTACAAATTATTTGCATATGTCGTCATACGTTGACTCATGTATGACACCAACGTTATTATGAATATCAATATTATTACAATAAACAATGTTCAAAAACCAAGCTCAAGTTCTCAAAATAGTAAGGAAATGTTCAGACTACTCCAAATTGTATAAAGTGCAAACACACATGACAAGGTTACGCCGATACACAGGTGAGCAACACCTTATGAAATAAATAAGTACTCTTCAGATAGGATTGTTGATGAAAAAATCAATTAAACCTTTTCTCCTCGCCATGTATACAGCTCTCAACTCTTCTGGTAAAGCATCCATATCCATGGCATAAAGTTTGTTGAGCTCTTCATCCTTTTGCTTCCTGTCTTCCATCATCAATTTTTTTTCCTTCACTTCTATTTCCTTGGACTGAACCTCCAACTTCTTCAGTTCAACTTCCTTCATGAACTCAATGTTCTGTTGTTTGAGGTCTGATTTTTCTTCACTCTGCTTCAATCTTGCTATTTGAATGTCATGGATTCTGGAGAGGTAGTCAGTAGACTGGGATGAACTGGACATTGACTTCTTCCTGGATGCTTTCGTCGAGTCACGTCCTAATGGTCTCTTTCCTTTGGAACCACCTTCATCAGATTCCACTTCATTCACAGAACCTGTAGGTGTTAAACTACGAACAGGCTCGGTCCCCGCATTTGCTCTCCATGGGCTGCCATGAACCATGGCATCCCATTTGGGTTCGTCTTTTAGGCGAGTCCAGCAGTGCATGAAATGAAATGGCTTTCTATGTGATGTTGCATACAAAGTTGCTGCTTTTGAAGTCTACACATTATGTAGAAGCACTTGTAAGTGCATGAATAATAGTAAGTTCACATAAACCATGACCAAACATACAGTTTTACAAATTCATATAACTGTACCTTGTCGTTATCGGTGAGGCCACTCTGGTTTTCCCTTAAGACTCTAGCGTAGAATCCAGCAAATTTGCCTGTTTCAGCTCTAATTTTGTCCCACCTGCTGCTCAGGGCCCTATTAAGTCTCATTGGAAACTCACCTCTAAGTTCATTATACCTTTTCTCAATTCTAGCCCATAACCCCTCCTTTCTCTGGCCTGTGCTAATTACTGGGTCACTACTTATCTCTAGCCATGTTTTGCAAAGCAACAGGTCTTCAGCAGGTTTGAAGTTCTGTTCCTTTGTCCTTCTAAATGTGGTAGGTGTGTCTGAAGGTTTGGTTGGGCTGTTAACTTCGTGGACACTATGTTCTGCTTCGGATTCAAAAGTAATTGGGTCAGTCTGGTTGGGAACTTGGGTGGAAACCTGTGGACTTGGAATGGGAGGTGCAAACTGGGGTTGACTGAATGATGGTTGCAGTGGAGGACCACTAGGATTGATCATACCAAAAAATGGGTTCCATGGACTACGAAAGGTATATGTAGATGGGTCATTAGCTGCCTGGGACCAGGTAGGATTACTCATATGGTTTGTAGGAGTAGTAAATGTAGAAGGATGGGTTGGGTCGAAACCTTGGCCCTGCCACATCTGAGGATCCCACATGGGTGGGGGGAAAGACTGGTTACCTGAATTGGTGCTGGCACCATTAGGTCGAAAAGGTGTGTTTGAGTTGTTGTCAGCCATTCTGGAATGAAATACAGGAATACATTAATTTGGACAACACAGAACAGACTTGAACTGTAAAGTATGAATTGTAATGCATTGCACATAAAGGTTCATAGCAAAGGAACACAATGACGACGCATTGGACAAAAAGGTTCATACGATACCAACGTAACGGTTAAGCATTGCACATAATACTCATAGAGAAGGAACACATAAGGATGAACCATTGCACATAAGGTTCATACAAAGGAAACATAAGGTAGTAGCATTCGTACATCGGTCACCCATGCATGACATACATAAGACACAAGTTCTTATTTCATGTCGATGCCTTACTACCAGTAACACCGTAGTCTACGTAGCACAATTACAGGTTCCAAATGCTATACCTAGTGGACCTGTCGGAGTCGTAGGAGTCATTGTCACTGGCCTCATACAGTTCAGGGGAGGAAGGGGGGCTGAAAGTAATTTGTCTAGGCCCTGGATTCACAGGCTCCGCAAGGCTAATTTGTTCCTCCATCCTCTCCTTCTCAGGGTCAGACCTTGCTTTGGTCTCAAGTGCGTCCTGCTCCATCTGGTCTACCTCCTTTCGAATTGCAAGTAGAGCATTGAGAAGGTAATGCTCGTCACCCATATGCCTGAAAGCCTCTTCTAGAAAGCTTCTAATATTGAAAGCACCAGTTTCCACTGACGATGCAAGATTGAGGACCAAGTGTTGCAGCACTTTGGCATCACGGCTGGTCATCTTGAATCGTATACTCAACCAGTACCTACTTGGCTAGACAAGGTGCATACATGAAAAAATTAGGGCAAGTCTTGTTCCTAATTGGTGAAATTAAAGTGTTCATGGCACTTAGGAAACTTCTGTGGGTTGCAATATAGAAAAGTAATATTTGACTTTAAGAAACTAATGTGCTGATGGCAGTTAGCAAAGTAGTGTTGGTTGTTTTTGTATGGACTGGTAAAGTATTTGTACACATGTATCCTGGCTTTGCTACGTGAGATGGTTCCATATAATAAGGTACAGCTGCACATAACACATGAAAGCACAGACAGAAAACATGGAGACAAACTTATGCAATTCATAAAAAACAATGTACTATAGCGAAAAAGGAGTTAGAACCTCAATTAGTTGAAGAGGACGTCAAACAATCAAATTATTTTATCAAGCTGCATAATAAGTAAAGGTTTCGTTAGTTGCATGCAACAGTTGGTCATGTAAGGAAAGACTACTCAAAATTTAAGGGTGAGATGTCCAATTCTTAGACACTTGAAGTAGCACCAATTTGAAGTAATCAATATGGAAGGAACAAGGGCTTGTGTTGGGGAATTGAACGGCACTGCTACTTAGTTCTTATACTACGAACATTAACATGGATATCTCTACCAGGAACATTCAACAAATAACATTCAATCCACATGAATGCAAATCATTTCGCAATACACAAAATGGTGGAGGCACAAACATGAGTAAACGAGGAAGAGGACTATGCAAATCACACTCAAGTCGGTTGGACCATAGTAAGGAAGCATCAATTTTGTGAATTCAAAACCACGGATCAGTTACCAATACGTGATTGAGGACAGGTTCAGATCTATGTGTAGCACAATATGAAACTTGGTTCTTGTACTTAAACAATCGTCGCATCGGATGTCGGACATTACCGCAACCCTAACTAGTCAGAGTAGGCGATGAACACATAAATCGTAGCGCAGAATCAAGGTAAAGTACAAGTAAACCCTAGCGGTAACCCTAGGTACGTGTTGGGGACTTGTTCTCAAATGCTAAGAATTAAGAACAAGGCAACACAAAAAATGTTAAGTGTTAAGGTCCTTCGTCCTCCATAACGATATATCCCTTCGGGATATAAAGCATCTCGGACGAAGGTTACGAAGGACATACCTTCGTAAGCATAACAACGAAGAATGAAGCATTCACACAAATCATAGAATATGAGATAAACATTTAAATATTGTCATAGAGTTATCTCTACTTGTATTAATGAATATAAATGACTTTGAATTACAAATGTACCTTCGTTCCTGTGGAAGGCAAAAGTACGAGCGTGATGCGAAAGCAAATGACAGGTTCACGTGTCCAGTACGGGAGTACTGTTCATCTATTTATAGACGCGGGACGCAGCCCACGTAAAATTACATCCATGTCCATTACATTTGTTAACGGCTTATGGAAATCTGTCGAGGCCCCTGAAGTCTTTTCATCTTTAAGTCGGTTCCCCCTTCTGCCATCGCGCCGAAGCTTCCCTGCGCACAGCTTCGGCTACACTCGACCTTCGTCTGGTTCAGGCTTCGTCCTGGCCGTGCTCCATATTCATAATTCTGGATCCGAAAATACCTGTTCACATAATCCACTCGGAAAACATTGTCAAATCATGTTTTTGAGGACCTTCGGAGGACGAAGGCCCCCAACAGTACGGTTTCGAAGGAACCCGGATCAAGCCGAGGTGTAGACGAAGGCGATGCGACGAAGCGTACCTTGTACCTTGTACCTCGAAAGACGCAGATCGGCTGAGCGTAGATCTGTCCACGAATGGATGACCTCCTTTCGACCTCGACCCCAACCCAAACGTTCCGGCGGACAGCGACGAACGGCGGCGGCGTCTTCGCACGGATCGGCCGGGTCGCCGGTCCGCGAAGGTTATGGGCGGAGTCGCTTCGACGAGCCCCACTGCTGGTCGTCGGCCGGAGGAAGACAAACTCTTCAAGGGCGACGGCGGATCGACGCGTACCTTCTCCGGCGGCGGTTCGGTCGCCCGCGGATCGCCTCGGGCGTCTTCCTCGGAGTATTCCGAGCGCGCGCTCTTGTCTGGGAAGGAAGCGGCTGCGACAAACTTCTCCGCCGTAGCGTCGCCATCCATTTAGCGGGAGAGAGAAGAAATCGGGAGGGAAGAGGAGGAGGAGGAGGAACGCGATGAAGGGGATAGAGGGGTACTGTAGCCCCTATCCCAGCAACAGTAATAGGGGAGGGGGCGCGTGGGGGCATGCGTTGAAGACAGTCTCAGATGTGTGGCGGCGCAGGATCGTAGCACCGAGGGTTTCCAGTCCACGTTCTAGAAGATTCCCGTCTACATTGGCCGACCCCGCGGCCCACACCGTATATCACCGCCTCCTATCCGGCCTCTGCCCTTCTCGCCGAACGGAAAACCCTGCCCGGACCTTCGTTGCAGCGCTACGAGCTTCGACGGGCCGCTCGATCTCCACCTCTGAAGGTATGATCGGACCCTCCATTTCTCCTTACTGGATGGTTAGGTTCATGTTTGTATGTTTTTTTTGCGGCGGGTTTGGAGCCGTTCAGCTGGGACGGCGGGTTTGTAGTCACCGGTTGGGATTCGCACTGCGTTTGGTTAAGAGTTCATAGCTGTTCGCTTTGATGCGTGAAATTCATGGTTTTAGCGTTCTTGTCTTGTCGAGTTTGTGACCGGCGCCTAACCAGCAGATCTCTGCCTTGTGCGATGCAGTGGCTGCTTGTGATCTAGATCTGAAAGCTGCAGTGGTTGACAGCTGAGTGTGAAACTGTGAATCGAAGATGAGCGTGGTGGGCTTCGACCTCGGCAATGAGAGCTGCATCGTGGCGGTCGCGCGGCAGCGCGGCATCGACGTGGTCCTCAACGAGGAGTCCAAGCGCGAGACACCCGCCATCGTCTGCTTCGGGGACAAGCAGCGGTTCATCGGCACCGCCGGCGCCGCGTCCTCTACCATGAACCCCAAGAACTCCATTTCTCAGATCAAGCGCTTGCTAGGCCGCAAGTACTCCGACCCCGAGGTACAGAGAGATCTCGCCTCCTTCCCGTTCCGTGTCACGGAGGGCCCCGATGGTTTTCCCCTGGTCCATGTACGATACCTGGGCGAGGAACGGACGTTCACCTCTACCCAGCTGCTTGCCATGGTGCTGTCCAATTTGAAGGGCATTGCTGAGGGTAACCTGAATGCTGCAGTTGTTGATTGTTGCATTGGTATTCCAGTCTACTTTACGGATCTGCAGCGCAGGGCTGTTCTTGATGCTGCTACTATTGCGGGTCTCCAGCCATTGCGATTGTTCCATGAGACAACAGCCACTGCACTGGCATATGGTATTTATAAGACTGATCTCCCGGAGAATGACCAGTTGAACGTTGCATTTGTTGATGTCGGTCATGCAAGCATGCAGGTCAGTGTTGTCGGTTACAAGAAGGGACAGCTCAAGATGTTGTCGCATACGTATGACCAGTCTCTTGGCGGGAGGGACTTTGATGAGGCCCTGTTTAAGCACTTTGCAGCTAAATTCAAAGAGGAATATAAGATTGATGTGTACCAGAATGCGCGTGCATGCATTAGGTTGCGTGTGGCATGTGAGAAACTTAAGAAGGTACTGAGCGCCAACCCAGAGGCCCCACTGAACATTGAGTGTTTGATGGATGAGAAGGATGTGCGGGGTTTTATTAAAAGGGAGGAGTTCGAACAGATCAGTGCCTCGGTGCTGGAACGCGTGAAAGGACCACTGGAAAAGGCCTTGGCTGAAGCTGGGTTGACTACTGAAAATGTGCACTTTGTTGAGGTTGTTGGATCTGGTTCTCGTGTTCCGGCTATAATCAAGATAATAACTGATTTTTTTGGGAAGGAGCCAAGACGAACCATGAATGCAAGTGAGTGTGTTGCGCGAGGATGTGCTCTTCAGTGTGCTATTCTCAGCCCCACTTTCAAAGTGCGAGAATTCCAGGTATCAGCTCCTTAGCTTACCTTAGTATATCTGTTTTAAGCTACTATGGGTTGGATTATACTAGACTAGTCTATATCTTAAACTGCTGTCTATGCTTGCTGTGTTCCTTTTTTGTACAACTAATGCTGGCCTAGTGGTTAAAGGCTTCCGAGTAGCACCTCCAAGTCCCGGGTTCGATCCCCTTCAAGGGCGAATTTCTGGCTTGGTTAAAAAATCCCCTCGCCGTGTCCAGTCCGCTCCCGGATTACGTCCTGCGTGCCACCCTCCAGCTGGGTCGTTGCGGAGTGGGCGGTGACGGCCCGCTAGTGATGGGAGGTTAGGGTTCGAGGATTTTCTCGGTCGGTACCATGTTTCGGTCTCTTCTTAGCCATCAGTGGGCTGTGTGCGCCTTGAATGCCGGCCCCATGTGTGCCTTGAGTGCCAGCCCAGGCATTGTACCCGGAGGGTGGTCTTTCCCTCCTCGGCCGAGTTTTTATATATGCTGTTGTTTAACCTGAAAATCTTGCTTTTGATAACCATCAGTATGGAGTTTGCTTTAGAGTTGTACACAACGATACACACTTCATTGCTTGCAAATTGAAGTCGTTGTTTAGTGGAGTAAATGATAATATGTATATTTGTTTTTGCATGATGACTTACACACTAAAGTTTAGAAAGATGCGTGCTACTGCCTATGCTCAATTAATACTAATGGATACTGCAACAATTGCATGCCATCTGGATACTAGATCTTGGAAAGGCGTGCACCACTGGAACTGCTAATTCAAGCAAAATAGATCACAGCGCTTGTGTCAACAATCAAACAGTCTATCACCTTTTTTTTCTTTCAATGTTATCTTCACCTTTCTAGGTATTCTTGTGGCATACTGGCTGCCTGGCTTTTATCTTTTCCTGTGTTTTTTTCCTAGAACTAATGTTGATAGGTGCTATTGTTTAACCTGAAAATCCTGCTTATAATAACCATCAGTGCGGAGTCTGGTTTAGAGTTTGAAGACAGCATTTGGTTTGGTTCTTGTCCCTTTTTTGGTATTACAAATGCCAGACTTCATTGCTTGTAAATAAGTAAATTGGTGAAATTGGTGTTTAGTAGAGTAGCCAATATGTATACTCGTATTTGATTTAGGTTGGCAAGAACAGCCACTTAACTAGTTGCAATTTTTCCAGGGTGTCTAATATTTGCTTGTACCAACGATCAACTAAACTTGCAATGCTATTCAATGGTTTATCCTGGTTCGTGTTTTAATATCTAACAAAAAGCACTAATTTGATCTCAGTGATCTTACCTGGTTAAATTTGTATTCAAAATGTCCTTAAATTACATATTCTTCTAAAACAGCCTGTAAGCTTTTCATGGAAAAATTGCTGAAGTAATTATTGCTGGATAAAATAGGTGCTTAAGTTCAGCTCATTTTCCTTCATATGCAATAGTGGTAGCAGTGTTGAAAAATGCCCTCTGTGACATTTTAGGTGTGTCCTTGTGACATTCACACTAACTTTTTTTCCTTAATTCTTCATGATAGTCTGTTGTTTTCTGTTAGTGGTGTATTTTGTGGGATCCTGTCACATGTTCAGTAGCAGTTTGATTCACATCACATACAAGTACACGGTGCTGTGCTGTTATGTATTCCTGAACTTAATGATCTTAATTAAAAGTGTCTAAAATGAAAGATTACTATAATATATGTGCTTTTATATCTTGTATCCTAACAATCACGCTGGATCGAAATTTTCAGGTTAATGATGGGTTTCCTTTCTCAATTGCATTGTCATGGAATGGAGACTCCCAGAACACCCCCCAACAAACCCTTGTATTCCCAAAGGGGAATGCAATTCCTAGCACTAAAGTTCTTACCTTCTTTAAATCCAGTACATTTGAAGTTGATGTTTTGTATGTCGACCCAAACGGCTTACAAATTCCACAAAAAATAAGCACATACACAGTAAGCAAGATTTTAACAATGGTTATGTTATTTAATAGTTGTCCTGTATGTATTAATATCGCTGTTTTGATATGATGTGCTGCAGATTGGCCCTTTCCAAACCTCCAAAGGAGAGAAGGCCAAACTGAAAGTGAAAGTGCGTCTCAACATCCATGGGACCGTTACAGTTGATTCAGCAATAGTAAGTTACAATAATGTGTTTGGTATAGCCTAGCTGCCAGTGTTTCTAACACTTTGTTGTATGCTACTTTTGGATGCAGATGCTGGAGGATGATGTGGAAGTTCCAGTTTCATCTGCAAATGAAGCTCCAAATGATACTATGAAGATGGACACAGATGATGCACCAAGTGATCCTGCTGTTGCATCTGATGTGAATATGCAGGAGCCTAAAAGCGCTGATACCGCTGAGGCTGCTCATGCAGCTGAAAATGGACCACAAGATACTGAGGAAAAATCTGTTCCGATGGAAACTGATGCAAAGGTATGATATGTTCTTCAGTTCTTGACAAATTGTTGCATTATAGGATATGAGGATGAATTTATGATGAATTAGGTTTTTATTTTATTTTATTGTCATGGTGAGCTGCCAGACACAATGCTTTCTGTTTATTCAGGTTTTTCTTGTATCTTGAGATGTCATTGCAAAGAGTAGTTTATAAGTTAGCTTTCTTGTTCTGTCCATGTGTGTTAGAATTACAATACTTGATTGTCCATGTAAGCTATATACTTGTAAGTTAGAATTACAATTCTTATTCATACTTCATACACTAATAATTTGTTCGTTGACTTTATTATATTTAGGTTGAGCCGTCAAAAAAGAAAGTTAAGAAAATTACTGTTCCGGTCCATGAGTTGGTCTATGGGGCCTTGGCTGCGGCTGACCTGCAGAAGGCTGTAGAGAAAGAGTATGAGATGGCTCTTCAAGACAGAGTAATGGAAGAAACAAAGGAGAAGAAGAATGCTGTTGAAGCTTATGTGTATGACATGCGTAACAAGGTATATTGAGTCACGCATACTAATGTTGTCTTATGAAGTTGTGAGCCTGATTTTGTTCTCTTCTATTTAGCTATATGACAAGTACAGTGATTTTGTCACGTCTGAGGACAAGGAAGGTTTGATTGCTAAGCTTCAGGAGGTTGAAGACTGGCTCTATGAAGATGGCGAGGATGAAACTAAGGGGGTTTATATTGCTAAGCTAGAAGAACTTAAAAAAGTATGCCTTCTTTAGCATAACTGCACACTATTCTACGTTTGATCATTAATAAAATGTGTTTTTTGGTATTTAAGGTTTTGGATGATGATGGACCCCCCCCCCCCCTTCTGATTGCAGGTTGGTGATCCTATTGAGCTGCGCTTCAAGGAATGGGAGATTAGAAGTTCTGCTGTTAGCCAACTGGTATACTGCATCAATAGCTTCAGAGAAGCTGCACAGTCTACCGACCAGAAGTTTGAACACATAGACATGTCAGAAAAGCGAAAGGTATATTTGTAACTAGTAGCTATAAATAAATAGAAGAGATCATATAGTTGAGCTTTCTTCCTTCTCCTATTCCCATGATAGATTACCTTCACTGCAATGTGATTCACAGTTTTTGAGAAATACTTCGTCATTGGCTTGCATTTCTAATAATAGCTGTTCTCAGCACGCAAGCCTGGCTGTTCCGGTGGTATTGTGGCAGAATGATTAAGGCATAGGTGATTGTGCTGCCTGTTACTAATTCATTCTGTTCTACAGGTCATTAATGAGTGTTCGGAAGCAGAGACTTGGCTAATAGAGAAAAAGCAGCAGCAGGATGCTCTGCCAAAGCATGCTAATTCGGTACTCCTTGCTGCTGACCTTAAGAAGAAAGCTGAAACACTTGATAGGTTAGCATATGATCTATATGCTCTTCTCCCTTTCCGAGACTACCTTATTTTACTGAGAGGCTTATCCCTAAACCTTGATCTACAGGTTCTGCAAGCCGATCATGACGAAACCGAAGCCAGCTCCTAAGCCGCAGACTCCGCCTGTGGCAGAAAACCAAGCTCCTGAGCCTCAGACACCAGAGCAGCAGCAATCAGGTGGCGAAAGCACAGCCAGCGAGGGAGCCGCAGAGGAGCCTCGAGCCGAGCAGATGGAGACAGACAAACCTGAGGGAGCCACAGATCCCTCGGCTTAGCTTTGCCAGTGATCAAACATTTGTGTGATTGACCCTGTTCACCTGCTGTTATAGTCGGTAGGGGGGAGTGAACTAAGCGAGAGGTTCGCCACATTTGATTTGAGGATGTGTGTTGGGACATTCAAGGTATTCTGTTTCTTGTCCTTGACAAGGGAGGTGGTTGGGTGTTTGAAGGATAAGAGCAGTGGGGTACACTTTCTCACGTTTTTGTGCCCCACACGCTCGATATCTTTATTGATGATGGTCCGTAAAACCAAGGTAAATGGCTATTCCAAAATTTTCGTGTTTTTTACTGTAACGGTCTACTTAAAATTTTTTTTCTGCAAAAACATCAGTGTCTGAACATTTAGTTCGTTGGTTAGACCATATTCAACAGTTTACCCAAAACACTGTTTTTTGACTGTACTGTTTGTAGAGTGGAGTTTGAATATGTGTATAGGGATGGGTAAGCTGCTGTAGATAGTTTTAAGGTTATTTGTCTTAGTCTGCACCAACTGTTCCAACTAAGATAAGATTATTCATCTAAGTCTATGCACCAACTTTTCTAACTAAGGTACATTTCCTTCAAATTGACTGTTGGGTACCGACAGGTGGCCGGGTGGAGCTTAAACACTCATACACAGAGCACGAGAGAACAACAAGACGGTTGGTGGGAATTGTAGCTTTTTGCTATGCATGTCCTATCCCTCATTACAGGACTATGTCTGTCTGAGGGTCGACCATGGCGCTTCTCCGACGTGTGTCGTGTCGTCTTCTGCTACAATTAGTCGCGTTGGTGGACCGGGTCGTGCGAATTACGAGTTGGGCTGGTCGAAGACTTCATGGCGGAGTGAAGGAGACGAAATCCTTGGGGTACTTTCTTGCTGGTTACGGCCGAGCCATGGGCGCAGAGACTACCATGTCTGGATGGCGAATCCTTCGTCTTCGAGGATTTGTTCCTCGCCGGTCTTCGCTTTCCGTGCCACAATTTCGGGGTCGAGATCCTTGATAACTACAAGGTTTAGATCATTAGTTGACCCTGAACACGGTGGTGACTTTGAGTAAGTTTGTGTGGGCCACGACTACTTTTGGCAGAGGCCTATATGTTGAGGTGTTCGCAAAGCATTATTATTTGCATTGGCAGAAGAGGACTACCAGAGGGTTGGTTGACCGGTTTGGGAGTTGCATTTTTACCTCGAAGACGAGGAAGATTAAAGAGAGGGTTGTTGAGCTATCCCCCTTTTTCAAAAACAAGTGAGGAAGGTGGATAGATCATTGGTTTTATGTGCGCTGCCTAGAAGGCGAAGACTAGCCTCGACCGAACGCGATGTCTCCATTTGAGTTTGAGACCTTCCCTTGCTTTGCTGTTGCTGAGAAGGATCATTGTGATCGTGCCTTCGGCTGTGCTGCGGTTACTTGGAGTGGCAGGGATATGGTTGAAGAGTTCTTGGTGTGCGGAGTCTAGCCACTTGGCCGCGGGTGGTCTGTTGGAGCTATCGCCCGCAGAGACTTCGATGGGTTTGACAAATAAATTTTGAGTCCCGTGTTCGCAGTCAAGCTGGGCGACCGTTCTTGAGATCTTTTTGTTGCGGAGACTGAAAAGGAGGCAGAGGACCTTGTTGGTCCTATGACGGAGGTTGAAATCAAGAAGGGTGCTGCTCTGCGCGGAGGCCATGTTTGCCTTAATCACGTTTTTAGCCAGATGGGTCTGAAGTATGAGGAGCATAAGGCTCGGTTGATGAGGGCAAAGAAAACGCCGACTGGGGCCCCTACTCAATCACACACGTCGCCGGAGACTCCATCAACTTGTTTAGGGCGTTCAACTTGTTGGTCTAATGGATGTGCGAGGCGGCTGGTTTGGCGGACGATGTGGAAGCCGAGTCCACAGAGGACTTCGTCGAGCGAGTTATCGAGGTTAAGTTAGGGTGAGACTTAATTTTGATGAGGGTTGATCGGGTAGTGCGAAGCGTTGGGTTGTGAGGGACGCGATTGCGGCATGTGGTTGCGAAGACATTTCCGCTAGCCCGCATGGCGAGGGAGTTGCTTATCTTCCCTTACTCGCATAATATCCCAGATATTATTGCTGTAGCAATGGACCCGAAGGGGAAGGCCTCCACTCTGATATACGGGTGCTGGACCTGGTGGGTCAATCGAAACGAGATGTTGAACGAGGTTGGCGAGGTCGCTGGCGTGGCAACAAACGAGATGTTGAACCGTATGTGGGTCCCCTTTGGTGCTGAAGCCGCTCCCAAGCACTCCGTGGCTGAGTTAGAGGACGTAAATGTTCCGTGCTATAAGCTACATACGTTAAAAGCAGCGAGCAGCCGTGTCTGGATGTTTGGATTGACATACCCAAGCCGGTCTGCCAAAGTCATAGTTAGGCACAAGAAGATCAGAAGGAACAGGAGCATCCTTACTAGATACATCCAGATATAACTTCCGAGGACGACCTCTCTTCTGCCACAACGCCTCCCGGTACATGTCTTTCATCTAAGAAACGATTATATATGAACACAAGTATCTAAACTAATATATCCTAAGAGCAACAATCAAAACTATAGTCATCATATGAACTATATATTCTAGGAGCAACAATCAAAACTAATAATCGAAAATTACAACACAATATACAAAATGAATCAGCATCGTACCTTGGTATACAAAGTATTCCAACTCGAATCTAGCCGTTTTTAAGAAGATTTGAATGGAGGCGAAGTTGAGAAATGAGGAGGATGTCCCTCTCGGCCAGCAGACAGGTCAATTTATAGGGCCTCCTAGCTCGACGCCAAGATCTCTGGCGCCGAGCTAGGAGGCCGTGTCGGCGCCACGTCAGCCCTAGCTGCTGCGAGCCGCCACCGCCATGTCAGAGCTCGGCGCCATAGTCCATGGCGCCGAGTTGTGTTACCTCGACGCCATAGGCTATGGCGTCGAGCATCGGGTCCAAATTCGGAAATAAGTCATCCAGGGGTCTGAATGTAAACTTTGGTCACAAAAAAGGTTAGAAAACAAAAATTCGGGTGTGGCGGTCGACCGATGGTTGTCGCAAGGTGGCCTAGTGCTGTGAATATGGGATAAGATTTTTGGGTCACGACGAGCACGCCCCAAAAACAGGAGCCCAAAGCATGGCTTAGTACGTAATAATATAGGCCGGGCTAGCACGGCCCGAAGGGGCCTATGCCGGACCTTAAATTCTGGCCCGTCGGGCCCTCGACACGGCCAAATGAAGGCCATATTATTTAATTTCGTTAATTTAGTAAGCTATAGACTTTATGTAGTTGTAATATTTGGACATTATGTGATCAAATGATGCTCACATTGTTTAATATCATTAATTTAGTAAGTTATGTACTTTATGTGATTGTATTTGTTGTTAATTACATGGTAATCTCTATGAACAAAATTAAAGGTGTGTGCCTTTAAAAATGCACAATACACAAGGACAATACATTTAAACTACGAGTCTTTGTTTCAATAGGTTTTGAATAGCAAACTAGCAAACATTGATTTGGTTTTTTACTATCATGTTGATTTGGTTCAATGTGACTGAACAACGACACTAAGATCTATGACATTGATATTGGTGCTATGACTATGGCATCAAACCATAAAACCTAGACGCCATATGTCATGCCATCAACCTCCTATGTCTAAAAATGAAATTTGTTCCACCAAATGTATAAAAGTGAAAATTTTAAAAATAAGACAGATGTTGGGTACAAAAAGTCTTCTCCTATCTCCTCCAACATTTAGCTATTCATTTCCTTGGGACCAAGGTTGGGGAAATTTAATTATTTGCTATCATTTCCCATCTTCTCATATCTCTTCCTATCACTCTCTCCTCTTTTGACGTCGTCCTTGACTTGCACACCATGTCACAAATTGTTATAATTAGGACCCTTGACTTGCAAAACAAAAGTGTCTTTATTTAAAAAATCCAAGAGAAAAAGGTTTAGATGCATAGGTTTGCTTCCAAAAGCAACATGATTGCTTTTGCTTTAACCTTAGATGTGGGAAAAATGCAACGATGAAATTTGTCAATAGGAGTATTGATGGTCATTGTAGATAATATCATATGGAATGCAATATAGTTAGTGTTCCATCATGCACATCTTTATGTGTAATGGATACAACATAACATCTTCAGCAAAGAATGATCAACATTTTTTGAATAAGAAGACCATGGGGGAGATCCTCACAGTGAGAAAAGATATATTAAAAGAACAAAAAAATGAAAACGTTTACTTACAACAGAGGCTAGAACCTCTTAAAACCACCAATGAACACGAGACTAGTATGCAAGTTTGAGTATTCAAATATGTTGCATGCACCTTCTACTACGCGTATGACACTTTGGTTTTGCTCTCTGACCATGTTTGTAGAGAAATTGTCATTTGGAGCTCTGTTTAAGGTGAAACAGAAAAGCTATGAGAAGTTATGAAAATAGGTAATCTTCTAGGACTTAGTCAATTGAATTATACTCTAAATGCGTTTGTCTAAGTCATAGGAAGATCCTCCCATGAGCTGTAGTCAAGTCGAGAAGAAAAGGAGGAAAAATCATGTTTTGGCTGCTGTGTGGGTTGCACCGGACAGTCCAGTGTCCTCGGCGGCCAACTGATCAGCCTCAGGTGTGTCGGCTAAAAATGTCGGATAGTCTGGGCCCTTGCGCCAGACAGTTCGGACCCAGTCACCGGACAATCCGGTGGTCCTCGAAGGCAACAAATAGTTGGACATGTCAGCAGTGCAATTGGCAAACTGGAGCACCGGACAATGCGGTGTGCACAGAAGCGGAAGGTGGCCGGCCAATTGAGAATACGACGAATACGACGACCGTTGGGCCTAGGCGCACCGGACAGTCATGTGCCCTCACAGAAGTTGAAGGTTTTTCCAGGATTGATGTCTTTTTCACAAGGAAAGGGGCAACGACTAGGGGCTATAAAAGGACCCCCTAGGCGCCCATTTGGTGTATACAAGTGCAACAAACAAGTCCATACATCAAGTGATCATATTTTTTCTCTCCCTCTCTTGTGTATCTCTATAGTTTGTGTAGAGGCTCAGTTATAAGCCTTTAGAGACAGAGAAAGTGCTGCCAAGAGCAAGATCTTGAGCATTGTTACTCTGTCGGAGTCCTATCAAAAAGACTGTAAGCAGCCGCGACATCGTTGTAACCATCATCAACATAGTGGAAGGTTCTATCTGTCGCATTGACAGATCTAAGCAAACGGAGGAAGGAGTTGAAATAGACTCCAAGTCAAGGTGTGACTAACTCCAACGAGAACTAGGTAAGCATTTCAGGACTATCTCACATTTCACAACCATCTATGCACCTAAACCTCCTAAAACCTAGTTGGAGACACCAAGACCAAATAAGGAAGAGATCAACCTCGTCAAGGAAGGATAGGAGTGAAATAGAATCCTAGATGAGTCTAGATCCACCATCCCTGATAGAGTCTTTCCTTGCCATAATCGAATCGAGTCCTACCTAATAGATGGCTAGACATAAAACATATCTATGCTTTCCTAATCACCTGCTATTTTTTGTTAAAGACTTGAACAAAAAACTCTTAATTTTTGAACCAATTAGAAACTAGAACCTTCTTCACCCCTTTCCTTATTAATCTCGAGGACGAGATTATTTTTAAGGGGTAGAATTTGTGACACCTTACATTTTGGTTAATTTAGAGAATCACTCCAAAAGGGTGGAGATAAAATGATTTCGTTCCTTTATGAAGTATATGTCTCTAAGAGTAAATAAATAATAATATTAAGAGTTGGCAGTCCAAAACATAGTTCCAAACTTTGAAACTAGAAATTTAAGTTGGGACAATAAAAAAAGAAGGAAGACTTTCAATCTATTTATCATTTCCTTTATAAGATATATAATTAAAGCACTCTTTAAAGTGTTTAAATTAAAAAAATCCATGATAGAAATTCCACATTATTTACTCCTAAAATAAATAAGTAAAGGATATTCATTTTTTGAATTAACTTCGTAATCACATTCAAACATATTATTTTCCTGAAAAGAATAATGTGTGAATCATTTCTTATTGCATGTTATATGGACAAAGGAACTAAAATAAAATATAAAATATATCCTTTGCACCTCATGCTCGAGTTTTGAATTGTGCATTTAGGTTGAGTGAGCATATGAAAATCAGATTTGAATTTGAGTATTTAAAACTGAAAACAAAATAGAAAACAAAAAAAAGAAAAGGAACTCACCCATCACTAGGCTAAATTCCCTCAACCGGTCCAGTCTCGTCGTTTTCGCTTGGCCCATCCCCCCTCCTTTTCTGCCACGCCAGTCCAGTCCGCACACTCGTGCAGTCACTGACCGGGGGGGGGGGGGGACCTAGGTGTCGGGCTAGGTCCTCCCCACACGCACATGTGTTTATGTCACTAGCACACGTGCCACCATTGTCTTCTTCGTCGTGTCCGAACGTAGCTCCAAGCCAAAGTTCACACAGAGTATTCCTCATCCAACATCCTGCACCACGTGGGTCACTTCCTCTACTGCGTGGGCCCTACTACTCGGGAGTGGCAACCACCCCAACCTAGATTCGGGATCAGGCAACCACGTCTGCTCAGGATTTCCTCCCCGCCATAACAGTTCGATGCAATCTCCACAACAAACCTCACCCACCGTTCCTATCTATCCCCTCACGACTATATAAGCAAGCCGCATCGCCCCTCGCACACCCCATGCCATCGTAGAGCCAAGAGCACCTATGTTAGGATGCCAAAGAGTGGTCAAGCGAAAGAGAGAAAAATCCACCATAGCCGATATACACGTGCTCGTCACTGCCACCCCCTCAGTGTCGTGCTCGTCACTGCCACCCCCTCAGTGTCGTGCTCGGGAGCTTCGCCATGCCTCGGAGGTCATAGTCGGTGCTTCACCTGGACAGATTGCGCTCGAGAGCGCCCATAATTGCTCGTCGGGGCACGTCCACCACCGCGGGGCATGAATGATGCCGCGACGGGTTCGTGAGAGATCAATGACGTCGTCTCCTAGTTAACTATGGTTGCGGATGATCGTTGTATTTATATGATGTAATTATTTAGCTATTTTGTACAGACTCCTATTATATAATAAAGATGTGACATTCGTTTCTGTACCATGAGTCATCATATGTGTGAGACTTGATCCTAGCATACATTTGATTCACGCCCGGATTTGCCCTTAAATCCAGGTGTGACAGTGTGGAAGAGATCTGCTAAGTTTGTGAAGGTTACTGTAGTGCATCGCGCAATGTTGCCAAGGTGGCCAATGTGGCGGGCTGACACTTGCGCTATGTAAAGTCGGTTTCGCATGATAAGCTGTAAAATGTTGTTGTGCATTATTTATTTTTTGGCTTTTATAGTTGGTGGTCTTCGCCGATCACGTGAGCTCTCGTCAATGCTATGACTTTGCAGCTAGAAGCTGAGAAGAAGGCGTTGGAGTGGAGGATTGAGCGTGTTCTCTCTGACCCCGTCGATGAGCTGCATGTGCACAAGGTGGGTGCAGGATGAGGAGTGTGCTGCAGCAGCGGTGAAAGAGGTGGAGGGGCCAAGGCGAAGTGCTGAGTAATCACAGACAGCACTCGCGAAAACATTAGGGTGGCACATAATCAGTTCTGCGACGCCTATCGCGCCTTAAGCGTGAAAGCTAAGCCATTTGACGAGTCCGGTGAAGACGTTAGGAACCGTTTCTTGGGGTGACTCCAGATAAAGTTTGTCAATTTCCGTCATCGTTGAGTGGCTCATGGCATACTCTGCATTGGTGTCTCCTAGGGGCAGGTTGAATGCCCTCACGCACGAAGGCTGTTGCCACTTCGAGCGCTTTGGGTCTTTGGATTATTGTACTGGCTGTGACATCTATGATATTGAGGAGAGCCTAAAGATGCCGAGTGGAGTGCTGTTTGACCGGATGTGGAGCCCTTCAGCCCTAATATTGTGCGCGACTGAGCAAGGTAGAGATGTAAGAGGTATGTTTTACCTTCACTCTCTTTATATCTTTACTACTCTATAAGGGTGTAACGCGGGTGTCCACATGCTTCACCGTGGCTCCGCCCCAACGCCCCTCCGCGCACACCCTGCCTCCGTGACCCCGCGTCCCCCCGACAATCTCGCTCTGTGACCCCGCCCCACTCCTCCGGCAGTCCCCACTCCTCCAACGAAACCCTAGCTGCTATCTTCGACCACCTCAAGCCCCACACCGTGGCTCCGCCGCCGCCTCCGTGACCCTAGCGATCGCGCCTCCCTCCGCGCCATCCTCGCCCGAGCACGCCCCCGACAATCTCACTCTAGGTTCTGTCCCCCATATTGAAAACAAAGTTGTAGCGGTCGTGGTCATGCCGCTGTCCACGCTGCTCCCCGTGCCAGCCACCTCCCAAGAGGACAACACGCGACACTGTGCCCCCACCTCCCCCTCCGTGCACGCGCCCGCCCCATCCACGAGCAAGCTCTTGCTGCGAGGTGGGGGAGGTTGTTGGCGGCTCCCTCTATATAACTCAAGATGCCTGCCCCCCACACCGTCTACACGCCTGGAGGCGCCGGAGGCACAACCAAGGAGGAGCCGAAGAAGGAGCAAGCCCTCTGACTCGCACCCTTCATCACCCGTCTCCTTCCCTAATCCCACTCCATCGCTGCCAGGTCCTCCTCTCCCACTTTCTCAGCGACCACGACGACAGCATCCGCACCGCCCACCACCACCACCTCCTGCTCTGTTGCACCGATTCGTTGAAAGGTCCCTACCATCCTCGCCATGCCCTTCTCTAGCCTCGCATCGTGCCCTAGATGTGTCTCACTGTGTTGCTGCCAGCTAGAGAGGCCACAGACTCGTCATCCGACTCCGATGAGGCTGCATCCTGTTGTCCCCGACTGCTAACCGCTGGTAAGTCACCCTAGCCTGTCTATCATTCATCCCGATATCGTCTCTCCGCGTCCCGCAATCCCAGCCGCGAGGAACTCCATTCGCTTCCTCCATCCGCCCGGATCCGCGCTCACCCGAATCCGACTCACCTTCCCTGCTCTCTGGTTCCGCGAAGTCCGCTTTCTCCTCACGCAATCCTCGCCATCCGCCCGGATCCACAGACACAATCCCTGCTCTCTCCTGTCCACCGCTTCCTCCAGATCTCTCCAGCAGCGAGGAATTGTGTCCGCTTCCTCCGCCTATTCCCTATTCTCTCCATCCGCGAAGTTCGCTACCTCCTGGCGCAATCCTCTCCATCCGCGTCCGCGCCGCGCTATCCATGAAGGCGAATCAGACGCCCCAGATCGACGCACCGGCTCTCGATCCACGCTCTCAAGGGAAGGTGAGTCGCCTTGGCACCGACCGGCCTAGCCCCCATCAAAAACCTTCCATGTAGGATGCGACAGACACAGATTCGCGCCTATAAAATGTCAAGAAACATTACATAACAAATGCATCTCTTCATATTACTGCCAGGTACGTCCGGATCTTGTATACACTATTTGCATCACTAAACCTTGATTATCAGACATCTGTAGTGAGACTGTTCTTTTCCTATGAATTTCTGTTGGTCAGCTACAATTTCAGTATTTTGGTGTTTCAATAAGGTTTCAGTATTTTTGGTATTTAACTGTTCTAGACAAGCAGTGTTGTAGATATATAGAACCTGCACTCATTTTGTCCAAGAGAAACTGTTTTCTCTGCCTGATATATTGTCTAACTATTCTAGATAAGAAGTGTTCTATGTAGAGTAGTTTCTGAAAACAGTTTCAAATGACACTAACATAATCAAGTTCACAAGAAGATCATAGATATGTCTTCCCTCACGCACTAAAAAACATATGCACACCTTATTTTTCTTTTCTTTTGTAAACTGCTTCTTAAGAAATTATTCAACTAGGAACGTGTACTGAATATGGGATTCAGGTTGAAATAAAGCGTATATTTTCTGTTTGACGGTGAATGTAAATGAAGATAAATATGACATTTGCTCTTAGCCTTTCTGTCATTCTTTTTTTAATGTGATCATAAGAATGTGAGTGAATCATGGCAACATGACCTGCAAGTCATCGTAACAAGAAAAAATATTTATAATGTTCCAATTGGAGCTACACATAAGAGCGTTTCAAATAACCTTGCTTGGTCTGTATCTACATGCATTTTATTAAAGTTTCTTGTATTGGTTCGCTTTAACTGCTAGCTGTTTTAGTTTTTTCTATTGCTGCAGTACGTGAAATTGCAAACATGTGGGATGTGTTTGACTGCTACGAATACGACATTCTAATAGTGGCAAGAATCCAGCAGAGCGTCTAGCTCACTAAAAGCAAAACCTTTGGTGCCATTTAGGTTAGTTTTTTCTTTGTATTTGTGAGGAAAATCTCAATGATGCCCTGGTGAGACAAGATAATGATTGTATTTCAGTTCTTAGATACAATACTTGCATAATTGTCTGAGCTGGTAGCATCGTAGATATAATGTTTAACATGAAGTTTGGTTGGCTGCCCCTGACCTGCTTATACTAACAAACTTGACCACTTTGGTTAAAACCAGCAAAACATCTTATTATGCTAGGTACCAGGTTAACATTTCAAGAATGACCAAATTTTGTCCATGACAAAAGGTACAATTAATTCAAAATTCAACTTTTAGATAGGTTCATAACCAATAACCCATACATGTAATAAGTTGTTAATAAAAGAAACAAAATTCTAAACAAATCATAAGGCCGAATCGCCGAACATGTGGATTTTGCAATGCAATGGTAAAAGCTCTTCTTGATTTCTACATTTTTCAGCGATGAGCTATTCATTGTAGAATAATATTTGGCGAGGTTTACATGAGCACAACCATTATTTGGATAAAAAATATATCTACGATGCTACCAGCTCAGACAATGATGCAAGAAGAGCTTTTACCATCGCTGAAAATGCAAAAATCTGAATGCCTTTTAACAAATCTAAAAACTCTTTAAAACCTGTAACACTATACTTGAACTTGTAGCCAATTAGCTGCAAGCTATTCATACACAAATCTGAATGCCTTGATAGATGAATTTGGGTAACTTTTTTCATTTCCTTCTAGAGCAAAGCAGAAGAGATCATTTGGAGTCTTTGTTATGTGCTCATGTATTTATTTTTTATGCCTTTGAAAATAACATGTCAAATTTTCTAAACAGGTCCTCTATAAATCATATCCATCAGAGTTTACTGCATATTTTCATTACTGTAGATCAATACGATTTGAAGATAAACCATATTACTCCTATTTGAAGAGACTCTTCTGTGACCTATTTATCTGCGAGGGTATGGTTAAACATGAGAAATGTATAATTGATGTTCCTTGCACCTCTATTTTTGATGTGACTTATTCTGTATACTTGTAGGGTACCAATTAGATTATGTATTTGATTGGACCATTATGAAGTATCCTCAGTTTAGTGATAAAAGCAAACTTCAGTTATACACACATGTAATTCATTTCCAGCTCACAATTAACCAATGTGATTTTCATTGGTTTGTGTTGGCATTATCGACATAGTGTTTGGGCCTTGCCGGATCTGCTATGACTAATGCCGGCCCATTTAGCCATCAAAATCTCTTCGAGCCGCAGCTCACCGTTGGTTCGGTGTTCTGATCTCCAAGACTCCAAGACGTTTCTTATAGGTCCGACTTTCCTTTTGTAGTGCAAGGTTGCCTGTTCTCGCGGTCCAAGGCAACCCAGCTTGCAAACTCTTCTACGTAAGAATGACCCAAAAGAACTATGACACTTCCCCTGCTTGCTATACTGCTCAAACATTTAATGCCAACCTTGAGCATAAAGCTGGTGTCAAATGGTTTGTTTTGACATAGTTGATTTCAAGGTTTGGACAAGTTTCAACAGTTATCACAGGCTGAATATCTAAACTGGTCTGAAACTCTGAATTAGTTGCATAGCAATTAGTTAGGTCACGATGTTGGATGTTGATTTTTTGTTCTGAACTTCTCCTCTGGTCGAATCTCCATGGTTCAACATGTTGTGTGGCATTGGAATTCTCACCACAGCTTATGGAATTAAGGAAGGGGATGGTTAAGCCTCCTATTGCTCCCCTTGTTGGATGTTTGAAATGGTTGTATGTATGATATTTTCTAGGTGGACTTGAAGGATAAGACTGCTAAATATAACACACATTTTAATATAATACACATTTGTACATAAATTATCGTGATATTATATGTTTCTGTTGCAATGCACTTAAGTTCTCGTGGTATTATATGTTCCCATTGTAATGTACAAAACATTTTCTCATAACAGTATAACATACAGTGCACTCACCTAGTGTGTGTGTGTGTGGGAGAGTATAAAGGCAGTCTAGGGCTTCCAATAATTACAGGAAGCCCAATCGTCTCTTACACTGCGCCCAACCAGCCCTAGCCACATGCATGTGTGCGGGCGCATCCTCTCCATCAGCTACATGCAGTTTCTATTTTAATGATAGACCCGAAAATTATGGTAGCTACCAATTGCATGCACACACTTCCTATTTTTTTGATGGATCCGATAATTATGGCAGTTGTCAGAGTTTTTATTGCATGCACGCAAATTTTGAATGACATTTTCGTGTTAACTTCATGCACGCAAAAATTAGATGACATGCATCGCACAAAGCATAAAATCCTTATAGAAAGTGGCATAAATAGCTACACCGTGTATCATAATTGATGAAAAAGTTCTAAGATGGGCCCAACCAATAGCCCCACGGAAAATTAGGGTGATTTTATGGTAGGTACGATTTTGTGGCAGAAATTAGAGACATTTTGATGAGGCACACATGTGGGATATGATTTTATGGTAGGGATGATTTTTTATGGCAGGTACAATTTGCTGATTGGCTTCAAATACAAAAATTATAGTAGGCATAAAAATTGGCATGTGGTATACTGGTGGACACATCTCTAGGTTCGAGCCTAAAAACCTTCAGTTTTGAGCGTAAAAACCCTCAACTATGAGTGTAAATATCGAGCCAATGTGAGAGATGTTGATAACTCTAATGTCTTGTATTCATGATCGTAAGAATCCTCAAGTGTGAGCATAAAATAGTGTCAGATATAGCGTAAATCTTGATTCACTTCGAATCAACAACCACCACATCCATGCGCCCACCATAAATCAAGGGATTTGATTAGGTAGGTTGATTAAGGGATTTAATTAGGTGAATTGATTAGGTAATTTGACTTTTTATGACTATCACAGACATCTTAAATCAAGGATTCTCTTTCCACTGTGCATGCAAAAATTATGGCATGCGATACACTGATGGACACATCGATTATAAAAACCTTTGGTGTTGACTGTAAAAATCCTCAGTTTTAACCGTAAATATTAAGCCAACATGAGATACGTTGATAACTCTTATGCGTTGTATTTATGATCATAATATAAATATCTTTAAGTTTGAGCACAAATAGTGCTATATAAAGTGTTAATGTTGATTCACTCCCAACCAAAAGCCTCCATCCATGCGGCAAATCATAAATCAATTGATTTGATTAAGGGAGTTGATTAGGAGATTTAATTAGGTGAGTTGATTGGGGATTTGATGTTTTATAGCAGTCATGGGCACCATAAATCAAGGGATTTCCTTTCCACTGCGCATATGAAAAATATGGCATGTGGTACCATAAATCAAGGTTCGAGCATAAAAACCTTCTGTTTTGATCATAAATAGTGATAGTGGTAGGCGTAAATATCCCAAATGTTGTTACAATGGTCAGCGTGATGTCACAAACATGCGTGAAGCCAAGTGGTTACAATATAAAACCAACCCATGTGATAGACACAGTATCCATCATCATAAAATCTTCAATAGAATGCATAAAATAGTGTAGTAGTAGGCATAAAATATAATCATGGAAAGTATTAACACGGATCGAATGAGGTCGTCATCGGAGGATGCCCGAGACGCGCCGGATCGGAGGAGGTCATCACCGGAGGACGCACGAGTCACGCCGGATCAGAGGATGTCATGCGCGACCGCCACCGAAGCCAACTGTGCTCTCGCGTGGCTGCCGCCGCCGCGTAGACGATTCTTGCCGCCGTACAGACCGGTGAACCTCACATCCCGCAGCCTTCGCTCGTGACTCGAGGGGCGCAGCCACTGCATGTGTCTCGAGGACGTCGCTGCCGCACACGTCTCAGGAGCCGCCACCGTCGTAGCTCGCGCCCCGGGGGCCGGCGCCGTTGCCAGCGCCTCAAGGGTCATCGCCTCCACCCGAGCCTTGGGGTCGCCGCTTCCGCCCCTACGCCTCGGGGTTGCTATCGCCTGCGCCTTGGGGGTTGTTGCCGTCCATCGCTGCTCACGCCACAGGGTGAGGGCGTAACCGCAACCGCCACTAAAACCCTAATCTGTAGGAGCCTAGAGGTGCTTTTATAGACACCTGAGCCTGGTGCAGCTAAACCAGATGGCACCGTTGGGCCAAGGCATATATATATATATAATGTTCTTTGAGCCGGCGCGACGAGCTGCTGAGTTGGAGACTAGATAGGGCGACTCTGGTGCCTGGGGACATGGACCCTTCGGTAACTGCTGGCACTACGACTTTGAAGAAGTCTGAAGCGAGTGGTGTATTCTGAGTGGTTAGATTTAGGTTGTTTAGTCATTGTCCGATTATTTTGATAGACACTTATTAGTGATTTTGTAGCCGTTTGCTGACTTTGGAACTAGATGCTAGCACAGGTTCGGCTAATGGGACCTACACAGTGCGAAAACTTGACTCATTTTGATGTACAAGAAAATAATGCTGCTTTTGTTTCTCCTTTAGATTGTTAGAGTCCTTTAGTGCGTGCCAAATGTTGGGGTCCTGACACGCGGACTCAAGCACTCGGGAGCAAGTGAGACAAACGTTGCACAACAAAATGGGAGGTTGGATAACTGGATGTTTTCTCAAGTGTGTCACATCCACAAGCCAGACGAGGGTATTTATAAGGTAACCGAGGGCTAAGGACTAAAGTATATACTTATCCTCGGTTACCTACTACATTCCTGGTATATAGTGTACAACAGGGTAATTACAGAATAATAACACCCTATGTATAGTTACACCATGCATAGTACCCGAACGGGAGACAAACAAGTAGGCCCCAATGTAGCCACCGGGAGTGGGCCCAACTTGGTTCCACCTCACGCACTCGGCCCTCCTTTAGCCTAAGTCCTACATGTCTTCGCTTAGGGCTGGGCATTCGGTCTATTAGGGTAATTCGGTTCGGTCTATTCGGGTTTGTGAAATTTCGGGTTCTGAAAAATGAGAACCGAAATTTCCAAAAATATTTTAGGAACCGAACCCGAATAGACTCATAATTTCGGTTCGGTCTATTCGGTCCACCGAATAGACCCGAATTGTAGAGAGACTAGTATATTTTGTTAAAATATAGACAATGAATAATTAATTGAAAGTACTATTACTACAACAAGTGACTATAAAAATTAGCATACAAAGATATATATACTATCGTTTAGATGATATCATTATCTCTAGCTAATAAGTTCATAAATCATATAATAATACCATCACATATTAAGAGCTTTTTTATATTTCGGGTTATTAGGTCTATTCGGGTTTTATAGGTTAGGAACCGAACCCGAACCCATAACCCGAAATATAGCACATATAGGAACCGAACCCGAACCCGAAAACCCGAATAGACCAATAATTCGGTCTATTCGGGTTCGGTTCGGGTTCGGGTTCGGTTTTCGGTTTTAAAATGCCCACCCCTATCTTCGCTCTTGGGGTCTTCTTCATTAGGCCTCCGCTTTGAATGCGAGGATACCTAGGTTATTGGTTTAGGACACGTCCGATTGTAAGCCCAAAGGGGCAGCTTGATAATCTTTGCGCCTTTCTAGGGTCTAGCCGAGTCGGTCATACTTTAAGTGTTGGTGATGTCTCCGGGTCTTCGTCATCGAGCATGGATGGTGGCCTTCGTCGTGAGTTAGTGCAACCACTGCTATTCTCCAGCATTCACATTATCTCCAGGCGCTGCCTTTGAGGTCTTTCATGCCTATCGGTGCCCTTTGACACACCTGCACTTGTAGACATGTTCCGACTTAGGGCATGTACAGTGGAGAGACACCAAAATGGTTCTCCAAGCACAAAAGATAACTAAGAGACTCTATTATACAATGGAGTGTCAATAAATGTAGTCTATTAATAAATATAGAACTAAATGCATTTGTACAACATCAGATCGATAGAACAGACGACAAAATCGTATAGTGGGAAGTTAGGCGTCTGTTGCTACTTGGGTTACGAGCCAGAGACGTCTCTTCACGGAGAGACAGCTCCAAGATTTTTTTGCAAATACCCCCTTTAAATATCTAAAGGGCCTCTACATTAAACACCACTGTACATGCCCTTACGATTACCAATTGATGAGCAATGGGGGAGATCGAGGTCCAGCTTGGCCCTCGTCTCAACATGGATCGAAGTGGGGTTAGGTCAGTTGTGCGATGTGGCTTGCCTTGTTAAAGAAGACCCGTTGCGTAGGCAGAGACATGGCTCACATGGTACTGGTAGTTGTCTAGTCAGTGTGACTGATCCATTGTGCTTGCACAGTGCGGGTGCTCGTGTTGGT
Source organism: Zea mays (assembly GCF_902167145.1). Lineage (NCBI taxonomy): Eukaryota > Viridiplantae > Streptophyta > Magnoliopsida > Poales > Poaceae > Zea > Zea mays. The sequence goes on from NC_050101.1 coordinate 141,260,492, forward strand.
TGTTGTGCGTTACCCTCACTGCCTCTTCCCTAGCGTAGGCAAAGACATGGCTCACATGGTCATGTTGCTCGCAGTCTCCTCAACGGGAGGAAGGAAGCAACTGGGAAACTGTTCCATGATTCCATCCTCATGGGTCGAGCACATAATAGGTGGTGGAAGGATTCACTTTTGTCTGGATCGTTCCTTTCGTCGAAAGGGAAGCCATATCGAAGACCAAATTGCATCCGTCAAGTAGCGATCATGCAGAGGGATAAAAAAGACGACAGTGATATCTTAGAATCATAGATTTGCTCCTAGTTCTTTATTATAAGAATGTGAAGGACAACTCCAGACTCGTTGTGGAAAAACCCTAAAAGGTGAGAATGCTACAAACTTTACCATCGATATAGTGACAATGAAGCCCTAAACGTAATAGCCACATCGATGTCACATTTCTATGGGATGATATCCGGTTGAGAGCATCTAGAGGGTCTGAATAGGTAATTCTGCAAAATTAACACTAAAAGCACAAACTTGGTCTAGAAATGAGGGTTAGTGCAAACCAAGCTAAGTTCGAGTAGAGAGAAGAAAAAAGCAAGTCCTCTTCACTTGATTCCTCATTCTAGATATAGAATAGATTAAAAGCAATATTACAAGTGAATTTGAGAGACTTAGGAAGATGGAGAAAAATCACAAGAAAAATAAACACATAAGACTCGATGATTTTTCCCGTGCTTCAGTCAAGTCTAAAATGCTTGCCTACTCTATGTTGTGGTCTCGCAATGAATAAGGGTTACACTCAACCCATCTCAAGTGATCCAAAGATCGAACTTGAGTGCCATGGTCTTCCTTCATCAATAGTATCCCCGTTCACATGGAATCTCCATAAATTGGAGTCTCTTGTAGTCGTACACAAGATCAGGGTTACAACTTGGAGTAAGAGAGGGGAGAGAGTACAAGCACAAGAGCCAAAACTAGGAGCACAACGCAAAAGAAAGAATCACAAGAGCGCAACACATAGTATGTCAAGAACAACACAAGAACGACGCTCGAATCTCGCTAGAATCACTGAATTGCGAATGCGTTGTGGCGGAGTGTGGGAGTGTAGAGCGGCTCTTGGAATGCCTGGGTTGCTGAAGGAGGTCACCATGGGGGTACTTTTATAGCCAAAAAGCCCCATAGTCGTTGCCCCTTCCTACGACTTAGACAAGCATAATTAGCATATAATCCAATTCACTAAGTGTAGGAAACTCACCTCTTTGCTATAGTTTCATCAGGATTTGCAATATGGCTCAAATTAATCCCTTGAAGCACTTTTCTCACAGAATTGAGTTAGACTTCAAACAAAAGTGCTAGAAACATAGTATAAGGCATATGCAACTTATCTAAGTACTTAAACCTTGTAGTTTTACCAATTTACCCAAAGTTGCACTTTCTAGCCTCCATTTTAGCTCTTTTGGACTTAGCGCCTTCAATTTGCCTTCAAGTGGACTTGTGCTTATACTCATATCAAACTAGCTAGTCCATGGCGGTGTGTTGGACACTTAATCACCAAAACAGGTAGAAATGGCTATCTAGCACATTTTCCTTTCACCGGCGCATATAAAGAGCTAGTACACATGTGTATTTAGAATCTTTGTCTTTTTATTTCCATCTATGGCTGGTTTGTTTTTGTAGAAAACCCACAATATCGTTGTTGGGATGAGGGCCAGACTAGACCTCGATCACCCTCAACAACCCGCAACTAACAACAAGCAAGACTTGATCGCAGGCGCAGGAATCGATGGGCGGTCGCACAACGAGGATGACAAGACCATCATAAGCAATCCGGGGCAGCTTCCTTCATGGAGGGCGCGTCTCACAGGTGAAGGGCCCTCAAGCAAGCACGCATGGTGATGTCCCCTCAACGTCGGCTTCGGGTGTAACACAACCTTTCGTCTCTAGGGACCCCGAAGATGTAGTTACCAAGAACACAAGATAGAGTCCCCAAGACAAAGGCCACTAGAACGAAGACTCTGAAAAGTTGGAGCTATGCTGAGCCCGCCCCTCTTACGAGGTGGGCCACGTGGGCCCGTCGGCCAGCCTCAGGTCTGGATACGATAATTGGTGTGCTCGGGTCCGTTGGGCTAATGCTATGTAATTATCCTATTGTACATTACATTCTGGGAATGTAGTAGATAATAGAGAGTATGAGCGTACTTTGAGCGCTAGACCTCTGCTTACCTATAAATACCCTCATATCCTAGATGGACGACGCTTGACAAGACGTTTCTGCTATCTTAGCTCACCGTTTTGTCATATATCGTTCGTCTCACCTACTTTGAGTGCTTGGGGTCCACTCGTTAGGTCCCAACAATCGTGCACACTGTTAGATTTAATTTTAAAGACTAGGGTGCTGTTTGGTTCACATATTTGTAATGTAATAGGTAACAAATAACGTTAAATCATGTTTGTTTAATTCCAACCGTAATCGGATACCACATTAAGAATTGATACCAGCCTATTCAAACTTGTTACCGCTGGTAATCGAATGCAAACCATTACCGTTACCATTTACGTTACATTTTAGAAACCAAACGGCACCTAGGATTTTACATGTACCCGTTCATACGCATAAGGTATCTATCTTCCTAGCAAACCTTTGCAACCCATGCACACAAGTGTTGTGAGCCCATGGCCATGGGAAGCAAACTCCCACGGGGAACAACCATCGGCAGAAACATACATCATGCCATTGCCATGCACGCCTATCTACTTAACCCCATGTTAAGGTTGCTAACGTACATGCCACATTGCCACCAAGCCACAGTTCCACCTTTCGATTCATGCACGCTCAGTCATGGGCGCCCTCCGGAGTTTAGCCATCTCCTACCCGGAGTTCCTCGTGGCCGGGCTCTGCTTCGTCTCCCTCTCGGCCCTGCGCCACGCGATGCGTGAGCGGCGGCAACGCGCCCCCCTGAGCTGGCCTGTGGTGGGCATGCTCCCGTTCGTGCTCGCGAACCTCGGGCGCCTCTACGACGCCATCACCGACGCCCTCCACGGGTCCGGGTGCACGCTCATGTTCCGCGGGCCGTGGCTCGCCCGCGCGGACTTCCTGCTGACGTGCGACCCGGCGGCCGTCCAGCACTGCCTGGCGTCCAACCACAGGGGCTACGACAGGGGCCGAGACTTTGCGGAGATGTTCGACCTCCTGGGCGACGGGCTGCTGGTTGCGGACGCCGCGTCGTGGGCGCGCCAGCGGCACGTCGCCGCCACCGTCTTCGGCACCCCGGCGTTCCGGTCCTTCGTCCTGTGCACCATGGCGCGCCAGACGGCGCGGCTGCTCGTGCCGTTCCTGGACTGCGCCGCCGCGGATCAGGAAGGGGACGGTGGCGTCGTTGATCTCGAGGACGTGTTCATGCGGTACTCGCTCGATGTGACCTACGCCTCCGTGTTCGATGCCGACCTGGACATGCTGTGCGTCGCCGCCGCCTCGGCGCCGGTGCCGCCGTTCGGCCTGGCGACCAGGGTGGCCAGCGAGTCTGTGCTCTTCAGGCACATCGTGCCGGCCTGGTGGTGGAGGCTGCTGAGGTGGCTCAATGTCGGCTCCGAGAGGAGGCTGGCCGAGGCCAAGGCGGTCCTCAACGAATTCGTCTACCGCGAGATCGCCAAACGCAAGTCACGGCTCGCCACCACAAGCCAAGCAGGAGAAGGCTACGACCTCCTGTCACTGTACATGGCGTGGCCGAGGGAACCCGGTATGAGGGAGCGGCAGAGGGATCAGTTCCTCCGGGATTCCGCCGTCAGTTACTTGTTTGCGGCCAAGGACCTCATCGTCGCCGCGCTCACCTGGTTCTTCTACATGCTCTGCACGCACCCGCACGTCGAGGCCAAGATCCTCGACGAGCTGAGGTCCCTGCATCCCACAGCCACGGTCGCGGCCACCGGCGGCGGCGAGCATGCCGTGTTCGACTCTGACGCGCTCCAGCCCGCGTCCTACCTCCACGCGGCGGTCCTCGAGACGCTGCGGCTGTTCCCGCCGGCGCCTTTCGAGGAGAAAGAGGCAGTTCGCAGCGATGTGCTGCCTGACGGCACCACGGTGGCCAAGGGCACCAGGGTCATCTTCTGCATCTACGCCATGGGCAGGATGGAGGGGCTATGGGGTAGCGACTGCCACGAGTTCCGACCGGAGCGGTGGCTGTCCGATATTGGCCGAGTCCGGCACGAGCCCAGCCACAAGTTCGCCGTGTTCAACTGCGGCCCCAGAAGCTGCCTCGGGAAGAATCTGGGGCTCAGCAACATCAAAATTGCCGCCGCCGCAATCTTATACAACTTTCGGGTGGAGCTCATCGACGGCCATATCGTTGAGCCACAGAACTCAGTGGTGCTTCTCACCAAGAACGGGATGAGGGTTAGGATCAAGAGGAGGCACGCAGCATGATGCACTGTGCTACTTCTACCTTCACATCAGTTAAACTCCAAAAAATGGTGGGGAAACGAACAAAAGGTGATAGGGCTTATAGAATAAAAACGCAGCACAAATTTTATTCCAGATTAATCTGCTCATGTGATTTCAGCCATATTGGATACAAGTTCTGAACTTTGATGCTTCTGATTCGGAAAATTAATCAGACAAAATTGTTCCATAGTTTCGAGGGAGACAAGGAACAAATAGCTTTATGATTTCCACAAGTTCGGCAATCTGTAATGTACACTCACAGTCACAGGTAATATCTGACGCTGGTGATAATATTATGCTAAACATAATTCATTGATTTCCCTTTTGCAATCCAACAATAAATGGACCAAAGAATTTAAAGAATATTTCAGTTAGTAGTTTACTGCTCATGGTTTGCAACCGGTGTATTAAATCGCGGGAGGTTTAGCGCCTGGGTTCGAGAACAGCTAAGCCCAGCTATAACCGACTATAGCGGAAGCTAAGCCTTTTAGCGGATTTGCAAAAAAAAAAAAAAAACAGAGTATAAACTTGACACAGATGAATATATGACAAATTTGATATTCATAAATATTGCCATACATATAGGAAAGAGTTCAGTTCCATACATGACTGCTGTAAAATGTCTGAGCAGCTTAACTTAAAACAAAATATCTGAGCTCAGCTTAACTTAAAACAAAATATCTGAGCTCCAAAACATTGAGACCATTAGTTTAGTTCACAGTTCACACAAAATGACTGTCCACAAGGTCAAATATAACACTGCAATCTAGCATCAATTAGAATCAGAGGCATGTGGAGGCTTATCGGATTTAGAGGATTCCATTGCAATGTCACCAACTTCTGAATCCGATGAGGACTGCTGCACTTTAACTTGAACATCACGCATCAGAGACTGCAGTCTTCTTAACTTCTTCTTCCTAGGCTTCACATGCCTCTTTCTTTTTGCTTGTACTTGAACTTGTGCTTGTGATGTTTGTTCTCCCTATGATCTTCTATCTTGCGTTGGTTCAACAACGTCATTTGGAAGAAGTACAATACCTGTAATGAATTCATTTTCATCATAACCAATAGCATCATCTACTTCTCTTTCTAAAGGATCTATGCCTATTCTCTCCTTTCCCCTTAGCTTGGAGTTAAATTTAACAAACACAAGGTCTCTCATCCTATCATGAAGTAGCTTGTTTCTCCTTTTTGTATGAACCTATGAGTGAAATAGTGAACATAAGGTAACATGTTTGAAACAAGATTTGAAACAGTACAATAAATATGGTTTTCTATGCATTTGGATAGTAGAGCTTGCAGTTTTACTACTAAAAATATTCACGAGGGGCCAAACAGATCCCACACAAGTGTATTTATTAATATTCAATGCTAATAGTTGCTACAAAGTCTAGACAATCATATTGCAGTAGTTATCAAGCACATTGCACATATATATTTACCTGTTCAAATATGGACCAATTTCCCTCACAAGGTGAGGAACTGTAGGTTAGATTTAGAATTATTGAAGCCAATATCCTCAGATTAGGTGTGCTTGTGACATGGTTTAGCCACCACTTTGCTGCATAAACAAGTTAATAATTACATAATTGTGACAGAGGCAAGAAACAAATTGAATCCTGAAACCATGTATTCAAAATAGAATCACTTGGATTAAAGTTCTTATTTCTCCTTTGCCTTATGGCAATTTCATGCCCAAATGTCCCTTATTGATCTTGGTACATGTAGAGTTCTTCAATTATTTTGTCTTGTGTTTCTTCATCACCAATCATCTTTGTAATGAGATTAATCACTCAAGCTCTAAAGGATCCATCATGCTCAATTTTAGACTCATTTGGATAATAAAAGTAAGGATTCAAGTAGTACCCAACTAAGTGAAGTGGAGTTTTGAGCTTGCTATCCCACCGCTTATCAATAATATCCCAATCAACTTTGTAGCGGCTCTCATCATTGTCAAACCTCTCAGAAATTTCTTTCTTTACCTCAAGCATTAATCCATGGAAGAATCCCATTGCTGGTACACCACTATCCAGTCTCCTCAACACATTTGCCAATGGTTCAAAAAAATTTTACATCTATATCAACATTTTTCCAAAAGGTTTCAGATCTCACAACTTTATTGGCTTTCTTTCCCTTGTCCTTTTTCAAGTAATCCAACTCATTAAGTTCATCTGATTTGAACAACCCTGTCAATTCTGTCTTGTTATCAAGCAAGCTTTTCAAGTTCAAGTAGGCAATAGGAAATCTAGTAATCCCAGATCTCATCAAGTCTTTCTTCAGAAACTTTCTCATCAAATCTAACACCCTTGTGTGAGCATACAAGAAAGTAGTGATCTACCTTGCACTTGTGATAGTTTGCTCCACTGGCTCAAGCTTCCCAACATCCTCTAGCATGAGATCTAGGCAATGAGCAGCACATCCATTCCAAAATATTGAGGGCCTCTTTGATGTCAATAGACTTGTTGCTGCTGTATTGACACTAGCATTATCAGTCACATGAGAAGTCCACTGAATCTAAGAAGCAAACTCCATGAGCACTATGAACAACTAAATTCATCACTCCCCTACCCTTCCTATCTGTCCATGCATCTATCATGATTGTACATCCTGTTTGCTCCCATGATTCCTTGTGGTTCTTGAAACCATCCAATACCTTTTGCTTCCTTTTCTACAAGAATGGTCCACTCATCTCATAAGGACTAGGCCCTCTCAAACCATTACCAAATTTCCCAATGGACTCAAGCATAAGTGCAAAGCTAGGAAGGGTGACTGTGTTGTGTGCAATACTAGCTTCATAGAAAAACTGACATATGTACTCACAAGCCTTATCCTTTCTCTCTTCTCTTTTCTGAGTTGACTATGTTGTTTGAACCTTGTTGCTAAGGTTAATTCCTTTATGCAACATTTGAATAGATTCTTCAATAGTAGGAGGTTTATAAAATTTGTCAATAGTGCCACCACGTACCACTGTTGTACAACTAAGGTTACTAGAACTTTTTGTTGGTTTTTTGCTTCACCACAAGGACTTCATTACCAAGATCAATATCATCTTGCTCACAACTTTCATCTTCTGAGCTGTCTAGGTTAATTTCATCTCTCTCTTTCCTTTTCTTTTTGCTTTATGGTCCTTTTCTTCTGTCTTCTTTGTAAGCAAAGCAATCGTCTCTTCTTTCGCATCACTTGGAACCTTCAAACACTTTGTAACATTATTCCCTTTAATACCAGCAAGGTGGCACTTAATTCTTGTAATCCTAGCTTTCCATAGCTTGTCACGGTACTTGCACTTCAACCAATGTTTCTTGTTTGCATCTAGGCAAAAACAATGAGCTCAAGCTACATCGTCTGAGTTGATAATAGCTTGTGGTGCTGTTGCATTTGATACAGAGGTAGAGTTGACACTTGATGGAATAGCTACACAATTTGAAGACACATAATTGAGAGCACCTAGAGGGGGGGGGGGGTGAATAGGTGATCCTGTAAAACTTAAAACTTAATGCCACAAACTTGATTAAGTGTTAGAGCAATAAAGCCAAGTGGCTAGAGAGGAGTCCTTGCGAAACAAAACAACCACAAAAGATCAACACAGAGAGGCACAGTGGTTTATCCCGTGGTTCGGCCAAGTTCAACACTTGCCTACTCCATGTTGTGGCGTCCCAACGGACGAGGGTTGCAATCAACCCCTCTCAAGTGATCCAAAGATCCACTTGAATACCACTGTGTTTCTTTTCCTTTCACTATATCCCGTTTGCGAGGAATCTCCACAACTTGGAGTCTCTCGCCCTTACAAAAGATGATCACCAATGAACACGGAAGTAAGGATGGGATGAGCAACACACACAAGTCCACAACAATACGCACACACACACACGACCAAGACTTGAGCTCAAATGAATATCTTAAGTTCTCACTAGAACGGAGCTCAAATCACTAAGAATGTCAAACAAGTGTGCAAGAATGAAGTGTGAATGATCAAGAATGCTCAAAGTGTGCTTGAGTGTATTCCTCCATGCGCCTAGGGGTCCCTTTTATAGCCCCAAGGCAGCTAGGAGCCGTTGAGAGCATTCCAGGAAGGCAATTCTTGCCTTCTGTCGACTGGCGCACCGGACAGTCCGGTGCATCACCGGACACTGTCCGATGCAGATTTCTTTCCTGTTTTGGCGCAGCCGACCGTTGGCGATTTGGAGCCGTTGGCGCACCGGACAGTCCGGTGAATTTTAGCCGTACGCCGCCGACGAATTCCCGAGAGCGGCCTTTTCACCAGAGCCAGCCTGGCGCACCGGACACTGTCCGGTGCACCCAGACTGAGCAGAGTCTTGGCTGCTCGAGCCAAGTCATTTCCAATTGTATTTTCTCTGATTCTAGCACTTAGACAAATATGTTAGTACACAAAAACCAATGTACTAAGTCTAGAATCATACCTTTGTATTGATTTGCACTTTGTCCACCCTTTGGCATATACTCATTACCTTAATGTGTGTTGGGCACTTAATCACCAAAATCTTATAGAAATGGTCCAAGGGCACATTTCCCTTTTAATCTCCCCCTTTTTGGTGATTTATGCCAAAGCAACTAAAAGAAGTGCATCTTCAATGCAAATGAGAACACAAATTTGTTTTGATTCAAATTTGGCATATTTGGATCATTCTTTGCCACCACTTGGTTTGTTTTTGCAAATCAAACTCAATTTCATATCTCTAAGTCAAATACACTTGTTGAGGCATAGAGAAAGGTATTCCAAGAGAAATTGATCACTGATTCAAAAAACTCCCCCTATTTTCCACAATCAAACATTCTCCCCACAAGAGACCAACTTTTGACAAAAAGAGACATCTATAGTTTTGACAAATCAAAAGTCCTAACTCTACTATTTTCAAACTTCTCAAGTGGTAGCTGATCCATTTGTTGCTTTGGCCCTTAATTTCTCGCCCTTTGGCATCAAGCACCAAAACGGGATCATTTTTGGCCCTTAAACCCCATTGCCTCACCAAAATTGTCAATTAAGAGCAAAAGACAATGAGAGACATGGAGATGAACTTGGAGTAAGTTACCCTCTTATCGGAGTGCAGTGGAAGCCTTTCATGGTCCAAGTCCACCTTTCCCTTTCAATCCACCTTTGAGACTAATTCAAGAACACTCAAGCACATGGTTAGTCCCAAAGAGTTAAGTTGTAGCACATCTCCCCCTAAATATGTGCATCACTTGCAAATGGACTTGTGAGGTCCGGGGAGTGCTTGTACAACTTGAGCACCATAAATAAACAACAAAATGCATAAGGAACATGATCAAGGCATAAAACACATGTATGCTATAAATCAATCCAAGTTCCGCGAATCTAAGACATTTAGCTCACTACGCAGCCTGCAAAAGGTCTTCTCATCTAGAGGCTTGGTAAAGATATCGGCTAGCTGGTTCTCGGTGCTAACATGAAACACTTCGATATCTCCCTTTTACTGGTGGTCTCTCAAAAAGTGATGCCGGATGTCTATGTGCTTTGTGCGGCTGTGTTCAACAGGATTATCCGCCATGCAGATAGCACTCTCATTATCACATAGGAGTGGGACTTTGCTCAGATTGTAGCCAAAGTCCCGGAGGGTTTGCCTCATCCAAAGTAGTTGCGCGCAACACTGACCTGCGACAACATACTCGGCCTCAGCGGTGGATAGGGCAACGGAAGTTTGTTTCTTAGAACTCCAGGACACCAGGGACCTTCCTAAGAATTGGCACGTCCCTGATGTACTCTTCCTATCGACCTTACATCCAGCATAATCGGAGTCTGAATATCCAATCAAGTCAAAGGTAGACCCCTTTGGATACCAGATCCTGAAGCAAGGCGTAGCAACTAAATATCTAAGAATTCGCTTCACGGCCACTAAGTGACACTCCCTTGGATCAGATTGAAATCTAGTACACATGCATACACTAAGCATAATATCCGGTCTACTAGCACATAAGTAAAGTAAGGAACCTATCATAGACCGGTATGCTTTTTGATCAACAGACTTACCTCCTTTGTTGAGGTCGACGTGTCTGTCCGTTCCCATTGGAGTCTTGGCGGGCTTGGCGTCCTTCATCCCAAACCGCTTGAGCAAGTCTTGCGTATACTTCATTTGGGAGATGAAAGTGCCATCCTTGAGTTGCTTCACTTGGAACCCAAGGAAGTAGTTCAACTCGCCCATCATCGACATTTCAAACTTTTGAGTCATCACCCTGCTAAACTCTTCACAAGACTTTTGGTTAGTAGAACCAAATATTATGTCATCGACATAGATTTGGCACACAAATAAGTCACCGTCACAAGTCTTAGTAAAAAGAGTTGGATCAGCTTTCCCAACCTTGAAAGCATTAGCAATTAAAAAGTCTCTAAGGCATTCATACCATGCTCTTGGGGCTTGCTTAAGTCCATAGAGCGCCTTAGAAAGCTTACACACGTGGTCGGGGTACCATTCGTCCTCAAAACCAGGGGTTGCTCTACGTACACCTCCTCCTTGATTGGCCCGTTGAGGAAAGCGCTCTTCACATCCATTTGGAACAACCTGAAAGAATGGTGAGCAGCATAGGCCAACAATATGCGAATTGACTCTAGCCTAGCCACAGGAGCAAAAGTCTCCTCAAAGTCCAAACCTGCGACTTGGGCATAACCTTTTGCCACAAGTCTAGCCTTGTTCCTTGTCACCACTCCGTGCTCGCCTTGTTTGTTGCGAAACACCAACTTGGTTCCCACAACGTTTTGCTTGGGACGCGGCACCAGTGTCCAAACTTCATTTCTCTTGAAATTGTTGAGCTCCTCCTGCATGGCCAACGCCCAGTCCGGATCTAGCAAGGCCTCTTCTACCCTGAAAGGCTCAATAGAAGAGATAAAAGAGTAATGCTCACAAAAATTAACTAATCTAGAGCAAGTAGTTACTCCCTTGCTAATATCACCCAATATCTGATCGACGGGATGATTCCGTTGAATTATCGCTCGAACTTGAGTCGGAGGGGCTTGAGATGCTTCTTACTCCATAGCATGATCATCTTGTGCTCCCCCTTGATCACACGCCTCTTCTTGATGAACCTGTTCATCGTCTTGAGTTGGGGTTTGCACCATTGTTGAGGAAGAAGGTTGATCTTGCTCTTGGTGTTCCTGTGGTTGCACATCTCCAATCGCCATGGTGCGTATTGCGGCCGTTGGAACGTCTTCTTCATCTACATCATCAAGATCAACAACTTGCTCTCTTGGAGAGCCATTAGTCTCATCAAATACAACGTCGCTAGAGACTTCAACCAAACCCGATGATTTGTTGAAGACCCTATACGCCTTTGTATTTGAGTCATAACCTAACAAAAACCCTTCTACTGCTTTGGGAGCAAATTTAGAATTCCTACCTTTCTTCACTAGAATGTAGCATTTACTCCCAAATACACGAAAGTATGAAATATTGGGTTTGTTACCGGTTAGAAGCTCATACGAAGTCTTCTTGAGGAGGCGATGAAGGTAGACCCGGTTTATGGCGTGGCAAGCCGTGTTCACGGCTTCCGACCAAAACCGCTCGGGCGTCTTGAACTCTCCAAGCATCGTCCTCGCCATGTCAATGAGCGTCCTGTTCTTCCTCTCTACTACACCATTTTGCTGTGGTGTGTAGGGAGCGGAGAACTCGTGCTTGATTCCTTCCTCCTCAAGATACTCCTCCACTTGAAGGTTCTTGAACTCGGACCCGTTGTCACTCCTTATCTTCTTCACCTTGAGCTCAAACTCATTTTGAGCTCTCCTTAGGAAACGCTTGAGGGTCCCTTAGGTTTCAGATTTATCTTCCTCCTATGCTTAGGTAGGCAACGGGTCCGAAGAGGTCCATATGAAGTAACTCCAAAGGTCTTGACGTGGTCATCACATTTTTGATATGATGAGAGCTTCCCACCTGTTTACCTGCTTGACAAGCTGCACAAGGTCTATCTTTTTAGAAAGTCACATCTGTTAGACCTAACACATGTTCTCCCTTTAGAAGTTTGTGAAGGTTCTTCATTCCCACATGTGCTAAACGGCAATGCCACAACCAGCCCATGCTAGTCTTAGCAATTAAGCATGCATCTAGACCGGCCTCCTCTTTTGCAAAATCAACTAAATAAAGTTTGCCGTCTAGTACACCCTTAAAGGCTAATGAACCATCACTTCTTCTAAAGACAAACACATCTACATTTGTGAATAAGCAATTATAACCCATATTACACAGTTGACTAACGGACAACATATTATATCCGAGATATTCTACTAAAAACACATTAGAAATAGAGTGCTCGGATGAAATAGCAATCTTTCCTAGTCCTTTAACCTTGCCTTGGTTCCCATCACCGAATATGATTGAATCTTGGGAATCTTTGTTCTTGACGTAGGAGGTGAACATCTTCTTCTCCCCCGTCATGTGGTTTGTGCATCCACTGTCGATAATCCAGCTTGAGCCCCCGGATGCATAAACCTGCAAGGCAATTTAGGCTTGGGTCTTAGGTACCCAACTCTTGTTGGGTCCTATAAGGTTAGTAACAATGGTCTTAGGGACCCAAATGCAAGTTTTATCTCCCTTGCATTTTGCCCCTAATTTCCTAGCATTCACCTTCTTATCCTTTATACAAATTGCAAACGAAGCATTACAGGCATGATAAATTGTAGAAGGTTCATTAACTATTTTCCTAGGAACATGAGCAACATTTCTACTAGGCATATGATGAATGACATTTTTCTTATGCATATCTCTACCATGCACATAGGAAGAACTTGAAGCAACCATTGCATTTGAATCATAAGCATTACAACTCCTATCATGATGAACATTTCTAGAAAATTTCCTATCATAAATAAATGCATGATTCTTTTGAGCACTATTAGCCATAGGGGCCTTCCCTTTCTCCTTGGCGGGAATGGGAGCCTTATGACTTGTTAAGTTCTTGGCTTCTCTCTTAAAGCCAAGCCCATCCTTAATTGAGGGGTGTCTACCAATCGTGTAGGCATCCCTTGCAAATTTTAATTTATCAAATTCACTTTTGCTAGTCTTAAGTTGAGCATTAAGACTAGTTACTTCATCATTTAATTTAGAAATGGCAACTAGGTGTTCACTACAAGCATCAACATTAAAATCCTTACACCTATTGCAAATCACAACATGTTCTTCACAAGAGGTTGATTTATTGGCTATTTCTAACTTAGCATTCAAGTAATCATTGATACTCTTTAAGCTAGAAATGGATTCATGGCATGTAGACAATTCATGTGAAAGCATTTCATTTCTTTTAACTTATAAAGAAAGAGAATTTTGTGCACTTACAAATTTATCATGCTCTTCATATAAGAGATCTTCTTGCTTTTCTAAAAGTCTATTTTTCTCATTCAAAGCATCAATCAACTCATTGATCTTATTAATTTTAGTTCTATCTAATCCTTTGAATAAACATGCATAGTCAATTTCATCATCACTAGATTCATCATCACTTGAAGAAGCATAAGTAGTAGTACTTCTAGTATTTACCTTCTTCTCCTTTGCCATTAGGCATGTGTGATGCTCGTTGGGGAAGAGAGCCGACTTGTTGAAGGCTGAGGCGGCGAGTCCTTCATTGTCGGAGTCGGACGAGGAGCAACCGAATCCCACTCCTTTCCAAGGTGTGCCTCGCCCTTCACCTTTTTGTAGGTCTTCTTCTTTTCCCACTTTCCGCTCTTCCCTTGTTCCTGGTCACTATCATTATCGGGACAATTAGCAATAAAGTGACCAATCTTACCACACTTGAAGCAGGAGCGCTTCCCCTTCGTCTTGCTCTTGTTGGGGTGCTCCTTGCGACCTTTGAGCGCCGTCTTGAAGCGCTTGATGATGAGGGCCATTTCATCCTCGTTTAGCCCGGCCGCCTCAATTTGCGCCACCTTGCTAGGTAGCACCTCCCTGCTCCTTGTTGCTTTGAGAGCAACGGTTTGAGGCTCGTGGATTGGGCCATTCAACGCATCATCAACGTATCTTGCCTCCTTGATCATCATCCGCCCGCTCACAAACTTCCCAAGTATTTCTTCGGGCGTCATCTTGATGTACCTAGGATTCTCACGAATAGAGTTAACAAGATGAGGATCAAGGACGGTGAAGGACCTTAGCATAAGTCGGACGATGTCGTGGTCTGTCCATCGTGTGCTTCCATAGCTCCTTATTTTGTTGACGAGGGTCTTGAGCCTGTTGTACGTTTGGGTTGGCTCTTCCCCCCTGATCATTGCGAACCTTCCTAGTTTGCCTTCCACCAACTCCATCTTGGTGAGCATGGTGACGTCATTTCCCTCATGCGAGATCTTGAGGGTGTCCCAGATCTGTTTGGCGTTGTCCAAGCCGCTCACCTTATTGTACTCTTCCCTGCACAAGGATGCTAAAAGAACAGTAGTAGCTTGTGCATTTTTATGGATTTGTTCATTGATAAACATGGAGTTATCGGAACTATCAAATTGCATCCCATTTTCTACTATCTCCCATATACTAGGATGAAGAGAAAACAAGTGGCTACGCATTTTGTGACTCCAAAATCCGTAGTCCTCTCCATCAAAGTGTGGGGGTTTACCAAGTGGAATGGAAAGCAAATGAGCATTTGAATTATGCGGAATACGAGAGTAATCAAAAGAAAAGTTCGAGTTAACCGTTTTCTTTTTCTCCTCGTATTCGTCGTCCTTTTGAGAAGAGGAAAATTCGTCGCTGTCGTAGTAGACAACCTTCCTGATGCGCCTCTTCTTCTTTCCATCTTTCTTCTTTTGACTCGAGCCGGAGTCATTGACTTTGTCGTTCCTTGGCTCGTTGAAGATGGACTCCTTCTCATTGTCGTTGACCACCATCCCCTTTCCCTTAGGATCCATCTCTTCGGGCGATTAGTCCCTTTCTTGAAGAGAACGACTCCGAAGACCAATTGAGAGCACCTAGAGGGGGGTGAATAGGTGATCCTGTAAAACTTAAAACTTAATGCCACAAACTTGATTAAGTGTTAGAGCAATAAAGCCAAGTGGCTAGAGAGGAGTCCTTGCGAAACACAACAACCATAAAAGATCAACACAGAGAGGCACAGTGGTTTATCCCGTGGTTCGGCCAAGTTCAACACTTGCCTACTCCACGTTGTGGCGTCCCAACGGACGAGGGTTGCAATCAACCCCTCTCAAGTGATCCAAAGATCCACTTGAATACCACAGTGTTTCTTTTCCTTTCACTATATCCCGTTTGCGAGGAATCTCCACAACTTGGAGTCTCTCGCCCTTACAAAAGATGATCACCAATGAACACGGAAGTAAGGATGGGATGAGCAACACACACAAGTCCACAACAATACGCACACACACACGGCCAAGACTTGAGCTCAAATGAATATATCAAGTTCTCACTAGAACGGAGCTCAAATCACTAAGAATGTCAAACAAGTGCGCAAGAATGAAGTGTGAATGATCAAGAATGCTCAAAGTGTGCTTGGGTGTATTCCTCCATGCGCCTAGGGGTCCCTTTTATAGCCCCAAGGCAGCTAGGAGCCGTTGAGAGCATTCCAGGAAGGCAATTCTTGCCTTCTGTCGACTGGCGCACCGGACACTGTCCGGTGCAGATTTCTTTCCTGTTTTGGCGCAGCCGACCGTTGGCGATTTGGAGCCGTTGGTGCACCGGACACTATCGGTGCCCCCTTCAGACCGTTGGCCCGGCCACGCGTCACGCGCGGATTGCGCGGCCGACCGTTGGCTCACCGGACAGTCCGGTGCACACCAGACAGTCCGGTGAATTTTAGCCGTACGCCGCCAACGAATTCCCGAGAGCGGCCTTTTCACCAGAGCCAGCCTGGCGCACCGGACACTGTCCGGTGCACCCAGACTGAGCAGAGTCTTGGCTGCTCGAGCCAAGTCTTTTCCAATTGTATTTTCTCTGATTCTAGCACTTAGACAAATATGTTAGTACACAAAAACCAATGTACTAAGTCTAGAATCATACCTTTGTATTGATTTGCACTTTGTCCACCCTTTGGCATATACTCATTCCCTTAATGTGTGTTGGGCACTTAATCACCAAAATCTTATAGAATGGCCCAAGGGCACATTTCCCTTTCAATAATGCATAATAATAGGCAAATGAAAAGCTTTAAACAAAACCTGTGTTTTAAAATACAAAAGCAAAATATTAGGCAAATAATTCTGTTTATTTATTTCCATATGCAATGCACTTCATAACAATTTGACAAATTCAGATTGCAGTTGCAGCGTACTGCCTACATCAATGGAACTACTACAACAATTTTAATCTCCAAAAAAATGCTGCAGAAAACATAGCTACAAGGTACTACACTACACGTCACATGAACATCTAGTGAAGAATACATGCCTGTTTGCTTTTCTTGCTGAGACATGGCGCCGGATGAACTGGACAACAATTGGAGATTGGAGAGTGGAGAGCAATACTGGTGGAGTGCTACCCGGTTCATTGTTGCTACTTGCTTGCCGCCAACAGGGAGCCAGGGAGTAGTGGTCGAGATCCTGTAGGAGCAGCGACGACATCTCCTGCTTCATCCTCGTTACCGCCATCGGGTTGAAGCCAGCCATCGCCATCAGGTTGAAGCTAGTTGCCACCACTGCCTTTTGGAAATGAGAGTCTGAGCTAGTGTTTGCACAAGAAAAGGCAGAGGGAGATACACACACCACTTGAAATTTAGCACGATAATGGGTTAGGTCGGACGCGCGCAAGAAAATGGCCTAGGTTTGCTTTAGTTGCCGCTAGAAGACGGCCCATTTAGTGTATTTCACTGGCTAATAGCGGTTAATAGCGGTCTCCAATCAATAGCGACAAAATTGTAATCTCCTACCATCGTTGTTTGCTAGAGGTGATCTCCGGCGATAGCGGCAGCTATCTTCGGTGATTTAAAACATTGTTTGCAACCTGCTATCATTCAGGTCAAACTATGCAGCTAGTCAAGAACCGTTTGTTGACACAACATACCAATAGAATATAAAGGGTTATAATAGTTACAACTGTAAAGCTGTCTCTAGTAGATTGTGCATATAATCATGCAAAACACTGTTTTACACTGTAGACTACACTACTCGCAGGCTGAAATTTGAAATAGAGGATGTGATGAGAGATAGGATGGGTAAAATGTTGGAGACAACCTAAAGATAGATAACTGCCCACACAAACGAAATCAGAGGAACTGTAAGAAATAAATGATGTCCTTTAACATAAACTCAAATGAGTTCATTGCTAATAGCATAAACTTGAAATTTCCTCATACGATACAAAGTTTGCACAGTGAATGTACAATTGTTCTAAAACTAACAGAACAGCAGAAGCAGCGAGTCCAGGACGTTCACGAGGGTCCTAATTGTAGTACTTGCAGCAATAAAGAAGAGCTGCAACTAACCAAATGATAGGGCACAAGAAACCTAGAAGAAATCTGCAATAGTAATATGTTCAATAGAGCATTTGCAAGCGAGAAAAAGATTACTGCAGTTCACTGCTAAAGCAGAATTTTTGTTGACAATAAACTGTCAAATCAGATTGACTCACCAAGACCAACCTATTACATAGCTACAGCATGGGAGATGTCTGTCATATATTGACAATCGTGGACTTTCTCCATCTCCAAGTAGTGTGTATTTAGCAAGGCACGCCTGGGAACGACAAAATTCACCTGACCATCATGTGAAATTCAGAAGAACCAATGAAGTTAATGCAAAACATATCCAATAGATATTTAAAATTCTTGTCATTATAAAGACTGAAATAACTGAATACATTTACTCTGAAAGAACAGCGAGGGCTTGTTTGGTTGCATATGGATTGGAGGGGAATGAGGGACATATAATCTCTTAGGGCATGTTTCAGAGAGGATTGGAGGGTGTAGGGATTCTAGCCTCTCCAATCATACCAATTCCAACAGCTCCCAAACAAACCTAGGGCTTGTTCGGTTATTTGCAATCCATATGGATTGGAGGGGATTGATATGGATTGGAGGGGATTTTGACTTGCTAGGGATTAAAACCCCCTCAATCCCCCTCAATCCATATGGATTGGGGTAGAACCGAACAAGCCCTAATATGTTCCTCAATCCCCTCCAATACCCATGCCACCAAACAGGCCATGAGAGTTTTAATGTCCAAAAAACATGTTTTATTTATCGTGTATGGAACAAGAGGATATGGTATACAAAAAAAGTTTCCTCCCCTCATAAAAAACCAAAACGCAAACCCTTGGTCACAACAAAGTTAGAGTTATTTGGCAATGTTAAAACCAATAACCTTGAAGCTTATCAACATCTCAAAAATTAGACATGAGAATTGGTGATAAGAACAAGTCATCTCAGGTAGCAGCTGCACAGATCAGACATGAGATGTTAGCATGAAAATCTGACGGTGTCTAATCTGTCAAAACCAAATTTTGCAGGAGAAAATGTATTGCAACAAATTGATATCTTAGGTGACACGATGTATGCAAGCAGTGAAATTGTACTGGATTTCTCAATTCATAAACACGCAGCACAGAAACCTTGAAGGCCCTTTTAGCCAATTGCCACCGTTTAGCTTTGCCATGAGCATGTAAGAAAAAAAATCTAGATATCTTTTGTGTAAACTTCTGAATGGAGGCCATGTTATACTTGTGGTTTAACTATTTGTTGTCACGTTAAGTGTTTGCTGTAGGTTTGGTGATCTTTGGCTGCAATGGAATTGGGGCATTTAGATTTTGCCTTGCCTTTCAGATTTGAAAGGGTCATCCTCCTCTAATGGATTCATCATCATCGTCATATGAAAAGTTAGTAGGTTAAACCATTATCCAAATGCATTAGCCTATGCATGAAGAAATGATACAATCTATATAGTCAGACATGCGAACGGGTGTCTAGCTCAATTGGTTAGCTGGCCTCACTGCCTCAGTAGCCCTCCTCACATCCTAGGTTCAACTCTCAGCGGGTATGAATTTTAGGCTGGGGTTAAAAAATTCCCCTCGTTGTGTCTTCCTATGTGAGAGCACCCTAACCTATGTTAAAGGTGCAACCTAACCTAGGAGTTTTGGCAGTGGTCGCTGGCCCAAGTTATGGTTCCAGGATTCTCCGCGCACTTCCCACAGGCAGACGGTCAAATGGATCATGAGGTACATTCCTTTCATACCTAAGTTCGAATTGTGGTATTCCTCTTCTTTCGTCCTGTCTTTGCATGGTTACTCTGATGCTGATTTGTGTGTTGCGCTTGGATCGCAAGTCCACTTCTAGGACTCGTCAGTTTTTGGGATCTTTGTTGGTCTCATGGTATTCTCGTAAACACCCAGTCTACCACCGAGGCTGAGTATGTTGCTGCCACTAGTCGTTGCTCGTAGTTGCTTTAGATGATGGCCACTTTTACAGGATTTTGGCTAGGAGTTTCAACATGTGCCTTTGCTTTGTGATAGCACTAGTGACATCAGTGTTGCCAAAAATCCTGTGCTGCATTCTAAGACCAAGCACATCGATGTCCACTTTCATTTTCACAGAGATCATTACGAGAAAGAGGACATTGATCTTTATAATGTCAATACCCATAGATAGCTTACAAATATTCTAACAAAACCCCTTGATCAGTCCACTGTTGCACATTTGCGAGGGGAGTTGGATGTGTGTTTGCCTTTTTAGCTAAGGGACCTCATTTTTTATTTGCATCTTCTTTGTTATTTTAATTTTTTGTTACATTTACACATTGCATTTCATCTTATAGCATATTGAGCTTCATTTGTATATCTGCTAGAATGTGACTATGCTAATTGTAGCATGCTCATTGTTTATAAGATGATGTTATGGCAAGCTTATGTTCTTTTTGCTCATATTGATACAATGTTGTTGAGCTAAGCCTGTTTTCTAAATTGTGAACATGATTATTACTTACTTCATCCAAAAATTGTTCACCATTGAGATTGGCTCCTCCTAGAATGTGTAGGATGTGTTGAGATCCTTTTTTGCTGTCACTAGTATGCTAGATTGCTATGTCTCATGCTTTGAGTCATTCACTGTCTTGATACATTAATTCCATGCTAAAATCCAAATCAAGATAAGTGAAAAACAAAAAGATCGAGATGAGTTTGTATTTGTCACCACATCACCTTATTGAGACTGCTTCTACTTGCACTTTTTCAAGAACTTGAGCAATGTAGTGGATGATCGAAATCAGTGTCTTTAGCTTTTGATTGCATTTTTGCATAGGCTACACCCGATTGAAAGTTAGACATTGACAATTCTTACAACCTCTCGGATTCACATGCTTTTCAATGAAATTTGTGACCTGCTGCAAAATTCGATAAATTAGAAAATTTTCAAGTTTAAACATGTTTCTGGCATGATGAGTGACCGTTGTTTAGGGTAGTTCACCTTGTATACCTTTGAATAGCACTTGTTTGATTTTCTGCTTACATATGTCCAGTGATGTTTTAGTGGTGAACTTCACTTTTGACATGCTTAAAATTGAACCAAATACTTTGGATCCCCTTGCTAAAGTTTAGTCGTTGTCATATCGGATGTTTGAATGTTAATTATAAGTATTAAATATAGTCTAATTACAAAACTAATTAGATAGATAAAGTCTAAATGACAAGATGAATTTATTAAGCCTAATTAATCCTTGATTCACTTATGTGATGCTACAGTAAACATTTGCTAATCATGAATTGATTAGGCTTAATAAATGTGTCTCGTCGTTTAGTCTCCATCCATGTAATTAGTTTTATAATTATACTATATTAAATATTTGTTATTAGCATTCAAATATCTGATATGACACATCCTAAACTTTATTTAGAGGAACCAAACACTAAATTATTCCTTACATATCATGAGCATATGATCAGTTTGAGCGTCTGCTAGCACTTGCGTTTATTGCTGCACACATCGCACAACACCACTTAGAGCATTTGTACACTCTAATTGATATACTCTTTAAGCTTCTGCATTTCCTATACCTCTTGCTAATTTCACGCATATCTCAGGGGGGGTTACTTCTTTCATATCCCTCGTTTGGTGCTTGCTAAGTGTACTTGCCAACAAGGGGGGAATTCAGTAGGTGAAAAAGTCAGTGAGAGGGGGAAATGCACAAGGTGAGATTTTGGGGAGTTTTTCACTCTCACACACATCTTATTCAAGATGCCTATTTTTCTATGAGGTTTTGAGCTATGTTTTAGAGGAGCTGTTTTTGTCAGGAGGAGCTTTTACTAGTGACGTTGAGCCTGTTTCTACCTCTTCTTGAGGACTAACCATTTGTGTTTGATTGTGTTGAGCTGTTGCACATTTATTAGGGGACCAAGCTTTGCTCGCTCTAAATGACTTGATTTTGGATTCTGTTTGGATTTTGGTCATTTGAGCGAGTTCCTTCTTCCTACCTTCTTTCTACTGATTTGTGTGTTTGTGCGGTGGTGTTGACAATGCACTCATCAAGGGGGAGATTGCGAACATAAGGTTGATTTGTCCCTTGCGGTTCAGGTTGATGATGAGTGAGTGTCAACATGGTTAGTGCTTTGGTGTGAGTCACTATACTAACTAGAGTACGAGTTTGTGTTGTGCAACCATGTCTCTCGGCTTGTGGTGCACTGGTGTGCAGTCATGAGATGGTGGTCGACGGTGAAGGTGATGCAGGTTCGTGACGATGGACTGGGAGTAGAGAAGGACGAGCGCTGAGTCTTGACCCAGGGACTAGAGAAGCTGGGTAACCAGCTATGGTGGCTGACACCTCGGGACACAGACGAGAGCGAGGACATGGCAGAGTGGATCGTGTCGCCAGTGCGGTCGTGGACTGGTAGGACATGTGCCTAGGATGTGGGTGACCCGTATGGAGTTTGCTACTCAAGGTGGTTTCGGTGGTTGAGCCTCAAAACACCCAACGCTATGGAGGGCTAGTTTCACCGGGTTTGGGTCTCAAAATCCGGCGGTGTAGTTCTAGCGGGAATTAGAGGTGATACATGGCGTCATCGCGAAGGGTGCGTCGAGGCGAAGAAACTTCGGGAAGACTACGTGGCCATCAGATGCATATTCTAGAAGTTGGTCCATTTTGCCCCTGGTTAAGTGGATAAGCTATATGTATCTCTGAGTAGTTTAGTCTAGTGAAATAAACCCCTATAAATAGGAGGGAGAGCTGGTTGTTTGAGCTATGCCTTATTCTAGTTATTAGAGGACTCTTAGTTTTCCATTGCCCTAGGCTTAGTCTCTTTCACTTTTGTAGCGTTGAGGTCCACAAATGTTATGAACCTCTGCGTCTGTGTACTTGATTTTGTGAGGAAGTGTGGCTATAAGCACACAGAGCCAGTGTGCTTTTGCCATTCATTTCTAATTTGATTTTGATTTTGCACTTGTTGCGGTTCCTCTCCTTCCTTCTCTCTTTTTCTTGGGTTTTTCGGAGATATACTTGAGTTCTTGAGTTGTGAACTATTTTGGGGGTCTCTCTCCTTATTTGAACCAGTTCTTAAATCACTGAGATGCTCTGGTTTGCATGATTTTTTGTCATGGATTGATCTGAACTCGTTTTGATCAAAAAGGCAAAACCCCATTCAAGTCGAGATTTTGAATCTATTCATGTAGTTTTGGTTTGTTCCAGTTCAAACTTCATGAATCATCTTCTCTCCATCTACGCTTTCTGTTGTGAAAATTTGAGGTCATTTTGTGCAACTATTGTTAGGCAGCACTACTGACCCTCTACACGACACTGCTGCTTGCCCTGGTCTGTAGTTTTGAATATGGTTTTTCCACTGTTTGGGAGTTCTTTGGGGTTGGAGTGAAGTTGGGATCAAGTAACATGTGCTCTTTTGAGTAGATAAATTTTTGTGGATCCCATACACCCCATCTTGTCACCCTACACCGGTCCTTCAGAAAGGAATGTGGACGCCTAAGAGGGGGTGAATTAGGAATTCTATTTTTCTCTCTAATCTAGGCCTATAATTTTACCTCTTAAACAAAACATATACTGATAACAAGTAAGCTAATGTAACTAAGGTTTTGTCTAAGTATTTCTATGTTTACAACAAAAATGGAGTTATGCAACCTAGGTTCCAGTCCTACCAACTAGCCTATAGTTATAAGCTAGGAAAGATAAAGCCCAAAACCAAAGGAAGCAAAATAAATGAAGAAGCTAACATGTGATAGAGATGCGAACTCTCGTTGATGCATCAATATTTTATCGAGGTATCAATAACTGTTCAAGGTTCTTACTAATACTTATTGGTACCCCTACGTAAAGGGAAGTACATGCGAGGACCAAGCACTTGGTTAGGTAAGTTCATAGTTAACCACTTGCATTTTGCACATGCAAGTGGTGTTCTGCTTTTGGCCTCACTCGGATGCTCCATGCCATCTCCACTATTGAGCTTCTGACTAAAACGACGCGAGCCTCATTCCTTCCAGTACACGGTGGCAACCACACTACAAATATAGTTGGTGTGATCTTGCAAGACTTTCACCCCACTATGTACAATTACAAGTGTTGAGGGGTTTGAGGGTGTATAACCTCACTTTAAATAACTATGCATAACCTAGAGAAAGTGTTATAGCGATGGCCTAACTAAGCTAAGCACTTCACAAAGCACCTATGCAAATCATCGAGTGATTCCATTAAGCACTTATGTGTCTAAGAGCTATGTAATGAAGTATTAACTTCTTAGCAATGTATCTAAGCTCCTACAATTTGGAATGTTTGTTTGGGGTGGTATTTATACCCCCACACTCAAATGAGCTATTGGAAATGGTAGATTTTTTTGCATAGCACTGAACATGTCCGGTGCACTACCGATGTGTCATCGGACATGTCTAGTGCCTTCCATGTCAGCTAGCCATTACCGACCGTTGAGCCTCTAGGTATCCGGAGTTCCACCAATGATACGCCAGACATGTCTTGTGCCTTATACCAGGCTCATTTTCATTTTGCATCCTCTCTGATTGGTGCATCTGGTGTGGAGCTTGATGCTGCACCATATATGTAGGGTTCGGCATTTGTTTTTTTAAACTTCGGTTTTCCAGACATTAGAAACTGATCGATTTTCTAGAAAATGAAAAACCGAGAAGTTCGAATTTGGTTTTTTACTTTGTTTTTTGGTAAAACCCGAATACCAAACTTATACTCAAGACAACACATACAACAAGTTTATATATAGGTTACACATAATTTTTAAAAAGTAAAAATTATATATGTACAAATATTTAGGGAGACATCATACATCACATACAAATAAGTGAATAACAATTTAATCACATCACACATTTAGTTCACATAATCGAATAGACAAATTTTAGAATTGATAAGGTTTGGTATTCGGTTTTTGGGTATTTCAGTTTGGTATAAGGTGAAAACTGATTACGATACCTAAAATTGAACTTCTTAGATACAAAAACCGAAACCAAACCGAACTACTGAAAAAACAGAAATTTTGGTTTGGTTTTCGGTTTATGGTAAAAAGTGCCCACCCCTACATATATGTTTCATGCCCTTCAACTCCTAAGGTCGCGCTACATAGCTCTTTGTGCTCCATGTTAGGTGCATTTTGTCTGGTGTACACTCTGGTGTCCAATACACTAAGTATCCAGCCTAGGCAACACACCTAACTGGTGTGACATTAGATGTGTCACCTAACATGTCCGGTGCACTTTGTACAACATGTTTTCTTCATGTCTTTGTGTTTCTTCACTTGACCTTATTTTATCTTATGTATTGGACTATTGCATGATCTTGACAAATCATCAATTAGACTTCTAATATCTTTATTTGAGGTGTTGATCTCCATGTTTACCTCTTTTCTTTCATCCAAGTCCACGCTGCATCCTTTAAACTATAAACATAAACACTAGCAACCACATTAATCCAAATGGTTATGTTAATCATCATACACCAAAATCTTTAATCAAATAGACCAAGGTACATTTTCCTTATAGATCAGATGATGCCCAGCTGCTCCAAGTGGTAAAGGGTAGCTACCACAACATGCCCAATGAAATTGAATTCAAGCTAGAGGACATGTGTTGTACACTCAACCAAAGTGGTGCACATGATACAATGACTACGACTCCAGTGATGGGAGCAAACGATCCCATATAAAAGTGGAGGATGATTATAGCTCCACATCACTTGATAGTGTTGAATCACCATGCCCTATTGTTCACAATAGGGTAAGAGCGCAATGCAAGGCAAAGGGCCAACAACGAGCATCAACAAGACCCCTAGCCAAAAGAAGACCATAATGAAGCAGCTCTACAAGGCTAGCGAGAAGTTAAATTATGCAAAACTATACGAGTGAAGTATTGGGCCACTGGGCCTAGTTGAAGCCCCTTGATCATTGCTTCGATGACAATTTCATTTGGTACAGTTGGTGCCTAAGCTTGGAGCCGAAGGAATCTTCTAACATAAGCTTGAAGGTATTCATCTTGCTCTTGAATACACTGAAACAAGGCTTGTGCAGTGATGGGCTTCGTTTGGAAACCTTGGAAACTTGTGAGGAGCATATCTTTAAGCTTCTGCCATGATGAGTGGGTGCCTGGCCATAGAGAATAATACCAGGTTTGAGCTACATTTCTAACTTCCATTACAAACGACTATGACATCACTATTGAATTGCCACCATAGGACGATATTTTAGCTTTGTAGCTCAAAAACTACTTTGGATCGGATAGACCATCATATACTGGTAATTGAGGAGGTCTGTATAATGGTGGCCACGTCATAGCTTGTAATTCTGCAGCCAATGGAGAAGCATGATCATACAAGAAATCATTATAGTTATGGTCGAAGGTTCCCTTGGTGATGGTCCTCTGGTTATTCAAAATGTTGTGTCATATTATGCAATTGTTCTAATGCTTCGTCAATTTGTTTTTGAAGCTGGGAAACTCGAAGCTTCTTCTCTTTACGCTTCTCAACTTGTTGTTGTATGGGTTCGAGATTGTGAATCTCTTGATCAAGACCGTCTTGATCATTGCGTGGTGGGGAGTTAGTTGCATTTCTCTTCTGGCTTCGTGCTTCGTCAAGAAGTGTATCGTCAACTTGATTCTGGTCTATAGGAGTAAGAATAGAACCAATAGTTGTAGACTTCTTCAGAGGCATAACGAAGATGTTCTTGATGTCGTGGATTCACTAGAGATGGCACCAAGTTGGTCACTAGCTTTTGATTCCTGATGGATACCAAAAACAATGCAACACAAGTAAATTAACCTTCTTCTTATCCTTGTAATTAACTCTTATTAAAGAGATTAATTAAAAGAGAAGAGGTTAGTTTAAACAAATAATGAATAAGCAGAAAAGTTAAAACTCAATAACTAGATGAACAGATCATTTCCAATGTATGGATATGGCTTTTCTTCCCTTTTTCAATGATAAACATATTATTGTTATACCTACGACTTTATAGAAAGAAATATGAAGACAAGAGGAAAACAACTTCGTAGGCAGAATAATCCAATCTGTCTCTGTCCAAAAAGCTCCCCTATGGATGGCATTGTTTCTCTATTTATAGTGATGAGGTACAACTTCATAAAAATTACAATCATGTCCCTAGACCTATACACATGAACTAGGAAACTTGCTAAGGGAAATGTCGTCTTTTCCCTTCGTAGTCTTATTGATAAAGTCTTAGAGATTTCACCCTTCCCTCGCTAGTTCCTTTGCGATGCATCTACGTCGTTTAGCCGAAGCATATAGCTTCGTTCATCTTCAAACTAAGGTATCCTTCGGCAGTTATCCTATTACACCTGAAATAATAGACTTGGAAACAATAATGAAGCTAATGCTAAGAGGGCCTTCGGCTAAGGAGGGCCCCCAACACAGAAGTTTCTCGGAAAGTTAATTATTTATGAAGGTTTATTTTTAACCTTGCCTAGAAAGTTGATGCTTTTACTCCTATTCTTCGTCTTAAGAACAATACCGATTTCACTTTGGAGGTAGAACAATAGCTCACTTTTGACATAATTAAGGAGTACTTATCTTCGGTCTCGGTGCTTAAGGCACCAAAAAAGTGGATTTCCTTTCAGGTTATATATAGCAGCCAAAGACAAGGTCATTTGAGCTATTTTGACTAAGGATACCGAAGGGATGGAGTATATCATCGCATATCAGAGTCGTTGATTGGTGAATGCTAGAACAAGGTATACTTTTATTTAGAAATTATGTTTATGCTTGTTTTTTTTGCATGCACCAAGCTTAGATACTATCAACAGTAAAGCTCGTGTATTGTTGCTTGTCAAACCGATGATTAAATGCATATTGCAATACCCAATTATGAGTGGTAGAATTGGTAAATAGGCTTATGCACTTATAGAATATAAATTAGCCTATGAGTCTTTGAAATCTATGAAAGATTAGATTGTAATTAATTTTATTGTAGAACATCGAATTAATGATTCTTGCGAGCTAGATGTGTTGTATGTTACTATTATTCCCTGGACACTCTACTTTGACGATCAATTTGCAATGAAGGACAAGAGATTGACATTGTGCTTGCCTCACCAAGAGGCACCACCTTTGTTTTTCTACCCGATTGAAATCTTATTGGACTAATAATCGGTCCGAATACGAAGCTTTATTCATAGAATGCAGCTCAAAAAGAGTTTGCTAGATGTTAGACAATGGATAAACCAATCGACATAACGTAATCTAATAGGATCAATGGATGTAATCATTGTAACTACTTTTGTTTTTAATATATTTTAGTAGGGGTTTTCTCCCCTCCTCTTTCATAAAAATAATCAAGCCAAATACGAATATTTAATATTCGGATTAGAGCTCTTAGACTATATGGGAGTTAAACTTGTAAAAGTTTTTGGTGATTCTCAGTTAGTTGTCCAACAAATTTTGGGAGAGTATCAAGGTTTAGATGGTACTTTGAATGATTAGCTCGAAAGATCTCGAGAGAGTATCAATGTTTAGATGGTACTTTGAATGATCATCTTGAAAGATGTTGGGACATAATACATTCTTTTGATGAATTTAACACTCGATATATATCTAGAATTGAAAATTTGAAAGCCAATGACTTAGCATAGGAAGCCTCAGGATATCGAATATGCAAAGGAAAATTTCATATTTCTGAAAATCCGGTGTTCAGAGTTGTTAGTGCTCCCAAACCGCGTGCACTAGACCATCTGGTCCCGGACCGTCTGCCATTGATAGACCCATTGCAGTAATGGCTTTATCTGATTCAGTCAATAGTAGAACCGATGTGGTTGATTGGAGGATACCCCTTATCACCTATTTATGAGATCCTAGTGTTAGAATAGACAGGAGTATTCAGCGGACAACTTTTAAGTATGTTCTCATTGATGATGAACTTTATCGTCAAACTCCTAGTGATGTCATGCTTAAATGCTTGGGCCCTGATGATGCTATGTTAGCCATGGCCAAACCACATGAAGGTATGTGTGGTACTCGTCAACCGGCGCCAAAGATGAAGTGACTTTTGAGAAGGACAGAGGGACCAAGTTTTATTGGCCTAATATGATTATTGATTGTTTTAAATACTACAAAGGGTGTCAAGCGTGTCAAAAGTTTAGTGATATGTAAATGGTTCCTACCGTCAAACTACATCCTTTTTATTAAGCCCTGGCCCTTTAGGGGATGGGGTTTGGACTTTGCAGGAGAGATTCATCCATCATCATCAAACAAGCATCTATTTGTGTTAGTCGCTACAGACTATTTCACCAAATGGACTGAAGGTGCTGCCTTGAAATATATGACACATGAAGAGGTAATTGTGTTTGTTACCGAGCTTATTATTCACATATTCAACATTCCCCAGACTTTGACTACATATCATGGGACTTCTTTTATGTCTAAGGAGGTACATGAGTTTGCTGAATCATATAAGATCAAGTTACTCAATTCATCTCCATATTATGTTTAGGCCAATGGTCAGGCCGAGTCAAGCAATAGGACACTAATTAGCCTTATCAAGAAGAAAATATCTAATCATCCTAGACGTTGGAATAAGTTTTTGTCTGAAGCTTTATGGGATCATAGAATATCTAAGCATCGTCCTACTAAGGTTTCTCCTTTTGAGCTTGTATATGGGTAGGAAGCTACTTTGCCTGTGGAAATAAGCCTAAATGCTATCAGGTTCGCTAGGCAAAATGATTTGATTGTCAGTGACTATCATGATTTAATGACAGATAATATTGATGACGTGGCCGAGAAGAGGTTGATTGCTTTAGAGGAGATTGAGAAAGACAAGTTTATAGTTGATAAGGCCTACAATAAGAAGGTAAAAGTTAAGTCACTTCAGGTTGGTGATCTGGTATGGAAGACAATCTTGCTAATAAAGATCAGAGACCGTAAGTTTGGAAAATAGTCTCCAAGTTGGGAAGGGCCTTACAATGTTACACATGTAATTTCTGGTAATGCATACATGCTAGAAATATTGCAACATGAGAAGTTACCTAAAGCATTAAATGGTCGTTTCTTAAAACAATACTATCCTAGTGTATGGCAAGATGCTTACAAGGTGAAAGAGAAATGTGCCCCTAGGCCATTTCTATTTGTTTTGGTGATTAAATGTTGAACACATTACTATGGACTAACATATTCTCCCATGAGCACATGTAGTTGTAAAGCAAATTAAGAAAGATCCCTTTGGGCTTAAAAATGGGAATAGTGCAAACCTCTATGATCCAAAGTGATAAAGGTAAGTTCCTAGTACTTAGTCAATTGTTTTAGGTACTAATCATGTTTGTCTAAGTGCTAGGGAACTTATCAATACGAGCTAAATTGAAGAAATAAGTTTGGCAAAGTTTGGCCACACATGTGCCAATCTGGGCTGCATCGGACCGTCCGATGTGCATCGGACCATCCGTTGTGCACCGGACTCTGTCTACTGCCCGGGCTAGTCAGCTAGCAAACATGCCTCTATCAGGAATTTGCCGAGGCATCATGGCTATAATTCACCGGACTGTTCGGTATGTCGCTGCGTGTCTACGACAATGGTCAGCCGCGCAATCAGCGTCGGCCACGTCAGCTCGGCCAACGGTCACCAGGCTACATCGGAATGTCCGGTGCGCCAAGTGACCAACGACGTTCAACGGTCGGCAACGGTCGACTTTGCCAGGGAAGGAAACAAATCGGCGACTGTATCGTGTCTGTTGTGCACCGGACAGTCCGGTGCACCCGCGAAGTGAAGGCAACCAGGGCCTTCCAAATGAAACCCCAACGGTTCCTAGGTCCCTTGGGGATATAAAAGGACCCCCTAGGCGCATGGAGTTGTTAACCAAGCAACTTTTGAGCACACTAGAACTTCAAATTTGTGTGACCAAACCGTTGAATTGTTAGAGTGATTTGAGCACGTTCTTGAGCTGTAACGATGTCGTTTTGTTTTGTGCGCTCTCTCTTTTGCTTGTGTGCGTGTTGTTGCTGTGTTGTACTCTTGTGTGTGTCTCTACTCCCATCCTTACTCTAGTTTTAATTGTAATCTTTTATATAAGGCATGAGAGACTCCAATTTGTGGAGATTTCTCACAACGAGATATCAATATAAGGAAGACTACTGTGGCACTCAAGTTTGATCTTTGGATCACTTGAGAGGGATTGAGTGCAACCCTTGACCAAAGGAGGTTACCACAACATAGAGTAGGCATTGGCCTAACCACAGTAAAAATTGTTGTGTCTCTTGTCCATTTACTTATTACAATTATTGTCTTCTTGAGTTCTCTACTCACTTGCAATATTGCTCCTAAGTTTTAATACTCATCTTAAAGGAGCAATCAAGTGAAGAGTTCTCCCTTCTTCTCTCTTCTCATCCTAACTTGGTTTTATTTCTCACTAACATCTATTATAAACTGAAAGTCGCCTAGAGGGGGGTGAATAGGCGAAACCTGAAATTTATAAACTTAAACACACACTAAAGGTCGG
The DNA here is from genome assembly GCF_902167145.1 of Zea mays. Classification (NCBI taxonomy): domain Eukaryota; kingdom Viridiplantae; phylum Streptophyta; class Magnoliopsida; order Poales; family Poaceae; genus Zea; species Zea mays. The sequence goes on from NC_050101.1 coordinate 141,291,732, forward strand.
GGTTAGCGTTAGAATTAAATTCAAGTCAAAAGAATGTTTCTCTTGCTAAGAGTTGCTCAAAGAATGCGGATGATGTATGGGAGCTAACTCAAATTAATACTAGCAAGGAAACGTTAGAGAGGGAAACAAATCAAACGAGAATCAAAGCGAGTGAACACGATGATTTGTTTTACCGAGGTTTGGTTCCAAAGAACCTAGTCCCTGTTGAGGAGGTCACAAAGACCGGGTATTTCAACCCTTTCCCTCTCTCAAACGAGCACTTAGACCGAGTGAGCCTTTCCCTTAATCTCACGGGTCACTTAGACCCCGCAAGGACCACCACACACTTAGGTGTCTCTTGCTTCGATTACAAGTCTCTTGAGAATAAGAAGGGAAAAAGAAAAAGGCCAAACCAAGCGACAAGAGCAACAAAAGAACACAAGTGATCCTTGAAAGTCGCCTAGAGGGGGGGTGAATAGGGCGAATCTGAAATTTACAAACTTAATCACAACTACAAGCCGGGTTAGCGTTAGAAATAAGAACGAGTCCGAGAGAGAGGGTGTAAAATAAATCGCAAGCAAATAAGAGTATGACATAAGGATTTGTTTTACCGAGGTTCGGTTTTCGCAAACCTACTCCCCGTTGAGGTGGTCACAAAGACCGGGTCTCTTTCAACCCTTTCCCTCTCTCAAACGGTCCCTCGGACCGAGTGAGCTTCTTCTTCTCAATCAAACGGGAACAAACTTCCCCGCAAGGACCACCACACAATTGGTGTCTCTTGCCTTGGTTACAATTGAGTTGTTCGCAAGAAAGAATGAAAGAACGAAGCAATCCAAGCGCAAGAGCTCAAAAGAATACAACAAATCTCTCTCACTAATCACTAAAGCTTTGTGTGGAATTGGGAGAGGATTTGATCACTTTGGTGTGTCTAGAATTGAATGCTAGAGCTCTTGTAAGTAGTTGGAAGGTGGAAAACTTGGATGTCTTGAATGTGGGGTGGTTGGGGTATTTATAGCCCCAACCACCAAACTAGCCGTTTGGTGGAGGCTGCTGTCGCATGGCGCACCAGACAGTCTGGTGCGCCACCGGACACTGTCCGGTGCGCCAGCCACGTCACCTGGCCGTTGGGTTCCGACCGTTGGAGCTCTGTCTTGTGGGCCCGCCTGGCTGTCCGGTGGCGCACCGGACAGGTCCTGTAGACTGTCCGGTGTGCCACCCGCGCGTGCTATGTCCTCTGAGCGCGCAGGCCCGCATTTAATGTGTTGCAGTCGACCGTTGCGCGCGAAGTAGTCGTTGCTCCGCTGGCTCACCGGACAGTCCGGTGTGCACCAGACATGTCCGGTGAATTTTAGCGGAGCGGATTCCCGAAGCTGGCGAGTTTAGAGTCGCTCTCCCTTGGGGCACCGGACACTGTCCGGTGGTGCACCGGACACTGTCCGGTGGTGCACCGGACAGTCCGGTGAATTATAGCGAAGCGCCTCTAAGAATTCCCGAAGGTGAAGAGTTCAGCTTGGAGTCCCCTGGTGCACCGGACAGTCCGGTGCGCCAGACCAGGGCACACTTCGGTTGTCCCTTGCTCTCTTTGTTTGAACCCTTTTCTTGGTCTTTTTATTGACTTAGTGTGAACCTTTGGCACCTGTATAACTTATAGACTAGAGCAAACTAGTTAGTCCAATTATTTGTGTTGGGCAATTCAACCACCAAAATCAATTAGGAAATAGGTGTAAGCCTAATTCCCTTTCAATCTCCCCCTTTTTGGTGATTGATGCCAACACAAACCAAAGCAAGTATAGAAGTGCATAATTGAACTAGTTTGCATAATGTAAGTGCAAAGGTTACTTGGAATTGAGCCAGTATAAATACTTATAAGATACACATGGATTGTTTCTTTATTTTTAACATTTTGGACCACGCTTGCACCACATGTTTTGGTTTTGCAAATTATTTTGTAAATTCTTTTCAAAGTTCTTTTGCAAATAGTCAAAGGTAAATGAATAAAAGTTTGAGAAGCATTTTCGAGATTTGAAATTTTCTCCCCTTGTTTCAAATGCTTTTTCCTTTGACTTAACAAAACTCCCCCTCAATGAAATCCTCCTCTTAGTGGTCAAGAGGGTTTTAAGATATCAATTTTGAAAATACTACTTTCTCCCCCTTTTGAACACAATAAGATACCAATTTGAAAATCATTAGTTTTAAAATTAGGTGGTGGTGCGGTCCTTTTGCTTTGGGCTTACACTTTCTCCCCCTTTGGCATGAATCGCCAAAAACGGATATTTTGAGTGAAATATAAGCCCTAACCTAACTACTTTCTCCCCTTTGGCAAATAAAAACATGAGTGAAGATTATACCAAAGACAGAGAGATGCTCGGAGCGACGACGAAGGATGAGTTATGGAGTGGAGTGGAAGCCTTTGTCTTCGCCGAAGACTCCAATTCCCTTTTAATACACCTATGACTTGGTTTGAAATTCACTTGAAAACACATTAGTCATAGCATATAAAAGAGACATGATCAAAGGTATACTTATGAGCTATATGTGTAAGACATCAAAAGAAATTCCTAGAATTAAGAATATTTAGCTCATGCCTAAGTTTGTTAAAAGTTTGTTCATCTAATGGCTTGGTAAAGATATCGGCTAATTGTTCCTTAGTGTTAATATATGCAATCTCGATATCTCCCTTTTGTTGGTGATCCCTTAAGAAATGATACCGAATGGCTATGTGTTTAGTGCGGCTATGCTCACGGGATTATCCGCCATGCGGATTGCACTCTCATTATCACATAGAAGAGGAACTTTGGTTAATTTGTAACCGTAGTCCCTAAGGGTTTGCCTCATCCAAAGTAATTGCGCGCAACAATGTCCTGCGGCAATATACTCGGCTTCGGTGGTAGAAAGAGCTATGGAATTTTGCTTCTTTGAAGCCCAAGACACCAAGGATCTTCCAAGAACTGGCAAGTCCCCGATGTGCTCTTTCTATTAATCTTACACCCCGCCCAATCGGCATCCGAATAACCAATTAAATCAAATGTGGATCCCCTAGGATACCAAAGCCCAAACTTAGGAGTATAAACTAAATATCTCAAGATTCGTTTTACGGCCGTAAGGTGAGCTTCCTTAGGGTCGGCTTGGAATCTTGCACACATGCATACGGAAAGCATAATATCCGGTCGAGATGCACATAAATAGAGTAAAGAGCCTATCATCGACCAGTATACCTTTTGATCTACAGATTTACCTCCCGTGTCAAGGTCGAGATGCCCATTGGTTCCCATGGGTGTCTTGATGGGCTTGGCATCCTTCATCCCAAACTTGTTTAGAATGTCTTGAATATACTTCGTTTGGCTAATGAAGGTGCCCTCTTGGAGTTTCTTCACTTGAAATCCCAAGAAGTACTTCAACTCCCCCATCATCGACATCTCGAACTTCTGTGTCATGATCCTACTAAATTCCTCACATGTAGATTCGTTAGTAGACCCAAATATGATATCATCAACATAAATTTGGCATACAAACAAATCATTTTCAAGAGTTTTAGTAAATAAAGTAGGATCGGCCTTTCCGACTTTGAAGCCATTATCTATAAGGAAATCTCTTAGGCATTCATACCATGCTCTTGGGGCTTGCTTGAGCCCATAAAGCGCCTTAGAGAGTTTATACACATGATTAGGGTACTCACTATCTTCAAAGCCGGGAGGTTGCTCAACATAGACCTCTTCCTTGATTGGTCCATTGAGGAAGGCACTTTTCACGTCCATTTGATAAAGCTTGAAGCCATGGTAAGTAGCATAGGCTAATAATATATGAATTGACTCAAGCCTAGCTACGGGTGCATAGGTTTCACCGAAATCCAAACCTTCGACTTGTGAATACCCCTTGGCCACAAGTCGGGCTTTGTTCCTTGTCACCACACCATGCTCGTCTTGCTTGTTGCGGAACACCCACTTGGTTCCTACAACATTTTGATTAGGACGTGGAACCAAATGCCATACCTCATTCCTAGTGAAGTTGTTGAGCTCCTCTTGCATTGCCACCACCCAATCCGAATCCTGTAGTGCTTCCTCTACCCTGTGTGGCTCAATAGAGGAAACAAAAGAGTAATGCTCACAAAAATGTGCAACACGAGATCTAGTGGTTACCCCCTTATGAATATCGCCGAGGATGGTGTCGACGGGGTGATCTCGTTGGATTGCTTGGTGGACTCTTGGGTGTGGCGGTCTTGGTTCTTCATCCTCCTTGTCTTGATCATTTGCATCTCCCCCTTGATCATTGCCGTCATCTTGAGGTGGCTCATTTTCTTGATCTTCTCCTTCATCAACTTGAGCCTCATCCTCATTTTGAGTTGGTGGAGATGCTTACGTGGAGGAGGATGGTTGATCTTATGCATTTGGAGGCTCTTCGGATTCCTTAGGACACACATCCCCAATGGACATGTTCCTTAGCGCGATGCACGGAGCCTCTTCATCACCTATCTCATCAAGATCAACTTGCACTACTTGAGAGCCGTTAGTCTCATCAAACACAACGTCACAAGAAACTTCAACTTGTCTAGAAGACTTGTTAAAGACTCTATATGCCCTTGTGTTTGAATCATATCCTAGTAAAAAGCCTTCTACAGTCTTAGGAGCAAATTTAGATTTTCTACCTCTTTTGACAAGAATAAAGCATTTGCTACCAAAGACTCTAAAATATGAAATATTGAGCTTTTTACCGGTTAGGAGTTCATATAATGTCTTCTTGAGGATTCGGTGTAGATACAACCGGTTGATGGCGTAGCAAGCGGTGTTGACCGCCTCGGCCCAAAACCGATCCGAAGTCTTGTACTCATCAAGCATGGTTCTTGCCATGTCCAATAGAGTTCTATTCTTCCTCTCCACTACACCATTTTGTTGTGGCGTGTAGGGAGAAGAAAACTCATGCTTGATGCCCTCCTCCTCAAGGAAGCCTTCGATTTGTGAGTTCTTGAACTCCGTCCCGTTGTCGCTTCTAATTTTCTTGATCCTTAAGCCGAACTCATTTTGAGCCCGTCTCAAGAATCCTTTTAAGGTCTCTTGGGTATGAGATTTTTCCTGCAAAAAGAACACCCAAGTGAAGCGAGAATAATCATCCACAATAACTAGACAGTACTTACTCCCGCCGATGCTTATGTAAGCTATCGGGCCGAATAGATCCATGTGTAGGAGCTCCAGTGGCCTGTTAGTCGTCATGATGTTCTTGTGTGGATGATGAGACCCAACTTGCTTCCCTGCCTGACATGCACTACAAATCTTGTCTTTCTCAAAATGAACATTTGTTAATCCTAAAATGTGCTCTCCCTTTAGAAGCTTATGAAGATTCTTCATCCCAACATGGGCTAGTCGGCGGTGCTAGAGCCAACCCATGTTAGTCTTAGCAATTAAGCAAGTGTCAAGTTCAGCTCTATCAAAATCTACTAAGTATAGCTGACCCTCTAACACTCCCTTAAATGCTATTGAATCATTACTCCTTCTAAAGACAGTAACACCTACATCTGTGAAAAGACAGTTGTAGCCCATTTTGCATAATTGAGATACGAAAAGCAAATTGTAATCTAAAGAGTCTACAAGAAAAACATTGCAAATGGAATGGTCAGGTGAAATAGCAATTTTACCCAGTCCTTTGACCAAACCTTGATTTCCATCCCCGAATGTGATCGCTCTTTGGGGATCTTGGTTTTTCTCGTAGGAGGAGAACATCTTCTTCTCCCCTGTCATATGGTTTGTGCACCCGCTGTCGATTATCCAACTTGAGCCCCCGGATGCATAAACCTACAAAACAAGTTTAGTTCTTGGTTTTAGGTACCCAAACTGTTTTGGGTCCTTTGGCATTAGAAACAAGAACTTTGGGTACCCAAACACAAGTTTTTGATCCCTTGTGTTTGCCCCCAACAAACTTGGCAACTACCTTGCCGGATTTGTTAGTTAAGACATAAGATGCATCAAAAGTTTTAAATGAAATATTATGATCATTTGATGCACTAGGAGTTTTCTTCTTAGGCAATTTAGCATGAGTTGATTGCCTAGAACTAGATGTCTCACCCTTATACATAAAAGCATGGTTAGGGCCAGAGTGAGACTTCCTAGAATGAATTCTCCTAATTTTGCTCTCGGGATAACCGGCAGGGTACAGAATGTAACCCTCGTTATCCCGAGGCATGGGAGCCTTGCCCTTAACAAAATTAGACAATCTTTTAGGAGGGGCATTAAGTTTGACATTGTCTCCCCTTTGGAAGCCAATGCCATCCTTGATGCCAGGGCGTCTCCCTCTATAGAGCATGCTTCTAGCAAATTTAATTTTTTTCGTTTTCTAAGTCATGCTCGGCAATTTTAGCATCTAATTTTGCTATATGATCATTTTGTTGTTTAATTAAAGCCATGTGATCATGAATAGCATCAATGTTAACATCTCTACATCTAGTGCAAATAGTAGTATGTTCAACGGTAGATGTAGAGGGTTTGCAAGATTTTAATTCTACAACCTTAGCATGTAATATATCATTTTTACTTCTAAGGTCAGAAATGGAAGCATTGCAAACGTCTAATTCTTTAGCCTTAGCAAGCAATTTTTCATTTTCATCTCTAAGGCTAGCAAGAGAGATATTCAATTCTTCAATCTTAGCAAGCAAATCAACATTATCATCTCTAAGATTGAGAATTGAAACATCACAAGCATTTGAATCAACCTTAGCAATTAAACTAGCATTCTCATTTCTAAGGTTGTTAATAGTTTCATGGCAAGTGCTTAGCTCACTAGATAGTTTTTCACATTTTTCTACTTCTAGAGCGTAAGCATTTTTAACCTTAACATGCTTCTTATTTTCTTTAATAAGGAAGTTCTCGTGGGTGTCCAAGAGATCATCCTTCTCATGAATAGCACTAATCAATTCATTTAATTTTTTTGTTGTATGTTTAGGTTGGCAAAAAGAATGCGTAAGTTATCCTCCTCATTGCTAGCATTATCCTCATCACTAGAGGTTTCATATTTAGTGGAGGATCTTGATTTTACCTTCTTCATTTTGCCGTCCTTTGCCATGAGGCACTTGTGGCCGACGTTGGGGAAGAGAAGACCCTTGGTGACGGCGATGTTTGCGGCGTCCTCGTCGGAGGAGGAGTCGGTGGAGCTCTCGTCGGAGTCCCACTCCCGGCAAACATGGGCATCACCGCCCTTCTTCTTGTAATATCTCTTCTTCTCCTTTCTTCTCCCCTTCTTGTCGTTGCCCCTGTCACTATCACTGGATAATGGACATTTTGCAATAAAATGACCGGGCTTACCACATTTGTAGCAAACTTTCTTGGAGTGGGGTTTGTAATCCTTCCCCCTCCTTTGCTTGAGGATTTGACGAAAGCTCTTGATGATGAGCGCCATCTCCTTATTGTCGAGCTTTGAGGCGTCGATTGGTTGTCTACTTGATGTAGACTCCTCCTTCTTCTCCTCCGTTGCTTTGAATGCGACCGGTTGTGCTTCGGACGTGGAGGGGCCATCAAGCTCGTTGATCTTCTTTGAGCCTTTGATCATCAATTCAAAGCTCACAAAATTCTCGATTACTTCCTCGGGAGACATTAGTGTATATCTAGGATTTCCTCGAATTAATTGAACTTGCGTAGGGTTAAGAAAAATGAGGGATCTTAGAATAACCTTGACCATTTCATGGTCATCCCATTTCTTGCTCCCGAGGTTGCGCACTTGGTTCACCAAGGTTTTGAGCCGGTTGTACATGTCTTGTGGCTCCTCCCCTTGGCGAAGTCGGAAGCGACCGAGCTCCCCCTCGATCGTTTCCCGCTTGGTGATTTTGGTCACCTCATCTCCTTCGTGCGCGGTCTTTAGCGTGTCCCAAATCTCCTTAGCATTTTTCAACCCTTGCACCTTATTATACTCCTCTCGACTTAGAGAGGCGAGGAGTATAGTTAAGGCTTGGGAGTTGAAGTGTTGGATTTGGGCCACTTCGTCCTCATCATAATCTTCATCCCCTACGGATGGTACCTGTACACCAAACTTAACAACATCCCATATACTTTTGTGGAGTGAGGTTAGATGAAATCGCATCAAATCACTCCACCTAGCATAATCTTCACCATCAAACGTTGGTGGTTTGCCTAATGGGATGGAAAGTAAAGGCGTATGTTTAGGAATGCGAGGATAGCGTAAGGGGATCTTACTAAACTTCTTGCGCTCATGGCGCTTAGAAGTGACGGACGGCGCGTCGGAGCCAGAGGTGGATGGCGATGAGGTGTCGGTCTCGTAGTAGACCACCTTCCTCATCTTCTTCTTCTTATCACCGCTCCGACGCGACTTGTGTGAAGGGGATTCCTTTTCCTTCCCCTTCCCTTTGTTGTAGGACTCTCCCGATGGAGCCTTCCCGTGGCTTGTAGCGGGCTTCTCGCCTGTCATCATCTCCTTCTTGGCGTGATCTCCCGACATCACTTCGAGCGGTTATGCTCTAATGAAGCACCGGGCTCTTATACCAATTGAAAGTCGCCTAGAGGGGGGGTGAATAGGGCGAATCTGAAATTTACAAACTTAATCACAACTACAAGCCGGGTTAGCGTTAGAAATAAGAACGAGTCCGAGAGAGAAGGTGTAAAACAAATTGCAAGCAAATAAGAGTATGACACAAGGATTTGTTTTACCGAGGTTCGGTTTTCGCAAACCTACTCCCCGTTGAGGTGGTCACAAAGACCGGGTCTCTTTCAACCCTTTCCCTCTCTCAAACGGTCCCTCGGATCGAGTGAGCTTCTTCTTCTCAATCAAACGGGAACAAACTTCCCCGCAAGGACCACCACACAATTGGTGTCTCTTGCCTTGGTTACAATTGAGTTGTTCGCAAGAAAGAATGAAAGAACGAAGCAATCCAAGCGCAAGAGCTCAAAAGAACACAACAAATCTCTCTCACTAATCACTAAAGCTTTGTGTGGAATTGGGAGAGGATTTGATCACTTTGGTGTGTCTAGAATTGAATGCTAGAGCTCTTGTAAGTAGTTGGAAGGTGGAAAACTTGGATGTCTTGAATGTGGGGTGGTTGGGGTATTTATAGCCCCAACCACCAAACTAGCCGTTTGGTGGAGGCTGCTGTCGCATGGCGCACCGGACAGTCCGGTGCGCCACCGGACACTGTCCGGTGCGCCAGCCACGTCACCTGGCCGTTGGGTTCCGACCGTTGGAGCTCTGTCTTGTGGGCCCGCCTGGCTGTCTGGTGGCGCACCAGACATGTCCTGTAGACTATCCGGTGTGCCACCCGCGCGTGCTCTGTCCTCTGCGCGCGGAGGCGCACATTTAATGTGTTGCAGTCGACCGTTGCGCGTGAAGTAGCCGTTGCTCCGCTGGCTCACCGGACAGTCCGGTGTGCACCGGACATGTCCGGTGAATTTTAACGGAGCGGATTCCCGAAGCTGGCGAGTTCAGATTCGCTCTCCCTTGGGGCACCGGACACTGTCCGGTGGTGCACCGGACATTCCGGTGAATTATAGCGAAGCGCCTCTGAGAATTCCCGAAGGTGAAGAGTTCAACTTTGAGTCCCCTGGTGCACCGAACACTGTCCGGTGGCACAAGACCAGGGCACACTTCGGTTGTCCCTTGCTCTCTTTGTTTGAACCCTTTTCTTGGTCTTTTTATTGACTTAGTGTGAACCTTTGGCACCTGTATAACTTATAGACTAGAGCAAACTAGTTAGTCCAATTATTTGTGTTGGGCAATTCAACCACCAAAATCAATTAGGAAATAGGTGTAAGCCTAATTCCCTTTCAATCCTCTCACAAGCCCTAATGCACTAGAGTTGATTTTGGGGCTTTGAGTGGATTGATTGCTTTGATTGTGTCTTGGAGTGTTGGGCTTTTGCTCTTGCAATGAATGAAGATTTCAGAAGGCTTGGATGGGAGTGAATGAGGTGGTTGGGGGGTATTTATAGCCTCCCAACCACTTCTAGTCGTTGGCTGATTTCTGCTGGCGATCGGCGCACCAGACAGTCTGGTACGCCACCAGACAGTCGCTGTGCACTGTCCGGTGCGCGCCACGTCAGCACAACCATTAGGGTTCGGAGCAGTTGACTTCTACGCTCTGACTTCTGTCGCGGCACTGTTGCGCACTGTTGCTTTTGGAGAGAGTCGTTGACGCGCAGGGAGCCATTGCTCCGCTGGCTCACCGGACAGTCCGGTGGCACACCTGACAGTCCGATGAATTATAGCGGAGGCAGCCCTGGAATTTCTCGAGAGTGGCTGCTTTGGAGGGCGCCCGGCTGGCGCATCAGACAGTGTCCGATGCACACCGGACAGTGTCCGGTGCACCATTTTCCAGCACACTCTAAGTCTTGCTCCATTTTTAATTGTGTCCTTAACTTGATTTCTTTCTTGGTTTGTGTTGAACCTTACGCACATGTAATACATGAATTCTAGACAAACTAGTTAGTCCATATGTTTGTGTTGGTCGTCAACCACCAAAATTAATTATAGGAAATGGTTAATCCTATTTCCCTTTCATAAACCAAGTTTGTGTTGTTTAGAGTTAATTTTGCAGGATCACCTATTCACCCCCTCTAGGTGCTCTTAGAAGGTCGATGTCTCACATTGAGTTTTGCTCCCAGAAAATATTTATGGAGTACTAGGTGCTTTTGGCTCGCTAAACTCAGCCAAAATGCAAGGGCATGTGTTGAGCTCTAGATCTGCCAGCCGACAGGCAGGATGGTCTGGCCTTGTAGCCTAGACGGTCCAGGCCTTGGACGGTTTGCGAACATATTAATTTGGCCAGGAGTCCTTATCCCATGCGTAGTTATTCTAATAACTCATGGGAGACCATTGGATTTCACCTAGGAATGGGTCCAAAGCACCCCTATATATATATATATTAAGGGGTATGAATGATTGAAGAAACCAACAATCGATCTACCAAGCCAGTTTTACCTTATGCATTAGATCTATGAGTAGTTCTAGCCATAGTTTAGCTCTACTTATAGTTTCCCAACCTCGATCTTCACCTCTCTTCAGCTCTATGTCGTCTAGAGGCGCTTTGGATAGCATGCCGACCCGAAGCAACCTTATGATCTCTCCTCCCCGATAGGGTCCCTCCCAGAAGGCGAGATCTAGGTTCTACACGAAGCCCACTGCGCCATCACGGACGGTCCACCGCCTACACGTGGACGGTCCACACTCCTACATAGAAGAGTAGAGCTCTCTGCGCAATTGCAGTCGTTCCGGTGCCTCCATGCAGATAGTCCGTGCTCCCACAAAGTGGATCCCAAGATCATGTTCCTTGCGAGCAAGCTCTTGGTGTTTGGTCTAAAAAGGCGACAACATGTTACATGCCGGTTAAACACATTCCACCAAATTTGTAGTAAATGGTATTCATATTTATAGTTTTCAAATAATTTATTACAAAAATAAATTTTATGATTAACTAATGATATTTATTAGTATGGTAAATATTAATATTTTTTTGTATAATTTATTAAAATTATTAGAATATAACATTGTACTAAAGTTACATTTCACAAACAGCGCGCAAGCTCGCTTCAATATAGCAGATGTGCAGGCATGGAAGCGACGACCACATGCCGAGTGCCATCTCTTGTCTCTCAAGTTTGTGTATCGTACTATAATAATTAGTTTTGGTCACCTGTTTTGATTCCTAGAATGGACCAAAACAGGGGCAATACAATTAGTGGTGCGAGACCTTCTGTCTCCTAATCTCTTCGAAAGAGAGATTAATGGAGGGAAGTTAACGGATTAAAAAGGGCCTTCAAATAGAGCAAGAACACTTAAAAAGCGCAATTACTGCTGCGGTACTTTTATTACTTCTTCTTTAACATAATTACAAGTGTATCTTTGTAGACAAAGGAAGAAGTAAAGATGTGAAGAAGATACAGCTTCGTAGGCAGAACAAATTAAATATCGGCTGAGGAAAAAGGTGTGTTCTATGCATAAGGGCATGTACAGTGGAGAGACACCAAAACGGTTCTCCAAACACAAGAGACAACTAAGAGACTCTATTATACAATGGAGTGTCTATAAATGTAGTCTACTAATAAATACAGAATTAAATGCATTTGTACAGCAGCAGATCGATAGAACAGACGACAAATTCGTACAGTAGGAAGTGAGGCGTCTGTTACTACTTGGTTTACGAGTCAGAGGCGTCTCTTCACGGAGAGACGGCTCTAAGATTTTTTTGCAAATACACCCCTTAAACACCTTAAGAGCCTCCATATTAAACGTCACTGTACATGCCCTAACACTACAACTATTTATAGTGGCGACTCACATTACATCTCGGTGTAAAATTACAAACATACTCTCAATTGCTATACAGTCAAACTACGAAATCTTAAAGGAGTATCATCATCATTTCTTTTGCAGTGCAGATCAAGTTTCCTGGCTTTCCAATCCTTTCTTGTTGTCTTGTTGGCTCTCACCTTCATCATGGAGCCGAAGCATGAGAGCCGTTGAAGCGAAGGTCCTAAACAAAAGTGAGCTTCGTTAATCGTTATCGCTCCGGAACACCTGAAATATACTTAGAAGTAGTTGTCAATTTCTACTTTGAGGAGCTTCATTCAACGGGAGAAGGCCCCCAACAACTAGCAAGAAACCGTGCCTACAAAATTAAGACAAATCAAGATGGAGAAAACAACAGGATTGAATCTCATCCCGATGAAACTGTATGACTGTATGAACAATGGGCAGTTGACTAAAGGCAAGTTGGCCATCAAGTAAACTGAGGGTCGTACTCACTACATGTTACTCAACGTGAATCATCTATGTTAACAATTATCTCGGTTGGTTCTGACTGTGTCAACAATTAATGCTCCATTAAACATTTCATTGTCAGTAACATTACAATAGCTTCTCAATTTAGGGGTGTTTGGATCAAAAAGGCTAAAGTCTAGTCCCTATTCCATCGAATATTTAGATGCTAGTTAGAAATATTAAATATAGTCTAATTATAAAACTAATTACACAGACGACGACTAAACGACAACATAATCTATTAATAAGCCTAATTAGTCCATGATTTGCCGATATAATGCTACAACACGCATTTGTTAATCATGGATTAATTAGACTTAGTAAATTTGTCTCGTCGTTTAGTCTTCATATATATAGTTAGTTTTATATTTATTCAAGTCGTATTTGGTATTCAATCATGTGATATGATACGGACTAAACTTTAATCCTAAAGTGATTACTGTCGCTCGAGACAATAGTGTCAATAGTTCTTCTTGGGGCCATCGCTAAGACTGGTCTCATCTATTGTTGTTGAAGTAGAAAAGTAGTTTAGTCAACTTTTTTGTTAGCCTGTTAGGTGTAATATCACAACAGAAATTGGTGATCCTACTATAAGTGCACATTTGGAACTGTTGAGTTAGTTGTGATCGATCAAATTCAGTTTCATCTCAGATTGTAAATCAACATGCGTGTGCGTTTAGGAATGGAACCTAGTAAGGCCTTGTTTGGATGCATATGGATCATAGAGGATTGATAGAGATTAAATCACTTCCTATTTATTTTTGACTAGCCAAGGATTTAATTCTCTCCAATTATTTTTAATTCACATTTAACCGAGCAAGCCGTAAAAGCTAAGCAAAGCAAGTATGATATTCTCATCTTCAACCACTTCAAGTCAACTTATATATACAATAGCATGCATGGTGTGATATACACATTAGACACGGCATCTATATATTTAGATTAGATGTTCCCTTAGTTGGATTGGAGCCTATAAATAGCATCAACCGCTCAATCATAAGAACACCAACTAATCTGAGTCGCTCGTTGCATTGACATCCTACATATCTCCTCCTCTCTAGGTAGGCTAGCTAGCAAAGCTGCTTGCCGTGTGTGTCCATCTCCAGCAATGGCTTCTGGCGCCGGTGCCGCTGCCGCCGTTGCGGTTTTCGCCATTATGGTCCTGTCTTCGCTGGGGCACCCAAGGACCGGGCCGTTATGCAGCGACTGTGGATCGATGTGCACAGCGAACTGCACCGGAGAGGTCGCCACCTCCTGCAGGAGTTACTGTGAGAACCCCCTGGCTGCTAGGCAGTCGTGCGAGAGGCAGGTCCTTCAGGCGTGCACGGTGTCCTTCTGCTGCTACGGCAACTGCACCCGTGACTGCAATCTGGAAGCCCACAATGCCTGCCAATCCGTCCACGACACCACTATCGATTGCCAGTCTTGCACGGGCGGTATATTCCAGTCCTGCTTTCCCGCCTGCAACAGCAACTGCAACAGCACCTGCGTGAATAAAGAGCATGGATGCTTGAGGACTTGATCCAAGCTTCGTCTCATTCTGTGCTGATTTGGTCATCGGCTCCTTGTGTGCATGTATGCGTGGATGTAGTATGTATGAAGCCCCCTTGAATCCCTGGGTCTGGGATATGTCTACAATAAAGTACCTTTGCACTGTATTTTTTTTCAGTGTTTTATTATATGGAATTTTGCTTGTCTGGCCCTCGAACAATATGCATAGATCTCAAAGCAAACAATTTATTTATAAATGTTTTCTTGATTTTTGTAATCAATGGTCACATCTAGGCCTGGGACTAGCCCATGCCCAGCCTTTGTCCATTGACAAATCGAGTACTCTCTGATATAATAATTTATTACCCCCAACTGGTGATATCATTTTACTCCGTGAACTATAAAATCAGCATTTTGACCTTTAAACTTTTAAAATTATTCTCCCCGTTTCAATTTATAATTTTATTTGACTTTTTTTACCTTAGATTAGCCGGCTCATATTATTAAAAAACATAGTTATTATCAATTTTTATTGTGATATTATTTAGCATATAATATATTTTGAGTATGGCTTTGAATTCTTATTTTTTTACAAAAAAAAATAAATAAGACGAGCCAATCAAACTTAGTAAGAAAAGTCAAACGAACTATAAATGAGGATGGATGGAGTATTTGTTTTTGCACCTTGGATAATTTAGGTGATGTTGCGCTATGTCAGAGTAAGTTAATCGGACTAAGTTAAAAATTCAAAGAGATAAATCGGACTAGAGTTATTTTAAAAATCTAAAAATTATCAAAATACTTTTTTTCAAAATAATCCAAATATATTTCACTTTATAGTAGCTGTGGGTAATATCTAGGTCATAGTAAGAGCTTTGCATAGAGTCTAGAAGAAGTCTATGAAGTCTAGTATAGCTCTTGTACCTTTCTATTTTGTAGGATTTCTTTTATTTAAATATACTTCTATACTTTGCTCAAGTACTTCATTCAAGCTTACTTACTTTGTTGAGTACACTTGGAGCTTTGTTATAAGCTTATTAGTATAGATAACTACATTGTTTAGTGTAGTTATATCTTTGATGAGTCACCCTCTAGTTAGTCTGCTTTGATCCCGTTTCATCGGCACTCAAATCAATGTAGTGAGTTTATAGATTAGGCATGGTGCTTAGGTTATAACTTCTCTGTGTTCTTCCACTGTACTCCACCATGATAGATATAATTATTAAATCATTGGGCTCGTTGCATTCCTTGTCTAGCTAATCCACTAGGTTGATTAGGCGGGCTACGCCTCAAGGTTCTAATCAATCCTATATTTCTTAATTTAACTAAGGCGTTGTTTGGTTTCTATGGACTACTTTTTAGTCTCGTCATTTTATTCCATTTTAGTCCCTAAATTGCTAAATACAGAAACTAAAATAAATTTATTTTTTTCGTATTTATCAATTTAGAGACTAAAATAGAATAAAATGGAGGTACTAATTAAAAATTAGTCCATATAAACCAAACACACCCTAAGTTGTTATAGCTTTTACCTAATAAGTTGTGTTTGGTAGTGTAGAAGTAGCATCTCTACTCCTACAAAGCATTAATTGTTTTTGGTTCTACCATCGTCCATTTTGCAAAAACAAAATCTTCATACTTCTTTCTAATCTAACATATGGTCCACTGTCATTGTCATCATGAGTCGTCAAGTGACATGGGTCGTTACATCTTGATGGGCCGTGAGAAAACACTCAAGCCCAACATGATACGAAGCCGCACGCCGCGCATCGCTCCCGTAATGCGCCACATCGCTAGCTAAAGGAAGACAAGCGACTGAGTTAGCTATAAAAAAGGAACAAGTCTTATTTTTAACTTATATACTTCTTGGCCTTTTGGCTAAGCCAAAGTGTAGTATCTGTAATTTAATATCTGGTATGTGGGATATATGTCCACTTTAGTTTTAAATTTATTTTTATGTAGAGGATCTACTTTAATTTTAAATTTATTTTTTGTTGGAAAGGTACATTAGCTACATCGATTACTCTTTTACCTAGCTAGCATATCTTATATTTACCTTTACATCTCGTCCTTAGTCTTAGAGCAACATGCACCATGCATAGTCATTTACCCTTGACTAAGGCCATGCAATTATTGCTCGAGAACTTAATCATAAACAATTCTATTCATTAACCATCTTAGTCATACAATTTCTTAAAGGATAAATGTAAATTTGACCTTGGTATACTCCCAAGCGAAGTGTTGTGTGAATATCTTCTATGCATTTCTAGAAATATCTAACCGACACAAGAAATATGAACAATACTCGCTACCGTGATGCGACCTTAGACGCTTAATCTTTCTCTCTAGTTAATTAATTCTCAACTTCAACCTTATAGAGTTTTAAGTACTCTAGTGTTTCATCCTTAGGTTTAAGCATGTAAATATATATAGTAAAATCTAGTCACATTATTAATTGAAGTAATGAAATATTTCTTTCCACTTTTTGTCAACACACCATTCGTCTCGTATAGATTAGAATGTATAAGTTCGAGAGGTGTCAAGTTTCTCTCCATTTTTTGTGAGGCTTTTGAGGTCGTTTTATTTGCAAATAACTATTAGTGAAATCTGGTATAGACTCATCCTGGACAATCATAACATCAAACCAAATTAACATGACATAAACAGAATAAAAATAAAATATGGTTTAATAATTTATTACAAAAATTGCTAAAATCACTTTAGAAAAATTAAAAAGAAAAGTTAATTCACGTATTGTCATTAACTATGCCACAAATATGGTTTACTAACTTACTGCAAAAACATTGTGAAGAAAAGCAGAATAGCCCTATGCACTCATGGCTTTTAACAAAAAAAATTATTCGTGCTTCAGCACTACTACTTTAATGGACTCTAGCACTACCTTAAACCCTCTCCCAGAACAAGGGACAACATGAACAATTAATTACATAAGAAACAACACCATGATTAAAATAGCAAGCATAAGGCAATTATAAATTGTATTTTTTGTCATGTGTATCATTCATCTACAAAAGTGTTAAGCTCAGTTTCAAGAAGACAAACAATTTCACATACACAACAACATCATCTGTGAAAATATCGTCAAACAGTACTTCAAATAAATAGTATAAACATATTATTATAGACCATAGTTATATTAGAAATGAAATAAACTTAAGAAATATCATATAAAACTAGTAGACTTACGCTCCACATGCAAATTGACTAATGGCCCACTCGCTTAAATTAACTTCAAAAAATTGAACAAAATTTTTGTTTTTCTAGAACTAATCTGTGCAAACTGCAAAGTAATCTTGGAAAGTTTTATACAAATATAAAAATCATTTACTTTGTTTAGTGTAATCTATTCACAACCAAAATTAAAAATTTTGGGATGTGATAAACTACCCCCTTCACAGGAGTCTCGTCCCGAGACTCAAAAAAATACGAGCAAAAAGAGCAAGGAGGGTATAAAGCTTTATTCGTAAACACTATGTCCAAGCTTGTTGTCATTCTTCTTAAGGACTTTTTCATGTGGTTGTTCATATAACTCAATATGAGACTCAATATTTGTAGTAAAATGAGGAGCTGTTTTATAAGAAAATCTAGTATTGCAATGCATTCATTTCATAGGAAATATGTTCTAAAATGTAGCACCATGAGATTCTGTAATTATATAAACATGCATATCAAGAATTCAGGTTTTACTACTCAAAACCTATAGGCAATTGGAAAGGATCTATGGATGGCTAAAGGAGGGTGAATAGCCTAATATAGTTTTCTACAAACTCATAACACTAGACAATTGTGTAGTAAAAGATAGAATTATAATGTTGCTTTTCTAGCCTATGCAACACAAAGCAAGCCCCTACATAAATATAGTTGAAAGAACAAATACTAAGCATACAACCACACAAGAATCAAGAACTTCACCTATCAACTAGTGAGGTAACAAGAGAGAAACTAAACAACAATACTATCTAGGATTTCGCCTCAAACAACCGTAGCCCCCAATTTTTTGGAGTTAATTAACAATCAATCTATCTTTTTCACGTTTGCTTCCAGGATCAACTTCATACTAAAACAAGCAACATACATAACATTACGTCGGACTTAAGATTATGTCCGACGGTCTGTTTGATAGCCGTCGGACATAAGCTTTTATGTCCGATGGCCGTCTATAGCCGTCGGATATAACATTACGTCCGATGGTCTCGAAGAAAGCTATCAGATATAATACAGTCGTCAGAAATTTCATCTTTTACTGTCGTGTGTCTCACCTGAATTAATTTAATCGCGGACAATTCGAGCTAACCCGCAGACTATCCAGAGCGTGGACCATCCAGGCCACATGGCTAGATTATCCGGCCTTCCCAGGTGCCACGTATGGTGTTCAAGAGCTGCAAATGCTGATGACAGGATAGCGGACCTGGCAAACTACTTGACCTTCCTATCGCCTCGGAACCATAAGCAGCTATCCTTCTGGCCTTTGAGGCTTTGACTATGGCAGACGCAGTGGTATTGCCTTGCCACGGACATTTGGTGATGGAGGTGAACACCTAGATCCTCCATTTTGTAGCTATAAATTTTGTTTTCAGCTTCCTTGAGATGACGACTCTGATGGAGTGTTTTCATCTTTCTTGAAAGCAGGCCTACTGAAATGGAGGGAGTAGGTGATCTGTCATACAGAGATGGCCTTCGACTGTAATTACTTGAGAATTTTTCAGAAGATACCCCTCTCAAATCCTCTTTATATGTACAAGAATATAAGTGGATCTTTCTTTATGGTGTAGCTCTATAGTGCGCTATCATTGCCTCATTGGGAAATTAAGCATTCAGTCAGACTCTCAAGATATGGACGTGAAGGATTTGAAAATCTAAACGAGCTGATCTGTATCTATGCGGAAGCAGAAGTTGAGCCTGGCCTGTGGAAGGTTTGGGCCGAGAAACCATTGGCTACAATACAATACAGCATTGAGTTCAAAAAAATACAATACAGTATTGACCGAAATAGAAAGCTAGTATCATCTGAAAAAGAAAACATGCGCAGTTTAAAGTGTTACAAATATCAGATACTACACTTCTCGCAGCTCAAACTTCATATCTTACACAAATGTAGAGCAAACCAACCCATATATAGCAAGCAATCAGTATATAATTACATACAAGCAAGCAGGTAAGCAACTAACCAAGCATCATAAATAAATTAACCAACTTCATCTGCATCGAAACCCTGCCGCCATCGTACGTATTTATATAGCTAGTTCGACTCTCTGTCGAGTAGGATGGCCTCTAGAACCCTGACGAACTCCTTAGGCGCGGTGAGCTGAGGGAAGTGTCCAGACGACTCGATCACCACCGTGTCCGCCCCCACGCCGCCGCACCCTGCCAGGGCGCGCTGCATGTATCGCGCGACGGCGAGCGGCGCCACGGCGTCGTGGGTGCAGTGCACGATGGTGCAGCGCGCCGCGACGTCCGGGAGCACGCCTCGGAAGTCGCTAGTGAGCACGGAGCGCAGGACGCGGAGCGCGGCGTCCGGGCGCATCGCCCCGAGCTGCTTGGCGAACTTGGAGACGGCGCCCGGGTGGTCCGGCCCCACGACGACCTCGGCGAAGCACGGCACCCACGCCGCGAAGTCCTCGTCGACGGCGGCCAGCATCGCGTCCACGTCCCCGCGCTCGAAGCCGCCCTCGTAGCCATCCTCGTTGATGTACCTGTACGAATGGTGAAAAAAGTGCAGTCAGTTATTAACCAAGGGGTGCTTCCACATAGAGAGCCACGGCGAGGGAGTTTTTTTATCTTAGCTTAAAAAGTAAGATCGAGTCATTATTTTAGGGCCAGTTTTGAAGCACCCAACTTCTATAAAACTAGTTTATGAAAACTAAGATAGTTCCAAACATACCGGTTTATATTCGAGTTTGTAGAAATTGGATTCTAAGTTTCTTAAAAACTAAGAAGCTAGCTAAAACCAGTTTATAAAAACGGAGTTGGTTCCAAACACCATAAACTAGTTTTTTTTCATAAACCGGTTTCTAAAAACTAAAGGTAAAAACCGGATTTTTAAAAACTAGGTTGCTTTTAAAATAGGGTCTTAAATGTACTCTATCTATACAAGCAGAGCGCACAAAATGATGACTTGGCCATATTTTTGCCGAAAAATATCGTAAACACCAACTAATAATGCATGTTTTCATATATGTAACTCCATTGTCCACTGCACTAATACTGCATAACATGGAAAAAATATCCATTTATTAAAATTAGCCGGAACGGTCAAGTTTTCTGTGCAAAAATTTCAGCTAACTTTACTACTAAACAATTTCAAATTAGTCCATTTCCTTAATGAGATTTTTCCTTTTACAAAAAATCTCTACGTACACTATTTAATTAAATAATATTATATATAGGCGATATTCTATGGTATGATAGGGACGTGATATTCTACGAGAAAAAATCATTAAAAAGTCGGTTTTCATTATTTTTATGTTAAAATTTTTACGTTCTAAATTATAAAATGTTTTAACTTCTTTAGATATATTATTTTAACTGTGTATCTAGATATATTGTATGTCTAAGTACATATGAAATACATATCTAAAAAATTAAAATATCTTATAATTTAAAATAGAGGAAGAAGTGATTCACTAGCAGATGCTCCTAGCTAGTTTATGAAATAACCATTAAAACTTTGACGTATCTCTCATATAGATATATAGCTCTCAATCATGACACGCACAATTCAAATTTTGAAAACTCATCTCGTAGAGAAAAAATAAATTTAATTCGTAAAGAGCACTAAGAAGCTAGAACCATTTGTCTAGAGAAGCCGGATAAAAAAAAAACTAGCTCCTAGTGGCCCCTCCTCCCACTCTCTATCTTGCCCTTCTCTCACCAATAAGAGCAACCGTTTTGTCAAATAATTTGTTAAAAAACACTAGCTTCTATAGAGAAGCTGTTCTTGAATATAAGCCGGAGCTAGAGTCAGACATTTTTTGAGGAGTGAGCCGTGCCTGCAAACAGGCCCTAGGTTCACTTATAAGGATTAGATGTATGAGATCATGAGGTCCGCGCGCTCCAGTGACTAGAAACCGTGTTAGATTTAGGAAAGTAAACACAAACATATTTAGGTCGAACTAAGGTCCTAAGCTCCTTGCGAATATATATGCATGGTTTCTTCCAAGTTCCGCGCGTGTCATCTGGTGGGCGTACCTCGGCGACGCTCCGACGAGCACGAGGTGGCTGAACAGGTCGCGCCGCGCGACAGACGCAATGCATCCAATCATGCCGGCCATGGAGTGGCCGACGAACGCCGCCTGGCGCACCCCCAGCTCGTCCATGAGCGCCACGAGCTCGTCCGCGAGCGCGTAGTACGAGGAGCAGTACCGCTCGCCACCACCGCTAGCGGCGACAGCACCGGAGAAGCTCCAGTCGAAGACGACGACGCGGAACCTCGCCGCCAGCGCCGGCACGACGTCGTCCCAGACGAAGCGGGTGCCGCCGTAGCCGTGCGCCAGCACCACAGTCTCCCCGTCTTCGTTGCCGAGCACCCTCGCGTTCATCTTCTTCAATTCCCAGTTCCGCCAGCAGGAAGCCTATTAGCTAGCTACGACTACTACGTACGACACAGCTACGTTAACCACACACAGCTTGCTGCTTCGGCTATCTATGGCGCGCGGTCGAGGAGAGAAGGCACGGCCGGGTGAGCTACACGTTTCATGTCAATTTATAGCGAGCTAGGGGAACTGAACTCCCCCATCATCATCAGCTAGGTAGCCCTCACTTAGATAAGATCGAGCGGAGAGACGAGACGGCAGCAGCGAGTTGAGGACGGAAGCGAATGATGGGCTGCACTGCACAATATTGAGAGGAATTCTATAACGAGAGGGACGTGGACAGCTGCATGAGCCACCGAGGTGGCAACAAAGGTGGTCATCACAAGAAGAGAGAGCCTTCATGTCCCATCACACCAACTGCTGAGGTTAATTGCCACCGGCCTCATGTCGACATCGGCTATGACGCCCCAGTGAAAAAGGTGTTGCTTGGCGCCTTGCGCCGGGTGACTGCGACACGGCAGATTCCCATCCGCTCCTGGGCTAGGGCTTCGGGCGGTCCGCTTTTGTCGTAGGTGAAGTCCATGCATGTGCTTATTGTACAGGAGCATCATATGTGTAGTGTTGCTCTTATTAGAGTCCCCCAACTGAAACTTTTTTTATATCACCACTGACCTATATATAATTTTCCAAAGGAAGCTGGCATCCATGGCCGAGCAGATCGATCAAGCTTGCTATGACTCTTAATACATAATCGAAGCACTCAAAGCTAGTGCATATATAATTTTTTTTACAAAATTGTAGCTATAGCCGGCGAGATAAACAAAATGCCTAAATTAAAATATATATACTTCAAAAGATATAGAATCTCAGAGAGGATCAATGAGAGTAAATAAAAGGTAGGTAAAATGGAGATGCCCATGCATGTCATCGATCATTTCAGTGCCAGCACTACCGGAATCGCGTTCTTTGCCGAGTGTCTAAGACACTCGGCAAAGGCTATTTTACACTCGGCAAAGGCTTTGCCGAGTGTAACACTCGGCAAAGATTTCATCGGCAAAGAGTTATTTGCCGAGTGTTTTTTTTCGGACACTCGGCAACTTTGCCGAGTGTCAAAAAGCACTCGGCAAAGAAAAACACTCGGCAAATTAAGAATCGAAAAAATTAAAAAAAACAGCAAAACATTTTTTAAATTCTAGGAACAACTCTCCAACCCTACCCTACTACCTTACCTGTTGCCCTATCATTTTTCACTATTATTTTGAATCAAACTTATATGTTTTGTAAATGGTAAGATTCGAACTCGCGACCTCTCTCTCGCGCATACCCTCCTATACCAATACACTACTACACCAATTATGTTTATACTACGTTTTCATTCCTCATGTACTATAACAAATCGAGAGTAATTTAATTATTTAAGGCACTAAATGAGTTCATTT
Organism: Zea mays; assembly: GCF_902167145.1. Taxonomy (NCBI): domain Eukaryota; kingdom Viridiplantae; phylum Streptophyta; class Magnoliopsida; order Poales; family Poaceae; genus Zea; species Zea mays. The sequence goes on from NC_050101.1 coordinate 141,314,937, forward strand.
GAAAATGTGACCAACTATAAAGTTGCATAACTTTTTGAGATCTAAAAGTTTTATTTTAATAGTTTCTACATCCGAGACCATTTATAAAATTTGAATTTTAAATTTAAAAACTTCACACGAAATTTTCAATGATAAGATGATTTCAAATCAAAAAATTGTCAACTACAAAGTTTCATTACATTTCAAGACCTACAACTTTTATTTTGGTGGTTTTTCCATCCGAGACAGTTTGAAAAATTCAAATTTTAAAATTCAAACATAGTTTTGCATAACAAGATGATTTCAAACTAAAACATTGTCAACTACAAAGTTTCATAACTCTTCAATACCTACAACTTCCATGTTGGTGGTTTTTCCTTTCGAAGTCGTTTTCAAAATTCAAATTTTAAATTTTTAAAATTCAGACATAGTTTTCGTTGACAATATGACTTCAAATGAAAAAAATGTCAACTATAAACTTCTATAACTTCTCAAGATCTACAAAGTTTATTTTGGTTGTTTGGTAATTTGTTTATCTCAGATGATGGTTCTAACAATATGCACAAATTCTATACGTCTCTCTCGTAGTTTCATAAACTACGAGAGAGATATAGGTTTTGTGAACAAATTTATTTTTATTTTGTCATATGAAGAAATGTTCAATATATAAATTGTACATCATGATGAGTTATACAAATTTGTAGTTGAAAACTTTTCCATTTGAATTAATTTACTACTTTAAAATGTGATTTTTAAATTGTCTTTGCCTAGTGTTGGAGAAAAAACACTCGGCAAAGAGCTTTTTGCCGAGTGTTGTATTTGTGACACTCGGCAATCGGCAAAGAAACTCTTTGCCGAGTGTCAAAAATAAAACACTCGGCAAAGAGCTTCTTCGCCGAGTGTTTTCTTTTTACCGAGGGTTTTTTGTGTGGCACTCGACAAAGAGCTCTTTGCCGAGTGCCCGAAATAAAACACTCGGCAAAGAATATGACACTCGGCAAAGAGCCAAATTCCGGTAGTGCAGGAGCCGAATATATATACAAACCGCAACACAGAGATTGGCGAGTTATCGCTTTGTTCTGTCCTTGGTAATTTTTTAAGCTGTATAGGAGCATCTCTGAACTGTTGGTCGGCCAAAATCTAAGTGCAAACTCTTCGAAACGACGTTATTGTCGCATCCAATGATATGATATATCTGCTACTTGTCTGGAAACAACAGATTATCATAATCAAACAATGTCATTGTCTTGCTGTTATTTACTCAAACATAAAGTTCTGTGCTGATTTAATTAGTTATGCATACTATTGAATCGTCATCACCTGATAGAAGGACTGTTTCAACACATGCATGCTGGCTAGTGGCTAGTTAATAAATCAGAGAAATAAATCTAGAGGCGAACCTGATGTTTGCCAGATTTTGTGATTGTGCGTGCGAACATGATGGAGTATCGGAAATGGCCAGCCATGCATGCATGTTCTAGAATGTATATATGTTAGTTCATCAGCAGGCCAAATGGAGTGCTCCTTCTCAATATACATGCATAAATCAAGCTAACCAAAAGGTGGTGTCAACTAGCTAGCTCATGAGAAATTACTATATTATGTATTATCTGTTTCTCATTCAGCTCTTGTACCATGCATATATAGAAAATAGGCTGACATATTATTAATTTGAAAAAGATGGTGATATATTTGAATGATTTATTGTGATTTGGTGATATATTAGGATGATTTATTTTATGTGAGATTTTTTGAATAGTTTATTACTACCCGAGAGACAATGTGCCCAATTCAACTTTTTTTTCTTCCTTGCAAACATGTCACTAGTATAGAGAAACTTTATAGAGGTGGTTCAAAACCCATTTTCACTAGCGTTTTCTAGAACCGCCAGCGCTGGTGGTTATTTTAGAACCGCCAGTGGAAACATATTTTCACTAGCGGTTCTCTTAAAGCCACTGCCAGTGCAAATATGTTTTCATTGACGGTTGTGTTAAGAGAATCGTAGTGAAAATAATGTTTCCACTAGCAGTTTTCTAGCCACCAATGGTAGTTTCTAGCCTGCTTTCAAATTTTCCAACAAAAATAAATTATATATATATATATATATTGACATTGATATTATTGGGAACTTACTTTCACTACCGGAAACAACTTTGCCAAATGTCTGAAGCACTCGGTAAAACCTGGAAAACACTCGGCGAAGGCTTTGCCAAGTCTGACACTCGGCAAAGAAGGCTCGACGAATTGTACATCGGCAACGGCTTATATGTCGAGTACTTTTTGCCAGGCACTCGGTAAATACTTTGCCGAGTGTCACCCGGTGCTCGGCAAAGAAAAGTCACCGTCACGGCACCAGGTGACGGCGACGGAGCCTGTGCCGAGTGCCCACCGCGTGAATTCGGCAAAGGCTCCCTCTTTACCGAGTGTCAGCTGTACTGACACTCGGCAAAGAAGCTCCCTGTGGGCCCCTTTTACCAGTTCGGTTGCCCACGTTCTTTTATTTTGTGGCAAATTCCTTTGACTCCTTTTTTTGGCTCGACTTGCAGAGTTCCCTAGCACTTATATGAACATAGTTAGCAACTAAATCAATTGACTAAATGCTAGAAACATATCTTTATCACTGTGATCCATAATAGTTTGTAATATGCTCAAACTCAAGCTCAAATGCCACTTTACTTGCACAACGAAGTTAGTAGCCAAATAGCAGCGCAAGAAACATAACACAAAGTAAGTGCAACTTCTTTTAGACACTTAAACTTCTTGTTTTTGTTTTGCCCAAGGTTGCACTTTTTTGTCCTTTAATCCAACTCATTTGGACTTCGCATCTTCAACTTGCTTGATTAGATATTGTGCTCATGCTCATAACAAGATGGTTAGTTCATAGTGGTGTGTTGAGCAGTTAATCACCAAAACACTTAGAAATGGCCCAAGGGCACAATTTCTTTTCAATCTCCCCCTTTTTGGTAATTTATGCCAACACACACCTATGGCAACTCAAACTTCTAACTTAACCAATTATGAGCCAACTTTTACAAATTGAAGTCAAATCAAACAACAATAGAATAAGAATAGGATTTTCAATATTCAGATCATTTTGCCACCACTTGGTTAACTTAATTTCAGTGCCTGCCAAATACCGCTCTCATAAGTCAGCCACAGCTCCAACTTTAATTTCAAGCACCAGATTTTGAGGATATCTTGCAAATTTCAACGTAATAGGCACGCTGCAGCTGTAGAAACTACGTGTGCAATTGATTATTGTTCATTGGAAATCCACCTAAAGGCTCAAGCAATGTAAGCATTGTTGTGTTACAAGTTTGCAACTAAGGATGGCAAACTATTTGTATTGTGCCAAGCAACAAATAACGGCAACACGATTTTGAATGTGCACCCACACTGATACCGCAGGCAGCGACACACAAATCCGAAAACTACTACTAGTGAACTACCATCATAGATTCACAGAATGCAAGCAAGGTCCTTACTGATAACTAAACCAAATGATATGTTAATGAAACAAGAAGTGCGAATGATCCACCTCAGAAGCCGCAGCATTCAGTACAACCATAAACAAAAAGCAAAGCTTATGTCAACCGCCAAATGATAGGGAATGGAATATGGAGAGCCTCGTCGATATCCAGATCATAGATCCAACAGTTACAGGTAAAGTTTATTAATGGGCCTTACTGATTTAGTATCACACACCCAACACCCGACACACATGGACATGGGACATAATCACAAAGGGAAAACCAACTCAGACAACAAGCAATCAAAGGCTGTAAATAACTTTTGAAATCTAGTATGAAGGTTCGCTGAGAAAGTTTCAAAAAGATAGTCGATGCCTTGAGGCATCGAGACCTTCTGAACTCGATAAAGAATGCATTTACATCTATGGTTCTGGTTGCATCTACATCTGAATCCACCCTGGACATTCTCATCTTTGATTGTGCCCATGGGTCGCATATCATCTTTCATAGTGATTTACATCGAAATTAGATGTTTCAAAATCCGAATGCACCTCTGGTTTTTCTGGCTTTATATAATCATTTCTCCACCCTTTATCCATCACCATGTAATTTCCCAACAAATTTCAATATTCATCGATCAATTCACTTCATCTAGCCATTACTGGTGGCCTAGGCGGTGATGCGGGGAATGGACCTCATCCTCGTGGATGCGTCACAATCCCTGGCAAAGCACGAGCCCTTCCACCTCCTCATCCACAAGCTATATGGACAATTGGTGCACCCAGCTCATGGCCTTCGCCTCGAGCCACCCGACTGTCCCCATCGTCGACGCACCTGGCGCCATTGACTGCCTCTACAATCCTACTTGGGCCTTGGCAAGCTCCATCAGTTGCTTGTGCTCCAAGAGTTTGTCAAGCCCAGTGGCGTCATCTACAATGTCTACATCGGCGGCAACAACATCACTTGCGTCAAGTGCCGCAGCCTACCCGATGTGTGCCCGATGATGACGCATCCGCCCAGGGATCCATCTCCTTCTCCTACATCTTGGACCTACCCACTATCGATGATGACCTTGCTATCGGCGACGTCAATAAGGAGCCAGTGGAGGTGCTGGTTCACCCTGTCATCGGTGACCCATGCAGCCCTTGAGGAGACCAAGGCGCTGGCCTAGGGTGTGAGACCTAGGTCACTCAGCAGCGTCGCTGTTGTGCTCGATTCTAGGCGACTCGTAGACAAACCATAGGAACATGACACACGAGGGTCACACTGACCCGCCTGCCGGACCGCTACGTCTCTTGGCGATGTCGTAGTGGCGTTGGGTGTTGAGCGACTCATAGACGAACCACAGGAACACGTTGGGTGTTTGGTGGATTAGTGGAGGTTATGTGTGTATGGATGATTTGGTTGGGTGGGTTTTGTAAAGTTTAAACTGATAAATTATATAGTGGTATAGATAATTGTCAACACCAATATATATTGACCGGTATTAACCGGTGCAGGGCTTATGATACTGTCGGAGAGGAAATCTCCCCGGCCGGGTGGCGGATTGCACCCGCCCTAAATCCTAAAGAGAGGAGGGGCCTAAGCGTTTTGCTTGATTGATGGAGAGAAGGAGCAGTACACAAGAACACACGAGGGTTTTGAGTGGTTCGGGCCGCCGGAGCGTAATACCCTACTCCACTGTGTGATGTATTGCTTGGGAGCTTGTATGAACTTGTGAGTGTCTGCCTAAAGTTAGGTCTGAGTGACCCCTCCCTTGTAGCGTCGTGTGCCTCCCCTTTTATAGCTGAAAGGGGGGCATGCACAAAGGGACTGGGCCCCGACATGTGGGCCTAGAGACAAAATGTATATATAACACTTGAAGCTTCTAATGTTCGCTGCTGGGGCAATCTTCTCATGCCCTGACGCTGGAGATCTGCGCATCCTTGACGTGCTGGGGAAGCTTCTTGCGAAAGAGAATATGAGTATAGCGTGCCGCTTGGCACTGGCGCACTGTTTGCCAGCATACCCAGCAGGCGCGCCGCCTGTTGGATGACCTTGACGCCGCCTGCCAGTGGATGACGGGACGCATTAAATGCTGAGAGGGCACGTCGCCCGTCAGAGCAATGGCAGGCGGTGCGTCTTTTCCTCAATAAATGCAGGGGTTGCACGACTTCCCGTCAGGTTCGGCCCGGTGGCTTATGTCATGGGCCACAAGCAGCGGGTCTCCACCTGAGCGGGAAGTGGAGGGCAAGGCCCGCACACGTATCAGTACCGGACCCCTGCACACACCAGGGTCCTCCTCGTTCCGGGACCCTGCTGGAGTTCGGACCTACCCGGAGGCTCCAGACTTATATGCATATAGGGGTCCGGTGTCCCTCTGTGGGGGTCCGGACTTACCGAGATGTGGTGTCTCTCCTTGCCACGTGGCGCCCTTTGGCCCGCCTCACCCGGTGGGGTCAGGCGTCGTCCTCCGCGTGGCTAGGAGACGTTGCATGGGTGTGGCGTCTTCATACTGTAGGAGAGGGTATCCCTGATTTAGGGTACCGACAGATACCCGTTGGATTTGAATCGTACGACTTAGATTAAAACAGAGGGTTCGAGATGACGGTTTGGCTGATGGTGGCCATCTTCACGACAGTGCATCACCGGAGTAGCACATACCTGTTGATTTCGAGTGCCTCTAGTGATTAGATCTAATTGAGAAGACTAAACACATAATGGCAAACTCAATGGAAGGGGATTTGTGGCATCGAGGCGACTGAGTGACATCACACGGTGACAGATACCATGGTGGCAATGGAGGAACAACGATCAGCATTACTCAGGATGCCTCAAGGCTTAATTAGGATCAAGGAGGCGCATGATAGAACTAGTAACTTAGTACGATGCTCCTGGTAAAATTCTTGGCGTTGGAGAACGAACAACAGTGTATGGCCATGGCAGAGAGGTACGACGGTTCGACGACTTCCATGGGAGAGGGCAACACAGAATGGTAGAGTTCGACCGGATAGCTAGGTGTTCTAGCATACTAAACCTCGGTGACATTTCTAGGTATCATTTTAAAGGCGATTAAGTCATGGTGAACTTAGAACATGGCAACAACTTCCAACAATGGCTCCAAGCGCCGCTAGGGCTTAGGTTATTGCGATAAGATGGGATAGACGGGTGCTCCTCTCGGGCTTTCATAGTCCAGACCGAAGACTAGAATTCTAGGGAACGGCCAGGATAGGACGGCACGAAAAGTGAATCCTCGCTGAAAAGGAATACTCGATCTAGATGAGGATTTAGCAAAGTATCAGAATTGGATCACCAACTATCCTTCCAAGAACGATGGTGGGTTAGAGACTTGGAGTGGATCCCGATGGAGTCTCGGTCAATTACGCACGCTCGTGCGGTGCAATGGGAGCGCACGGAGAGGGATGATAGATGGGCTCCACTGGTCAGCGGCTACGGCTACGGTTAGGTGCTATGGTGGTGTGGCTAAGCCATGGGGTCCATCAGTCAGTGACTCAGAAAGAGAAAACGGTGTGGGCTCTAATGCTAACAGGCCGACAACCACTTTGCCGCCCTAGTGCACCGTTCTTATCCTTTTCTATTTTTCCGATTTGAGTTTTGAAAAAGAAATAGCAATTGAATTCAAAGCAAACCAAACAAATTTGAATTCACTCAAATAAATAAATTCTGTGGCATGAATGCATCACTCAAGTTTGATATCAAAACTTTTATAAATTTTTTATTATATAAAAATAATTAATATCATGCTCCTCAAATTAAACTAAAGACATATGATTTGAAATTAGGGTGTTACAATGATCAATTCTAAAATGATTTAATTGGGTATATCTCATATGTACACCATGTCAATTAGATTTTATTTATGAATTATGTAATTTTTAGCTTCGTGAATTGTGTAATTTTTTTATGTTTTATAAATTATTGTAATTAGATATATTTTTATTTTAATAAAATGATGTGTTTCATTGCAATTAAAATTCAGTAAAAGAAAAGCTAATGTGTAATTAGTATGATGTAAACTGAGGCTAAAAGACGACGCACCGGAGTGTTGAACTAGATAACGTGTAATGATGGTTCGTACTAAAACATACACTACCGGAATCCGTGGCTTTGCCGAGTGCTTTTTGTCGGGCACTCGGCAAAAAAACCTTTGTCGAGTGCCGCACTCGGCAAAGTCTAGCTCTCGGCGAAGAATGTTTTTACCGAGAGCAGGACTCTCGGTAAAGAATTACACTCGGCAAAGACACACTTGCCGAGCGCCAAACACTCGGCAAAGGCGGCGCTCGGCAAAGGGCCGTCAGCAGCCATCTACAACTGATGGCCGTTAGCTTTTGCCGAGCGCCAAGCGTGGACACTCGGCAAAGATGCTTCTTTGCCGAGTGTCCATCAGCTGGCACTCGGTAGAGAAAGCTTTGCCGAGTGTCAGTTCTGGACACTCGGCAAAGTATATTTTTTATATTTTTCTTTTCCCAACCAAACTTTTTGTGGTATGTTCCTACACTATGTAGACCTACATGTACCATTTTGGGACAATTATAACAGTGTTTTCTATAACTACTGGATTTAGTTCGTTTATTTGAATTTCTTCGAAAAATTCACATTTGAACTACAAGTCACTCGAAACTTGGAAAACCGTGAATGCAAAAATGATATCCATGCTATTTAGCACAAGTTACGACCGACTTCAGGAGTGGACCGGAAACTTCGAGCACCATGCTCACTAAACATGGCCGTGAACTTGTCATCCAGCTGTTTAAAAATTGTACAAAACACAAACAAAGTCAGAAAATCATGAAACTTGTCCACATGTCATGATATCATATGTAGAGGCTATGATAAAATTTTGATAATGTTTCGAGAAAGTTGTTAGACACTATGTGTAGAAACCTAGGAGAACTACACATGAAATCATAGAGTTTCAATGTAGTTCTCCTAGGTTTCTACACAAGTGTAGGAACATACCACACAAAGTTTGGTTGGGGAAAAAATAAAAAATATACTTTGCCGAGTGTCCAGAACTAACACTCGGTAAAGCTTTCTCTACCGAGTGCCAGCTGGTGGACACTCGGCAAAGAAGCATCTTTGCCGAGTGTCCACGCTTGGCGCTCGGCAAAAACCCTAAGTCCAGTTTTTGCCAAGCGCCTGTCAGTCGGCACTCGGCAAAGTATATGTAACACCCCAGGTGTTTATATTCTGCTCGACAACGAGTACGGATTTAAGCACGTGATATCAGTAAATAAGACGGACACTAAGGTCTAATTATTTTTGCCTATCGTGATTTTAATATCGCATCTGTTCCGTCTGTCGCGAGTGCGACGTCGTTTTTATTTTTATCTATCCGGGCTCTTCCGAAATTTTCGTGTTATTCGGAACGTAGTCGTTCCGAACATCGGTGCGTCCGGTGATTATTTAAAACTCATCGCCCGCGCGAATACGAATTCGGAAGTCCGAACTCACTCGGATGGTTTTATCCCGGATAAATTAATTTGAACTCTACAACTAAAAATTGTTCGGGGCAAAATAATTTGTATCGCGCGTCATCTGAACGAAATCGTGCGCGCGAATATGATTCAATTTATTCGTCCGCATGCTGTTTGACGACGAAATCACGTATACATTAACGGCTCTGGTTTCGGCTAATTTCGGTCGAATCATGCAGAGCAGATTAAAATAGCGAAGCCAAACTCGTGTCGATTTGGTCCGTTTACATCGTGGCTAGAATAGTCACGAAAATTATCTAAACGAATTTTAGTCAGAATCGTAAACCTCGGATGTTCCGTTTCGAGATCCGAGAAAATAATATGCGTAGTCAATTGCCACTGTTGGGCCTATGCTTCGTCGCCGAAGGTCTTATAGAAAGAAGTAGTCCTCGGATGAAGCTGTTTGTATAAGATAGCCGAAGGTTCCTCTTCGTAAAGCTTCGGCGTTACAAACCGACTTAAAGATAGAATGACCTTTTAGTCCATAAAGGTCTGAGTCAATGTTGTAAGTTTTTATAAGGGGCATACTTGTAATTCCTCACAGGCTGCGTCCTGTGCCTATAAATAGTGAACAGTATTCCGTTACTGTTCGGGCATTCGATTAATTGCAATCGCATCTCTCGGAATTCAATTCTTTGCCAAGGCAAAGGTATTATTGTATTCAATGATTTTATATATCAAGTAAATGCAATGTAATTCATCTATGACATGTTTATTCCTCTTATACCTTTTATTTTATGTCATTTTATAATCTTTACCGAAATTTTATTACGAAGGTCCGAGCTTCGTAGTTATGCTTTTATCAACCTTCGTCTAGGATTCATTATTCTCAAAAAGAATAATGTTTCACAGACGAAGGACATTGACATTTAACATTTTATGTTGCCTTGTTCTTAATTCTAAGCCTTTGAGAACAAGTCTCCAACATTGGCGCCCACCTCCGGTGAACTCACTTCCACTTTTTGAGCTGATGGCTTCGTTCAACGACCAAGCTGGAGCTGCTTCGGACCCGAAGCTGGTGCTCCCGATCACAGGTGGCTCGTCCTCAGAGCCAGCTAACAAGAAGCAGAAGAAAGAAGCACAGAGAAGGGTACATCATGTTGGGGTGCAAGGACCTTTCATCAAGTCAAGATGGTCTCACATTCCCATCACCTTCTCCCAAGAGGACCTTCAGCTCAAAGATTACCCACACAACGATGCCATGGTTATCTCTTGTGTCATCAAAGGATTTCTGGTCCACAATGTCTTGGTTGACACAGGCAGTGCAGCTGACATCATATTTGCTAAAGCCTTCAGACAAATGCAAGAGCCAGAAGATAAGATTCATGATGCTACACATCCTCTCTGTGGCTTCGGAGGAAGACAGATTGTAGCACTGGGCAAGATCACCATGTCAGTGACCTTCGGGTTCATCAACAACACTAGAACTGAACAAGTTGTGTTTGACATTGTTGACATGGAATACCCTTACAACGCAATTATTGGTCGTGGTACTCTCAATGCCTTCGAAGCAATCCTTCATCCTGCCTATCTTTGCATGAAGATACCTTCGGACCAGGGACCCATTGCTATCCATGGAAGTCAGGAAGCTGCAAGAAGGGCCGAAGGCAATTGGACTGACTCAAAAGCAATCCATAACATAGATGGAGATGAAGCTTGTGAACAGTACAAATTCAGAAGGGAGAAAGCAGCTTCAGCAGATCAGCCGAAGCCTATGCTCTTATGTGAGGACATAGCAGAGCAGAAGGTGCTGTTAGGCTCTCAATTGTCCGAAGAGCAGGAGAAAACCTTGATAAGGTTTTTGTTCAATAACAAAGATGTTTTTGCATGGTCAGCCAATGATCTATGCGGAGTTAATAGAGATGTTATTGAGCACTCACTCAATGTCGATCCATCCTTCAGACCAAGAAAGCAAAGGCTTCGGAAAATGTCTGATGACAAGGCCGAAGGTGCTCGCAACAAAGTCAAAAGACTCCTCAGTGCAGGAGTTATCAGAGAAGTGAAGTACCCAGAATGGCTAGCTAACACTGTTATGGTAAAAAAGGCCAATGGCAAGTGGCGAATGTGCATCGATTTTACAGATCTTAACAAGGCTTGTCCGAAGGATGAATTCCCACTACCAAGGATAGACTCTTTAGTTGATGCAGCAGCTTCTTCAGAGCTCATGAGTCTGTTAGACTGTTATTCAGGCTATCACCAGATTTGGATGAAGAAGGAAGATGAACCGAAGACTAGCTTCATAACTCCAAGTGGCACATATTGCTATCTTCGGATGCCTGAGGGGCTCAAAAACGCTGGAGGAAGTTTCAGCCGAATGACTGCGAAGGTTCTCCAATCTCAAATAGGCAGAAATGTGCTAACTTATGTTGATGACATCATTGTCAAAAGCACGAAGCAGGAGAATCATATTGCTGATCTGCAGGAGACCTTCGCCAGTTTCAGGCAAGCTGGCTTAAAGTTAAACCCAGAAAAATGCGTCTTCGGAGTAAAGAAGGGGAAATTTCTTGGATGCTTGGTTTCAACAAAGGGAATTGAAGCTAATCCAAGTAAAATAGAAGCTATACTTCGGATGGAGCCACCAACTACAAAGAAGGGGGCTCAAAGATTGACAGGAAGATTGGCATCTCTCAATAGATTCATATCCAGATCAGCAGAGAGAAACTTACCATTCTTCGAAGTGCTGAAATCAGCCGAAGTTTTTCAATGGGGACCACTCCAGCAGAAGGCCTTCGAAGAGCTGAAACAGTATTTAATAAATCTAACAACATTGACTCCACCAATGCCAGGGGCTCCTTTATTATTATATGTGGCAGCTTCGCACTCAGCGGTAAGTGCAGCGCTAGTTCAGGAGAAGCTTGATGGTCAAGTCAAGAGGCAGGCCCCAATATATTTTGTATCCGAGGTTCTTAGTTTGTCAAAGAAAAATTATACAGAGCTGGAGAAGGTATTGTATGCTGTATTGATGGCCTCCAGGAAGCTTCGGCATTACTTCCAAGCTTACAACATAATTGTTCCTTCATCACAACCTCTGAAAGATATTATGAGGAATCGAGAAGCTACTGGAAGGATTGGAAAATGGGCTGCAGAGCTCAATGAATTTTGTATTGAGTATGTTCATAGATCTTCGATTCAGTCACAGGCGCTGGCAGACTTTATTGTTGATTGGACGCCAGGGGCTCAGGAGGAGGAAACGAATAAAGACAACGAAGCCTGGACAGTGTTTTGTGATGGATCTTGGGGAACCTTCGGAGCAGGAGCGGCTGCTGTGTTGGTTTCACCTTCCAAAGTCAAAACTTGTTATGCGGCAAAGCTTGATTTTAATTGCACAAATAACATTGCTGAGTACGAAGCATTGATTCTAGGTCTTCGGAAGTTAAAAGCAATGGGAATCAGAAGGGCCATACTTAAAACTGATTCCCAGGTTGTTTCGGGTCATATTGACAAAAGTTGTAAGGCTAAGGATCCGAAGCTTGAAAAATATCTCGATATGGTTCGAAGAGTTGAAGCTTCCTTCGAAGGGTTTTCTGTCAAAAATATCCCTCGAGGGCAAAATGAGCATGCTGATCTGCTAGCTAAGTCAGCAGCACAGGGGCTGCCGTTACCTTCGGATGTGTTCTTCGAAACAATAAAAGCACCTTCGGTGGAACTTCTTGAAAGAGCAGTTCTTAATATATCTCCTGTTTTTAGCGAAGATTGGAGAACCGAGATCATCTCTTACCTTCAGGGTAAATTCCTTTCAGATGACGAAGTTTATAACAAGAGGATAGAGGCAAGAGCTCGTCCATATGTCATGATAGAAGGGGAGTTGTATAAACATGGAGTTTGTACTCCGCTGCTCAAATGCTTATCCAGAACCGAAGGTATAGAATTAATGAAAGAAATACATGCAGGCCTGTGTGGATCTCACATCGGATCTAGGCCGTTACTTGGAAAAATTTTCCGCCAAGGGTTTTATTGGCCGAAGGCAGCTTCGGATGCAGCAGAATTGGTTCAAAAGTGCGAAGGTTGTCAGAAATGTGCAAGAGATCAAAAACAACCTTCGTCCTTAACACAGCTCATACAACCCACTTGGCCATTGCAAAGGTGGGGCCTTGACTTGTTAGGTCCGTTACCACCGGCCCAAGGGAACCTGAGATATGTTGTAGTAGCTGTGGAGTATTTTTCTAAATGGATTGAGGCGAAGCCTTTAGCCACAATAACTTCGGCTACCGTCCAAAAGTTTTTCTGGCAGAATATTGTTTGTCGTTTCGGGGTGCCAAAGGCTATCACTTTGGACAATGGGACACAGTTTGACTCCGAAGTTTTCAGGGATTTCTGTGACCAAATTGGTACGAAGATCCATTTTGCATCAGTTAGGCACCCGGAGTCAAATGGACTCGTTGAAAGAGCCAACGGCATTATAATGACAGGAATCATGAAGTTAATCTTCAATCAACCCAGAGGAAAATGGCCAGATCAGTTAACCAAAGTGGTGTGGAGCCACAACACGACAACATCAAGGTCTACAGGCTTCACTCCATTCAAGTTGTTATTCGGTGACGAAGCAATAACTCCAGAGGAAGCTAAAACCGGATCAATAAGGATAGTAGCTTCGGCAGAATCAGACTCCGAAGCTGCTTATTCTATAGAAAAAGATGCTTTAGAAGGGATCAGACTGCAAGCCGTGGAGAATATCAATAAATATCAAGCCGAAACAATTAAATGGCGCGATAGAAAGGTTCGGCTAAAAAATATTGAGCCAGGGCACTTGGTGCTTCGGAGAGTGGCCAACCCAGAAACAGTGGGTAAATTGCAGTTGAAATGGGACGGACCTTTCTTAGTAGCATCTTCGTCAAGACCCGGTTCATACAGGTTGAAGGATATGGACGGCAACGACATTCCTAGGTCTTGGAATGCGGATGAGCTTCGGCGATATTATGTATAATTCGATGTAATTTTTCATATTTCTTATTTTTTCTTTCATGGCACCCTTTTCCTTTCCAAAGGGGGAGAAAGGTTTTTAATGGGGCCAGCATATGTAATTTCCTTTTTTAGTTCTATAAGAGCAAAATCCCCCAAAGAATGTAAATGTAAAAGCTGGGAACGCACCATCGAGTGCCAAAAGTAAAGGCGAAGAAGCTCCAAAGTCGTTCCTAAGGGAATGCAGAGCTTACAGCGAAAAGTCAACGCTGATTCCGCCAAAAGTAAAGGCGAAGAAGCTCCAAAGTCGTTCCTAAGGGAATGCAGAGCTTACAGCGAAAAGTCAACGCTGATTCCGCCAAAAGTAAAGGCGAAGAAGCTCCAAAGTCGTTCCTAAGGGAATGCAGAGCTAAGGTGTGATTGTTTCTAAGAAAATAATGGTTATGAATATGGTTTCGGATACGTGTTTGGCCATTCACTTGCACATCACATTACATCATAGCATTTGCATTCATAAACATTCATCTAGGCATATGTAGGATAATCATCTTCATCGCATAAATGGTTGCTTCGGCAAAAAGAGAAAAAAGAAAGGGAAAAAAGAGCTTCGTGCACAAAGAAGAAAGGAAAATGTTGTTTTCTATGCTTCGCTGCGTACGAAAAGAAGGGAAGGTGTTTTTTCGCCTTCGGCTCAAAAGAAAATTTCGTCCACATCAAAGCATTTCTCATACACCAATGGAAGGATAAGGATATATACCAAGGTATGAACAGAATTCATTAAAGACAAGTTTTGGTTACATTTACAAAAGTTATCTCAAAAGTTTTTCAAGTACTGTCTACAGTCTACTATCTAAATCTCCAAGGAGCTTCGGCTTCGGCGTTATTTTTGATCATCAGCTTCGGCTTCGTTATCCTACATGAATAAGGTTGTTGGAAGTGAAAATCAAGTTTACAGGAAAAGGTAAGCACAAGGTATGGTTTCTTACTGGATCAAGGTGACTACGAGCTTCGTCTCCAGCTTTCTCTCGACCACCTTTTGTCCATATCATTTTTACAAATCGATTCGAGATGCTTCGGGCGAGATCAGGGATGTCATCCAGGATTGATGGTGACAAAGTGAAATTTGGTCTATTAACAATCTTCCCATGATCACAGCCAGCCTTCAGGAAGGCTGCAGCAGTCCCCCGAGAAGCCACCCAGGCACAGAAGTCACCATGCCCAGCTATGACTTCGTCGAGCTCTTCGATCTCCCCCTCAATATCTTCGAAGGTTTTCGGTAGATCTTCAGCTGAGGGGGTGAATTTTTCACTGCTGGCTCCAACTGAGTAAAAAATCTTTCTTAATCGTTGAATGCATCTGTTGCTAAATTCCAAGCATTTTTCTTGAAGACTTTTCAGTAGTTTTCTCAAATCTGAATTTTGCTGAGCTTCGGCTTCAAGTTTTGCATTAAGATCTTGTTTTTCTCGTTCGAACTGCTCAGACTGGCGGAGAAGCTTCGTGTTCAGTTCTGATATTTTTGCTTCAGCTTCCGCCAATAAACCTTCGGTTGCCTGGAGCTCAAAGTTCTTTTTCTCAAAAGCATCTGATTGCTCCTTTATTTTGTTTTCCAAATTTCCAATTATAACTTCATGCTTTTTATCTTCAAGATCTTGCTGCATTTGCAAGGCCTTGCTCAATAGCATACTCTACACGAACACAACCTTCGTCAGACATGTTTTTATTAGAAGCAATAAAAGTTAAGGGACAAGTTATTCACCTTGAAGTTGGAGTAAAATAAACTACCAACGACATGCTGTCGTCGGTAGCGGCTGATATCTGTCTCTAGCTTCGGGAATCCAATACTCTTGGACAGAGTGCTGATAACTTTGGCCCCTGTTTGGTCTCGAATACACTCTAATTTCTCATCATCAACGCCTCCGAAGAGGAGTGCCCCAGGTTTGTATCCACAGGATTTGGCATACTCTTTAAGTTCTTCTATTTCAGCTTTTGATAGATGTTCTCCAACTAAGTTTTGGAACGCGAAAGCTTCGTTTTCTGAAGCTTTATCAGCAATTTCTTTTCCTTTCTTTGACGCTGCGGTCACGGCCTCTTCGGCAACAGTGGTAGCTTCTTCTGCAGCCATGTCTAGCAGTATTTGGTCAATATGTTCAATTGTGCTCTCCAAATTCAAATCTTCAGCTGAGGCAGCTTCGGCAGCTGCGGCCTCCGAAGGTGTAATTTCAATATCTACCCCTTCTGCAGCCGTTTGTATTTTTTGGGCCGAAGCTCTTGGCGGCGTTTTGTCAATTACCTCTGTCACGGTAATAATTCTTTGTTTCTTTGCTTTGATTGTTTTCCTCGATTTCTCGGGCTCCTTGTCCTTCTGAAAAAACTTTGTCAGTTGAGGACCCAGTGGACTTAGCTTCGCAGGTAAGGATTCAGTCATTACCTTCAGAATTTCCTCAACAATAGCAGCAGAAGGTGATGCGGGGGTTTCTTCTGCTTCAGATATTTGTTGCTTCGGAGAAGAAGCCTTCCTTTTCTTCGGAATTTTCTTCTTTATTGGCTCTTTTTCACCTTCATCTAAGGCTTCAGTTCCTCTTTTCCTTTTTTGGCCTCCGGCACCTTTGTTCAGATTTTCGTAGTCTGGGTATTCGAAACCCAAGGCGTCCAACACTCGATTTAGCCTTCGTTTCGGACGGGTGCCGAAGGCCGCGGTCATCAGTTGATCTTCTTTTTTGGAATAATTGCCAAGTATCTCATTACACATCACCTCAATCGTATCCAGCCACTCTTGGCAAGGAGTTTTAAAGTATTTCTTAAATTTGAAATAGTAAGGTAAACGTACAAGTTCACCTTTTTTCTTCTCCCCCTTCAGCTTCGGCATTTCCCACTCTTTTACACTAGGAAAATCCTTGAAAGCCAAAAATTCCTGGACCAGGTCCCTTGTACTGATATGCTCTGCAATTATTTTGAATTCATACATTGCTTTTTGAGTCGGACCCTCTGGTAACATGTGGCACTGGGGGCGGGTTTCTCCGAAGATTAGTGCAAGTGGGCTTTGCACAAGTTTTTCCTTATCGTCATCAACCTTGACATAGAACCATTCCGATTTCCACCCTGCCGCCCATTTGCTTCGGTAGCTGATCACAGGATACTTCGTAGTTTTCCGATAAGCAAAATTATAACAACCAAAATTGTCATGTAACCCATCCTTTCTAGCCTTTGTCTGATAGTGCAATTCGTGAACTCGGCAAAAGCTGTCCGCAAACGGTTCCACCGCCTGGCTTCGGAGTGCCCAGATATAAACATTAAGCCTAACGATAGCGTTAGGGGTTAGCTGGTGAAAATAGATTCCGAAATTCTTCAATATCTCTGCAATAATCCCATGAAGGGGGAATCTTAATCCAGCCTTCAGAAAGCTCTTAAAAATAACAATTTCATCTTTTTCCGGCTTTGGGGTAGTCTCTTCTCCCCCGAAGCGTAATAGTTTCTTTTGACTTTCAGTAAAATAGCCTGACTTTACCATCTTGGACAAATCAGCCTTCGAAACAGTAGATTTCCCGAAGTCCAAGTGGCTGGGTTTGCTTGGCGTGGCAAGGTGATAATCATCTTCGGGGTCAGTTTCCTCACCATCTTCTCCTTCCGCTTCAGCGATTGCTTGTTCTGCATCATCAATAGGAATCTTTTCCGAAGTCACTAGCCCGGATCGTTGCATGGCTTCGGAGATAGGGACAGTCTCCGAAGCTTCAGTTTCGTCCCCCTCACGCTCAACCCTAGCGGTAGAGCGGACTCTGGCCATTTAACTATGAACTTGTGAAACTTTAATACTTTTTTCTCCGAAGCAGGCTTCAAGATGGAGCTTCGTTCGATTCCGACAAACAAGCTTCGGCGACGGTTAAAATTTTGGCAGCAAAACAATGCAAATAGCAGTAAATGCTGTGGTAACTTCACACCTACTCGTCTGTTTATATAGTGCCGCAGGTAAGAAGGCGAAGCGCCAGAAGTTTTACACCAGGCGGACACCCGCTCGCACTCGCTGTACGGTGGACCGCAGAGACCGAACAGTAACTCTGCAAGATGGGGCCGCTACGCGCAGGGAGATTGAATCGTTTCTCGACAACGAGCTCAGGGAAGGTGTTTTTGAGACCTTCGGCGCTCCGAAGCTTAAGAAACTTTTTTCACGGATCAAGCTCGTTACGAAAAACGATCTAGCACCGCGAAAGGGGCTACTGTTGGGCCTATGCTTCGTCGCCGAAGGTCTTATAGAAAGAAGTAGTCCTCGGATGAAGCTGTTTGTATAAGATAGCCGAAGGTTCCTCTTCGTAAAGCTTCGGCGTTACAAACCGACTTAAAGATAGAATGACCTTTTAGTCCATAAAGGTCTGAGTCAATGTTGTAAGTTTTTATAAGGGGCATACTTGTAATTCCTCACAGGCTACGTCCTGTGCCTATAAATAGTGAACAGTATTCCGTTACTGTTCGGGCATTCGATTAATTGCAATCGCATCTCTCGGAATTCAATTCTTTGCCAAGGCAAAGGTATTATTGTATTCAATGATTTTATATATCAAGTAAATGCAATGTAATTCATCTATGACATGTTTATTCCTCTTATACCTTTTATTTTATGTCATTTTATAATCTTTACCGAAATTTTATTACGAAGGTCCGAGCTTCGTAGTTATGCTTTTATCAACCTTCGTCTAGGATTCATTATTCTCAAAAAGAATAATGTTTCACAGACGAAGGACATTGACATTTAACATTTTATGTTGCCTTGTTCTTAATTCTAAGCCTTTGAGAACAAGTCTCCAACAGCCGTATCACACATTAAATGTTCGGGACGAAAGCAGATGAGTTTATCCGACTTCGAAAGATCTGCGATTTCCGTTATAAAAAAAGAAGAAGAAAAAAAAGAAATATCCTGTCTTCTCTATCCTCTCGTCGCTCTCCCCTGCCGATTACCGTTGCCGTGTGCGCCTGTTCTTATCCAGCCGCCGCCTGAGGTTCTTCAAGAAAATCCGGCCGCCGCTGTTGAAGATTTTTCTACGCGCGCGCTCCTATCCTTAGTCGTCGCTCAAGCCGCCGCCCTGGATTCCTATAAATCCCGCCGGAGTTCCGCTCGGTGTTCCCCTCCCCGGTCGTGAGCTCGTGAGGTTCCCTGGCGTGCAGGCTTCTTCTCCACCGCGCTCCTCTGCTGCCTGCTCGCCCCTGACCTCCCATGGAGCGCTCCTCTCTCCTCCCCAGCCGAGGCCCTTCCTTCCCGTGGTCTCCCATGGCGCACCTTGAGCCTCACGCGGCCGCACCTGGCCGGATTTCCCAGCCGTAGCCCCTTCTCTGCGCGTGTCCTCTTCTCCGCTGGATTCATGGAACTCTGCTTTTCCATGGCGCTCGGCGTCCCCAACCATGGCCGCGCCCCTGATCGAGCTCCTGCGCGCCCTTGCTCCTTTTCTCCAGGCCGCCAGTGCTCAGTTTTCTCTCTCCCTCAGCACTCCATGGCGCTCCTACCCTCTGCTCGGCGTTCCTCTGCTCGTCCATCTTCCCTGTGCCAACCATGGCGCTTGGCGCCCAGGTCCCAAGCCGCGTAGTCCTCTCTGGCGCGCAAAGCTTGCTCTACTGCGCGCTACGTGCTCGCCATGGAGCTTCTCTCCCCTGCCGAGCCCCAACCCCAGCCAGCCGAGCTCTTCACTGCCCAGCTCCATCTCACGACGCTATGTCTGTTCGGTTCCATAGCCGCGTTCCAGCTCGGTCGCTCCCCTGGCTCGGCTCTGCGCGCGCGCCGCTCCCCGAGCTCGCCCATACCGCGACCTCGCCGATCCGTGCCCTCTGCCCTAGCTCGCGGAGCATTCTCTCCTGTGGCCGGTGATGCTTCAGCCTCATGCGTCGCGCACCTGTTTCTTTGCTCGCGTCGCAGATCGAAGCTTTACGCGCGTCGAGCTCCCTGACCGCCGCGCCGTGGATTTTCCTACGCGCGCGTGTCTCCTTGCGCACGCGTCGTGCGTCGAGCAACGAAACAAAAATCCGTGCGCGTCGAGCTCGCGTGCCAAATCTTTTTCTAGCTCGCCGCGACGTCCGGTGTCCTGCCTGCTTTGCTCACCCGCGTCGGCTACTCGCTGGTGCTCCAACACATTCAACTGTTGTTATTCTATTCACGTCCGCACGCAACCGTGGTCGTGTTCGTCGAGTTCGCCAACACTTTATTGTCGATTCGACTGTCGTCGCTGCTATATGCCTCGTTGCGTGCTCGCGTTTGTCGTCAAGTTGTTAAACCCGTCCTCCCTTGCTCGTGGCTTCATCGTCGCCAGAGCCCTCACTAGATTCGTGTCCTCGCCATCTCGCTCCATATTCAATCTCATCGTTGTTCCGTGCGTCAGCAAGAAATCTCAAGAGTCGGGTGAAGACGGAACCAGCAGCGTGATGTTCACCAAGTGCGCGACAGGAAGCTCGAGCCAGGATTTATCAGCATTCGTACGAGTATTGGGTCGCGTTTGATGCTGGTGAGCCGATTTATAATTTTTGTCAGTTTATCTGATGATTGGATTTACTAGAATTATTAGTCGTAATAATCCTCGTATTTAGCGCAGGCCCGTTGTGGTAGTTTTAAAAATATGTGAAGTACGATGGGTTTAGTAATGCGAAAGGTAGATTAATTTAGGGATATCTAAGCAAGGTGGCGACGTAAACGATAGATTTAGTATTTCATATAGCTATCTGATGAATTTTGTCATTGTCAATTGCACTAAATAAATAACATAAAGAAATGTTTGATTAATTGTTGACATGTAAACTATGTGAGGAGTGAAATAAAATTAAAATAGTTCTTTATGAGCGATGTAGTATAATTTATAAAGCAAGGGATAAGGTTAGTATTTAATTAATTAGCTGGTGAGTTGTGTAGGCTAATTATATTTAATGTGTATAGTTTGTTGTTTGTGATGTTTGCGATAGGTTCGAGAAGTGTAATTATTGCGCTTAGTCGTAAGTCGATAACCAGTATTATCGTATAAACTTGTACAACGCCTCGCCGCTAGGTGTTTAAATCCGCTATCGCGTAACACTATTTAGGTTTGTAATATTTCCGTCGATATGCATTCATGTGCATAATGCATTCCATTCAGGTACGTTAATTAATCGCGTGATGCGGAAGACAAGCCAAGTCGACCCCAAGCGCGGGCTAATCCGCAGGATGAAGCTGATGAACTAATCTGAAGATGGATAGACGGAACAAGTATCAGAACAAGGATGATCGTCAAGTGGACGTCACCTAACAACACTAACCTAGTGTTATTCAGGCAAGCCCCGGTGTATTTGCCACCTCCTTGATGCTTTTAAAATCTTTCTCACTTGCTTGATGCATTAGGTGATAGGAGTTGATTGATAAAACAATTCCTGCATTACCTTCCTTGAATTTCATTACCTTCCTTGATCACCGTTTTACAAAAGATTTTGATGCTTAGCCTTGCTCTAGAAAAACAAAATGTTTTGTTTTTACAAAAGATGATGTGGCAAAAGTGGGTGGGATGTTTTTGAAAATAAAACTTGATGGTGGATCCATCATGGCCGTGATGGGTTCAACATCGGAAAAGATGTACCTCTGCCAGGTACCAAACTTTGGGTTGAAATGATTAAGCTGAGACCGGGCGGGTGACTTGCACGAGAAAGGAGTCTCGGTGTAGTGTCTCCATCTGAGTCGATTAAGGATCGTGTCGATGTAGGCCTGCTGACCGAGGACCCTTTAACTGGTCACATGCCTCGTCATGGGTAAGCCTTGCCTCGGGCAGACTAAGGCTAGAATAAGATAACACGAAATGGGCGTGGAGCGGTGGCGAGAGTAGCGTGTACCCTCCGTGGCAAGAGGCTGGACGGTGGCGTATCTGTGCTCTCGGTTGGCGTGAACCTGATCTGGTCTTAAGAACCCCGGTGGCGGGTTGACATATGCAAGGGTTAAGTGCTACATATGTCGTGTGATTGGAGATCCTCAGCTGAGTATAATCGATTCGGATCGCCGTACCTTCGCGGTTATGAAGACTTGGTCACTGACTTATACGTAAAACTCCAGTGAAGATGAAGGGTTGATAAGAAATTGGCTAGTGCAGGTCAAGTGCTTGAACTAGGGTAGAAAGAACTCTAGTTGCAGGTAATCTTACTTAACCTGACAAATTAAAATTGGATTTTTAAGGATCCACTTTAGTAAGCATTTCTGCAAACAGAGTCATTGATTATTGATAAGCCTTACCTTAACACCCTTAAGCCGGCATACCCTTGAGAGTCTTTTCTTTAGTCGGGTAAGTCTTGCTGAGTAATTCCATACTCAGGGCTTTATTCCCTGTTATTTTTCAGGCTCTAACCTTGTGCTGCTGTTGATGGTGTTAAGTGCCGGTGGGCTCGGCCTTCTTATAAGTCTAAGTAACCCTTTTATACTTCTTATTGAGGATGATCCCTTGAACTAGCATATATTTCAAACTTATACTTTTGCAATCACTCCGATAAAATAATGTAAAATTTTTGTAACTTGTAAAATTTGGTAATAAGATTTCCGCTGCAAAAAAATATTGGTGTGTGTGATTTGTGTTACTTAATCTTGCGGTCCTGGTTGTTCGTGGTTTATCCGATGTCCTTAGGGCAATCGGACAGATCCTTTTAAGTTATCTAGTGCACATGCATAGCTATCTGAGGTCTTTAAGACAAGGACTGGTGCATGTGGGCCCAATAACTTGGGAGGTTCTGCCACAGTATATTTTTTTAATTTTTAAAAAACCTTGCCGAGTGCCCGCGATCTCGCACTCGGCAAAGCCGGTGAATATTACACCGGCCGTCTTCCTCTTCTCTTCGCTCACTCTATCTCAACCGTGGCCCCGCTGCACCCACGCGCCGTCGCTCCGCCCCGCCGCTCATCGCAGCCCTGCCCCACCGCACGCCGCCACCCTCGCGTGCCGCCCCCGCGCCCCGCCATCCCCGCGCCCCGCCGCCCCTGCGCCCTGCCGCCCCCGCGCGCCGCGCTATCTCCGCCACTCCCGCTCTTGACACAGTCAATCTCACGCCATCCTCCTCGCCGCACCATCTCCGCCAACCACCTTTGCTCCGTCCATCTCCCCGTCAATCCCGGCATCGACCCCGTCAATCTCGCGCCATCTCCACCATCCTCCCCTGCTAAGGTATACATTTCTAATATGGTTATATGAAATTACATGTGATTGATTCGATTATTATTAGGTTATATGAAATGATTACATATAGTTATATGTAGTTGGTCTACATATGATTATATAAAATTGTTAGGTTTGATATTAAGTGATAGCACTCGGCAATGATTCGATTAAAATTTAAATGTAGTTTGCATGTGGCTATGTAGTGGATTGAATATATATATATATATATATATATATATATATATGTGTGTGTGTGTGTGTGTGTGTGTGTGTGTGATTGTCGGCCATCGTGCAGTTGAAATATGCGTGGTTGTCAGCCATCGTGCTGATACTTTTATTTGCAGGTTTTAGAAACCTCCCCGTGCAGGGAGGTGCTGCCGAAATTTTCTATTACACGGCTCGTAGAGGAAGGAACGATGTCACCCCTGAATGGATTAGAAAGGCCGATGATTTCATGGAACGGGCATATGGCGAAGCTGCTAAAGAAGCGAGTCTAGTCCCATGCCCGTGCAGCAAATGTGCCAACCGAAAAAGAAAATCAAAGAAGGCCATGGTAGAACATATTTGGAATAATGGATTTACGCCGGACTATACTCGGTGGATCTTTCATGGTGAAGCGCAACGTACGAGAGAGGAGGAGCGAAGACAATGCGTCGAGGATTATGATGCCGATGCGGGGTAGCGGATATGTTGAACGACTATCACGAGGCACTG
Organism: Zea mays; assembly: GCF_902167145.1. Taxonomy (NCBI): domain Eukaryota; kingdom Viridiplantae; phylum Streptophyta; class Magnoliopsida; order Poales; family Poaceae; genus Zea; species Zea mays. The sequence continues at coordinate 141,338,607 of NC_050101.1, forward strand.
TACGCCGGAGGATGTACGGATGACGAGCTAGAGCCGGCTGCAAAGGCGTTCTACGACAGGTTTGATGCGGCACATAAGCCCCTTCATGGCTAAACAAAGGTTTCTCAACTCGATGCCATTGTGCGTGTAATGGCGTTCAAGTCGCAGTACAGCATGAGTCGAGACGCATTCGATGGCTTGTTGATGGTTATTGGGAGCCTCCTTCCGGAGGATAACGTTCTGCCAAAGAGCATGTACGAGGCACAGAAACTCCTTTGTGCACTCAAGATGACGTATGAGCAGATACATGCTTGTCTGAAGGTCCACGTGCTATTTAGGAAAGAATACGCGGAGGCAAAGTACTGTCCCAAGTGTAAATCATCTAGGTTCTTGGAGGTAGACTCTGGTGATGGACAGAAGAGGCAGCTCAACATCCCCTTGACAATCCTACGGCACCTTCCGTTCATACCGAGGATCCATCGTATATACATGACCGAGGAATCCGCGAAACAGATGACATGGCACAAAAATGGAAAACAATACAGGGTGTGTTTGGTTTGACTTTTGGCTTTTGCCCCCTAAAAGCCAAAAGCCAACCAAAGGGCTGGATCTAGGAAGCAGCTTTTTCTAAAAGCTGACTTTCTCACAGTGCAAATCTGAAAGCACCCCTGTACCTGCTTTTAGTGGCTTTTCGGATGAAACTATGAAAACATATATCGAAGAACTTTTAACGATTTTTAGTGGTTTCTACCAAACGATTTTTAGCTTTTTAATGGCTCACAGCCTACAGCAGCTTTTTCCACAGCTCACAGCCCACAGCAACTTTTTTCACAGCCGCAGCCCAACCAAACAGACCCACAATCCTACCAAGATGGTGCACGCATCCGATGGTGAAGCATGGAAACACTTTGATGCCATTCACTGTGAGAAAGCCGAAGAGGCTCGTAATGTACGTGTTGCGCTTTCAGAGTTGAGCTATTTCTTCCGGCAGCTTTGTGCAAAAGAGTTATCTCGGACCGTGGTTCCAGACTTGGAAAGATTGGCACTCGTGTTACTATGTAAACTTGAGAAGATATTTCCACCCGGCTTCTTCAATCCAATGCAGCATTTGATTCTTCATCTCCCCTATGAGGCACGAATTGGGGGGCCCGTGCAGGGACGTTGGTGCTATCCAATCGAGAGATGTCTAAAGACTATTCGAAAGAAATGTAGAAATAAATGCAAAATCGAGGCTTCCATTGCAGAGGCATACATTCTAGAGGAGGTGTCAAACTTCACAACAACTTACTATGGTGACAAACTGACGAGCGTGCATAATCCACCCCCTCGTTACAATGATGGCGACAATGAATCAAACCTCAGCATATTTCGAGGCCAACTCAGAAGCGCAAGTGGCTCGACCACCAAGACCCTGACACATGAAGAGTGGCGGCATATCATGCTATATGTATTGACCAACCTTGAAGAGATGACACCATACAAGGAACAATTTCTTCATGAATTCTAGCGTCGATCAAGGGACCCAACTCCATAGGAATATGATACTCTTCTTAGAAAGGATGCGAGAAATGGATTGCTCGATTTCATTTCCTGGTTCAAACGTAAGGTACATGCTTAGTCTATCAAAGAGATCCGTTTATGAACTCAATTTAGCGTCTTTTAACTTGCGAATACTTGCAGGGCCAAAGAGATCCATCTATGAGTGCCGAGTTGAGACAAGTAGCCAACGACTTTGCTTATAGGGTCAATAAATATTCTGGGTATGACGTCAATGGATAATGTTTTTGCACAACAAACTACGACCAAAGTCAGCCCAATCGGAAAACAACGTGTTCTGGAGTCTTTACGCCCAGCCTTGACGATGTCGATTATTTTGGACGAATCGAAGAAATATATGAACTCAATTTTTATGGTTCCAAACCTCTTACTCCAGTGATATTCAAATGTCATTGGTTTGACCCTCAAGTGACGAGGCGGACACATTCTAATCTTGGGATAGTCAAAATTCGACAAGATTCCACCTTACCAAGAGTTATTACAATACGGGGGTACAAGCTCGAGAGAGCCAGAAGATAAAACGCAGTAGAAAATATACTAGCCCAAGCCACAGGCAGAACTGGGTGCAGACACAGCCCTCTCAATCAAGCATAGCAGAAAAGAAGTCTTCGACTGCTGAAAAACATAAATAAATCTGGGTGAATACACTAGGTATTCCGCAAGCCCACCCTGCTCCCGTAAAGAGAAAGAGACCTATATCATATGTTGGAGACTTGTTCTCAAAGGCTTAGAATTAAGAACAAGGCAACATAAAATGTTAAATGTCAATGTCCTTCGTCTGTGAAACATTATTCTTTTTGAGAATAATGAATCCTAGACGAAGGTTGATAAAAGCATAACTACGAAGCTCGGACCTTCGTAATAAAATTTCGGTAAAGATTATAAAATGACATAAAATAAAAGGTATAAGAGGAATAAACATGTCATAGATGAATTACATTGCATTTACTTGATATATAAAATCATTGAATACAATAATACCTTTGCCTTGGCAAAGAATTGAATTCCGAGAGATGCGATTGCAATTAATCGAATGCCCGAACAGTAACGGAATACTGTTCACTATTTATAGGCACAGGACGCAGCCTGTGAGGAATTACAAGTATGCCCCTTATAAAAACTTACAACATTGACTCAGACTTTTATGGACTAAAAGGTCATTCTATCTTTAAGTCGGTTTGTAACGCCGAAGCTTTACGAAGAGGAACCTTCGGCTATCTTATACAAACAGCTTCATCCGAGGACCACTTCTTTCTATAAGACCTTCGGCGACGAAGCATAGGCCCAACAGTAGCCCCTTTCGCGGTGCTAGATCGTTTTTCGTAACGAGCTTGATCCGTGAAAAAAGTTTCTTAAGCTTCGGAGCGCCGAAGGTCTCAAAAACACCTTCCCTGAGCTCGTTGTCGAGAAACGATTCAATCTCCCTGCGCGTAGCGGCCCCATCTTGCAGAGTTACTGTTCGGTCTCTGCGGTCCACCGTACAGCGAGTGCGAGCGGGTGTCCGCCTGGTGTAAAACTTCTGGCGCTTCGCCTTCTTACCTGCGACACTATATAAACAGACGAGTAGGTGTGAAGTTACCACAGCATTTACTGCTATTTGCATTGTTTTGCTGCCAAAATTTTAACCGTCGCCGAAGCTTGTTTGTCGGAATCGAACGAAGCTCCATCTTGAAGCCTGCTTCGAAGAAAAAAGTATTAAAGTTTCACAAGTTCATAGTTAAATGGCCAGAATCCGCTCTACCGCTAGGGTTGAGCGTGAGGGGGACGAAACTGAAGCTTCGGAGACTGTCCCTATCTCCGAAGCCATGCAACGATCCGGGCTAGTGACTTCGGAAAAGATTCCTATTGATGATGCAGAACAAGCAATCGCTGAAGCGGAAGGAGAAGATGGTGAGGAAACTGACCCCGAAGATGATTATCACCTTGCCACGCCAAGCAAACCCAGCCACTTGGACTTCGGGAAATCTACTGTTTCGAAGGCTGATTTGTCCAAGATGGTAAAGTCAGGCTATTTTACTGAAAGTCAAAAGAAGCTATTACGCTTCGGGGGAGAAGAGACTACCCCAAAGCCGGAAAAAGATGAAATTGTTATTTTTAAGAGCTTTCTGAAGGCTGGATTAAGATTCCCCCTTCATGGGATTATTGCAGAGATATTGAAGAATTTCGGAATCTATTTTCACCAGCTAACCCCTAACGCTATCGTTAGGCTTAATGTTTATATCTGGGCACTCCGAAGCCAGGCGGTGGAACCGTTTGCGGACAGCTTTTGCCGAGTTCACGAATTGCACTATCAGACAAAGACTAGAAAGGATGGGTTACATGACAATTTTGGTTGTTATAATTTTGCTTATCGGAAAACTACGAAGTATCCTGTGATCAGCTACCGAAGCAAATGGGCGGCAGGGTGGAAATCAGAATGGTTCTATGTCAAGGTTGATGACGATAAGGAAAAACTTGTGCAAAGCCCACTTGCACTAATCTTCGGAGAAACCCGCCCCCAGTGCCACATGTTACCAGAGGGTCCGACTCAAAAAGCAATGTATGAATTCAAAATAATTGCAGAGCATATCAGTACAAGGGACCTGGTCCAGGAATTTTTGGCTTTCAAGGTTTTTCCTAGTGTAAAAGAGTGGGAAATGCTGAAGCTGAAGGGGGAGAAGAAAAAAGGTGAACTTGTACGTTTACCTTACTATTTCAAATTTAAGAAATACTTTAAAACTCCTTACCAAGAGTGGCTGGATACGATTGAGGTGATGTGTAATGAGATACTTGGCAATTATTCCAAAAAAGAAGATCAACTGATGACCGCGGCCTTCGGCACCCGTCCGAAACGAAGGCTAAATCGAGTGTTGGACGCCTTGGGTTTCGAATACCCAGACTACGAAAATCTGAACAAAGGTGCCGGAGGCCAAAAAAGGAAAAGAGGAACTGAAGCCTTAGATGAAGGTGAAAAAGAGCCAATAAAGAAGAAAATTCCGAAGAAAAGGAAGGCTTCTTCTCCGAAGCAACAAATATCCGAAGCAGAAGAAACCCCCGCATCACCTTCTGCTGCTATTGTTGAGGAAATTCTGAAGGTAATGACTGAATCCTTACCTGCGAAGCTAAGTCCACTGGGTCCTCAACTGACAAAGTTTTTTCAGAAGGACAAGGAGCCCGAGAAATCGAGGAAAACAATCAAAGCAAAGAAACAAAGAATTATTACCGTGACAGAGGTAATTGACAAAACGCCGCCAAGAGCTTCGGCCCAAAAAATACAAACGGCTGCAGAAGGGGTAGATATTGAAATTACACCTTCGGAGGCCGCAGCTGCCGAAGCTGCCTCAGCTGAAGATTTGAATTTGGAGAGCACAATTGAACATATTGACCAAATACTGCTAGACATGGCTGCAGAAGAAGCTACCACTGTTGCCGAAGAGGCCGTGACCGCAGCATCAAAGAAAGGAAAAGAAATTGCTGATAAAGCTTCAGAAAACGAAGCTTTCGCGTTCCAAAACTTAGTTGGAGAACATCTATCAAAAGCTGAAATAGAAGAACTTAAAGAGTATGCCAAATCCTGTGGATACAAACCTGGGGCACTCCTCTTCGGAGGCGTTGATGATGAGAAATTAGAGTGTATTCGAGACCAAACAGGGGCCAAAGTTATCAGCACTCTGTCCAAGAGTATTGGATTCCCGAAGCTAGAGACAGATATCAGCCGCTACCGACGACAGCATGTCGTTGGTAGTTTATTTTACTCCAACTTCAAGGTGAATAACTTGTCCCTTAACTTTTATTGCTTCTAATAAAAACATGTCTGACGAAGGTTGTGTTCGTGTAGAGTATGCTATTGAGCAAGGCCTTGCAAATGCAGCAAGATCTTGAAGATAAAAAGCATGAAGTTATAATTGGAAATTTGGAAAACAAAATAAAGGAGCAATCAGATGCTTTTGAGAAAAAGAACTTTGAGCTCCAGGCAACCGAAGGTTTATTGGCGGAAGCTGAAGCAAAAATATCAGAACTGAACACGAAGCTTCTCCGCCAGTCTGAGCAGTTCGAACGAGAAAAACAAGATCTTAATGCAAAACTTGAAGCCGAAGCTCAGCAAAATTCAGATTTGAGAAAACTACTGAAAAGTCTTCAAGAAAAATGCTTGGAATTTAGCAACAGATGCATTCAACGATTAAGAAAGATTTTTTACTCAGTTGGAGCCAGCAGTGAAAAATTCACCCCCTCAGCTGAAGATCTACCGAAAACCTTCGAACATATTGAGGGGGAGATCGAAGAGCTCGACGAAGTCATAGCTGGGCATGGTGACTTCTGTGCCTGGGTGGCTTCTCGAGGTACTGCTGCAGCCTTCCTGAAGGCTGGCTGTGATCATGGGAAGATTGTTAATAGACCAAATTTCACTTTGTCACCATCAATCCTGGATGACATCCCTGATCTCGCCCGAAGCATCTCGAATCGATTTGTAAAAATGATATGGACAAAAGGTGGTCGAGAGAAAGCTGGAGACGAAGCTCGTAGTCACCTTGATCCAGTAAGAAACCATACCTTGTGCTTACCTTTTCCTGTAAACTTGATTTTGACTTCCAACAACCTTATTCATGTAGGATGACGAAGCCGAAGCTGATGATCAAAAATAACGCCGAAGCCGAAGCTCCTTGGAGATTTAGATAGTAGACTGTAGACAGTACTTGAAAAACTTTTGAGATAACTTTTGTAAATGTAAACAAAACTTGTTTTTAATGTATTCTGTTCATACCTTGTAATATATCCTTAACCTTTCACTGATGTATGAGAAATGCTTTGATGTGGACGAAATTTTCTTTTTTGAGCCGAAGGCGAAAAAAAACACCTTCCCTTCTTTTCGTACGCAACGAAGCATAGAAAACAACATTTTCCTTTTTTCCGAAGCTCTCCTTCATAGAAAACAACATTTTCCTTTCTTCTTTGTGCACGAAGCTCCTTTCTTTTTTTTCCTTTCTTTTTTTCTCTTCTTGCCGAAGCAACCATTTATGCGATGAAGATGATTATCCTACATATGCCTAGATGAATGTTTATGAATGCAAATGCTATGATGTAATGTGATGTGCAAGTGAATGGCCAAACACGTATCCGAAACCATATTCATAACCATTATTTTCTTAGAAACAATCACACCTTAGCTCTGCATTCCCTTAGGAACGACTTTGGAGCTTCTTCGCCTTTACTTTTGGCGGAATCAGCGTTGACTTTTCGCTGTAAGCTCTGCATTCCCTTAGGAACGACTTTGGAGCTTCTTCGCCTTTACTTTTGGCGGAATCAGCGTTGACTTTTCGCTGTAAGCTCTGCATTCCCTTAGGAACGACTTTGGAGCTTCTTCGCCTTTACTTTTTGGCACTCGATGGTGCGTTCCCAGCTTTTACATTTACATTCTTTGGGGGATTTTGCTCTTATAGAACTAAAAAAGGAAATTACATATGCTGGCCCCATTAAAAACCTTTCTCCCCCTTTGGAAAGGAAAAGGGTGCCATGAAAGAAAAAATAAGAAATATGAAAAATTACATCGAATTATACATAATATCGCTGAAGCTCATCCGCATTCCAAGACCTAGGAATGTCGTTGCCATCCATATCCTTCAACCTGTATGAACCGGGTCTTGACGAAGATGCTACTAAGAAAGGTCCGTCCCATTTCAACTGCAATTTACCCACTGTTTCTGGGTTGGCCACTCTCCGAAGCACCAAGTGCCCTAGCTCAATATTTTTTAGCCGAACCTTTCTATCGCGCCATTTAACTGTTTCGGCTTGATATTTATTGATATTCTCCACGGCTTGCAGTCTGATCCCTTCTAAAGCATCTTTTTCTATAGAATAAGCAGCTTCGGAATCTGATTCTGCCGAAGCTACTATCCTTATTGATCCGGTTTTAGCTTCCTCTGGAGTTATTGCTTCGTCACCGAATAACAACTTGAATGGAGTGAAGCCTGTAGACCTTGATGTTGTCGTGTTGTGGCTCCACACCACTTTGGTTAACTGATCTGGCCATTTTCCTCTGGGTTGATTGAAGATTAACTTCATGATTCCTGTCATTATAATGTCGTTGGCTCTTTCAACGAGTCCATTTGACTCCGGGTGCCTAACTGATGCAAAATGGATCTTCGTACCAATTTGGTCACAGAAATCCCTGAAAGCTTCGGAGTCAAACTGTGTCCCATTGTCCACAGTGATAGCCTTTGGCACCCCGAAACGACAAACAATATTCTGCCAGAAAAACTTTTGGACGATAGCCGAAGTTATTGTGGCTAAAGGCTTCGCCTCAATCCATTTAGAAAAATACTCCACAGCTACTACAACATATCTCAGGTTCCCTTGGGCCGGTGGTAACGGACCTAACAAGTCAAGGCCCCACCTTTGCAATGGCCAAGTGGGTTGTATGAGCTGTGTTAAGGACGAAGGTTGTTTTTGATCTCTTGCACATATCTGACAACCTTCGCACTTTTGAACCAATTCTGCTGCATCCGAAGCTGCCTTCGGCCAATAAAACCCTTGGCGGAAATTTTTTCCAAGTAACGGCCTAGATCCGATGTGAGATCCACACAGGCCTGCATGTATTTCTTTCATTAATTCTATACCTTCGGTTCTGGATAAGCATTTGAGCAACGGAGTACAAACTCCATGTTTATACAACTCCCCTTCTATCATGACATATGGACGAGCTCTTGCCTCTATCCTCTTGTTATAAACTTCATCATCTGAAAGGAATTTACCCTGAAGGTAAGAGATGATCTCGGTTCTCCAATCTTCGCTAAAAACAGGAGATATATTAAGAACTGCTCTTTCAAGAAGTTCCACCGAAGGTGCTTTTATTGTTTCGAAGAACACATCCGAAGGTAACGGCAGCCCCTGTGCTGCTGACTTAGCTAGCAGATCAGCATGCTCATTTTGCCCTCGAGGGATATTTTTGACAGAAAACCCTTCGAAGGAAGCTTCAACTCTTCGAACCATATCGAGATATTTTTCAAGCTTCGGATCCTTAGCCTTACAACTTTTGTCAATATGACCCGAAACAACCTGGGAATCAGTTTTAAGTATGGCCCTTCTGATTCCCATTGCTTTTAACTTCCGAAGACCTAGAATCAATGCTTCGTACTCAGCAATGTTATTTGTGCAATTAAAATCAAGCTTTGCCGCATAACAAGTTTTGACTTTGGAAGGTGAAACCAACACAGCAGCCGCTCCTGCTCCGAAGGTTCCCCAAGATCCATCACAAAACACTGTCCAGGCTTCGTTGTCTTTATTCGTTTCCTCCTCTTGAGCCCCTGGCGTCCAATCAGCAATAAAGTCTGCCAGCGCCTGTGACTGAATCGAAGATCTATGAACATACTCAATACAAAATTCATTGAGCTCTGCAGCCCATTTTCCAATCCTTCCAGTAGCTTCTCGATTCCTCATAATATCCTTCAGAGGTTGTGATGAAGGAACAATTATGTTGTAAGCTTGGAAGTAATGCCGAAGCTTCCTGGAGGCCATCAAGACAGCATACAATACCTTCTCCAGCTCTGTATAATTTTTCTTTGACAAACTAAGAACCTCGGATACAAAATATATTGGGGCCTGCCTCTTGACTTGACTATCAAGCTTCTCCTGAACTAGCGCTGCACTTACCGCTGAGTGCGAAGCTGCCACATATAATAATAAAGGAGCCCCTGGCATTGGTGGAGTCAATGTTGTTAGATTTATTAAATACTGTTTCAGCTCTTCGAAGGCCTTCTGCTGGAGTGGTCCCCATTGAAAAACTTCGGCTGATTTCAGCACTTCGAAGAATGGTAAGTTTCTCTCTGCTGATCTGGATATGAATCTATTGAGAGATGCCAACCTTCCTGTCAATCTTTGAGCCCCCTTCTTTGTAGTTGGTGGCTCCATCCGAAGTATAGCTTCTATTTTACTTGGATTAGCTTCAATTCCCTTTGTTGAAACCAAGCATCCAAGAAATTTCCCCTTCTTTACTCCGAAGACGCATTTTTCTGGGTTTAACTTTAAGCCAGCTTGCCTGAAACTGGCGAAGGTCTCCTGCAGATCAGCAATATGATTCTCCTGCTTCGTGCTTTTGACAATGATGTCATCAACATAAGTTAGCACATTTCTGCCTATTTGAGATTGGAGAACCTTCGCAGTCATTCGGCTGAAACTTCCTCCAGCGTTTTTGAGCCCCTCAGGCATCCGAAGATAGCAATATGTGCCACTTGGAGTTATGAAGCTAGTCTTCGGTTCATCTTCCTTCTTCATCCAAATCTGGTGATAGCCTGAATAACAGTCTAACAGACTCATGAGCTCTGAAGAAGCTGCCGCATCAACTAAAGAGTCTATCCTTGGTAGTGGGAATTCATCCTTCGGACAAGCCTTGTTAAGATCTGTAAAATCGATGCACATTCGCCACTTGCCATTGGCCTTTTTTACCATAACAGTGTTAGCTAGCCATTCTGGGTACTTCACTTCTCTGATAACTCCTGCACTGAGGAGTCTTTTGACTTCGTTGCGAGCACCTTCGGCCTTGTCATCAGACATTTTCCGAAGCCTTTGCTTTCTTGGTCTGAAGGATGGATCGACATTGAGTGAGTGCTCAATAACATCTCTATTAACTCCGCATAGATCATTGGCTGACCATGCAAAAACATCTTTGTTATTGAACAAAAACCTTATCAAGGTTTTCTCCTGCTCTTCGGACAATTGAGAGCCTAACAGCACCTTCTGCTCTGCTATGTCCTCACATAAGAGCATAGGCTTCGGCTGATCTGCTGAAGCTGCTTTCTCCCTTCTGAATTTGTACTGTTCACAAGCTTCAGCTCCATCTATGTTATGGATTGCTTTTGAGTCAGTCCAATTGCCTTCGGCCCTTCTTGCAGCTTCCTAACTTCCATGGATAGCAATGGGTCCCTGGTCCGAAGGTATCTTCATGCAAAGATAGGCAGGATGAAGGATTGCTTCGAAGGCATTGAGAGTACCACGACCAATAATTGCGTTGTAAGGGTATTCCATGTCAACAATGTCAAACACAACTTGTTCAGTTCTAGTGTTGTTGATGAACCCGAAGGTCACTGACATGGTGATCTTGCCCAGTGCTACAATCTGTCTTCCTCCGAAGCCACAGAGAGGATGTGTAGCATCATGAATCTTATCTTCTGGCTCTTGCATTTGTCTGAAGGCTTTAGCAAATATGATGTCAGCTGCACTGCCTGTGTCAACCAAGACATTGTGGACTAGAAATCCTTTGATAACACAAGAGATAACCATGGCATCGTTGTGTGGGTAATCTTTGAGCTGAAGGTCCTCTTGGGAGAAGGTGATGGGAATGTGAGACCATCTTGACTTGATGAAAGGTCCTTGCACCCCAACATGTTGTACCCTTCTCTGTGCTTCTTTCTTCTGCTTCTTGTTAGCTGGCTCTGAGGACGAGCCACCTGTGATCGGGAGCACCAGCTTCGGGTCCGAAGCAGCTCCAGCTTGGTCGTTGAACGAAGCCATCAGCTCAAAAAGTGGAAGTGAGTTCACCGGAGGTGGCCGCCAATGTTGGAGACTTGTTCTCAAAGGCTTAGAATTAAGAACAAGGCAACATAAAATGTTAAATGTCAATGTCCTTCGTCTGTGAAACATTATTCTTTTTGAGAATAATGAATCCTAGACGAAGGTTGATAAAAGCATAACTACGAAGCTCGGACCTTCGTAATAAAATTTCGGTAAAGATTATAAAATGACATAAAATAAAAGGTATAAGAGGAATAAACATGTCATAGATGAATTACATTGCATTTACTTGATATATAAAATCATTGAATACAATAATACCTTTGCCTTGGCAAAGAATTGAATTCCGAGAGATGCGATTGCAATTAATCGAATGCCCGAACAGTAACGGAATACTGTTCACTATTTATAGGCACAGGACGCAGCCTGTGAGGAATTACAAGTATGCCCCTTATAAAAACTTACAACATTGACTCAGACTTTTATGGACTAAAAGGTCATTCTATCTTTAAGTCGGTTTGTAACGCCGAAGCTTTACGAAGAGGAACCTTCGGCTATCTTATACAAACAGCTTCATCCGAGGACTACTTCTTTCTATAAGACCTTCGGCGACGAAGCATAGGCCCAACATCATACATGCTTTATTTGGTGGAGTTGAAGTCACTCTTCATTTTCTTAGATAAAGGCAGTTGCGGTAGGGTTTTTCCCAAGGACTTAAAAGTAACAAAATAATCAACTACCACTGAGCTTCCCGCTCCCGTGGCCTTGTTTTCTCTTTCAGTAAGCACTTACACACATTTCCTTGTTCTTGGAGGTTATAAAAACTAATTGTCATACCACACCAGACTCGTCCATACCAGTGGACACGGACTATTCGAATAGGTTTCAACTCTACGCAGAGGGGTACACTTTACCCACTAGTTCGGTTTCTGCGATCTCACCATCGCGAGACCCGAATGCCGAATCTCTTTCCTTCCTCGCACGTCCTAACCTTAACGGTTATACCGGAAGGAGTCAGGCCACCGCCATGTCCAAACCGGACAAAACATTCCCCCTCCTTATCCTCCTGGTGCTCCCCAGCCTTCATAACCATGGGGCTGGACCGTACGAGTTCAGATTGAGTGACTGTCCACACAGTCCCGAGTGGTTGTACTATTAAAGAGTACAGGTAGTGAAGATGACAAACCGGTCCTTATATGAGGGGACAATCCTTCTGCTCACGCCTAAACCAGCTGAGCCAACACCTTAGGCCCTCCCCTAAACCAAGGAGTCCTTGATCATCCCACTCCCATGGTGATGAGGGTGAGTACCCTTCATTGCACATCCCTTTTTAAAAGAAACCTTATTTGAAGTATCATATTCCCCTTTCTCCCAACCCACATTTCGTATCGAAAGATATATGTGAATGCGGGCTATCTCTTTGCTCACAATGCAAGTATCCCACCCTGAAATCCCGGCTTAGGTAGTGGTAGAAATAATAGTTAATTTATGCATCAAGGGAAGGATGGACATGCCTTCGTCGAAGCTTTCCTGGCACAAAAGATCTACTTCTGGGAGATTGGGCTCCGACCCTTCTTCCGGGGCTACGGGTTCCGGATCAACGGTCCTCGCTTCTTCTAGTAAAAACAGTCAATAAAACAATACATCAACAGTGGTTTACCAATTGTAGTGTGTCATTTTCTAACATTATTATTACATGTGACTTTAGGAATCATTTTGATAATTTTTTGTGCATAAAATATTGAGAAATACTAATTAAATGAGAAAAGGTTGGGAAAAGGAAAAAGAAAAGGGATTCCCTCGCTGGTGGGCCGGGGGGAATTTTGGCCCAGCTGCGGCCCAAGGCGAGGTGACGGCGCGAGCGCGTGAGGAGAGGACGCCGTCACCGCGGGCCCACATGCCAGCGAGAGCGGAGGGGGAAACGGCGCCACGGGTCGACGGCGCGGGCGAACCGGTCGTCCGCGGGGGAAGAAACCCCGCCGCCGGTGGCCCGGTTCTTGGGCAATGGGTGGTTGCTTTAGCATGGGGAGGATCTGGCGAACCTAGGGGCGGGCTTAATTTAGCTAGAGGGGTCCGGGGGGGGGCTGTCCGCGGGGAGGTAGCGGGGCTCCGCGGCGGGAGTCACCGTCGGTGAGCTTCGGGCGAGGGATTGGGGTGGGGGAGTGGTGTTCTGAGTTCACGGCGATGTGATGAAGCTGGTAGGCCAACCTAATTGCTCGCTAGACCAACAGAGAAGAAGGGAGAAGAGAGGGACATCTTACTGGAGAGGAAGACGACGACGGTGCTTCCGCGAAATTGGGCTCGGGCGAGGGAGGAGGGTGGTGGCTGAGGCCGGTGCGGGGGAGGAGGTGCTCGGGGCAACCTTTTTATAGGCGCCCGAGGGAAGGGGAGCGGGGTGTCGCAGAACCTCCTAAGTTATAGGGCCCACATGCACCTGTCCTTGTCTTAAAGACCTCAGACGGATATGCATGTGTACCAAACAACTTAACAGGATCTGTCCGAGTGTCCCAAGGACCCCGGATAAACGACTTACCGCCAAGATCGCAAGATTAAGTAAACACAAATCACACACCAACATTTGCAGCGGAAATAAATTCTTTATTACAAAATGATTACATGTTACAATAAGTTTACATTATACAATTATCGGAGTGATTACAAAAGAAAATGATTAAAAAGAATTACAATTTGAATGTATAAAACATTTATAAGTTTTAAAATACATGCTAGCTTAAGTGACAGTCCTCAATAAAGAAGCTAAAGATGTGATATACTTATATAAGAAGGCCGAGCCCACCGGCACTTAGCACCATCCACAACAGAACAAACTTATAATCCTGAAAAACAACAGGGAATAAAACCTTAAGTATGCAATTACTCAGCAAGACTTACCCGACTAAAGAAAAGACTCTCAAGGGTATGCTGGTTTGTTGGGAATCAAGGTAAAGCTCATCAAATTTCAAAGACTCGTTTTTGCAGAAAAGCTTACTAGTAGTGGATCCTTATGCCAAACTTTTACTTCACAAATTAAGTACTTTTCCTGAATCTAGATTTGCCTAATCTAGAGCATTCACTTGTCCTACACTAAATTCATTTTAGCATCTTTAGTTTCACTTGTTATCTACGATGAGGGTCGAAGATCCAGTCTTCATATCTGAGAAGTTCGGCGATCCGAATCGATTAATACCCAGCTGGGGATCTTCAACCACACGACATATGTAGCACTTAACCCTTGCATATGTCAACTCGCCACCGGGTTTCTCAAGACCAGAACGGGTTCACGCGACCCGAGAGCACAGCACTCCACCGTCCAGCCATTAGCCTGGTTGGTACACGTTACTCTCGCCATGGTGCCCACCATGTTTCCGAGAGTACAGCACCCCACCTTCCAGCCGTTGGCCTGGTTGGTACACGTTACTCTCGCCATGGTGCCCGCCATGTTTCCGAGAGTACAGCACCCCACCTTCCAGTCTCTTGCCACGGAGGGTACAAGCTACTCTTGCCATCTCTCCACTCCCAGTGCGTGCGAGCTGTTCTGGTATTGGTCCGACCGAGGCTAAGCTTACCCATGATGAGGCATGTGGCCAGTTAAAGGGTCCTAGATCAGCAGGCCAACAATCGGAACGGTCCTTAATCGACACAGACGGGCGACCTTTCTTGCTCAACGTCTGGTCTCATTTTAGTTAAACCATTTCCCAATCCTTGGTACCTGACAGAGGTACTTTTTCTGGATGTTGAATCCATCATGGCCATATGGATTCACCATCCCAATTTCTTTTTCACAAAAATTTCCCATATCCCGTGTAACACATCATCTTTATTAAAAAGAACAACCTTTTAATTATCTAAGCAGGACTAAGCATCTTTAGTTCTCTTTTATAAACAGGAATCAAGGAATAGTAATCAAATTCCAAGGAAATGGTAATGCATCAATTGTTTATTCACACAACTCCTATCACCTAATGCAACATATAAGTGATAAAAGTTTTATAACAACAAGGGGTGGCAAATGCACCGGGGCTTGCCTGGGATAACACTAGGTTAGTGTGGTTAGATGATGACCACTTGGTGAGCATCTCTCATCCTGGTGCTTGTTTGATTCATCCACTTTAGCTTCGTCCATCAGCATCACCTTGAGATCATTCCAGTTGTTGTCCTCCACATTACGAGATCAATGAACGTACCTATGTGATATGCAAGATGCACATGAATGAGCACGAGTATGAATAGCACGAGCTAAATAATGCTACTCGAAGTAGATTAAGCACTTAAAGCAAGACATTTCAACTTTACTTAGATGCTTTTGACTTTACACAAACATGACCTTCAAGTCAAATGGACCTAAACCAAACATCTAGCAACATGTTTTACTTGGGTTCTATATTCTCCTAGGATTAAGCATTCATCGGAAAACTAATAACCTTAGGTTCCTCACTAACAGACATCTAGAATAAAATATGGATAGAAGCAATCTATTGACTTTCTAAACCACCATGTCCAAATGACTTGAATCATACAGTAGCTAAGACATCACAATTGTGAGCTAGTAGGCAAAGCATCCATCACATACATATTCACTCAAACAACTAAATCATCACAGTAACCTCGACACCACTTCCCTGCAAAATATTCAAATTACTAACTTACCATTCTACACATAATTGGCATTTCAACCTAAACTCCTCATGCACATCTAGTATCACATAGATTTCGTAATTTACTTGGATTAGACTTATCGGTGCTACTTGATCCCAGA
Organism: Zea mays; assembly: GCF_902167145.1. NCBI lineage: Eukaryota > Viridiplantae > Streptophyta > Magnoliopsida > Poales > Poaceae > Zea > Zea mays. The sequence goes on from NC_050101.1 coordinate 141,354,382, forward strand.
TACTCGAAATGGAAATCAATCAACCATTCATTACTTATCAATGCCTGTGATTACATAGAAGACAATACTTCCTAAGACAAGGCATCAATGTCACTAATTCAAATGTACTCACCAAAGTATTTATTTCCTTCTTAAAATGCTAAAGTCTAAGGCAGGCATTAAGAAAGAAAAGAACAACCCTATGCAACTACAAGACTTCATTAACCAAGACAAGAACTAACCAAATCTAAGTATGCACACAAAAGAAACTCCAAGTAATCATTTCATATTTGCTGAATTTGGACAGCAGAACAGCAGCCAGTTGTTTTATTCATAACTTACACAATATTCATCCAAAAATAGTAAACTAAGACTTTTTGGAAAGCTTATAAAGTCTTCTACAATTTTGGTATTATCATCACAATGAGATTCGACATTTAGAAAGGTCAAACAGAACTAAACATAAATTCTGTCCAGATTTGGACAGAATTCGACTACTTACTTCAAAAATCAATAACTGGAGTTTCAGGCATCCAAAACAGTTGATCCTAGACTTTCTAGAAAGCTAATATAATTATCTACAATTCATTTATAAACATCTCAGGTTAATTTAATACATATAGAGGTCAAAAGATATAAGAAAGGCTCTGCTATCCAAATTGGGACAGATTCAGAGATCCTAACTCAAACAGCTGTAACTTAATTTATAGATCACCAAAAAGGGTGATCCAAAATTTGTGGGAAAGCTTAAGGAAAGTACTACAATTCTCTTATAATTACTAATGACTGATTCTCAGTTTAACACAGCCAAACAATCCAATTTTCGAAACCTGTACAGAATCTGGATAGATTCGTATACTGTACTTGGAAAAATCATAACTCCTAAACTACTAAACCTATGGTCATGAAATTTTTCACAAGTAAGATAAAGAAGTTATCTACAACTTTTATATATCACACTTTCACATAAAATATGATTTACTTTACTTAACTGGCTGCATAATTAAAATCATACCTGCAGCCCTAAACAACAATACATTCAATTTAAATCCTATTTGGCTTCTAGAATTATCATATGTTTGGCATTTAGAATACCCTAACACCTTATTAGCAAGAGGTTAAAAGAATATTAGAACTACCTTGGTATTATTAACTCGATCGCACAATTCATAAACAATCAAAGAATCAATTTAATCATACTATGCATATGCATCCACCATACACACTACTAACAAGGATGGCGAAAGAGCTCACCATACTAAACCAAATAACGGAAAACGGCGACGATTCAAACTCAATCATTCCGTCGAGCGCTAGGTGTGTGATGCGCGAGAGCTTTCTTTATTCTTCTCCACCCAACTGCCTCAGGTGTTTCTCCACAAAAATCACAAACATAAGCACACATATACACACGATTAGCATTTAATTAATCAGCGTCGAATACATGTACCGGAGAGGAATAAACACAAGGAGAACAATGGGTCCTCACTGGGATTCGACGACATCGTGACCGGAGTGCACAGATCAAGTGTAACCTGCTGCGACATTACGTCGAGCACGTCGAGGGCGCGACACGAAGAGGCTCTATGGCTGTTGCTGTTCCATAGCCAAGGGCGAGAGCAAGCACCAGGGAGCCGCACGACGTGTAGGAAGCAGCATCCCGGCGCCCTGAGGAGATCCAGCGAGGCGAGGTTGCAGGGGCGAGGTCGGCCACCAAGGAGATGGCTGGGACAGCGACGGCCATGGAACCTAGCAGGGGCATCGAGTAAAGGGGCTGGCATTCAGGGCACCATGGAAAAACTCGGCTAGGGCTTGAGGGAGGAGGGCAGAGAGCTGCTGGCGAGCTGGACTGAGGGCAGGCGCTAAAACTTGTGCTCGCAGAGGTGATGAGGGATGGAGATAAGGCCGACAGGCAACATGGAGACGTGCGTCCATGAAAAGATAATGCCGACAACGGATAAACTAGAAGCTAGAAACGATGGGGATAAGTCTAGAGGAAGATAAGGACGTGTGGGAGTAAGACATGCCGCTTCAGGGATTTTGGCCACGTAATAGTAATGCTGGCGGTGGATGAAATTTCCAAGGAAATCAAGTAACATACGAGAGACACTTTCTGGGAGCCATTGTTTACGTAGGATGAGGATTAATTGGAGATGGACACTTAGAGGTAAGAAAATTCAGATTTTCCTTCTCCAATCTTTAACCAATAGAATACCCCAAATAAGTGAAAATCTGGGATTTGAATCCGAGCGAGATGCAAACAGACCCATCAAAACAATATCAATTTTAATGTTTTTAGACTACACTAACACTGGTAGGTATTTTTGGGATCAGACAAATTTCCACAGTTGTAGACAGTGAAACAGATTAATTACGAATACTCAGTTCAGTTTTAATTATCGTGGTCCAATTAAATCTCGCATCAACGCCCTTGTCGCCGAGCTTCTAATAAAATTTACTCAGGTCAAAAATCACAAGAGTGGGTCGAGATTCCAAATTAATGTTCTCTTTATCCATAAATTTTTAAAAAGACACAAGACTCGACATTTCGCAAAATAAATACGCGAGATCGATATGACATCGAACTTGTGATCCTTTCAAAAGCGACGACACGCATCGTTTACGTGGGCAAGAGGCTGTGCGATGTCCAGACACCGGTTAACACCCGCCACACGCGTCACGATGTCAGGCCACAGAGAGACACGTGCAACGCAAGCGTGAAAGAATTTCAAATGAAGTTTAAGAAGCTACATTTGATTTCAAAAATTATAATTTAGGCAAGACGTCAAGGGCTCAACCCAAACGATACTGGATTCGATGTTCCGAAGATTACCAAAGGCTGAATTTTAAAAGAAATAGATTTGGAAAAATTTAGACAGACGGAGGCAGACACGATATCAAAATCGTGATAAACGAGGTTGATTAAAAATTAGTGACCTTTACATTCACAGCTATCACGTGTTAACGTCCGCACTAGTGGTCGAGCAGACGATAAACACCTGGGGTGTTACACGGGGGAGCTCGGTGGGCGCCGGTGAGGTGCACAGCGCCGGCATTAATGCCGCACAGCGGCGACGACGAGACCTCACGGCGGGGGCGGTACCGGGCAAGGACGCGGTCAAGCGGCGAGGACGGGGCGGTGCCAAACTCTCCTGTGCGGGGCGAGGGGACGGCGATGGAGGGGACGGCGGCGAGTCGTACGCGAGGAGGACGATGAAATGGCTGACCGGTGGGGCCGGTCTGCCAGCGAGAGGGAGCGCGCGAGAGGGAGCGGCTGGTAGGTGGGGCCGGCTCGTCAGTGAGAGAGAGGGAGGGGAGCGGGGCGGCTGCGCGCGCGCGGTAGGAGGTCGGCAATGGGCCGTAAGGGGGGAGTGCGGGCGCGAGGGGGGGAGGCGGCCGCGGCATGGGCTGAATCCAGCCTAGCAAGGGGGGAGAGGGTTTTCTCTTTTTCTTTTTATTTTCTAATTCCTATTTCCCATTTTTGTATCTTTTTCTTTTGAACAATTTATTTAGTAGGGAATCTAAGTGCTGGAAAATAAACTCTAAGTGAGGTGTTCATATTCAAACAAAGTGTATGCATATGATGGGAAAAATCTAAGGGAGTTTTGGAATAGGTAATAAGAAGGGGAGGGGGTTAGATTAGGGTTTCAAACCTGGGTTAGAAATTGGGATGTTACAAACCTACCCCACTTAAAGGAATCTCGCCCTCGAGATTTATACGGGGCTCGAGAAAAGGTAAGGGTATTCCCTCCTCAGAGAGTCCTCACTTTCCCAGGTGGCTTCCTCTTCTCCTTCTCTGCTCCACTAAACCTTACAGAGTCTCACTTCTGAGTTGCGGGTCCTTCGGACTGCTAAGTCGAGAATCTTTACTGGCTTTTCCCGGTACTGGAGATCCTTTTGAATCTGAATTGTCTCTGCCTCGATGTGGTTCTCTGGTACTTGTAGGCATTTACGGAGCTGAGACACATGAAACACATTGTGAATATCTGATATGGATTCTGGTAGCTCCAGGCGATATGTTGTGGGTCCCACTCTGCTAATGACGGGGTAGGGGCCGATGAAACGCGGTGCTAGCTTTCCTTTCATTTGGAACCTTTTGACACCACGCATCGGGGAGACCTTGAGATATACGAAATCTCCTTCCTCAAATCTGAGTTCTCTCCGTCTGTTGTCTGCATAACTCTTCTGTCGACTCTGAGCTTCAAGTAACCTCTTGCGGATCAGGGCAACTTTCTCTTCGGCTTTTTTAACAAAGTTGGGTCCTTCTAGTGTCCTTTCCCCTACATTGGACCACATTAGGGGGGTCTGGCACTTTCTTCCATACAATGCTTCGAACGGTGACATTTTGATACTGGCCTGATGGTTGTTGTTGTATGAGAATTCAGCGTACGGCAAACTGGACTCCCAATTCCTGTCGAACGTTAACACAAATGCTCTTAGTAAATCTTCGAGGATCTTGTTGACTCTTTCCGTTTGACCATCTGACTGGGGGTGATAAGCGATGCTGAAATCTAACTTGGTGCCCATCGCTTGCTGAAGGCCTTTCCAAAATTTTGAGGTGAACTGTGTCCCTCTGTCTGACACTATCTTCCACGGAATACCATGGAGCCTGACTATCTCCTTAAGATATATCCGGGCAAGGGCGGCTCCTCCAAAAGTGGTTTTTACTGGAATGAAGTGGGCCACCTTGGTGAGACGATCGATTATTACCTAGATAGAATCATTCCCTTTTTGTGTTCGGGGCAATCCGGTTACAAAAATCCATGCATATTTCCTCCCACTTCCATTCAGGCACTGGGAGGGGTTGCAGTAGGCCTGCAGGCTTTCAGTGTTCGGCCTTTGTTCGTTGGCAGGTGTCACACCGGGCCACATATTGTGCTATCTCCTTCTTCATCCCTCTCCACCAGTATCTGGTTTTGAGGTCTAGGTACATCTTGGTGGTTTTTGGGTGGATGGAGTAAGCTGAGTTGTGGGCTTCATTGAGCAGGACTTCTCGTGCCTCTCCCATTGGTACACATAGATGGTTTTTGAACCAAAGAACTCCTTCTTCATCTGTCCTAAGGTCCGGAAGTTGCTCCTTGCGAGCTCTTTTTGTAAGTCTTGTGGTCTCCACGTCCAGGCGTTGAGCCTTGCATATGAGCTCTTCTAGCATTGGCTTGACTTCCAGGCTACTGTTGTTTCCCAGACATGCATTTAGCTGAGCTGATTCCTTCTTCCAATCTTCTAAAAAGTTGGTCCCTTTATCCCGAAAGGTTTTCGGCTGAGGGCGTCTGCTACCACGTTGGCCTTTCCGGGGTGGTAATGGATCTCGAGGTCATAATCCTTGATCAATTCAAGCCATCTTCTTTGACGGAGGTTGAGGTCTGGCTGAGTGAAGATGTACCTCAGACTCTTGTGATCGGTGAAGATGTGACATTTGTTCCCAATTAGATAGTGCCTCCATATTTTCAGGGCGTGCACTATGGCTGCCAACTCCAAGTCGTGGGTGGGGTAGTTTTACTCATGCGGCTTGAGTAAGCGGGATGCATAGGCAATAACTTTCTCATTTTGCATTAAGACACACCCTAAGCCTTGCCTTGAAGCGTCACAGAAGATGACGAAATCCTGGTGTATATCTAGTAGTGTCAAAACGGGCGCGGTCGTAAGCTTCTCCTTGATGATCTAGAAACTTCCCTCACATTTTGGAGTCCACACAAACTTATTGTCCTTTTTGAGAAGTTCGGTCATAGGTTTTGCTATGATGGAGAATCCCTTGATAAAGCGGCGGTAATACCCTGCCATTCCCAGAAAGCTTCGTACTTCACTAACGTTGGATGGTTGTTTCCATTTTGAAACGGCTTCTACCTTGGATGGGTCTACTTATATTCCTTCTGCGGTCAAGATATGCCCAAGGAAGGCTATCTTTTCTAACCAGAATTCACACTTGCTGAGCTTAGCATAAAGTTGATGTGCCCTGAGTCTTCCGAGGACGATTCGAAGGTGACGCTCATGGTCCTTGCGATTCTTGGAATAGATAAGGATGTCATCGATGAAGACTACGACAAACTTATCCAATTCTTCCATAAATACCTTATTCATGAGGTTCATGAAAAAGGCAGGTGTGTTTGTTAGCCCAAACGGCATCACTGTGCATTCATATTGTCCGTATCTAGTGACGAATGCAGTCTTCTGAATATCTGCTTCCTTGATCCTCAGTTGGTGATATCCTGACCTGAGGTCTATCTTGGAGAAATATTTGGCTCCCTGCAGCTGGTCGAAGAGGTCGTCGATCCGAGGGAGTGGGTACTTATTCTTGATTGTAACTTCATTCAAGGACCGGTAATCAATACACATTCTCATACTTCCATCCTTTTTGGTAACGAAAAGGATGGGTGCTCCCCAGGGAGACGAACTAGGACGGATGTACCCTTTTTGTTGCAGCTCTGCAATCTGGAGTTTCAATTCTGCTAACTCGGTGGGGGCCATGCGGTATGGTCTCTTTGCGATGGGCAAAGTGCCAGGAATGAGATCTATATAGAACTCCACTCCTCTTTCTGGTGGCATTCTAGGCAACTCTTCTGGAAATACATCCACGAACTCTTCTATTACGGATATGTTTTCTGCTGCCAGATTAAACATCATTGGATCATTGGCGGGCGGTTGGGCCTGACAGGAAACTGCTTTTCCTTGGCGGTCGGTGAGAAGGACGGTCTTACTTGCGCAACTTATGATACCCTTGTGCTTAGTTAGCCAATCCATTCCTAGGATCACATCAATCCCTTGGGATGGCAAGATGGTTAAGTCTTCCAGGAACACTACCCCACTTAAAAGGATTCTGACTTGGGAGCACCTGAGCTGGCATAGAAGGTCTGACCCCGGGGTTTGGGTGACCAAAGGAATTTCTAGGGGTGTAGAGGGGATGCCATGCTTTTCCACAAACTTAGTGGCTATAAATGAATGGGATGCTCCTAAATCAAAAAGCACAGTAGCGGGATTAAATTCAACAAGGAACTCACCAAGCACTACTCCTGGAGCTTGCTGGGCCTCTTGAGCGTCGACGTGGTCGACTCATGCTCTGCCCTGGTACTGGGTCCTGCTCTGCTGACTGTTGGAGGGAGGTGCCTTGGAGGTAGGTGCCGAGGGAATCTTGGGGCCATTCACCGAGTTGGAGTAGGTAGGTCCGGGTGCCTTCAACTGGGGGCAGTTATTCTTGAAGTGACTGGGGTCTCCGCAGTGCCAACAGGCATTTGCTGGCGGTTGGTTGCTTGCAACAGAGGGGGCCTGAAGGGAGCTCTGACTCTGCTGACTGTAACATGACGGAGTGGGTCTAGCTGGTCTATTGAAGCTTGGTCCCCTGGGTGGAAGCCCAAAGGGTCGAGCTCTCTGGTGACGATCTTGCTGCTGAGCTCGGAGAACCTGGAATTTCCTCTTGAGGTGCCCTTTTTATTCCTCTTTTGCCCTTTCCACTTGGATGGCTTTGTTTGAGAGGTGAGAGAAGTTGAGGAAGTCTTGGCTAGCAAGGATGGTCTTAAGCTCGGGTCTTAGCCCCTTCAGAAAATGGGCCATCTTCCTGGACTCGATGCTGACATCGTCAAGCGCGTAACGGGCCAACTTTGTGAACTGGTGCACATACTCACTGACAGTTATTCCACCTTGAGTTAGCTCCCGGAACTCATCTTCCTTGAGTTGAACTATCCCTTGGGGTACATGGTGCTCATGGAAGGCTGTTTCGAATTCTGCCCAGGTAGCATCTCTGACGGCCTCGTTGAAGGTATCCCACCATGCTAGGGCCATCCCAGAAAGTTGATGAGCAGCCAGTTGAACACGTTGATTTTCGGGGCATCCGATGGCTTCCAGTTTCCTCTTGATCGTGCGGAGCCAGTCATCTGCATCGAGGGGATTGCTGGACCCCGCGAACGTGGGAGGCTTGAGTCTCAGAAATTCTCCCATCCTGTCCTATGGTATCCCACCACCTGGGCGCTGGTTTTCCAGACTTCTAGTGAGGACTTCAATGAGTCGGGTTTGATTGGCTAGAACTTGGGCCAAGTCTAGTGGTAGTTCTGGAGGTGCGGGGAGGTGGGTCTCACCCCCTTCTCCGCCAGCTTCTCCTTCAGCTCTTAGGGGAAAACCTGCTCCAATCCCGGAGGCGGTAGGTGTGGTTTTATCCGAAGCCATCTGTCAGGGGAAAAGAGTTACTACCATGCACATGCCAAAAAAAAATTCAACCAGTTACTTTATTCATTACACCGGTTCATTACACATTACAGCACACAACTACCATAAGTTCATTACACGCGAGTGCTATCGAGGGTACTCCCGAACTCCTTCTCTAAAGTGTCCCCAAATTCCTTGAGAAGGTCATCAAGGCTGGCTAGGGACATTTCCTTGGTGTCGGACGAGTTTCTTATCCTGGTAGGAGGTAGGGCTGGAGGGGCTTCTTCCTTCTGCTCAGTCTGACATCCTTGACTTTTGGTCTTCTTGCGGAGTTTTCTTGCAGGGGCGAGCTTCTTCAGCTTCTTGTCGTAATCCATTTTCAGTGTGCGGTAGGCCTCACGGGTGTTGGTTTCCTCACCTTCTGCTATCTCGAGGCTCTCTTGAAGGGACGTCTTTTCCTTTGTAAGTTCCCTGACTTTTTGCTCCAAGCTTTCCACCCGGGAGTTTAGGTGAGTGCAGTGGGAGGCAAGGTCATCATATTGGTTATCGAGGGTGTGAAGGTATCCAGCCATGTAGACGATGGTGGGGTCATCCTCAATAGTGTCTCCTCCTGACAGGGCCTGAAGTCTTTTCCTCCAGGCAGGTGTATATTTGTTGCTGGGTGGGAAGTAGCGAAGGGGGGTTTCAAAGATCACCTTGTTGTAGCTCTGGCATAGTTGTCGGAGGGCTTTCCGGGCAACATTTTGGCAAGTATCTGGGAAGCGGTATCCGGTGAAAGTGACTTGGAAAGAAGGATGGTTCGGATAGTTTCAGCTTTATCCCAGGTAGACTGCCATAGAGCACTTTTCCATCCCATTCTCGAGATACTCGTTCCAGACATATTCTGGCTTTTTTGCGGATTCCCATGCGAAGCGCACAACTTCGCAACAGATGTGGGAACCCTTCCACCTCTGAGCAGTAGGATGTCCTAATGACCAGAGAGTCTTCCATATGGAATAGGAAAAGAAGGGTATGTTAATATCGGGGGAGAGGAGAGAAGACTTTTCTTGGGGTAAGAGGTATTTTCTTTTAAGGCAAGTTTTAAGGTCAGGGCTGCGACCTACGGCCAGTCCTATGGCTCTGATACCACCTGAAGCGTCCCGATCCTTTGGGACTCAAATGTGATACAATTACTAGTCCCAGGAGGCTAGTAAACACATTCCTTTCTTCAAATAGTATAGAGTTTAAATAAGAGTTATTACAATACGGGGGTACAAGCTTGAGAGAGCTAGAAGATAAAACACAGTAGAAAATATACTAGCCCAAGCCACAGGCAGAACTGGGTGCAGACACAGCCCTCTCAATCAAGCATAACAGAAAAGAAGTCTTAGGCTGCTGAAAAACATAAATAAATCTGGGTGAATACACTAGGTATTCCGCAAGCCCACCCCGCTCCCGTAAAGAGAAAGAGACCTATATCATACATGCTTTATTTGGTGGAGTTGAAGTCACTCTTTATTTTCTTAGATAAAGGCAGTTGCGATAGCGTTTTTCCCAAGGACTTAAAAGTAACAAAATACTCAACCACCACTGAGCTTCCCGCTCCCGTGGCCTTGTTTTCTCTTTCAGTAAGCACTTACACACATTTCCATGTTCTTGGAGGTTATAAAAACTAATTGTCATACCACACCAGACTCGTCCATACCAGTGGACACGGACTATTCGAATAGGTTTCAACTCTGCGCAGAGGGGTACACTTTACCCACTAGTCTGGTTTCTGCAATCTCACCGTCGCGAGACCCAAATGTCGAATCTCTTTCCTTCCTCGCACGTCCTAACGTACCTTAACGATTATACTGGAAGGAGTCAGGCCACCGCCATGTCCAAACCGGACAAAACATTCCCCCACCTTATCCTCCTGGTGCTCCCCAGCCTTCATAACCATGGGGCTAGACCGTACGAGTTCAGATTGAGTGACTGCCCACACCGTCCCGAGTGGTTGTACTATTAAAGAGTACAGGTAGTGAAGATGACAAACCGGTCCTTATATGAGGGGACAATCCTTCTGCTCACGCCTAAACCAGCTGAGCCAACACCTTAGGCCCTCCCCTAAACCAGGGAGTCCTTGATCATCCCACTCCCAAGGTGATGAGAGTCAGTACCCTTCATCACACATCCCTTTTTAAAAGAAACCTTATTTGAAGTATCATATTCCCCTTTCTCCCAACCCACATTTCGTATCGAAAGATATATGTGAATGCGGGCTATCTCTTTGCTCACAATGCAAGTATCCCACCCTGAAATCCCGGCTTAGGTAGTGGTAGAAATAATAGTTAATTTATGCATCAAGGGAAGGATGGACATGCCTTCGTCGAAGCTTTCCTGGCACAAAAGATCTACTTCTGGGAGATTGGGCTCCGACCCTTCTTCCGGGGCTACGGGTTCCGGATCAACGGTCCTCGCTTCTTCTAGTAAAAACAGTCAATAAAACAATACATCAACAATGGTTTACCAATTGTAGTGTGTCATTTTCTAACATTATTATTACATGTGACTTTAGGAATCATTTTGATAATTTTTGGTGCATAAAATATTGAGAAATACTAATTAAATGAGAAAAGGTTGGGAAAAGGAAAAAGAAAAGGGATTCCCTCGCTGGTGGGCCGGGGGGAATTTTGGCCCAGCCAGGCGCAGCACGCGCGCGAGGGCGCCGGCCCAGCTGCGGCCCAAGGCGAGGTGACGGCGCGGGCGCGTGAGGAGAGGACGTCGTCACCGTGGGTCCACATGCCAGCGAGAGCGGAGGGGGAAACGGCGCCACGGGTCGATGGCGCGGGGGAACCGGCCGTCCGCGGGGGAAGAAACCCGGCCGCCGGTGGGCTCGGCGGCGATTCGCCGGTGGCCCGGTTCTTGGGCAATGGGTGGTTGCTTTAGCACGGGGAGGATCTGGCGAACCTAGGGGCAGGCTTAATTTAGCTAGAGGGGTCCGGGGGGCTGTCCGCGGGGAGGTGGCGGGGCTCCGCGGCGGGAGTCACCGTCGGTGAGCTTCGGGCGAGGGATTGGGGTGGGGGAGTGGTGTTCTGAGTTCATGGTGATGTGATGAAGCTGGTAGGCCAACCTAATTGCTCGCTGGACCAACAGAAAGGAAGGGAGAAGAGGGGGACGTCTTACTGGAGAGGAAGATGACGGCGGTGCTTCCGTGAAATTGGGCTCGGGCGAGGGAGGAGGGTGGTGGCTGAGGCTGGTGCGGGGGAGGAGGTGCTCGGGGCGACCTTTTTATAGGCGCCCGAGGGAAGGGGAGCGGGGGAGCTCGGCGGGCGCCGGTGAGGTGCACAGCGCCGGCATTAATGCCGCACAGCGGCGACGACGAGACCTCACGGCGGGGGGGTACCGGGCAAGGACGCGGTCAAGCGGCGAGGACGGGGCGGTGCCAAACTCTCCTGTGCGGCGAGGGGATGGGCGAGGGGACGGCGATGGAGGGGACGGCGGCGAGTCGTACGCGAGGAGGACGACGAAGTGGCTGAACGGTGGGGCCGGTCTGCCAGTGAGAGGGAGCGCGCGAGAGGGAGCGGCTGGCAGGTGGGGCCGGCTCGTCAGCGAGAGAGAGGGAGGGGAGCGGGGCGGCTGCGCGCGCGGGGGAGCAGGCCGGCAATGGGCCGTAAGGGGGGAGTGCGGGCGCAAGGGGGGGAGGCGGCCGCGGCATGGGCTGAATCCAGCCTAGCAAGGGGGGGAGAGGGTTTTCTCTTTTTCTTTTTATTTTCTAATTCCTATTTCCCATTTTTGTATCTTTTTCTTTTGAACAATTTATTTAGTAGGTAATCTAAGTGCTGGAAAATAAAATCTAAGTGAGGTGTTCATATTCAAACAAAGTGTATGCATATGATGGGAAAATCTAAGGGAGTTTTGGAATAGGTAATAAGAAGGGGAGGGGGTTAGATTAGGGTTTCAAACATGGGTTAGAAATTGGGATGTTACAGAGGTCCCGCGAGTCTCCCTCAGCGTCCCATACTTCGAGACAGGTGGCTGATGATTCGACCGGATGGGGAGAGGCATGTAACTTTATGTTCTTCATTCTTGTTCATATTATGTGTAACTAATACTTTTTATTTATCACTTGGACATGTCTTGGATGGTTGTGAAGAATGTTGGGGGTCATCGTCGCAACCCCAATGGCATCCTCAGCCTGCTGTGCGGGTAACACTTCTCTGGACTGGTTGAGTACACCGGGGTGACGGGCCTAGCCTACACCTTCCACCACTATGTCATCTCCCCCGGTGCAGTAGACCGGGATGGCCGAGAATTCAATAACAAGGCAGAGCGGGTGAAGCAAGAGTTGTGGGTAAGTCTTAGTATAATGTAAAATATGTCGCATTCGTTGCACATTCTTGAAATAATATAATGTATGGATACATTGTTTTTGTATGCAAGATTTCTACAGATGCGAGGCTGGATACGAGGCTAGGGCGGATGTGGTGGCCACCACGAGCTGTAAGAAGCTCGTCGTGGGCATGCACTATGAGGCCCGAATCCAGGCCATCGTCGGCTACCACGGCTCTGTCCTTGGGGAGAAGGTGACCAAGCAGCAAGCCTGAACCATGTCGTTGACCAGGGACCAGTACCTGCAGGTAAAGTCATGCATGTTTGGTACCAGTACTCCATGCATGAATTTAATTTTATCTTCTGATATGCAGTGTACGTGTTTACCTTGTAGATGATTCCATATTGGTGCGTCGCACATCCTCTGTGCTGAGAGCAGATGGTGGATAGGTGGTGCTCGCCTGAGTGGGACGAGGCGCACAACGCTAGCCGGGAACGGTGTCTGATGATGCAAGGTCCCTCGCACCACCAAGGCAGCCGTAGCCTCGGCAAATATGCAGAAGCATGGGTACGCCCTCTTTTTTATTTAGGTATATAACACTAGATTAGATATTATTTCTAACTATCTCATTGGTTTTCTTGAAGTTGGTGTCACATGGTGGCTAGCCTTGCTCCATGTTCTTGGCCTATGCTATGGCCCATAAGGGCAAGGCGACGTCCGACGTCACCTACAACCCGGATGACGGGCCCGAGGCGTACAGCAACCCCGCCGTCTACAGCCACCTTCATGACTACACCGCCATGGCGCAGGAGGTCCATGGCCCAGAATACGATCCAAGGACCGAGGAGATCGACCCCGATGTGCTCATGAGGGTCGGAGGAGGCAAGAGACATGGGCGGTACTGGATTGCAGACGGGGCAATCGACTCGTCGTCTACTCCCACTCTGTCTCAGGTGCAAGCAAGGAGCATGGGCTCGAGTCCAGCCATACGACCTTGGCACGATAGCTCACAACATCGTATACAACAACTCGAGGTTAGTGCTTCTGTAACTCGTCATTTCTTGAGTTATATACCTTCTCTTTGACTTACTATAACATTGGCTTGTAATATTATAGACCCAGCTAGAAGAAGAGAGGAGGGAACGTCACGAGATGGAGGCGAGGATGATGGCAGAGCGGGAGGCAGAGCGGGAGGCAGAGCGGGAGGCAGAGCGGGAGGCGAAGCGGGCGGCTTGCCTGACAGATCAGCAGAGGATGGCAGAGATGTTCCAATACATGCAGAGCCTTGGCGCCGCACAGGGTTTCGCTCCGCCACCTCCATTGTTCCCTACAATTGACCCTGCTCTATTCCATACTCCTGTGAGTATCAAAATTGTAGTTAGATGTTGGTAATGCATCTGGTATAACACATGCAATCTCTTCTCTATGCAGGGCCAATCTAGGGCGGCATCCAACAACCCTCATGAACCGCCCAACCCATTGCAGCACTAGTCCAACCGCCCACCTCGATGAGAGTTATGTTTTTAGTGTTCAGACTTCAAAACTTGTGTTAAATACTTATGTCAGAGCTTGAGACTTATGTTTTGATACTTCAGAACTTGTGTTGATACTTATGTTTGTGTTGAGAACTTGTATATTAATGTTTGTGTTGAATATTTATGTTTGTGATGATATCTGTGATGTATATATGTGATGTATCTCTTGTTTGTTTGGATGGAATAGAAAAAACAAATAAAAAGGTGTGTACTGGTCACTTTGTCGAGTGTTACACTCGACAAAGAGAGGGTTTGCCGAGTGTCAGGGCCATAGCACTCGACAAAGAACCAATACCTGGGCATCGGTATAGCTTCTTTGGTGAGTGTGGTGGCCCTGGCACTCGGCAAAGAGGCACGCTTTGCCGAGTGCCATATAGAGCACTCGGCAAATAAGCTGATAAAGGGACCCGTTGACAGATTCTTTGCCTAGTGCTGGCCGGTAGGCACTCTGCAACAGTATCTCCATTGCCGAGTGTCACCTAGAACACTCTGCAAAGACGCCGTTTCTGTCACCTCGGCGCCGTGATGGCCGCTTTTCTTTACCGAGTATCATCTAGCACTCGTCAAACTCTGTGCCGAGTGTCCGACAAAAAGTACTCGGCAAAGAAGCCTTTGCCGATGTACTTTTTGCTGAGCCCTCTTTGCCGAGTGCGACACTCGGCAAAGGCTTTGCCGAGTGTTTTTCTGGGTTTGCTGAGTGCTTCAGGCACTCGGCAAAGCACCCGATTCCAGTAGTGATAATACAGTTGATAGCTGATGTGATACTGCATTATGTTAGTGGCAGACAATTTTTTTAAGTGCCATAACAAATTTTTTAGTACAATTCCTTATAATCTACGGTGCCATATATATATATATTGTCCATCACTTCAAACTTTACAAAACTCACCCAACTAAATAAACTCCACGCCCATAACATCAACTAAATTCACCAAATAAATTGGACACATATTTAACACAACATAAACTAATAGTTCGGATCGCTGGATAACTCTATTTTCTTTAATTACTCAAATTCAATGGACAATATTATTTAGAACATCACAACCCTCCCTCACTACCTCGTGGCTCCAATGTCCCTGCCATCCCTTTCTCTCACTCGTGTCGTCGCCACCGTCAACCCCTCTCCTCTTCCCTTAGCATCATAGTGTTAGCACGAACTATCTAGTCCATAACAAAGCACGCGACTGTCGCGACAGATAGGGTCAGACGCTGGCTGGGTGCACGACAACTCAACACGAGTGCCGGACGTGTGGCCAAGGGACGTGTAGAGATGAAAACGGTCGGTAACACTAAAACCATTACCGTTTTTATATTTTTTTATCGAAAACAAAATCAAAAACGGTAACTCTAGAAACGGAAACAATATCGGTATTTCAGAAACATCGGAAACAAAAGTTCGGTGCGGAAAATACACCGATAACTGTTGAAATCTAAAATACAACCGGTAAACATATCAAACTTCACAATACAACAAAGTTGACAAAAGATCACAAAGACCACAAGTTCACAATTCATTATATAACAAGTTCACAATATAACAAGTTCACAAGGATCACAAATTTATAATATAAAAAGTTTACAAAGATCACAAGTTCACAATATAACAAGTTCACAGTATAACAAGTTCATAAAGATCACAAGTTCACAGACTCAAAGTTCACAATATCCACTCAATGTTCACAATTCACAATATTCACAGACTCAATATTTTTTCTCACATAAAGAGTTTTTTCACAGCCTCACAGGAAAACCCTAAAATCTAGTGTGTGGAAAAGACAGACCGTCGGCTCTCTATCATTATATATTACTAATACATAACATGTGCATTGAAAAGGGTGAATTCGTTAGAGAGACCAAATCATTAATCTCAACTGCCTTCCAACATCATCTATCCCAAAAAAATCTTAAGGTGCCCAAAAATACAAAAATAAGTAACACTTATCCAGAGACATACAGGCGATGGGAAAAAAATCACATGCTGGAAAATTTCGAGACATAATTTCGGAAAATTCCGAAACACAAATCCGGTAATTTCTAACAAAAACCGGTAACTAAAGAAAACGGTCGGTAAAACAACACACCGATTCTGATACCGATTCCGATAGAAAATTCCAAAAACCGATTCCGTTTTCGAAAAATACTGTTACCGGTGAATCCGATCAAAAAAATTTGAAATCAGTTTTCGGAATACCGAAAAATTCCGAAACCGTTTTCATCCCTAGGGACGTGTATAGGCAGGCTGGACAGGCACCGACTGCGTAGGCGAGGGCGTGTGGCAGCTAGGCACGGCATCCTGCCGTGTGATGTTCTAGCTAGACGTTGGACGCGGTGACATTGTCCTAGCCGAAGGGGAACTGACCAACTAGGGAAGGAATATGGGGGGCTGGATCTTGGTGGACTGGCTTAGAGTGTGTTAGCGTACCATGGGCCATGGCCCACCTAGATTGCCCTTAGGTGCGCACCTGCCTTATGGTAGATACATACTCTCTTAATCAGAACCATGTTTGTGTCTCATATCTCTACCCCTTAAATCCACCAGTTCTTATGGTAGATACACTAGATATGTGCCCGTGCGTTGCCACGAGAGTTAAAATTTCTAAGACATTAATAACCGCACGCAGATAGTTAAATTTCTAACCTGTTATGTTGCACAAGCTGAAGCACATATTCATGCACAAATCATATATCGTTTTATCACCCGTCGTACCTTCAGCCTTCAACTCCATCTAGTTGAATAAATTTGGTCGTGGCTGTGGTCGTGTTCTACGACCGCATCGGGGCGGGGAACACGCATAGGCAGAGGAGCAGCAGCAGCGCGCAACTTCAGTGCATGCACAGGCGGCCGCCGCATCGTGTCTTTCACTGTGGATGGGCGACGGAGAAGGCGGCGGCAACAGACACGTACGTGTCCCCGGGCTGCATGACGTAGGTGACGAGTGTCGTGGCATTGTCGGCGGCGGCCGGGCACTGGCAGAAGACGGGGAACGTGACCATGGTGCCAACGTCGAGGACGGTGGGCACCAGCGTGGGGTTCACGCGCTCCACGGCCTAGTACTGCATGAGGTTCTGCAGCTTGGTAGTGGAGACGATCCAGTAGGTGTCCCCGAGTCGATCTGGTACTGCATCGGCGCGTACGAGCTGGGGTACCGGGAGGGGCAGCCGCACTAGAGCGGCACGAGCAGCGGCTGTCCGTTGGCCAGCGCGGCCGTCGTGGAGAGGTTGTTGGCGTGCGCGACCATGAAGCAGCTGACGGCAAAGAGGTCACCGATGGCCGCGAGATCGAGCGGCACGCCCGCGAAGCCGGTGCGGTAGAGCGCGTACACCTGGCATGGGTACGTGCGGTTGGCGGTGCAGTTGAACCCCTCGACGGACGCCTGCGCGGTCGTGGCCATGGTCGTGTTCTGCGACCGCGCCGGGGCGGGGAACGCGCACAGGCAGAGGAGTAGCAGCAGCGCGTTCAGCCTCAGTGCATGCAACAAGACAACGACGATCGCAGAGCCTCAGAGGAAACACGATGGGTGGCGCCTCGCTAGGTTCCTCCCACCCAGCCCCGTCAGTGCTTGCTTAGTGTTCCTTAGTGCATAGTGGTTGATGACCTAAATTAAAAAGTATATATGGTAATTGTTTTTGTGCGAGTACATATTAGATTTTGTTGGATTTGTGGTTTTTATCTAGCTGATTTTATTCTCGAACTGGAAATTGTAGATTGTACGATGCTACCAGCGGCTGCGACCAGTGGGTAAGAGTAAGATTGCGAATCAGGCCTCGAGTCCATAGGGCTAGCCGGCTAGCGCTGCCCAGGTAGGGGAATCGATCGAGCCGACAACAGCTGAGCAGCACTACAGGCTTGTAGCAGAGGGACAGACGGACAACAGCCAGCCACCAGGCCAGCCCCCTTCAATTTCCACGACGTTTCATGAGTGGAGGGAGACACGATGCTTGCATGCAGCAGCTTCTCGGCTTGCATGCAGGTTCTGCAGCAGCTTGCGGCTTGCATGTGGCTTGCATGTGGTTTGCATGCGGCTTGCATGCAGTGGAGGTTGAGCAACTTGCGTCGCTTGCATGCAGGGAGGTTGTTGCATGCGAAGCGCGAGCGGAGGCACGGTAGTGGTCTACATTAGAGTCTTAATAGTTGTAGAGATACTCTCTTAATCAGAACCATGTTTGTGTCTCGTATCACCATCTCTACCCCTTAAATCCACTAGTTTAAACTAAGCTAAGTACACCCAGCGAAACAACCCACGCACTCATGCCCCTGCTAAATCCACCAAGCATTTTAACCCAAACAAATTCATCTATAAAAAACCAACGCTCCAGATCATTTCATTTGTCTACTATCTCTTACTCAATCCCATCCATCGGTTATTCTTCAATGGATCATCTAACGCTACTCATCAATCATTATCATCGATGATCAATACTGCACAAAACTCTGTCTCGTGGCCGCACTTCGGCCACATACGAACGCGCCTAAGGCCGCCAAGAGCACCGGTCTCTACCACGGAGATAATTGCATATTTAGGACTCTAAACAGTACGCTTCGCAATAATGCCATCCGAAACATTTAATCTGTAAAAAAGGTACTACAAACCTTTTCTAATTGATTATACTACCATTCAACGTATATCCTTCATTTTTATAATCTGATCTCATGTATTTTCTCCCTAACAAGACAGTTTTACCCCTTTATTAATTATACACATTTATTATTTGGAGATCCAGAAACCAACTAACAGAACCCACTTCCCCAATCCAATCGCATCCCTCTTCTCCTCCCGCACACGCCCCCTCTATGTTGTTCATGCTATTGTTCCGGCAAGCATTTTTGCAGCTTGCTTACTTCCTCTTCTATGCTCCTTGCCTTTGTCTCAGCTGTTCCTGGGAGGTAAACTTGTTCCTTGCCTTTGTCTCAGACATAGCAAGAACAGCAGCACGTTTTCTCTTCCAATCACGAAGGACAAGACCGCAAGATGATGCACTGTTTTATTCTCTCAAGTATGAATACAAGCAGCTCGCAGCAAGCATCCTAAGGAGCTGAGCTTTGTTTGACCAAACCGAACACCTCTTATTGCCTCGCAAAGATCCTTCTTTCGCTGGTCAGGACAAGGCAATCAGTAGCTTTGTCTGCAAAGATAAAAAAAATACACTATGAGTGAGAGAAAAAAATGATTTTTCTTCAGGTCAAGACCACGAGTTCACTGGGCGGCGGCTGCATCATGTGCGGGAGCGGGATCCATGGCGATTGGGGAAGTCGGTTCTGTTAGTTGGTTTCTGGATCTCCAAATAATAAATGTGTATAATTAATTAAGGGGTAAAACTGCCTTGTTAGGGAGAAAATACATAAGATCAGATTATAAAAATGAAGGATATACGTTGAATGGTAGTATAATCAATTAGAGAAGATTTGTAGTACTTTTTTACGGATTAAATCTTTTGGATGGCATTATTGCGAAGCGTACTGTTTAGAGTCCTAAATATGCAATTGTCTCCTCTACCACGAACACCTACTCAGCGATAACCGCCTCCGCGGGAACGCTACCACCAGTCGTACGTCAGAAGACGGTCACGTCATGCCACCGACGTCGATGTCGTCGCCTCCGTCAACAAGGTCGTACGCCATGCGCAGATCCGCCCACCGTACGTCATGCGGCGATCCCACCGCGACGGCGCATCCACAGCCTCCAACGTGGCCGCCCTCTAGGCGACGATCTCGCCGTCGGTCGCGCAGCCTCCCTGCACACATCAACCCGCGCAACCGTATCCCTCCGGCAAGAGCAGCGACTCGTTACCTGCAGAGCAGCTCTCCAGCGATCACGAGGCGTTGAGATCCATTGGAGGATTTGGTAATACAACATTTAATTTCGATTGCAATACAAGACTTCGTTTCATTTCGATTGCAATATACCTGTTAGATGTACAGTTCTTCGATTGAAATATAAAAACTTTATTTCATTTCACCCTACTACTCCTGCTTGAAAAAAATGTTTCTGCTTTTCCATACAAGCAACAACACGACAGCTACTCCGTACAAAGTATCTCGCCCGTTCTGCTGAGGCCAATATGTTGCAATAGCCACCTTTTGATGCACAGTCGTTCTATATGTTGCCTAGAATACATTGTTGTTATCTCCCTACTGGACGATCGTCGCGGCAGGTGCACTTCTCCTTGTATTCCTTGAGACCGTGCAAGTGCATAGTATATAGTACAACTCAGTGTTGCTCAGTTGCTCCTTTCTTCTTCTTTTTTTCTTTTTTGAAAATTCGGTTACCCGGCATATCATTCTTGAGAGTCCTCTGAATGGTCAAAATCAAGTAGTCTTGGGTTCTTTTCTACCAATTCTTCTTCAAAAGTGGAGAACAGATCGGATGGCAACACCATGTATAAGTGCCTTTTATTTTTGTTATTTCATCTTGCAACAGATCGGATGGCAAAAGTTGCTTATTCAGATATGTTTTCTTCAGTTGATTTACTCTTCTACTTTATTTGGCATTCAACTGTAATTTGAAACAAATCACTCATGTACTATATGGGACCACCATTTTTAAGCATCTATAGCTCATGCAATCTGTTCTCCACAACTTTAGTTTTAGTAAGATGTATGTTCTTCCCTTTGTAAGTTCACCACTTTTAGTTATAGTTTCAGTTACTACAATTTCAGTTGTAAGTTCACCACTTTTAGTAAACTATATGTTCTCCACTTTATAATTAATTTTTCCTTTAGTTTTCTCTTTCTACAACTCTCCACACTTTACAACCAAATTTCAAATTGTGACACTATATTTTGCCTTCAACAGGAACAAGTATGTTGCCGACTATCTACTTGATGTCCTAGCTAGCAACAATGACCTTTATGTGGTACCAGCTACTCACTTTGTTTCAGTTCGATTCAGCCAACAAATTTCACCGAGGGGGGCTCCCCCCAGTCCCCAACGCTTGGTGATCACCGCCAGAAGCACCGTAGCCCCAAACAGGTATCTGCATGATGCATGTTCTTTGGAAAAATTATTGCATAAATATCAGTAAAGCAATACTGATATTAACAAAAAAAAGCTTTGGTTTCTATCTTGTTTCATGTTAATAGGTTGAAAACGATCCGTCTCAGGGATCAAAATGGGTACAATGGGACGTGTTGTGTTTATATATATATATATATATATATATATATATATATATATATATATATATATATATATATATATATATATATATATATATATATATATATATATATATAACCAAAATATCACATGTTTATGCTTGCATTACTTTCATATTATGTGGTGTTGCCATTTTCTATGTTTTTATTGATTCTTGATGCCCCATGTCTAGAACAGTATGATAAGGTGCAAGGAGAAGTCTGAAGATACAACATTGAGAGCACCTAGAGGGGGTGAATAGGTGATCATGTAAAAACTTAAACTTATAGCCACAAAACTTGGTTAAGTGTTAGCACAATGGAATTAACTGGCTAAGGACCGAGCTCTTGTGAAACACAATGGTCACAAAGAAAACAAGCACAAGAGACACGGTGATTTATCCCGTGGTTCGGCCAAGTATAACACTTGTCTACTCCACGTTGTGGCGTCTCAATGGACGAGGGTTGCACTCAACCTCTTTCAAGTGATCCAATGATCCACTTGAATACCACGGTTGTTTTCTTTCTTATACTCTTTCCCGTTTGCGAGGAATCTCCGCAACTTGGAGTCTCTCACCCTTACAACAAAGATCAAAGTGAAAGCACTAGAGTAAGGGAGGGAAGTAACACACACAGCCAAGACTTGAGCTCGAATGAATCGCAACAAGTTCACCACTAGAACGGAGCTCAAATCACTAAGAAAGTCAATCAAGTACGCGGAGACGGAGTGTGGAAGATTTAGAATGCTCAAAGTATGCTTGGGTATCTCCTCCATGCGCCTAGGGGTCCCTTTTATAGCCCCAAGGCAGCTAGGAGCCGTTGGAGGCATTCCTGGAAGGCAATTCTTGCCTTCTGTCGGGTGGCGCACCGGACAGTCCGGTGCACCACCGGACATCCACTTTTCATGTCCGGTGCGGATCTCCTTCCATTCCTGGCGCAGCCGACCGTTGGATCTTCGGGCTGGTTGGCGCACCGGACACTGTCCGGTGCACACCGGACAGTCCAGTGCACCCAGCCGACCGTTGGCGTGGGCCACGCGTCGCGCGCGGATTGCGTGGCCGACCATTGCTCTGACAGTCGTTGGCTCACCGGAAAATCCGGTGCACCACCGGACAGTCCGGTGAATTATAGTCGTACGCCGCCGACGAATTCCCGAAAGTGGCCAGTTCGCATAGTCCAGCCTGGCGCACCGGACACTGTCCGGTGCACCCAGACTAAGCAGCAGTTGGCTGTACATAGCCAACTCTTTTCCAATCCTTTTCTTTTCCTGATTCTAGCACTTAGACAAATATATTAGTACACAAAAACCAATGTACTAAGTCTAGAACCATACCTTCTTGTCGATTTGCACTTCATCCATCATTTGACATATAATTACTCACTCAATATGTATTAGGCACTTAATCACCAAAATATACTAGAAATGGCCCAATGGCACATTTCCCTTTCAATCTCCCCCTTTTTGGTGATTTATGCCAACACATCAAAAAGCAACAAATAGAAGTGCAACATCAATGCAATTGAGAACAAAAATAGTCTTTGACAAGATTTGACATATTTGGATCGTTCTTCGCCATCACTTGGTTTGTTTTTGCAAATTAAATTCATTTTCCTATCTCTAAGTTAAACACACATGTTTAGACACAAAGAGAGATAATCCAAGAGTAAAAATGATTAAGAGCCAAAAACTCCCCCTTTTTTCATAATCAAACATTCTCCCCACAAGAGACCAAATTTTGATAGTAAGAGTTATTTTGACAAATCAAAAGTTCTACTCTACTCTTTTTCAAAAATTTCACAAGTGGTAGCTAATCCATTTGCTTTGGCCTTATTTTCTCCCCCTTTGGCATTAAGCACCAAAACGGGATCAATCTTGGCCCTTTAACCCCATTGCCTCACCAAAATTGTCAACTAAGAGCAAAAAGGCAATATGAGTATGGAGATGAACTTGGAGTAAATTACCCTCTCATCGGAGTGCAGTGGAAGTCTTGCATGATCCAAGTTCATTTTTCCCTTTCAATCCATCTTTGAGACTAAATTAAGTAAACTCAAGCACACGGTTAGTCTCAAAGGGTCAAGTTGTAGCACATCTTCCCCTAAATATGTGCATCACTCACACATGAACTTGGTCCGGGGATTGCTTGTACAACTTGAGAACCATAAATAAACTACAACATGCATAAAAGAACATGATCAAAGACATAAAACACATGTATGCTATAGATCAATCCAAGTTATGCGAATCTAAGACATTTAGCTCACTACGCAGCCTGCAAAAGGTCTTTTCATCTAAAGGCTTGGTAAAGATATCGGCTAGCTGGTTCTCGGTGCTAACATAAAACACTTCAATATCTCCCTTTTGCTGGTGGTCTCTCAAAAAGTGATGTCGGATGTCTATGTGCTTTGTGCGGCTGTGTTCAACAGGATTATCCGCCATGCGGATTGCACTCTCATTATCACATAGGAGTGGGACTTTGCTCAGATTGTAGCCAAAGTCCCGGAGGGTTTGCCTCATCCAAAGTAGTTGCGCGCAACACTGTCCTGCGGCAACATACTCGGCCTTAGCGGTGGATAGGGCAACAGAAGTTTGTTTCTTTGAACTCCAAGACACCAGGGACCTTCCTAGGAATTGGCACGTCCCTGATGTACTCTTCCTATCAACCTTGCACCCGACATAATCGAAGTCTGAATATCCAATCAAGTCAAAGGTAGACCCCTTTGGATACCAGATCCTTAAGCAAGGCGTAGCAACTAAATATCTAAGTATTCGCTTAACGGCCACAAGGTGACACTCCCTTAGGTCGGATTGAAATCTAGCACACATGCATACGCTTAGCATAATATCTGGTCTACTAGCACATAAATAAAGCAAAGAACCTATCATAGACCGGTATGCCTTTTGATCAACGGACTTACCTCCTTTGTTGAGGTCGACATGTCCGTCGGTTCCCATGGGTGTCTTTGCGGGCTTGGCGTCCTTCATCCCGAACCGCTTGAGCAAGTCTTGCGTGTACTTCGTTTGAGAGATGAAGGTGTCGTCCTTGAGTTGCTTCACTTGGAACCCAAGGAAGTAGTTCAACTCGCCCATCATAGACATCTTGAATTTCTATGTCATCACCCTGCTAAACTCTTCACAAGACTTTTGGTTAGTAGAACCAAATATTATGTCATCGACATAAATTTGGCACACAAATAAGTCACCATCATAAGTTTTAGTAAATAGAGTTGAATCGGCTTTCCCAACCTTGAAAGAATTAGCAATTAGAAAATCTCTAAGGCATTCATACCATGCTCTTGGGGCTTGCTTAAGTCCATAGAGCGCCTTAGAGAGCTTACACACGTGGTCGGGGTACTGTTCATCCTCAAAGCTAGGGGGTTGCTCTACGTACACCTCCTCCTTGATTGGCCCGTTGAGAAAAGCGTTCTTCACATCCATTTGGAACAACCTAAAGGAATGGTGAGTAGCATAGGCTAACAAAATGCGAATAGACTCTAGCCTAGCTACAGGAGCAAAAGTCTCCTCAAAGTCCAAACCTGCGACTTGGGCATAACCTTTTGCCACAAGTCGAGCCTTGTTCCTTGTCACCACTCCGTGCTCGTCTTGCTTGTTGCGGAACACCCAATTGGTTCCCACAACGTTTTGCTTTGGACGTGGCACCAGGGTCCAAACTTCATTCCGCTTGAAGTTATTTAGCTCTTCCTGCATGGCCAACACCCAGTCCGGATCTAGCAAGGCCTCTTCTACCCTGAAAGGCTCAATAGAAGAGACAAACGAGTAATGCTCATAAAAATTAGCTAATCTAGAGCGAGTAGTTACTCCCTTGCTTATATCACCCAAAATCTCGTTGATGGGATGATTCCTTTGAATCGTCGTTCGGACTTGAGTTGGAGGGGCCTGTGGTGCTTCTTCCTCCATAACATGATCATCTTGTGCTCCCCCTTGATCACACGCCTCTTCTTGATGAACCTGTTCATCATTTTGAGTTGGGGGTATGCCATTGTTGAGGAAGAAGGTTGATCTTGCTCTTGGTGTTCCTGTGGTTGCACATCTCCAATAGCCATGGTGCCAATTGCATCTGTTGGAACATCATCTTCATCTACATCATCAAGATCAACTTGCTCTCTTAGAGAGCCAATAGTCTCATCAAATACAACGTCGCTAGAGACTTCAACCAAACCCGATGATTTGTTGAAGACCCTATACGCCTTTGTATTTGAGTCATAACCTAACAAAAACCCTTCTACAGCTTTGGGAGCAAATTTGGAATTCCTACCTTTCTTCACTAGAATGTAACATTTACTCCCAAATACACGAAAATATGAAACGTTGGGTTTGTTACCAGTTAGTAGTTCGTACGACGTCTTCTTGAGGAGACGATGAAGGTAGACCCGGTTTATGGCATGGCAAGCTGTGTTCACAGCTTCCGACCAAAACCGTTCGGGTGTCTTGAATTCACCAAGCATCGTCCTCGCCATGTCTATAAGCATTCTGTTCTTCCTCTCTACCACACCGTTTTGTTGTGGTGTGTAGGGAGCGGAGAACTCGTGCTTGATTCCTTCCTCCTCAAGGTACTCCTCCACTTGAAGATTCTTGAACTCGGACCCGTTGTCGCTCCTTATCTTTTTCACCTTGAGCTCAAATTCGTTTTGAGCTCTCCTTAGGAAGCGCTTTAGGGTCCCTTGGGTTTCTATTTTATCCTGCAAAAAGAATACCCAAGTGAAGCGGGAAAAATCATCAACAATAACAAGACCATACTTACTTCCCCCGATGTTGAGGTAGGCGACGGGTCTGAAGAGGTCCATGTGAAGTAGCTCCAAAGGTCTTGATGTGGTCATCACATTCTTGCTATGATGAGAACTTCCCACCTGTTTACCTGCTTGACAAGCTGCACAAGGTCTATTCTTTTCGAAAGTTACATTGGTTAGACCTAACACATGTTCTCCCTTTAGAAGTTTATGAAGGTTCTTCATCCCAACATATGCTAGACGATGATGCCACAGCCAGCCCATGCTAGTCTTAGCAATTAAGCATGCATCTAGACTGGCCTCCTCCTTCGAAAAATCAACTAAATAGAGTTTGTCGTCTAGTACACCCTTAAAAGCTAGTGAACCATCAATCCTTCTAAAGACAGACACATCTACATTGGTAAATAAGCAATTGTAACCCATATTACATAGTTGACTAATGGACAACAAGTTATACTCGAGCGATTCAACTAAGAACACATTAGATATGGAATGCTCGGATGAAATAGCTATTTTTCCTAGTCCTTTAACCTTGCCTTGATTCCCGTCTCCAAAGATGATCGAATCTTGGGAATCTTTGTTCTTGACGTAGGAGGTGAACATCTTCTTCTCCCCCGTCATGTGGTTTGTGCATCCGCTGTCGATAATCCAGCTTGAGCCCCCGGATGCATAAACCTGCAAGACAAATTAGGCTTGGGTTTTAGGTACCCAACTCTTGTTGGGTCCTACAAGGTTAGTAACAATAGCCTTAGGGACCCAAATGCAAGTCTTGTCTCCCTTGCATTTGGCTCCCAATTTCCTAGCAACCACTTTCTTATTTTTACCTAAGAGTACTGAAAGTCGCCTAGAGGGGGGTGAATAGGGCGAATCTGAAATTTACAAACTTAATCACAACTACAAGCCGGGTTAGCGTTAGAAATATAAACGAGTCGGAGAGAGGGCGCAAAACAAATCGCAAGCGAGTAAAGAGTGTGACACGCGGATTTGTTTTACCGAGGTTCGGTTCTTGCAAACCTACTCCTCGTTGAGGTGGTCACAAAGACCGGGTCTCTTTCAACCCTTTCCCTCTCTCAAACGGTCCCTCGGACCGAGTGAGCTTCTTCTTCTCAATCAAACGGGAACAAACTTCCCCGCAAGGACCACCACACAATTGGTGTCTCTTGCCTCGGTTACAATTGAGTTGTTCGCAAGTAAGAACGAAAGAAAGAAGCAATCCAAGTGCAAGAGCTCGAAAGAACACAAGCAAATCTCTCTCACTAATCACTAATGCTTTGTGTGGAATTGGGAGAGGATTTGATCACTTGGGTGTGTCTAGAATTGAATGCTAGAGCTCTTGTAAGTAGTTGAAAGGTGGAAAACTTGGATGACTTGAATGTGGGGGTGGTTGGGGTATTTATAGCCCCAACCACCAAACTAGCCGTTTGGTGGAGGCTGCTGTCGCATGGCGCACCGGACACTGTCCGGTGCGCCAGCCACGTCACCTGGCCGTTGGGTTCCGACCGTTGGAGCTCTGACTTGTGGGCCCGCCTGGCTGTCCGGTGGTGCACCGGACAAGTCCTGTAGACTATCCGGTGTGCCACCCGCACGTGCTCTGACCTCTGCGCGCGCTGGCGCGCATTTAATGCGCTGCAGTCGACCGTTGCGCGCGAAGTAGCCGTTGCTCCGCTAGCTCACCGGACAGTCCGGTGTGCACCGGACATGTCCGGTGAATTATAGCGGAGCGGATTCCCGAAGCTTGGCGAGTTCAGAGTCGCTCTCCCCTGGGGCACCGGACACTGTCCGGTGGTGCACCGGACAGTCCGGTGAATTATAGCGAAGCGCCTCTGAGAATTCCCGAAGGTGCGAAGTTTGGCTTGGAGTCCCCTGGTGCACCGGACACTGTCCGGTGGCACACCGGACAGTCCGGTGCGCCAGACCAGGGCAGCCTTCGGTTATCCCTTGCTCTTTTTATTGAACCCTTTTCTTGGTCTTTTTATTGGCTTAGTGTGAACCTTTGGCACCTGTATAACTTATAGACTAGAGCAAACTAGTTAGTCCAATTATTTGTGTTGGGCAATTCAACCACCAAAATCATTTAGGAAATAGGTGTAAGCCTAATTCCCTTTCAATCTCCCCCTTTTTGGTGATTGATGCCAACACAAACCAAAGCAAGTATAGAAGTGCATAATTGAACTAGTTTGCATAATGTAAGTGCAAAGGTTACTTAGAATTGAGCCAATATAAATACTTATAAGATATGCATGGATTGTTTCTTTTATTTTTAACATTTTGGACCACGCTTGCACCACATTTTTTGCAAATTCTTTTCAAAGTTCTTTTGCAAATAGTCAAAGGTAAATGAATAAGATTTTGCGAAGCATTTTCACGATTTGAAAATTTCTCCCCCTGTTTCAAATGCTTTTCCTTTGACTTAAACAAAACTCCCCCTTAATGAAATCCTCCTCTTAGTGTTCAAGAGGGTTTTAAGATATCGATTTTGAAAATACTACTTTCTCCCACTTTTGAACATAATAGGATACCATTTGAAATTTACCAATTGAAAATCATTAGTTTTTAAAACTAGGTGGTGGTGCGGTCCATTTGCTTTGGGCTAATACTTTCTCCCCCTTTGGCATGAATCACCAAAAACGGATACTTTGATTGAGATATAAGCCCTTTTTATTACTTTCTCCCCCTTTGGTAAAAAGTCATAAGAGTGAAGATTATACCAAAGTTGGAGAGTTGCTCGGAGCGACGGCGAAGGATGAGTTACGGAGTGGAAGCCATTGTCTTCGCCGAAGACTCCAATTCCCTTTCAATACACCTATGACTTGGTTTGAAATTCACTTGAACACATATTAGTCATAGTATATGAAAGAGACATGATCAAAGGTATATAAATGAGCTATGTATGCAAGACATCAAAAGAAATTCCTAGAATCAAGAATATTTAGCTCATGCCTAAGTTTGTTAAAAGTTTGTTCATCAAGTGGCTTGGTAAAGATATCGGCTAATTGTTCCTTAGTGTTAATATATGCAATCTCGATATCTCCCTTTTGTTGGTGATCCCATAAAAAGTGATACTGAATGACTATGTGTTTAGTGCGGCTATGCTCAACGGGATTATCTGCCATGCGGATTGCACTCTCATTATCACATAGAAGAGGGACTTTGGTTAATTTGTAACTGTAATCCCTAAGGGTTTGCCTCATCCAAAGTAGTTGTGCGCAACAATGGCCTGCGGCAATGTACTCGGCTTCGGCGGTAGAAAGAGCGACGGAATTTTGCTTCTTTGAAGCCCAAGACACCAAGGATCTTCCCAAGAACTGGCAAGTCCCCGATGTGCTCTTTCTATTAATTTTACACCCCGCCCAATCGGCATCCGAATAACCAATCAAATCAAAAGTGGATCCCCTAGGATACAAAAGCCCAAACTTAGGAGTATAAACTAAATATCTCAAGATTCGTTTTACGGCCGTAAGGTGAGCTTCCTTAGGGTCGGCTTGGAATCTTGCACACATGCATACGGAAAGCATAATATCCGGTCGAGATGCACATAAATAAAGCAAAGAGCCTATCATCGACCGGTATACCTTTTGATCGACGGATTTACCTTCCGTGTCGAGGTCGAGATGCACATTGGTTCCCATGGGTGTCTTGATGGGCTTGGCATCCTTCATCCCAAACTTGCTTAGAATATCTTGAGTATACTTTGTTTGGCTAATGAAGGTGCCCTCTTGGAGTTGCTTCACTTGAAATCCCAAGAAGTACTTCAACTCCCCCATCATTGACATCTCGAACTTTTGTGTCATGATCCTACTAAATTCCTCACATGTAGATTCGTTAGTAGACCCAAATATAATATCATCAACATAAATTTTGCATACAAACAAATCATTGTCAAGAGTTTTAGTAAATAAAGTAGGATCGGCTTTTCCGACTTTGAAGCCATTAGTGATAAGGAAATCTCTAAGGCATTCATATCATGCTCTTGGGGCTTGCTTGAGCCCATAAAGCGCCTTAGAGAGTTTATAAACATGGTTAGGGTACTCACTATCTTCAAAGCCGGGAGGTTGCTCAACATAGACCTCTTCCTTGATTGGTCCATTGAGGAAGGCACTTTTCACGTCCATTTGGTAAAGCTTGAAGCCATGGTAAGTAGCATAGGCCAATAACATACGAATTGACTCAAGCCTAGCTACGGGTGCATAGGTTTCACCAAAATCCAAACCTTCGACTTGGGAGTATCCTTTGGCCACAAGTCAAGCTTTGTTCCTTGTCACCACACCATGCTCGTCTTGCTTGTTGCGGAAAACCCACTTGGTTCCTACAACATTTTGATTAGGACGTGGAACCAAATGCTATACCTCATTCCTAGTGAAGTTGTTGAGCTCCTCTTGCATCGCCACCACCCAATCCGGATCTTGAAGTGCTTCCTCTACCCTATGTGGCTCAATAGAGGAAACAAAAGAGTAATGTTCACAAAAATGTGCAACACGAGATCTAGTGGTTACCCCCTTATGAATGTCGTCGAGGATGGTGTCGACGGGGTGATCTCGTTGGATTGCTTGGTGGACTCTTGGGTGTGGCGGCTTTGGCTCTTCATCCTCCTTGTCTTGATCATTTGCATCTCCCCCTTGATTATTGTCGTCATCTTGAGGTGGCTCATTTTCTTGATCTTCTCCTTTATCAACTTGAGCCTCATCCTCATTTTGAGTTGGTGGAGATGCTTGCGTGGAGGAGGATGGTTGATCTTGTGCATTTGGAGGCTCTTCGGATTCCTTAGGACACACATCCCCAATGGACATGTTCCTAAGCGCGATGCACGGAGCCTCTTCATCACCTATCTCATCAAGATCAACTTGCTCTACTTGAGAGCCGTTAGTCTCATCAAACACAACGTCACAAGAAACTTCAACTTGTCCAGAAGACTTGTTAAAGACTCTATATGCCCTTATGTTTGAATCATATCCTAGTAAAAAGCCTTCTACAGTCTTAGGAGCAAATTTAGATTTTCTACCTCTTTTAACAAGAATAAAGCATTTGCTACCAAAGACTCTAAAATATGAAATGTTAGGCTTTTTACCGGTTAGGAGTTCGTATGATGTCTTATTGAGGATTCGGTGTAGATACAACCGGTTGATGGCGTAGCAGGCGGTGTTGACCGCCTCGGCCCAAAACCGATCCGAAGTCTTGTACTCATCAAGCATGGTTCTTGCCATGTCCAATAGAGTTCTATTCTTCCTCTCCACTACACCATTTTGTTGTGGGGTGTAGGGAGAAGAGAACTCATGCTTGATGCCCTCCTCCTCAAGGAAGCCTTCAATTTGAGAGTTCTTAACTCCGTCCCGTTGTCGCTTCTAATCTTTTTGATCCTTAAGCCGAACTCATTTTGAGCCCGTCTCTAGAATCCCTTTAAGGTCTCTTGGGTATGAGATTTTTCCTGCAAAAAGAATACCCAAGTGAAGCGAGAATAATCATCCACAATAACTAGACAGTACTTACTCTCGCCGATGCTTATGTAAGCAATCGGGCCGAATAGGTCCATGTGTAGGAGCTCCAGCGGCCTGTCAGTCGTCATGATGTTCTTGTGTGGATGATGAGCACCAACTTGCTTTCCTGCTTGGCATGTGCTACAAATCCTGTCTTTCTCAAAATGAACATTTGTTAATCCTAAAATGTGCTCTCCCTTTAGAAGCTTATGAAGATTCTTCATCCCAACATGGGCTAGTCGGCGGTGCCAGAGCCAATCCATGTTAGTCTTAGCAATTAAGCAAGTGTCGAGTTCAGCTCTATCAAAATTTACTAAGTATAGCTGACCCTCTAACACTCCCTTAAATGCTATTGAATGATCACTTCTCTTCTAAAGACAGTGACACCTACATCAGTAAATAGACAGTTGTAGCCCATTTTGCATAATTGAGAAACGGAAAGCAGATTGTAATCTAAGGAATCTACAAGAAAAACATTGGAAATAGAATGGTCAGGTGATATAGCAATTTTACCCAATCCTTTGACCAAACCTTGGTTTCCATCCCCGAATGTGATAGCTCGTTGGGGATCTTGGTTTTTCTCGTAGGAGGAGAACATTTTCTTCTCCCCTGTCATATGGTTTGTGCACCCGCTATCGATGATCCAACTTGAGCCCCCGGATGCATAAACCTACAAAACAAGTTTAGTTCTTGACTTTAGGTACCCAAATGATTTTGGGTCCTTTGGCATTAGACACAAGAACTTTGGGTACCAAAACACAAGTCTTTGACCCCTTGTTCTTGCCCCCAACATATTTGGCAACTACCTTGCCGGATTTGTTAGTTAAAACATATGAAGCATCAAAAGTCTTAAATGAAATATTATGGTCATTTGATGCACTAGGAGTTTTCTTCTTAGGCAACTTAGCATGGGTTGGTTGCCTAGAACTAGATGCCTCACCCTTATACATAAAAGCATGATTAGGGCTAGAGTGAGACTTCCTAGAATGAATTCTCCTAATTTTGCTCTCGGGATAACCGACAGGGTATAAAATGTAACCCTCGTTATCCTGAGGCATGGGAGCCTTGCCCTTAACAAAGTTGGACAATTTCTTAGGATGGGCATTAAGTCTGACATTGCCTCCCTGTTGGAAGCCAATGCCATTCTTAATGCCAGGGTGTCTCCCATTATAAAGCATACTACGAGCGAACTTAAATTTTTCATTTTCTAGTTCATGCTCGGCAATTTTAGCATCTAATTTTGCTATATGGTCATTTTGTTGTTTAATTAGAGCCATGTGATCATGCATAGCATTAATATCAACATCTCTACATCTAGTGCAAATAGAAGTATGTTCAACGGTAGATGTAGAGGGTTTGCAAGATTTTAATTCTACAACCTTAGCATGCAATATATCATTTTCACTTCTAAGGTTGGAAATTGTAACATTGCAAGCATCTAGTTCTTTAGCCTTAGCAAGCAATTTTTCATTCTCAATCCTAAGGCTAGCAAGAGAAATGTTCAATTCTTCAATCTTAGTAAGCAAATCAACATTATCATTTCTAGGATTGGGAATTGAAACATTACAAGCATTTGAATCAACCTTAGCAATTAAACTAGCATTTTCATTTCTAAGGTTGTTGATAACATCATGGCATGTGCTTACCTCACTAGTTAATTTCTCACATTTTTCAACTTCTAGAGCATAAGCATTTTTAACCTTAACATGCTTTTTGTTTTCCTTGATTAGGAAGTCCTCTTGGGTGTCCAAGAGGTCATCCTTCTCATTGATGGCACTAATTAATTCATTTAACTTTTCTTTTTGTTGCATGTTTAGGTTGGCAAAAAGGGTACGCAAATTATCCTCCTCATCACTAGCATTATCATCACTAGAGGACTCATATTTAGTGGAGGATTTGGATTTAACCTTCTTCTTTTTGCCGTCCTTTGCCATGAGGCACTTGTGGCCGACGTTGGGGAAGAGAAGTCCCTTGGTGACGGCGATGTTGGCGGCGTCCTCGTCGGAGGAGGAGTCAGTGGAGCTCTCATCGGAGTCCCACTCCCGGCAAACATGGGCATCGCCGCCCTTTTTCTTGTAGTACTTCTTCTTCTCCTTTCTTCTCCCCTTCTTGTCGTCGCCCCTGTCACTATCACTAGATAATGGACATTTTGCAATAAAATGACCGGGCTTACCACACTTGTAGCAAACTTTCTTGGAGCGGGGCTTGTAATCTTTCCCCCTCCTTTGCTTGAGGATTTGGCGGAAGCTCTTGATGACGAGCGCCATTTCCTCGTTGTCGAGCTTGGAGGCGTCGATGGGTGTTCTACTCGATGTAGACTCCTCCTTCTCCTCTGTCGCCTTAAATGCGACCGGTTGTGCTTTGGACGTGGAGGGACCATCAAGCTCGTTGATCTTTCTTGAGCCTTTGATCATGAACTCAAAGCTCACAAAATTCCCGATCACTTCCTCGGGAGTCATTAGTGTATATCTAGGATTGCCACGAATCAATTGACTTGAGTAGGGTTAAGGAAAATAAGTGATCTTAGAATAACCTTAACCATTTCGTGGTCATCCCATTTTTTGCTCCTGAGGTTGCGCACTTGATTCACCAAGGTTTTGAGCCGGTTGTACATGTCTTGTGGCTCCTCCCCTTGGCGAAGACGGAAGCGACCGAGCTCCCCCTTGATCGTCTCCCGCTTGGTGATCTTAGTTAGCTCATCTCCTTCGTGCGCGGTCTTGAGCACGTCCCAAACTTCCTTGGCGCTCTTTAATCCTTGCACCTTGTTATACTCCTCTCGACTTAGAGAGGCGAGGAGTATAGTTGTGGCTTGGGAGTTGAAGTGCTCGATTTGGGCCACTTCATCTTCATCATAATCTTCATCCCCTACGGATGGTACCTGTACACCTAACTCAACAACATCCCATATACTTTTGTGGAGTGAGGTTAGATGAAATCGCATCAAATCACTCCACCTAGCATAATCTTCACCATCAAACATTGGTGGTTTGCCTAATGGGACGGAAAGTAAAGGCGTATGTTTAGGATGGCGCGTCGGAGCCGGAGGTGGAAGGTGATGAAGTATCAGTCTCGTAGTAGACCACCTTCCTCATCTTCTTTTTCTTGTCGCCACTCTGATGCGATTTGTGGGAAGAGGCTTTCTTCTCCTTCCCCTTCCCCTTGTTGCGGGACTCTTCCGATGAAGCCTTCCCGTGGCTTGTAGTGGGCTTGTCGCCGGTCTCCATCTCCTTCTTGGCGTGATCTCCCGACATCACTTCGAGCGGTTAGGCTCTAATGAAGCACCGGGCTCTGATACCAATTGAAAGTCGCCTAGAGGGGGGTGAATAGGGCGAATCTGAAATTTACAAACTTAATCACAACTACAAGTCGGGTTAGCGTTAGAAATATAAACGAGTCGGAGAGAGGGCGCAAAACAAATTGCAAGCGAGTAAAGAGTGTGACACGCGGATTTGTTTTACCGAGGTTCGGTTCTTGCAAACCTACTCCCCGTTGAGGTGGTCACAAAGACCGGGTCTCTTTCAACCCTTTCCCTCTCTCAAACGGTCCCTCGGACCGAGTGAGCTTCTTCTTCTCAATCAAACGGGAACAAACTTCCCCGCAAGGACCACCACACAATTGGTGTCTCTTGCCTCGGTTACAATTGAGTTGTTCGCAAGTAAGAACGAAAGAAAGAAGCAATCCAAGTGCAAGAGCTCGAAAGAACACAAGCAAATCTCTCTCACTAATCACTAATGCTTTGTGTGGAATTGAGAGAGGATTTGATCACTTGGGTGTGTCTAAAATTGAATGCTAGAGCTCTTGTAAGTAGTTGAAAGGTGGAAAACTTGGATGACTTGAATGTGGGGGTGGTTGGGGTATTTATAGCCCCAACCACCAAACTAGCCGTTTGGTGGAGGCTGCTGTCGCATGGCGCACCGGACAGTCCGGTGCGCCACCGGACACTGTCCGGTGCGCCAGCCACGTCACCTGGCCGTTGGGTTCCGACCGTTGGAGCTCTGACTTGTGGGCCCGCCTGGCTGTCCGGTGGTGCACCGGACAAGTCCTGTAGACTATCCGGTGTGCCACCCGCACGTGCTCTGACCTCTGCGCGTGCTGGAGCGCATTTAATGCGCTGCAGTCGACCGTTGCGCGCGAAGTAGTCGTTGCTCCGCTAGCTCACCGGACAGTCCGGTGTGCACCGGACATGTCCGGTGAATTATAGCGGAGCGGATTCCCGAAGCTTGGCGAGTTCAGAGTCGCTCTCCCCTGGGGCACTGGACACTGTCCGGTGGTGCACCGGATAGTCCGTTGAATTATAGCGAAGCGCCTCTGAGAATTCCCGAAGGTGCGAAGTTTGGCTTGGAGTCCCCTGGTGCACCGGACAGTCCGGTGCGCCAGACCAAGGCAGCCTTCGGTTATCCCTTGCTCTTTTTGTTGAACCCTTTTCTTGGTCTTTTTATTGGCTTAGTGTGAACCTTTGGCACCTGTATAACTTATAGACTAGAGCAAACTAGTTAGTCCAATTATTTGTGTTGGGCTCAACCACCAAAATCATTTAGGAAATAGGTGTAAGCCTAATTCCCTTTCAAGTACAAAATCAGTGTTGCTGGCATGAAAAACAGTAGCTGATTCATTTTGCATTTTCTTAGGCACATGATGAATAACATTTCCCTTCCTAAGCCTACTTCTACCATGCACAAAAGTAGAACTTGAAGCAATCATAGCATGTGAATCATAAGCATTATAACTCCTATTATAATGAGCTGTTGGGGACTTGTTCTCAAATGCTAAGAGTTAAGAACAAGGCAACATAGAAACGTTAAAGTCCTTCGTCCTTCGAAGCATTATTTCCCTTGAGATATAATGATTTTCGGACGAAGGTTATGAAGGACTTACCTTCATAAACATTATATATCATAATGAAAAGGGAATTACATGGAATGTAAAAGATAACATGAATAGCTATGTATTATTATCAACTCATTTTTATTTTATTGCTATAGAAGAATAGGAATGATGTTGGGTTACAAATATACCTTTGACTTGAAAGAAGGTAAAAGTACAAGCGTGATGCAAAAGCAAATGCCAAGTCAGCGTGAACAGTACGGGAGTACTGTTCACCTATTTATAGGCACGGGTCGCAGCCCATGTAAAATTACATCCAGGCCCCTTGCTTTTGATAATAACTCTATAGTAATCTATCGGGGTCTAAATACTCTTTTCCTCTTTAAGTCGGTTTCCTCTTTTCTGCCATCATGCCGAAGCTTCCTTGTGCACAGCTTCGGCTCTGTTCCATCCTTCGTTCTCTTTGTGTTTCTTCATATAGTAATTTTGACTTGTTCGAAGGGTTCGTGTCCGAAGGTACCTGCTCATTTATTATACTCCAGAAACATTGTCAAATCACGTTTTTGAGGACCTTCGGAAGCCGAAGGCCCCCAACAGTAGCCCCTCGCAATATTAATTTGTTAGGATAATAAATTCAGATTGCGATATGGACGAAGGCCCTAAGCCGAAGGTCCGAAAAAACACGTTCCTCTTGCTAGAATAGCAACAGTCAATGTCAAGCGGGGCCCTCATGTTCTCAATGCTCCAGATGTATAAATAAGAGCACACCGCAATGTCATTTGGTACGCTTTGTTTGCCATCTGCTCTTGCTTACTCAGTTTTTAGCTCCTGTGCAACAAGACTTGCTTAATTTGTAAGTTTTTTAAGCTTCGGCTTTAAAAGCGGTTTCTAGCGTTTCCGAAGATGTCTGAAGACAAGAAAGCTGTTGCTGAAACAAAGCTGAGCCTTCTTGAGGAGAAGAATCTTGGCTTTCTTGAATCAATATCAAAGACAAATACAGAAAAGATTACAAGGGAAATTTTGGAAGGTTTATCTGAAGATACTGGTGATAGTGACAGTTATGATGCCGAAAGTGGGGGGAAGACTCGCAAGATCGACCCTGGCGGCCTAGCCATGCAGTTTTTGGAAAATCAACCATTAAGCAAAGCCATCTTGCCAATATGAGAGGTAGATATTTTCGGGATTTGTCTATTGTGAGGGCTGACGAAGGAGAGAAAAGTTGTCCTACTCCCGAGGAAAATGAAGTCGTGATCTTCCGAAGCTTCTTCAAGGCTGGGCTACGGTTTCCTCTAAGCAGTTTCGTGGTTGAAGTTTTGAAGATATTTGAAATCTGCCTTCATCAAATTACTCCCAAAGAAATCATAAGGATGGGAATCTTTGTATGGGCCGCGAAGAGCCAAGGTTTGGAGCCAAATGCAAAAAGTTTCTGCAATATGCATGAGCTATTATATGAGACGAAACCCTGGGGTAAAGAACAATATCATAATAATTTTGGCTGCTATAGCTTCGGTGCTCGATCTGGGTCAAGTTGTCCCGTGCCAACCTTTCGAAAGAGATGGCCCAGAGACTGGATGAAGGAATGGTTCTATGTGAAAAACGATTTGAAGGCATGAGAAGATATTAAAGATATCATCATGCGCCCCATCTGGCAGCGTTTCGGCCTCCGGAAACCGAAGGTGGAAATGGATGAAGCAGCCGAAGAGTGCCAGAGGGCCTTCGGCATAGTCTGCTCTTTCATCGGGACTAGGGACTTAGTTCAAGAGCACGTGTCCTACAGGATATGGCCATTGGTAGCTACCTGGGAAATGCCGAAGGAAACCATCAACAACCCACACGAAGGTGGCCTGGTTCGACTAAAATATACCTTCAGGTTCGTAGACCAATTTATCGAGCCAGACGACGATTGGTTGAAATGCGTTGAAGCTACAAGTGATGAACTGCTTGGGCCATACTCAAAGGCAGAAGATAC
The DNA here is from genome assembly GCF_902167145.1 of Zea mays. NCBI lineage: Eukaryota > Viridiplantae > Streptophyta > Magnoliopsida > Poales > Poaceae > Zea > Zea mays. The sequence continues at coordinate 141,392,471 of NC_050101.1, forward strand.
TGCACTATCTGCGGCCTTCGGAGGCCGGAAGAAGAAAAGACTCAACCGAGTTTTTGATGCTATTGGGTTCGTCTATCATGACTACCGTTACCCAATACGGGGTCAAAAAGAAAAGGTACGGCTTCTGTGAAGGAAGTTGCTTCGGCCGCTCCTAGTGAGCCAACGCCGAAGAGAAAAAAGATGAAAGTTCTTACGCACCGGCCACGCTATATTGAGCTGGCCACAGTGCCTGAGTTTGTCGGTGAAACCTCTTTGGCCACTGAAGCCAAAGAGCCTACTCATCTGCAGAATATTGAAGAGCTGGCTGCAATGCCGGAGACGGAAAAAATGGAAGAACCGAGGGCTGAAGAGACAAAGACATCGGAAGTTTTAAGTCCTTCAGCAAGAGTTGAGGTGCCGATGCCAACGCCGAAGGCACAAAAGGACCTTACAACAACTCCCAAGAGAAAGAGAATGGTTAACGTGCTAGATGTGCTAGAAACAATAAAATCTTCAAGCTCTACTTCGAAGATAGCTGTCGAAGCTCAAAAAATAGAAATTGAGGCCGAAGCTGCCAAAAGCCAAGTGGAAACCAAAACTGGGCTTTCAGAGCCTGCCAAGAGAGAATTCTTGGAAATTGGAAAAGAAACAGAAAAAGAATCTATAGAAGAAATTTTATCTGAGAAAACTGCCATCCCTATTCCCGAAGCATCTTTCGAAGCTCCCAACTATGTCTTACGCCATGCTTCGGGTAAAAATCTGACTGAAAAAGAAAAGCGAGAAGCTCAGTTCTATGCGCAAAAATTGAAATATCCGAAAGGGGCGTTGATATTCAATGGCAGCGGAGAAGAAGACTTCTTGTATTGCCTCCCAGACAGCAAGGAGATCTCTGTCTGCCGGGAGATGGCAAGAAACTTCGGATTCCCAACTCTAGAAGATGGGCTTTCAGTTTTGTCAAAAGATGAATTGGCCGACAGCTTAGCATATAACAGCTTAAAGGTGAGAAAATACACTTTTTGTGTGGTTAAAAATTCGTGTGTTTATTTCTTAATATCACATTCTTTTTGTAGGGCCTTATTCTCAGCAATGCCCTCAGAGCGCAAAAAAGTGCCGAAGATGAAGGGTGCGTCATGGCTTTAAACAACCTTCGTTCCGAAGTAATTGAGCTAAGGAACGAAGGTCTTGAGAAAGATAAAATATTACATTCATTGGTGAATAAAATAAAAGAAGACGAAGCTGCTTCCAAAGCTCAAGATGAGTCCTAGAAGCACGAAATTGAGGATCTTCGGAAACAGCTAGCCGAAGCTAAAGAAAAATGGGCAGTTGCAGAAGCTAAACGAGAAATCAGTGAACAATGGACAAATCATTTAGAGAAAAACGTTGAAGATCTTCGTGCATCCAAGGAAAGGTGCTATGAAAAGTCTATAGAGTGTGTTAAGAAAATAAAAGCTAGCTTCGCCAACATTGGCGCGGATTCAAGCGAGGAAAATTTCGTAAAGGGCGACCCCGAGGGCCCAATTGAATGGACCAGCCACGAAGCCGAAGCTTTTGAGGAAGTTTTGAATGGCCGCGGAGACATATGTGCCTTCTCGGGTGCTAGGGGGATTGCCACTATTTTGGAGAGTAGAGGCTGCGATCATGTGAAATCCTTGGCACAAACCGAGGCCGCCTTATCTTCTGAAGATATAAAAGACCCCAAGCAAGCTTGGTTGGTGGTAAATTTTTCACTAACATCTGGGAAAATGGTGGCCGGGAGATGGCTCAAGAAATTATAAGGAAAAGTGAAAAATGTATTCATGACGCTAGAAATGTAGCAGAGGCCGCTGAGAAAAGTGCGGATCTCGAGAGGCGGATAGGTATTGACTACTAAGTTTTGACTTTATGTTGTAATTATATGATTTCGGACTTATTTACACTTTGTAACACAGCCGCACTATCTTCTCCCCCAGAGCCCGCCGAGCCATTGGCGGACCCCAACGCAAAGGGGGATGATGAAATTAGAAAAATGGCCGAAGCTATTATGGATAAGGTTGTTGATCAACTACTAAACGAAGTTGCGGAAGTAGTCTTAAGAGAAGATTAGCTGCTATTGTAAAGACATTGAGAATGTAATATTTGCTAGACAAAGTGTGTAATATTTTTATAACCTTGAATGTAATATATAAGCTGCTTGTAACTCAATTCTTTACGATGCGTGAAACTTTACGTACATACCGTTTTTGAGCCTTCGGCGAAAAAACACATTCCCTTCTTTTCATGCTTCATGAAGAATATCCATATTTCATAAAAACATCCAATCCTCGTAAAAAATATTGTGCCTCATAAGCAATAGGTCTTTTCATTTTAGAGTTTGACGAAGGTATGCTTCTTCAATAATTATTTTGTGCCTTGGCACTGCCTCTTCGAAACAATCTCCGAAGATCAACATTGAACCCCCTTCTTGCGTCATTGATGCAATATGATGTATGATGTTATGCTATGCAAATGATGTGATGATGTGATGTTATGCAAAATGATATTTGTGTCGAAGATCAGTGCTGACTTTTCACTGCAAGCCTCCCTTAGGAGCTTCTTCGCCTTCTATTTCGGCGGAATCAGCGTTTATTTTTCGCTGTAAGCCTCCCTTAGGAGCTTCTTCGCCTTCTATTTCGGCGGAATCAGCGTTTATTTTTCGCTGTAAGCCTCCCTTAGGAGCTTCTTCGCCTTCTATTTCGGCGGAATCAGCATTTATTTTTCGTTGTAAGCCTCCCTTAGGAGCTTCTTCGCCTTCTATTTCGGCGGAATCAGCGTTTATTTTTCGCTGTAAACTCTGCATTCCCTTTGGAACGACTTTTGAGCAGAAAACTTACGCTGCGCTCCCTTAGGAACGACTTTTTGTAACTTTGGCAACCTACGCTGCGTTCCATAGAACGACTTTTTCTATAATCACGAGCTCTTAAGACCGAGCCTTCGTGCTTCGGCAATTTTTCTGACGCCGTAAATCTATGGAGAAGATATATTTTCACTATGGTAAAAAACGAAGCTGTTACAAGAAATTGAAAATGAGAAGAAAAACTTAAGCTTTAATGATTGTTCCTTATTTAAACGAAAAATGAAAACGAATGCAAGAACTGTTGCCTAGGTAGGATATCTTCTAGTAGATGTGCTTCGACTCTGGCACAGTACTGTTGACAGTGCGAGCTTCGAACTCCTCTCTGAAGTCTCGTTGCTGATGAGTGTGCTGGCTCCCTTCTGGCTGCTGGCCTCATTGCATTGGTGGTGGAGGTGGAGGCTGTTGCCAAGACGCTTGAGGTTGGCTTGCCGAAGCAACAGAAGCTGCAGGATGGTTACCCCACATACTCTGGAATGTACGGTGAGTGATATGAAGCAGTATGCATAACTTGCTTCGGCTGGCTCTGTTGGGATGCAGCTTCTGCTATCTCTTTCTGCTTCTGGATGGTGACATGGCACATCCTGGTAGTATGGCCCTTGTCCTCACCGCAGAATAGGCAATAAATTTTCCTGGGCTGGTCCCCAAATCTTCCTCCGAAGCCCCTGGCGCCTCTGCCCCTTGGAGCTGGCGGCCGAAGATAGCTCTGTTGTTGCCCCGAAGCCTGAGAGGAGTATTATGGCCGCTGTTGCTGACTTCCTCTGTCATCATTTTGAGTAGAATGGATTGATCTTACATGTCTTGGGTGGATTCTCCCTCCGAAGCCCCTGGTCATTTCAGAGAACCTGTAAGCTTCCTCTCTTCTTTGACGAAAATCATTATCAGTGCGGATGTATTCATCCATCTTTTGGAGCAGCTTTTCCAGGGTCTGAGGGGGTTTCCTGGCGAAGTATTGGGCCGTAGGTCCTGGCCGAAGCCCCTTGATCATGGCTTCAATGACAATTTCATTGGGCACCGTTGGTGCCTGTGCCCTCAGACGCAAGAACCTTCGGACATACGCCTGAAGGTATTCTTCGTGATCCTGCGTGCACTGGAATAAAGCTTGAGCCGTGACCGGCTTTGTTTGAAACCCTTGGAAACTGGTAATCAGCATGTACTTCAGCTTCTGCCATGACGTGATTGTTCCTGGCCGAAGAGAGGAGTACCAGGTTTGTGCAACATTTTTGACAGCCATGACGAAAGACTTCGCCATGACTGCAGTATTGCCACCATACGAAGATATGGTTGCTTCGTAGCTCATCAAAAACTGCTTCGGGTCTGAGTGTCCGTTGTACATGGGAAGCTGGGGTGGCTTGTAAGACGGGGGCCAAGGTGTAGCCTGCAGTTCTGCTGACAGAGGAGAAGCATCATCAAAAGCAAAATTTCCATGATGGAAATCCTCATACCAGTCATCCTCGTTGAAGAAGCCATCTTGATGAAGCTCTTTGTGCTGAGGCCTTTGGTTCTGCTCATCTTGAGCTAGATGACGAACTTCTTCAGAAGCTTCATCTATCTGCCTTTGCAGATCAGCTAGCCGAGCCATCTTTTCCTTCTTCCTTTGTACTTGCTGATGGAGCATCTCCATATTCCTGATCTCTTGGTCCAAGTCGTCCTCCTGGGGTGTTGGACTGGTGGCCTTCCTCTTTTGGCTTCGGGCCTCTCGAAGAGAAAGGGTCTCCTGGTTCGGGTCCAGCGGTTGCAGAGCTGCAGCCCCTGTCGCTGAAGCTTTCTTTGGCGGCATGACGAAGGTCGATGCTTGTCGAAGGTGTTCAAAACTCAAAAGGTGGAAGTGAGTTCACCGGAGGTGGGCACCAATGTTGGGGACTTGTTCTCAAATGCTAAGAGTTAAGAACAAGGCAACACAGAAAACGTTAAACGTTAAAGTCCTTCGTCCTTCGAAGCATTATTTCTCTTGAGATATAATGATTTTCGGACGAAGGTTATGAAGGACTTACCTTCATAAACATTATATATCATAATGAAAAGGGAATTACATGGAATATAAAAGATAACATGAATAGCTATGTATTATTATCAACTCATTTTTATTTTATTGCTCTAGAAGAATAGGAATGATGTTGGGTTACAAATATACCTTTGACTTGAAAGAAGGTAAAAGTACAAGCGTGATGCAAAAGCAAATGCCAAGTCAGCGTGAACAGTACGGGAGTACTGTTCACCTATTTATAGGCACGGGTCGCAGCCCATGTAAAATTACATCCAGGCCCCTTGCTTTTGATAATAACTCTATAGTAATCTATCGGGGTCTAAATACTCTTTTCCTCTTTAAGTCGGTTTCCTCTTTTCTGCCATCATGCCGAAGCTTCCTTGCGCACAGCTTTGGCTCTGTTCCATCCTTCGTTCTCTTTGTGTTTCTTCATACAGTAATTTTGACTTGTCCAAAGGGTTCGTGTCCGAAGGTACCTGCTCATGTATTATACTCCAGAAACATTGTCAAATCACGTTTTTGAGGACCTTCGGAAGCTGAAGGCCCCCAACATGAGCATTCCTAGAAAATTTTCTATCATAAATAAATGCATGATTCTTTTGACTACTACTAGCCATAGGAGCCTTCCCTTTCTCCTTGTTGAGAATGGGAGCCCTTTGACTTGTTAAGTTCTTGGCTTCCCTTCGAAAGCCAAGCCCATCCTTAATTGAGGGGTGTCTACCAACAGTGTAGGCATCCCTAGCAAATTTTAATTTATCAAAGTCACTTTTGCAAGTCTTAAGTTGGGCATTAAGACTTGCTACTTTATCATTAAGTTTTGTAATAGAAGTAAGGTGCTCAACACATGCATCAACATTGAAGTCCTTACACCTATTACAAATCACAATGTGCTCTACACAAGAATTAGATTTATTTACTACTTCTAGCTTAGCATTTAATTCATCATTCAAGATCTTCAAGCTAGAAATAGATTCATTGCAAATAGATAACTCAGAAGCTAGTAATTCATTCCTTTTAATTTCTAAGGCAAGAGACTTTTGAACACTAATAAATTTGTCATGTTCCTCATACAAAATGTCCTCTTGCCTCTCTAGCAGTCTATCTTTTTCATTCAATGCATCAATCAACTCATTAATCTTTTCTACTTTAGCTCTATCTAATCCTTTGAACAAGCTAGTGTAATCTACTTCGTCATCACTAGAGTCCTCATCACTAGAAGTAGACTACTTAGGAGTTTCTCGAGCGTTTACCTTCTTCTCCTTTGCCATTAGGCAAGTATGGCGCTCGTTAGGGAAGAGCGACGATTTGTTGAAGGCCGAGGCGGCGAGTCCTTCGTCGTCGGAGTCGGACGAAGAACAATCCGAGTCCCACTCTTTGCCAAGGTGCGCCTCGCCCTTCGCCTTCTTGTAGGCCTTCTTTTTCTCCACCTTTCCATGTCTTTCGTCTCCCTGGTCATTTTCATTATTGGGACATTGAGCAATAAAATGACATGTCTTACCGCACTTGAAGCAGGAACGCTTTCCTTTTGCCTTGTTCTTGTTTGAATACTCCTTGTGTCCTTTCAATGCGGTCTTGAAGCGCTTGATAATGAGGGCCATTTCATCCTCGTTTAGCCCGGTCGCCTCAACTTGCGCCACCTTGCTAGGTAGCGCCTCCCTGCTACTTGTTGCTTTGAGAGCAACCGTTTGAGGCTCGTAGATGGGCATTGGACCATTCAATGCCTCATCAATGTATCTTGCTTCCTTGATCATCATACGCCCGCTTACGAACTTTCCGAGTATTTCCTCGGGCGTCATCTTGGTGTACCTAGGATTTTTACGGATAGAGTTCACAAGATGAGGATCAAGTACAGTGAAGGACCTGAGCATAAGTCGGACGACGTCGTGGTCCGTCCAACTCGTGCTTCCATAGCTCCTGATCTTGTTGACCAGGGTCTTGAGCCTGTTGTACGTTTGGGTTGGCTCCTCCCTCCTGATCATTGCGAACCTTCCTAGTTCGCCTTCCACCAACTCCATCTTGGTGATCATGGTGGCGTCATTCCCCTCATGAGAAATCTTGAGGGTGTCCCAAATTTGCTTGGCGTTATCCAAGCCGCTCACCTTGTGGTACTCGTCCCTGCACAAGGATGCTAGCAAAACAGTGGTAGCTTGTGCATTTTTATGGATTTGCTCATTATTGAAAATGGGGTTGTTAGTACTATCAAAAAGCATTCCGTTTTCAACGATCTCCCAAATACTTGGATGGAGAGAGAATAGGTGACTACGCATTTTGTGACTCCAAAATATGTAGTCTTCTCCATCAAAGTGCGGAGGTTTCCCAAGTGGAATTGAAAGTAAATAAGCATTGGAGTTAAATGGAATACGAGAATAGTCAAAAGAAAAGTTTGAGTTAACCGATTTTTTCTTCTCGTCGTCGTCGTCTCTTTGGGAAGAAGAAGACTCGTCGCTGTCGTAGTAGACTATCTTCTTGATGCGCCTCTTCTTCTTCCCGTCCTTCTTCTTGTGACTCGAGCCAGAGTTAGTGGGCTTATCGTCTCTTGGCTCGTTGAAGATGGACTCCTTCTCCTTATCGTTGACCACCATCCCCTTTCCCTTAGGATCCATCTCTTCGGGCGATTAGTCCCTTTTGTGAAGAGAACGGCTCTGATACCAATTGAGAGCACCTAGAGGGGGTGAATAGGTTATCCTGTAAAAACTTAAACTTATAGCCACAAAACTTGGTTAAGTGTTAGCACAATGGAATTAAGTGGCTAAGGACCGAGCTCTTGTGAAACACAATGGTCACAAAGAAAACAAGCACAAGAGACACGGTGATTTATCCCGTGGTTTGGCCAAGTATAACACTTGCCTACTCCACGATGTGGCGTCCCAATGGACGAGTGTTGCACTCAACCCCTTTCAAGTGTTCCAATGATCCACTTGAATACCACAGTTGTTTTCTTTCTTATACTCTTTCCCGTTTGCAAGGAATCTCCACAACTTGGAGTCTCTCACCCTTACAACAAAGATCAAAGTGAAAGCACTAGAGTAAGGGAGGGAAGCAACACACACAAATCTGCAGCAATACGCACACACACAGCCAAGACTTGAGCTCGAATGAATCGCAACAAGTTCACCACTAGAACGGAGCTCAAATCACTAAGAAAGTCAATCAAGTGCGCGGAGACGGAGTGTGGAAGATTTAGAATGCTCAAAGTATGCTTGGGTATCTCCTCCATGCGCCTAGGGGTCCCTTTTATAGCCCCAAGGCAGCTAGGAGCCGTTGGAGGCATTCCTGGAAGGCAATTCTTGCCTTCTGTCGGGTGGCGCACCGGACAGTCCAGTGCACCACCGGACATCCACTGTTCATGTCCGGTGCGGATCTCCTTCCATTCCTGGCGCAGGCGACTGTTGGATCTTCGGGCTGGTTGGTACACCGGACACTGTCCGGTGCACACCGGACAGTCCGGTGCCCCCAGCCGACCGTTGGCGTGGGCCACGCGTCGCGCGCGGATTGCGCGGCCGACCGTTGCTCTGGCGGCCGTTGGCTCACCGGACAGTCCGGTGAATTATAGTCGTACGCCGCCGACGAATTCCCGAGAGTGGCCAGTTCGTAGAGTCCAACCTGGCGCACCGGACACTGTCCGGTGCACCACCGGACAGTCCGATGCACCCAGAGTGAGCAGCAGTTGGCTGTACATAGCCAACTCTTTTCCAATCCTTTTCTTTTCCTGATTCTAGCACTTAGACAAATATTGTACACAAAAACCAATGTACTAAGTCTAGAACCATACCTTCTTGTCGATTTGCACTTCATCCATCATTTGGCATATAATTACTCACTCAATATGTGTTGGGCACTTAATCACCAAAATATACTAGAAATGGTCCAAGGGCACATTTCCCTTTCAAACATGAAAGGGAAGCGAAAAATAAAAGGCAACGTGATTACAGAGCGAGGAGGAAGGTGATGTCAAGTGATTGCGACTCATCTTGTACATATATATGATATAGTTATTAGTTTTTTTTATAATCCATCATTCTACTGTAGGAAAAATATATTTGGAGGGACAAGATCAATCCCCAAGTGTTACTGCGTGTTCGGTCCTCATACAATCCATTAGAGGCAACAACTAACATATCTAAGTTATTAAAACTCCACCCCTTTTGGGCGCCCGTCCGCATTCGGCGGCCTCCGCGCCATCCGTCTCGTGACGCGTGGCGGCGGTAGAGATTCAGCAGATCCGTCGAGCTGCGTCCGCTCCTGGACCCGAAACTTCTTCAATAGAGTTATCTGTTCCGCGTTCCTCTCCCTTCCGAGCTAACCCTCACACGTCGTCCCTTCCGCCGCTCCGCCCACCGGAGACGCCACCGAACCTGGAGCGCGTCGTCCGTGGCCGATGTCTCCCGCGCGCCTGCGCCGGAGCGCGTCTGTCCTGCTTGCTGGTCGCCCCGGGGAAGGAGCTCCATGTGGCGCAGATCTACTTCGTGCTCCCCGCCGAGATGCAGCGCCGCCGCCTCACGCGCGCCAAGGTCACTGCGTCCATGGTCATGGCCAGCTCGGCGCTCGTCAAGGCCACCGCGGTCGCCCAGCCATCCTCGCCCTTTCGCCATCGCCGGCGCGGCGTGGTGGCGCCGCTCGTGCTCCCGGTCTCGAGGAGGAGTACGCGGCAATAGACCTGGTCTCGCCCGTCGCGGCAAAGCCTGCTGTGGTGGCGCATCTGTAACGGAGGGTGGCGTACCAAGAGGCAGGTTGAGGAGCTCACCGAGGAGGCGTTCCCGGTCTCGAGGAGGAGTATGCAGTTCTGTCTCCTTCCCTTTCCGTCCATCCCGTCGACCCCCTCTCCCAAGGGCGGCTGCGGCAAGGACCGCTGCGCCTTCGGCCATGCCGCCTGGCCGCTCTGCCACTTCCGCCACGAGGGCGTCTTCCTCCTCCTTTGGTCCTCCTCTACAGCACCGACACTAGGAGCCTCCTCCTCCACGTGTGTCCCTTGTGGCACCCTCCCCGAAGCTCAGGGCGCCGGCACCGCGGTGCGCTCCAGTTCTAGCCCCTCCTTGACAGCTCGGCTCGCGGGTGTGTAAGCCCATCTCTCTTAACGCAGGTTGAGAGAGGAGGCTCGCTTCCTTCTCTGGCAAGGCCAATTTGGATGCAGTGTCATCACCAAGCACAAAGCAACTCCAGATGAAGTTGAAATACAGTTGGATCAGTACCGACGAGATGGCATCCTTGACGAGAAAAGATTCAGTTGAAAGAAAGGTTCATTTCTAACCTCAACATGTTGTTTGTGTCTCACTTCTTAGAGTGGTCTGAATGCGCTTTGAGATTCTTCTCTTTTCGTTTTCCCCTTCCTGTCTGTTACATTAGTGAGTCTGGCTTAAACAGGTAGATTAATGAAGTGCCATAGAAGAAAAATGGTCCCCATGTGTAGTAAGTCAGCATCGTATATCAGTTTCGTATTTGCCGCAGAGCATTACGTATCATCAAAACCTGTTTATACCAGAGTATTTCTTAAAGCCATCCTACAACAAAACATATGATTAATTCAAAAAACAAAGCTCGAAACTATCCCTAAAAGTTCGAAACTGATCACGTCACTGAAGATAGCTTTATAGATGATTTGAAGATAGCTGAGATGAATAAGAAAATGTACTTAAGAAGATTATTTTTTTGTCTTTTGATAACTAGGATCCTTTGTTCTTTTGACATCTCTAAATTCTTCCACACATGCTTAGGTAGCTAATAAAGTCTAACTTTGTTCCTTCACATTTATGTTTCGACATTTCAAACTGTACAGTGTGTGCCGAGTCATAAATCCATAGCAATTGTCAATAATTATGATGAGGCAGGAACAAATACAATGATGAATTCTGCGTTTGGGGAGGAGGAAGTAGTCAAAAAGAAAACGAGACGCTCAAAACCTGTTGGCACTAAAGAATCTTGGTGGTGATGGCATGGTCAACAAGAGAAGGATATGTTCTGTCTCCACCGAGAATCTTGGTGCTGTGAGAAAAAGGAAGATAGTGTCATCAAGGTAGCACTTCTATGTAGTGGTTCCTCATAGAGACTCGTATGATTTTGCATCGATCTCCTTGTGGAGTTATGTAACATCAAGATTGTTTTTTTGCCCTTTCAGGAGGAAATTAGCTGAAGTTAATTTGCCAACAGAGGAGGGTGTACCGAATGTTGTCCCTGACTTGGACTTTCCTTGTGCAACTTCTAAAGAAAGAGCTGTTGATGTTGGAAACATGGATAAAGGCAGAAGAAAATCAACTCCGAGGTATCACGCTTTACTTTGTCGTTTGCTTTTATCTTTTTTGGTGCATGCATATAACTTCGAGATGAAGGGTAGCTGTTGTTTCCTAATTTTTTTACACCCTGTTGTTTATAGACCCAAGCAGATAAACATGCCTGAAGAGGATGCTGATAAAAACTCAACATTCACATGACTTGTCAATTGCCTGTCGTTTGCCCGTATGAAAGGAATCGACAGGAACAAAAGATAATTGAAGTTGAGGTATAATATTGAAAGTCGCCTAGAGGGGGGGTGAATAGGGCGAAACTGAAATTTACAAATATAAACACAACTACAACCCGGGGTTAGCGTTAGTAATAAAGAAACGAGTCCGCGAGATAGGGCGGAAAACAAATCCCAAGCGAATAAGCAAGTGAGACACGGAGATTTGTTTTACCGAGGTTCGGTTCTTGCAAACCTACTCCCCGTTGAGGAGGCCACAAAGGCCGGGTCTCTTTCAACCCTTCCCTCTCTCAAACGATCCACGGATCGAGTGAGCTTCTCTTCTCAAATCAAAGCCGGGAACCAAAACTTCCCCGCAAGGGCCACCACACAATTGGTGCCTCTTGCCTTGATTACAATGGAGTTATGATCTCAAGAACAAGTGAGAAAGAAAAGAGGCAATCCAAGCGCAAGAGCTCAAAAGAACACGACAAATCTCTCTCGCTAATCACTAGAGGCTTGTGTGGAGTTGGAGAGGATTTGATTTCTTTTGGTGTGTCTAGAATTGAATGCTAGAGCTCTTGTAGTAGTTGGGAAGTGGAAAACTTGGATGCAATGAATGGTGGGGTGGTTGGGGTATTTATAGCCCCAACCACCAAAAGTGGCCGTTGGGAGGCTGTCTGCTCGATGGCGCACCGGACAGTCCGGTGCACACCGGACAGTCCGGTGCCCCCTGCCACGTCATCACTGCCGTTGGATTCTGACCGTTGGAGCTTCTGACTTGTGGGCCCGCCTGGGTGTCCGGTGCACACCGGACATCTACTGTTCCTTGTCCGGTGTGCCGGAATGGGCGCGCCTGACATCTGCGCGCGCTGCGCGCGCATTTATTGCGCCGCAGGTAGCTGTTGGGGACTTGTTCTCAACTGCTATGAATTAAGAACAAGACAACATAAAGTGTTAAATGTCAATGTCCTTCGTCCATGAAACATTATTCCCTTGAGGATAATGGGCCTTGGACGAAGGCTGATAAGAGCATAATTACGAAGTTTAAGTCTTCGTAATAAAATTTCAGTAAAAATTATAAGATAACATAAAAAGGTATAAAAGGGATAAATACATCATAGACAAATTACATTGTATCTATTTAATGTATGGAATCATTGAATACAATAATACCTTTGCCTTGGCAAAAGGTTGGATTCCAGAAGATGCGATTGCAATAACTCGAATGCGTGAACAGTAATGGAATACTGTTCACTATTTATAAGCACAGGACGCAGCCTGTGAGGAATTACAAGTAAGCCCCTTATAAAAGCTTACAACATTGACTCAGACCTTTATGGACTAAAAGGTCATTCTATCTTTAAGTCGGTTTGCAATACCGAAGCTTTACAAAGAGGAACCTTCGACCATTTTATACAAACAGCTTCCGCCGAAGACTGCTTCTCCCTGTAAGACCTTCGGCGACGAAGCATAGGCCCAATAGTAGCCCCTTTCGCGGTGCTAGATCGTTTTTCGTAACGAGCTTGATCCGTGAAAAAAGTCTCTTAAGCTTCAGAGCGCCGAAGGTCTAAAAAACACCTTCCCTGAGCTCGTTGTCGAGAAACGATTCAATTTCCCAGCGCGTAGCAGCCCCACCTTGCAGAGTTACTGTTCGGTCTCTGCGGTCCACCACGCAGCGAGTGCGAGCGGGTGTCCACCTGGTGTAAAAATTCTGGCGCTTCGCCTTCTTACCTGCAACACTATATAAACAGACGAGTAGATGTGAAGTTACCACAGCATTCATTGCTATTTGCACTGTTTTGCTGCCAAAATTTTTAACCGTCGCCGAAGATTGTCTGTCGGAATCGAACGAAGCTCCAGTTTGAAGCCTGCTTCGTCAGAAAAAACTTCGGAAGAAGAAAGTGTTAAATTTCCACATATTCATAATTAAATGGCCAGAGTGCGTTCTACTGCCAGGGTTGAACGTGAGGGAGGCGAAACTGAAGCTTCGGAGACTGTTCCCATCTCCGAAGCCATGCAACGATCCGGGCTGGTAGTTTCTGAAAAGATCCCTAGTGAAGATGCAGAACAAGCGCAACAAGCACCTGCCGGAGTAGAAGAAGACGTTATTGAGGAAACTGATCCCGAAGACGATTATCGTATTGCCATGCCAAGTAAGCCCAGCCACTTGGACTTTGGAAAATCCACTGTTTCGAAGGCTGATCTCTCCAAAATGGTAAAGTCAGGCTTTTTCAATGAAGATCAGAAGAAGCTATTACGCTTCGGGGGAGAAGAGACTACCCCGAAGCCGGAAAAGGATGAAATTGTTATTTTTAAGAGCTTTTTAAAGGCTGGATTAAGATTCCCCCTTCATGGGATTATTGCAGAGGTGCTGAAGAGGTTCGGTATCTATTTTCACCAGCTGACCCCTAACGCTATCGTTAGGCTCAGTGTTTATATCTGGGCACTCCGAAGCCAAGCAGTGGAGCCATTTGCGGACAGCTTTTGCCGGGTTCACGAGCTGCATTATCAGACGAAGGCTAGAAAGGATGGATTGCATGACAATTTTGGTTGCTACAATTTTGCTTATCGGAAAACTACGAAGTTTCCTGTAATCAGCTATCGGAGTAAATGGGCAGCAGGGTGGAAGTCTGAGTGGTTCTACGTCAAGGTTAATGATGACAAGGAGAAGCTCGTGCAAAGTCCACTCGAACTAATCTTCGGAGAAACCCGACCTCTCTGCAACATGTCAATAGACGGTCCCACACAACAAGCAATGAATGAATTCAGAATTGTTGCAGATCATATTAGTACAAGAGACCTGGTTCAGGAGTTCTTGGCTTTCCAAGTTTTTCCTAGCTTAAAAGAATGGGAAATGCCGAAGCTGAAGGGGAAAAAGAAAGAAGGTGAACTTGTGCGTTTGCCTTACTATTACAAATTTAAGAAATACTTTAAAACACCTTGCCAAGAGTGGCTGGAAACAATTGAAGCAATGTGCAACGAAATACTTGGGAATTATTCCAAAAAAGAAGATCAATTGATGACCGCGGCCTTCGGCACCCGTCCGAAGCGAAGACTAAACCGAGTGCTGGACGCCCTGGGTTTCGAATACCCTGATTACGAAAATCTGAACAAAGGTGCCGGAGGCCAAAAAAGGAAAAGGATAACTGAAGCCTTAACTGAAGGTGAAAAAGAACCATCAAAGAAGAAAATTCCGAAGAAGAGGAAAACTTCTTCTCCGAAGCAACAAATATCCGAGGCAGAAGAAACCCCCGCATCACCTTCTGCTGCTGTCGTTGAGGAAATTCTGAAGGTAATGACTGAATCCTTACCTGCGAAGCTAAGTCCACTGGGCCCTCAACTGACAAAGTTTTTTCAGAAGGACAAGGAGCCCGAAAAATCGAAGAAAACAATCAAGGCAAAGAAACAAAGAATTATCACTGTAACAGAGGTAATTGACAAGACGCCGCCAAGAGCTTCAGCCCAGAAAACACAAGCGGCTGCAGAGGGGACAGATATTGAAATTGCACCTTCGGAGGCCGCAGCTGCCGAAGCTGCCTCAGCTGAAGAGTTGAATCTGGAGAGCACAATTGAACATATTGACCAAATACTGCTAGACATGGCTGCAGAAGAAGCTACCACCGCCGCCGAAGAGGCCGTGACCGCAGTGTCGGGGAAAGGAAAAGAAATTGCTGATGAAGCTTCAGAAAACGAAGCCTTCATGTTCCAGAATTTAGTTGGAGAACAACTATCAAAAGCTGAAATAGAAGAGCTTAGAGAGTATGCCAAATCCTGTGGATACAAACCTGGGGCACTCCTCTTTGGAGGCGTTGATGATGAAAAAATAGATTGCATTCGAGATCAAACAGGAGCCAAAGTTATCAGTACTCTGTCCAAGAGTATCGGATTCCCGAAGCTAGAAACAGACATCAGCCGCTACCGACGACAACATGTCGTTGGTAGTTTATTTTATTCCAACTTCAAGGTGAACTACTTGTCCCTTAACTTTTATTGTTTCTAATAATAAAAACATATCTGACGAAGGTTGATTTCGTGCAGAGTATGCTGTTGAGCAAAGCCTTGCAAATGCAACAAGATTTTGAAGATAAAAAGCATGAAGTTATAATTGAAAATTTGGAAAGCAAAATAAAGGAACAATTAGATGCTTTCGAGAAAAAGAACTTTGAGCTCCAGGCAACCGAAGGTTTATTGGCGGAAGCTGAAGCAAAAATAACAGAACTGAACACGAAGCTTCTCCGCCAGTCTGAGCAGTTCGAACGAGAAAAACAAGATCTTAATGCAAAACTTGAAGCCGAAGCTCAACAAAATTCAGATTTGAGAAAACTACTGACAAGTCTTCAAGAAAAATGCTTGGAATTTAGCAACAAGTGCATTCAACGATTAAGAAAGATTTTTTACTCAGTTGGAGCCAGTAGTGAAAAATTCACCCCCTCAGCTGAAGATCTACCGAAGACCTTCGAACATATTGAGGGGGAGATTGACGAGCTCGACGAAGTCATAGCTGGGCATGGTGACTTCTGTGCCTGGGTGGCTTCTCGAGGGACTGTTGCAGCTTTCCTGAAGGCTGGCTGTGATCATGGAAAGATTGTCAATAGGCCAAATTTCACTTTAACACCATCAATCCTGGACGACATTCCTGACCTTGCCCGAAGTATCTCAAACAGATTTGTAAAAATGATATAGACAAAAGGTGGGCGAGAGAAGGCTGGAGACGAAGCTCGTAGCCACCTTGAACCAGTAAGAAACCATACCTTGTGCTTACCTTTTCTTGTAAGCTTGATTTTGACTTACAACGACCTTATTCATGTAGGATGACGAAGCCGAAGCCGAAGATCAAGAATGACACCGAAGCCGAAGCTCCTTAGGGATTAGATAGTAGACTGTAGACAGTACTTGAGAAACTTTTGAGATACCTTTTGTAAATGTAAACAAAACTTGTTTTTAATGTATTCTGTTCATACCTTGTAATATATCCTTATCCTTTCATTGATGTATGAGAAATGCTTTGATGTGGACGAAATTTTCTTTTTTGAGCCGAAGGCGAAAAAACACCTTCCCTTCTTTTCGTACGCAACGAAGCATAGAAAACAACATTTTCCTTTTTCCCGAAGCTCTCCTTTTTGTACACGAAGCTCTTTCTTTCCGAAGCTCTCTTTTTTTACTTGCCGAAGCAACCGCTTATGCTATGAAGATGATTATCCTACATATGCCTGGATGAATGTTTATGAATGCAAATGTTATGATGTAATGCGATGTGCAAATGAATGGCCAAACAATCCCACTTCAAGCCATACTCATAGCCATTATTTCCTTAAAAACAATCACACCTCAGCTCTGCATCCCCTTAGGAACGACTTTGGAGCTTCTTCGCCTTTACTTTCGGCGGAATCAGCGTTGACTTTTCGCTGTAAGCTCTGCATTCCCTTAGGAACGACTTTGGAGCTTCTTCGCCTTTACTTTTGGCGGAATCAGCGTTGACTTTTCGCTGTAAGCTCTGCATTCCCTTAGGAACGACTTTGGAGCTTCTTCGCCTTTACTTTTTGGCACTCGATGGTGCGTTCTCGGCTTTTACATTTACATTCCTTGGGGGATTTTGCTCTTATAGAACTAAAAAAGGAAATTACATGTGCTGGCCCCATTAAAAACCTTTCTCCCCCTTCGGAAAGGAAAAGGGTGCCATGAAAGAAAAAATAAAAAAATATGAAAAATTACATCGAGTTATACATAATATCGCCGAAGCTCATCCGCATTCCACGACCTAGGAATGTCGTTGCCGTCCATATCCTTCAATCTGTATGAACCGGGTCTTGACGAAGATGCTACTAAGAAAGGTCCGTCCCATTTCAACTGCAACTTGCCCACTGTTTCTGGGTTGGCCACTCTCCGAAGCACCAAGTGCCCTGGCTCAATATTTTTTAGCCGAACCTTTCTATCCCGCCATTTTATTGTTTCGGCTTGATATTTATTGATATTCTCCACGGCTTGCAGTCTGATCCCTTCTAAAGCATCTTTTTCTACAGAATAAGTAGCTTCGGAATCTGATTCTGCCGAAGCTAATATCCTTATTGATCCGGTTTTAGCTTCCTCCGGAGTTATTGCTTCGTCACCAAATAACAACTTAAATGGAGTAAAGCCTGTAGACCTTGATGTTGTTGTGTTGTGACCCCACACCACTTTGGTTAACTGATCTGGCCATTTTCCCCTGGGTTGGTTGAAGATTAATTTCATTATTCCTGTCATTATGATGCCGTTGGCTCTTTCAACGAGTCCATTTGACTCCGGGTGCCTAACTGATGCAAAATGGATCTTCGTACCAATTTGGTCACAGAAATCCCTGAAAACTTCGGAGTCAAACTGTGTCCCATTATCCACAGTGATAGCCTTTGGCACCCCGAAACGGCAAACGATATTCTGCCAGAAAAACTTTTGGACGGTGGCCGAAGTTATTGTGGCTAAAGGCTTCGCCTCAATCCATTTAGAAAAATATTCCACAGCTACTATAACATATCTCAGGTTCCCTTGGGCTGGTGGTAATGGACCTAACAAATCAAGGCCCCACCTTTGCAATGGCCAAGTGGGTTGTATGAGCTGTGTTAAGGACGAAGGTTGTTTTTGATCTCTTGCACATTTCTGACAACCTTCGCACTTTTGAACCAACTCTGCTGCATCCGAAGCTGCCTTCGGCCAATAAAATCCTTGGCGGAAAATTTTTCCAAGTAATGGCCTAGATCCGATGTGAGATCCACACAGGCCTGCATGTATTTCTTTCATTAACTCTATACCTTCGGCTCTGGATAAACATTTGAGTAGCGGAGCACAAACTCCATGCTTGTACAACTCCCCTTCTATTATGACATATGGACGAGCTCTTGCCTCTATCCTCTTGTTATAAGCTTCGTCATCTGAAAGGAATTTACCCTGAAGGTAAGAGATGATCTCAGTTCTCCAATCTTCGCTGTAAACAGGAGATATACTGAGGACTGCTCTTTCAAGAAGTTCCACCGAAGGTGCTTTTATTGTTTCGAATAACACATCCGAAGGTAAGGGCAGCCCCTGCGCTGCTGACTTAGCTAACAAATCAGCATGCTCATTTTGTCCTCGAGGGATATTTTTGACAGAAAATCCCTCGAAAGAAGCTTCAACTCTTCGAACCATATCCAAATACTTTTCAAGCTTCGGATCTTTAGCCTTGCAACTTTTGTCAATATGACCCGAAACAACCTGGGAATCAGTTTTAAGTATGGCCCTTCTGATTCTCATTGCTTTTAACTTCCGAAGACCTAGAAGCAATGCTTCGTACTCGGCAATGTTATTTGTGCAACTAAAATCAAGCTTTACCGCATAACAAGTTTTGACTTTGGAAGGTGAAACCAACACAGCAGCCGCTCCTGCTCCGAAGGTTCCCCAAGATCCATCACAAAATACTGTCCATGCTTCGTTGTCTTTATTCGTTTCTTCCTCCTGAGCCCCTGGCGTCCAGTCAGCAATGAAGTCTGCCAACGCCTGGGACTGAATCGAAGATCTATGAACATATTCAATACAAAATTCATTGAGCTCTGCAGCCCATTTTCCAATCCTTCCAGTAGCTTCTCGGTTCCTCATAATATCCTTTAGAGGTTGTGAGGAAGGAACAATTATGTTGTAAGCTTGGAAATAGTGCCGAAGCTTCCTGGAGGCCATCAAGACAGCATACAGTACCTTCTCCAACTCTGTATAATTTTTCTTTGATAAACTAAGAACCTCGGAAACAAAATATATTGGGGACTGCCTCTTGACTTGACCATCAAGCTTCTCCTGGACAAGCGCTGCACTTACCGCTGAGTGCGAAGCTGCCACATATAATAATAAAGGAGCCCCTGGTATTGGTGGAGTCAATGTTGTTAGATCTATCAAATACTGTTTCAACTCTTCAAAAGCCTTCTGCTGGATTGGTCCCCATTGAAAGACTTCGGCTGACTTCAGCACTTCGAAGAATGGTAAGTTTCTCTCTGCTGATCTGGATATGAATCTATTGAGAGATGCCAATCTTCCTGTCAATCTTTGAGCCCCCTTCTTTGTAGTTGGTGGCTCCATCCGAAGTATAGCTTCAATTTTACTTGGATTAGCTTCAATTCCCTTTGTTGAAACCAAGCATCCCAGAAATTTCCCCTTCTTTACTCCGAAGACGCATTTTTCTGGATTTAACTTCAAGCCAGCCTGCCTGAAACTGGCGAAGGTCTCCTGCAGATCAGCAATATGATTCTCCTGCTTCGTGCTTTTTATAATGATGTCATCAACATAAGTTAGCACATTTCTGCCTATTTGAGATTGGAGAACCTTCGCAGTCATTCGGCTGAAACTCCCTCCAGCGTTTTTGAGCCCCTCAGGCATCCGAAGATAGCAATATGTGCCACTTGGAGTTATGAAGCTAGTCTTCGGCTCATCTTCCTTCTTCATCCAAATTTGGTGATAGCCTGAATAACAGTCTAACAGACTCATGAGCTCTGAAGAAGCTGCTGCATCAACTAAAGAGTCTATCCTTGGTAATGGGAATTCATCCTTCGGACAAGCCTTGTTAAGATCTGTAAAATCGATGCACATTCGCCACTTGCCATTGGCCTTTTTTACCATAACAGTGTTAGCTAGCCATTCCGGGTACTTCACTTCTCTGATAACTCCTGCACTGAGGAGTCTTTTGACTTCGTTGCGAGCACCTTCGGCCTTATCATCTGACATTTTCCGAAGCCTTTGCTTTCTGGGTCTGAAGGATGGATCGACATTGAGCGAATGCTCAATAACATCTCTATTAACTCCGCAGAGATCATTGGCTGACCATGCAAAAACATCTTTGTTATTGAACAAAAACCTTATCAAGGTTTTCTACTGCTCTTCGGATAATTGAGAGCCTAACAGCACCTTCTGCTCTGCTATGTCTTCACATAAGAGCATAGGCTTCGGCTGATCTGCTGAAGCTGCTTTCTCCCTTCTGAATTTGTACTGTTCACAAGCTTCAGCTCCATCTATGTTATGGATTGCTTTTGAGTCGGTCCAATTGCCTTCGGCCCTTCTTGCAGCTTCCTGACTTCCATGGATAGCAATGGGTCCCTGATCCGAAGGTATCTTCATGCAAAGATAGGCAGGATGAAGGATTGCTTCGAAGGCATTGAGGGTACCACGACCAATAATTGCATTGTAAGGGTATTCCATGTCAACAATGTCAAACACAACCTGCTCAGTTCTAGTGTTGTTGATGAACCCGAAGGTCACTGACATGGTGATCTTGCCCAGTGCTACAATCTGTCTTCCTCCGAAGCCACAGAGAGGATGTGTAGCATCATGAATCTTATCTTCTGGCTCTTGCATTTGTCTGAAGGCCTTAGCAAATATAATGTCAGCTGCACTGCCTGTGTCAACCAAGACATTGTGGACCAGAAATCCTTTGATAACACAAGAGATAACCATGGCATCGTTGTGTGGGTAATCTTTGAGCTGAAGGTCCTCTTGGGAGAAGGTAATAGGAATGTGAGACCATCTTGACTTGATGAAGGGTCCTTGCACCCCCAACATGTTGTACCCTTCTCTGTGCTTCCTTCTTTTGTTTCTTGTTAGCTGGCTCTGAGGACGAGCCACCTGTGATCGGGAGCACCAGCTTCGGGTCCGAAGCAGCTCCAGTTTGGTCGTTGAACGAAGCCATTAGCTCAAAAAAGTGGAAGTGAGTTCACCGGAGGTGGGCGCCAATGTTGGGGACTTGTTCTCAACTGCTATGAATTAAGAACAAGACAACATAAAGTGTTAAATGTCAATGTCCTTCGTCCATGAAACATTATTCCCTTGAGGATAATGGGCCTTGGACGAAGGCTGATAAGAGCATAATTACGAAGTTTAAGTCTTCGTAATAAAATTTCAGTAAAAATTATAAGATAACATAAAAAGGTATAAAAGGGATAAATACATCATAGACAAATTACATTGTATCTATTTAATGTATGGAATCATTGAATACAATAATACCTTTGCCTTGGCAAAAGGTTGGATTCCAGAAGATGCGATTGCAATAACTCGAATGCGTGAACAGTAATGGAATACTGTTCACTATTTATAAGCACAGGACGCAGCCTGTGAGGAATTACAAGTAAGCCCCTTATAAAAGCTTACAACATTGACTCAGACCTTTATGGACTAAAAGGTCATTCTATCTTTAAGTCGGTTTGCAATACCGAAGCTTTACAAAGAGGAACCTTCGACCATTTTATACAAACAGCTTCCGCCGAAGACTGCTTCTCCCTGTAAGACCTTCGGCGACGAAGCATAGGCCCAACAGTAGCCGTTGGCGCCGACTAGCCGTTGCTCTGGAGTCGCACCGGACAGTCCGGTGCACACCGGACAGTCCGGTGAATTATAGCGGACTAGCCGTTGGAGTTTCCCGAAGCTGGCGAGTTCCTGAGGCCGCTCCTCCTTGGCGCACCGGACACTGTCCGGTGTACACCGGACAGTCCGGTGAATTATAGCGCGAGTGCCTCTGGAAATTCCCGAAGGTGGCGAGTTTGAGCTGGAGTCCTCTGGTGCACCGGACACTGTCCGGTGGTGCACCGGACAGTCCGGTGCTCCCAGACCAGAGAGCCTTCGGTTGCCACTTTGCTCCTTTGTTGAATCCAAAACTTGGTCTTTTTATTGGCTGAGTGTGAACCTTTTACACCTGTATAATCTATACACTTGGGCAAACTAGTTAGTCCAATTGTTTGTGTTGGGCAATTCAACCACCAAAATTAATTAGGGACTAGGTGTAAGCCTAATTCCCTTTCAATCTCCCCCTTTTTGGTGATTGATGCCAACACAAACCAAAGCAAATATGGAAGTGCATAATTGAACTAGTTTGCATAATGTAAGTGTAAAGGTTGCTTAGAATTTGAGCCAATATGAATACTTACAAGATATGCATGGATTGTTTCTTTCTTATATAACATTTTGGACCACGTTTGCACCACATGTTTTGTTTTTGCAAACTCTTTTGTAAATCATTTTCAAAGTTCTTTTGCAAATAGTCAAAGGTAAATGAATAAGATTTTTGCAAAGCATTTTCAAGATTTGAAATTTTCTCCCCCTGTTTCAAATGCTTTTCCTTTGACTAAACAAAAAACTCCCCCTAAATGAGATCCTCATCTTAGTGTTCAAGAGGGTTTTGATATATCATTTTGAAATACTACTTTCTCCCCCTTTTTAACATAATAGGATACCAATGGAAAATATTCAACACTTAAGTTTTTGAAATTGGTGGTGGTGCGGTCCTTTTGCTTTGGGCTCTTACTTTCTCCCCCTTTGGCATGAATCGCCAAAAACGGAATCATTAGAGCCCTCGAAGCGCTATCTTCCCCTTTGGTCATAAATACATGAGTTAAGATTATACCAAAGACGAAGTCCTTTTGCTCTCTCTCCCAAGGATGGGGAGTGGCTTGGAGCGATGGCGAAGGATGAGTTACGGAGTGGAAGCCTTTGTCTTCGCCGAAGACTCCAATTCCCTTTCAATACACCTATGACTTGGTTTGAAATAGACTTGAAAGACATATTAGTCATAGCATATGAGAGAGACATGATCAAAGGTATATAAATGAGCTATGTGTGCATTTAACAAAAAAAGTTCCTAGAATCAAGAATATTGAGCTCATGCCTAAGTTTGGTAAAGGATTGTTCATCAAGTGGCTTGGTGAAGATATCGGCTAATTGATCTTTAGTATTAATGTATGAAATCTCGATATCCCCCTTTTGTTGGTGATCCCTAAGAAAATGATACCGAATGACTATGTGCTTAGTGCGGCTATGCTCGACGGGATTGTCGGCCATTTTGATTGCACTCTCATTATCACATAGCAAGGGGACTTTGGTTAATTTGTAACCGTAGTCCCGCAGGGTTTGCCTCATCCAAAGTAGTTGCGCGCAACAATGACCTGCGACAATGTACTCGGCTTCGGTGGTGGAAAGAGCGACCGAATTTTGCTTCTTTGAAGCCCAAGACACCAAGGATCTCCCCAAGAACTGGCAGGTCCCCGATGTGCTCTTCCTATTAATTTTACACCCCGCCCAATCGGCATCCGAATAACCAATCAAATCAAATGTGGATCCCCTAGGATACCAAAGCCCAAACTTAGGAGTATAAGCCAAATATCTCAAGATTCGTTTTACGGCCGTAAGGTGAGCTTCCTTAGGGTCGGCTTGGAATCTTGCACACATGCATACAGAAAGCATAATATCCGATCGAGATGCACATAAATAGAGTAAAGAACCTATCATCGACCGGTATACCTTTTGATCCACGGACTTACCTCCCGTGTCGAGGTCGAGATGCCCATTAGTTCCCATGGGTGTCTTGATGGGCTTGGCATCCTTCATTCCAAACTTGGTTAGAATGTCTTGAGTGTACTTTGTTTGGCTAATGAAGGTGCCCTCTTGGAGTTGCTTGACTTGGAATCCTAGAAAATACTTCAACTCCCCCATCATAGACATCTCGAATTTCTGTGTCATAATCCTACTAAACTCTTCACATGTAGACTTGTTAGTAGACCCAAATATAATATCATCAACATAAATTTGGCATACAAACAAGTCATTTTCAAGAGTTTTAGTAAAGAGTGTAGGATCGGCCTTTCCGACTTTGAAGCCATTAGCAATAAGGAAATCTCTAAGGCATTCATACCATGCTCTTGGGGCTTGCTTGAGCCCATAAAGCGCCTTAGAGAGCCTATATACATGGTTGGGGTACTCACTATCTTCAAAGCCGGGAGGTTGCTCAACATAGACCTCTTCCTTGATTGGTCCATTGAGGAAGGCACTTTTCACGTCCATTTGATAAAGCTTGAAGCCATGGTAAGTAGCATAGGCCAATAATATGCGAATTGACTCAAGCCTAGCTACGGGTGCATAGGTTTCACCGAAATCCAAACCTTCGACTTGTGAATATCCTTTGGCCACGAGTCGAGCTTTGTTCCTTGTCACCACACCATGCTCGTCTTGTTTGTTGCGGAAGACCCATTTGGTTCCTACAACATTTTGGTTAGGACGTGGAACTAAGTGCCGTACCTCATTCCTAGTGAAGTTGTTGAGCTCCTCTTGCATCGCCACCACCCAATCCGAATCTTGTAGTGCTTCCTCTACCCTGTGTGGTTCAATAGAGGAAACAAACGAATAATGTTCACAAAAATGTGCAACACGAGATCTAGTAGTTACCCCCTTATGAATGTCGCCGAGGATGGTGTCGACGGGGTGATCTCGTTGGATTGCTTGGTGGACTCTTGGGTGTGGCGGCCTTTGTTCCTCATCCTCCTTGTCTTCCTCATTTGCATCTCCCCCTTGATCAATGCCATCATCTTGAGGTGGCTCATTTGCTTGATCTTCTACTTCATCAACTTGAGCTTCATCCTCAATTTGAGTCGGTGGAGATGCTTGCATTGAGGAGGATGGTTGATCTTGTGCAATTGGAGGCTCTTCGGATTTCTTAGGACACACATCCCCAATGGACATGTTCCTTAGCGCGATGCATGGAGCCTCTTCTTCACCTATCTCATCAAGATCAACTTGCTCTATTTGAGAGCCATTAGTCTCATCAAACACAACGTCACATGAGACTTCAACTAGTCCAGTGGACTTGTTAAAGACCCTATATGCCCTTGTGTTTGAGTCATAACCAAGTAAAAAGCCTTCTACAGTCTTAGGAGCAAATTTAGATTTTCTACCTCTTTTAACAAGTATAAAGCATTTGCTACCAAAGACTCTAAAATATGAAATGTTGGGCTTTTTACCGGTTAGGAGTTCGTATGATGTCTTCTTGAGGATTCGGTGTAGATATAACCGGTTGATGGCGTAGC
This sequence comes from Zea mays, assembly GCF_902167145.1. Classification (NCBI taxonomy): domain Eukaryota; kingdom Viridiplantae; phylum Streptophyta; class Magnoliopsida; order Poales; family Poaceae; genus Zea; species Zea mays. Next base: position 141,417,577 of record NC_050101.1, read on the forward strand.
AAGCGGTGTTGACCGCCTCGGCCCAAAACCGATCCGAAGTCTTGTATTCATCAAGCATGGTTCTTGCCATGTCCAATAGAGTTCTATTCTTCCTCTCCACTACACCATTTTGTTGAGGTGTGTAGGGAGAAGAGAACTCATGCTTGATGCCCTCCTCCTCAAGGAAGCCTTCGATTTGAGAGTTCTTGAACTCCGTTCCGTTGTCGCTTCTTATTTTCTTGATCCTTAAGGCGAACTCATTTTGAGCCCGTCTCAAGAATCCCTTTAAGGTCTCTTGGGTTTGAGATTTTTCCTGTAAAAAGAATACCCAAGTGAAGCGAGAATAATCATCCACAATAACTAGACAGTACTTACTCCCGCCGATGCTTATGTAAGCGATCGGGTCGAATAGATCCATGTGAAGGAGCTCCAGTGGCCTGTCGGTCGTTATTATGTTCTTATGCGGATGATGAGTGCCAACTTGCTTCCCTGCTTGGCATGCGCTACAAATCCTGTCTTTCTCAAAATGAACATTTGTTAATCCTAAAATGTGTTCTCCCTTTAGAAGCTTGTGAAGATTCTTCATCCCAACATGGGCTAGTCGGCGGTGCCAGAGCCAACCCATGTTAGTCTTAGCAATTAAGCAAGTGTCGAGTTCAGCTCTATCAAAATCTACCAAGTATAGCTGACCCTCTAATACTCCCTTAAATGCTATTGAATCATCACTTCTTCTAAAGACAGTGACACCTACATCAGTGAATAGACAGTTGTAGCCTATTTGACATAATTGAGATACAGAAAGCAAGTTGTAATCTAAAGAATCAACAAGAAAAACATTGGAAATGGAATGGTCAGGAGATATAGTAATTTTACCCAAACCTTTGACCAAACCTTGATTTCCATCCCCGAATGTGATCGCTCTTTGGGGATCTTGGTTTTTCTCATATGAGGAGAACATCTTTTTCTCCCCAGTCATGTGGTTTGTGCACCCGCTGTCGAGTATCCAACTTGAGCCCCCGGATGCATAAACCTACAAAACAAGTTTAGTTCTTGACTTTAGGTACCCAAATGGTTTTGGGTCCTTTGGCATTAGACACAAGAACTTTGGGTACCCAAACACAAGTCTTGGAGCCTTTGTGCTTGCCCCCAACATATTTGGCAACTACCTTGCCGGATTTGTTAGTCAAAACATAAGATGCATCAAAAGTTTTAAATAAAATATTATGATCATTTGATGCACTAGGAGTTTTCTTTCTAGGCAACTTAGCATGGGTTGGTTGCCTAGAGCTAGATGTCTCACCCTTATACATGAAAGCATGATTAGGGTCAGAGTGAGACTTCCTAGAATGAATTCTCCTAATTTTGCTCTCGGGATAACCGGCAGGGTATAAAATGTAACCCTCGTTATCCTGAGGCATGGGAGCCTTGCCCTTAACAAAGTTGGACAATTTTTTAGGAGGGGCACTAATTTTGACATTGTCTCCCCTTTGGAAGCCAATGCCATCCTTGATGCCCGGGCGTCTCCCATTATAAAGCATGCTACGAGCAAATTTAAATTTTTCATTTTCCAAGTTGTGCTCGGCAATTTTAGCATCTAGTTTTGCTATATGATCATTTTGTTGTTTAATTAAAGCCATATGATCATGAATAGCATTAACATCAACATCTCTACATCTAGTACAAATAGATACATGCTCAACAATAGATGTAGAGGGTTTGCAGGAATTAAGTTCAACAATCTTAGCATGAAGAATATCATTTTTATCTCTAAGATTGGAAATGGTAGCATTGCAAACATCTAGTTCTTTAGCCTTAGCAATTAAATTTTCATTTTCTACTCTAAGGCTAGCAAGAGAAATGTTTAATTCTTCAATCCTAGCAAGCAGATTATCATTATTATCTTTAGGATTGAGAATTGAAACATTACAAATATGTGAATCAACCTTAGCATTTAAACTAGCATTTTCATTCCTAAGGTTGTCAATCATCTCACGGCAAGTGCTTAGCTCACTAGATAATTTTTCACATTTCTCAATTTCTAGAGCATAAGCATTTTTAACCTTAACATGTTTCTTATTTTCTTTAATTAGACAATCCTCTTGGGAATCCAAAAGGTCATCCTTTTCATGAATAGCACTAATTAATTCATTTAATTTTTCTTTTTGTTCCATGTTAAGGTTGGCAAAAAGGATACGCAAATTATCTTCCTCATCACTAGCATTATCATCACTAGAGGTTTCATATTTAGTGGAGGATCTTGATTTTACCTTCTTTTTGCCGTCCTTTGCCATGAGGCACTTGTGGCCGACGTTGGGGAAGAGGAGTCCCTTGGTGACGGCGATGTTGGCGGCGTCCTCGTCGTCGGAGGAGTCGCTTGAACTTTCGTCGGAATCCCATTCCCGACAAACATGCGCATCGCCGCCCTTCTTTTTGTAGTACCTCTTCTTTTCTCTCCTCTTGCCCTTCTTGTCGTAATCCCTGTCACTGTCACTTGATAATGGACATTTAGCAATAAAGTGACCGGGCTTACCACACTTGTAGCAAACTTTCTTGGAGCGGGACTTGTAGTCTTTCCCTCTCCTTTGCTTGAGGATCTGGCGGAAGCTCTTGATGACGAGCGCCATTTCCTCATTGTCAAGCTTGGAGGCGTCTATTGGTTGTCGACTTGGGGTAGACTCCTCCTTCTTTTCTTCCGTCGCCTTGAATGCGACAGGTTGAGCCTCGGATGTAGATGGATCATCAAGCTCGTTGATCTTCCTCGAGCCTTCGATCATGCACTCAAAACTTACAAAATGCCCGATTACTTCCTCGGGGGTCATTTTAGTATATCTAGGATTACCACGAATTAATTGAACTTGAATGGGGTTAAGGAAAATGAGAGATCTTAGAATAACCTTAACCATTTCGTGGTCGTCCCATTTTACGCTCCCGAGGTTGCGCACTTGATTCACCAAGGTCTTGAGCCGGTTGTACATGTGTTGTGGCTCCTCCCCTTTGCGAAGCCGGAACCGACCGAGCTCCCCCTCGATCGTTTCCCGCTTGGTGATCTTGGTGAGCTCGTCTCCCTCGTGCGCGGTTTTGAGCACATCCCAAACCTCCTTGGCACTCTTCAACCCTTGTACTTTGTTATACTCCTCTCTACTCAGTGAGGCGAGGAGTATTGTTGTCGCTTGAGAGTTGAAGTGCTCGATTTGGGCCACCTCATCCTCATCATAGTCTTCATCCCCTACGGATGGTACCTGTGCACCAAACTCAACAACATCCCATATGCTTTTGTGGAGCGAGGTTAGATGAAATCGCATTAAATCGCTCCACCTAGCGTAATCTTCACCATCAAAAGTTGGTGGTTTGCCTAATGGGACGGAAAGTAAAGGTGTATGCTTGGAAATGCGAGGGTAGCGTAGGGGGATCTTACTATACTTCTTGCGCTCTTGGCGCTTAGAAGTGACGGATGGCGCATCGGAGTCGGAGGTCGATGTTGATGAAGTGTCGGTCTCGTAGTAGACCACCTTCCTCATCCTCTTGTGCTTGTCACCTTTCCGATGCGACTTGTGGGAAGGAGATTTTTCCTTCTTCTCTTTGTGGTGAGAAGAAGATTTCTTCTCCTTCCCTTTGTTGGAGGAGATCTTCTTCTTCTCCTTCCTTTTGGTGCGGGACTCTTCCGATGAAGTGCTCCCGTGGCTTGTAGTGGGCTTTTCGCCGGTCTCCATCTCCTTCTTGGCGTGATCTCCCGACATCACTTCGAGCGGTTAGGCTCTAATGAAGCACCGGGCTCTGATACCAATTGAAAGTCGCCTAGAGGGGGGGTGAATAGGGCGAAACTGAAATTTACAAATATAAACACAACTACAACCCGGGGTTAGCGTTAGTAATAAAGAAACGAGTCCGCGAGATAGGGCGGAAAACAAATCTCAAGCGAATAAGCAAGTGAGACACGGAGATTTGTTTTACCGAGGTTCGGTTCTTGCAAACCTACTCCCCGTTGAGGAGGCCACAAAGGCCGGGTCTCTTTCAACCCTTCCCTCTCTCAAACGATCCACGGATCGAGTGAGCTTCTCTTCTCAAATCAAAGCCGGGAACCAAAACTTCCCCGCAAGGGCCACCACACAATTGGTGCCTCTTGCCTTGATTACAATGGAGTTATGATCTCAAGAACAAGTGAGAAAGAAAAGAGGCAATCCAAGCGCAAGAGCTCAAAAGAACACGGCAAATCTCTCTCGCTAATCACTAGAGGCTTGTGTGGAGTTGGAGAGGATTTGATTTCTTTTGGTGTGTCTAGAATTGAATGCTAGAGCTCTTGTAGTAGTTGGGAAGTGGAAAACTTGGATGCAATGAATGGTGGGGTGGTTGGGGTATTTATAGCCCCAACCACCAAAAGTGGCCGTTGGGAGGCTGTCTGCTCGATGGCGCACCGGACAGTCCGGTGCACACCGGACAGTCCGGTGCCCCCTGCCACGTCATCACTGCCGTTGGATTCTGACCGTTGGAGCTTCTGACTTGTGGGCCCGCCTGGGTGTCCGGTGCACACCGGACATCTACTGTTCCTTGTCCGGTGTGCCGGAATGGGCGCGCCTGACATCTGCGCGCGCTGCGCGCGCATTTATTGCGCCGCAGGTAGCCGTTGGCGCCGACTAGCCGTTGCTCTGGAGTCGCACCGGACAGTCCGGTGCACACCGGACAGTCCGGTGAATTATAGCGGACTAGCCGTTGGAGTTTCCCGAAGCTGGCGAGTTCCTGAGGCCGCTCCTCCTTGGCGCACCGGACACTGTCCGGTGTACACCGGACAGTCCGGTGAATTATAGCGCGAGTGCCTCTGGAAATTCCCGAAGGTGGCGAGTTTGAGCTGGAGTCCTCTGGTGCACCGGACACTGTCCGGTGGTGCACCGAACAGTCCGGTGCTCCCAGACCAGAGAGCCTTCGGTTGCCACTTTGCTCCTTTGTTGAATCCAAAACTTGGTCTTTTTATTGGCTGAGTGTGAACCTTTTACACCTGTATAATCTATACACTTGGGCAAACTAGTTAGTCCAATTGTTTGTGTTGGGCAATTCAACCACCAAAATTAATTAGGGACTAGGTGTAAGCCTAATTCCCTTTCAAATATCATTGAGAATTGCTGCATCTGAAAGACCTTAATATATTTGTGATTTGTTTTGTAATCTGTTACCCTCTTCTGCTGCCTTATCGTACTGACATTTGCTTGCTTTTGTGGCTGTAGAAACTGCCCCTTGAAAAGGGTTTAATTTCACCTGTGATGATGGTTTTGCGTGTGGAGGTTGCAGTCAGTACGCGTGGAATGCTCAAAGGTAGTAAATTGTGATCTAGATCTATCCAGACTCAAGGGATGAGAAATTTTCTTATTGTTTCTCCCTGTTCAGGATGACGCCCAATAAGCTGGAGTGTCATCAGGCACATTGCCTTGTTTGTGAGCAGCTCCACAGCAGATTCCCTTACACAAGGTCTCTTTTAACTACTGGAGGGCATCAATTATAATGAGCTTGTTTTGCCGATGCATTACTGTGCTGCCTCGCTCTTATGCAGGGATGTTTTTTTAGACAGAACCAGGGTCATCTGGACGTCATCTGTTGATTCGAAAACTGGCGCCACATATACAGGTAGTAGTAACTTGTAAGTGCATGCAAAGAGTCATCTGGATGTCATATGTTGATTCCGTTATTATATTTGTCCCTACCTTATTATCAGAGCCTCTTCTCTTTCTGACAGCCCCCTCATTGCCAACAGGTTTTGGACGCCTTGTTCTCTTTTTGACTAATCCATCTTCACTAACAGCCACAGAGTCTGGTATTAGAGCTTAATCACATCCTGATTATTCAAGATAAATATAGTGATCAACTGTGACATGTTTATTCAAGATAAATATAGCCTGTTACTGAACAAATACAATGGATTCAACTTCAGTCAAGACCAATATACAATGGATTTAGCTTCAGTCAAGACCAGATTGCTTCATATCCATGTTGGCCCTATGGTCCTGTAACATTATTTCCACATTGAAAATTGAAAATGATAGTATTAGTGTATTACTATTGTACATTGTTTTGTCTACATGTTTTTTTTTGTTTTGCAAATAAAAAAAACCTTGTGCTGCAGTTTACCGTGAATTTGATGGTCTAACTTATTTAATACAGAATGTAAGCGTGTAAGCTTTTGTTAGGTAAGTACTCCAAGTTAAGTGATTTCTCATCTTCATGACTGCAGAAACCAAAAGATAAGATTAAGTTTTTGTGATCAAAATGTCTTCGTTTCTATACTCCTGGATCACTTGAATAAATGTGACAATTGCTAAGCTTTTTGACAACGACTTCATTTGGCTGTCATTAAAAATTCTATATTGACTCTTTGTAAATAATTTGTGCAATATTGATAATGTTTACCACACTTATTTTGCATATCATAGCGATGTTTGTCGTTTCGTATCTATGTTTCATATAATTTTTTACTTCCGTAGCAACGCACGGGCACATACCTAGTAGTCTATTACAACATAAAACAAACTCACAATTTGGCATAAGACTCAAACCATCATATATCGGGGTTGTTGGAGTTGTGACCACTACCTTCAAAAGCGAATAACTCGTTGACGAAGTCGTGTAACTGGTTTAGATTCTAAAGAAAAAAAGACATTAATAACGATAGTGTTTATATGACCACTATTCAAACAAATTGTTTGTCAATCTAATCTCTCATGTAGCAGATCCCTCCCCTGCATAAGCTCCTCCTGGTGCTGGTATCACCGGTGGTGGCGTGTTGTAGCCAATAACCCCGGATCCCTACAAAATCAAGTTTAGTCAAGATTTGAAAGGTTAATACAAACAACAAGTCTAAACTAAATTGAAGCACCTGAGGTGGATGTGGCGGAGCATGTAATCCCCACTAAGACATCGGCGGCTGAAATTGAGGGAAAACGAATGGTTGTTGTTGTGCCTGCTCTGAAAACCAAGACTGTTGCATATACAATATATTAGTTATAGGACAAATATCGACCGTGTTGAGAATAAATAAGACACTCACGTTCATTGCTTGTTGCGCCTGTGCGTTGTAAGCAGTGTGATGCCACTTTATCATTTTCTCAACAAATGTTCACACTTGTATCATCCAACCTATTGACATTCTTCAATTTCAGAAACATGTGGTCACAGCCAACTCTGATGCTACCAAGCTGCAGTTGAGCCCCAATGTGCGTAATGTAGTGTTATACCAAGGGCGATGATGCTACATCATATTTGGAAACTCCATACCATTGACCACAAAGGCTCCACACCATTGACCACAAAGGCACTTGTGTGTCTGCAAGCCTATTTAATCATTTTTTGTGTTTGCGGTTGTGCCTTGGATGGTCATTTCAATATATGACAACCAGCACATCTGCAGTCAAATTAGGATGAATAAATTGAAAAGCAGCATATCAAGGGAAAGTCCGGACTCACCCTTTGGCGTAGGTGACCACCAGCTCTCGCCGCTACCTTTTAAGTTTTTGTTGACTCTGCGTGGTGTTTGACTTTTTTGTTTGAGCTCGCGGAAAGAGTCTTTGAGTCAATCAGTGTTGTAAAAATGAGAAGAAAAAAGAAATATAGATATTACATATAAGATACCTGGTTAATAGTTAAAACATGAACGAAATAGCATCACACAAAATATCTTAGTTTTGTTTTTTCTGATTATGCCAGACTTATCATGCTATGTCATATTTTATTTTGGTAATGCATTAATTATTTTTAGAATAATAAAAGATATTGTATGTATTGCCTTGATGTCATGATTCTGTAGCAGCTTTCATATGTGAAGATAGTTTATTTTTCAAATACAAACTTTGTCTTGGATGAGTTATTCATTGCCATCTTGTTGCTTACTTAATTATCTATCGTGCTAATATTTTCTAGTGGATATTAATAGAAGCCATAGTATACGAGCTGCTCATTACTTCAACCACCAACATTACATACAACATTTCAGAAGAAATATATAAGAAATTATTAAGCACATCAGGGCCTTAATGTATATTTACTTCATTTCCTTTGTCATGACCACTTTTGTCATATTCTTAATATGTATTTACTTTATTGACTTTTAAATTTATCGTATTGTTAGCACGGGCACCTTACTAGTATTGGAAGTCAATGAGTCTTAAAAACAAGAGAGTAAGGGAGAGAGGGGGGAATACAGAAGGATTTCTTTTCTCCCGATCGAGAACTGATGCCGTATGCACCCTCTAATGTAACAAATTCAAAAGCGACACAAGAATAATGAAATAGTGTTTCACCAATGCTCTAGTGGGTTGCAAACCAGACAATAATGCTAAGAAAAATTAGCAAAATAGACGAAAAAATGAGTTATGAGATTGTAGCTTCTGTTCAAATTAAGATAGTGTAGTGCTGCAGAATGCAGAGTACGATAGCTGAATTATGCTTGTGTGTGTTATTTGGGAACAATTGGAATGTCAAATTCTGAAAGCATTCTATCGGAGAAGAAAAACTCTGGTCGGATGACGGAATGCACCCATCCTAATCTTAAGATGATGAGGAGGCTCGAGGCTTGCTTGATTGTAAGAATGAACACAAGAACACACAAGAGTTTAGAGTAGTTTGAGCCGCCGGAGCGTTATACCCTACATCAAATGTGAGTTCTATTGCTTGAGAGCTTGAGTATTGTAGGTCTTAATTAGTCTCTCCTCCCCTTTTGTATCACAGGCACCCTCCATTTTATAGTCCAAGGGAGGCACGTTACAAGGGAGCTGGGTCGCGACAGGTGGGCCCAGAAGTTACTATAATATGAAGCGCGAGGCGTCGGGGGTAGAGTTGGTGGTGCTAGATCTTCTAGACGTGTACCTTCTCTTGGTCGTGGTGCAGGCTCCTCTGATCAGACTTGTTGTCGTTTCGTCCTGCTATCGTGTGGACGAAGGCTCTGATGTAGGCTGTGGCGTAGCATGATACACTGTCGTGCATAGGGGGGCAAGGGCGGTGTCGTCCTGTCCGCTCCCCCCTATTCCACCTCGCCTTGATAACGCGCAGGGAACAATAGGAGTCATAGTGAAGGGCGCCCAAGCGGCACATTAAGTCAATGGTTACTGACGTAGCCTAGACCTTGTGGGCTTCACACGTCGCGTGCATTTAACGCGGGGCGCACACTACCTGCCACTAGCGCAGGCAAGCGCACATCTCATCCGCACTTAATGCTGGTGAGCCTCATATCAGAGGTTTACGTCAGGCGTCGCCCGACGGCTTACATCAGGCGTCCCCAACCACACGTCGACACCGGACCTCTGCCTGGGCCGAGAGCAGGCTTGAGAACCTGTGGCGACGTGGCACCACCAGACCTCCCTTGACTGGGGGTTTGGAACATGCTTGAGGGGGTCCGGGCCCTAGCCATAATGGTCCGGACATGTGGCGGCATTGGACCTCGGCTTGCTTGAGGTCCATAACCGATCTTGTAGACAAGGGGTGCTTTTACTCTGGGGTCATGGAGCTGCTCCGGACCTCCAGAAAGGGGATCCAGTGGACCCATGTATAGGTCCAGGTCCCGTCCATGGATACCCAAACCTATGGTCGAAGTTGTTGACTACTCTCTTCTATGAAACTTGTAGTGATACCTGTTCAGTCCAGGAAACGAACCCACCTGACCCGAAACCCCTTATGGTGGGTCCCAATCCTGAGTCAGGTTGGTTAGCTAATAATTATGTGCCTATAAATGGCTACGGGGATCTCGTCTGATCCAGTAGGAATGTGTATCCCATATTTAGGGTACCGACACATTCTTCTCTTCTTATTTTACTCAAATACGCAACATATCGATTTCAGTTGCTGGTGATGGGGTCACCACGTGTCCACGTTGTCCAATTTCTCAGATTTCTTTCCAATTTTATAGAAAAAGGAGGAATAAAATTTAAATCTTTTCATTCCGGTATCATGCGCTGAGGATTCAGCAGCGAACATCCAGCGAAGAGGAGGACGGGTGAATAATGCAACAGAGCAGCGAGAGGACGCAGGCTGGAGTGGAGGACACCGCCCCAACCGCTAGCGAGGAAGAGGACAGACGGATGGACACACTGCATCTGCATCCGCCCCAGTGTCAGGCGTAGTTGGCGCGCGCTTGTGTTGGTCCGCCGGCCGTCCGTCTCGATCGTCCTCTACCCCGTGGTCCGTGGTGGTGGCGGAGGCATTCAGTGCGTGCGTCCCGTCTGGCAACGATCGATGGGATGAGGATCGCGTCGTGGTCGGGTGGCCCAGCACTTTCGCCGTTTATTAATCCGATGGACCGTCGTCCTCGAGCCTTTTGCGGCGACACGTTTGCGGTTTGCCTGGGTTCACTCCATGGCTGCAGGCGCATGCACGTCCGGAGCATGCAAAACTAGGACTAGGCACAGACGAGCACTTTTGGTTTTGGAACCATCAGATGGACGTCGAGCCGAAGGGAATACGTTGCCAGACTTCAGAAACCAGACATGGATTGCGTCCTCGCTCAAATTGCAATCAACTGTATGCATGGTTTCGCTAGAAATGCACGCTGGCAGCTGGCTGCAACGCCACCACAACGTGGTGATACAATACAATACGACGTCGTCTCCGGTTTAGTCGCCGCGGCCGTGGCCGATCTGCCTCAGGAACTCCGTCAGGTTCCGGTGCGAGCTCCCGCCGTCGGCTACGGCAGCCCACGCCTTCCGCTTCCACGCCGCGGCGCGCGCCGCCACCGCCCCCGACGCTGCGGCCTCCACGCACCGCCTCAGCTCCTGGGCCTCCACGACGCCGTCCGCGCGCGCCGCCGCGCGGACGCCGGTGCCCATCCGCTCCGCCACGAGCCACGCGGCCGTGCCCTGGTCCGAGTACTGCGGAACCGCGACGGTCGGCACGCCGCACGCCGCGCTCTCCAGGGTCGAGTTCCACCCGCAATGCGTCACGAAGCATGCGACCGCTGGGTGGGACAGTACGCGCGCCTGGTCGCACCACTCCACCACCATCCCGCCGGCGCTGTCCGCATCGGCCGCCGCCACCGCGTCGTCGTCGTGGCCCTTGCGGCTGTCCTTCCTCAGGACCAAGAGGAACGGCCTCTTCACCTGCACCATGGCGTCGGTGATCTCCGCGACCTGGTCCTTGCACATAACCGACGAGCTGCCGAAGGAGATGTACACCACCGACTTGGCCGGCTTGGTGTCCAACCAGCCGAGGTACCCGCTCTTGTCATGGTCAAAGACGTCACGAGGAGGACACGGGGCGCGCCTGCCGTCATCCGCTTCGTGCAGGAACGAGAGCACGGGCCCGACGGGGAAGACGTCCACGTGTGGCCTCAGCGACGCGAGCGCGTCGGGCTCCATGGCGTCGCAGGTGTTGGCGAGCACGTACGTCGGGTGCTCCGAGGAGCCGTCGTCTCGTTCGAGCGCGTCGACGAGCTCGCCGAACTCCGGGAGCACGAACGCGAACGGGTCGTCCTCGGAGGTGACGGCAAGGAACGACGGCAGGTCGCGGACGCGGAGCGGCGGGAGGCCCGGGAGCCCCACCTCGGCGCACGGGTCTCCGGACGCCGCGGCGGCCACGACGGCGTCCCGGTGCCCGCGGAAGTAGTGGTAGTACGCGGTGAGCGCGGTGGCCGGCTGGATCCAGAACACGGCCGTCGCCGCCACGCCGTGGTCCCGCGCCACGCCCGCCACCCACGGCAGGAGCAGCGTGTACACGGCGCACGTGACGGGGCGCCCGTCGTCGCGGAGGCGGCGGAGGACCCCGGCCAGCGAGCGCGACCCCGCCATCCTTGCCTGCTCCATGTACCGCGCGTAGCTGTCTACGGCGATGTCGAACCCGCCGTCGTAGCCGTCCGAGTAGGCCACGTACTTGACCTTCGCATCGCCGTCGCCACACTCCTCCTCCGTCACAGTCACACCGGCAGCGCCCGGGAACATCTTCCGGAACGCCGAGAGCGGGGCGCAGATGGTGACGCGTGCCCCGCGGCACACGCTGCCGAGGCGGCGCGCGAGGTGACGCGCCGGGGTGATGTGCCCCTGCGCCGGGTACGTGACGATCAGGAAGTGGTGCTGCTGGTAGTGCTTCGCCGCCATGCCGTGTGAGTATTGGAGTTCCACCAGTGTTGCGTTGCTTGCAACTAGGAACTGACGAGGCTGGCGCGCGCTCTTATGCATAGCGCCCTAGCCTAGCACCTACCAGTAGCAGAGCCGCAGAATGAGAAAGTGAGGCGAGGCGACTCGGGCACGTTTGCGCGGGAACCGATAAGATTCTACTTCTGTTGTGCTCCTCCTTTTGCTCTGCTTTTCCACCTCCTTATCCTCCAATCCAAATGGACTTTTGCCATCTTTGCCGTGCCACTGTGCAAGAAAAGTGGTACATTTTCATATGCAATTCTTTCTCCATTTTGTTATAGGAAGGGTATGAGAGTATTATGAAAGCGACTCACAAAATTTTTAATGGTTTGACTACATCTAGAATTCTAAATCGAAATGTATGAAAACAGGGTATGAATTTGATGTCCTTCCAAGTACATGGTGTTAGTGTTTGGTACCGACGGTACACTATAGGGTATCCTGCGTAGCGCTTTTGAGGAGGACGACGAGATCGATCGCAGCTCGATTGTTCGTGCTAAACACGACGAAACGCAAAATATTATACAGGTTTATGTCGCTCGAACGCGTAACACCCTACGTCCTGTGGGTTTGTGGAGGTGTATTGCATTGAGTTCTCTATTACTGAGGGTTCTCGAGGTAGAAAATAGCTATGCATACTAGTGTCCCTTATTTTCGTAGGGGTTCCCCCTCTGCCTTATTCTCGATAGAAGAGGAGTTGCACACAAGATGTGGTGAACGTTCTCAGTACACCCATGTCTACAAAAATCATGTTGACTTCTCCGAAGGTCAGCGAGTCTTCAGGGAGTTCGCATGTCTTTTGCATGCACGGAATGCAGACCAGGAGTCTTCGTGCCCATGCAACCGCCTTCCTCGCCTCCTTCTAGTTAATCACGACTAGGGATGAAAATGGAACGGATACAGTCGGATACAGGGTCATCTCGTATCCTACCCTAATGTATTTCTCTCGGATACGAGTAGTTAAGATTCAGGTCGGATACAGGATGGGATCGGGTAATAATCCAGACGAGTAAGAAACAGATAACGGATACTACTGGGGTAGGTACCAGATAATTGTCGGGTAGTTCGTCCGATGATATTAATTGTCCAACCATCCAACAAACACATAAATTAAGCAATACATAATCATGTATATGATGATCAAATGTAAGAAAGGAAACCAATAAAATTGGCATCATGTAGTTCAAAGTTACTAATCACAAGGACATTGTAAAAACCAACACCACAATATTTAAAATTCATAAATTATTCTAGTTTCACTCAAAAATTGCAAATAAGTTACAAGAACTAATAAACATTTTATGGGAAGATAAATCAAGTCCTCATAAGAAAATTATAAAGTAAAGTACTGATTATGTTGAAACTTAGATACTTACAATGATTTCACATGTAACTTATACAAATAAGTGAAAGTGAAATGGAAGAAACGAGGGCATCATATAGATCTTATAATCCAAACATTTTTATGGTTATATATGGACAAATGTTGTGCCTCTGTAAAATTTCACGATTTTCTGAGGCTATTTATGTATTATTAATTTCTTGTCATAGAAAATCATCAAAATACAATTAAATCCTTAAAATATTGTAGCATCGACCGAAAATTACAAATAAGTTACCAATACTAATAAATAGTCTATAAAAAGATAACCTTAAGTTCCCACGTGGAGAACTGAAGATAACCTTAAACCCCCACAGAAAAATGATAAAGTCTATATATTTGATATAAATTTGGACATTATTTCAATGATTTTGGCCTAAAGATATGTCTCAACAAAAAATTGATGTACTACAATGTTATAGATCTATTTAAGCTCTACAATTTTTGTCGGCGTTTCGACCCCGGGGGGTCCCTGGACCGACGAGTAAATTGTCGCTGCGTGCCCCAGCCCAGATGGGTTGGCGCGAGACGGAATACAGAGCGGGGAAAACCGCGGCTTCGTGTTGTCATGCGCCAGAGTGGATGCGCTTGCAGTAGGGGGTTACAAGTGTTCGCGAGGGAGAGAAAGAGAGAGCCCGTTCGTCAGCCCGTCCTCTCGCGCGACCACCCTCCTGTATGAGGGCCCTGGACCTTCCTTTTATAGATGTAAGGAGAGGGTCCAGATGTACAATGGGGGGTGTAGTAATATGCTAACGTGTCCGGCAGAGAGGAGCCAGAGCCCTATGTACATGCCAACGTGGCTGTCGGAGAGGTGTTAGAGCCCTGTGCATGCGATGTCGTGGCCGTCGGAGGAGCGCTTGGGCCCTGTAGAAGCACAGCTGTCGGGGCTGTCGGGACCTTGCTGACGTCTCCTTGCTTCCGTAAGGGGCTGAGAGCCGCCGTCGTCATGGGCGCACGCGGGGAGCCATCATTACTTGTTTACCGGGGCGAGCCAGATGGGACGCCGGTCTTGTTCCCCGTAGCCTGAGCTAGCTAGGGGTAGGGTAATGATGATCCCCCCTGTGGCGTGGTCAGTCCGAGCCCAAGGTCGGGCAAGGCGGAGACTCCTCCTGAGGCCAAGGCCGGGGTCGGGCGAGGACGCAATTCCGCCCGAGGTCAAGGTTGAGGCCGAGCCCTTGGGTCGGGCGAGGCGGAGCCCATCTTCCGAGGCCGAGGCGGGGGCGAAGCCCTGGGGTCGGGCGAGGCGGAGTCCATCTTCCGAGGCCGAGGCGGGGGCCGAGCCCTGGGGTCGGGCGAGGCGGAGCTTCCGGTGGCGCCTGAGGCTGGACTCAGCTGCTGACAGCCTCATCTTGGCAGGTGGCACAGCAGCCGGAGCGGGGCAGGCGACGCTGTTTTCCTGTCAGGTCAGTCAGTGGAGGGACGAAGTGACTGCGGTCACTTCGGTCCTGCCGACTGAGGAACGTGCATCAGGATAAGGTGTCAGGTGATCCTTGCATTGAATGCTCCTGCGATACGGTCGGTTGGCGAGGCGATCTGGCCAAGGTTGCTTCACGGCGAAGCCTGCCCGAGCTGGGCCTCGGACGAGTCGGGGGTGCGGCCGTTGCTTTGAGGAGGCCCTCGGGCGAGGCGTGAACCCACCTGGGTCTACTGTTCCTGCTCGAGGCTGGGCTCGAGCGAGGCGAGATCGCGTCCCTTGAGTGGACGGAGCCTTGACCTGAATTGCGCCCATCAGCCTCTGCAGTTTGCGGTTATGGTGATTACCAGCCGAGTTTAGGAGTCTTGGGGGTACCCCTAATTATGGTACCCAACAGTAGCCCCCGAGCCTCAAAGGGAGTGCTGGTACTCGCTTGGAGGCTTTGTCACACTTTTTTGCAAGGGGGCCGGCCTTTCTCGGGTACATTTTGTTCTGGTGGGTGCGCGCGAGCGCACCCGCCGGGTGTAGCCCCGAGGCCTCGGAGGAGTGGTTTGACTCTTCCGAGGTCTTAATGCCTTTCGTGTTGCCTTGGCCGGTCTGGTTGTTCCCTTATGCGATCTGATCGTAGCCCGGGTGCATGGTTAGGTTCCGAGTTCTCGGGCTGGTCTGTTGACGCTGTGAACGGTTTGGCCGGAGCCGGGTTTGCGAGAGCAGCCCCCAAGCCTCTGCACAGAGCGAGAGGACGATCAGGGACTGACTCGGCTTTTATCATACGTCCCTTCGTTGCCTTTTTACAAGGAGGGGGGGGGAAGCGCCATGTTGCACTCGGAGGGCGCCGAACATGGTGTCTCTAGTGAGTTGCTAACGGGTGATCCGAGTGGACGCCCGTGCCCCGTTCGATAAGGGTCGGCTAGTGGCCTAGAGGCGCGCTCCAAAAGTACCTGCAGGTGATTTGCCGGACCCGGTCCCGTTTGATAGGGTCCGAGGTCTCGATGCCTCCCTCTGATGGGATTCCATTACAAGATCGCTCCTGCTGGTCTCGGAAATGTCCTAGGGTACTTCGGGAGCGTATCCCGAGCCTCGGCCATGTATCGGATGTACCCAGTGTCATCCCTCGCTCTGCGTGCTCTAGGGCGGCTGTCGAACCCTTCGAGGAGCCAGTCTTCGAACCCCTGATCAGTAGTGGGCGCGGAGCCCGAGTGCTTTGAGGCGGCTGTCGAACCCTTCCGAGGGGCCAACCTTCGAACCTCTGATCAGTAATGAGCCTGAAGCCCGAGTGCTCTGGGGCGGCTGTCGAAACCCTTCCGAGGGGCCAGCCTTCGAACCCCTGATCAGTAGGAGGGCTCGGGGCCCGCTTCCTTCGCGGAGAAGGATCCCTTTCGAAATATCCCCTTTTCGGTCCCTGTAGCAAGAGAGAGAGAAAGGGGAAGAGGAAAATGATACGGAATTAAACGGTGTGGCGCACCTTTTTTGACGCGGTCATCATGGCGGAGGTGAAACGTCGCCCGCTTTGCCTGCCGAAGGTGTCGCCTGCCCTGCCGCGAGGTTAATGCAACGGGACGGGTGGTTCGCGGGGCAGCCGTTGTGCGAGCCGTTCGAGGGATGGAACACGGGCACATCGTCTTCACGTCGTGGGAGAGGGCTCCCCTGTTGCTCCAGGAGAGGACGTGAGCATGCAGACGATTTGACCGCCGCTTCCGCTCGCCTGCTGCCGCCATTACTGTCGGCCCACTTTTGGCCATATCGACCGTCGCGCCTTCTCCCGCGACTGACTGACCCGTGACCGATGTGCTCGGTTGGCACTGTTGAGCCATGCGCAGGTTTGCCTCGAGTCGCGGCACCGGTTCCACAGTCGAGAAGGCACGGTATTAGCGCAAGTGGCGGTGCAGTTTTTTGCACATAGTAACCGGTGCGCCGGTTACATGACGTGTGGGCCTGGGCCTCCATGCTGGATGCGTCGAAGTCGAAGGGGTGCGTCTCCGTGGTGTGGTTGCACGCCGCCTGCATGGCGGTCCGCCCTTTCAACCATTGGTTTTGGCGAGGATGGAGGAGTGCTTGTAACCGCGGAGCAATTACACGCTCCGCGCGCGGCGGTCTGGCTTCTTCTGTCCTGGGCCAACTTGCATGACGCGTGGGACCCAGCCCCCATGTCATAGGGGGAGGACCTTGGGGCACGTCAGTGAAGACTTAGTCCACGACGCCTGAGGACGCGAGTGGGGAGAGCCGCCTTTAAAAAGGGATCGACCCCTCAGGCGGTAGCCATGTCTCCGCACTTCCCTCATGCATCGCATCCTCCCACCTTCCGAGCCCCCGGATGGGGAGCGTCCGCGTTGCCTTCGTCTTGTCGTTGGAGGAGCGCAACCTTACGGAGGTGGGCACCCTTCAGCCATCGCTCGGCTTCAAGGATTTTCATCAGGCAGCCCGACTGCATTCCCCCACCGATGGTCACCCAGGATGGTGACCACCAGCTCGATGGTGAGGAGAAGCAAGCCGGGCTGCGGCCTCTGCCCTGCCCTCAGCTTCAATGATCTTCATCATCCTTGCTGGGGCGGGGGGCAAGTTGAGCCGGAGCTCTACCTCCCGTATGGGCCGGCGGGCCACCTCTTCCTTCAGCATTCAGGGGAGAGGGCGCTCACCGGCCTAGCGGAGGGGGCGGACTTCGACAACGCGGGGCCGATCGGCCGCAAGCGTCGTCAGCTCCAGCATGCCTGGCTCGCTGACTCAGCTGGCTTTGGCGTAGCTTCCGGTGCCACCTCCCACCGCTGGGGCAGAGTGTGGCTGTCTGCCCGCCGTACGGGTGGCTGTTGCGTCGTGCGCACCGGGGGACCGCCCAAGACGTCGCACGCCGCTAGGGCGGCGTTCGTGTTCTTGGGTTGTCCTGCCCTCGCTCCGGCACGACGCCTCCACGCGGAGGTCGTCGCTCGCCCGTCCGGGAGGACTTGAGTGTAGATCTGCCGGTGGGCAGGTGGCTGCCATCGTCGGTGCTGAGGTGGTGGCAGCCAGAGGAGGTTTCTCTGCCGACGAGACCATCGGTGCCACCCATGGACCGACCTCCGGCTCTTTGGCTTTGATAGCTTGTCCTCGCCCCTCGAGTGGGGACGCGGGCGAGGGCCTTGTCGCAGCAGCGTCTGCCCTGAGGTCATCGCTGCTGCTGTTTAGCCGCCCGGGAGGTCGTTGTCGCTGCTGATGGAGCGGTCGGCGACGAGCCAACCGGAGTTTGTCGTCCCGCAGGCCCTCCGATGTGGAGGTTGTTCATACCCGCGGGAGTGCAACCGGAGTTCCGTTTGTAATGGCACCTTGAGTGCCAGTGTTTGTTCATTGTGGCTGTCGGGGCCTGAACATCTAGGTATTTGAGTGTAATACCGTGTTTCTTCCTCATTTCGAGCACTAGGACTCGCCTGTCGGCTAGCTGAACCGCTTAACCATGTGTGAGTTGCCCTGTGCGGAAGGTGACGAGTGAGGTATCCGTATCCCGGAGGCGTAGGAGTCCCTCGGCTCGGTCGGCCTTGCCACCCAAGGCTTCTCTTGCTCAGTTAAAGAAACCCTCGACTGCTCTGCGATGAGCCGGAGGCAGCGGTGTCAGCATGGACAGAGGCGGAGTCGGCTCGGGAAGAAGCTTCGTCGGCCCGGGAGCACGTGGGCTCCCTGGCCGAGGAGGTGCAGCAGCGGTGGCTGGAACCTGGCCAGGTCATCGACTGGCGGGACCAACCTCGGAGTCGGGCTGCCGAGGCCATGAGCCGGGCTGATGTCCTCGGGGGACAGTTGGCTGAGGCTATGGAGCGGCCTGTCAAGGTGTTCGCCCGGGCCGGGACCCTTACGGAGACCTTGGCTATGATGGTCCGAGGTTGGTGCTGGCTTCCATCTTCGAGGTGGAGATCCTTCCGCCCGCGTCGCCGTCCGAGGCCGGGCCAGATTCCGCCGAAGGTGGAGACGACGCCGAGGGTGCTGCTGCTCCCTCTGTTGATGTCTGAATCTGCAGGGAGAGTTTGTCTGTAGTGTGCGTATGTTTTTCGCGGCCGCCGAGGCCCAAACATATCATTGTCGTGTTGTAAAGCTGTGTTTCCTTTCCTCTTGTTTCGAGTATTAGGACTTGTTCGTCGGTAACAGAATCGTTTATCCGAGCGAGAGTTACTTTTCACGGATGGTGATGAGTGAGGTATCCGTATCCCAGAGGTGTAGGAGTTCCTCGGCTCGGTCGGCCTCGCCGCTTATGTGCACTCTTACCCGTTCGTAGGATTCTGTTATCAATATAGTCGAGAAGGCACGAAAATCGTTTTGGCAGAAAAAGTTTTTGAGCGTTCAAGACTTGTTTGGTCAGCAGAAATCGCTTATCCGAGCGTGAGTTACTTATCATAGAAGGTGATGAGTGAGGTATCCATATCCCAGAGGCGTAGGAGTCCCTCGGCTCGGTCGACCTTGCCGCTTACGTGTACTCCGTCATTTTCAGGATCCCTGCTATCGAAGCAGTCGAAAAGCGCGAAAGATGTTCTAGCAGAAAGACTTTTTCCGAGGAAAACGTTGACGCAGAGGGGGTTCCCCCCTTCTAGCCCCCGAGGGAGGGTCGGGCTTTGCCGAGGCAAGGCTGACCCTTCCTTGACGGTTAGACTTTATTTGTGTATGTATAGAAAACGAGGTATATGAATAACTTGAAAACATCTTAAGGGTAAAAGCGACGTAGCTGTCGGATGTTCCAAGCGTTGTTGTAGACCTTGCCTTGATTGTTGGCCAGCTTGTATGTTCCGGGCTTCAAAATCTTGGCGATGATGAATGGCCCCTCCCAGGGAGGAGTAAGCTTGTGGCGCCCTCGGGCGTCTTGCTGCAGCCGAAGCACCAAGTCTCCCACTTGGAGGTCTCGGGGCCGAACCCCTCGGGCGTGGTAGCGTCGCAGAGACTGCTGATATCGCGCCGAGTGTAGCAAGGCCACGTCCCGAGCCTCTTCCAGCTGGTCCAGTGAGTCTTCTCGACTGGTCTGGTTGGTTTGGTCGCCGTACGACCTTGTCCTCGGGGAACCATATTCTAAGTCTGTGGGCAAGACAGCCTCGGCCCCATAGACTAGAAAGAACGGTGAGAAACCCGTGGCTCGGCTTGGCGTCGTCCTCAGACTCCAGACCACCGAGGGTAGTTCCTTCATCCACCACCTGCCGAATTTGTTGAGGTCGTTGTAGATCCTCGGCTTAAGTCCCTGCAGAATCATGCTGTTGGCACGCTCCACCTACCCATTTGTCATGGGGTGTTGGAGACTTGTTCTCAAATGCTATGAGTCAAGAACAAGGCAACATAGAAAATGTTAATTGTTAAAGTCCTTCGTCTTTCGAAGCATTATCTCCCTTAGGATATAATGGTTTTCGGACGAAGGTTATGAAGGGCGTACCTTCATAAATTCATTGTACAATGACGAAGGATGAAATGTAAGGAATATAAAAGTCAACATAAACAATTATATATTATTATCAGGCATGAACAGAAATAACGTTGAATTACAAGTGTACCTTCAACTGGAAGGAGATGATAGTACAAGCGTGACGCAAAAAGCGAATGCCCAGTCAGCGTGAACAGTACGGGGACACTGTTCACCTATTTATAGGCACGAGACACAACCCATACAAAATTACATTCATGCCCTTTACACTTGATAATAATTCTATAGTAATCTGTCGAGGTCTAAATAGCCTTTTCATCTTTAAGTCGGTTTCACTCTTTGCTGTCACGCCGAAGCTTTCCTGCTCACACCTTCGGCGCTGTGCCAACCTTCGTATTATTCTGGTCTACTGTGATGCCGACTTGAGTCCGAAGATACCTGTTCACACATTGTACTCCAGAAATACTGTTAAATCCTGTTTTTGAGGACCTTCGGATGCCGAAGGTCCCCAACAGTAGCCCCTCGCAATATTAAATTGTTTAAAATAATAAATTTAGATTGCGACATGGACGAAGGCTTTACGCCGAAGGTCCGAAAAAACACCTTCCCTTTGCTAGAATAGCAACATTCACTGACAAGCGGGGTCTTTCAATTTTCAACGCACTTGGCGTATAAATACGGCCATACCGCAAACTCATTTGACACGCTCTCTGGCCAACTGCTCCCGCTCACTCAATTTTTAGCTCTTGCACACTAAGATTTGCTAAGCTTTTAGTTTTGAAGCTTCGGCTTTGAAAATAGTTTTTTAGTGTCTCCGAAGATGTCTGAAGATAAGAAGACTGCTGCTGAGATGAAGCTGAGCCTCGACGAAGAGAAAAACTTGGAGTTTCTTATAGCAATGTCAAAGACCAATACAGAAAAAATCACCAAGGAGATTCTGGAAGGTTTGTCTGAAGATACTGGTGACAGTGACAGCTATGATGTGGACAGTGGTGGTGAAGACTCCGAAGATCGTCCCTGGCGACCAAGCCATTCAGTTTATGGTAAATCAACTATCAAAGAGAATCATCTTGTCAACATGAGAGGAAGGTATTTCCGGGATTTGTCCATTGTGAGGGCCGATGAAGGGGAAAAAACTTGCCCACACCCTGAAGAGAATGAAGTCGTAGTGTACCGAAGCTTTTTGAAAGCTGGACTGCGATTTCCCTTGAGCAGCTTCGTTGTAGAGGTGCTGAAAATATTCGAAGTCTATCTCCATCAACTTACCCCTGATGCAATTATAAGGCTGAATATCTTCGTATGGGCCGTGAGAAGCCAAGGTCTGAAGCCCGATGCAAAAAGCTTCTGCAATATACACGAATTATCATATGAAACAAAACCTTGGGGTAAGGAACAGTATCACAATAATTTTGGCTGCTACAGTTTCGTTTCTCGGTCCGGGTCAAGCTGCCCCGTGCCAACCTTTCGGAAGAGATGGCCCGGCGACTGGATGACAGAATGGTTTTATGTGAAGAATGATCTGACAGTACGAGAAGATATCAAAGGTATAATTATGCGCCCTATTTGGCAAAGCTTCGGCCTTCGGAGGCCGAAGATTGAAATGAATGAAGCTGCTGAAGAATGCCAGAGGGCCTTCGGCGTTATCTGTTCTTTTATTGGAACGAGAGACTTAGTACAAGAGCATATTGCCTTCAGGGTATGGCCGCTCGCGGAGAAATGGGAAATGCCACAAGAAACCATAAAAGAGGCCGACGAAGGTGGACTTATCAGGTTGAAGTACACTTTTAAATTTGGAGATAAATTCGTTGAGCCAGATGATGACTGGTTAAAAAGCATTGAAAATTTAAGTGATGAACTGCTTGGGGCTTACTCGAACGCCGAAGACACTGCAATGTCAGCAGCCTTCGGAGGCCGAAAAAAGAAAAGGCTGAATCGGGTATTTGATGCAATCGGGTTTGTCAACCCTGATTATTGCTATCCCATTCGAAGGTAGAAGAGAAAAAACACAACCTCTGCAAAAGAAGAAGCTGCAACTGCTCCTAGCGAGCCAGAACCGAAAAGAAAGAAGATAAAGGTCCTCACACATCGGCCGCGCTATATTGAACCAGCTTCGGTGCCTGAGTTTACCGGAGAAACCGCTTCGGCCACCGAAGCTGAAAAACCAACCAAGCCAACCTTGCTGCCAGAAGTCGCAGAAACGGCCGAAGTGTCAACAAAGATAGAATTGGAACAATCAAAGATTTTGTTATCAGAAACGAAAGAGAAGGCCGAAGCGCCGTCCACAGAAAAAATGGAAGAAATAAAAGAAGCAACTGAGGGATCAAAAACATCAGAAGTTTTGAGTCCTGCAGCAAATATTGAGACAGTAAAAAACCAAAAGGTGCCAGCAGTGACTCCGAAAAGGAAGAGAATGGTCAATGTGCTAGATGTTCTGGAGACAATTAAATCTTCAAGCACACCTCCGAAGGAGACTGTTGTCATCCCCGAAGAAAAAACTGAAGTCTCTGATACTAAAACTCCAGAGCAAGAAACTGAAGCCGAAGCTGGGTCCTCAGAACCCACGAAAATAAAATCCCTGGAACTCGAGGGAGAAAAAATTACAGAGCCAACTTTTGCTGAAGAAATCAATGCTGCTGCCCCCGAAGTATCCCCCAAAGTCCTTGATTATATTATTCGCCATGCTTCGGGGAAACAACTATCAGAAAAAGAAAAACAAGAGGCCCAACTTTACGCCCAAAAACTGAAGTATCCAAAGGGGGCATTAATATTCAATGGCAGTGGAGAAGAAGACTTTTTGTATTGTCTCCCTGACAGCAAAGAGATTTCTGTCTGTCGGGAGATGAGCAAGAGCTTCGGATTCCCAACACTGGAAGACGGGCTCTCAGTGCTATCGAAAAATGATTTGGCCGACAGCCTGGCATATAATAGCTTGAAGGTGCAACAAATGGAATCTTTGCATTTTTTTGTTGAGACCAAAATTTTTCGTTTGTTTAAACCTATTGACACACACATATTTCTCTTTGCAGGGCCTGATACTTAGCAATGCCCTCAGGGCACAGAAAGATGCTGAAGATGAAGGGTGTACCATAGCCCTGAGCAACCTTCGTTCCGAAGTAATTGAACTGAGGAACGAAGGTCTCGAGAAAGATAAAATATTACACTCATTGATAAATAAAATAAAGGAAGACGAAGCTGCTTTTAAAGGTCAAGCTGAAGCTCATAAACGCGAACTTGAAGATCTTCGGAAACAACTGGCCAGAGCCAAGGAAGAACGTATACTTGAAGAAACAAAGTGAGAACTCAGCGACCAATGGGCAGATCACCTAGAAGGAACTGTTGAAGAGCTTCGGTCGTCCAAGAAGAGATGCTATAACAAATCTATAGAATGTGTTAAGAAGTTAAAGGCTAGCTTCGCCAGGGTCGACGCATTCTCAAGTGAGGAAAACTTTACGAGAGGCAATCCCGAAGGTCCCATCGAATGGATCGACCACGAAGCTGAAGCCTTCGAAGAAATTTTAAATAGCCGTGGAGATATATGTGCCTTCTCGGGTGCCAGAGGAATTGCCACCATTTTAGAGAAAAAAGGCTGCGAACATGTAAAGATTCTAGCGCAATCCGAAGGTGCTTTGTCCTTCGAAGATGCAAGGGATCCATCGGCCGAAGCTAGCATGGTTGGTGGAAAATTTTTCACCGATATCTGGGATAATGGTGGCCGAGAAATGGCCCGAGAGATTATTCAAAGAAGCGAAAAGGGCATTCACGATGCTAGAGAAGTAGCTGAGGCTGCTGAGAAGAGCGTAGAGCCCGAAGGTCAATTAGGTATTATCTAATAGTTTTTATTGTGCTGTAATTTTAGGTTTTAAGATTCGTTTGCAATTTATCATAGCAATGTAGCCGTATCCTGTTCTACTTCAGATTCTGCTAAAGCCCCTTCGGACCCCCAGCCGAAAGGAGACGACGAAATAAAAAAGATGGCTGAAGCTATTATGGACGAAGTCGTCAATCGACTCCTAAACGAAGCTGCAGAAGTCGTTATGAGAGAGGATTAAGTATTATTGTAAAAACTTCTGAAATGTAATATATTGTAACATTTTGTAACCCTGAATGTAATATACCTGTTTTTCTTGCTTAATTCTTTACGATGCATGAAACTTTACACGTACCACTTTTGAGTCTTTGACGAAAAAACACCTTCCCTTCTTTTCATGCTTCGTGAAGAAGAATTTTTTCAACAATATCCAGTGTTCTGATGAATAATATCCAGGCTTCGTGAAAATATTTTCCGAAGCTACACCTCCGAAGATCAATAATGTATCTCCCTTAGGAGAATATTTTCAAAACGTTCTTCTGTGGATTAATATTGTGTCCACCTCTTGTGCCATATGCAACATGATGTATGATGCTTATGCTATGCGAAATGATGCGATGATGTTATGTTATGTGAGGCGTTGCTTATTCCGAAGATGCACACGCATCCCTGCAATAAAACACATAATCTTTTACAAGCCTCCCTTAGGAGCTTCTTCGCCTTTTACTTCGGCGGAATCAGCGTTTATTTTTCGCTGTAAGCCTCCCTTAGGAGCTTCTTCGCCTTTTACTTTCAGCGGTATTCGCGTTGACGTTTCGCGCTTCGCCTTTTACTTAGGCGGTATCAGCGTTGACTTTTCGCTGTATGCTCTGCATTCCCTTTGGAACGACTTTGGAGCAGAAAACTTACACTGCGCTCCCTCTGGAGCGGCTTTTTGTGACTTCGGCAAACTTACTCTGCGTTCCTTAGAACGACTTTTTGTTACTTCGAAGAATTTTCGATAGTTCGAAGGTCCTCTTTGTTGTCACAAGTCTTTCAACAATTTAAGCCTGTGAAGAAAATATATTTTCCTTGTGGGAATCAACGAAACTATTTACATGAAACTTGAACAATGTCCTTTATTACAGCAAATAAAATTGAATGAAAAAGATTGCTATTAAGGTAGGATATTTGTCAATAGATGTGCTTTGACTCTGGCACAGTGCTGTTGAATGTGCGAGCTTCGGACTGTTCTCTGAAGTCCCTTTGGTGTGGAGCATATTGGCTCCCTTCTGGCTACTGGCCTTGTTGCAGCGGTGGTGGAGGCGGAGGTTGTTGCCAGGAAGCCTGAGGTTGACTCGCCGAAGCAACAGAAACTGCAGGGTGATTGCCTACATACTCTGGGATGTAAGGCGAATGATACGAAGCAGTGTGCATGACCTGCTTCGGCTGAGCCTGTTGTGCTGCCGCTTCGGCTATTTCTTTTTGCTTCTGGATGGTAACATGGCACATCCTGGTGGTATGACCTTTGTTCTCACCACAGAATAAGCAAAAGATTCTTCTCGGTTGATCACCAAATCTTCCTCCGAAGCCCCTGGCGCCTCTGCCTCTTGGAGCTGGTGGTCGGAAGGAGCCTTGCTGTTGCCCCGAAGCCTGTGAGGAACATTGTGGCCTTTGTTGTTGGCTCCCTCTATCATCATTTTGTGTAGAGTTATGAATTGATCTAACGTGCCTCGGGTAGAACCTCCCTCTAAAGCCCCTGGTCATTTCAGAAAACCTGAAAGCCTCCTCCCTTCTTTGGCGAAAATCATTATCGGCCCGAATGTACTCGTCCATCTTCTGGAGTAGCTTCTCCAAAGTTTGAGGGGGCTTCCTAGCGAAGTACTGAGCTGATGGTCCTGGCCGGAGCCCCTTGATCATGGCCTCAATGACAATTTCATTGGGCACCGTTGGTGCCTGTGCCCTCAAACGCAAGAACCTTCGGACATACGCCTGAAGGTATTCTTCATGATCCTGGGTGCACTGGAACAGAGCTTGAGCAGTGACCGGCTTCGTCTGAAACCCTTGGAAGCTAGTTAACAACAAGTCCTTCAGCTTCTGCCATGAAGTGATCGTTCCTGGTCGAAGGGAGGAATACCAGGTTTGAGCAACACTCCTGACAGCCATAACGAAAGATTTGGCCATGACTGCAGCATTGCCACCATACGAAGATACTGTTGCTTCGTAGCTCATCAAAAACTGCTTCGGGTCTGAGTGGCCATCGAATACGGGAAGCTGAGGCGGCTTGTAGGACGGAGGCCAAGGTGTAGCCTGCAGCTCAGCGGACAGAGGAGAAGCATCATCAAAAACAAAATTCCCATGATGGAAATTGTCATACCAGTCATCTTCGTTGGGAAAACCCTCCTGATGAAGGTCTTGGTGCTGAGGCCTTCGGTGTTGCTCATCCTGGGCAAGATGACAAACTTCTTCAGAGGCTTCGTCTATCTGCCTCTGCAGTTCAGCTAGCCTGGCCATCTTTTCTTTCTTCCTCTGTACTTGTTGATGAAGCATCTCCATATCTCTGATTTCTTGATCTATCTCGTCCTCTGGTGGTGTCGGGCTGACAGCCTTCCTTTTCTGGCTTCGGGCCTCCCGAAGGGAGACTGTCTCCTGATTGTGATCCAGCGGTTGCAGAGCTGCAGCCCCAGTCGCTGAAGCTTTCTTCGGCGCCATAACGAAGGTTTATGATCGCCGAAGGTGTTCAAAAACTCAGAGTGGAAGTGAGTTCACCGGAGGTGGGCGCCAATGTTGGAGACTTGTTCTCAAATGCTATGAGTCAAGAACAAGGCAACATAGAAAATGTTAATTGTTAAAGTCCTTCGTCTTTCGAAGCATTATCTCCCTTAGGATATAATGGTTTTCGGACGAAGGTTATGAAGGGCGTACCTTCATAAATTCATTGTACAATGACGAAGGATGAAATGTAAGGAATATAAAAGTCAACATAAACAATTATATATTATTATCAGGCATGAACAGAAATAACGTTGAATTACAAGTGTACCTTCAACTGGAAGGAGATGATAGTACAAGCGTGACGCAAAAAGCGAATGCCCAGTCAGCGTGAACAGTACGGGGACACTGTTCACCTATTTATAGGCACGAGACACAACCCATACAAAATTACATTCATGCCCTTTACACTTGATAATAATTCTATAGTAATCTGTCGAGGTCTAAATAGCCTTTTCATCTTTAAGTCGGTTTCACTCTTTGCTGTCACGCCGAAGCTTTCCTGCTCACACCTTCGGCGCTGTACCAACCTTCGTATTATTCTAGTCTACTGTGATGCCGACTTGAGTCCGAAGATACCTGTTCACACATTGTACTCCAGAAATACTGTTAAATCCTGTTTTTGAGGACCTTCGGATGCCGAAGGTCCCCAACATGGGGTGAGCCACGGCGGCCCAGTCCACCCGGATGTGGTGGTCCTCGCAGAAGTCCAGGAACTTCTTGCCAGTGAACTAGGTGCCATTGTCAGTGATGATGGAGTTTGGGACCCCGAAGCGATGGATGATGTTGGTGAAGAACGTCACCGCCTGCTCGGACCTGATGCTGTTTAGGGGTCGGACCTCGGTCCACTTGGAGAATTTGTCGATAGAGACCAGCAGGTGCGTGAAGCCCCCGGGTGCCTTCTGCAGGGGACCGACGAGGTCCAGACCCCACATAGCAAACGACCAGGTGATGGGTATTGTTTGCAGGGCCTAAGCGGGCAGGTGTGTCTGCCTTGCGTAGAATTGACACCCCTGGCAGGAGCGTACAATCCTAGTGGCGTCAGCCACCGCGGTCGGCCAGTAGAAACCTTGTCGAAAGGCGTTTCCAACGAGGGCTCGAGGTGCTGCGTGGTGACCGCAAGCCCCCGAGTGTATCTCTTGCAATAGCTCCTGTCCTTCAGCGATGGATATGCATCGTTGGAGAATGCTTGAGGGGCTGCGGTGGTAGAGCTCCTTTTCATCGCCCAATAAGACGAACGACTTGGCGCGCCGCGCCAGTCGCCGAGCTTCGGCTTTGTTGAGGGGGAGCTCTCCTCGGTGGAGATATTGCAGGTACAGGATCTGCCAATTTCGATTAGGCGTGACCCCATTCCGCTCTTCCTCGACGCGCAGTGCCTCACCTTCGGCGGCCGAGGGTGCCTCGGGCTTGGGCGTGTCGTCGGTCTTGACGGAGGGTTGATGTAGGTCTCGGGAGAAGACGTCCGGGGGAAACGTTGTCCGCCCCGAGGCTATTTTAGCCAGCTCGTCCGCAGTCTCGTTGTACCGTCGAGCGACGTGGTTGAGCTCGAGTCCGTAGAACTTGTCTTCTAGGCGCCGAACCTCGTCGCAGTAGGCCTCCATCTTCCGGTCGCGGCAGCGGGAGTTCTTCATGACTTGGTCGATGACGAGCTGCGAGTCGCCATGAGCGTCGAGGCACCGAACCCCTAGCTCGATGGCGATGTGCAACCCGTTAACCAGAGCCTCGTACTCGGCCACATTGTTTGACGCCGGGAAATGGAGGCGCAGCACGTAGCAGAGGTGCTTCCCGAGGGGTGAGATGAAGAGCAGGCCCGCACCCGCTCCTGTTTTCATCAGCGACCCATCGAAGTACATGGTCCAGAGTTCCGGTTGGATCGGAGCTGTTGGTAGCTGGGTGTCGACCCATTCAGCCACGAAGTCTGCCAAGACTTGGGACTTGATGGCCTTCCAAGGAGCAAACGAGATTGTCTCGCCCATGATTTCCACCGCCCATTTTGCTATCCTACCCGAGGCCTCTCGGCACTGGATGATCTCCCCCAGGGGGAAGGATGAGACCACAGTCACCGGATGAGACTCGAAGTAGTGTCGCAACTTTTGCCGCGTCAGAATTACTACATATAGTAGCTTCTGAATTTGTGGGTAGCAGATCTTGGTCTCGGATAGCACTTCGCTGATGAAGTAGACCGGCCTCTGGACGAGCAGTGCATGGCCTTCTTCTCGTCTCTCGACTACGATCGCGACGCTGACCACCTGAGTGGTTGCGGCTACGTAGATCAAGAGGGCTTCTTCTGCAGTGGGGACACCAAGATGGGCGCACTTGTAAGGAGTGCCTTTAAGTTTCCGAGGGCTTCCTCGGCCTCGGGGGTCCAAGAGAAGCGCTCGGTCTTCCTTAAGAGGCGGTACAAGGGTAGGCCTCTTTCGCCGAGGCACGAGATGAAGCGGCTCAGAGCCGCAAGGCATCCCATGACCCTCTGTACTCCTTTC
The DNA here is from genome assembly GCF_902167145.1 of Zea mays. Classification (NCBI taxonomy): domain Eukaryota; kingdom Viridiplantae; phylum Streptophyta; class Magnoliopsida; order Poales; family Poaceae; genus Zea; species Zea mays. The sequence continues at coordinate 141,446,850 of NC_050101.1, forward strand.
AAGTCTTTGATAGGGCCCATGTTGGTTATGGCCGCGATTTTCTCCGGGTTGGCCTCGATGCCCCGCTCAGAGACGATGAACACCAGGAGCATGCCTCGGGGACCGACGACACACTTCTCGAGATTGAGTTTCACGCCCTTCGCCCTCAGACACTTGAATGTCGTTTCAAGGTCAGAGAGGAGGTCGGAGGCTTTTCTCGTCTTGACTACGATGTCATCGACGTAAGCCTCGACCGTTCGGCCGATGTGCTCTCCGAACACGTGGTTCATGCACCTTTGGTATATCGCGCCTGCATTCCTCAAACCAAATGGCATAGTAATATAGCAGTACATGCCAAAAGGTGTGATGAAAGAAGTCGTGAGCTGGTCGGACTCTTTCATCCTGATTTGGTGATACCCTGAGTAGGCATCGAGGAATGACAGGGTTTCACACCCAGCAGTGGAATCCACGATTTGTTCGATGCGAGGCAGAGGGTAGGGAACCTTCGGACATGCTTTGTTTAGACCAGTGTAGTCTACACACATCCTCCATTTCCCACCTTTCTTTCTCACAAGCACAGGGTTGGCTAACCATTCGGGATGGAATACCTCTTTGATGAACCCGCAGCCGTCAGCTTGTGGATCTCCTCGCCTATGGCTCTGCGCTTTTCTTCGTCGAATCGGCGCATAGGCTGCTTCATGGGTCGGGCTCCAGCTCGGATATCCAGCGAGTGCTCGGCGACATCCCTCGGTATGGCGGGCATGTCCGAGGGACTCCATGCAAATACCTCGGCGTTTGCGCGGAGAAAGTCGACGAGCACTGCTTCTTATTTGGGGTCGAGCTCGGAGTCGATCTGGACCTGCTTGGAGGCGTCGTTGCTGGGGTCGAGAGGGACGGACTTAACCGCCTCTACTGGCTCGAAGTTGCCGGCGTGGCGCTTCGCATCAGGCACCTCCTTGGAGAGGCACTCCAGGTCGGCGATGAGGGCCTCGGATTCGGCGAGGGCCTCAGCGTACTCCACGCACTCCACGTCGCATTCGTACGCGTGTCGGTATGTGGTTCCGACGGTGATGACCCTGTTGGGGCCCAACATCTTGAGCTTGAGGTAGGTGTAGTTGGGGATGACCATGAACCTGGCGTAGCATGGTCTCCCCAGCACCGCGTGGTAGGTTCCTCGGAACCCGACCACCTCGAACGTGAGGGTTTCCTTTCGGAAGTTGGAGGGAATCCCGAAGCAGACGGGCAGATCGAGTTGTCCAAGGGGCTGGACGCGCTTCCCGAGGATGATCCCGTGAAAAGGCACTGCACCAGCCCAGATCGTGGACAGATCGATCTGCAAGAGCCCGAGGGTCTCAGCGTAGATGATGTTGAGGCTGCTGCCTCCGTCCATGAGGACCTTGGTGAGCCTGACGTTGCCGATGACGGGGTCGACAACAAGCGGGTACTTTCCTGGGCTCGGCACGCGGTCGGGGTGGTCGCCTTGGTCGAATGTCATGGGCTTGTCGGACCAGTCTAGGTAGACTGGCGCCGCCACCTTCACCGAGCAGACCTCTCGGCGCTCCTGCTTGCGGTGCCGAGCCGAGGCGTTCGCCACTTTCCCACTGTAGATCATGGAACAGTCGTGGACCTCGGGGAACTCCTCTGCCTTCTTGCCCTCCTTGTCGTTGTCGTGGCCTCTGCCACCTTCTCCCGGGGGCCCGGCCTTATGGAAGTAGCGCCGAAACATGACGCATTCCTCAAGGGTGTGCTTGACGGGGCCCTGATGATAGGGGCACTATTCCTTGAGCATCTTGTCGAACAGGTTGGCCCCTCCGGGAGGCTTCCGAGGGTTCCTGTGCTCGGCGGTGGCGACAAGATCTGTGTCGGTAGCGTCACGTTTCGCTTGCGACTTCTTCTTGCCTTTCTTCTTCGTGCCGCGCTGGGCGGACGCCTCGGGGACGTCCTCCTGTTGGCGTCCCTGTGGCTGCTTGTCCTTCCGGAAGATGGCCTCGGCCGCCTCCTGACCAGAGGCGAACTTGGTGGCGATGTCCATCAGCTCGCTCGCCCTGGTGGGAGTCTTGCGACCCAACTTGCTCACCAGGTCGCGGCAAGTGGTGCCGGCGAGGAACACGCTGATGACATCTGAGTCGGTGATGTTGGGCAGCTCGGTGCGCTGCTTCGAAAATCGCCGGATGTAGTCTCGCAGGGATTCCCCTGGCTGCTGGCGGCAGCTTCGGAGATCCCAGGAGTTCCCAGGGCACACGTATGTGCCCTGGAAGTTTCCAGCGAAGGCTTTGACCAGGTCGTCCCAGTTGGAGATCTACGCAGGAGGCAGATGCTCCAGCCAGGCTCAGGCGGCGTCGGAGAGGAACAGGGGGAGGTTGCGGATGATGAGGTTGTCATCATCCATTCCACCTAGCTGGCAGGCCAGCCGGTAGTCTGCAAGCCACAGTTCCGGCCTCATTTCCCCCGAGTACTTAGTGATGGTAGTTGGGGCTCGGAAACGGGTCGGGAACGGCACTCGTCGTATGGCTCGGCTGAAAGGTTGCGGACCGGGTGGTTCGGCGAGGGGCTCTGATCCTTCCTGCTGTCGTAGCGTCCCCCACGCCTGGGGTGGTAGCCTCGGCGCACCTTTTCGTCGAGGCGAGCTCGACGGTCGTGGCGGCGATGCTCGTTGCCGAGGCGACCCGGGGCCGCAGGCGTCGCGTCCCGCGTGCGCCCGGTGTGGACCGAGGCTTCCCGCATGAATCGGGAAGTCGCGGCGTGATGCTCTGGGGGGTACCCTTGCCTCCGGGAGGCAGAGCTCTCGGCCCGTCGGACCGCGGCATCCTCCAGAAGATTCTTGAGTTCTCCCTAGATACGCCGCCCCTCGGTGGTGGATGGCTCCAGCATCGCTCGGAGTAGTATTGCCGCTGCAGCCAGGTTCTGGCCGACCCCACTGGAAGCCGGGGGCAGCCTTGCCCTGCCATCGTCAGTGATACGACGCTGGATGTCCTAGGCCTGATGAGGTGCTTCTCCGGCTAGTGCTCGGCCTGCCCACTCCTGCCCGATGTTTTGTCGGAGCTGCACAAGTTGTCCTGCTTTTTCGTCGAGCTTGGCCTGCATCTCGCGGATTTGCTCGAGCTGTGTGTACTGACCCCCGCAGGGACTGGGACCACAGCTAGCTCCCGAAGGATGTCAACGCGAGGCACAGGCCAAGGGGGATCATCGTCCTCCGGCATACCCAGGTGGTTGCCTTCGTTGTGACCCCCTAGATCGACGTGGAAGCATTCGCGACTTGGGCCACAACCTTCGTCGTCAAGGTTGTGGCCATCATCGGAACAATCGGAGAGGCAGTAGTCACATGCGGTCATGAAGTCTCGCATGGCGCTAGGATTACCGAGCCCGAAGAAATCCCAACCAGAGTCGGGCTCGTCGTCTTCCTCGGAGCCCGGGGGCCCGTAGGTTGAGATGGCCATCAGTCGGTCCCAGGTCGACCACATATGGTACCCTGGAAGGTTAGGATATGCCTTTATGAAAGCGCTCACCGAAGCGGGATCGCTTGGTGGATCGAAGCTGAATCTAAAAGGCACAGGGTGGAAAACGGATGGTACCTCTCGATCGATGGATGGTGACGAAGTCGCGTCAGGGACGGACTGCACCGTTATCTCAGGTACGAGGCTAACGCCCAGCAGGCCCGTCGCGAGCGTGCTGGCGTCATCTGTCCGCTTGGGGTTGGTGTGTTGCGGGGAAACGACGCTCGTCGTCGTCTTAGGCGCGAGGTCAACGCCCGACATGTCCCCCGCTGGGGCGCCGGCGTCGTCGACTCGCTCGACAGCCGACGAGGTGCCGCCTCCTGCTTGGCCACGGTTGCCCCGCCTCCTTCTCCTGCGGCGAGGAAGGTGACGAGACAAACCCGGATGCTGCTCTTCCGCCAATGGGGGAAGACGTCGCCGAGTCCACCGCCGTCGGGTGGGCTGACGGCCGCCGTTATCGCTGTCGCGCTGTGGGGGAAGGAGCACCATGTCGTAGCTGCCGTCGAGGGACATGAACTCGAGACTCCCGAAACAGAGCAGCGTCCCCGATTGAAGAGGTTGCTGGAGACTACCCATCTGGAACTTGATGGGAAGTTGTTCGTCAACACGCAGCAGGCCCCTACCTGGCGCGCCAACTGTCGGCGTTTCGACCCCGGGGGGTCCCTGGACCGACGAGTAAATTGTCGCTGCGTGCCCCAGCCTAGATGGGTTGGCGCGAGACGGAACACAGAGGGGGAAAACCGCGGCTTCGTGTTGTCCTGCGCCAGAGTGGATGCACTTGCAGTAGGGGGTTACAAGCGTTCGCGAGGGAGAGAGAGATAGCCCGTTCGTCAGCCCGTCCTCCCGCGCGACCACCCTCCTCTATGAGGGCCCTGGACCTTCCTTTTATAGATGTAAGGAGAGGGTCCAGGTGTACAATGGGGGGTGTAGCAATATGCTAACGTGTCCGGTAGAGAGGAGCCAGAGCCCTATGTACATGCCAACGTGGGTGTCGGAGAGGTGTTAGAGCCCTGTGCATGCGATGTCGTGGCCGTCGGAGGAGCGCTTGAGCCCTGTAGAAGCACAACTGTCGGGGCTGTCGGGACCTTGCTGACGTCTCCTTGCTTCCGTAAGGGGCTGAGAGCCGCCGTCGTCATGGGCGCACGTGGGGAGCCATCATTACTTGTTTACCGGGGCGAGCCAGATGGGACGCTGGTCTTGTTCCCCGTAGCCTGAGCTAGCTAGGGGTAGGGTAATGATGATCCCCCCTATGGCGTGGTCGGTCTGAGCCCAAGGTCGGGCGAGGCGGAGACTCCTCCTGAGGCCGAGGTCGGGGTCGGGCGAGGACACGATTCCGCCCGCGGTCGAGGTTGAGGCCGAGCCCTGGGGTCGGGCGAGGCGGAGCCCATCTTCCGAGGCTAAGGCAGGGGCCGAGCCCTAGGGTCGGGCGAGACGGAGTCCATCTTCCAAGGCCGAGGCGGGGGCCGAGCCCTAGGGTCGGGCGAGGCGGAGCTTTCTGTGGTGCCTGAGGCTGGACTCAGCTGCTATCAGCCTCATCTTGGCAGGTGGCACAACAGTCGAAGCGGGGCAGGCAGCACTGCTTTCCTATCAGGTCAGTCAGTGGGGGGGAGGCGAAGTGACTGCGGTCACTTCGGTCCTGCCGACTGAGGAACGTGTGTCAGGATAAGGTGTCAGGCGATCCTTGCATTGAATGCACCTGCGATATGGTCGGTTGGCGAGGCGATCTGGCCAAGGTTGCTTCACGGCGAAGCCTGCCCGAGCTGGGCCTCGGGCGAGTCGGGGGTGCGCCCGTTGCTTTGAGGAGGCCCTCGGACGAGGCGTGAACCCACCTGGGTCTACTGTTCCTGCCTGAGGCTGGGCTCGAGCGAGGCGAGATCACGTCCCTTGAGTGGACGGAGCCTTGACCTGAATTGCGCCCATCAGCCTCTGCAGTTTGCGCTGATGGTGATTACCAGCCGAGTTTAGGAGTCTTGGGGGTACCCCTAATTATGGTACCTGACAATGGCTGGAACTAATCAAAGATTATGACCTTGAGATTCATTATCACCCCGGAAGATCCAACGTGGTAGCAGACGCCCTTAGCCGAAAACCTTTTGAGATAAAGGGAACCAACTTTTTAGAAGATTGAAAGAAGGAATCAGCTCAACTAAATGCATGTTTGGGAAACAACGGCAGCCTCGAAGTCAAACCAATGCTAGAAGACCTCATATGCAAAGCTCAACGCCTGGACTCAGAGACAACAAGACTTATGGAAAAAGCTCGCAAAGAACGACTTCCAGACCTCAGGACAGATGATCAAGGAGTCCTTTGGTTCAAGAATCATCTGTGTGTACCAAAAGGGGAGGCACGAGAAGTCCTGCTCGATGAAGCTCACAACTCAGCCTACTCCATCCACCCAGGAACTACCAAGATGTACCTAGACCTCAAAAACAGATACTGGTGGAGAGGGATGAAGAGAGAGATAGCACAGTATGTGGCCCGATGTGACACCTGCAAACGAACGAAAGCCGAGCAACAGAAGCCTGCAGGCCTATTGCAACCCCTTCCAGTGCCTGAATGGAAGTGGGAGGAAATAGGCATGGATTTTGTAACCGGACTACCCTGGACGCAAAAAGGGAACGACTCTATCTGGGTAATAATAGACCGTCTTACCAAGGTAGCCCACTTCATCCCAGTGAAAACTACCTTTGGAGGAGCCACCCTTGCCCGAATTTATCTTAAAGAGATAGTCAGACTCCATGGCATCCCAAGAAAGATAGTGTCAGACAAAGGAACCCAGTTCACCTCCAAATTTTGGACGAGCCTTCAGAAAGCTATGGGCACCAAGCTAGACTTCAGCACCGCCTATCACCCTCAGACAGATGGTCAGATAGAAAGGGTCAACAAGGTCCTCGAAGATTTATTAAGAGCCTATGTGTTAACATTCGATAGAAGCTGGGAATCCAGTTTGCCTTATGCGGAGTTCTCGTATAACAACAGCCATCAGGCCAGCATCAAGGTGTCACTGTTCGAAGCATTGTATGGACGAAAATGCCAGACCCCTCTCATGTGGTCCAACGTAGGAAAAAAAGGCACTAGAAGGACTTGCCTTTGTTAAAGAGGCTGAGGAGAAAGTTGCCCTGATCCGCAGAAGATTACTTGAAGCTCAGAGTCGGCAGAAGAGTTATGCGGACAACAGGCGGAGAGAACTCAGATTTGAGGAAGGAGACTTCGTCTACCTCAAGGTCTCCCCGATGCATGGTGTCAGAAGGTTCCAAGTGAAAGGAAAGCTAGCACCGCGATTCGTCGGCCCCTATCCCATCATTGGCAGAGTGGGACCCGCAGCGTACCGTCTTGAATTACCAGAATCCATGTCTGATATCCACAATGTGTTTCACATGTCCTAGCTCCACAAATGCCTGCAAGCACCAGAAAGTCACATCGAAGAGGAGGCAATACAGATTCAGAAAGATCTTTAGTACCGAGAGAAGCCGATAAAGATTCTTGACTCAACAGTCCGGAAGACCCGCAACTCAGAATTGAAACTCTGTAAAGTTCAGTGGAGCAGAGAAGGAGAAGAGGAAGCTACCTGGGAGAGTGAGGACTCTTTGAGGAGGGAATACCCTTATCTTTTCTCAAAATCCAGTCTAAATCTCGAGGGCGAGATTCCTTTAAGTGGGGTAGGTTTGTAACATCCCAAAATTTCAACCCAAGGTTTGGAACCCTAATCTCCTAACCCCCCTTATTTTATCTCTCCCTAAACTCCACCCCTTAGGTCATCTCATCATGTGCATACGCTTTGATTGTTAGAGCACCTCACATAGATTATTTTTAGCACCTAAGATTATTTAGCTAATTGTTGTTCAAAAGAAAAGGAGATAAAAAGAAAATAGAAATAGAAATGAGAAATGAGAAATAGAAAACAGAAAAAGAAAAAGGAAAAACCCTTCCCCCCTCGGCTGGGCCGTTTCCGGCCCAAGCCACTCCCGCGCCCGCTCCTCTCCTCTCCTCCCGCGGCCCAAGTAGCCCAGCAGCGCCCGCGCCCGCACCTGACAGCCCAGCCCCACCCGTCAGCTGCTCCTCCCCTCTCCCTCTCGCGTCGCTCTCCCGCTAGCAGCCCGGGCCCGCTCGTCAGATCCCTCGTCCCGCCCATGCCTTCACCGGTGCGTTCGCCGTCGACCACCGCCGCCCCGTCTCCTCGCCATTAACGCGCTCACCAGCCCGGTTGGCGCCATGCGCACCCGCTCACTGTGCACGAACCGTCCCTTCACCCCCCGCCTACCCGAGCCGTCCCGTCGCCGTTTGCGCCATCACCGCCATCATGGCGAGCTCCTCGGCGCTTGTCGTCCCTCCTCCCTTTCCCCCTCCCCAGGCGCCTATAAAAGGGACCGCCCGAGCTCCGCCTTCTCCACACCAGCCTTGGCTACCTCCCCCTCCCCTTCCTGAGCCCAATTGAGCCAGCGCCGCCGCGTCCTCCCTTCGCTCCGGTGAGCTCCGTCCTCCACTCTCTAGTAGCGTTCGGTCGAATTGCTCTAGCTCTTAAGGCCCGCCACTCTGTCACGAGCCTAGCGCACACAAACTCATCACCTATTGCGCCCGGTGGCCTCGTCGGCGGCTTCACCGCCGCGAGCGCCCGCCACCCGCCGTGGACCAGCCACCCCAAGCCTCCACCGGTCAAATTGACCCCATCTCTGTTGTAGGAAACGGGTGACGCCTAAGAGGGGGGGGTGAATTAGGACTTCCAAAACTTTTACTAAACTAGGCCACAATTAAATCCCTAGAGCAAAACCTTTGCAAGTAATCAAACTAGAGTGTGCAAACTAGGTTTTGTCTAAGTGTTGCTATCTCTACCGCAAAGGTTAAGTTTCAATCTACACTAAACAAGTTTGACTACAAGATTGAAACTTAAATGCTTAATATAAATATGGAAAGTAAAGAGCTAGGTAGAGAAGCAAACTCTCGTGGATGACGTCGGTATTTTTACCGAGGTATCCGGAACCACGCAAGGTCCCGACTAATCCTCGTTGGTGCCCCTATGCAAAGGGAAGCCCACGCGAGGGCCAAGCACCTCGGTCGAGTAACTCCGTAGAGAGCCGCGGGCCTTCTCCACGCGCAAGTGGTGCTCCGCTTCCGGCTCCTCTCGGACGCTCCCCGCCGTCTCCACTATCGAGCTTCCGGCCGAAACGCCGTGGGCCTCGTTCCCTCCGGTACACGGTGGCGGCCGTGACACAAACGCGGTTGTCACGGTCTCGCAAGACTCTCGCCCCACTCGGTACAATTACAACGACTCACGCAAGAGCCGAGGGGTTGTGTGGTTTTACAAAACTCACTCAACTAACTAGGATTCACCTAGAGCAAGCGCTAATGCGGTCTAACTAACCTAAGCACTTCACACAGCACCTACGCTAATCACCGAGTGATTCTATTAAGCACTTGGGTGTTTGAGCACTTGGAAATGTCTACAATATGCCTTGGTATGTTTCTTGGGCTCCCACACCTCCAAATGGCCGGTTGGGTGAAGTATATATAGGCCCCAACTCAAATATAGCCGTTGGAAAGCAGTTCTGCAGCTTTCTGCGGCGCACCGGACAGGTGCACCGGACTGTCCGGTGGTGCACCGGACATCCCACGTGTACTAGCCGTTAAAAGTAGCCGTTTGAGCTTCCGAAGATGGCGCACCGGACATGGCGCACCGGACGGTCCGGTGTGCACCGGACAGCCCATGTCCGCTTGTCGTATTTTGGCCGTAACTTTTAGCTCCGAACTCCGATTTCGATGATCTTGTACTTTTTGGAAAGCTTATGAAATTCCCTACATCCCAAAGTTGAAGCCATACCAGTTTGAGCAAATTTGGCACACCGGACAGTCCGGTGTGCACCGGACATCCCATATGCTTCTGCAGTTTTTCAGCAATTCCGACTTCGTATTATGGGCATAACTTTTAGCTCCGAACTCCGATTTTGATGATCTTGGACTTTTTGGAAAGCTTATAAAATTGTCTACATCTCAGAGTTGAAGCCATGTCAGTTTGAACAGATTTGATGTTATGAAACACTTCCAATTCAGTCAGCCCTTCCTCTCAACTTTATCAACTTCACTTTTGTTTTGTAGCTTTGTATCTCACTTCTACTTCTTGATGTGTTGGACTCTTAGCATATATAAAGTGTCTTCAATATTACTTTGTAATGTCTTCTATGAGTCTTATAATGTCTTCTTTGAGGTGTTGCATCCTCAGAGCCTCAGTGCAATCCACTTTGCATCCTGTGAACTACAACACACAAACACTTGGGAAATACATTAGTTCACGGATTGTGTTGTTCATCAAACACCAAAACTCAATTAGCCAAATGACCCGGGGTCCATTTTCCTTACAATCTCCCCCTTTTTGGTGATTGATGACAACACAACCAAAGCAAGCAAATATTACAAGTATTTGAATGAAAATATGCAATCTACTTGCTAGGATGCAAGTTTGTCCCCACAATGTGATATTATGGACTTAAGCCTCCCCTAACTCCATAATTCACTTACTTCCTATTTTGGACCAAATAACCAAAACCACTGGAAAAACCATTTGTAGATATAAAATTTAAAATTGGTGGTGTTTGGTGTTTGATATAGTTTTCATTGCTTTGGTCCTTAAACTTCTCCCCCTTTGGCATCAACCACCGAAAAGGAAGACATTAAAAGCATGTAGGAAGTAAAAAAAAAGCTTGCCCTCATCAAGAATCTTATCAAATGATATCACTTAGAAGGATATTAAATTAAACCACATGAATGATACCAGTTGAAAGGAACTCCCCCTAAATGAGTGTTCTCTTTAGAAAGAAGTTTCTCCCCCTTTTTAGAGATGAAGAAATACTCCCCCTGACAGAGATCCTCTACTTAGGAAAAAGCATGTGAAAATTAGAGGTGCAAGACATGATTTGAAAAGACTAACTTCCCTTATGCATAGGTAACAGAATATGAGTTAACTACTTATGCATTTTTAGCAACATGGAAGCATATGATATGAAATATAGTCTAATCAAATATTGGAGAAGACATGTAAACGATACTGAATGTAGTCTCAAAAGATACCGATTGAAGATCAATGACGAGCTTGAGAGACATGAGAGTTCTTGGAGATTTTGCAGTGGAAGATTGTTGTCTTTCTCCGGGGACCTTATTTTCCTTACAATGAGACTATCACAAGAAATAGACTTGAAAAGGTGTTAGTCTCAAAGTGTTAGATTATAGAGTAACCTCCCCCTAAAGGTGTGCATACAAGTTTTGAATACTTGTAGGAGACATGCACTTTGATTTGATATCAAGAGGGGTAAATTATTCATAATCCTAACTTTGGCACATATAAGTTAAATGATACAACTTGTAGGAATCAAAATTTTCAATTTATGCATCATTTACTATGGAGAGATATAGAAGCTATGTGCCGTGCTTAAATAAACATTTTAAGCCATGTAGGTTTGCTCAAGTATATGAATTTAAAAACAAGCAATCCTACAATATGATTTACCTAGTATGCATGATTTTGAACAAAAGTACATAACAAATGTAATACTAGGCAAGAAAGGTAAACTAGATAAAAGGTAAATAGATACGCATATCTAAAAACGAGAAATATAATACAACTAGTTACCTTAGTCATGGGTGGGAAATTTGGGTCAAAAATTTTCACTAACCCACTTGGCAATAAACTTGATCTAATATGATGTATCCCATGATATACATCCAAATTTGCCAAGTCTCCAAATTTCCCAAGGACCTTCGGTCCACTCACTTCCCTTTCGGGATCCAAACCTTCTTGGTGCTTTTCATGGTTGAAATTATCTCCTTTGGCACCCAGATGCGTTTGGCCCCCTTTCCTTTGTTGGCTTGCTTGTTGGCCTTGATTGCTATCACCTTTCCGTTCTTTTTTTTCTTGATCAAATATGGTGTAGCATCCTTTTTGTTCACCTTTTTGATGTAGGTGTTGGAGATTTTGCTTGATGGCTTTTGCTTGAGCTTTCGCCTTTGTTTATCCCCGATCATCGCCTTGCATTGGAAAGACTTGTGGCCTTCCATGTGGCATAGTCTACAAATCACAGTTTCTCCCTCCATAGGCTTGTTCACTCCCGCAGTGGTGTTATCCTGTGAAGGTCGGATTTGTTTGGCTTTGCCTTTCTTGTCATACAAAGCCTTGCCAAGGCGAGCCACTTCTTGCTTTAATTGTTCATTTTCCTTTGCAACCTCATCCGAACATGTCTTTACAACAATATTCTCAACAACGACTTGGTTGCAGGGGTTAGAATCATCAATTAAATCAAAGCAGGAAGTAGAAGCATCTTTCTTAATTATTTCAGGTATTTCAACTAAAGATGCTGCTGGGGTGCTACCAATGTTTTCTAGCTTAGTAGTTAGCTCATTATTGTGTATGCTAAGAATTTCCATTTTCTCTAGCAAATTTTCAATAGCTTCTTGGGAGCTAGCTAACTTAGCCTTAAGTTTTTCATTCTTTTTAATAAGGCTATCATCGGTAGCAGTGGATGGAGCACTATATTCTAATAGCTCAATTTTAGTTGATAGCTCACTATTTAAGTTTGCAAAAGTTTCAAATTTTTCTAGCAAACCTTTGTAATCATTTTGAGAGCTAACCAACTTATTTTTCAAAGTTTTAAGTTGAGCTTTTTGCTTAGTGCAAACATCCTGGAAAAATTCTACGGCTTCCGCAAGCTCATCTAGAGAGGGCTTTCCCTCACCTTCATCATTACTACTACTTTCATCACTAGAGGATGGAATGCTTTTGTTACCTCTTGCCATAAGGCATTTGTGTGATGACCGTGATGATCGTGATGAGGACCGGTGGGTGCGTGTCCTTGGAGGTTCATCTTCACTTGAAGAATCATCCCAAGTTCTAACACTTGTTAGCACCTTGCCTTTGCTCCTCTCCTTTTTGGGTTTGGCCATATTTGGACAGTTGTCCCTGAAGTGACCCTTCTCCCCACATGCGAAGCATCCTCTCTTCCTTTGCTTTTTCCTGTCAATGTTAAAGAGAAGATCCTCGACCTGCAGGGGCACACCCATTAGATTAATCTTGCGGATCATCCCCATTACCTTTCCGACGCGTCGAATCATTTCTTCGTCCTCGGAGGATGATGTGCATGGTTGATTATCTTCATCATCATCACTTTCTTCTTCTTCCTCTTCTTCACTTGAGGAACTTGGAGTGGGAGCCTTCTTTTTGCCCTTCCTTTCATCACATGCAAAAGCATATGGTCTTGAGGAAGTTGGCTCCTCTCCCCGACTCATTTTTCGCGACATCTCAAAGGCCGCGATTTTCCCAATCACAATGGTCGGGGTCATGTTGCTTAAGTCCTCCATGTTGTGAAGGATGGTGATGATGCTCCCATATCTTTGTTGTGGTAGCAGGGAGATAATCTTCCTCACAATGTCCGCATCACCTAGCTTATTAATGCCAATAGAATTGAGCTCATTGATAATTAGATTCAAGCGAGAATACATGTCTCTAACAAGCTCATCATCTTTCATAGCAAAAGAATTATACTCATTTAAGACTAGGCAATGTTTTTGCTCACGGACATTTGATGTGCCGTCATGGAGCTCATGCAATTTTAGCCAAATCTCATTAGCAGTTTTTAGGGTAAATACTTGATTGAAAATATCCATGCTAAGAGATTCATACAAGCAATTTTTGGCTCTAGCATTTAAATGAATTTCTTTTTCTTCACTCGTGGTGGGTTTCTCGGGATTCTTGAGGGGTTTCATCCCGTCACGAGTGACTCTCCAAACACCTAGATCAACGGCCTCTAGGTAACAAGCCATTCTAGCACTATAATATGGGAAGTTAGTGCCGTCGAAGTGTGGTGGCCTATGGGTATCCATCCCTTCCTCTAAAAAACGTCGGCTCTTTTAGCGGTGAAGCTAAAACGTTTCAAATGAGCCAAACCGGCCTCTGATACCACTTGTAGGAAACGGGTGACGCCTAAGAGGGGGGGGTGAATTAGGACTTCCAAAACTTTTACTAAACTAGGCCACAATTAAATCCCTAGAGCAAAACCTTTGCAAGTAATCAAACTAGAGTGTGCAAACTAGGTTTTGTCTAAGTGTTGCTATCTCTACCGCAAAGGTTAAGTTTCAATCTACACTAAACAAGTTTGACTACAAGATTGAAACTTAAATGCTTAATATAAATATGGAAAGTAAAGAGCTAGGTAGAGAAGCAAACTCTCGTGGATGACGTCGGTATTTTTACCGAGGTATCCGGAACCACGCAAGGTCCCGACTAATCCTCGTTGGTGCCCCTATGCAAAGGGAAGCCCACGCGAGGGCCAAGCACCTCGGTCGAGTAACTCCGTAGAGAGCCGCGGGCCTTCTCCACGCGCAAGTGGTGCTCCGCTTCCGGCTCCTCTCGGACGCTCCCCGCCGTCTCCACTATCGAGCTTCCGGCCGAAACGCCGTGGGCCTCGTTCCCTCCGGTACACGGTGGCGGCCGTGACACAAACGCGGTTGTCACGGTCTCGCAAGACTCTCGCCCCACTCGGTACAATTACAACGACTCACGCAAGAGCCGAGGGGTTGTGTGGTTTTACAAAACTCACTCAACTAACTAGGATTCACCTAGAGCAAGCGCTAATGCGGTCTAACTAACCTAAGCACTTCACACAGCACCTACGCTAATCACCGAGTGATTCTATTAAGCACTTGGGTGTTTGAGCACTTGGAAATGTCTACAATATGCCTTGGTATGTTTCTTGGGCTCCCACACCTCCAAATGGCCGGTTGGGTGAAGTATATATAGGCCCCAACTCAAATATAGCCGTTGGAAAGCAGTTCTGCAGCTTTCTGCGGCGCACCGGACAGGTGCACCGGACTGTCCGGTGGTGCACCGGACATCCCACGTGTACTAGCCGTTAAAAGTAGCCGTTTGAGCTTCCGAAGATGGCGCACCGGACATGGCGCACCGGACGGTCCGGTGTGCACCGGACAGCCCATGTCCGCTTGTCGTATTTTGGCCGTAACTTTTAGCTCCGAACTCCGATTTCGATGATCTTGTACTTTTTGGAAAGCTTATGAAATTCCCTACATCCCAAAGTTGAAGCCATACCAGTTTGAGCAAATTTGGCACACCGGACAGTCCGGTGTGCACCGGACATCCCATATGCTTCTGCAGTTTTTCAGCAATTCCGACTTCGTATTATGGGCATAACTTTTAGCTCCGAACTCCGATTTTGATGATCTTGGACTTTTTGGAAAGCTTATAAAATTGTCTACATCTCAGAGTTGAAGCCATGTCAGTTTGAACAGATTTGATGTTATGAAACACTTCCAATTCAGTCAGCCCTTCCTCTCAACTTTATCAACTTCACTTTTGTTTTGTAGCTTTGTATCTCACTTCTACTTCTTGATGTGTTGGACTCTTAGCATATATAAAGTGTCTTCAATATTACTTTGTAATGTCTTCTATGAGTCTTATAATGTCTTCTTTGAGGTGTTGCATCCTCAGAGCCTCAGTGCAATCCACTTTGCATCCTGTGAACTACAACACACAAACACTTGGGAAATACATTAGTTCACGGATTGTGTTGTTCATCAAACACCAAAACTCAATTAGCCAAATGACCCGGGGTCCATTTTCCTTACATCTGTGACCCCCTACCCCCGCCCATGCCTCGCCACCACTTCTCCGTTGCAAAACCGGACCCACGATGGAGAACCGCCGTGGGATTTCACCGATGACTGAACCCTGGCCGGCTCCCTCTCCCCCGCCACTGTTCAAACGCCGTCAGCCTCCCCCCTCTCCCTAGCACGTGGGCCCACGCCCACGGCGTCCGCCACGCCGTCCCCCGCTGCTCGTGGGCCGTCTGGGCCCAATTGGCTGCGGCCGCGCGCGCGCCCGCGCCCGACCAGGCCGAAATCCCCCCCCCCGGCCCGGTTAACCTGGAATTCCTTTTCTTTTTTACTTTTTCCATTTCTTTTTCCCCTTTTCAGATATATGATTATATGCTGATATTTTATGCACCAAAATAGTTTAAATAAATTATAGGGCACAAAAATAATAAGGTATAAGAATTGTCACACCCCACTAAGTCACCATGATTGATGTATTGTTCTTATCTGTGCTTGTTAGCGGAAGAGGGATCCGATCCTCCGGAATTTGTAGCTCCGGAAAAAAGCCAGGAACCCGACCCCTCCGAGATAAATCTTTTGTGCGAGGAAAGCTTCGACGAAGGCAAGTCCATCCTTCCCTTGATGCATAATTTACTTATTCTCTCTACCACTACCTAAGCCGGGATTAAGGGATGGAATTAATTTCATGGTGAGTAGAGAGATAGCCACATTAACTAACATCTTTTGATCACAAGATATGGGATGGGAAAAAGGGGCAGTTGTTTTAACCAAACGATGTTTTTAAAAAGTGTGCGATGAAGGGTATTCACCCTCATCACCTGGGGAGTGGGATGATCAGGGACTCCCTGGTTTAGGGGAGGGCCTAAGGTATTGGCTCAGCTAGTTTAGGTGTGAGCAGAAGGATTGTCCCTTCATATAAGGACCGGTTTGTCATCCTTCACTACCGGTACTCATGAAAAGTACAACCACTCGAGGCTGTGTGGGCAGTCACTCGATCTGAACTCGTACGGTCCAACCCTAGGGTTATGAAGGCTAGGAAGCACCGGGAGGATAAGGAGGGGGAATGTTTTGTCCGATTTGGACATGGCGGTGGCCTGACTCCTTCCTGGATAACCGTTAAGGTTAGGACATGCGAGGAAGGAAAGAGATTCGGATTCAGATCTCATTGGCCATGAGATCGCAGAGCCGGACTAGTGGGTAAAGTGTACCCCTCTGCGCAGAGTTCAAACCTATTCGAATAGTCCATGTCCACTGGAATGGATGAGTCTGGTGTGGTATGACAATTAGTGTTTTACAACATCCGTGAACAGGGAAATATGTGTGTGTGAGTGTGTCTCTGAAAAAGAAAATGGTGCCACGGGAGCGGGAAGCTCAGTGGTGGTTAAGCAACGTGTTATTTCTATTTCTTCGAGAAAACCCTAAACAGTACGGCCTTTCTAAGAAAAAGAAGAGTGACTTCAACTCCACCATATGAAGCATGTATGATATAGGTCTCTTTCTCTTTACGGGAGCGGGGTGGGCTTGCGAAATACTTAGTGTATTCACCCAAATTTATTTATGTTTTTCAGCAGCTGGAGACTTCTTTTCTGCTATGCTTGATTGAGGGGGTTGTGTCTTCACCCAGTTCTGCCTCTGGCTTGGGCTAGTTTATCTTCTACTGCGCTTTGTATTTCTGGCTCTCGAGCTTGTACTCTGGTATTGTAATAACTTTTATTCGAACTCTGTACTATTTGAAGTAAGGAATGTGGTTACTAGCCTCCTGGGACTAGTAATTGTATCACATTTGAGTCCCAAAGGATCGGGGCGCTTCACAATATGACCCTAGAGGAGATAGTGACTCATTTTTTGTATATGTTGGCTCATCATTCAAAGAACCGAACAATTGGAAGGTTTTTCTTTCGAAGCGGTGAGACAGTTAGTAGGCAGTTCAACTTATGCCTTCTAGGTGTTCTAAAGTTGCAACATTTGCTTCTTAAGACCCCTGAGCCAATTCTAGAGAATAGCACGGATAATACTTGGAAAAACTTTACGTCCCGTTTGGATCATTGGAATTGAATTCCATACTAATAATAGTAATTGAGACATATATCAATTAAGCTAATTCAGTTTTATACAAAATATATTTGTATACTATTCTTAGCAAGTTTGGAGATATTTATGTGCTACATTTTTACTATAGAGGAGTGAGATGAAGAGTGTCATGTAAGTTACAGAGTAGAAACAAATTATACTAATGCATAAAATCATTTCCCATCCTCCACCCCATGAATTTGAGATAGACTTATATCTGAACTTTGGAAAGTGGTGGAATGTCAAATTCTAAACTAAATAAGTTACTTTATTGAGTGAATTCCAATTCCTCTAAAATAAAGCGATCCAAACGCCCTGTTAAGGTAAATACATAAGACCTATAGGGTTCTTTAGTTTTTCTTCAACTATAAATAGACGCATTGAAGTGATATTTCTTTTATGACATATATGTAGGATTGTTTGGGTGCATTAGACGGAACCGCTATCAAGGTAACTGTGCCAACACATCTAAAAGGAAGATATAGGTCGAGGAAAGCGGACATTATGACAAATGTATTTGGTGTTTGTGCACCTGATATGCAATTCATCTATATGCTGCCTAGTTGGGAGGGTTCATCGCATGACGATCGTGTGTTGTGTGATGCTATCTCGAGGCCAAACGGATTGTGTGTCCCTCAAGGCGAGTTTTATTTCAATAACTTCCATTTGGTTTGTTGGTATAGTGTTTTAAGTGTGGATATTAACTTGAAAATATCCTTTTAGGTTGTTATTATCTTGTTGACGCGGGTTATACAAATGCCAATGGATTTCTAGAACCTTATCGAGGTCGACAGTACCATTTGGGTGGTTGGACAGTGCAAAATCCACCACATAGTGCTGGGGAGTATTTCAATATGTGTCATGCTCGAGCAAGAAATATCATAGAGAGGGCTTTTGGAAGGCTTAAAGGGCAATGGGTGATTCTTAGATCCGCTTCATATTTTCCTATAAAGATGCAATATCGTATAATAATGGCATGTGCCCTTTTGCACAATCTAATTTTGCAAAAAATGGCTAGAGACCCTATGGAAAGTGAGGAACAATCGGTTGTAGATTCTGAAATGCCCAAGGGAGAAGTTGGAGAACTAGAATTCATTATGGGTATCTCTGAAAGGGAAATAGGCTTACACCTTTTCCTAATTGATTTTGGTGGTTGAATTGCCCAACACAAATAATTGGACTAACTAGTTTGCTCTAGATTATAAGTTTTACAGGTGCCAAAGGTTCACAACAAACCAATAAAAATACCAAGAAAGGATTCAAATAAAGAGAGCGAAAGACAACCGAACTGTGCCCTGGTCTGGCGCACCGGACTGTCCGGTGTATCACCGGACAGTGTCCGGTGCACCAGGGAACCAAACTCCAAACTGCTCACCTTCGGGAATTCTGGAAGCCGCTCCGCTATAATTCACCGGACTGTCCGGTGTAGCACCGGACTATCCGGTGTGCCAGCGGAGTAACAGCTACTATAGCGCCAACGGTCGTCTGCAACAGCAGTTAATGCGCTACAGTGCGCGCAGAAGTCAGAGCAGAGCCAGAAGGCGCACCGGACAGTGAACAGTGACTGACCGGTGCACCACCGGACTGTTCGATGACCCAGATGTCAGAAGCTCCAATGGTCAGAATCCAACGGCCGGGTGACGTGGCTGGCGCACCGGACAGTGTCCGGTGCGCCATGCGACAGAAGCCCTCACCAACGGTTCTTTTGGTGGTTGGGGCTATAAATACCCCAACCACCACAATTCAAGGCATCCAAGTTTTCAGCCTTCAAACACCTTACAAGAGCTATAGCATTCAATACAAGACACAATCAAAGAGATCAAATCCTCTCCCAAGTCCAAAGATCATTCCAATCAAATAGTGACTAGTGAGAGAGAAACTTGTGTTCATTTGAGCTCTTGCGCTTGGATTGCTTTTCTTCTTAATTCTTTCTTGTGATCAACTCAATTGTAACCAAGACAAGAGACACCAATTGTGTGGTGGTCCTTGTGGGGACTTAGTGTCCCATTTGATTGAGAAGAGAAGCTCACTCGGTCTAAGTGACCGTTTGAGAGGGGGAAAGGGTTGAAAGAGACCCGGTCTTTGTGACCACCTCAACGGGGAGTAGGTTTGCAAGAATCGAACCTCGGTAAAACAAATCACCGTGTCATCCGCCTTATTTGCTTGTGATTTGTTTTTCGCCCTCTCTTTCGGACTCACATTTAATTCTAACGTTAACCCGGCTTATAGTGTGTGCTTAAGTTTATAAATTTCAGATTCGCTCTATTCACCCCCCTCTAGGCGACTTTCAATTGGTATCAGAGCCTGATGCTTTATTAGAGCCTAACCGCTCGAAGTGATGTCGGGAGCATCCGCCATAAGGGAGATCGGGACTGGCGACAAGTCCGCAAGCTTGGGGAGAACGCACTCAAGAGAGTCCGCCCACAAGCACAAGGAGGAATCCTCTTCCTCCAAGTCTCAACGGATGGGTGACAAGAAGAAGAAGATGAAGAAGGTGGTCTACTACGAGACCGACTCTTCGTCACCCTCCACCTCCGGCTCGGAATCGACATCCGCCACTTCTAAGCGCCATGAGCGCAAGAAGTATAGTAAGATGCCCCTTTGCTATCCTCGCATTTCAAAACGCACTCCATTACTTTCTGTCCCATTAGGCAAACCACCTATGTTTGATGGTGAAGATTATTCTATGTGGAGTGATAAAATGAGGCATCACCTAACCTCACTCCACAAAAGCATATGGGATATTGTTGAGTATGGAGCGCAGGTACCAAAGGAAGGGGACAAGGATTATGATTCGGAGGAGGTCGAACAAATCCAACACTTCAACTCCCAAGCCACTACTATACTCCTCGCCTCTCTAAGTCGAGAGGAGTATAATAAAGTGCAAGGGTTGATGAGTGCAAAGGAGATTTGGGACGTGCTCAAGACCGCGCACGAAGGAGACGAGGTGACCAAAATCACCAAGAGGGAGACGATCGAGGGGGAGCTCGGTCGATTCATGCTTCACCAAGGGGAGGAGCCACAAGCTATGTACAACCGGCTCAAGACCTTGGTGAACCAAGTGCGCAACCTCAGGAGCACCAAATGGGATGACCATGAGATGGTTAAGGTTATTCTAAGATCACTTGTATTTCTTAATCCCACTCAAGTTCAATTAATTCGTGGTGATCCTAGATACAAGCTAATGTCTCCCGAGAAAGTGATAGGAAAATTTGTGAACTTTGAATTGATGATCAAAGGCTCCAAGAAAATCATCAAGCAAGGCGCCTCCTCCACACCCGATGTGCAACTCGTGGCATTCAAGGCAACAGAGGAGAAGAAAGAAGACTCTACACCGAGTAGAGTCCCCATCGACGCCTGTAAGCTCGACAATGAGGAGATGGCGCTCATCATCAAGAGCTTCCGCCAAATCCTCAAGCAAAGGAGGGGGAAAGACTACAAGCCCCGCTCCAAGAAAGTTTGCTACAAGTGTGGTAAGCCCGGCCATTTCATTGCTAAATGTCCATTATCAAGTGATAGTGACAGGGGCGACGACAAGAAGGGAAAGAGAAGAGAAAAGAAGAAATACTACAAGAAGAAGGGCGGCGATGCCCATGTTTGCCGGGAGTGGGACTCCGACGAGAGCTCCACCGACTCCTCGGACGAGGACGCCACAAACATCGTCGTCACCAAGGGCCTTCTCTTCCCCAACGTCGGCCACAAGTGCCTCATGGCAAAGGACGGCAAAAGGAAGAAGGAAAAATCAAAATCCTCCACTAAGTATGCAACTTCCAGTGATGAGGATAATTCTAGTGATTATGAGGATAATTTGCTCACCTTATTTGCCAACCTAAACATGCAACAAAAGGAGAAATTAAATGAATTAATTAGCGCTATTCATGATAAGGATGAACTCTTAGATAGTCAAGAGGACTTCCTAATTAAAGAAAACAAAAAGCATGTTAAGGTTAAAAATGCTTATGCTCTAGAGGTAGAAAAATGTGAAAAATTAACTAGTGAGCTAAGCACTTGCCATGATGTTATTTCCAACCTTAGAAATGAGAATGCTAAATTAATTGCTAAGGTTGAGAATTTAAATGTTTGTGATAATTCTCTTGTTAGTCTTAGGAATGATAATGCTAGTTTGATTACTAAGATTGACAAGTTAAACGCATCACTATCTAGCCTTAAAATTGAGAATGAAAAATTGATTGCTAAGGCTAAAGATTTAAATGTTTGCAATGTTTCCATTTCCAATCTTAGAGATGAAAATGCCATATTACATGCTAAGATTGTTGAATTGAATTCTTGCAAACCCTTTACATCTACTGTTGAGCATGTTACTATTTGCACTAGATGTAGAGACATTAATGTTGATGCTATTCATGATCACCTAGCTTTAATTAAGAAACAAAATGATCACATAGCTCAACTTAGTGTTAAGATTGATGAGCATGAGTTAGAAAATGAAAAATTTAAATTTGCTTGTAGTATGCTCTATAGTGGGAGACGCCCTGGCATTAAGGATGGCATTGGCTTCCAACAAGGAGGCAATGTCAAACTCAATGCCCCTCCTAAAAGATTATCTAACTTTGTTAAGGGCAAGGCTCCCATGCCTCAGGATAACGAGGGTTACATTTTGTACCCTGCCGGTTATCCCGAGCACAAAATTAGGAGAATTCACTCTAGGAAGTCTCACTGTGGCTCTAATCATGCTTTTATGTATAAGAGTGAGGCATCTAGTTCTAGGCAATCAACCCGTGCTAAATTGCCTAAGAAGAAAACTCCTATTGCATCAAATGAACCTAATATTTCATTTAAGACTTTTGATGCATCTTATGTTTTAACTAACAAATCAGGCAAAGTAGTTGCCAAATATGTTGGGGGCAAACACAAGGGTTCCAAGACTTGTGTTTGGGTACCCAAGGTAGTTGTTTCTAATGTGAAAGGATCCAAGACCGTTTGGGTACCTAAGAACAAGGCCTAAACTTGTTTTGTAGGTTTATGCATCCAGGGGCACAAGTTGGATCATCGATAGCGGGTGCACAAACCACATGACAGGGGAGAAGAAGATGTTCTCCTCCTATGAGAAAAACCATGATCCCCAACGAGTCATCACATTCGGGAATGGAAATCAAGGTTTGGTCAAAGGATTGGGTAAAATTGCTATATCACCTGACCATTCTATTTCCAATGTTTTTCTTGTAGATTCTTTAGATTACAATTTGCTTTCTGTTTCTCAATTATGCAAAATGGGTTACAACTGTCTTTTTACGGATATAGGTGTTACTATCTTTAGGAGAAGTGATGATTCAGTAGCATTTAAGGGAGTGTTAGAGGGTCAGCTATACTTGGTGGATTTTGATAGAGCTGAACTCGACACTTGCTTAATTGCTAAGACTAACATGGGTTGGCTCTGGCACCGCCGACTAGCCCATGTTGGGTTGAAGAATATTCATAAGCTTCTAAAGGGAGAGCACATTTTGGGACTAACAAATGTTCATTTTGAGAAAGGCAGGGTTTGTAGCGCATGTCAAGCAAGGAAGCAAGTTGGTGTTCATCATCCACACAAGAACATCATAACGACCGACAGGCCGCTTGAGTTACTCCACATGGACCTATTCGGCCTGATAGCTTACATAAGCATCGGCGGGAGTAAGTATTGTCTTGTAATTGTGGATGATTATTCTCGCTTCACTTGGGTGTTCTTTTTGCAGGAAAAATCACATACCCAAGAGACTTTGAAAGGATTCTTGAGACGGGCTCAAAATGAGTTCGGATTGAGGATCAAGAAAATAAGAAGTGACAACGGGACGGAGTTCAAGAACTCACAAATCGAAGGTTTTCTTGAGGAGGAGGGCATCAAGCATGAGTTCTCTTCTCCCTACACACCACAACAAAATGGTGTAGTGGAGAGGAAAAATAGAACTCTATTGGACATGGCAAGGACCATGCTTGATGAGTACAAGACCTCGGACCGGTTTTGGGGGGAAGCAGTCAACACCGCTTGCTACGCCATCAACCGGTTATATCTTCACCGAATCCTCAAGAAGACATCGTACAAACTCCTAACCGGTAAAAAGCTCAATGTTTCATATTTTAGAGTCTTTGGTAGCAAATGTTTTTATTCTTGTTAAAAGAGGTAGAAAATCTAAATTTTCTCCTAAGGCTGTAGAAGGCTTTTTACTAGGATATGATTCAAACACAAGGGCATATAGAGTCTTTAACAAGTCCTCTAGACTAGTTGAAGTTTCTTGTGACATTATGTTTGATGAGACTAACGGCTCTCAAGTAGAGCAAGTTGATCTTGATGAGCTAGATGATGAAGAGGCTCCATGCGTCGCGCTAAGGAACAGGTCCACTGGGGATGTGTGTCCTAAGGAATCCAAAGAGCCTCCACGTGCACAAGATCAACCATCTTCCTCAATACAAGCATCTCCACCAACTCAAGATGAGGATCAAGCTCAAAATGATGATGATGAAGATCAAGAGGAGCCACCTCAAAAGGAGGACAATGATCAAGGGGGAGATGCTAATGATCAAGATAAGGAAGATGATGAGGGTCCAAGACCGCCACACCCAAGAGTCCACCAAGCAATCCAACGATATCACCCCGTGAACACCATCCTCGGCGATATTCATAAGGGGGTAACCACTCGATCTCGTGTTGCTCATTTCTGTGAACATTACTCTTTTGTTTCCTCTATTGAGCCACACAGGGTAGAGGAAGCACTTCAAGATTCGGATTGGGTGCTGGCGATGTAAGAGGAGCTCAACAACTTCACGAGGAATGAGGTATGGCATTTAGTTCCACGTCCTAACCAAAATGTTGTAGGAACCAAAAGGGTCTTCCGCAACAAGCAAGATAAGCATAGTGTGGTGACAAGGAACAAAGCCCGACTTGTGGCCAAAGGGTATTCACAAGTCGAAGGTTTGGATTTTGGTGAAACCTATGCACCCATAGCTAGGCTTGAGTCAATTCGCATTTTACTTGCCTATGCTACTTACCATGGCTTTAAGCTTTACCAAATGGACGTGAAAAGTGCCTTCCTCAATGGACCAATCAAGGAAGAGGTTTATGTTGAGCAACCTCCCGGCTTTGAAGATAGTGAGTACCCTAACCATGTTTATAAACTCTCTAAGGCACTTTATGGGCTTAAGCAGGCCCCAAGAGCATGGTATGAATGCCTAAGAGATTTTCTTATCGCTAATGGCTTCAAAGTCGGAAAAGCCGATCCTACTCTCTTTACTAAAACACTTGCAAATGATTTGTTTGTATGCCAAATTTATGTTGATGATATCATATTTGGGTCTACTAACGAATCTACATGTGAAGAGTTTAGTAGGATCTTGACTCAAAAATTCGAGATGTCTATGATGGGGGAGTTGAAGTATTTCTTAGGATTTCAAGTGAAGCAACTCCAAGAGGGCACCTTCATTAGCCAAACGAAGTACATTCAAGACATACTCACCAAGTTTGGGATGAAGGATGCCAAGCCCATCAAGACACCCATGGGAACTAATGGGCATCTCGACCTCGATGATAGGTTCTTTACTCTATTTATGTGCTTCACTACCGGATATTATGCTTTCCGTATGCATGTGTGCAAGATTCCAAGCTGATCCTAAGGAAGTTCACCTTAGGGCCGTGAAACGAATCTTGAGATATTTAGTTTATACTCATAAGTTTGGCCTTTGGTACCCCAGGGGATCCACATTTGATTTAATTGGTTATTCCGATGCTGATTGGGCAGGGTGTAAAATTAATAGAAAGAGCACATCAGGGACTTGCCAGTTCTTGGGAAGATCTCTGGTGTCTTGGGCTTTAAAGAAGCAAAATTCTGTAGCTCTTTCTACCGCCGAAGCTGAGTATATTGCCGTAGGCCATTGTTGCGCGCAATTGCTTTGGATGAGGCAAACCCTTAGGGACTATGGTTACAAATTAACCAAAGTTCCTCTTCTATGTGATAATGAGAGTATGGTTGCAATTCGCCGTGATACACCTAGACTTCATAGTTAGGCATGTAGCCATATTTGCAAAGGTGCCCCGACAGAGTTCTCTTGTCTTGGCATCTACAAACCCGACACATACTACATGGACATCGCACATCCGTGCCTCTTTACAAAGCAAAAGCACGATCAATAAAATTCTCTGTCTTTCTTATCTACTCCATCGAGGGATGATTCATACGACAACCTTCATACATCCATCGACGGTCCTCACCCACCATATTTGATGCTAAAATAAAATAACACGTGATTTATAAATTTTCACGATAAGCTTAATTAACCTAACTATATGCAGCGGTTAGCCACCATATTATTAATCAAACATAAACTTAATTTTAGCCATAACATACAAGATTATTTTTAGCCATAATATACAAGATTAATTTTCATCGAAGGTCCTCACCCACCATATTATTAATCAAACATAAACTTAATTTTAGCCATAACATACAAGATTAATTTCAGCCATAACATACAAGATTAATTTTCATCGAAGGTCCTCACCCACCATATTATTAATCAAACATAAACTTAATTTTAGCCATAACATACAAGATTAATTTTAGCCATAACATACAAGATTAATTTTAGCCATATCATACAAGATTAATTTTCATCGAAGGTCCTCACCCATCATATTATTAATCAAACATAAACTTAATTTTAGCCATAACATACAAGATTAATTTTAGCCATAACATACAAGATTAATTTTCATCGAAGGTCCTCACCCACCATATTATTAATCAAACATAAACTTAATTTTAGCCATAACATACAAGAGTTTAGCATAGCTAAACTATATGCAGCGGTTAGCCAATCAAGTTAATTAACCTAACTACCTACGGCATTATTTGAGTAAACTCTCGTAAGTTAGCACATTGAATAAAAAAATAAAAAAAGTATAAACACGGTACCTGACGGTTGCAGCGGGTGCGGATCGATGATTTGGGTCGGGGACGTCCACAGCGGGGTCGGTGGCTGCGCAGCGGGCGCCGATGGGCGGGGTCGACGGGGGGCGGGGCGGCCGTGCGCACGAACTCCAGGCACTACAGGGGGCGGGCTCCTCGTGGACGGGCACTGCCGGGGGTGGGAGAGACGGTCGCGGAGTGGGAGCTGCCAGGGGCGGGCGCTGCCGGGGCGGGCTCCTCGGGGGCGGACGCAGGCGGGCGGCGAATCCTCGGGGCCGGGACAGCGGCCGCGGTCGGGAGAGCCGTGGCGGCGGCGGCTCCTTGGGGCCGGGACGGCGGGCGCGGCCGGCGGCGGCCGGGGGCGGCATGGCGGGGGCGGCGCGGCCGTAAAAGGAAGAATGGCGCGCGGGCGTATGAGAATGAGATAGATATTTTGTGAAAGGTGAGAGAAGAGGGAGGTAAAAGCTAAAAACATAACTTCCTAGAGTAAAGCCGTAGGAAGTTAGGTAACTTCCTAGAGTTTATGCTTTGCCTCTAGGAAGTTAATTAACTTCCTACAGCCGGCTGTAAGAAGTTAGATTTTCGTTTGACCGGTCAACAGATGAAACCTAACTTCCTAGAGGAGGCCGTAGGAAGTTAGTTAAGTTCCTACGGTTTTGTAACTTCCGACAACTTTTATAAAAAAATGTAGGAAGTTATGTTTATTTCCTAGAGGTATCAGTTGCCTCTCGGAAGTTATGTATTTCCTACGGTTTTATATAAAAGCTGTAGGAAGTTAAAAAACCGTAGGAAGTGTATGATTTTGGTGTAGTGACATAGCTCATTTCTATACCTTTGATCATTTCTCTTTCATGTGCTATGACTAATATGTTTTCAAGTGAATATTATGCTAAGTCATAGATTGAAAGGGGAAATGGAGTCTTCGGCGAAGACAAGGCTTCCACTCCACTCCATCGAATTATTCATCCTTCGCCGTCGCTCCACAACGCTCTCCACTTTGGTATAATCTTCACTTATATGTTATTTACGATGGGGAGAGAAAGTTAAAGGCTTATATTTCACTCATAAGTGTCCGTTTTTGGCGATTCATGCCAAAGGGGGAGAAAGTATTAGCCCAAAGCAAAAGGACCGCACCACCACCAATTTCAAAAATTTAGTCTTTCAACTTGTATTTAAAGAAGTGTTTTTCAAATTGGTATCTTAGTTGTGATATAATTTCAAATTGGTATACCCTCTTCAAAATTAATATCTAAAACCCTCTTGAACACTAAGAGGAGGATTTCATTAAGGGGGAGTTTTGTTTAGTCAAGGGAAAAGCATTTGAAACAGGGGGAGAAAATTTCAAATCTTGAAAATACTTCTCAAAATCTTATTCATATACCTTTGACTATTTGCAAAAGATTTTTGAAAAAGAATTTCCAAAACATTGCAAAACAAAACAAGTGGTGCAAGCGTGGTCCAAAATTTTAAATTAGAAGAAAACCATCCATGCATATCTAGTAGAAATAATTATTGGTTCATTCCAAACAACCTTTGCACTTACATTATGCAAACTAGCTCAATTCTGCACTTTTATATTTGCTTTTGTTTGTGTTGCCATCAATCACCAAAAAGGGGGAGATTGAAAGGGAAATAGGCTTACACCTTTTCCTAATTGATTTTGGTGGTTGAATTACCCAACACAAATAATTGGACTAACTAGTTTGCTCTAGATTATAAGTTTTAAAGGTGCCAAAGGTTCACAACAAACCAATAAAAAGACCAAGAAATGATTCAAATAAAGAGAGCAAAAGACAACCGAAGTGTGCCCTGATCTGGCGCACCGGACTGTCCGGTGTGCCACCGGACAGTGTCCGGTGCACCAGGGAACCAAACTCCAAACTGCTCACATTCGGGAATTCTGGAAGCTGCTCCGCTATAATTCACCGGACTGTCCGGTGTAGCACCGGACTGTCCGGTGTGCCAGCGGAGTAACGGCTACTACAGCGCCAATGGTCGTCTGCAACAGCAGTTAATGCGCTACAGTGCGCGCAGATGTCAGAGCAGAGCCAGAAGGCGCACCGGACAGTGAACAGTGACTGTCCAGTGCACCACCGGACTGTCCGGTGACCCAGATGTCAGAAGTTCCAACGGTCAGAATCCAACGGCCGGGTGACGTGGCTGGCGCACTGGACAGTGTCCGGTGGCACACCGGACTATCCGGTGCGCCATGCGACAGAAGCCCTCACCAACGGTTCTTTTGGTGGTTGGGGCTATAAATACCCCCCAACCACCACACTTTAAGGCATCCAAGTTTTCAGCCTTCAAACACCTTACAATAGCTATAGCATTCAATACAAGACACAATCAAAGAGATCAAATCCTCTCCCAAGTCCAAAGATCATTCCAATCAAATAGTGACTAGTGAGAGAGAAACTTGTGTTCATTTGAGCTCTTGCGCTTGGATTGCTTTTCTTCTTCATTCTTTCTTGTGATCAACTCAATTGTAACCAAGACAAGAGACACCAATTGTGTGGTGGTCCTTGTGGGGACTTAGTGTCCCGTTTGATTGAGAAGAGAAGCTCACTCGGTCTAAGTGACCGTTTGAGAGAGGGAAAGGGTTGAAAGAGACCCGGTCTTTGTGACCACCTCAACGGGGAGTAGGTTTGCAAGAACCGAACCTCGGTAAAACAAATCACCGTGTCATCCGCCTTATTTGCTTGTGATTTGTTTTTCGCCCTCTCTTTCGGACTCGCATTTAATTCTAACGTTAACCCGGCTTATAGTGTGTGCTTAAGTTTGTAAATTTCAGATTCACCCTATTCACCCCCCGTCTAGGCGACTTTCAATCTCCACAACAAATATGTGGAGTACTTTTCGAGACACTCTTGCAATGGGGATGTATAATGCTTATAGGGTTTCTCATTGATTATTTTTCATGGTACTATTGATGCTTAAGTACTTTTCATGGCTCTATTACTATTTTTGACTATATATGTGTTTCTGACTTATCACCATTTGTATACAGAATGGACATTTTGGAGGGCTCTATTGCTATTCGTGGTAGGGGAAAACAAAAGGAAGTGGATCCGCGTTGAAGATGATGAACTGATCAAAGCATTGGTTGATGTTTCTTTCGATCCGAGGTGGAGTGATGGGAGTTTCAAGAATGGTTACACTTCAGTACTTGAAGCTCGCCTCGCTGAAAAGCTACCTGATTCAAGAATTTCTGCAACTTCTCATATCGATTCAAGGTTAAGATACTTCAAGACAAAGTATTCTGCTTTGGAGCAGATGTTGAACAAGAGTGGGTTCACATGGGATCCTACCAAGAAGATGATTCAGTGCGAGAAACAAGAATATGAGACACATTGCAAGGTACTTTTCTGTTGCTGACTTAGTGGTATAACTTTTCTTGTTCTGAATTTTTGTATGGACACAAGTTGGCAGTAGAAATAATATGTGTATGTGTGCTTCAGAGATCCCAACCACACTGTAATCCGTGTATGTGAACTTTTAAGCCATTGTGTGCCATGTTAGACTATATACTTTTCAGTTGCTTATATATAAATTTTCTAGTAGATGCTGCTATTTTAAATTGTATAGTTATAATTGTATGATACTGAAACTATCTGTTGGTGATAATTAATCTATGTACAGTTATGTCTATCTACTGGTGATAATTGTGTTGTTATTTTTCTAGTATCTATGTACAATTATAATTGTACAGTTATAATTTTTCTAGTATCTGCTGGTGATAATTGTACAATTATTTTTCTAGTATCTTATATATAATTAATCTATCTATTGGTGATGATACTGAGGTTAAATTGTACATTTATGTCAGTCTTGTATCTGCTAGTGATGATGTGTCTTTGTTTTTCATAGAATAATCCAGATGCAAAAGGGTTGTATGGAGTCTCCTTTCATTACTATGATGAACTTTCAATGGTATATTCCATGGACATGGCCATAGGTGAAGGTGTGGAAGACATGACAGATGCTGTTAAAAACTTGGAAGAAGAGTTAGTTCATGTAAATGTTAATGATGAAAAGGATGGAGAGGATATGACATTTGTAGAGACACCGAGGCGTTTTATTGACTCAACATCATCTAGCTCCAAGAAGCGGAAGAAAGATTGAAAGGAATGAAGACCTAATCAAGTGACCCGCTTCTTGATGTGTTCAATGAAGTGAGTGGTGATCTGAAGGTTGCCACCATGTCAATTGGAAAAATGGCACAAGCTATGGATCATGAGGCATCCAACCAAGAGAAGGCAAGGGATGAGGATCCACATTAAAAACCAAGATAGAAGGTGATCAATGAGGTCCAAAGACTTGAATTTACAAGCTCAGAAGTTATCAAAGCAGCTGTTGTGTTTGTCAGGATGCCAGATCAAATGGGATGTTGTTTGCACTTCCAGAACCACTGAGGAGTGAATACATTATCAACATGCTACGTGGTAACTAGAATTTTGTTTGTAGAAATGTACATGGCTAGTTTTGATCTTGGTTTAATTCGCTAATTGTTTCATTTATGCCAGATGAAGCAGCAAAGAGAGAGAGAGAGGTCAAAGTGAAGGTGCTGGTCTTGCTGTTCAATGATGGAGCTTTGGAAGTTGTTGTTGGTTTAGTTGGTCTCAATCCTTTTAGCTTTAGTATTCTTCATATGTTGTTGTTGAATGATGGTAAAAACTGAAATTTTATGATGTTCAATGTTGTTGAATGTTCACGAATGGTGTTGAATGTGGTATTGTATCTGTCGGTAGCTTTCAAACCCTTTCAATGTGGTTTGTTGAATGTCGGTAGATTTCAATGTGGTAAAAACTTTTATGAGTTTTGAATGTTGTTGAATGTTCATGAAGGGAATGATGTTGAATGATGGTAAATACTGAATTTTTATGTTCACGAATGATGTTGAATGGTTTCTTATATTAAAAAGTGTATTGGAATAAAAAATGTTACAAAACTCACATTCTTAATTTCATTATGTTACATTGGTTTCCAAAACAAACAGTGTATTGGAATCAAAAAGTATTACAAAACTCAACCAAGCAAAGCATGCGATGGTATTCATTGATTTGGAATCCACTGCTTTTTAACTTTCATTGCGATACCATTAACCATGGTGAACCAAACACTACCTTGGTAGCTAAACTTCGGGAGTCAGCACTCAAGAGATCCAGCCAGCATCCACACGCCATAGCAACTCCACAGTCATCGCACCAGTAGTTGGACACTCCAGCGCGACACAACACTCGATTCTAATCTAGCACTTTAGTGCGGCATGACACTCCACAGCGCCAAAGCAGTCGGCTAGCTAGACAACGTTGTGCCACACGTGTGAGCACAACTATGCAGCCACTGCACACACATGAACGCCATATGCAGAGGAAGAGTTGCTAACTAGGCACCTTTCCCCTTAGCACGGGCAATCAACACCACAAGGTAATCTTAAATTTGCTACTTCCTTGATTTTGCTTCATGTACATACTTGCTCTGATTTATAATTGCACAATTGTAAGATATAATATGACTATAGATGCATACTAATTTTGTAAGCATTAGAATTACATTGCAACAAATTAATGAGATACGAGAGAATGGTTGGGGGGAATTATTTGAGGAGGTAAAGATTTTTTTGTCACCAACATAACATTGTTATATCAAACATGGAGGATACCATTACTCTTAGGTGTCACTCAAGGAGAAGTGGATATGAGATATTTAATATGGTAAAATAACAAAATTATTATGGAACTAAACTATCACTTCACCGAAAGGTTTACTCAACTATTGATATGCATTGCTTGTCTAGATCCAAAGAATTCTTTCGCTAGCTCTAATGGAGATCAACTAATAAAATAATCAAAGATGTATGTTATTGGTTTTGGTCACTATGAACTTATGTGGCTTTGAGAACAACTTGATCTATTCATTACTGATGTGAGATTTGACCCTAAATTTGCTAATTGTCATGATTTTGATGACCTTGCTATCAAGATGTTTCAAATTGAGAAGAACAATTTTTTTGACTATTAAGAATGTTATTTCAATAAGATGTACTATTATTGTTTGGTTCTAAAAAATATTGACACATATAACTATATATGGGTGACATAGGCACTTAGCAGGGCCGTGCTGGCAAAATTAAGGGCCCTGTGCAAACTCTAGAATAAAGGCTCACCATTACAATACTATAAAATTTAGAATATATTAGATAACATTAAGATATATAAATATATATATATATATATTCAATTTTTGGTTGCATAATTTTCACTTAAATAATTTTTTTAGTGTTTCTTGAATTAAATTCTTCAATTATATGCTCATATTATTCGTATCCATTTGGCCATATCAAGGACCATTGTCAGCATTATTATCAAAGTTGGGCCTTGATTAAATGACTGAGGGCACTTGTAATTTTCAATAGTAAATATATTTATAGCTTCCTTTTGAGACTGAATTAAATCTTCTATTCTTTGTCTCTTCTTACGCCTTTTGGAACGAGAATTAGGCATGATCGGTAGTTGGATCTCGGAATACTAAACCAAATGGTGCACATACATAAAAAAGATAAATGCAATAAAATTATTTAGTTTATAAGGATGTCCAATAATAATTGAAAAGGTCTAATCAATTTATATTTCAATATATAATCAAACAAAGTAACAAACCTAGTTAAAGAAAAAATATTTAAAATTTTACCTTGTTTTCTTAGTGGCCTAATGTTCACAGACGCAGTGACGCAGCAAGCTTGTCTGGCCACCACTCACTAGCAGCTTGTGGCAGACTGCAGAGTGCAAACATGCACTCATACTCTCCTAGCATGCTACTAGCCTACTAGGCTAGCACACGTTGAGACTCTGGCACACGCCAGTACCGGCCATAGACGACATGGACTGACAAAATTACGTGAGCAACAGATTGTAGCTTTGAAATTTTTGGGGCCCTCAGGATTTAGGAGCCCTGTTCCACTGAACAGCTAGCACCCCCTCTCGCACGACCCTGGCACTTAGATAGTGGCCCTAGGCGTCAAAATCGCCATCTCCACCACAGATCCAACATATACATATGGTTGGACCAATACAATAACTCATTGTGTGAGTTAGTATCCACTCTCATGGTATCAAGATCGTAACCATGTTGTGCATCTTTCGATGCCCATCTTGTTGCGCCGATCTCATCGATCGTCTTTGGCTTCCATGCAGTCATGCTCCATGTTGCACGTCCACCACCTCGACATGACATAATGTGTGTCATTCTAGCCCATGTCTATTTCTGTCACTCGGCCACTATGATTTCGATCTACTAATCTCTCCATGGCTGGTGACAATGAAGAACTAGAGGTGCTATGAAAGAAAGTTATGAAGCTACATGCCTCTATTGTGGCATGCATCTTGGAGGATCAACACCACACTAATGAAGACTGCCAGTTCACCGAGGCTAAGGCCACATCTAAATAATAGTTCCTCAACACTAAACACTTGCAGATTCTGGATAGCAACACAGTCAGTACTTAATTTTAGCCATAACCAGAGATTCAGGCATGAAAAACATGTGATCTAAAACTTTATGGAAATCTAATAAAATTGTCTACAAAAAAATTATAATCACCTCAAGGTGGTTCAATCTCTATCAAGGTCATTCAACACAAAGAAGTTGCCTCTGTCCAGATTTGGACAGATTCAGACCTCATACTTCAAACATCTATAAATGAAGATGTAGACCACCAAAAAGCGTGATCCATAACTTTATAGAAAGATTAATAAAAGTACTACAACTTACTTATAATTACTAAGAGCTTAATCTTAGTTTAACTTGGACAAACAATGTCATTTTTTAAATCTAGTCAAAACATGGATAGATTCTAATATTAGACTTGTGAGAAGCATATCTTCCAAACTATTAGACCTATGGCCATGAAATTTTAACACAAGAAAGATAAAGACGTTATCTACAACTTTTGTATAGAACATTTCTACATAAAATATAGTTTAGTTCACCAAACTAATGGCACGGAAAAAACTGTACCTGCAGTCCAAACGAAAAGTATTCTAACTTCACTCCTATTTAGTTTCTACAGTTATCATGTTCTTGACACTTAGAATATTATAATATCCTTACCGTTCTTGAGAGATAAAACCACACAATAAGCACCAAAGTCAACTCACTAATTACCTTCAATTCATTTGGATCACTAGAGCTACAAACATACAATTAACAAGCACATTCACCACTCTTTCCTATTTAACCCGACATAGCTCATGAATTAAGAAAACACTAAACCATATATATGTCTTACATGTTTCTTAGCTAAGCATAAGACTAACAAAACTAGTCTCAACATTCATGGGACACCTAGAACTCAGAACATGGGTACATGCAGTTTGACTAGCTCTCTAACTACTTTTACCGACCAACTCATGTAGCGCATCAACCAAATAAACATCACATCTTTATTTGATTTAAAACATGGAGCATTATCATGAAGAATAGACGTCAACGAAACCACACTTTATTACCTAAGACCAAAAACTCTTACATGTATATTTTGTCGGGTCGTTTCTCCGATTTCCACGGAAATCAACTTATTGACGCTACTCGCTTCCAAACAATTTTGGGCAGCAATATCACTCATACAGGACCTATAACCGATCAACATAATATTTACACACCCACTAAGTATAGAATGCCAGGACTGTTAAAGCGAAGCATCAATTCGCCATACAAGCGAAAGCAACACCAACAACACTGATACAACATATCAACTAACCGTTTGAAACACTAAACTTATATCACATTCATCAACATAATCACACATCGCATGCATAGAACCAATACGCTCTTTGCATAACTCACTTCAAAACAAATCATCAACTCACAAATACCATGCACCTACTTCCCAAATCGCGAACACATACATGTCGCCTTCTTCTCTACGAACTGAAATCCAAACACAAACATATTCACACACATGTACGCACTACATCAACCAATTCACAGGGAGAGTAAACCACACAATAAACAACAACCTGGCCAAATCGAATTTGGGTTGCGCATGTCATCCAATGAGCTAGCATTTCATCTCATAGGCGGAGCACAAGGCGCGACATCAACGACGGTTGCAATTAACACATCCTTTATTCCAAGTGTAGACTGCTGCCAGCTTGAATTGTTGGCATGTTAGATGCTCTTGGTTTTTGTGCACATAGAAGGAAATTCAATCAAATCCCATCATGCAAGAAGATTCCAGTGAACTACATATCAAATCTTCATTCTTCAGATAGTAAAAGTTTGCAAGCTCTATCGACAAGGTGTTTTGGCAAAATAGGAAGCATTCCTAGACCAACAACCAGAAATATCTGAAACATAATATTTCGGTCATGCCCACAGGTAATGAAGCGAAAAACAACAAACAAGACTACTATCCATAAAAGTAACATGATACGCAGATACAGAGAACAAAGAGAGCTTCTCAGTGCCATGCCATGAGAATTGTAGTAGAAACAAGCATAACAACGAAATCTAAAGAAAATAGTAAATTAGGACACTACGTTGTCCCTGTTTCAAGAAAAAGGGAAAAACATGTTGTGCATTTTAGGAAATAATAATTAGAACATTGTACCATGTAGCATTATGGCATATAATATAATTCAGTAAAATAACCAAAATGGCATTTGTTTGTTTCAAGAAAAGTGAAATAAACCCAAACCAGAGAACTGTAGGAGTACATGTCATGGAGCTAAAGTGAACTATAATTTTGGGAAGTGAGGGAATAAATGCACTTTCAAGACATATTTCATGTAGAAATGAACTGAACCAAATCGACATCGGACGAAGCTAAAGTGAACTATAATTTGAAAGCTGAGGAAGTAGATTTTACAACATACTTTGTTCTATAGAATCTGTTTCTTGATGTGTTGGCCAAGCTTTTAGCCCAAGTTTTTCAAGATTTTTCAGATGTCATAATAGTGCTTACCTTAGCAAGAGTCGTTAAAGCCCCGGCACCCTTTTCAGAAAGTTGCACCTGTGCACCTTGTTGGACACGGATATCGATGCCTTTGCTATCCATCGAAATAACAGCTAGGTCGTCTACCTCTCCTTCATCAGTTGACAAATGCTCTTTCACAGGCTTTGAGAACATTGAGTTGAGTTCCTATTCAAAGGGCAACAGACGGAGCAGAGGAATCACTTGCAAGTATAGTGCCTAAGATCAAATGAGCTATAAGAGTTCATGGAATGCATTGAGATCTTCACTTCTTCAGGCTGTTCTCTGAGCAAATACTTATTAGCTTACCTTCAGATTTTGTTCCCCTCCATCCATAGCAATCTTGTCAGGTTGCAGAGTCTCATATTCGTTCACATCTACCCAAGCAACAGTACCAAAACTCATATAACGATTGCTTAAAAGACTCGTCCTCTGGGCCATCAGAACCACCACTACTACCATGTCGGTTTTTGTTTCCTCCATAAAGAAATCCTTACAGATTATGCACTAAATCAACAATTTAACTAAATATAAGTTGTGAAAAATGAAGCATAAATCCTCACTTCCTCAATCACGTAGGTTGTGCTGTATACTTCAAACAATGAATGAAAAAAACAAGTGACTATGACTTGCTAATTAGCTGCTAGCCTGTCATACACGCTACAGCCTGCACCAGTAGACAAGGTTGAGGTGACCTGTGGCAGGCAGCCAGCCTCGCCTCGACCAAATGCCAAAGACCTATAGGGACGGAGAGTACATTGCAAGAACGATCACATGAAATATTTCGCAGAAAGAAAAGAAGTTTAGGAATACTTGTTCAACACGTACAAAAGAACCACCATTGCAAGTTCACAGGAGATCCAAGATTAAGGCAACAAAATACTAAACATAAACCATTGCAAGAATGGTCGCATGAAATATTTTGCAGAAATAAAAGACTTGATAAAAGCAGAAATATGGCTTGCTCGCTGCAGCTGGTACAACAGATGTTTATACGGGGTTCGGACAATCTTTAAAGATGACGACAAGCAGGTAGTGAATCATAGGGTTTATTCAAAAATGATGTAGCAGACATGATTTACCGCCATGGTGGTCTCTGCAATTTGAATGTTGTTTCATGTGATTCCTTCACAGAGAACCAGCTTCTGCTCGCAGAAATGTTGTTGAACAATGATATAACTAACTGATAAAGAATGAGATACATGACACAGGCACACTCAAAGCAGAGTAATCTGTTATTCACTAAAATGAGACCGGCACGCAACACCTTTGCAATAAGAATTGGTTACTGGTGTAGTTAATTCACATGAAAATTCACACTTGGATGCACTTGTTCAGAACTCCACTCAAGGTTCTACCTTATGAGATTTGAGCAGCTCGAATGCTTCCTTGCAGAACAATGGAGATGGAGTGATAAACACTACACTGAAGTAATGAAACAGGAAGTGGGCTGCACAGCTAAAATGTGAAAGAATAATTCATTCAGGAGATGTAAGGATTACATCTGTGGCTATGTCCTTGTACATTACATGATAGAATGACAGTAAGATTATCTCACGGTTATTCGGAAACCTACTAATTGCAATTTCTAAGCAAACTCAGCTATGCCTCAAAGAAACAGTGAACAATCATTATATCATGGAACAACAGGTTATTCGGAAACAGTGAACAATCATGGTTCAAAGCCAAGTATGGAAGAACTTTACAGACACACGACGATAGGCATGGGTCTAATTAGATGATACATGAACCCAGGTGCTATGGGAGGACATTAGAGGAATTACCGGACCTGACAGCACGTCCAGAGGCTTTGCAATCGTCCTTGCTCTCCGGCACGCGCGTAGTCCTCGTCTCCCTTCGAGTCGTAGCAGGGATCTCCTGACAAAGATATTGCTTACTGAGCAAGAACGAGGAACGTAGATGCTAGGGAAAGACATTGGAGGAGTTACCGGATCTGGCGACGTGTCGTGAGACCTCACGGTCGTCCACGCTCTCCGGGGAATTACTCCAACTCTGGCGTACACGCGTGCTCGAGCTCGAACACAAAGGAGAATACGTGAGGCCTCGCGCATGCTCACTACTTATCTTCATGGAGTGCGTGATGTGGTAGTGGGGGAGTCCACTGACCCGCGGGAAGGTGGTCGTAGAGCAGTTCCTCCGATTGTGAGTGGAGCTGCGACGTTGGGTGGGGCAGTGGAGGCCGTTGGCTGGGGGAGGGGGTTGTGGAGGCCGCCGGCTAGGATACAACTAGGATTACGGAAATGCATGCACGCCTTTGATCATAAGTTTATAAGGGCTAGTTTAGGAACCCTAATTTTCCAAGGAATTTATATTTTTTTAAAGGAAATTAGTTCATTTTCTCATGAGAAATACAAATCTCTTGGAAAATTGAGATTCCTAAGGGTGTGTTTGGTTTGACTTTTGGTTTTGGCTTTTGTCCTCTAAAAGCCAAAAGCCAACCAAAGGGCTGAATCCAGGAAGCAGTTTTTTCTAAAAGCCGACTTTCTCATAGTGCAAATCTGAAAGCACTCTTAGACCTGTTTTTAGTGGTTTTTCGGATGAAACTGTAAAAACATATATCGAAGAATTTTTAATGATTTTTAGTGGTTTCCACCAAACGGTTTTTAGCATTTTAACAGCTTACAGCATACAGCAACTTTTTCCACAGCCTACAGCAACTTTTTTCACAGCCACAGCCCAACCAAACAGACCCCAAACTAGCCCTAAATATGTTAGGATACAACTAGGAATTCGGCTCATGTAGTGGTTCTGTTAATCTATTTCATATATTCCTCGATTGGGTCAATAATACAATAATTCACTGCGCGTTAGTTTCTGGCTCACTCGTATCATTCAACTGTGTTCGATGGACCGGCAGTGGAAGGGCCACTACGATAGAAACCCAGCAAGACCAAAAAGTGGCCCGTCCATTCCGCGCGTGCGCGTCGTCCACGGTCGTGCCCAAATGTGCAAAAAAGAAGCCCCAGGGGAATATGTCCACGGCGCCGGCCTGCCGCCCGTCGCCTCGCCTAGGCCTACCACCACCGCATTCCATTCCATCTCTGGTCCCCGGCCCCCTGCTGGTGCGGTCCAGTACCAGTACCAGTACCAGCAACAGCAAGCAACTCCCCCCTAGCCGCGTCGTCGGTGGCGCACCGACTGGATCTGTCGCCGGGTTTGCTCCCGGAACTACGGTGTGTCGGTGCCAACGACACTCCACGAGTAACGGCGAGTCAGTCAGCATTGCATGCGCTGGAGTTTCTTCCACAGTTCCACCAACCGTGCATCACCGTGTGGCATTGGCAGCCAGTTGTTCCTCATGAGTGACACGTATCTCCAATGCCGTACGTGGACGCGACACAGGCCTGAGGCCAGTTAAATAAAATACAATGATTCATTAAAATATAATAACTACATCCGAGTACATAATTAAATAAATAAAATTACATATTTCATAAAGAACAACTAAAAAATACATGGCTTGAAAAAAAAACTATATGATTCATAAAAAAATCTAATTGCTATGGTGCGGATCCAAGATATGCTCTATTAAATCATTTTTTGTAGCTGATCATATACTAGACTAGCAAAGACTACGACCTCAAGGTAAAGGATGACTGCAAAGATCGTGAGTGCCTCACAAGTGATTGTTTATGTGGCAACAGAGGACTCAATTATCTCATAATGGCCCACATCGTATGCTCCTCCATGCTTATCCTCAACGATCATATCATGTAGAATGATACATACACACATGATCATACAAAGTACTTGATGTGACTAGAGATGGTAATAGGGACCTGATTCCCGATTCCCCGTGGAGAATTCCTCTATTAGGGGGGAGAGGATGGAGCCAATCTGATCCACATGGGGATCTAGATGGTACAAAATCATTACACGTCGGGTCTAGCGGGGCTGAGTATGGTTACCCATTCCCCGTCCCCGAAACCCACAGACCAGCCGCCCCGCTAAGAACCTTGGATACTTCCTGTAGTGTACGCATCAAAGGTGGAAACGTGAAAGGCCTAGCCGGCCAGCCCAAGTGCCCAACTGCGGCTATCCCGTGTGGTGTGACTCTATGACCGTGAGTAACTCAACAGACACTTAGTCTGCTCCCTAACCTTGCACTGCAGCCTCAGACGTTATTCCCTGCCTGACCTAGCATCTCTTGGTGAGTCCCTACCTCCCTGAGACCTTGACTTAGAACGGTAGCGTCGTCGGTCGCTAGATGCTCGCAATCTCGCTCTCGCCTCGCAATCTTCGATGCGGATTCTAGGAGCCGATCTTGGTCTATTGGAGGAGGAGGAGTGTCGTGTGGAGAGCGACAACAACTCAATCACGTTGTTCAGGATCCTAGATCAAGGTCGACTGCGTTCAACATTTCAGCGTGCATGTTGCTCCATCTTGCTCTCCGGACGTTGGAATTAGCCTTTAGACCATGTCTACCAGATCGTGCATATAACCATGCAAAACACGATTTTCCACTGTAGAATGCACTGTTTATATGGTGGAGTTTGGAATAAGAGCTGTGATAGAGAAGACTATTGGTGACAGTCTTATTAGAAAGCACATGATCGCACGATAGTAGTACTAGTAACACAGTTGTGGTGGCCACCTCAGGCCGTCTCCAACAAGAGCCCCTAAAATATCCTTTATCCTAGATTTTATACGCACCCTTTAGTGTTCTCTAAACGATTTTCTATATTTAGAGGATTATGCTAGATTCTCTAGATAGAGAGTTTCTCTCTCATCTATTCTATCTATTTTTAATAGTTTAAACAAAAAAATAGCAAAACTAAAATATATATGGTATATTTGAGAGTAATGACAAACAAAAATTAAAAATAAAATGTATTTAATAGAAGTATTTATGTATAGAGTACGAGATATGAAAAATGATGACTAAGAGAAATAAGATATAAGTAGAAAATCGTGTAAAAGAGAACATGAAAAAAAAACACGCATATCTACCGAGGACGTTGCTTGCCACCGCTAGGGCCCGCCCTCGGCACCGCTGCATGCCTGCGGCCGGAAGCGCCGAAAGGGAGTGCAGTCACCAGTCTTGACCCGACGAGAACCCAACTGATCAAAACTCATTTCGTTGGCGCGTCTCGTCTCGTTTCACAAAACCCAACCACGCAGCTGCCCTACGCCCGTCACCTGCTCCCCAACTACAGCCATGTCCAGAGCGGAGCAAGCGCACTGCAGAACGCATATGATTCCCTTTTTTTTTTCTTCTTCCGATTACTAGTAACATTCCGTGGAACATGGATGCAGTAGAGAAATCACTTTGGATGGTGGGGGTGCACATGCTGTGCTTCCCATCCTATGA
This sequence comes from Zea mays, assembly GCF_902167145.1. Lineage (NCBI taxonomy): Eukaryota > Viridiplantae > Streptophyta > Magnoliopsida > Poales > Poaceae > Zea > Zea mays. Next base: position 141,488,205 of record NC_050101.1, read on the forward strand.
ATTGAAACCTGCCGCTGCGGCGCATGCAGTGCCACCGTGCGTGCGAAGTGCATTAGAAAATGACCAGTCTACCCACCACGACCAACGGTATGCTCTGGGTGCAAGCAAAGTGCAACCAACCTGCCAACGTCCATGGCAGCATGCGCAACCCCCTACGCAGCCCCCTCCCCTTGCATGCGGCGCGTAGGGGGCACCCTATAGCCGCAGCGGTGCCCCCTACAGCGACCCCTACGTGTCGGTCTCCTTCTCTCTCCCCTCAGATTTAGCGTGTCACTGTTCATCACCTTAAACACTGTGCTGTGGGTCCACGAGTAATTGTTAGTAGATAAAAAATTGATAGTTGGTATAGAAAATGATATTTTATAGTGGTAGTGGGGTATAGGGGGAGTATTTAGGGGGAACCGCTGCGGGAGATGAAAAAATAGGGGAGAAAATAGGGGGGAAAAGTGATATAGGGGGAAAAATTTAGGGGTAACGGTTGCGGATAGCCTCAGCAAAAAGAAAGTCTTTCCTCCAGACCAACCACCTGCACCATACATGCGTTCATTTACACGGTCAGCGACATAAGATGGTCGCTCTAAGTGCCGCAGTTAAAGGATTTCTCTATATATCATGGATTAGGTCTCCTTTAAAACAAAGAAAAAATAAAGAAATTTTGACTATTTGGAGCAAAGGATTGAGTTCCTTCAAATCGTATTTAATTCTTATAGAATCACCATCGTAGTGAGATTTTAGACCAGTTGGTCAACCACTTTTGCACTTCTTTTTAAGCAACGGGTGCATCGGACATGGATGCTCGTGATTTTTTTTTTTGGTATAACCGCCGTAAAAGCTGCTGCATGACAGTTGGTCATCATATTATCTTAGGACCAAAGCAAATTCATGCCAAATGGGATCAAAGAAGCAACCCGTGTATCATTTCTCCACATTATCTTCGCCACCACTGGAATGGGTCCAAAGGCTGGCTGGCCAGAATAGTCACCGCTGAGTACTACAACTTCTAATAATCATGCTGGCTGTGCCTCAAAAGGGCATAGGTTAAGGATCTTACCTTCGATGACTACTAGTCAAAAGACTTCCAAAACATCGCCCCAAAACATGGTTTTTGGTAGCAGCCTAAAAATTTATTGGAGGTGGATTTTCTTTTGATCTCCAACAGTTCTCTTAAATATATACAAAAAAATAAACTAGGTCAGATAATCTTTGACGCCCATATTCATTCGAGTGTTATGTAATCTTTGACCTAGATAATCTTCATCACGTTATTTTTTTCCATTGTATCGTCGCTGGTAGGTAGCGGAGCGTGGCGGGGGACGGAGTGTGACACCAGCGATGGGGCATCGTAGGCAGATGGGCCAGCGAAGGGTGGATAGCTAGCACTGCATGGCCGACGACGTATGGGTAGATGACAGGATGGCGGGGTAGTGACGATGGGGGCAGGAAATAAAATTGGCAACGTGGTAGTGGGAATGGTGATGTGTCAATGGGAAATATTATTGGAAGAACTAAAAATCTCCCTATTTGTAACTAAAAATGAGGGGTGTTTTGGGGCTATCACAAAATTGGGAGGGATTTAGGGAAGTTGTTAGGGGCTCTGTGGTCGGATGGAGCCACAGAGGTAGTAGAGAATCTGCTTGAGAGCGGTGAGGTGGGTCTCTGTAGGGTGTGCATGTGCAGGCACACTCGCTGAATGATGTAGGTGATGTCGAGCCAAGAGAACGTCGGGTACTAGAGAGCACCAATGAGGCTCCAGTTGACCTTCGCATCGTTGATCGAGATGTCATCGTCGTCGAAGAGCTTCGACTGAGTGTCAACAGGCATGGAGCAAGGCTTGCAAGCAAACATACAAGCCCACTCTAGCTCTAGAATGTCGAGGGCATACCTGCGTTGCGTTGGTTTCCCGAGGAAGTGGTGGAGAGAGCCCAGGTCCTTCATTACGATCTCGCACTGAAGGGTGGTGATCGTGCGCTGAAGGAGTGCAGTATCAGACGTCGTGAGCACAATGTCGTCGACGTAGAGAAGGTAGGTGGTGTCATCATTCCGTCGATGGTTGAACAAGGACATGTCCGACTTGGCCTCGACGAAGCCAAGGGAGACCAAGTAGGAGACGAAGCGAATGTGCCAAGCCCTCGGTACCTGCTTGAGGTCGTACAGAGAGCGATTCAACCGGTAGACTAGGTTCAGGCTAGTGGATTCAATCAAACAACGAAGCTGGAGGACTAGCTGCAGTAGACCGTCTCGGTTAGAGTGCCATGGAGAAAGGCATTTTTGATATCCAGCTGATGAACTGCCCAATTCCGGGAGAGGACGAGGGAGAGAGTGGTCCGAACGGTGGCAAACTTGATGACGAGGTTGAAGGTCATGACGTAGTCCACTTTGAGATGTTGAGTGAAGCCTCGAAGGACGCAACGAGCCTTGTAGCGATCGAGTGAGCCGTCCGAGGTGAGCTTGTGGCAGCAGATCCATTTGTTGGTAACCATGTTAGTGCCCAGTGAACGTAGCACCAGGTCCCAAGTGTGGTTGGCCAACAGGGCTGCATACTCCTCCATCGCACGACACTAGTGGGGATCAATGAGAGCAGCACAAACGGAGGAGGGGATCGGGGAGGGAGCCGGAGCAGCATTGACTGTGAGAACCAGCCGGTTGACAGGGCAGAGAACTCCGACTGAGCTAAGTGTCACCATCAGGTGGACGTGGTCGTGGTCATGGTGGATGGCAACCGGATGGTGCACCGACAGGCACAAACCAACAAAGGGATGGGACTGGTGGATTAGTCCACCCACGGCAGCGGTAGACGTGGGTGGGGATGGCGAAGCGTGCCGAATGGGACACAGTAAGAGGCGACAGGGTTGTGCTCGTCGACGGGGCCACGCAAGGCGCAGGCGCAGGCGACGAGGCTACGCTTGGTGCAGGCAGGGTCGACGGGGCCACGCATGGCACGAGCGGAGTCGACGGGGGCGTGCATGGCATAAATGGGGTCCACGGGGCCGCTTGCGGCACAAGCGGAGGTGATGGGGGCATGGGAAGAGATAGAGGCAGTGGGGTCACACGTGGCACAAGTGAAGGTGACGTGGCCATGGGCGACGTGAAAGAGGGCAGCAGAAGAGGAACATCGACACAATCGATATCGAGGTCGAGAGGTGGGGAGGAGTTAGCAAGAGAGAAAATCTCCTCATCAAAGACAACATGATGAGAGATGATGATGCGGTGGGTGAGTGAGTGAGAAGATCGAGGCACTAGTACCCCTTGTGATCAGAGGAGTACCTGAGAAAAAGACAACAAGAGGATCAGGGTGAAAGTTTATGAGAAATAGTGGCAGAGGTGTTGGAATAGCAAGCACACCCGAAGATGTGAAGGTGCTCATAAGAGGCGACATTGTCGAAGAGGGCAAAGAACGGAGTGGGATGGGGACCGCCTTAGAGGGAAGACGGTTGAGGAGGTGGGTGACTATGTTGAGCGCCTCAGTCTAGTAGCGAGCAAGAAAAGCAGCCTAAAAAGGTGGTGACGTTGCATGTTGGTGGTGGTGCGAATCATGCACTCGGCTCGACCATTATGAGGAGAGGTGTAAGGGAACAACATCCGCAGTTGCGCGACGTGGGAGAGAAAGAAGGTGCAAGACTTGGAGTTATCGAACTCACATCCATTATCGCAATGAATAGCCCGGATGGTGCACCGAAATGAGTGGACACCCACACAAAGAGGTGAGAAAGACTGGTGAAGGTGTTGGACCTGCGGTGAACGAGAAAGGTCAACTAGCACTGAGAGAAACCATCTAGGATGACCAGATTGTACCGGTAACCAGAGATGCTTGGAACAGGGCATGTCTAAAGGTCATAGTGGATGAGGTCGAAGGGGTGAATAGGTCGGGACATGGAAGAAGAGAAGGGTAAGCGAATATAACACCCAAGCTGACAGGCATGGCAAAGCGAGGTGTCATCGCCACAAGGGCAAGGGATAGTCGAGGTGGTCGAGAGTCGAGAGAGGATGTCGTGGCTGAGGTGGCCAAGACGACAGTGTCAAGTGGAGGCAGAGGTAGTGGAGGTAAGGTTGTAGGGTTGGGCAACATAGGCGGAGGAAGATGGGTTGGGGGAAGCGAATGGGGTATCGGGGCCCGGAGCTATCGCATCAAGCAACCATAGCATGAGTGGTAAGAACCTGTATTGTGAGGCCCTAGGGATCGAACTCAATAGAGTAGCAGTTGTCAGTGGTGAAGCGACGGACTGAGAGAAGGTTATAAACGATGTTTGGGGCAACAAGGATGTTGTTGAGGTACAAAGGACCGGGAAGGACCGTGTCACCTACTAAGGTGACAGGTAGAGTCGACCCATTACCGACAATGGAGGAAAGGAAGGTGGAGCTATGGGGATGGGGTAAACCGACGGCTCTGGGGTCGAGATGTTGTGAAATGAGGCGTCGAAGTTGGCAACCCAGTTAATGGGAGGAGAGTGCGGCGAAGACATGTGGTAGCCAAGGGAGGCACCCCTAAAGAGCCACTGTGAGGCGACAAGGTGATCATGGGCGGTGAAGACGACAAGGCCTCGATCGTCAAGGAGACGCGCACAAGATAGGGAGGTGTGTGGACCGCGACATGGCGAATGACGGGCGTTGAGGGAGCAGGCATGGGAGTGAAAGAGGGCAAGAGGCTTCCTGCACGAAACTGGAGGGGCCTAGCGTGGCGCACAAGGCGCGCAACGATGGGAGAGGAGGAAGATCCTGCCACACAGAAGTAGGAAAGGGGACTAGCAAGGGTCAAGGTGCAGTGTAGGGGGTCTATGCAGCACAAGAAGTAGCACAAAGGGTTGGCGCAACGGCAGTGGCGACGTAAGGCCACAATGGTAGCTGGGAGCTCGTCGTTGCGTCGAAGGGAAGGCCAACAACGCCGGAGTTCGAAGTTGTCGGTGGAGAGTGACGGGGGTCATGCGATGGGTGATGTCCACGAGGAGGCAGCAACGCGGGATGAAGACAAGGAGAGTCATCCGCACAAACACAGGGAGCAGTCGCGATAGCGGGGATTGGCTGAGACAGAGGATAGGGCTACGACGCCGACCACAAGGTCGCATTGGCCAGTTCCGAGCGCTAGTAGCCCGGGCGACGAGGGGACAGGATGGGGAACGATCGACACGATAGTGAAAGGGGGTCAGCCACTAGGAAGGAGAGGGTTGCACCGATGCCGTTGACCGGGGCAGCAGTCGCTAGAATGGTCGAGAGCTCGTTGGTGACGAAGACGAGGTCGTGGTCGACGTTGTTGGCCGGGCGTAGGTCGTAGGAGGTCGAGGAGGGCGCGACCATGAGTGGTGAGAGGCCGGAGCGCAGGGCGGCCGGGTTTGCGCCATAGAGGGAGGAGGCCACGCCACCTGGTTGTAGAGGGGCGAAGGCCACATCGCCAGGGAGCAGGGGATGGTGGTCGCGCCACCCGAGTGCAGAGGAGCAGGGGCCATGCCGCTAGGAAGAGCAGGAGCGACGATCGCACCACTGGGGGAGGTGGAGCAGTGTCCGAGTCGTTGGCCGCACGACAGAAGTTAAGGGGTCACTCATGTCGCCGACGATGGAGGGGAAGGGCTAACCGGCTAGGGAGAAGGGTCGGGTGGAGTCGACGGTAGGGGAGGATGGTGGTGGCTGATGGGAGGAAGAGAGAGAGAGAGGAGAGAGAGAAAAAACTAGCTCTATACTATATTGGAATGAGAGAAACCCTAACCCTAATCCTAGGTTAGGAGTAAGGTGGGCCAAATCCATTACAACAGGGGTAATTAGGTAAATACAGGGAAACTCTAACCTAGCCCTAAACAGTAGTCTAACAAACAAGATGGTCTACTTGTCCACCGGCTCTATAAATAGGAGACAATCTCCTTCGGAACATTGAAGAGCTAGATTTTTTTCACTATTTTGTGGTCATGTGGTGTGTCAATCAATGCACCCATTGCAATGAGGTGTTGCTATTATATGGTGCAAACAAGAATATAAGCTTCTTGTAAACACTGCAAACTTGCCTAAAACTTGCCTAACAGTGCTGCCCAGTGCAATCTTGATCTCACTCAAAACGTAACTTTTGGGGAAACAATGTAACACACATGCAAACTTTTCAAGGCTTAGAGCAACTTCAGTAGTTTTCTAAAAGACTTCCTAAATCAATAATTTAGGTAGTTAAAATAAAAACTATTCTCCAACAGTTCTCTAAATGACTTTCTAAATTTAACAACTTGTCATCTAACCTCATTTTCTCTCTACATTTGGCAATTATTTAACAACTCTCTAAACAAAAATGTTGACTGCATTATATAATTTTTGTGACTTATTTTTTATGTGGATAAATACAAAACAAAATTTAAACCTATATTTAGAGAACTATTGGAGAACTCACATTTTTTTACTTCAAAAGCCATTTAGCAACTTCTTAAATCTATGATTTAGAGAGCTAAAATTTACATAACTATTAGAGTTGCTCTTAGAGCATCTCTAAGTAGCTAGTCATGCTAAATTTTAGCTACTTAATAGCAAAATAGGTCTCCAAGAGACTAGCCATTTAACTGACAAGCTGTCCGGCTCTCTAAATTTACTCACTCACTAACTAAATTTGGCTAGCAACTCTCGCTAGCCAAGTTAACTTATATGTTGGAGAGTTTGCTAGAATGAGATGTAATATATAGAGTTTAATATTTATAAAGAGAAAAAAAGAGTTAAATAGACAGTTAAAAATAAAAAGTATCTTGGAGATGCTATTATATTTTTTCTCCGGCCCGGGCAGATAGACTAGTCATCCTAACAAAACAAAGGAACATCAAAGCTAGGAGGTGCAAGAAGCACCTGGCCAGTGGCCATGTCCCATGTCACACTTTTTCAAAAGACAAAACAAGCTTTCGAAAATCTGGGCCAGTGGGTGTTGATCATGCTCAACACATCATGTGAAGCATCTAATTCCATGGTGCAATGGGAAAATTCTAGTTGCGACCAATAATATAACGAAAACCGAATCTAAATCCACATGCAAAGAATGACCAACCCAACCGACAATATATAGTAAGTACCGATCAGAGGACCAAAGCCTTCTAAGAATCCGAAACAGATACTACATCTTCTTCAGTATTGTTTATTTTTGAATTAAAACACGATAAATAAATAAAAATGTAGAGAGATTATATCATAACAATCGATTAACAGTAAGTAGCTGTGACACCAAAAAAAAAGAATAGTAAGTAGGATACATTACTTGGTCTGAAAACTTATGTCTGGACTCTCAACTGAAAGCAGCAGCTTAACTGAAGAAGCTTAGTTCCCTCTATACATCCCAGGCCCAGGTGAAGTCACCAACCAATCCTCCTCATCCTCATCTTTCTCTCTCTCTCAAGCAGTTTATTATTCACAACCCAGTCAACAATCAATCCAAGCTCAATCTCAAACTGTTCCCTCCATCACCACCACCTTCAATCCTTTTCACCGTCGCCACAACGCCAACCCGGATCGACGCGAAAAACAGAGACCGACAAATGCAAAAGCAAGAGCGATATATGCACCGTATAATAATATAATCTTCTATATGCCGGTAGCTATCAATCAAGAACACTACTAATCTAAGCACAACAATGACTGACCACGTACAATTGTGACGGTGAACTTTGCTGTCTTCATCCAGCGCAGCAGCGGTGGTGGCGAATTAAGGTGAAAGTGATAGTGCTTCTCGCTCCTCGACGAATCATCGGTACTGCGCAGGTGGCGGAGGCGATGCGTACGGCATAGGGTATACCGGTGGCAACGGGCCGGGGTATGATGGCGGCGGCGGCGGCGGAACAGGGACAAACGGCTTGCACTGGAACGCGGCGCAGTCGACGGGCGGCTGCGAGTAGAACGCGGCGCACTGCTGCGGCGTGCGCTGTGTGGGGCGGTTGGGCAGGCAGTTCCTCCTGTCACCGTCCGAAGGCACGACGCGCGCGCAGGACGGCGGCTCGCCGGTGAAGAAGTTGTAGGAGATGGTCAGGTTCTTGAGCCGCGGGAGGGCGCAGATGGCCTCCGGGACGGCCCCGGACAGGCGGTTGTGCGCGACGTCCAGCTGCTCCACCTTGCGCATCCCGGCCACCTGCTGCGGCAGCGGGCCAACGAGCGAGTTGAAGCTGACGTCGAAGACGGTCACCTCCCGGAGCAAGCCGACCTCCGGCGGGACGCAGGAGTCGAGGCCGTTGTTGATGAGGAGGATCTCGTTGAGCGTGCCGGACATGTTGCCGAGGCTGGCCGGGAGGCATCCGCCGAAGCTGTTGTCGGCGAGCACGATGACGGAGGCCGGGGAGTTGCCGAAGTTGTCGGGGAGCGGGGAGCGGAGGCGGTTGTGGTTGAGGAAGATGGCGTCGAGCGGGCGGTCGAAGAGCTCCGGCGGGATGGCGCCCTCGAAGTCGTTGAAGCGGAGGTCGAGGAACTTGAGCGCCGGGAGCTCCAGCACGACGGCCGGGAATGCCCCGACGAGGCGGTTGTTGCTGAGGTCGAGCTCGACGAGAAGCTGGAGGCGGCGCAGAGTGGCGGGGACGAGGCCGCAGAAGCGGTTGGAGTTGAGGTGGAGCAGCGAGAGGTCAGCGAGGAGGCCGAGCTCCGGCGGGAGGTAGCCCGCGATGTCGCCGTGGTTGAGGTCGAGGCCCGCGACGGCGAGCTCCCCGGCGCCCGGCACCCCGCGCGGCAGCGGCGCGCAGAAGACCCCGGTGTAGTTGCATACCCCCGGGCCCACCCAGTCGGCGGTGAAACCCCTGGGGTCGGAGAAGATGGCCTGCTGCTTCCAGGTCTGCAGCGCGACGTACGCGTCCCGCAGCCGCTGGCTGGGGAACCGCCACGACGGGTCCACCGACACGGCCAGCTCCGCCGCCTCGCCCTCGCCCACCACTGACGCCGCCTCGCCGGCGGCGGCGAGGCAGCAGAGGAGACACAGCAGCACTGCCGCCCTGCTCATCATCCCACCATACCACCGAAAGCAGAGCCAAGAAGAGGTTTCGGGGAGGAGGGTGCTCGTGCTCGGCGCAATCCTGCAATGCGGAGTGGAGCGGAGCGGAGGAGATTATGGCGGCGGATTCCTGTGGAGGGAAGTGGAGGGTGTGTGAGCGCCTGGAGTGGGGGGAGGAGGACAGCTGTGTCACAGCTCAGAGGAGTTGGGTGGGGTTACCGCTGGCGCTGGGGAACGCGGAGCGGGGAGGCCTCTTCTGTTCTGCCTTGTGCGGCGGAGTAGGATTTATAGCGGGAGAGTAATGCCGGGCCCGCCGCCGCGTCTGCCCCTGCCACGGGACGAAGACCCGTACGGTAATTATGGCGTTTAGTTTTTGAACCCTTGGGTCTACCTACTGCTTCATCTCTTTTTCAATTTTTTTTCTGCGAGCGTGTATTTTAGGGTTTGTTTATAAGCACCACTGTTTTAAAAAAATCAGTTTCTGTCCCAAATTTCTAAAAAATGATTTATGAAAAAAACTGGATGAGAATGTTCGTTACCCTGTTTATAAGGAGCTGATTTTTAATTTTTTATACATGTCTATTTAAATGGAAGCAGCAGCAATAGATATAAATATAAATTCCGTGAAATCAACTATTTAAATGGAAGCAGCAGCTATAGATATAAATTCTGTGAAATCAACTAGGCGTCACGTATTTAAATGGATAGAACTAATTTTAACCAGGGGAAGCCAGCTTCTTGATTTTTAAGAAACTATAAATCTAGTTTCTATAAACGGGAATATAAACTAATTTTTGAAATAACTCCCGTTTCTATAAAGCAATTTCTTAAAAAATTGGTTGCTTCCAAACAGACCTTTAGTATCACTACTACTAGCTTTCACTACGATAAAGGGCATTTGATTCCATGTGCTAAACTTTAGTAGGGTGCTAGGTTTTGATGCAAGTGCTAAGCTATTTTTAGCAACATCACTTATCTCACCTCCTATTTGAAGCTCTAATCTGTATACAGTCTATAGTACAAAACAGTTTAGTACAAAACAGTTTTTCGCAGTCATATGCACGGTATGTTGTCTATAGCCTAAAGTTTAGCACATGGATATAGAAAGATATCCATAACCCTAATTAACGTGGGATACAGAGAGAGTGGAGTGAGAAGGGTATGAGATGTCTTTCCCCATCATAAACCATTTTTAGCTCACTTCAGCACAACTTAGAAGAGCTAAACGATTAATTGGTGCTAAAGTTTAACACTTTACTTACTGATAACGTATCTGTCGGGGACCATAATTAGGGGTACCCCAAGACTCCTAATCTCAGCTGGTAACCCCATCAGCACAAAGCTGCAAAGGCCTGATGGGCGCGATTAAGGTCAAGGCTCAGTCCATTCAAAGGACACGATCTCGCCTCGCCCGAGCCCAGCCTCGGGCAAAGGCAGCCGACCCCGGAGGATTCACGTCTCGCCCGAGGGCCCCCTCAAGCAACGGACACACCTTCGGCTCACCCGAGGCCCAGTCTTCGCAGAGAAGCAACCTTAGCCAGATCGCCACGCCAACCGACCGTATCGCAGGAGCATTTAATGCAAGGATGGCCTGACACCTTATCCTGACGCGCACTCTTCAGTCGACAGAGCCGAAGTGACCGCAGTCACTTCGCCGCTCCACTGACCGACCTGACGAGGAAACAGCGCCACCTGCGTCGCTCCGACTGCTGTGCCACTCGACAGAGTGAGGCTGACAGCAGCTAAGTCCAGCCTCGGGCGCCATAGGAAGCTCCGCCTCGCCCGACCCCAGGGCTCGGGCTCAACCTCGACGCTGAACGACGGACTCCGCCTCGCTCGACCCCAGGGCTCGGACATAGCCTCGGCCTCGGAAGACGGTCTCCGCCTCGCCCGACCCCAGGGCTCGGGCTCAACCTCGACGCTGGACGACGGAATACGCCTCGCCCGACCCCAGGGCTCGGGCTCAACCTCGACGCTGAACGACGGACTCCGCCTCGCCCGACCCCAGGGCTCGGACATAGCCTCGGCCTCGGAAGACGGTCTCCGCCTCGTCCGACCCCAGGGCTCGGGCTCAACCTCGACGCTGGACGACGGACTACGCCTCGCCCGACCCCAGGGCTCGGACACAGCCTCGACCTCGGAAGACGGACTCGACCTCGACCTCGGAGGAGCCTCCGCCTCGCCCGACCTAGGGCTCGGACCGACCACGTCACAGGGGGGCCATCATTACCCTACCCCTAGCTAGCTCAGGCTACGGGGAACAAGACCGGCGTCCCATCTGGCTAACCCCGGTAAACAAATAATGATGGCGCCCTGCGTGCTCCATGACGACGGCGGCTCTCAGCCCCTTACGGAAGCAAGGAGACGTCAGTAAGGATTCGACAGCCCCGACAGCTGTCCTTCCACAGGGCCCAAGCGCTCCTCCGACGGCCACGACATCACATGAACAGGGTGCCAAAACCTCTCCGACTGCCACGACGGCATGTACTTAGGGTTCTAGCTCCTCTCTGCTAGACACGTTAGCACACTGCTACTCCCCCCATTGTACACCTGGACCCTCTCCTTACGCCTATAAAAGGAAGGTCCAGGGCTCTCGTACGAGAAGGTTGGCCGCGCGGGAGAACGAGCCGACGCATAAGGCTCTCGCTCTCTCCCACGCGAACGCTTGTAACCCCCTACTGCAAGCGCATCCATCCGCCCTGGGCGCAGGACAACACGAAGGCCGCGGTTTCCCCTTTACTGTTCTCCCCCCTTTGTGTCCCGTCTCGCGCCGACCCATCTGGGTTGGTACATGCAGTGACAATTTACTCGTCGGTCCAGGGACCCCCCGGGGTCGAAACGCTGACAGTATCAGATGCAAACCATGTTTTCGTGCAAACTCTATGCAAACCAACTAACTAAGGTCACAAAAAGTATCAAAAAATCTTAGATGTACTTCATTGCCTACTCTACCACTATATGAAATTTCAAGTTCCAATTCATCATATGTTAAGAGATAAAAAAGAGAAAATTATGAGATACAAAAAAGTGAAAAATATTTCAGAATTTTCTCTTTTTTATCTCTTAACATATGGTGAATTTGAACTTGAAAATTATGAGATACAAAAAAGTGAAAATTATTTAGTAGGGTGCGTAGGCAATGAAGTACATCTATATTTTTTTGAAATTTTTTGTGACTTTTATTAGTTGGTTTGCACGGAAACTTGGTTTGCACCTGATATGTTGCCTTACTTTTAACATATTTTAGCACTCTTGTTTGAATCTTCATGTGTTAAAGTTAGTGTCGTGCTAAACTCTAGCACCATTGACAAGCCCTTTAAAGTGTAACATACATCCAATATGGAGTTGAGAACAGACCGAAAAAATTAAATGTGATAAAAATACAATTGGATAAATTTGCTAGCCTCCATGCTAGTTTGCCAGCTTAGCTACCCATTTTAGTATGTGTAGCCAATACTCCCACAGTCGAGGTGTGTCAGTACCCTGGAAATGGGGTACACGTTATTATAGTATGAAGGTGTTGTGTCCATGCGGCTATCCTTAGTCACGTGGCGAACAACACATGACCCCACCACGTGGACGGCTCCAGGGCCTCCACGTAGCCAGGAAGGACAATATACTCCAAGATGGCGACAATGGGTCCGAACCCCCACGGGAAAGTGTTGGACCCCTGGACGCACAGCCTAGGCCTCCGGGCGAGGTTCAAGACCTCCACAGATACAAACCAGACCCCTGGGACGGGTCCCGGACCCTTTAGGAGGGGTCCGGGCTACTCACAGTGGGGTCCCGGGATCCCAAGGCAAAGAATGCCCAGACCTTAATCAAGGCCGGGCGGTGGTCCGGTGCTGACACGTGTCCGGACCATACCGCGGGCGCTCCCACTCCTCGCTCAGGCGGAGACCCGATGCTGCCACGTGGACTGTCGCCCGTGACGTAAGCCAGCGGGCGGAGCCTAACGTAAGGCCTCAGGGTCGCGCTGTCTCTGCATTTATTGCGGAGAGGACGCGCCGCCTGTCTATCCCGTTGACAGGCGACGTGCCCCCTCAGCATTTAATGTGTCTTGTCCACTCCGCAGGCAGGTGGCGTCTAGGCCATCCTGCAGGCGGTGTGCCTGTCCAGTCCATTGACAAACAGTACGCCCGTGCTGCGAGGTGAACTGTGTCCATCATCACATATACGTTGCCAAGGAAGCTTCCCCTGCACGCCAATACTACGCAGATCACGGATGACAGGGCGCAAGAAGATTGCTCCAGCAACGAACATTAGTTGCTACAAGTGTTACATCTGTTATGTTCCTGGGCCCACATGTCGGGCTCAGTACCCTTGTACATGCCCCTCTTAGCTATAAAAGGGGAGGCATGCACCGTTACAACACAGGTTCACTCACACTCAAGCTCATCTACACACACAAGAAGCTGACTCAAGCACACTTAGACGCTCACAAGTTCATACAAGCTCAATACATCACACAGTGGAGTAGGGTGTTACGCTCCGGCGGCCCGAACCACTCTAAATCCTTGTGCGTTCTTGTGTTCTCCTCATTTTCCAACTAACAAGCAAAACGCTTAGGCCCCTCCTCATCTTAGGATTTAGGGCGGGTGCATTCCGCCACCCGGCCAGAGAATTTCCTCTCCAACATTTGGCGCGCCAGGTAGGGGCCTAGGCTTTAGGTTTTTGCTTGTTTTCTCGCTCAGCATGATGGTGCAAATCGTGGAGCACCGCGCCGAGACTTTGGTGGATTTCCTGGTGGAGGAGGAAGCTGCCTCTTCCACGCCACAGGTTCCCAATGGCCCAGTGTCGGGCACTGCTGCTGTGCACGCTGCACGGTAGCATGCAACTGCGCAGACATCCCGGACTCCGTCGAGGGCGGCTCCGGGGGCATTGTCTGCAACCAGGGAGTTGTTGTGTCACCCTCCAAGCTCCACGGCCTCATCGGGGGCCATGAAGCAGTGACGGGATGACGTCGACCGACTGCTCGGCATGGCACATTCTACCTCGACCAGGTCGAGGCCACGGTCATTCCGGCGCCAACATGAGGTGTCGGCGTCTATGCGCTCACCCTCAGTGAGGGGTGCACAGACCAACGACCTACGGGCAGAGCTCAACCGCAGGCGTGCGGGAGAGGATGCCCGGGTCTCTCTGGAGAGGGCGCGGGAGCGCCGACAAAACCTCGAGGGTCGTGAAGACGCTCGAGTCTCTCTATAAAGGACGCGTGAGCGCCGGCTAAACATCGAGGGTCGCAACCTCGATAAAGACTTTGTTGCGGTAGCACCGCAACCCTAAGTGTGCGCCCGGTTCCAGACGGGGTGTCCCCTTGGCCGGCGTGGGCTGCGCCGCTCTCGCGGATCACCTCTGCGCGACGACCTGGCCACCCAAGTTCCGACCGCACCTGCCAGAAAAATACGACGGTACATCAAATCTATCGGAATTTCTGCAGGTGTACGTCACCGCTATCACAGCAGCAGGTGGAAACACCGCTGTGATGGCGACATATTTTTCATGTCGTCTTGTCTGGGCCTACCAGGACTTGGCTCATGAATCTTGCCCCGGGATCAATCTATTCCTGGGAAGAGCTCTGCGCACGGTTCACAGCGAACTTCGCCAGCGCTTACCAACAGCACGGCGTGGAGGCCCACCTCCACGCAGTGAGGCAGGAACCTGGGGAGACTCTCCGGACGTTTTTCTCCCGCTTCACCAAGGTGCGAGGTACTATACCTCGCATTTCCGATGCTTCCATCATCACGGCCTTCCGTCAGGGAGTACGCGATGAAAAGATATTAGAGAAGTTGGCCACGCATGACGTGGAGACTGTCTCCACACTCTTCGCTCTGGCCGACAAGTGCGCCAGAGCCGTCGAAGGCTGGGCATGGAACTCGGCCCCACAAACCAGATGGGTACCTCGGGTGCCGTCCCCCGGGACGGTAAAAAGAAAAAGATGGGTCGCGGCCACGAGAAGCCGCGGTCAACCTCTCAAGTCGTCGCAGCTGCGACTGGGGGCCGGAGCGACCACAACAAGCACCCACGGCCGTAAAGGGGTAACAGTGGCTCATGCCTTGTACACCCCAACAGTAGTCATAGCGCCACAGAGTGTCGTGAGATCATCGACCTCGTGAAACGCGTCAGCAAGCGGCGCGAGTAGTCTCCCAAGGATGACTCCCCACCTCGTCGCCGACCTAGCAAGGAAAGGGTCGACGACGGCGAGGTGGCCGCGGCTGAACGGGACCTCGGGTATCAGTCACCCGAGGGGGTCCTGAAGGATGTCATCACCGGAGACTCTAACTCCGGTGGCGACAGCTAGACGGGCCACCGGGGGACCCCGTACTCCCCGGTCTATGGGGCCAAAGCCTGCCTTCCCCCGGAAACCCTTCTAGACTCCCCACGGGTCCAGTCTTCTGATGGGTCCATACAGAAACGGCTACAGTGTGAGGACATGGACTTTATCAGCAAACGCAGATGGGAACCCAGGGTCGGGACCTAGCCCTATGGTGAGTACTGAACTAAGAGGGGTTCTGAACCCTTCAAGGTGACGGAAATGTGCCGACCCGGGGGTGACCACCTTGCTGCAACTGGAGCACCTCTTCCTAACCTCTGGAGCATCTCTATAAGTTCTGTCCATAGGAGCAAGCCTGAGGGATTGAATTTTCTCTCTTTTGTAACTAGGTTGCGCATACGTGTACGCCAGTCCGGTGAGGTCCGCCCTCATAAACCCGGCCTGTTGGCCTGCACCCATGCATGTCAAGTTATAAAGAGAAGATTTACCCCCTCAGATGTGCTCCTATGACAATTTTATCCTCCTACCTCCGTGGTTTTACCCTGCAGTCTCCGAATATTGTTTTTACCTAACCCACCCGTACAGTTCCTATCTGTCCTGACATGAAGACATCCGAATTGAGTAGCCAGGCCTGCAGTTTAGGACCCCTCTACGAAAGCAGGGGGTTCGGTAGCCTGGGGACCGGTTCTAAAGAACAGGAGCTCGTTCAATGGGGTGGTCCGGAGCAGTGTGGCCGCTTAGCCTAGTTCCGTACCTAAAAGCCTGCACACTCCACCACTTTGTGACAGTCACCCTAGTATTTGGAGATATAGTCCTGTGGGTCCGACAACCTGGGGTCCGGTTCTAGAGAACGGATACTTGTCTTCTGGGGTGGTCTGGAGCCGTGTAGCCGCTTAGCCTGGTTCCGTACCGTAAGCCTGCATGCTCCACCACTTTGCGACGGGTGTCCTAGTATCTGGAACCGCGATCCAAGGGGTCTGGACACACAACTTGGCTTCCCAGACTAAAACCTGCAAGTCCTGTGCATGTATCAAAGGATGGCTAATGTCAGACGATAGGTCCTATGGGTGTACTACTAACACTCCCTAGCTGAAGCTGTGTTCAGGTCTAGGTCCCAGTCTAGGCTGCCTCCTGGGGGCCATCCCCAACTCTTTTAGGTATGCTGGCATCCAGTCTTGACACGTCGAGCCTACATCCCACAGAGGCCAGGTACCGAGGAGGAGTCGGTAACACCACACACAACAAGGACAAGTGGTACACAGATAAGTGCTAATATTGCTTGATAAATAGTACTCAAAAGTACCTTACAAAAGGCAAAAGTTATTACATCCGCCTTCAAGCGGGACCCTAGCCTTATGTCTACAGGTATGACCTACTCGACATCAGTAGGGTCGTGCTGGAGGCGCGCGGCCGTCATCTCCATGGCGTACGACGTCTTGTACGACCCTCCGGGCGGCGTCGGAGTGGCGTGGCCTGTGGTGGCTGGCGGCGCAGGGGGCGCGGCGGACCTACGCACGTCGCGACCGTCGCTCGTGCAGTGGACGGGCAGCCACGCTCCGCTTGGCGGCGGGAGGTGGCATTAGAGGCGGCACCGAAGCTATCAAAGCCAAAGAGATGGAGCCGCAACACGGCTCGCTTCCCACCCCAAGGAGTTGGGGCGCGAGGGATGGAGCCGTAGCTCAGCCCACTGTCCACCTTCACGAAGCTGGTGAACATCCTTCCCCCCGAATGCTGGAGGAAGAAGCGGGAAGGAGCGTCGCCTCCACGGACATCCTACAGAGGTAGGCGACGATGGCCGCCTGAAGAATGAAGCAGGGCGTGAAGTGCTGAGGATGGAGGCCAAGTTCCTCCAGCGGCAGCACGAAGAAAGACGAAATCGGCAGTGCCAACCCGTCGGGGAGATTGGAGACGAAGAACACAAACTCTCTGGCGGTGAAGATTACCGTGAGGAGAGGCACCGACACAGATCCTTCCGGTGAACGCCGACACACACCATCCGAGCAGGTTGCGCACCAAGTTGAGTGCCACCTCGGGATGGAGGCGCTCGAAAGGATCTAGCAAGGTCATGGTGGCTACGACGGCATAGGGGCGCAGAGAACTCGGAGGCGAAAGGGCACAACGAGTGAGAGAGAAGCAAGGCATGGCTGCTACTCGAGGGATGAACCCCTTTTTAAAGGCAGGCTCCCTCGCTTGCGCCCCGAAACATCACGAGAAGTCTCCCCCGATGCACACCGGAGTACCAATCCTATGACACGGGGGCCCGGCCCCACAAGTCATATAGCTGGCGCGCTGATCTCTGAGAGCGAAGAAGGCGAACCGCCATGCAAGGAGCGTACTGTTGACCCGTGGTGGCTGAAAGGGAATTAGGCTTACACCTAGTTCCTATATAATTTTGGTGGTTGAATTGCCCAACACAAATAATTGGACTAACTAGTTTGCTCTAGTGTATAAGTTATACAGGTGCTAAAGGTTCACACTTAGCCAATAAAAAGACCAAGAGTTGGGTTCAACAAAAGAGCAAAAGGGCCAACCGAAGGCACCTCTGGTCTGGCGCACCGGACTGTCCGGTGTGCCACCGGACAGTGTCCGGTGCACCACCGGACATGTCCAGTGCACCAGAGGACTCCAACGCAAACCCGCCACCTTCGGGAATTTCCAGAGGCACTCGCGCTATAATTCACCGGACTGTCCGGTGTACACCGGACAGTGTCCGGTGCGCCAAGGAGGAGCGGCCTCAGGAACTCGCCAGCTTCGGGAATCTCCAACGGCTAGTCCACTATAATTCACCGGACATGTCCGGTGTGCACCGGACTGTCCGGTGCAACTCCGGAGCAACGGCTTTCTCCGCGCCAACGGCTACCTGCGGCGCATTAAATGCGCGCGCAGCGCGCGCAGAAGTCAGAGTCGCCCATACTGGCGCACCGGACATGGAACAGTAGATATCCGGTGTGCACCGGACATCCAGGCGGGCCCACAAGTCAGAAGCTCCAACGGTCAGAATCCAACGGCAGTGATGACGTGGCGGGGGCACCGGACATGTCCGGTGTGCACCGGACTGTCCGGTGCGCCATCGAGCAGACAGCCTCCCAACGTCCATTTTTGGTGGTTGGGGCTATAAATACCCCAACCACCCCACCATTCATTGCATCCAAGTTTTCCACTTCCCAACCACTACAAGAGCTCTAGCATTCAATTCTAGACACACCAAAGAGATCAAATCCTCTCCAATTCCACCAAAAGCTTTAGTGATTAGCGAGAGAGATTTGCCGTGTTCTTTTGAGCTCTTGCGCTTGGATTGCTTCTTTTCTTTCTCACTTGTTCTTGTGATCAAAACTCCATTGTAATCAAGGCAAGAGGCACCAATTGTGTGGTGGCCCTTGCGGGGAAGTTTTGTTCCCGGATTTGATTTGAGAAGAGAAGCTCACTCGGTCCGAGGGACCGTATGAGAGAGGGAAGGGTTGAAAGAGACCCGGCCTTTGTGGCCTCCTCAACGGGGAGTAGGTTTGCGAGAACCGAACCTCGGTAAAACAAATCCGCGTGTCACACTCTTCATTTGCTTGCGATTTGTTTTGTGCCCTCTCTTGCGGACTCGTTTATATTTCTAACGCTAACCCGGCTTGTAGTTGTGTTTATATTTGTAAATTTCAGTTTCGCCCTATTCACCCCCCCTCTAGGCGACTATCAATTGGTATCAGAGCCCGGTGCTTCATTAGAGCCTAACCGCTCGAAGTGATGTCGGGAGATCACGCCAAGAAGGAGATGGAGACCGGCGAAAAGCCCACTACAAGCCACGGGAGCACTTCATCGGAAGAGTCCCGCACCAAGAGAAAGGAGAAGAAGAAGAGCTCCTCCAACAAAGGGAAGGAGAAGAAATCTTCTTCTCACCACAAAGAGAAGAAGGAGAAATCTTCTTCTCACAAGCCGCATCGGAGTGGGGACAAGCACAAGAGGATGAGGAAAGTGGTCTATTACGAGACCGACACTTCATCAACATCCACCTCCGGGTCCGACGCGGCATCCGTCACTTCTAAGCGCCAAGAGCGCAAGAAGTATAGTAAGATCCCTCTACGATACCCTCGCATTTCTAAGCATACACCTTTACTTTCCGTCCCATTAGGCAAACCACCAACTTTTGATGGCGAAGATTACGCTAGGTGGAGTGATTTAATGCGATTTCATCTAACCTCGCTCCACAAAAGTATATGGGATGTTGTTGAGTTTGGTGCACAGGTACCATCCGTAGGGGATGAAGACTATGATGAGGATGAGGTGGCCCAAATCGAGCACTTCAACTCTCAAGCAACAACAATACTCCTCGCCTCTTAAAGTAGAGAGGAGTATAACAAAGTTCAAGGGTTGAAGAGCGCCAAGGAGGTTTGGGATGTGCTCAAAACCGCGCACGAGGGAGATGAGCTCACAAAGATCACCAAGCGGGAAACGATCGAGGGGGAGCTTGGTCGGTTCCGGCTTCGCAAAGGGGAAGAGCCACAACACATGTACAACCGGCTCAAGACCTTGGTGAACCAAGTGCGCAACCTCGGAAGCAAGAAGTGGGACGACCACGAAATGGTTAAGGTTATTCTAAGATCTCTCATTTTCCTTAACCCCACTCAAGTTCAATTAATTCGTGGTAATCCTAGATATACTAAAATGACCCCCGAGGAAGTTATCGAGAATTTTGTAAGTTTTGAGTGCATGATCGAAGGCTCGAGGAAGATCAACGAGCTTGATGATCCCTCCACATCCGAAGCTCAACCCGTCGCATTCAAGGCGACGGAGGAAAAGAAGGAGGAGTCTACACCAAGTCGACAACCAATAGACGCCTCCAAGCTCGACAATGAGGAAATGGCGCTCGTCATCAAGAGCTTCCGCCAAATCCTCAAGCAAAGGAGAGGGAAAGACTACAAGTCCCGCTCCAAAAAGGTTTGCTACAAGTGTGGTAAGCCCGGTCACTTCATAGCTAAATGTCCATTATCAAGTGATAGTGACAGGGGCGACGACAAGAAAGGGAGAAGAAAGGAGAAGAAGAGGTACTACAAGAAGAAGGGCGGTGATGCCCATGTTTGTCGGGAGTGGGACTCCGACGAAAGCTCAAGCGACTCCTCCTCCGACGAGGACGCCGCCAACATCGCCGTCACCAAGGGACTCCTCTTCCCCAACGTCGGCCACAAATGCCTCATGGCCAAGGACGGCAAAAAGAAGGTTAAATCTAGATCCTCTACTAGATATGAGTCTTCTAGTGATGATAATGCTAGTGATGAGGAGGATAACTTGCGTACCCTTTTTGCCAATCTTAACATGGAACAAAAGGAAAAATTAAATGAATTGATTAGTGCTATTCATGAAAAGGATGACCTTTTGGATTCCCAAGAGGACTTTCTAATTAAAGAAAATAAGAAACATGTTAAGATTAAAAATGCTTATGCTCTAGAAATTGAGAAATGTGAAAAATTATCTAGTGAGCTAAGCACTTGCCATGAGACAATAGACAACCTTAGAAATGAAAATGCTAATTTATTAGCTAAGGTTGATTCTCATGTTTGTAATGTTTTAATTCCCAATCCTAGAAATAATAATGATGAATTGCTTGCTAGGATTGAAGAATTAAACATTTCTCTTGCTAGCCTTAGAGTAGAAAATGAAAATTTAATTGCTAAGGCTAAAGAACTAGATGTTTGCAATGTTACAATTTCCGATCTTAGAGATAATAATGATATCTTGCGTGCTAAGATCGTAGAACTTAATTCATGCAAACCCTCTACATCTAGTGTTGAGCATGTTTCTATTTGTACTAGATGTAGAGATGTTAACATTGATGCTATTCATGATCATATGGCTTTAATTAAACAACAAAATGATCATATAGCAAAATTAGATGCTAAAATTGCCGAGCATAACTTAGAGAATGAAAATTTTAAATTTGCTAGAAGTGTGCTCTATAATGGGAGACGCCCTGG
This sequence comes from Zea mays, assembly GCF_902167145.1. Lineage (NCBI taxonomy): Eukaryota > Viridiplantae > Streptophyta > Magnoliopsida > Poales > Poaceae > Zea > Zea mays. The sequence continues at coordinate 141,509,347 of NC_050101.1, forward strand.
CATCAAGGATGGCATTGGCTTCCAAAGGAGAGACAATGTCAAACTTAATGCCCCTCCTAAGAAATTGTCTAACTTTGTTAAGGGCAAGGCTCCCATGCCTCAAGATAACGAGGGTTACATTTTGTACCCTGCCGGTTATCCTGAGAGCAAAATTAGGAAAATTCATTCTAGGAAGTCTCACTCTGGCCCCAATCATGCTTTTATGTATAAGGGTGAGACATCTAGATCTAGGCAACCAACCCGTGCTAAGTTGCCTAAGAAAATTCCTATTGCATCAAATGAACATAGTCTTTCATTTAAAACTTTTGATGCATCTTATGTTTTAACTAACAAATCCGGCAAAGTAGTTGCCAAATATGTTGGGGGCAAGCACAAGGGGTCAAAGACTTGTGTTTGGGTACCCAAAGTTCTTGTGTCTAATGCCAAAGGACCCAAAACCATTTGGGTACCTAAAATCAAGAACTAAACTTGTTTTGTAGGTTTATGCATCCGGGGGCTCAAGTTGGATACTCGACAGCGGGTGCACAAACCACATGACAGGGGAGAAGAAGATGTTCTCCTCCTACGAGAAAAACCAAGATCCCCAACGAGCTATCACATTCGGGGATGGAAATCAAGGGTTGGTCAAAGGTCTTGGTAAAATAGCTATATCTCCTGACCATTCTATTTCCAATGTTTTTCTTGTAGATTCTTTAGATTACAACTTGCTTTCTGTATCTCAATTATGCAAAATGGGCTACAACTGTCTCTTTACTGATGTAGGTGTCACTGTCTTTAGAAGAAGTGATGATTCAATAGCATTTAAGGGTGTGTTAGAGGGTCAGCTATACTTAGTAGATTTTGATAGAGCTGAACTCGACACATGCTTAATTGCTAAGACTAACATGGGCTGGCTCTGGCATCGCCGACTAGCACATGTTGGGATGAAGAATCTTCACAAGCTTATAAAGGGAGAACATATTTTAGGACTAACAAATGTTCATTTTGAGAAAGACAGGGTTTGTAGCGCATGCCAAGCAGGAAAGCAAGTTGGTACCCATCATCCACACAAGAACATCATGACGACCGACAGGCCACTAGAACTCCTACACATGGACCTATTCGGCTCGATTGCTTACATAAGCATCGGCGGGAGTAAGTACTGTCTAGTTATTGTGGATGATTATTCTCGCTTCACTTGGGTGTTCTTTTTACAGGAGAAATCTCAAACCCAAGAAACCTTAAAGGGATTCTTGAGACGGGCTCAAAACGAGTTCGGCTTAAGGATAAAGAAAATTAGAAGCGACAACGGGACGGAGTTCAAGAACTCTCAAATCGAAGGCTTTCTTGAGGAGGAGGGCATCAAGCATGAGTTCTCTTCTCCCTACACGCCACAACAAAATGGTGTAGTGGAGAGGAAGAATCAAACTCTATTGGACATGGCAAGGACCATGCTTGATGAGTACAAGACTTCGGATCGGTTTTGGGCCGAGGCGGTCAACACCGCTTGCTACGCCATCAACCGGTTATATCTTCACCGAATCCTCAAGAAGACATCATATGAACTCCTTACCGGTAAAAAGCCCAACATTTCATATTTTAGAGTTTTTGGTAGCAAATGTTTTATTCTTGTCAAAAGAGGTAGAAAATCTAAATTTGCTCCTAAAACTGTAGAAGGCTTTTTACTAGGTTATGACTCAAACACAAGGGCATATAGAGTCTTTAACAAGTCCACTGGACAAGTTGAAGTTTCTTGTGACGTTGTGTTTGATGAGACTAACGGCTCTCAAGTAGAGCAAGTTGATCTTGATGAGATAGGTATTGAAGAGGCTCCGTGCATCGCGCTAAGGAACATGTCCATTGGGGATGTGTGTCCTAAGGAATCCGAAGAGCCTCCAAATGCACAAGATCAACCGTCCTCCTCCACGCAAGCATCTCCACCAACTCAAAATGAGGAAGAGGCTCAAGTTGATGAAGAAGAAGATAAATCAAATGAGCCACCTCAAGATGACGGCATAAATCAAGGGGGGGGATGCAATTGATCAAGACAAGGAGGATGAAGAGCAAAGACCGCCACACCCAAGAGTCCACCAAGCAATCCAACGAGATCACCCCATCGACACCATCCTCGGCGACATTCATAAGGGGGTAACCACTAGATCTCGTGTTGCACATTTTTGTGAACATTACTCGTTTGTTTCCTCTATTGAGCCTCATAGGGTAGAGGAAGCACTACAAGATTCGGATTGGGTGGTGGCGATGCAAGAGGAGCTCAACAACTTCACTAGGAATGAGGTATGGCATTTAGTTCCACGTCCTAATCAAAATGTTGTAGGAACCAAATGGGTCTTCCGCAACAAGCAAGATGAGCATGGCGTGGTGACAAGGAACAAAGCTCGACTTGTGGCCAAAGGATACTCCCAAGTCGAAGGTTTGGATTTCAGTGAAACCTATGCACCCGTAGCTAGGCTTGAGCCAATTCGTATATTATTGGCCTATGCTACTTACCATGGCTTTAAGCTTTATCAAATGGACGTGAAAAGTGCCTTCCTCAATGGACCAATCAAGGAAGAGGTCTATGTTGAGCAACCTCCCGGCTTTGAAGACAGTGAGTACCCTAACCATGTCTATAAGCTCTCTAAGGCGCTTTATGGGCTCAAGCAAGCCCCAAGAGCATGGTATGAATGCCTTAGAGATTTCCTTATTACTAATGGCTTCAAAGTCAGAAAAGCCGATCCTACACTCTTTACTAAAACTCTTGAAAATGACTTGTTTGTATGCCAAATTTATGTTGATGATATTATATTTGGGTCTACTAACGAGTCTACATGTGAAGAGTTTAGTAGGATCATGACATAAAAGTTCGAGATGTCTATGATGGGGGAGTTGAAGTACTTCTTAGGATTTCAAGTGAAGCAACTCCAAGAGGGCACCTTCATTAGCCAAATGAAGTACACTCAAGACATTCTAAACAAGTTTGGGATGAAGGATGCCAAGCCCATCAAGACACCCATGGGAACTAATGGGCATCTCGACCTCGACACGGGAGGTAAGTCCGTGGATCAAAAGGTATACCGGTCGATGATAGGTTCTTTACTCTATTTATGTGCATCTCGACCGGATATTATGCTTTCCGTATGCATGTGTGCAAGATTCCAAGCCGACCCTAAGGAAGCCCACCTTACGGCCGTAAAACGAATCTTGAGATATTTGGCTTATACTCCTAAGTTTGGGCTTTGGTATCCTAGGGGATCCACATTTGATTTGATTGGATATTCGGATGCCGATTGGGCGGGGTGCAAAATCAATAGGAAGAGCACATCGGGGACTTGCCGGTTCTTGGGAAGATCCTTGGTGTCTTGGGCTTCAAAAAGCAAAATTCAGTCGCTCTTTCCACCGCCGAAGCCGAGTACATTGCCGCAGGCCATTGTTGCGCGCAATTGCTTTGGATGAGGCAAACCCTGCGGGACTACGGTTACAAATTAACCAAAGTCCCTTTGCTATGTGATAATGAGAGTGCAATCAAAATGGCCGACAATCCCGTCGAGCATAGCCGCACTAAGCACATAGCCATTCGGTATCATTTTCTTAGGGATCACCAACAAAAGGGAGATATCGAGATTTCATACATAAATACTAAAGATCAATTAGCCGATATCTTTACCAAGCCTCTTGATGAACAAACTTTTAACAAACTTAGGCATGAGCTCAATATTCTTGATTCGCGCAACTTCTTTTGCTAGATTGCACACATTGCTCTTCTATATACCTTTGATCATGTCTCTTTCATATGCTATGACAAATGTGTTTTTCAAGTCTATTTCAAACCAAGTCATAGGTGTATTGAAAGGGAATTGGAGTCTTCGACGAAGACAAAGGCTTCCACTCCGTAACTCATCCTTCGCCGTCACTCCAAGCAACTCTCCATTCTTGGGGGAGAAAGCATGAGCACAAGCAAAGGACTTCGTCTTTGGTATAATCTTAACTCAATCTTTTTATGACCAAAGGGGAAGATAGCACCATGAGGGCTCTAATGATTCCGTTTTTGGCGATTCATGCCAAAGGGGGAGAAAGTAAGAGCCCAAAGCAAAAGGACCGCACCACCACCAATTTCAAAAACTTCGTGTTTTCAAAGAATCTTATCAAATGGTATCCTATTGTGTTCAAAAGGGGGAGAAAGTAGTATTTCAAAAATAATATATCAAAACCCTCTTGAACACTAAGAGGAGGATCTCATTTAGGGGGAGTTTTGTCTAGTCAAAGGAGAAGCATTTGAAACAGGGGGAGAAAATTTCAAATCTTGAAAATGCTTTGCAAAATCTTATTCATTTACCTTTGACTATTTGCAAAAGAACTTTGAAAAGAACTTACAAAAGAATTTGCAAAAACAAAACACGTGGTGCAAGCGTGGTCCAAAATGTTGAAAATGAAGAAACAATCCATGCATATCTTGTAAGTATTTATATTGGCTCAATTCAAAGCAACCTTTGCACTTATATTATGCAAACTAGTTCAATTATGCACTTCTATATTTGCTTTGGTTTGTGTTGGCATCAATCACCAAAAAGGGGGAGATTGAAAGGGAATTAGGCTTACACCTAGTTCCTATATAATTTTGGTGGTTGAATTGCCCAACACAAATAATTGGACTAACTAGTTTGCTCTAGTGTATAAGTTATACAGGTGCTAAAGGTTCACACTTAGCCAATAAAAAGACCAAGAGTTGGGTTCAACAAAAGAGCAAAAGGGCCAACCGAAGGCACCTCTGGTCTGGCGCACCGGACTGTCCGGTGTGCCACCGGACAGTGTCCGGTGCACCACCGGACATGTCCAGTGCACCAGAGGACTCCAACGCAAACCCGCCACCTTCGGGAATTTCCAGAGGCACTCGCGCTATAATTCACCGGACTGTCCGGTGTACAGCGGACAGTGTCCGGTGCGCCAAGGAGGAGCGGCCTCAGGAACTCGCCAGCTTCGGGAATCTCCAACGGCTAGTCCACTATAATTCACCGGACATGTCCGGTGTGCACCGGACTGTCCGGTGCAACTCCGGAGCAACGGCTTTCTCCGCGCCAACGGCTACCTGCGGCGCATTAAATGCGCGCGCAGCGCGCGCAGAAGTCAGAGTCGCCCATACTGGCGCACCGGACATGGAACAGTAGATGTCCGGTGTGCACCGGACATCCAGGCGGGCCCACAAGTCAGAAGCTCCAACGGTCAGAATCCAACGGCAGTGATGACGTGGCGGGGGCACCGGACATGTCCGGTGTGCACCGGACTGTCCGGTGCGCCATCGAGCAGACAGCCTCCCAACGACCATTTTTGGTGGTTGGGGCTATAAATACCCCAACCACCCCATCATTCATTGCATCCAAGTTTGCCACTTCCCAACCACTACAAGAGCTCTAGCATTCAATTCTAGACACACCAAAGAGATCAAATCCTCTCCAATTCCACAAAAGGCTTTAGTGATTAGCGAGAGAGATTTGCCGTGTTCTTTTGAGCTCTTGCGCTTGGATTGCTTCTTTTCTTTCTCACTTGTTCTTGTGATCAAAACTCCATTGTAATCAAGGCAAGAGGCACCAATTGTGTGGTGGCCCTTGCGGGGAAGTTTTGTTCCCGGATTTGATTTGAGAAGAGAAGCTCACTCGGTCCGAGGGACCGTTTGAGAGAGGGAAGGGTTGAAAGAGACCCGGCCTTTGTGGCCTCCTCAACGGGGAGTAGGTTTGCGAGAACCGAACCTCGGTAAAACAAATCCGCGTGTCACACTCTTCATTTGCTTGCGATTTGTTTTGTGCCCTCTCTCGCGGACTCGTTTATATTTCTAACGCTAACCCGGCTTGTAGTTGTGTTTATATTTGTAAATTTCAGTTTCGCCCTATTCACCCCCCCCCTCTAGGTGACTATCAGTGGCGCGCCTCTTCATCTCCGCCACGACCAACGACCCAGTCTCTGGCGCAAGGGCCCGAGCTCAAGAGTCATCCTCCTTGGGCGGCGACCCCTAGGTACGAAGAAGTCGTACCACCGATTCTGCCACTCCTCGGGACCGCCACAGAAGACCTCGCCCGACGCGCACCAAGGCGGACCAGCCTCTGACACGGGGGCCCGGGCCCACGAGGCATCCTCTTTGGGCGCCGGTTCCTGGATGCAGAGAAGCCGAACCGCCGCTCGCGCCAGTACCGCGCCTCCTTGGGGCCGCCGCAGAAGGCAGAATTTTTTTTCAAAACTAATGCAACGGTATCAAGGCGCCGCGCGCGTGACCCGACAAAAGCATCAAGTGCGGAAGTCACGGATCAGTCAGCCGCGGGGACATGTGTGGCAGATGGCGTGACCAAGGGCGGACCAACAGTAATTATGCTAGCGAGCGCACGGAAGCAGCACACCAATCGATAATCCAGCTTTGGCCCCACCTGTAGGCTCCTATCCTCCCCTGAGGCGGGCCCAGGGGCCACTGTCAGTACCCTAGAAATGGGGTACCCATTACTACAGTATGAAGGCACTGTGTCCATACGGCTATCCTTAGTCACGTGGCGAACAACACATGACCCCACCATGTGGACGGCTCCAGGGCCTCCACATAGCCAGGAAGGACAATATACTCCAAGATGGCGACATTGGGTCTGGACCCCCACGGGAAAGTGCTGGACCCCTGGACGCACAGCCCAGGCCTCCGGGCGAGGTTCAAGACCTCCACAGATACAAACCAGACCCCTGGGACGGGTCCCGGACCCTTCAGGAGGGGTCCGGGCTACTCACAGTGGGGTCCCGGGATCCCAAGGCAAAGAATGCCCAGGCCTTAATCAAGGTCGGGCGGGGGTCCTGTGTTGACACGTGTCTGGACCATACCACAGGCGCTCCCACTCCCCGCTCAGGCGGAGACCCGATGCTGCCACGTGGACTGTCGCCCATGACGTAAGCCAACGGGTGGAGCCCGACGTAAGGCCTCTGGGCCGCGTTGCCTCTGCATTTATTGCAGAGAGGGCATGCCGCCTGTCTATCCTACTGACAGGCGATGTGCCCCCTCATCATTTAATGTGTCCTGTCCACTTCGCAGGCAGGTGGCGTCCAGGCCATCCTGCATGCGGCGTGCATGTCCAGTCCATTGACAAACAGTACGCCCGTGTTGCGAGGTGCACTATGTCCATCATCACATATACGTTGCCAGGGAAGCTTCCCTACACGCCAATACTACGCAGATCACGGATGACAGGGCGCAAGAAGATTGCTCCAGCAACGAACATTAGTTGCTACAAGTGTTACATCTGTTATGTTCCTGGGCCCACATGTCGGGGCTCAGTACCCTTGTATATGCCCCCTTAGCTATAAAAGGGGAGGCATGCACCGTTACAACATAGGTTCACTCACACTCAAGCTCATCTACACCCACAAGAAGCTGACTCAAGCACACTTAGACGCTCACAAGTTCATACAAGTTCAATACATCACACAGTGGAGTAGGGTGTTACGCTCCGGCGGCCCGAACCACTCTAAATCCTTGTGTGTTCTTGTGTTCTCCCCATTTTCCAACTAACAAGCAAAACGCTTAGGCCCCTCCTCATCTTAGGATTTAGGGCGGGTGCATTCCGCCACCCGGCCAGAGAATTTCCTCTCCGACAAGGTGCTTTAACTGTATTATGCTTCCACATACCTATTTCGGGTTGTTGAGGTCTGAAGGTACATAATCGCTGCTATCTATGGATGTTGCTAGATTGTTCGCCCAAGTTGGCAGCACCATCTGACGGGGCTTCGGACCGTCCATGTTGTCGGGTCGGACCATCCACGATGTGTAGAATAGGGCACTGAGCTCGATCGTATGTCTGAGCCTACCCCAAGTGCCAGTGGTCTTGATAATCATCTTCAATGTCTCTCCACCACCTAGAGTCTTTTCAGCAACAACTTCCCTAAAACAGAACTTTGTGTTTTCATCAAGAGCCTGAGAGTCGTTGATGATGATGCTCTTGCCCTTGTCCTTACCAGCCACATCAGCCTGAACCAAGACTTTTTATCATCAAAATCTACCACATTGATAGGGAAAGGATGTTTGTCAATTTACTTCTCTTGAAAATTCAATTGTCCCTCATTAATGGCTGATTGTACCTACCGACGAAACACAATCAAGTCATTAGTGGCGTGAGAAAATGAGTTATGCCACTTAAAATAAGCACCTCACTTAAGCTCCTCAGTAGATGGCATAATATGGTTTATTTTAATAATTCCACTTTTAAGAAATTCATCAAATATTTTATTGTCACACCCGGATTTAAGGAGCAAACCCAGGGTGCGTCTCATATGTGCGCCAAAGAAGAAGAATACATATGATGACCAAGTGTATAGAGATAAATGTCATAAACTTTATTACATAACGAGAATGTCTTACAAAATAACTGATAATAAATAAAGCAAACTAATATTATTTCCTTGACGCCATCAAGTCGATTAAGAGATGACTCCTAGACCTCGTCGAACTCTTCGTAGTAATCTTCCTCTAGGGCCACCTGCTCTTCACCTGTGGAAGGGGAGTTTTATCGCAAGAGTGAGCTCACAAAATTTCATCGCTCAACAAGTGTGGGGAATAATATGCATTAGCTCAGTTACGGTGGGGGCTCATGTATAGTGTCAGACTGATCGACAAATAATGGTTAAGGCAAATCATTGCTTTTAATAAGTTGGTCAAATTTTATTAGTAGTTACTAAGTATAAGTAAATACCAATCTAGATAAATGAGAGATCATATCTAATAATAAAACCCACAATGCGATGCATATGACCAATTAAGTTTAATTCCATAAGTTACTCATGTGAGGGTCTGTGTCGCTCATGACCGTGAGCACGGCTGATATACCAATTTTACACTCTACAGAGGTTGCACATCTTTACCCACAAGCCGTGATACCCATCTGCCACGGGGTTGTACGGACCCCATAAACCTCTACTAAGGAGGAGAGGCAGGGTAGCACTATGAGGTCTTTATAAAGTTCCACTAGCTTCAGAAAACCCGCTACGGTTTCTGAGGAGAGCGATATACGAATCCCCCGTCTGAAAAGCCATCGCTGCATGATCAACTCGAGAACCTCCCTATACCGACAATTCCTCTACCACCCTTGTCCCTTTCGGGTAAGGTAGTCCTCCAGTAGCTTTCCTAATTAGTCAGCCAAGTGCATCTCATACCACCCTTGTGGTAGCACTATTTTTCCAGGTGGTTCTCCACGTTCCAATTAGCATAATAATCTTATCATGAACAGTAAATAACGCATTGACAATAAATAGCATAATCATGAATAATGTGTATCTTAACACCCAAAAACATATAAAGCAATAGCATATACTACGCAAAAGTTTAGTGGTAAACAAGGTATAAAGATGACCAAACTAGGGTGACCTATTGGGTCCCATCAAAATTAACCTAAGCAGATCATAATGATTAATACGAACACTATTGGGTAAAGAAGAGTGATCAAGGGCACAACTTGCCTTCAACGAACTTCTGCTCAGAGTTTTCCCCCTGTTGAGTTCCGGGTTCCTCAATTACTTGCACGTCTACTCACAATAAAACAAACAAACATTGTATAGGTAAAATTAACATCACACCAAACATGAGAACAAACTGCATAATAATGTTCTACATATTGCTACGAGATTGTTGGTTCAAGAACCACTAAAATCGGAGTTACAGTTAAAGAGTTATGATTTTCTGAAGGTTTAGGTGTCAGACATAAAACAAATTAAGTGCGTGATTGTAACCACATGTTTCATAATAAAATAAGGCTAATAGATGGTAAACAATATTAACATGAGTTTAATGCAACTGGAATGGATCAAAAAGGAGTTAAAACGCCAAAGATATGAATTAATTAAGTTTAAAGTTGTTTTTATACTTCCCAAGTCAATTTTAGAATTTAATTCATTCCTTCTTGGGCTGCGGGCATAATTTTCTAGGCGTACAAGGTTTATTCCACAAATACTTGGGCCTGCCGATAAGGATTCCAGGCTATGGGGTGGACTGCGGGTTGATTTCATAGTTCCCAGGGGTTCTTTAACAAAAAGACATATTGAAAGGGTATCTGCGCATACCAGCCATTGGATGCCGATCTATCGGTTAGGATTAGATCACATATTTACGAATTGGTATGCAAATCTGACCGTTGAGGGGTAGATCGACGGACAAGATTTCATTACCTGAGATCTAATCGTGTTCCCCGGATCCCGATCGAACAACCCATCTCGGTTTCAGCTGAGTTGATACTCCCGAACTGATCTCAGTTGCACACAGCCAATCAGACGACCAGAAGACCATCTCCCCAATCCCGCCACGCTTCATGGCGACGACGCGCTAACAGTGGCGGCGGAACCCACCGGAGTCACCCCGTTGACACCCGGTATCCCCCAAACCATTTCCCGCTACGGTTACGTAGTGAAGGAGTAAACACAGGTAGGGTACGAGGTTGCTTACCCACGATCGTGATGCGACGTGCTCCGTCCACGAGCAAAAAGGCTCGGTGGTGCTCTGCAATCTCCGGCGAACAATTCATTGGCCCCTGGTGACGCTCACACCCGAGTGTGTGCCTGCGTTCGATCCTCAATCGTTGTTGAATGACCCTAACTCCTCCTTGTCCACCGAACAACTGTGGAATATGGGCGCGAGTGCAGCGACCCCGTCAAACTTCTAATGTTGTCACGGCATGGTTGCGGCGCGACCTCGCCCCCTACTACGTTCTAGGGATTCGGAAGTGGCTCGCGCTCCTTATAGCTTGGACCCAAGGGCATTGTTGTCACCACCTGGCGGTAGTTACGTGGACGCGGAATCCGGTGAGGTGGTTGCGTCCATGGCGCTATAAGGCGGCCTGACGAGGCGGGGCCACCCATCAGCGCAGCGCACCCACGCAGCAACGGGTGCGCGCGGAGGGACTGACAGGTAGGGCCCGCGTGTCGGCGCCGAATGCAGGGGACTGGACAGAAGACGTGGAACTGGTAGAGGGCCAAAATGTGGAGGAGCGGCCCATTTGGCTTCCTTTTCTTTTATTTGTTTATTTTTCTAATTTCATATCTCCTATTTTCAACTTTCAAATTTGAACTTCTATAAAGCTTTGATCTTCAAATTTTTACCATCAAATACCTAACACAAAAATCAGCATAATATACTTAGCTTATTCATATTCCTTAAATTAATTTAATCACTTTAAATTTGAGCACTCATACGCTTGAGCAAATAAAAAGCCATATATATAAAGAACTTAATATCTTTACTCTCATTATCAAAAATCCGGGTATTACATTTATCACATTTGGCAACATTAAAAGTAAATTTAACATATTCCTATGGGTTCTTATGAATTGGCTATAAAGAGGAGCGAGCTTGTGGTTTGGCCTATGCTGGCCAAACTAACTCATCAGCGTATACTTCTGGAGACTCGTCATTTGAGCTACTCTCATCATAGTCAACTCTATGAACATTATGACGAGTCGTTTTAGACGTGCCTTTACTCTGGTTTTCGCAAGCCAAAGCCCTCTGGTACAATTGATCTACTGTAATAACTTGGATGCCTTCTAATTTTTCTTTAAGTATGAACGCTTCCCATTAAGTATGAGCGCTTCCCATTAAATGCTAGCCCTGTCGGTTGCTTGTTTGGTACAAGAATTTGGAAACATTGATTTCTTGTGTCCCAGAACCTCCAGATATAATCGTTAACCGACTCATACCACCCCTATTGTAGAGTTGCTAAATCGATCAAATCTAACTCATATTCCTCGAAGAAAAAAATGCTCATGGACTTTTTGCTCGAAATCTCCCCACAAGTAAACGGAGTTAGGTGGCTGGTAAGGCGTACCATGCAAACGCGGTACCAGATAAGGATAAACAAAAATAAGCGAACTTGGAAAGCTTCCCTATTGGCCAATTCTCCTAACTGTACTAGGAACTAGCCTATGTGCTCATGCGTGCTCTTGCCCTGGTCACCAATTTTTTTGGAAAGTCAGGTGTTCTAGTCCCTGTCATATGGTTTTCGATACGACTGCCCCTTGTGAGTCATGTTAACTTCGAGTTTATCTCGAAATGCCCTAGCTATTTCTTCTTTCACTATGTCAATAGTAGCTGGTGGGAGCCCACCCTATAGGTATAGGTGGTCAGGTTTCACTATATTGGCCTCTTGCCCATTGATATTCTAAGTGTGTGTTTGGAGCGCAACTAGTGCCACCTTCCATTAACTTGTATCCCTCCGACTCTTTGGGGACTAAAGAGTATTCGGTCCTAGGGATGTGAGGTGGCATTGTGTGGCTATAATGTACTGCAGGTAGAGTGGCGTAAAATTGTTAAGATAACTGTGAAAACTAAGAGTTAGGCGCATCTCCCTGTTCTACATACATATAGTCGGATGGTCCGGGATATTGCGTCGGACAGTCTGTCTGTACTCTGGACAGTCCAACGTGTCTTGCCGGACAGTCGGAGACTGGGTTGAGGGCTCCGGGGTTATACCCGGAGTGTCTTTCCATATATGGTGTCACCTGGGCAGCTTGCGCGTAGATCGGTGTGGGGTCGGATTGTCCAGCAAAGGATGTCGGATGGTTCATGTGGTGGTCATACGTTTCGAGATAAGACCTGAACAGTCTGGTCATGCCTAGATCCGGTCGCGTGCTAGGTGTGAGTGGCGGTGGTTGTGATGATGTTGCGCTCATGTTCATTGGCATATCATACAATGACTGAATTTATGTGGACTCATTTACAGTCGATGTTTTTAGTGAGGTAGGTTTTACCGCGACTTCATGTGATGGGAAACTAGAGACAACAAATTTTTCTATTGTACGTGTGAGTTTCTTAGAGGTTTCCTCTATCCCCCCCTATGCATTATTGTAATTGATTTCCATGTAAATCTATATACTATTTAAGGGATTGGATGTCATTAGATTTACTCACATTGGGGTTTTGCAATGAAGGTAGGAGAGATGTCATCTCGATCTCCCCTTGCTCGACAATCCTCTTGTGCCTGTCTACCTTGAAGTGCGCCAGATATATTTCCTTCATCGCCTCGTGCTCTTAGGCTTGCCATTGCTTTATGTAATCTTCAAATCGCTGCTGATCTTCAGACTCATCTTCATGATGTTTCTTGGGAACTTTTCAGTGTGATCCTTAGAACCGGCCATTTAGGAGGCCGATTTATAGTAGATCTAGACACCCTTGTCCCAAGCGTTGTCGCCAAAAAGTTTGTTGGCTCTGATTTGGAGCCAAACACTAGAGGTGAACCTCCTAGTGGTGCTCTCTAAGGGATCGTGGACGGTCCATGATTCCGAACCAGACGGTCCACATCCTCGCTATAGGAGCGGATCCTCTCTACACGACATTGTACGGTTCGTGCACAAGGCCGGACGATCCGCAGTTGCGCAGAGTGTATCCTTCGCGGTGAAGAATCCTAGGTCTTGCCTCCCAGGAGGGATCCCGTTGGGAAGGAGAGCTCCATGGGTGCTTTAGGGCGTTCTTAGATGGCGTAGAGTCGTCTAGGGATGAAGGAATAGGTCTATGAAGAATAAGACTAAGACTAAATTACTGCTACTCATAGGGTGAGAAAGTAAAGGAAATGATATATAAATTGATGGGCATGGTTCAGGTCAAGGCTTCGTCTACCCAAGGGACGCGATCTCGCCTCGCCTGAGCCCAGCCTCAGGCAGGAACTGTAGTCCTGGATGAAGTTACGTCTCGCTCGAGGGCCTCCTCAGGCAGTGGGCGCACCCTCGGCACGCCCGAGGCCCAGCTCGGGCAGGCTTCGTCGAGAAGCAACCTTGGCCAAATCGCCTCTCCAACCGACCGTATCGCAGGCGCATTCAATGCAAGGATCGCCTGACACCTTATCCTGACACGCACGCCTCAGTCGGCAAGGTCGAAGTGACCGCAGTCACTTCGCCCTTTCACTGACCGATCTGACAGGAAAACAGCGCCGCTCACCCCGCTCCGACTGCTGTGCCAGCCACCCTGGCAAGGCTGACAACAACAGGTTCAGCCTCGGGCGCAACAGGAAGCTCTGCCTCACCCGACCTTAGGCCTCGGCCTCGGGAGGAGGTCTCCACCTCGCCCGACCTCAAGACTCGGCCTCAGCCTCGGCCTCGGGAGGAATCGCGTCCTCGCCCGACCCCGGCCTCGGCCTCAGGAGAAGTCTCCGCCTCGCCCGACCTTGGGCTCGGACCGACCATGCCACAGGGGATACATCATTACCCTACCCCTAGCTAGCTCAAGCTACGAGGGAACAAGATCGGCGTCCCATCTGGCTCGTCCCGGTAACAGGCAATGATGGCTCCCCGCGTGCGTCCATGACGACGGTGGTTCTCAGCCCCCTACGGAAGCAAGGAGACGTCAGCAGGATCCCAGCAGCACCGACAACTGTGCTTCTACAGGGCTCAGGCACTTCTCCGACAACCATGTTATCGCCTACGCAGGGCTCAAGCACTTCTCCGACAGCCACGTTGGCATGTACACAGGGCTCAGGCACTTCCCTGCTAGACACGTTAGCGCCTAGCTACACCCCCCATTATACACATGGACCCTCTCCTTGCATCTATAAAAGGGAGGTCCAAGCCCTTCCTGCGGGAGGGTGGGAGGGGGGTCGCGCAGGGGAACGAGCTAACGAACAGGCTCACTTTCTCTCTCTCTCGCGAACGCTTGTAACCCCTACTACGAGCACACACCCCTGGTGCGAGATAACACGAGCCGCGTTTCCCTCTTGTGTTCCATCTTGCACCAACCCGTCTGGGCTGGGACACGCAGCGACAAATTTACTCGTTGGTCTAGGGACCCCCTGGGTCCGAAACACCGACAGTTGGCGCGCCAGGTAGGGGCCTGCTGTGTGTTAACGAACAACTTCCCGTTGAGTTCCAGATGGGTAGTCTACAACAACCTCTTCAGCCCGGGACGGTGCTCTGCTTCGGAAGTCTCGAGTTCATGTCCCTCGACGGCAGCTACGACATGGTACTCCTCCCCCCGCAGCGCGACAGCAACCACGACAGTCGTCAGCTCGCCCGGCGGCGGTGAACTCGACAACGTCTTCCCCCCATGGCGGAAGAGCAGCATCCGGGTTTGTCCCGCCACCCTCCTCGCAGTAGGAGGAGGAGACGGGACAACCATGGCCAGGCAAGAGGCAGCACCTCGTCGGCTGTCGAATGAGTCGACGACCCCGGCACCCCAGCGGGGGACATGTCGAGCGTTGTCCTCGCACCTAAGACAACGACGGATGTCGTTTCCCTGCAACGTGCCAACCCCAAGCGGACAGATGATGCCAGCACATTCGCGAAGGGCTTGCTGGGCGTTAGCCTCGTACCTGAGATAACGGTGCAGTCTGTCCCCGACGCGACTCTGTCACCATCCATCAGAGGTACCGTCCGTTTTCCACCCTGTGCCTTTTAGATTCAGCTTCGATCCACCAAGCGACCCCGCTTCGGTGAGCGCTTTCGTAAAGGCATACCCTATCCTTTCGGGGTACCATATGTGGTCGTCTTGGGACCGACTGACGGTCGTCTCAACCTACGGGCCCCCGGGTTCTGAGGAAGAGGACGGTCCCGACTCCGGTTGGGATTTCTCCGGGATCCGTGATCCCAGTGCCGTGCGAGAATTCATGACCGCATGTGACTACTGCCTCTCCGGTTGCTCTGATGATGGCCACAGCCTTAACGATGAGGGTTGTGGCCCAAGTCGCGAATGTTTCCACGTCGATCTGGGGGGTCGTGACGAAGGCAACCACCTCGGTATGCCGGAGGATGACGATCCTCCTGTGCCTGCTTCTCGCGTTGACATCCCACAGGAGCTAGCTGTGGTCCCAGTCCCTACGGGGGGTCAGGACACACAGCTCGAGCAAATCCGCGAGATGCAGGCCAAGCTCGACGAGGAAGCAGGGCAACTTGTGCAGCTCTGGCAAAACATCGAGCAGGAGTGGGCAGGCCGAGCACTCGCCGGAGAAGCGCGTCATCGGGCCCAGGACGTCCAGCACCGTATCGTTGACGATGCCAGGGCAAGGCTGCCCCCGGCCTCCAGCGGGGTCGGCCAGAATCTGGCTGCAGCGGCAATACTACTCCGAGCAATGCCGGAGCCATCCACCACTGAGGGGCGACGTATCCAGGGAGAACTCAAGAATCTCCTAGAGGATGCCGCGGTCCGACGGGCCAAAAGCTCTGCCTCCCGAAGGCAAGGGAGCCCCCTGGAGCATCGCGCAACGACTTCCCGACTCATGCGGGAGGCCTCGATCCACACCGGGCGCACGCGGGACGGGACGGGACGCCTGCAGCCCCGGGTCGCCTTGGCGACGAGCCACACCATCGCAACCATCGAGCCTGCCTCGACGAGAGGGTGCGCCGAGGCTACCACCCCAGGCGCGGAGGACGCTACGACAGCGAGGAGGATCGGAGTCCCTCGCCCGAACCACCAGGTCCACAAGCCTTCAGCCGGGCCATACGACGGGCGCCGTTCCCAGCTCAGTTCCGGGCCCCGACTACCATCACCAAGTACTCGGGGGAAACAAGGCCGGAGTTGTGGCTTGCGGACTACCGGCTAGCCTGCCAGCTGAGAGAAACGAACGATGACAACCTCATCATCCACAACCTCCCCCTGTTCCTCTCCGACGCCGCCTGGGCCTGGCTGGAGCATCTGCCTCCTGCGCAGATCTCCAACTGGGACGACCGGGTCAAGGCCTTCACTGGAAACTTCCAGGGCACGTACGTGCGCCCTGGGAACTCCTGGGACCTCCGAAGCTGCCGCCAGCAGCCGGGGGAATCCCTGCGAGAGTACATCCGACGGTTTTTAAAGCAGCGCACCGAGCTGCCCAACATCACCGACTCGGATGTCATCGGGGCGTTCCTCGCCGGCACCACTTGCCGCGACCTGCTGAGCAAACTAGGTCGCAAGTGAAAGGGAAATGTGCCTTTGGGCCATTTCTAAGTATTTTGGTGATTGAGTGCAAACACAAGTGCTTAAATGTGAAAATATGCCCAAGGATGAACAAAGTGCAAATCACAAGTTAAGGTATGTTTCTAAGCCTTAGTACATTGGTTTGTGTACTAATATTCTTGTCTAAGTGTTAGAAACAGGAAGAAGAAAAGAAGTGGAGAGTGGCTGTGTGCAGCCAAAGGCTGCTTCGGGCTGGGGCACCGGACTGTCCGGTGTGCACCGGACAGTGTCCGGTGCGCCAGACCAGCGCGGAGCAAACCAGCCGCTCTCGGGTTTTTCTCCAGCGACTTCGGCTAAAATTCACCGGACTGTCCGGTGTGCACCGGACTGTCCGGTGTGCACCGGACTGTCCGGTGAGCCAACGGTCGGCCGGGCCAACGGTCGGCCGCACGATCGCCGCACGACACGTGGCCGAGCCAACGGTCGGAAGGAAGCACCGGACTGTCCGGTGTGCACCGGACTGTCCGGTGCGCCAGATCTGCAGCGGTCGGCAACGGTCGGCTGCGCCTGTTAAGGAAAGAAATCGGGCACCGGACAGTGTCCGGTGTGCACCGGACTGTCCGGTGCGCCCGACGACAGAAGGCAAGGATAGCCTTCCAGATGTGTTCTCAACGGCTCCTAGCTGCCTTGGGGCTATAAAAGGGACCCCTAGGCGCATGGAGGAGGAGACCAAGCATTCCTTGAGCACTCTTGATCACTCACACATCAATCTCGCGCACTTGTTCGACATTCTAGTGATTTGAGCTCCGTTCTAGTGTGCTAGTCTTTTGAGCTCAAGTCTGGGTCTTGTGTGTGCGTATTCGCTGTGATCTTTGTGTCGTGTGTGAGTTGCTAATCCCTCCCTTGCTCTGTGATTCTCTGTGAACATCTTTTGTAAGGGCGAGAGGCTCCAAGTTGTGGAGATTCCTCGCAAACGGGATTGAGAAAAGAAAAGCAAGAACACCGTGGTATTCAAGTTGATCATTGGATCACTTGAGAGGAGTTGAGTGCAACTCTCGTCCGTTGGGACGCCACAACGTGGAGTAGGCAAGTTTTGTACTTGGCCGAACCACGGGATAACCACTGTGTCATCTCTGTGATTGGATTCTTGTGGTTATTGTGTTTTGACTCCTCTCTAGCCACTTGGCATAAACTGTGCTAACGCCTAATCAAGTTTTGTGGCTATAAGTTTAAGTTTTTACAGGATCACCTATTCACCCCCCCCTCTAGGTGCTCTCAATTGGTATCAAAGCCGTTCTCTTCAAGAAAGGGACTAACCGCCCGAAGAGATGGATCCTAAGGGGAAGGGAATTGTGATCAACGACAAGGAGAAGGAGTCCTTCGTCAACGAGCCAAGGGATGACAAGTCCAATGACTCGGGCTCGGGCCACAAGCGAAAAGATGGGAAGAAGAAGAAGACAAGACACATCAAGGAGATCGTCTACTACGACAGCGATGAGTCCTCTTCTTCCCAAAAGGACGACGACCACGACAAACAAAAGACGGTTAACTCAAACTTTTCTTTTGATTATTCGCGCATTCCATATAGCTCAAATGCTCATTTGCTCCCCATTCCACTTGGCAAGCCTCCTCACTTTGATGGAGAGGACTACGGATTTTGGAGTCACAAAATGCGTACTCACCTATTTTCTCTCCATCCAAGCATTTGGGAGATTGTGGAAAGTGGAATGAAATTTGATAGCTCGGATAGCCCTTCATTCATTAATGAGCAAATCCATAAGAATGCACAAGCTACCACTGTTCTTCTAGCTTCATTGTGCAGGGATGAATATAACAAAGTGAGCGGCTTGGATAACGCCAAGCAGATCTGGGACACCCTCAAGATCTCTCATGAAGGGAATGACGTTACCTTGCTCACCAAAACGGAGTTGGTGGAAGGCGAGCTTGGACGGTTCGCGATGATAAGGGGCGAGGAGCCAACTCAGACATACAACCGGCTCAAGACCCTTATCAACAAAATAAGGAGCTACGGAAGCACGCGATGGACGGACCACGACGTCGTCCGACTAATGCTCAGGTCCTTTACCGTTCTTGATCCTCATTTGGTGAATAATATTCGTGAGAATCCCAGGTACACCAAAATGTCGCCCGAAGAAGTCCTAGGAAAATTCGTCAGCGGGCGAATGATGATCAAGGAGGCAAGGTATGTGGACGACGCCTTGAATGGACCGATCAACGAGCCGCAACCTTTTGCTCTCAAAGCCACAAGGAACAAGGAGGCGCTACCCAGCAAGGTGGCGCAAATTGAGGCGGCCGGTCTTAATGATGAAGAAATGGCCCTCATTATCAAGAGATTCAAGACGGTGCTAAAGGGTCGCAATGGACAGCCGAGCAAGACTAAGACCAAGGGGAAGCGATCATGCTTCAAATGCGGTAAGCTTGGTCATTTTATTGCTAACTGTCCTGATAATGAAAGTGACCAGGAAAAGGGGAACAAAAGGGAGAAGAAGAAGCACTACAAAAGGGCCAAGGGCGAGGCGCATATAGGCAAGGAGTGGGATTCGGATTGCTCCTCCTCCGACTCCGACAATGAGGGACTCGCCGCCACCGCCTTCAACAAATCGGCCCTCTTCCCCAACGAGCGTCACACGTGTCTCATGGCTAAGGAGAAGAAAGTAAGTACTCGAAACTCTACTTATGCTTCTTCTAGTGGTGATGATTCTAGTGACGATGATGAAATAGACTATTCTAGTTTATTTAAAGGTCTAGATAGAATTACGATTGGCAAAATTAATGAATTAATTGATGCATTGAATGAGAAGGATAAACTCTTAGAGAAACAAGAGGATTTATTGTATGAAGAGCATGATAAATTTTTAGAAGCTCAAAAATCTCATGCTCTAGAAGTTAAAAGAAATGAAATGCTTACTTGTGAATTATCTTCATGCCATGAGACAATTTCAAAATTAAAGAGCATTAACGATGAGTTGAATGCTAAGATAGAAATAGCTAGTAAATCAACAACTTGTGTAGAAAATGTTGTTATTTGCAATAGATGTAAAGACTTTGATATTGATGCTTGTAGTGAACACATAGCTTCTATTGCAAAGTTAAATAATGAAGTGGCTAGTCTTAATGCCCAACTTAAGACTAGCAAAAGTGAATTTGATAAGTTAAAATTTGCAAGGGATGCTTACACAATAGGAAGACATCCCTCAATTAAGGATGGGCTTGGCTTCAAGAGGGAAGCCAAGAACTTAACAACCCATAAGACTCCCATCTCCACCAAGGAGAAAGGGAAGGCTCCTATGGCTAATAGTGTTAAGAAGAATCATGCTTTCATGTACTATGATAGGAGATATTCTAGAAATGCTTTTAGAGGTCATGATGTTTTTGATTCACATGCTTATGACTCTTATGCTATGACTGCTTCTAGTTCTCATGTTATGCATGGTAGAAATGGGCTTAGAAGAAATGTTGTTCATCAAATGCCTAGGAGAAATGTTGTTAGGAAAGTAGTGAATGAACCTTCTACAATTTATTGTGCTTTAAATGCTTCCTTTGCTATTTGTAGAAAGGATAGAAAAGTAATTGCTAGGAAGTTAGGGGCAAAATGCAAAGGTGATAAAACTTGCATTTGGGTCCCTAAGGAAATTGTGACTAACCTTGTAGGACCCAACAAGAGTTGGGTACCTAAGTCCCAAGCCTAAATTTGCCTTGCAGGTTTATGCATCCGGGGGTTCAAGCTGGATTATTGATAGCGGATGCACAAACCATATGACGGGGGAGAAGAAGATGTTCACCTCCTACGTCAAGA
Organism: Zea mays; assembly: GCF_902167145.1. Classification (NCBI taxonomy): domain Eukaryota; kingdom Viridiplantae; phylum Streptophyta; class Magnoliopsida; order Poales; family Poaceae; genus Zea; species Zea mays. The sequence goes on from NC_050101.1 coordinate 141,529,998, forward strand.
ATAAGGATTCCCAAGATTCAATTATATTCGGTGATGGGAATCAAGGCAAGGTAAAAGGTTTAGGTAAAATTGCAATTTCTAATGAGCACTCCATATCTAATGTGTTTTTAGTTGAGTCTCTTGGATATAATCTGCTATCTGTGAGTCAATTATGCAATATGGGATATAACTGTCTATTTACAAATGTAGATGTGTCTGTCTTTAGAAGAAGTGATGGTTCACTAGCTTTTAAGGGTGCATTAGACGGCAAACTTTATTTAGTTGATTTTGCAAAAGAAGAGGCCGGTCTAGATGCATGCTTAATAGCTAAGACTAGCATGGGCTGGCTGTGGCATCGTCGCTTAGCACATGTGGGGATGAAGAACCTTCACAAGCTTCTAAAGGGAGAACACGTGGTAGGTCTAACTAATGTTCAATTCGAAAAAGATAGACCTTGTGCAGCTTGTCAAGCAGGGAAACAGGTGGGAGGCTCTCATCACACCAAAAATGTGATGACGACATCAAGACCCTTGGAGATGCTGCATATGGACCTTTTTGGACCCGTCGCCTATCTGAGCATAGGAGGAAGTAAGTATGGTTTAGTTATTGTTGATGACTTTTCCCGCTTCACTTGGGTGTTCTTTTTGCAGGAAAAGTCCGAAACCCAAGGGACCCTCAAACGCTTCCTCAGGAGAGCTCAAAATGAGTTTGAGCTCAAAGTGAAGAAGATAAGGAGCGACAACGGATCCGAGTTCAAGAACCTTCAAGTGGAGGAGTTCCTTGAAGAGGAAGGGATCAAGCACGAGTTCTCCGCTCCCTACACACCACAGCAAAATGGTGTGGTAGAGAGGAAGAACAGGACGCTCATCGATATGGCGAGGACGATGCTAGGAGAGTTCAAGACCCCCGAGTGCTTTTGGACGGAAGCCGTTAACACTGCTTGCCACGCCATCAACAGGGTCTACCTTCATCGCCTCCTCAAGAAGACGTCGTATGAGCTACTAACCGGTAACAAACCCAATGTATCGTACTTTCGTGTATTTGGGAGTAAATGCTACATTCTAGTGAAGAAGGGTAGAAATTCTAAGTTTGCTCCCAAAGCTGTAGAAGGGTTTTTATTAGGTTATGACTCAAATACAAAGGCGTATAGAGTCTTCAACAAATCATCGGGTTTGGTTGAAGTCTCTAGCGACGTTGTATTTGATGAGACTAATGGCTCTCCAAGAGAGCAAGTTGTTGATTGTGATGATGCAGATGAAGAAGACGTTCCAACGGCCGCCATACGCACCATGGCGATTGGAGAAGTGCGGCCACAGGAACAAGATGAGCAAGATCAACCCTCTTCCTCAATTATGGTGCATCCCCCGACTCAAGACGATGAACAGGTTCATCAAAAGGAGGCGTGTGATCAAGGGGGAGCACAAGATGATCACGTGATGGAGGAAGAAGTGCAACCGGCACCTCCAACCCAAGTTCGAGCGATGATTCAAAGGGATCATCCCGTCGACCAAATTCTAGGTGATATTAGCAAGGGAGTAACTACTCGATCTAGATTAGTTAATTTTTGTGAGCATTACTCTTTTGTCTCTTCTATTGAGCCTTTCAGGGTAGAGGAGGCCTTGCTAGATCCGGATTGGGTATTGGCCATGCAGGAGGAGCTCAACAACTTCAAGCGCAATGAAGTTTGGACACTGGTGCCTCGTCCGAAGCAAAATGTTGTGGGAACCAAGTGGGTGTTCTGCAACAAACAGGACGAGCACGGGGTGGTGACGAGGAACAAGGCTCGACTTGTGGCAAAAGGTTATGCCCAAGTCGCAGGTTTGGACTTTGAGGAAACTTTCGCTCCTGTGGCTAGGCTAGAGTCCATTCGTATCTTGCTAGCATATGCCGCTCACCATTCTTTCAGGTTGTACCAAATGGATGTGAAGAGCGCTTTCCTCAACGGGCCAATCAAGGAGGAGGTGTACGTAGAGCAACCCCCTGGCTTCGAGGATGAACGGTACCCCGACCATGTGTGTAAGCTCTCTAAGGCGCTCTATGGACTTAAGCAAGCCCCAAGAGCATGGTATGAATGCCTTAGAGACTTTTTAATAGCTAATGCTTTCAAGGTTGGGAAAGCCGATCCAACTCTTTTTACAAAGACATGTGATGGTGATTTGTTTGTGTGCCAAATTTATGTCGATGACATAATATTTGGTTCAACTAACCAAAAGTCTTGTGAAGAGTTTAGCAGGGTGATGACGCAGAAATTCGAGATGTCGATGATGGGCGAGTTGAACTACTTCCTTGGGTTCCAAGTGAAGCAACTCAAGGACGGCACCTTCATCTCCCAAACGAAGTACACGCAAGATCTACTAAAGCGGTTTGGGATGAAGGACGCCAAGCCCGCAAAGACACCGATGGGAACCGACGGACACATCGACCTCAACAAAGGAGGTAAGTCCGTTGATCAAAAAGCATACCGGTCAATGATAGGTTCTTTGCTTTATTTATGTGCTAGTAGACCGGACATTATGCTTAGCGTATGCATGTGTGCTAGATTTCAATCCGATCCTAAGGAGTGTCACTTAGTGGCGGTGAAGCGAATTCTTAGATATTTGGTTGCTACGCCTTGCTTCGGGCTCTGGTATCCAAAGGGGTCTACCTTTGATTTAGTTGGATACTCAGATTCCGACTATGCTGGATGTAAGGTCGATAGGAAGAGCACATCGGGGACGTGCCAATTCTTAGGAAGGTCCCTAGTGTCATGGAACTCTAAGAAACAAACCTCCGTTGCCCTATCCACCGCTGAGGCCGAGTATGTTGCCGCAGGACAGTGTTGCGCGCAACTACTTTGGATGAGGCAAACCCTCAGGGACTTTGGCTACAATCTGAGCAAAGTCCCACTCCTATGTGATAATGAGAGTGCTATCCGCATGGCGGAAAATCCTGTTGAACACAGCCGCACAAAGCACATAGACATCCGGCATCACTTTTTGAGAGACCACCAGCAAAAGGGAGATATCGAAGTGTTTCATGTTAGCACCGAGAACCAGCTAGCCGATATCTTTACCAAGCCTCTAGATGAGAAGACCTTTTGCAGGCTGCGTAGTGAGCTAAATGTCTTAGATTCGCGGAACTTGGATTGAATTGTAGCATACATGTGTTTATGCCCTTGATCATGTTCATTCTGCATTTTGTTGCTTATTGTGGTGCTCAAGTTGTACAAACACTCCCTGGACCTCACAAGTCCGTTGCAAAGTAATGCACATGTTTAGGGGGAGATGTGTTACAACTTGACCCTTTGAGACTAACCATGTGCTTGAGTTTGGTAATTTAGTCTCGAAGGAGGATTGAAAGGGAAAAGGTGGACTTGGACCATGAAAGACTTCCACTGCACTCCGATGAGAGGGTAACTAATTCCAAGTTCATCTCATGAAATCTTATTGCCATTTGCTCTTAATTGAAGACTTTGGTGAGGCAATGGGGTTAAAAGGCCAAGATTGATCCCGTTTTGGTGCTTGATGCCAAAGGGGGAGAAAATAAAGGCCAAAGCGATTAAATGGATCAGCTACCACTTGAGAGATTTTGAAAAATAGTAGAATAGAGTTTTTGTGTTGTTAAACTCTTTTATTGTCTCTCTTGTCAAAAGTTGGCTTCTTGTGGGGAGAAGTATTGATTATGGGAAATAGGGGGAGTTTTTGAAATCTTTGATCAATCTCTTTTGGAATGACTCTCTTTATGCTTCAACATGTGTGTTTGACTTAGAGATAGAGATTTGAGTTTAATTTGCAAAAACAAACCAAGTGGTGGCAAAGGATGATCCATATATGCCAAAATTGAATAAAACTCAAAGTTAGTTTTTATTTGAAGTAGTTTTGCACTTGTTCCACTTGCTTTATGTTGTGTTGGCATAAATCACCAAAAAGGGGGAGATTGAAAGGGAAATGTGCCTTTGGGCCATTTCTAAGTATTTTGGTGATTGAGTGCAAACACAAGTGCTTAAATGTGAAAATATGCCCAAGGATGAACAAAGTGCAAATCATAAGTTAAGGTATGTTTCTAAGCCTTAGTACATTGGTTTGTGTACTAATATTCTTGTCTAAGTGTTAGAAACAGGAAGAAGAAAAGAAGTGGAGAGTGGCTGTGTGCAGCCAAAGGCTGCTTCGGGCTGGGGCACCGGACTGTCCGGTGTGCACCGGACAGTGTCCGGTGCGCCAGACCAGCGCGGAGCAAACCAGCCGCTCTCGGGTTTTTCTCCGGCGACTTCGGCTAAAATTCACCGGACTGTCCGGTGTGCACCGGACTGTCCGGTGAGCCAACGGTCGGCCGGGCCAACGGTCGGCCGCACGATCGCCGCACGACACGTGGCCGAGCCAACGGTCGGAAGGAAGCACCGGACTGTCCGGTGTGCACCGGACTGTACGGTGCGCCAGATCTGCAGCGGTCGGCAACGGTCGGCTGCGCCTGTTAAGGAAAGAAATCGGGCACCGGACAGTGTCCGGTGTGCACCGGACTGTCCGGTGCGCCCGACGACAGAAGGCAAGGATAGCCTTCCAGATGTGTTCTCAACGGCTCCTAGCTGCCTTGGGGCTATAAAAGGGACCCCTAGGCGCATGGAGGAGGAGACCAAGCATTCCTTGAGCACTCTTGATCACTCACACATCAATCTCGCGCACTTGTTCGACATTCTAGTGATTTGAGCTCCGTTCTAGTGTGCTAGTCTTTTGAGCTCAAGTCTGGGTCTTGTGTGTGCGTATTCGCTGTGATCTTTGTGTCGTGTGTGAGTTGCTAATCCCTCCCTTGCTCTGTGATTCTCTGTGAACATCTTTTGTAAGGGCGAGAGGCTCCAAGTTGTGGAGATTCCTCGCAAACGGGATTGAGAAAAGAAAAGCAAGAACACCGTGGTATTCAAGTTGATCATTGGATCACTTGAGAGGAGTTGAGTGCAACTCTCGTCCGTTGGGACGCCACAACGTGGAGTAGGCAAGTTTTGTACTTGGCCGAACCACGGGATAACCACTGTGTCATCTCTGTGATTGGATTCTTGTGGTTATTGTGTTTTGACTCCTCTCTAGCCACTTGGCATAAACTGTGCTAACGCCTAATCAAGTTTTGTGGCTATAAGTTTAAGTTTTTACAGGATCACCTATTCACCCCCCCCTCTAGGTGCTCTCAGCAAGACTCCCACCAAGGCGAGCAAGTTGATGGACATCGCCACCAAGTTCGCCTCTGGTCAGGAGGCGGTCAAAGCCATCTTCCGGAAGGACAAGCAGCCTCAGGGACGGTAGCAGGAAGACGTCCCCGAGGCGTCCGCCCAGCGGGGCACGAAGAAGAAGGCCAAGAAGAAAGCGCAAGCAAAGCGCGACGCCGCTGACGCGGATCTCGTCGCTGCTGTCGAGCACAGGAACCCACGGAAGCCTCTCGGGGGGCCAACCTATTCAACAAGATGCTCAAGGAGTCGTGCCCCTATCACCAGGGTCCCGTCAAGCACACCCTTGAGGAATGCGTCATGCTTTGACGCTACTTCCATAAGGTCGGGCCCCTGGCGGAAGATGGCAAAGGCCAAGACAACAACAAGAAAGAGGGCGACAAGGAAGAGGAGTTCCCCGAGGTCCACGGCTGCTTCATGATCTACGGTGGACAAGTGGCGAATGCCTCGGCTCGGCGCCACAAGCAGGAGCGCCGGGAGGTCTGCTCGGTAAAGGTGGCGGTGCCAGTATACCTAGACTGGTCCGACAAGCCCATCACCTTCGACCAAGGCGACCACCCCGACTGCGTGCCGAGCCCAGAAAGGTACCCGCTCGTTGTCGATCCTGTCATCGACAACGCCAGGCTCACCAAGGTCCTCATGGACGGGGGCAGCAGCCTCAACATCATCTACGACGAGACCATCAAGCTCTTAGGGATCGATATGTCCACAATCCGGGCTGGTGCGGCGCCCTTTCACAGGATCGTCCCCGGAAAGCACGTCCTCCCCCTTGGACAACTCGATTTGCCCATCTGCTTCGGAACTCCCTCCAACTTCCACAGGGAAACCCTCACGTTCGAGGTGGTCGGGTTCCGAGGGACCTACCACGCGGTGCTGTGGAGACCGTGCTACACCAAGTTCATGGCTGTCCCCAACTACACGTACCTCAAGCTCAAAATGTCGGGCCCCAACGGGGTCATCACCGTCGGATCCACGTACCGACACGCGTACGAATGCGACGTGGAGTGCGTGGAGTACGCTGAGGCCCTTGCCGAGTCCGAGGCCCTCATCGCCGACCTAGAGTGCCTCTCCCAGGAGGTGCCTGATGTGAAGCGCCACGCCGGCAACTTTGAGCCGACTGAGGCAGTTAAGTCTGTCACCCTAGACCCCAGCAGCGACGCCTGCAAGCAAGTCCGGATCGGCTCCGAGCTCGACCCCAAATAGGAAACAGTGCTCGTCGACTTTCTCCGCGCGAACGCCGAAGTTTTTGCGTGGAGTCCCTCGGACATGCCCGGCATAGCGAGGGATGTCGCCGAGCACTCACTGGATATCTGAGCCGGTGCCCGGCCTGTGAAGCAGCCTCTGCGCCGTTTTGACGAAGAAAAGCGCAGAGCCATAGGCGAAGAGATCCACAAGCTCATGGCTGCAGGGTTCATTAGAGAGGTATTCCATCCCGAATGGTTAGCTAACCCTGTGCTTATGAAAAAGAAAGGTGGGAAGTGGAGGATGTGCGTCGACTACACTGGTCTAAACAAAGCATGTCCGAAGGTTCCCTACCCTCTGCCTCACATCGATCAAATTGTGGACTCCACTGCTGGGTGCGAAATCCTATCATTCCTTGACGCCTATTCAGGTTATCACCAAATCAAGATGAAAGAGTCCGACCAGCTCGCGACTTCTTTCATCACACCTTTTGGCATGTACTGTTATACTACTATGCCATTTGGCTTGAGGAATGCAGGTGCAACATACCAAAGGTGCATGAACCACGTGTTCGGAGAGCACATCGGCCGAACGGTCGAGGCTTACGTCGATGACATCGTTGTCAAGACGAGGAAAGCATCCGACCTCCTCTCCGACCTTGAAACGACATTCAAGTGTCTGAGAGCGAAGGGCGTGAAGCTCAATCCCAAGAAGTATGTCTTCGGAGTCCCCCGAGGCATGATCCTGGGGTTCATCGTCTCCGAGCGGGGCATCGAGGCCAACCCAGAGAAAATCGCGGCCATCACCAACATGGGGCCTATCAAAGATTTGGAAGGAGTACAAAGGGTCATGGGATGCCTTGCGGCTCTGAGCTGCTTCATCTCGCGCCTCGGCGAGAAAGGATTAACCCTGTACCGCCTCTTAAGGAAGTCCGAGCGCTTCACTTGGACCCCCCGAGGCCGAGGAAGCCCTCAGAAACTTAAAGGCGCTCCTTACAAATGCGCCCATTTTGGTGCCCCCCGCTGCGGGAGAAGCCCTCTTGATCTACGTAGCCACAACCTCTCAGGTGGTCAGCGCCGCGATCGTAGTCGAGAGACGAGAAGAAGGGCATGCACTGCTCGTCCAGAGGCCGGTCTACTTCATCAGTGAAGTGCTATCCGAGATCAAGATCCGCTACCCACAAATTCAGAAGCTACTGTACGCAGTAATTCTGACGCGGCAAAAGTTGCGACACTACTTCGAGTCTCATCCGGTGACTGTGGTGTCATCCTTCCCCCTGGGGGAGATCATCCAGTGCCGAGAGGCCTCGAGTAGCATAGCAAAGTGGGCAGTGGAACTCATGGGCGAGACAATCTCGTTCGCTCCTCGAAAGGCCATAAAGTCCCAAGTCTTGGTGGATTTCCTAGCGGAATGGGTTGACACCCAATTGCCAACAGCTCTGATCCAACCGAAACTTTGGACCATGTACTTCGATGGGTCGCTGATGAAAACGGGAGCAGGTGCTGGCCAGCTCTTCATCTCACCCCTCAGGAAACATCTCCGCTACGTGTTGCGCCTCCATTTCCCGGCGTCAAACAACGTGGCCGAGTACGAGGCTCTGGTTAATGGGTTGCGCATCGCCATCGAGCTAGGGGTTCGATGCCTCGACGCTCGTGGCGACTCGCAGCTTGTCATTGACCAAGTCATGAAGAACTCCCACTGCCGCGACCTGAAGATGGAGGCCTACTGCGACGAAGTTCGGCGCCTGGAAGACAAGTTCTACGGGCTGGAGCTCAACCACATCGCTCGACGGTACAACGAGACCGCGGACGAGCTGGCGAAAATAGCCTCGGGGCGGACAACGGTTCCCCCGGACGTCTTCTCCAGAGACATACATCAACCCTCCGTCAAGATCAACGACACGCCCGAGCCCGACGAGACCTCGGCTCAGCCCGAGGTACCCTCGGCCATCGAGGGCGAGGCCTTGCGCATAGAGGGAGAGCGGAATGGGGTTGCGCCAAACCAAAACTGGCAGACCCCATACCTGCAATATCTCCACCGAGGAGAGCTACCCCTCAACAAGGACGAAGCTCGGCGACTGGCTCAGCGCGCCAAGTCGTTCGTCTTGCTAGGTGATGAAAAGGAGCTCTACCACTGCAGCCCCTCAGGCATTCTCCAACGATGCATATCCATCGCCGAAGGACAAGAGCTGTTGCAAGAGATACACTTGGGGGCTTGCGATCGCCATGCAGCACCTCGAGCCCTTGTCGGAAACGCCTTCCGACAAGGTTTCTATTGGCCGACCGCAGTGGCCGACGCCACTAGGATTGTACGCTTCTGCCAAGGGTGTCAATTCTACGCAAGACAGATGCACCTACCCGTTCAGGCCCTGCAGACAATACCCATCACCTGGCCGTTTGCTGTGTGGGGTCTAGACCTCGTCGGTCCCTTGCAGAAGGCACCGGAGGGCTTCTCGCACCTGCTGGTCGCCATCGACAAATTCTCCAAGTGAATCGAGGTCCGACCCCTAACCAGCATCAGGTCCGAGCAGGCGGTGGCGTTCTTCACAAACATCATCCATCGCTTTGGGGTCCCGAATTCCATCATCACCGACAATGGCATGCAATTCACTGGGAAGAAGTTCCTGAACTTCTGCGAGGACCACCACATCCGTGTGGACTGGGCCGCCGTAGCTCACCCCATGACGAATGGGCAGGTGGAGCGTGCCAACGGTATGATTTTGCAGGGACTTAAACCGAGGATCTACAATGATCTATACAAGTTTGGCAAGCGGTGGATAAAGGAGCTACCCTCGGTGGTCTGGAGTCTGAGGACGACGCCGAGCCGAGCCACGAGTTTCTCGCCGTTCTTTCTAGTCTATGGGGCTGAGGCTATCTTACCCACAAACTTAGAATACGGTTCCCCGAGGACAAAGGCGTACGATGACCGAAGCAACCAGACCAGCCGAGAAGACTCACTGGACTAGCTCGAAGAGGCTCAGGACGTGGCCTTACTACACTCAGCGCGGTATCAACAGTGTCTGCGACGCTACCACGCCCGAGGGGTTCGACCCCGAGGCTTCCAGGTGGGAGACTTGGTACTTCGGCTGCGGCAGGACGGCCGAGGACGCCACAAGCTTACTCCTCCCTGGGAAGGGCCATTCATCATTGCCAAGATTTTGAAGCCCGGGACATACAAGCTGGCCAACGATCAAGGCGAGGTCTACAGCAACGCTTGGAACATCCAACAGCTACGTCGCTTCTACCCTTAAGATGTTTCAAATCGTTCATATACCTCGTTCTCTTTACACACACAAATAAAGTCTAACCATCAAGGAAAGGTCAGCCTTGCCTCGGCAAAGCCCGACCCTCCCTCGGGGGCTAGAAGGGGAACCCCCTCTGCGTCAAAATTTTCCTCGGAAAAATTTTCTACCAAGAAAGATTTTCTACCAAAACGACTTTCATGCCTTCTCGACTATATCGATAACAGAATCCTGCAAACGAGTAAGAGTGCACGTAAGCGGCAAGGCCGACTGAGCCGAGGGACTCCTACACCTCCGGGATACGGATACCTCACTCATCACCTTCCACAAAAAGTAACTCTCGCTCGGATAAGCGATTTTGCTACCGACGAACAAGTCCTGATACTCGAAACGAGAGGAAAGGGAACGCAACTTTATAACACGACGATAAAAGTGTTCATACCTCGGCGGCCGCGAAAAACACACGCATACTGCGGACAAACTGTTCCGGCAGGATCAAACATCGTAAGGGGGAGGAGCGGCACCCTCGGCGTCGTCTCCACCCTCGGCAAGATCTGGCCCGGCCCTAGACGGCGACGCGAGCGGAAGGATCTCTACCTCGAAGGAGGACGCCAGCACCGCGCTTGGGCCCGCGACGGCCGCGTCAAGCCTTTGGACCTCGACTAAGGCAGTCTCGTCTTCGCCGGGTAGGCAGTACCCCTCGCTGACCCGCTGCAGATCCACGTCATAGTGGGAAGCGAGCACGGCGAAGGCCTGCCTAACGTCGTGGTGCAGCGCCCCGCGGAGTTTGTTGCGCACATGGACGCCCAAGGCCCGCAGGCGACTCTAGGGGGAGCTACCCGAGGGGACGTCATCGAGGTCAAAGGCCTGGCAAAAGGCCGAGATAGCCTCGGACATGGCCACACGGTCGGCCTCCTTCTGCTCAGCCGCCTGGGCAAGCGCCTTGACGGACTCATTAAGAGCCGTCTCAAACTTTGCAGACAGCCGAACAAAATTCTTCAGACACGAGTTGAAGAATGAAGCTGAATCTAAGTCACAAAGCGGTCGAAACGTACCTTCAGCCCGGGCACGCTGCTCCGAGGCTACGGCTTGGGCGGACTGAGCAGACCTGACGGCCACGGCCAGGTCCTCCGCAAGGGCCCCGGCCCGAGCAGACACCTCGGCCAGCTGACCCCAAGGGCCTCAGCCCAGCCCACAGCCTCGGCAGCCTGGCTCCAAGATTGGTCCCGCTCGCCAATGACCTGGCCAAGCTCTAGCTGCCACTGCTGCGCCTCCGTCCGTGCCAACGCCGCCTCTGCCCACGCTGCCGCCGCCTTCAGCTCATCACGGAGCAGCCGAAGGTCCGCCACCTCGGTGCTCCGTTGGGCGAGGCGTTCATTAGCCTCGGCAAGCGTGGCCCTCTGGGACCACAGCGAACCCCAGACGCCGCTCTCGTGGCGGATGAACAACGACTTGGCGGTGCTCACATCCACCAGTTCCTGAGGAAGGAAAACAGGGTATTACAAAGAATGCCCTGGTCACGCAAGGTGTATGCCTAAAATCCTTACCTGGAGGACCCTGGGAACATCCCTGGAAAGGATCTCCATGGTCGATCGAAGCGACCCCATCGCCGCCTCGGCATACTCACGAAGCTCATCCCGAGACTGCTCCTCCTGCTCATCGTTGAGGAGGAAGAGGGGTTCCGAGGCGCCGTGGCTCCAGAACCGGACCGCCTGCCCACACCACTCATTGGGGTTGCATCGCGCGGGATAAGGTCGCTGCTCCCCAAGACAGGCCGCGGTTATGCGTGCCCCTCCTCCAAGGCATCGGGTCCCCCTGTAGTCGACGCTTCGGGTACCATCGCCGTCGACGCGCTGGGCCTCCCCTCGGCTAAGGAGGCGGGCCTCCGATCACCAACCTCGGCAACGGCGGCTGCCCTCTCCTTATGGCCGAGACTGGGGAGGTCGGGGACGACCTCGAGCAGCGGCGCCTTAGCCATCCCAACATCAGCGGCGACGGGCGGCTCCACGGACAAATCAGCGACGACCTCGGCAGGAGTTGATGTCGGCGCCGGCAACACGTCAGGCGGGCTCGGGGCCGCGGCCACGTCAGCAGCCTCCCCGGCATGATGGCCGCCCCGATGGAGGGGTCAGCCTGGGAGGCTTGCCCCATGGAAACTCGTGCCGCCTGGGCCCCCCGCTCGAGGGCGTCTTGTGCGGAGGCCAGCCAACCGGCATGGCGCGCCGCAGCACCGGCTGCAGAAGCCGACACTTTCTTAAGGGCCTTCCGGGGGGCCAGACTGGCCGTGCCCTGCCTCAGTTTGCTGAAAGGAAGAGATAAAGCAAGATCAGGGCACACGAAGAAAGAGCCAAAACAGAGGTATCCTCAGATACTTACCCGCTCCGGACCAAGGCCAATCGTGCCTGCAGGGAGGCCCCTCGGGCCTCAGTCCCTGCAGGCGCTGCCGAAGATTGCCCCGCTGCCGACTCCGGCGCCGCCTCCACCTCAGGCGCCCGAGGCGCCGAAGGGGTGGCCCGCCCAAGCGTCGTCATGACGGCCGGAGGACCATCTTCCTGTGCAGCTGGCGCAGGCGCCTGCTCTTGGGGGATAGGCGGATCGGCCTGACTCCCTGGAGTCACCTCAACTACCTCGGCCAAGGGGTCAAGTACCCCCTCGGCCTGTCCCCGCTCCTCGGACCGGGACCTTGATGTCCCGGCCCCAGATACTGATGGCACCAGCCCACTTGGAGGCTGGCTCGGCGACCCCTGGCCTAGCCTCAGATCCGGGCTGAGGCCAAGACGGGTTGCCATGTCGTCGTCCTCGTCATCATCGTCATCATCATCGTCGTCAGGCGTCTCCAGCAACGGCTCCCTCGGGAGCCCGTCCCTCTCCTGCCTCCGACAATGCCTCTCCAAGGCTTCCCGAGCCCGCATCCGCTCGTGGGCCCGGGCCTTTTCCGCGTCCTTCTTCTCCGCGGTGACCCTCCACGCGGCTCAGCCCACCGTGTCCTCCGGGACCGGTGGCAGGGAGGGCTTGTAAAAACCCAACCCCTAGAGACGAACGGAAATCCCGACGGTAAGAATCAAAGGCAACTCGGCGCAAAACAGGAGAAGGAGCGGACACTCACCAAGGACACGTACCCACACTCGGGACGCATCACAGGCTGGGTAAGGGCGCCGACATCCAGCCTCCCTACCGTGCCTGCTACCCGCCTGCGGAGGTCGTCGGTGGAGAGGGAAGCAGAGGACATCTGCGAACCCTCCAAATCAATCCCCGGCTTCATCTCCGAAAGCGGCAACCGCCGCTCCGCCAAAGGAAGCACCCTCCGGTGATGGATGGCGGCAACAACCCCCACGGCGGTGAGTCCGTCATCTCTTAACTTCTGCAAGGCCTCCAAAAGAGGCTGGAGCTTCTCCTGTTTCTCGCGTGTGGCCCCCCCAGCGCCAATTACTGCCGGCGGCGGTCACCACTCGTTGAGAAAACGACGGGAGCCTCCCGTCGTCGTTCCGGAGGTAAAACCACCGGCGCTGCCACCCCTTGTTCGAAGACACAAGGGTGGCGGGGATGTACTGCTGCGCGCGCCCCTGCCTCAACTGGAGGGTGAAGCCACCGGCACGCACCGCCATGCGGACCTTCTTTTCCCCCGTCATCAAGGCGAAGAGCTCCGCAGAGAAGAGATGGGTTCACAGATCCCAGTGGGGGTCAATCCCCAAAAAACCCTCGCAAACCGCTGCGAAGATGGCCGCTTGTGCAATGGAGTTGGGGTTGAAGTTGTGCAGCTCCACCCCGTAGTAGTGCAGGAGCGCCCGCATGAAACGACTCGCTGGCACTCCGAACCCCCGCTCGTGGAAGGAGACGAAACTAACCACATACCCCGGCGGTGGAGTCGGGTCGGCCTCGCTCGCAGGGGCCATCCACTCCGACTGCGGGTCACCGGAGAGGGGACGGAGCAAACCATCGGCAACGAGGGCCTCCTGATCGTCCACCGCGACGGTGGAGAAATGCCACGGGTCGCGCGGCGGAACGATGGTCACCTTGTCAGCCATCGCTGAACAAAGGGGGTGGAGGCGGAGGGGACAAGGTGCGCGGTTTTCTTTTTTCTGGCTATTCTCTTAGGTTGCGGAAACCAAAGCAGAAGGCAAGCGCAAATGGCAGAGTAAAGAACCACCGCCGACCCCTCTTCCGGGTATATAAAGGCCCGAGCGAGATCCATTCAAAACTTCGCATGAACCCGCCGCGAAATTCAAACTCGAAGGCGAAACACCCGTTCCTCGAACGACTCGCGCACGCACAACGGTCGCCCCGCGAATCGCCCGTCCCGTCGCATTAACTCATCGGCAGGGCAAGCGACACCTTTTACAGGCGAAGCGGGCGACGTTTCGCCTCCACCATGATGACCGCGTCAAATAAGGTGCGCCACACTATTTAAATTTATATCCTTTTCCTCTTCCCCTTTCTCTCTCTTGCCAACAGGGACCGAGAAAGGGGATACTTCGAAAGGGATCCTTCTCCGCGAAGGAAGCGGACCCCGAGCCCTCCTACTGATCAGGGGTTCGAAGGCTGGCCCCTCGGAAGGGTTCGATAACCGCCCTAGAGCACTTGGGCTCCAAGCTCATTACTGATCAGGGGTTCGAAGGCTGGCCCCTCGGAAGGGTTCGGCAGAGCACTCGGGCTCCGCGCCCGCTACTGATTAGGGGTTCGAAGGCTGGCCCCTCGGAAGGGTTCGACAGCCGCCCAGAGCACGCAGAGTGAGGGATGACTCTAGGTACGTCCGTTACATGGCCGAGGCTCGGGCTATGCTCCCGAGGTACCCTAGGACATTTCCGCGACCAGCAGGAGCGATTTTGTAACGGAATCCCACCAGAGGGAGGCATCGAGCCCTCGGACCCTATCAAATGGGTCCGGGTCCAGCAAATCACCTGCAGGTACTTTTGGAGCGCGCCTCTGGGCCACTAGCCGACCCTTATCGAACGGGGCACGTGCGTCCACTCGGATCACCCGTTAGCAACTCACTAGAGACACCATGTTCGGCGCCCTCCGAGGGCAACATGGCGCTTTCCCCCCCTTCCTCCTTGCGGAAAGGCGACGAAGGGACGTATAATAAAAGTTGAGACAGTCCTTGATCGTCCTCTCGCTCCGTGCAGAGGCTCGAGGGCTGCTCTCGCAACCCGGCTACAGCCAAACCGTTGACAGCGTCAACAAACCAGCCTAAAAACTCAGAACCTGACCATGCACCCGGGCTACGACCAGGCCGCATGAGGGAACAACAAGGCCAACCGAAGCATCACGAAAAGCATTAAGACCTCAGAGGAGTCAAACCACTCCTCCGAGGCCTCGGGGGCTACACCCGGCGGGTGCGCTCGCGCGCACCCACCGAAACAAAGTATAACCGAGGAAGGTCGGTCCCCTCGCAAAAAAGTGCGGCAAAGCCTCCAAGCGAGTACCAACACTCCCTTCGAGGCTCGGGGGCTACTGTTGGGTACCATAATTAGGGGTACCCCTAACACTCCTAAACACGGCTGGTAACCACCCTCAGCACAAACCACAAAGACTGATGGGCACGGTTCAGGTCAAGGCTTCGTATACCCAAGGGACGCGATCTCGCCTCGCCCGAGCCCAGCCTCGGGCGGGAACTGTAGTCCCGGACGAAGTTACATCTCGCCCGAGGGCCTCCTCAGGCAGTGGGCGCACCCTCGGCACGCCCGAGGCCTAGCTCGGGCAGGCTTCGTCGAGAAGCAACCTTGGTCAAATCGCCTCTCCAACCGACTGTATCGCAGGCGCATTCAATGCGAGGATCGCCTGACACCTTATCCTGACACGCGCGCCTCAGTCGGCAAGGTCTAAGTGACCGCAGTCACTTCGCCCTTTCACTGACCGATCTGACAGGAAAACAGCGCCGCTCACCACGCTCCGACTGCTGTGCCAGCCACCCGGGCAAGGCTGACAACAGTAGGTTCAGCCTCGGGCGCAACAGGAAGCTCTGCCTCGCCCGACCTTAGGCCTCGGCCTCGGGAGGAGGTCTCCGCCTCGTCCGACCTCAAGACTCGGCCTCAGCCTCGGCCTCGGGAGGAATCGCGTCCTCGCCTGACCCCAGCCTCGGCCTCAGGAGAAGTCTCCACCTCGCCCGACCTTGGGCTCGGACCGACCGCGCCACAGGGGATACATCATTATCCTACCCCTAGCTAGCTCAGGCTACGAGGTAATAAGACCGGCGTCCCATCTGGCTCATCCCGGTAACAGGCAATGATGGCTCCCCGCGTGCGTCCATGACGACGGTGGTTCTCAGCCCCCTACGGAAGCAAGGAGACGTCAGCAGGATCCCAACAGCACCGACAGCTGTGCTTCTACAGGGCTTAGGCACTTCTCCGATGGCCACGTTATCGCCTACGCAGGGCTCAAGCACTTCTCCGACAGCCACGTTGGCATGTACACAGGGCTCAGGCACTTCCCTGCCAGACACATTAGCGCCTAGCTACACCCCCATTGTACACCTGGACCATCTCCTTGCATCTATAAAAGGGAGGTCCAGACCCTTCCTGCGGGAGGGTGGGAGGGGGGTCGCGCGGGGAACGAGCTAACGAACAGGCCCTCTCTCGCGAACGCTTGTAACCCCTACTACGAGCACACCCCCTGGTGCGAGATAACACGAGCCGCGTTTCACTCTTGTGTTCCATCTTGCGCCAAACCATCTGGGCTGGGACACGCAGCGACAAATTTACTCGTCGGTCCAGGGACCCCCCGTGTCCGAAACGCCGACATTACTAGACGTTTCCCAACGGAATCCGAGTGATTAGTTGGATAAACATACATGGAAAAGAGGTTTTATCGCCTGAGTTAATCATATCGCGGACTGCCAAGACTACCCATGGACTGTCCGAGACACGGACCGTTCGGGCCACATCGCCGGACCGTCCGGTCGTTCCCCGCTGCTGCTACTAATGGTGCTCAACACCATGGTCACCACCATTAAACACAACAAGAAGCGATCATTAAACGTAACATTGAGGCTAACACAATGACAACAATAACAATTGCCAATGGAGGCCATATTTACATAGGCACAAAAACCCAAGGCGTCAGTTGCACAAGACATTGTTGTCAGTTCTACGAATGAACATTGTATATCAAAGATTTCTCACTGATTTTGCGGAAAGTCGTTAGTGTGAGTGACACTGAATGACAGTGCTAGCTCCGCCGACAGCAAAGGCTCTGAGCAAATACACGACGTCTCTATACGCCATCAGCATTCTTATCCATCGTGACAAACAAACTAATATAACTAATATATGTGGTAGTTCTCCCTTAATTATAAATAGACACATAATTTTTATTATACATTTAGATGTATAATAAAATGATATCATGAAAAAGTTAAAACAAGTGTGTTCCCAAGATTAGCGGGGAATCGGACTACTGAGGATGGGAGAACAGATGGTACAAGAAAGTGAATGGGCTTCCGCCGCTGTGCTGCCACTCCACTCCCTCGCCTGCGCACAAGTGTGTGCATAAAGCTAAAAGCTTTTGCATTGGAAGGGCACTAGTTTACGCGAAAGGACGGCGTGCGCGTGCACACCAGCCCTAGTGCGCTAGCCCATAGTGCCACGGCCGTGAGCCCGTGACCCAACTTGAGTTGAGCCTAGGCTAAATCACTAGGTCATCAGTTACGTAGACGGGCAAAAATAGAATAAATTGTCTATTTATATAGCATGTCTATAATCTCTATATCTATCTCTATTTCTATCTATTCTCTACTATATTAAAACATTAGTTTCAACGGTCTTCCTACGCCATTTTTTTTAAAACAGTCTCTTACATCTTTTGTAATGAACCCGTCGTTCCGTCGTCCACGCATCTGCACCGTCCGTTCTATCGGCCCACGCCATTCAACCACTCATGCCCTCTCCCCCGATATTGCGCCCGCCCCTACCCACGCGCGGCATAACCACCCTAGCTAGCCACCCGTTCTACGACCACGACTACTTTAACAGAAAAGTTTCGCCGGTTTCTTCGTGCGTCAATGCGCTCCCGCGCGAGCATCCCAGGCCTCCCCGCGCATGTTTGCGTCTACATCAAAATTCAAGGCATGCAGCAAAAATATTAAGTGAGAGTAGGGATCCAACCAACGCCCTCTAACACAACAACACTTGTATAATTGCATTAAAATTAAGAGAGATCGATGTCGTTAATATATGAACTAATAATTAGAAAATTTAAAATATAATCACGCATGATATATATAGAAACCACCGTAGCCATGTACCGATAATATGGATAAATTCTCGGACTTATCTACAACTTTTCATACGGATGTGGGATTTAAATGATAAAAATAAGAAAAAAATTATGCATAATTGGTTGCTCTAAACCCACATTCACATCCATATAGCCACTAGAACACATGTTTTTTATGTTTTATACTCTAATATTCAAGTATACTATAGAGATTTTATAGAAAACAACAAAATGATAAAATAGAGCCAAGCCATATCGTGCTCGGGTTGACCAAAACCTTGTCGGGTCACACGCCACTCATCAGACCTGGTTTATTTGGACATGTATACCTGTACACCAGTGTTGTGCCCGCGTAGTCAGTAACATTAATTCTATTTAAGTAATGCCTATCTTAGGTGTACAGATAACATCGTAACATATGGCCACAACGTTTAGATAATAGAGTTTGGAATGAAAAACAGAAATAAAAAAGTGGTGACCAACCTTATGATGGCAACAACATGACACATTGCGTGTGCACCACATCACTGCAAAGTTGTTGCTGTGTGTCTTCTCGATCTTCACACGGTGAATTTTACCAACCGTACTACCAAAGCTGTCCGTCCTAGCAAGGGGTGAAAAGGACACAGCCTGCAGGCCGATCGGTGGAGGCAATTAATGGAAACCTCACGTCCTGGCCCATTTTATTCTGCCTGTACCCTCTTGTTTACCGCCATTAAACACCACAGGTACACGTTGCTGATTAAACTCTGGCTGATTTGTCGAATCTGGATACGAGAATCCAACGACTCCTTGGTCCATTGCTGCTACTAGTACACAACGAGATTTCACCGAAGTACTTCTAGAAAATGTCCTGCCATTTTCATCTCCCTTTCCGAAGACAATCTTGCATAGTATTTTTATTAAACCATTTGCCACAAATCGAACGCTTTGGTCAAAGTGGCAGGGTCCTACTTCTGTCTAAGAAAGCATTTATAAAAAAATATTTTAATCTTAACAAAGAATAAAAATACAAATATTGAACACACTGAATAGCGCTTTAGGGTTGTGCTATTTTTCACCTAGGGTAAAGCATCATTCGGAACAGCACCGTCCCACCCACACCCTCTAGCCCCCCCCTCCCCCGCCTTACACCCACGCGTGATAGATCCATGATTCGCTTCCCCCGTTTTAGATCCAACTTGTTGGTTATTTAGATTCAATCGCTAACTTCAATATAATAAGATTCGTCGGAAAATACTGGAGTTCTAATAAATTACTAAATAATTATTGTCTCTACATTGTTGAAGTGATAATTACTGTCAATTATGTTTAACAATTATCGTGCTTGCATTGTCTTTTTTACTGAAAATGTTGTCAATCACCCATACCTGAGATGACTTGTAGTTAGTGGACGTTTCAAAAAAATGACTGAATACAATTATTCGATTTCGTTAGTAATTTAAACAGAATGAGATTCATCAAAAAAATTACTGAATGATGAAGTAATAACTGGATAATTGGTGTTTCTTTCTTCATTGTTGAAGTGATCATTATTGACAATTATGTTTAATAATTACTGAGCTAGCGTTGTCCTTTTACTAAAAATATTGTCATTCATCCATAACTAAGATGCCTCGGTAGTTCTTGAACGTTTCCAGAAATGAATGGATAAAATTTCTGAACGTTTTGTTAGTGATTGTTCTTTTTTGCACTAACATTTATTGAACGTTTCGTTAATAATTGTTATTGTTGCACTAAAAATTATTATGCTTATTAAGAACTACTAAAATTAAGCGATGAATGACTGAAGGAACATAAATTACTGAAAGATGGCATGGCTAGCGGGTGGGCAAAAATGGCTCATAGGGGAGTCACAAGTCCACAGAGCCAATGCAATGCGCACACCTTATGGACTATGTCGGGGAAATGATCCGCGTCCCCTAGGGCCTACCGGTCCGTGAGCGCGCTGAGAAAAGAGCCTCTAATCGCTGGGGCCCATTAATCAGTCGGAATTGGCAAGCACACCAACCCTGGAAGGACTCGCCCCCGGTCGAACCCCGTGGCACCGAGCCCAGGGCCGGCATGATGGAGCCTGACAAGGGAGGATGGGCGTGTCGGAAGGGAAGCACTCGAGTGGATCCCGTGCCCGGCCCTAGACTGACCCGCCATAAATGACTGGCCGCATTAACCATGCTTGGCACCGAGCCATAGCGTGGGTGTCGGTCCGCTTCCCACTCATGACCTACGAACCCCTCGGGCCGCTTAGCACTCATGACCAACGAGCCCCAGACTGCGGCGCATTAATGGCCCACGCGCCCCTTGGCCTGTGGAGCACTTATGCCATATAGGACTAGGTCTGAATACGCAGACCTCCTGCAGGGGCACTACACGACGGGTCGCGCCGAGCCCTAGACTATGGAAGCCAGGGGTCAACGTAGCCCGAATGATGGCGCCTAGGACCATCGTCGCCCCCACGTCACCCACCATGATAAATACGCGACAGTGAGGCAGCCCTGGGCCCCACGAGTATGCGTGGTCTCACCCAGGGTAAAACGCTAGTTTTACCACTGCCTTACTGCTCCTTGCTAGAGATGCCAACATTGGCCAACCCCTCTCCCAGCCTATAAAAGGGAGAGGGTCTCCTAAAGGCAGGGGGTCGAGAGGGGTCGGACTTGGAGATGACCGGACACTTTTACACGGAGACGAACCCACAAGGACGACGAGGACCAAGAGGCTGAAGCCCCGCCAAGCCAAGACTTAGCTATGACTCCATCTTACAGCTTCTAAGGTCCACTTCCACCCCGATAAGAGATCTAGAAGCCTCTCCTCCCTCTCTCGACTGCTTGTAACCCCTGCTACGAGTTTGATCATCAATGGTGTTGGTAGCACAAGCCACCAGTGACTAGAAGTAGGGACGTTCTGCCTGAACCAGTATAATTTTTACGCCCTACGCGCACACCTTCGGAGCCCGAAACGTGCACAATAAATTTACTTGTCAGAGTGAGGTACGAAACAATGACAAACATGTTACTGGATGTGTGACCCTCTAGTGGACTGTGGACCCGAAACGGTTTGATGGGCCTGCTGGTTTGGCTGGTTGGTTGAGTCTGGGTGAAGATTCACCCTAGGTGATATATATAACCTTTTAAAATACATTCAATTAAATTAAAGTAAGATAATAATGTAATAAAGTCCCAACCTAAGAGTAGTATAGAGGCAAAATGGTCCTATCAGACTATTTTCTACAGCTTATCTATTCAAATACCTATATTTAAACTTCACTCTGCGAACAATACAGTGTACAATGTAAAACTGTATTTTTAGTGATCATATAGATAAACTGCTGGACTAGAAGCATTTCTCACTAGGGCTCACCTATATAGTTTGTTGGAGAGTATTATAAAATTGGTTTCTACTTCGTTCCTGCCTTTTTGATATTTTTTTATTCTGATTCTTAAATAATAATATTCGGTATAGCTATAATTTATAAAAGACAAATTATTATAGAAATAATAGAAGAAATAAAGTCAAGCGAAATAGCCTAAATGCGTCCTGGCAGAGATTCGAGATACCTCCTGCAGAGACTGACAATGCGCGCCAGTCATAGAGGGCCTGACACTCTGACCATAGGAATTTTAAGGATATGGTCGCCGCAAATAATTGCCACATTCAAACTTCCCGAAAAATCAATATCTGTTTATTTAATATATATATATATATATATATATATATAACATTAATATTTATGATGTATAATTATGTCGTTAGATGAATTAGAATATATATTTTACAACAAATGTATTTAAATATATATAAATGATACTACTAGATTCTGCAGAACTACTTTAAGTTTAGAATGTGTGATTATCATGTATCCTATACTATATTTTGAGTCCAAGAGCGTAATTAATGACAGCATAGTATCCTAGCAGTAGCAGTTGTACTCCTCCCGTAAATAATCCACGTAGATAAGGTACATGTACGGATAAAACCTCACACATGCTTCCTTCGTGCCTAAACAATTCGTCACTTGAAAAAAAAAGACCCGGCGTCAAATAAATTTTAACTTATTGCTACGCGCACAGGAGCTGAAAAGTATATGAAGCTACAACTAATTGTTTAATCGATATGTAGTTATTTTGAGAAAATAAAAGAACATCTTGCATTCTTGCTATAGTATATGAACGAGTTATAGCCACAGGCCCATAGCTACACTAAACAGAATCTAAGACGAAATAAAAATGAAATGGAAGATCAAAATTCATGTATACTAGTGCACATTTTAAAGTTTTGCTCGTATTTTTATCTAAAAATAAAAAACAAAATGATAACCTTTGGAATAATAAAATATACGAAAGTGAAAACAAAAACATTGTTTTCGACCAAATTCATATAAAATAATAAAATATTATATATATATTATAAGG
Organism: Zea mays; assembly: GCF_902167145.1. NCBI lineage: Eukaryota > Viridiplantae > Streptophyta > Magnoliopsida > Poales > Poaceae > Zea > Zea mays. The sequence goes on from NC_050101.1 coordinate 141,552,211, forward strand.
TTAGTTATAGAATTATGCAGTATATCTATTTGTCGGGGACCATAATTAGGGGTACCCTCAAGGCTCCTAATTCTCAGCTGGTAACCCTCATCAGCATAAAGCTGCAAAGGCATGATGTGTGCGATTAAGTCAGGATCAGTCCATTCGAGGGACTCGATCACGCCTCGCCCGAGCCTAGCCTCGGACAAGGGCAGCCGAGCCCGGAGTATCTCCGTCTCGCCCGAGGCCCCCCTCCGGCGACGAACACATTTCCGGCTCGCCCGAGGCCCTGTCTTCACCAAGAAGCAACCCTGACCAAATCACCGCACCGACCGACCAAATCGCAGGAGCATTTAATGCAAAGGTGGCCTGACACCTTTATCCTGACGCGCGCCCCCGGCCGACAGAGCCGAAGTGACCGCCGTCACTTCGCCGCTCCACTGACCTGTGTGACAGAAAGACAGCGCCGCCTGCGCCGCTCCGACTGCGGTGCCATTTGACAGAGTGAGGCTGACAGGCAGTCAGGCCCGGCCGGAGGCACCATAGGAAACTCCGCTCCGCCCGACCCAGGGCTCGGACTCGGGCTAAGTCCCGGAAGACGGCGAACTCCGCTCCGCCCGACCCAGGGCTCGGACTCGGGCTAAGTCCCGGAAGACGGCGAACTCCGCCCCGCCCGACCCAGGGCTCGGACTCGGGCTAAGTCCCGGAAGACGACGAACTCCGCTCCGCCCGACCCAGGGCTTGGACTCGGGCTAAGTCCCGGAAGACGACGAACTCCGCTCCGCCCGACCCAGGGCTCGGACTCGGGCTAAGTCCCGGAAGACGACGAACTCCGCTCCGCCCGACCCAGAGCTCGGACTTGGGCTCAGCCCCAGAAGACGACGAACTCCGCTCCGCCCGACCCAGGGCTCGGACTTGGGCTTAGCCCCAGAAGACGACGAACTCCGCTTCGCCCGACTCCAGGGCTCGGACTCCGCCCTGGCCTCAGCCGACAGCCTCCGCCTCGCTCGACCCAAGGGCTCGGACTCGACCTCGGCCACGGAAGACAGATCAACCTCGGCTTCGGAGGAGCTTCCACATCGCCCAACCTAGGGCGCAGACCAGCCACGTCAACAGCAGGCGCCATCATCACCCTACCCCGAGCTGACTCAGGCCACAGGGAACAAGACCGGCGTCCCATCTGGCTCGCTCCGCCAGATAGGCAATGATGGTGCCCCGCATACTCTGTGACGACGGCGGCTCTCAGCCCTCTTACGGAAGCGGGAGGACGTCAGCAAGGACTCAACAGCTCCGACAGCTGTCCCTCCGCCATGCTCCAGCACTCCTCCGACGGCCACAACATCACACCGGCTGGGTGCCAAAATCTCTCCGGCTGCCACGACGGCATGTACTTAGGGCGCTAGCTCTCCTCCGCTAGACACGTAGCACTCTGCTACACCCCCCATTGTACACCTGGATCCTCTCCTTACGCCTATAAAAGGAAGGACCAGGGCCCTCTTAGAGAGGGTTGGCCGCGCGGGGACGAGGACGAGACAGGCGCTCGCGTGAGGCCGCTCGCTCCCTCTCCCGCGTGGACGCTTGTAACCCCCTACTGCAAGCGCACCCGACCTGGGCGCGGGACGAACACGAAGGCCACGGGATTCCCACCTCTCTCACGCCGGTCTCCGGCCGCCTCACTCTCCCCCCTTCGCGCTCGGCCTCGCGTCGACCCATCTGGGCTGGGGCACGCGACGACATTCACTCGTCGGCTCAGTGACCCCCCGGTCTCGAAATGCCGACAGTTGGCGCGCCAGGTAGGGGCCTGCTGCGTGTTGACGAACAGCTTCCCGTCAAGCTCCAGATGGGCAGTCTCCAGCAACCTCTCCAACCCGGGACGGTGCTCCGTTTCGGGAGTCTTGAGTTCGTGTCCCTCGACGGCAGCTACGACATGATACTCATTCCACCGCCGGGCAAAAGCGGCAATGGCGGCCGACAGTCCGCCCGCTGGCGGCGGAATCGACGACGTCTTCCCCGCGTGGTGGAAGAACAACATTCGAGCTTGCCCCGTCCTCTCCCTCGCCAACGGAGGAGGAGGCGGGGCAACCAAGGCCAAGCGGAAGGCAGCGCCTCGTCGACTGTCGAGCGAGTCGACGGCCCCAGCGCCCCAACGGGGGGTGCGTCGGGCATCGACCTCGCGTTTGAGACGAAGGCGAGCGCCGTCTCCCCGCGACGCGCCAACTCCGAGCAAACGGACGACGCCAGCGCGCTCGCGAAAGGCTTGCTGGATGTCACCCTCGTACCTGAGACGACGGTGCAGTCAGTCCCTGACGTGACTTCATCACCGCCCGTCGACCAAGAGGTATCGATCGATTCCCATCCCACGTCATTTGGATTCAGCCTCAACCCGCCTAGCGACTTCGCTTTGGCGGGCGCTCTCGTAGAGGCGAGTCTAAACCCTCTGGGGTTTCGTATGCGGTCACCTTGGGACCGGCTGACGGACGTCTCGACCTACGGGCTCTCTAGGTCCGAGGAAGACTGCGGCCCAAGTCGCGAATGCTTCCACGTCGATCTAGGGGGTCCCTCCGAAGGCAACCATCTCGGCATGCCAGAGGACGGTGATCTCCCTAGGCCGGTGCCTCGCATTGACATCCCACGGGAGCTAGCTGTGGTCCCCGTTCAGGCGGGGGGCCATGATCCACAGCTCGAGCAAATCCGCGGGGTGCAGGCCAGGCTCGACGAGGGAGCAGGAGCGCTTGAGCCGATTCGCCGGGACGTCGGGCAGGCATGGGCGGGCCAACCCCCGGCCGGAGAAATACGTCATCTACCCCAGGGCTTCCAGCACCGAATCGCCGACGACGTCAGGGTCAGGCCACCACCCGCATCTAGTGGGGTCGGCCAGAACCTGGCTGCAGCAGCAATGCTCCTCCGCGCAATGTCGGAGCCATCAACCACCGAGGGGCGGTGAATCCAGGGAGAGCTCAAGAATCTCCTGGAAGGCGCCGCGGTCCGACGGGCCGAGAGCTCCACCTCCCGAAGGCAGGGGTACCCCTCGGAACCTCATGCCGCGACTTCCCGATTCATGCGGGAAGCCTCGGTCTACACCGGGCGCACGCGCAACACAGCTCCTGCGGCCCCGGGTCGCCTCGGCAACGAGCACCATCACCGCGACCGTCGGGCCCACCTCGACGAGAGGGTGCGCCGAGGCTACCACCCCAGGCGTGGGGGACGCTACGACAACGGGGAGGATCGGAGTCCCTCGCCCGAGCCACCCGGTCTGCAGGCCTTCAGCCGGTCCATACGACGGGCGCCGTTCTCGACCCGGTTCCGACCCCCGACTACTATCACAAAGTACTCGGGGGAGACGAGACCGGAACTGTGGCTCGCGGACTACCGTTTGGCCTGCCAGCTGGGTGGAACGGACGATGACAACCTCATCATCCGCAACCTCCCCCTGTTTCTCTCCGACACCGCTCGCGCCTGGTTGGAGCACCTGCCTCCGGGGCAGATCTCCAACTGGGACGACCTGGTCCAAGCTTTCACCGGCAATTTCCAGGGCACGTACGTGCGCCCCGGGAATCCCTGGGACCTCCGAAGCTACCGACAGCAGCCGGGAGAGTCTCTCCGGGACTACATCCGGCGATTCTCGAAGCAGCACACCGAGCTGCCCAACATCACCGACTCAGATGTCATCGGCGCGTTCCTCGCTGGCACCACCTGCCGCGACCTGGTGAGCAAGCTGGGTCGCAAGACCCCCACCAGGGCGAGCGAGCTGATGGACATCGCCACCAAGTTCGCCTCCGGCCAGGAGGCGGTCGAGGCTATCTTCCGAAAGGACAAGCAGCCCCAGGGCCGCCCATCGGAGGATGCCCCCGAGGCGTCAACTCAGCGCGGCGCCAAGAAGAAGGGAAAGAAGAAGTCGCAAGCGAAGCGCGACGCCGCCGACGCGGACCTTGTCGCCACCGCCGAGTACAAAAACTCTCGGAAGCCCCCCGGAGGTGCCAACCTCTTCGACAAGATGCTCAAGGAGCCGTGCCCCTATCACCAGGGGCCCGATAAGCACACCCTTGAGGAGTGCGTCATGCTTCGGCGCCACTTCCACAGGGCCGGGCCACCCGCGGAGGGTGGCAGGGCCCGCGACGACGACAAGAAGGAAGATCACCAGGCAGGAGAGTTCCCCGAGGTCCGCGACTGCTTCATGATCTTCGGTGGACAAGCGGCGAATGCCTCGGCTCGGCACCGCAAGCAAGAGCGCCGGGAGGTCTGCTCGGTGAAGGTAGTGGTGCCAGTCTATCTAGACTGGTCCGACAAGCCCATCACCTTCGACCGAGCCGACCACCCCGACCATGTGCCGAGCCCGGGGAAATACCCGCTCGTCGTCGACCCCGTCATTGGTGACGTCAGGCTCACCAAGGTCCTCATGGACGGAGGCAGCAGCCTCACCATCATCTACGCCGAGACCCTCGGGCTCCTGCGTGTCGATCTGTCCTCCATCCGGGCAGGAGCTGCGCCCTTCCATGGGATCATTCCCGGGAAGCGCGTCCAGCCCCTCGGACAACTCGACCTTCCTGTCTGCTTCGGAACACCCTCCAACTTCCGAAGGGAGACCCTGACGTTCGAGGTGGTCGGGTTCCGAGGAACCTACCACGCGGTGCTGGGAAGACCATGCTACGCGAAGTTCATGGATGTCCCCAACTACACCTACCTGAAGCTCAAGATGCCGGGCCCCAACGGGGTCATCACCGTCGGCCCCACATACAAACACGCGTTCGAATGCGACGTGGAGTGCGTGGAGTACGCCGAGGCCCTCGCCGAGTCCGAGGCCCTCATCGCCGACCTGGAGAGCCTCTCTAAGGAGGTGCCAGACGTGAAGCGACATGCCGGCAACTTTGAGCCAGCGGAGACGGTTAAGTCCGTCCCCCTCGACCTCAGCGGCGACACCTCCAAGCAGATCCGGATCGGCTCCGGGCTCGATCCCAAATAGGAAGCAGTGCTCGTCGACTTTCTCCGCGCGAACGCCGACGTCTTCGCGTGGAGTCCCTCGTACATGCCCGGCATACCGAGGGATGTCGCCGAGCACTCGCTGGACATCCGAGCCGGAGCCCGACCCGTCAAGCAGCCTTTGCGCCGATTCGACGAGGAGAAGCGCAGAGCCAGAGGCGAGGAGATCCACAAGCTAATGGCGGCAGGGTTCATCAAAGAGGTATTCCATCCCGAATGGCTTGCCAACCCTGTGCTTGTGAGAAAGAAAGGTGGGAAATGGCGGATGTGTGTAGACTACACTGGTCTGAACAAGGCATGTCCGAAGGTTCCCTACCCTCTGCCTCGCATCGATCAAATCGTGGATTCCACTGCCGGGTGCGAAACCCTGTCTTTCCTCGATGCCTACTCAGGGTATCATCAAATCAGGATGAAAGAGTCCGACCAGCTCGCGACTTCTTTCATCACACCCTTCGGCATGTACTGCTATGTCACCATGCCGTTCGGCTTGAGGAATGCGGGCGCGACGTACCAGCGGTGCATGAACCATGTGTTCGGCGAACACATTGGCCGCACGGTCGAGGCCTACGTCGATGACATCGTAGTCAAGACGAGGAAAGCCTCCGACCTCCTTTCCGACCTTGAAGTGACATTCCGATGTCTCAAGGCGAAAGACGTCAAGCTCAATCCCGAAAAGTGTGTCTTCAGGGTGCCCCGAGGCATGCTCTTGGGGTTCATCATCTCCGAGCGGGGCATCGAAGCCAACCCGGAGAAGATCGCAGCCATCACCAGCATGGGGCCCATCAAGGACTCGAAAGGCGTACAGAGGGTCATGGGATGTCTCGCGGCTCTGAGCCGCTTCATCTCACGCCTCGGCGAAAGAGGTCTACCTCTGTACCGCCTCTTAAGGAAGGCCGAGTGCTTCACTTGGACCCCTGAGGCCGAGGAAGCCCTTGGGAACCTGAAGGCGCTCCTTACGAAGGCGCCTATCTTGGTGCCCCCAGCTGCCGGAGAAGCCCTCTTGGTCTACGTCGCCGCGACCACTCAGGTGGTTAGCGCCGCGATTGTGGTCGAGAGGCAAGAAGAGGGGCATGCATTGCCCGTTCAGAGGCTAGTCTACTTCGTCAGCGAGGTACTATCCGAAACCAAGATCCACTACCCACAAGTTCAGAAGCTGCTGTATGCGGTGATCCTGACACAACGGAAGTTGCGACACTACTTCGAGTCTCATCCGGTAACTGTGGTGTCATCCTTCCCCCTGGGGGAGATCATCCAGTGCCGGGAAGCCTCGGGTAGGATTGCAAAGTGGGCGGTGGAAATCATGGGCGAGACGATCTCGTTCGCTCCTCGGAAGGCCATCAAGTCCCAGGTCTTGGCGGACTTCGTGGCTGAATGGGTCGACACTCAGCTACCGACAGCTCCGATCCAACCGGAACTCTGGACCATGTTCTTCGACGGGTCGCTGATGAAGACGGGAGCCGGCACAGGCCTACTCTTCATCTCGCCCCTCGGGGAGCACCTACGCTACGTGCTACGCCTCCATTTCCCGGCGTCCAACAATGTGGCCGAGTATGAGGCTCTGGTCAACGGGTTGCGGATCGCCATCGAGCTAGGGGTCCGATGCCTCGACGCTCGCGGTGACTCGCAGCTCGTCATCGACCAAGTCATGAAGAACTCCCACTGCCGTGACCCGAAGATGGAGGCCTACTGCGATGAGGTTCGGCGCCTGGAAGACAAGTTCTACGGGCTCGAGCTCAACCACATCGCCCGGCGCTACAACGAGACTGCGGATGAGCTGGCTAAAATAGCCTCGGGGCGAACAACGGTTCCCCCGGACGTCTTCTCCCGGGATCTGCATCAACCCTCCGGCAAGATCGACGACACGCCCGAGCCTGAGGCACCCTCGGCACAGCCCGAGGCACCCTCGGCTCGGCCCGAGGTACCCTTGGTCCCCGAGGGCGAGACGCTGCGCGTCGAGGGGGAGCAAAGCGGGGTCACGCCTGATCAAAACTGGCAGACCCCGTACCTGTAATACCTCCACCGAGGAGAGCTACCCCTCGACCGAGCCGAAGCTCGGCGGTTGGCGCGGCGCGCCAAGTCGTTCGTCTTGCTGGGTGATGCGAAGGAGCTCTACCACCGCAGCCCCTCTGGCATCCTCCAGCGATGCATCTCCATCGCCGAAGGTCAGGAACTCCTGCGAAAGATACACTCGGGGGCTTGCGGCCATCACGTAGCGCCTCGAGCCCTTGTCGGAAATGCTTTCCGACAAGGCTTCTACTGGCCCACGGCGGTGGCCGACGCCACCAGAATTGTCCGCACCTGCGAAGGGTGTCAATTCTACGCAAGGCAGACCCACCTGCCCGCTCAGGCTCTGCAGACGATACCCATCACCTGGCCTTTTGCTGTGTGGGGTCTGGACCTCGTCGGCCCCTTGCAGAAGGCACCCAGGGGCTACACGCACCTGTTGGTCGCCATCGACAAATTCTCCAAGTGGATCGAGGTCCGACCCCTGAACAGCATCAGGTCCGAGCAGGCGGTGGCGTTCTTCACCAACATCATCCATCGCTTCGGAGTCCCAAACTCCATCATCACCGACAACGACACTCAGTTCACTGGCAGAAAGTTCCTGGACTTCTGCGAGGATCACCACATCCGGGTGGACTGGGCCGCCGTAGCTCACCCCATGTCAAATGGGCAAGTAGAGCGTGCCAACGACATGATTCTACAAGGGCTCAAGCCTCGGATCTACAACGACCTCAACAAGTTCGGCAAGCGATGGATGAAGGAACTCCCCTCGGTGGTCTGGAGTCTGAGGACAACTCCGAGCCGAGCCACGGGCTTCACGCCGTTCTTCCTAGTCTACGGGGCCGAGGCCGTCTTGCCCACAGACCTGGAATACGGCTCCCCGAGGACAAGGACCTACACCGACCAAAGCAACCAAGCTAGTCGAGAGGACTCGTTGGACCAGCTGGAGGAGGCTCGAGACAAGGCCTTACTACACTCGGCGCGGTACCAGCAGTCCCTGCGACACTACCACGCCCGAGGGGTCCGGTCCCGAGACCTCCAGGTGGGCGACTTGGTGCTTCGGCTGTGACAAGACGCCCGAGGGCGGCACAAGCTCACGCCCCCTGGGAGGGGCCGTTCGGCATTGCCAAAGTTCTGAAGCCCGGAACATACAAGCTGCCCAACAGTCAAGGCGAGGTCTACAGCAACGCTTGGAACATCCAACAGCTACGTCGCTTCTACCCTTAAGATGTTTTAAAGTTGTTCATATACCTCGCTCCCACGCAAAGTTTAGTCATCAAGGAAGGGTCAGCCTCGCCTCGGCAAAGCCCGACCCTCCCTCGGGGGCTAAAAGGGGGGAACCCCCTCTGCGTCGAAATTTTCCTTAAAAAAAGATCTTTTCTGCCAGAATGTCTTTCGAGCTTTTTGACTACTTCGAAAGTGGATCCTGAAAACGACGGAGTACATGTAAGCAGCCAAGGCTGACCAAGCCGAGGGACTCCTACGCCTCCGGGATACGAATACCTCACTCATCACCTTCTACGATAAGTAACTCACGTTCGGATAAGTGATTCCGCGGACCGAACAAGTCTTCACGTTCGGAAGCTCTTATGCCGAAGCGATTCTTCGAGCCTTCTCGACTGCGTCGGTGACAGAGCCCCATGGACGGGTAAGAGTGCACGTAAGCGGCAAGGCCGACCGAGCCGAGGGACTCCTACGCCTCCGGGATACGGATACCTCACTCATCACCTTCCGCGAGAAGCAATTCTCGCTCGCACAAACATTTCTGTTACCGATAAAAAAGTCCAGATACTCGAAACAAGAGGAAAAGAGATGCAGCTTTACAACACAGCGAGGGTGTGTTTTGGCCTCGGCGGCCGCAAGAAACACACGCTACAAGACAATCCGATCCTGCAGGCTCGGATCCTGACGCTTGAAGGGAGCAGCAGCACCCTCGGCGTCGACAACACCTTCGGCGAGGTCCGACCTAGCCTCGGACGGCGACACGGTCCGAAGATCTCCACTCTGAAGGACGACGTCATCACCAAGCCCGAGCCGTCGCCGCCAGGGTCTTCTCCGGGAATCCGGCCCGAGCAGGCGGCTCGGCCGGTCACCCCGGGGCCTCGGCCAGCTGTCCTCCAAGGACGTCAGCCCGACCCGAGGCCTCGGCTGGTCAATTCCTGCGTCGGTCCCGCTAACGGACGACCCGGCCAGGCTCCGGCCGACCAGGTCTTCTTTTCAAGCCAACTCTGCCTCTGTTCGCGCTGACACCGCTACCCCCGGCCTCGGCTCATCGAAGGGCGGCCGAGGGGTTCCTTTAACTAAGCAAGAGAAGCCTCGGGCAACAAGGACGACCGAGCCGAGGGACTCCTACGCCTCTGGGATACGGATACCTCACTCGTCACCTTTGCACGGGGCGACTCACGCTTGGTGAAGCGGTTCAGACAACCAACAGGCGAGTCTTAATGCTCGAAAATGAGGAAAAAACACGGCTCCGTGCCGAAATTACATACATGTTCAGGCCTCGATAGCCACAATGAACAAAAACACTGGCATTCAAAGTGCCATTACAAACGGAACTCCGGTTCCACCTCCGCAGGTACGAACAACCCCACTCGATGGGGGGGGGGGCTGCGGAGCAACAGAAGACCGATGAACGGCGCGCCGTCGCCTTCTCCAGCAGCGGCGGCGACGACGACTTCTGCTCCGGGGGGCCGAACAGCGGCAGCGATGACCTCAGGGTCAGGGCGGATGCTGCTGCCAGGAGGCCCCCGCCCATGCCCAAACTCGTGAGGCAAGGACGGGCAGAAGGCCGTAGAGTTGGAGGTTGGTCCGTGGGCGGCCCTGACTGTCTCGCTGGCGGGAGAACCTCTTCCAGCTGCCGTGGCAGAAACCGGCACCGAGAGCGGCTCCGAAGCCACTCGCGTCCGAGAGCCAGGCACGCGGCAGCTGCCGGTGCCACGGACAACAATCGCCCTTCCCCCCGATCACTAAGGGAAGGAGCGGGCCGCCGCCCACGCAGGGGCTGACCCCAACTCGGCACACTCCCCTCCCCAGCCCTGGTGATGAAAATCCTTGAGGCTGAGGGAGGGGCAGAGGCCGCAGCTCGGCTCGCTTTCCGCCACCATCAAACTGGAGTTCACTGTCTTGGGTGACCGCCGGTGGAGGGGTGCAGCCGGGCTGCATGATGAAAATCCTTGAAGCCGAACGTGGCTGAAAGGTACCAACTCCCACGGAGTTGCGTTCCTCCAACGACGAGGCGGAAAGACGGCGGGTACCCGCCATCCGGGGGCTTGGAAGGTGGAGAGACACGATGCATAAGGGAGCGCGAAGACATGGTCGCCTTCCAAGGGGGTCACCCTCCTTTTAAAGGCGACTCTCCCTACTTGCGTCCCCAGCCGTCGCGGGCTGAGTCTTCTCCAACACGCTCCAAGGTCCTCCCCTGCGGCGCGGGGGCTGGGTCCCACACGTCATGCAGGCTGGCTCAGAGCAGAAGAAGCCAAACCGCCATGCGCGGTGCGCACAACCGCCCAGCGGTTACAAGCGACTCTCCACTTTTGCCCAGACCAACGGGCGGAAGGGGCGGGCAGCCATGCAGGCGGCATACAACCGCGCCAAGTGGGCGCACTTCTCCGACTCCCAACACGCCTGGCATGGAGGCCCAGGCCCACGCGTCGTGCAACCGGCGCGCCGAATGCTTCGTGCATACAACTGCACCAACACTTGCGCCACCACCGCGCCTCCTCGACTGCGGAACCAATACCGCGGCTCGAGGCGACCCAGCGCACGACCCAGCAGCGCCAGCCTGGCGTGACGGTCAATGCGGCCAAAAATGGGCCGGCAGTAATGGCGGTGACAGGCGGGCAGGAGCAGCGGCCACGTCCCATCCGGGGGCAGCGAGAGAACCCTCTCTCACGGCGTGAAGACAACGCGCCCATGTTCCGTTCCTCGAACGGCTCTCGCACGCGCAACGGCCGCCCCGCCAACCACTCGCCCCGTCGCATCAACTCCGCGACGGGACAGGCGGCGCCTCTGGGCTCTGGCAGGAGAAGCGGGCGACGCTTCGCCTTCGCCATAATGACCACGTCAAAAGAGGTACGCCGCGTCGTTCGATTTCGTATCCTTCTCCTTTTTTCCTCTTTCTCTCTCTTGCAACAGGGACCGGGAAAGGGGGATACCCCGAAAAGGATCCTTCCCCGTGAAGGAACCAGGCTCCGAGCCTCCCTACTGATCAGAGGTTTGAAGGCTGGCCCCTCGGAAGGGTTCGACAGCCGCCTCAGATCGCGTGGGCTCTACACCCACTACTGGTCAGAGGTTCGAAGGCCGGCCCCTCGGAAGGGTTCAACGACCGCCTCACGCTACTCGGGCTCCGCGCCCACTACTGATCAGGGGTTCGAAGGCTGGCCCCCGAAGGGTTCACAGTCGCCTCAGACACAAAGCGAGGGATGACCATGGGTACGTTCGATACATAACCAAGGTTCGGGCTGCGCTCCTGAGGTACCCTAGGACATTTCTGAGACCAGCGAGAACGATCTTGTAACGGAATCCCATCAGAGGGAGGCATCGAGCCCTCGGACCCCGTCGCCAGGGGACCGGGTCCGGCAGATCACCCGCAGGTACTTTTGGGTGTGCCTCTGGGCCCCTAGCCGACCCCTAACGAATGGGGCACGAACTTCCACTCGGATTACCCGCTTGCAGCTCACCGGAGACACCATGTTCGGCGCCCATCGAGGGCAACATGGCGCTTTCCCCCCTCCTCCTTGCGGAAAGGCGACGCAGGGGCGTATGTAAAAAAGTCGAGTCTGTCCCTGATCGCCCTCTCGCCCTGTGCAGAGGCTCGGGGGCTGCTCTCGCAAACCCGGCTCCGGCCGAACCGTTGACAGCGTCAACATACCAGCCCGAGAACTTGGGACCCGACCGTACACCCGGGCTACAGCCAGCTCGCATGAGGGAACGACCAGACCAGCCGAAGCATTGCGCGAGGCATTAAGACCTCGGAGGAGTGAAACCACTCCTCCGAGGCCTCGGGGGCTACACCCGGCAGGTGCGCTCACGCGCACCCACCGGAACAAAATGCAACCGAGAAAGGCTGGTCCCCTTGCAAAAAAGTGCGATGAAAGCCTCCAAGCGAGTGCTAACACTCCCTTCGAGGCTCGGGGGCTACTGTCGGGGACCATAATTAGGGGTACCCTCAAGGCTCCTAATTCTCAGCTAGTAACCCCCATCAGCATAAAGCTGCAAAGGCCTGATGGGTGCGATTAAGTCAGGGATCAGTCCATTCGAGGGACTCGATCACGCCTCGCCCGAGCCTAGCCTCGGACAAGGGCAGCCGACCCTGGAGTATCTCCGTCTCGCCCGAGGCCCCCCATCAGCGATGAACACATTTCCGGCTCGCCCGAGGCCCTATCTTCACCAAGAAGCAACCCTGACCAAATTGCCGCACCGACCGACCAAATCGCAGGAGCATTTAATGCAAAGGTGGCCTGACACCTTTATCCTGACGCGTGCCCCCCGGCCGACAGAGCCGAAGTGACCGCCGTCACTTCGCCGCTCCACTGACCTGCCTAACAGAAAGACAGCGCCGCCTGCGCCGCTCCGACTGCGGTGCCATTTGACAGAGTGAGGCTGACAGGCAGTCAGGCCCGGCCGGAGGCACCATAGGAAACTCCGCTCCGCCCGACCCAGGGCTCGGACTCGGGCTAAGTCCCGGAAGACGGCGAACTCCGCTCCGCCCGACCCAGGGCTCGGACTCGGGCTAAGTCCCGGAAGACGGTGAACTCCGCCCCGCCCGACCCAGGGCTCGGACTCGGGCTAAGTCCCGGAAGACGACGAACTCCGCTCCGCTCGACCCAGGGCTCGGACTCGGGCTAAGTCCCGGAAGACGACGAACTCCGCTCCGCTCGACCCAGGGCTCGGACTCGGGCTAAGTCCCGGAAGACGACGAACTCCGCTCCGCCCGACCCAGAGCTCGGACTTGGGCTCAGCCCCAGAAGACGACGAACTCCGCTCCGCCCGACCTAGGGCTCGGACTTGGGCTCAGCCCCAGAAGACGACGAACTCCGCTTCGCCCGACCCCAGGGCTCGGACTCCGCCCTGGCCTCAGCCGACAGCCTCCGCCTCGCCCGACCCAAGGGCTCGGACTCGACCTCGGCCACGGAAGACAGACTCAACCTCGGCTTCGGAGGAGCTTCCACATCGCCCAACCTAGGGCGCAGACCAGCCACGTCAACAGGAGGCGCCATCATCACCCTACCCCGAGCTGACTCAGGCCACAGGGAACAAGACCGGCGTCCCATCTGGCTCGCTCCGCCAGATAGGCAATGATGGCGCCCCACATACTCTGTGACGACGGCAGCTCTCAGCCCTCTTACGGAAGCGGGAGGACGTCAGCAAGGACTCAACAGCTCCGACAGCTGTCCCTCCGCTAGGCTCCAGCACTCCTCCGACGGCCACGACATCACACCGGCTGGGTGCCAAAATCTCTCCGGCTGCCACGACGGCATGTACTTAGGGCGCTAGCTCTCCTCCGCTAGACACGTAGCACTCTGCTACACCCCCCATTGTACACCTGGATCCTCTCCTTACGCCTATAAAAGGAAGGACCAGGGCCCTCTTAGAGAGGGTTGGCCGCGCGGGGACGAGGACGAGACAGGCGCTCGCGTGAGGCCGCTCGCTCCTTCTCCCGCGTGGACGCTTGTAACCCCCTACTGCAAGCGCACCCGACCTGGGCGCGGGACGAACACGAATGCCGCGGGATTCCCACCTCTCTCACGCCGGTCTCCGGCCGCCTCACTCTCCCCCCTTCGCGCTCGGCCTCGCGTCGACCCATCTGGGCTGGGGCACGCGGCGACATTCACTCGCCGGCTCAGGGACCCCCCGGTCTCGAAACGCCGACACTATTCGAAGCCATAAATGTTGATATTGTTTTCTATAAACTTAATCAAATTTAAAACAGTTTGACTTAAGCAAGTATGTATTTACATCTTTTTCTGGACGAGGTAGCACCACCAATGTGAAGCGACTTGAAAGAAAAAACAAAATTTTATATTTCCGACAATATTTGGTCAAATTATATAAATGTTTGTTGCACAAAAGTTGCAACCATCAATTGAATACTATTTGAGCTACTAGTAAGGTATTAATTAATTTTGTAGGAATAAATAATAAAATGAACATCAAGTTTTTTTTGGTATCTTCAAAAAAAATAATTTTAACTAAAAAAAAGTTATAAGATGAATTGGTTGAAGTGTTATATATGTGATAATTTTATACAACGAAGACTATTCATTCCGCAAGCAAAGCTTTGGAGGTCATTGCTTTCGATATTTTCATCAAGAATTAGCGGACAGACAATAATATAATGTATGTTTTTTTTGTACAAATTGTTATTCTGTTATCTTTTCGGATGTAATTAACAGATGAGCTGAAAACTTGTAAGAGCTTGGCTGTGTGCAACCGCAGAGGCTGAAATTATTTCCTAAAATGATAATAAAATGAAGGATCAATAGTCAAAACCTAAGTTAAAGTACTTCAATGTTAAAAAACACTTCAAATTGATGAACGAGGGAGTATCAAATACTCCTATGTGACACGTAAAATATCCGTTGGTGGTTCTAAAATGCCGAGCTGAAAAAGAGAAAACGTGGGGAAATATTTGTGTCGGTTTAGGACAGTTTGGTAAAGCGTTGCATCTAAATCTGGCCGGTGCAGCCTATTCATCAATTGCAGAGCACTGCTAAGGCCAAGCGTGCCTCCCGACCCCATAAAGTTGGAGGATGTGTCGCTCGTTGGTGGCAAGGCAAAACAGTGCGATATGATCATATGGGATGGCTACACTGTTTTCGTTGAGCACCTTGCCTGTCGTAACAACATCGATCAACAGTTTAGGCACTGTTTGGAACACATGATTATCTGCTCTTATATTTTCCTGTGAAATTAAATCGACTTTTCTAAAATTCCGGTGCAATTCATGTGAAACTACTATATTCCAAACTGTTGAGCACCATATGTGCCGCTTAGGAGAAGTCGGACGGTTCGGATCTATAGCCGGACAGTCCAGACTGTGGACGGTCCGTCTCTACTCTAGGTGCAGACAGTCTGCGATTAGGTTAGATCAGGTGGATAAGCTCTTTTTCGTGCATGTTTATTCATTTAGAACCGTGAATTCTGTTGGAAAATGACTAGGAACGGTCCCAACCACCCCCTTATATATATATATGAAGGTGTACGATAGATTGTAGGCACCAACAATCGAACCAAATCAATATATCTTTTGTTTCTTTACTTTTTTCCTAGGAGTAGCCAATAATGTAGCATTCTTTATCTCAATCTTCACCTCTCTTCGACTCTACGTCGTCTAGAGGCGTCTTGGGTGGCCTGCCAATCACAAGACAAACCCTAGGACCACTCCTCCCTGACGGGTCCCTCCCAGGAGGCGAGATCCAGGTGCTGTTGGCGAACGCCGCCGTTTCTGCGCACGTGCGGACCGTCCGACTCGACATAGGGAAACCCGCTCCTGCTGCCAAGTCGCGGACTGTCCACGCCGTCATAGAGAGCCTGCCAAGCGGAACAACTCGCAGTGATTGGCGACCAGATCCACGCCAACACAAACATAATTATTTGCCCTGGTTTCTTTTTACAGTACATTTTAGCATTTGAAAATGCTTTTAGAATGATTTGTGTAACAATTTGCTCAAGGTGAACTATTTTAAGAAAAAAAAATCTTTTGTCTAAATAGACAAAGCAACGTGTTTCTCAATTCTGGAAAGGAATTATTGATACTAAACAACCGATGAACATGGGATACTGTGTACACGCAAATAATTGTAAAACCACTAGACTTTGGGAGAACGTGTGCATTGATAATATGGCTTTAAGACTAGTTTGGATTCATAATTCCCCATGAGCCATAGGGATTGGAAGGGACTAACGGAGAAATTAGTTCATTTCCCTCCTGAATCCCTTCCAATCCCCATGGAGAATTAGTGTATCCAAACTAGCTCTTAATAGTGGATTTTCCTTCTCTTCACATGATTTGTGGTAATGAAAATTGGTTGTTAAAGATTGCAGGGAGTAAGATGGATGAATTGTGACTTTTAGAAAAAAAAATTGGGAGGTAATGAATTTATAGTGGGAGAGGACTATAAATATGATGGATAAGTATCAGATGAAATTCGAGAACATTGAGACATTTTTCTTGGGTTTTCGAAAAAGCTAGACAACACTCCAAAAGCTCAATGTACATGTAAAAGTCCTATATTTAGCTCTGATAATTGCGATAATCAGTAGACTAATTTTGTCTTAAGTGCTATGTTTGAGATAAGTTAGGTCGATATCAAGGTTGAGCAAGGATGACACTTATAGAGGAGATGAGATGTGGCCACAACATGATCAAGTGCTTGACATTTGAAAAACAAAGAAAGAGAAAACGAAGAACATATGGACTGTAGACAAAGATATAAATAGGAATCATGTTTTGCTGATCAAAACACAAAAGAGTGTGTGATCGAGTTAGAATAGATGATTATACTAGCAACAAGGGAGTTTCAATTAGCAATCTCAGTCATCTAGTGCCACTAGATGTTTGATCTACATGCATTATCCTTTAAGTGACATTATCCTTGAATTCTAAGTAATGCTCACACTCATGTGACATTATCCTTTAAGTGGTACCTTGAAGTCCAAGTGCATCTTTCACACAAGTATTAAAAATGTGTATGCACACTTTTATGGGGAGGTCATTCTATAAATTGTTATATTTGAGACTAACATTTTCCTCAAATTTATCATATGTGTAGTCGTCTCATTAAAGTAATATAGAATCTCAAAAGAAAAACATTGAGGTTCGACTTCAAGAAATTCAACTGTTGGTATCGAGATCATTTGGTATCATATGCATTTTGGTACAATCTTTTAGTGTCTTTTACATGCTTTCTTCATTCTTTATATATACTAAAATTACATTTTATTTATTGCAGCCCCTCTCTAATATGCGTAGGATACATTTTTTATATCATTAGAATATACTTTTCTTCATACTCATACATATAGGGGAAATATAGCCTATAAAATGCAAAAGTCAAATTCTTTTTTATCCTCTCCTTACCCAAAAATACAAATTTCAAGCTTTAAAGTAGTAGATATTTTAGGACCACAACATTTGACCCTTCTTTAGTACTTTAATGTTTTTCATTTTGGTGTTTGATCCCAAACAGGGAGAATTTTAAGGACCAAAAGGAAGCCAAAAACTTATGAAAAACCAAAACCACAAATTCTAAAAATAGACTCCAAATAGTATCATTCTCAAGTGGAACCTAACATGTGGTAACCATATTTTAATAAGAGAAGTTTGTAAATAAACATGTAGGAACACCTTCCAACACAGGAGAATGTCATCCTATATTTGAAGTTGGTCTAAGAAAGGAAGAATGTGGTTTATGGAGTTAGAGGGAGACTTATGTTCAATCCATAATACCACAATATGGGGACCTTTGGTATAGTAAAGATTTTTTTATTTTGTATATAATCAAGTGGTACCTCTTTATACCATATGAATCTTGCCTTTGCATTTGCATCATATCAAGTATATTGCATTTTCATTTTGGTACTCATTATTTGCTTGCTTTGGTTGTGTTGTCATTAATCACTAAAAAGGGGGAGATTATAAGGAATGGATTGGGGGCCATTTGATTATAGGGTTTTGGTGTTTGATGATCAACATAACCATCTGAACTAATGTTATTTGCTAGTGTTTGTGAATATAGTTCAAATGATGCAATATGGACTTGGATGAAGGCAAAGTTGTCATCAAGAAGATCAACACCTCAAGCAAGACATTAGAAAACTTATTGAAGACCTACAAATATCATGCAAGAGTCCAAGACACAAGATAGAAGACTAGATGAAGAGATGCAAAGAAACAAAGACGGTATGCTTAGTAGCACTAGATGTGTTCGGTGATGCAATAGATAGTACACTAGATAGGAGTTGTACTATAATGAAGAAAGGGCTACTGATATTGAGTACATTAGATATGAATGTGTGCACTGATCGTCACACCGAATGCAACACTGGTATGCCTCAGGGGCTTATACCGGAAGCCACCTTTGATCATCCTGGTGCAGAAGGCTGGCATAAGGATAACCGACCACATAAACCCCATGTCCTGAAGACCAACGGGTTACCATCAGTCACTTTGGATGAAGTTTGGGAGGAAATATCCGAGCTATTTCGTGATAAATTAGGTGTGAGTGTATTCGACATAGGACAGTCCTATCAAAGGCCATATGACCCTCGATGGGACGTTGTTACATACCCTTCGGGGACTAATGTACCGAATTTCTCCAAATTCTCATGCGAAGGCAATAAAGGCACTCACGAACATGTAAGCCAATTTCTAGCACAATTGGGGGAATTGTCCAACATAGAAGCTGTTCGTGATCTCCTATTCTCATTATCCCTTCCTGGCACTGCATTCGCTTGGTATGCTGAGTTACCTCCTAACTCGATTAATTCCTAGGATGATTTATAACATAATTTTCATGAACACTTCTTCTCTAGGGATTACTAGTTAGATTTAGTTGACCTGGCATCGGTCCAACAAGAGTACGATGAATATGTTAATGATTATGTCTGTTGATTTTGAATTACTAGAAATCACTGTTTTTGAATCAAGGTCACATATAAACAACTAGCGGGGTTGGATTTCAATGGGTTACATCCATACTTGAAAGAAAAATTAGGCATCACCCCGTTCTTTACGCTAACTCAG
This sequence comes from Zea mays, assembly GCF_902167145.1. Lineage (NCBI taxonomy): Eukaryota > Viridiplantae > Streptophyta > Magnoliopsida > Poales > Poaceae > Zea > Zea mays. Next base: position 141,570,920 of record NC_050101.1, read on the forward strand.
TTGCACTAGAGGGCTTTGGCATGTGAAAGCCAAAGCAAAGAATTGTCTAATCATGATGAGCGTCATGACAATAGTAACTCAGATGACGAGTCAAAAAGGTATATACAGCTAAACTTATTTGGACCGCTAAGGCCAAACTCTCAGCTTGTTGTTCCCTACGGCCGATTCAAAAGAATCAACATGGAGAAGTTAAGTTCACATTTAATGTTGCTAAGTGTGATAAAATATTTGATAAGTTGCTTAAGAATGGTAACATTAAATTGCCTCACACAATTCCTCCGATAGAGGAATTGAAAAGGCGTGTGTATTGTAAATGGCATGACACCAATGATTGTAATGTCTTCTGTCCGCAAATACAATCAATCGACTATAAATGAAGTCCGGTTGGGATTTTAGGAAATCAAAATTGACAGACAACATGTCCCTATCAACACATTAGATCTAGTAGACAAGAAAGTCTTGGTTCGGCCGTGTGCGACCAATAAAGGCAAAGACAAAAAATATTATCATTAGTGACCCGTGCATGCCAAATCTATCACATGGAGTGGTTACTCGAAAGGCTCCGAGCAAAATAAAGGATAATAAGATTGGAGGCACCAGGGGGCAAGCATGATCGGATACCCAATCACGGTCACCTGCCCTACGTCCGCTGGACGGTTCGGGCACTAAGGCCGGACAGCCCAGAACATACGCGGACAGTCCGGCCATGAAGGTCGGATGGTCCACGGACAACCAAGAGCAGTAATGACCTCAGACTGTCAAACCACATCTTCTTGATATAGGTACTAGGAAACAAAACACCTCCAAGACATCTGGCTGGCTCAACAGTGTTGGCCCTACTTTTTATGAGCTTCTTGCTAAATATATAAAGGAAAAGGTTGTTCTTCACAACCGGCCAATAAAACAATCAAAGTCAAAGAGGCAATATGTGCAAAGGCAAAGGCCGACTAAACCGAACCAAAAAGTGGTGCAACCAATGTCGCCTACTCGTTCGCCACCAGGGATGTCGTGGTACTTTCCAATTTATACATCGCTGATGTGTTGTCCTACTCAAGTGTGGGGTGGTATGGTGATGAATCCGTTTTACTTGCTCAATCTGTTTTCTTATTTGGGCTGGGGTACCACGACTTTTTACCTATTGACATGATCAGATACCTATGGCCAAAGAGGATGCAATCCTAAATGACATCTGTACATTAGAGTTCTATCAAATAGTTATATTGTATGATCACAAGAGTCGTGACTTGCATCGGGCTAGAGTTCGTATTTCGGGAACAAGGCAAGATGTGAAATCTATTGTTTCCCAAAAGAGACTGATAGTGTCAGGTGCTTTTGGTTTACCAAGCTCCACCAAAAGGCAAGGAGAGCATATGTTGAGCACCATATTTGGCACTTGGCCACGACCGGACGATCTGCGACCAGATTAACTTGGGCGAGAGTACTTATCCTAGGCGTGGTTATCCTAACCTATCCATGGGAATCTGTTGGATCTCGCTTAGGAACAGGTCTAGACCTTCCCTATAAATATAAAGGGGTACGACCGATTGAGAACCCCAAACACATTCCAATGGAACCAATCTACTTTACCTTATTTATTATTCATCCCCTAGGAGTAGGTGTAGCGTAGGTTTAGTTGTAGCTTTCCACGTATCAATCTTCACCTCTATTCGACAATATGTCGTCTAGAGCCGTCTTGGGTGGCCTGTCAACCTCAAGACGACCTTAGGATCTTACCCTGATGAGGTCCCTCATGAGGGACAAGATCCACTTCACTAAAGATCTCTTCCTCGACTTATTTTCTTAAACCCTAGGTGGCTCTACGCTATTTGGGACGCCTGGGGCACGCCATCACTACAGGAATCCACTTAATTCCCGTCGGCTAAGAACCGACGAGAATAAGCTCTAAACCGACGGGAATTAGTAATTCCCGTCGGTATATGGTTGATTCCTGTCGGCCCTAAGCCGACAGGCATAAGATGTCGAGGATAAGATTATTCCCGTCGGCCACTTACAAGCCGACAAAAATTAACCTTAATTCCCGTCGGCCACGGCGGGCCGACATGGATTAACAATTACTTCCCGTCGCCGACGGGAGTTACTGGACCGACGAGAATTAATTGTTAATCCCCGTCGGTTTGACCATAGCCGACGGGGATTAACCTATACTGCTGCAAAACTAGCACCAAATTAGGTCATTATTTCTCCACAATTTCACACAGAACATATATATCATCACACAGAACAGACACATGCATTGATAATCAATTCACACATCATAAACTTAACATCACCAACATAGTTTACACAAACATTTCAAATAGGAACAACGAGATAAGTTCAAGTGTTTAGTTCACGAAAAAAATAGCGTGCACGAGTTAAGAAACAAATACGACATAGCATCATATTTAGAGATAACCACCACTTGGGTGGTTAGAGCTTTGACCGCTGTCGCCACCAGGAGGAGGGAACGCGAAGAGGGAGTAAACAAATCCAGTCCCTGCTGTGGGATCAGACCCACTACCACCCGCTTCGAGCGTAACCTATGCAAGTTAGCAAATATCAACATTTTTAATGCAAATATCAACATGTTAAATGCAAATATCAACAAGTATACAATTGTATAAATTCATCGAGAGTTATCAAACATACCCTATCTCCAGGTGCAGGTATATGTTCGGAGGGGGTGTTGAATTGTTGAGTCCCCAATCCCTATTTAATGAATATTCAACAAGTTAAGTATACAGTTCATGTTTTGCTAACGAGATAAATTGCTAGTTTAGACAATGTTATTAACCGAATTGGCTAAGATTAATGTACCAGAGCTGGTGTGGATGCAAACTGGCTCCATTGTGGTGGCGGTGGAATATTTGGTGTCATGCCCTGTTGTTGCATTAACTGTTAAACATATGTGTTACTATTTAAGATGTTGTATTGAAATATAATAATTTAGAGTTCGGATTATGTATACTTACTTGATACATCGCTTGGTTATGTGCATTGCAAGCCTCCATAAATTCTCGTTGTTGTCTCATCTCCTCACACATCCTCATAATCTCCAACTCCTGCTCGTTCGGTCGACGAGAGCACGAGCTACGGGAAGACGAACCCGTCCTCTGAGATCTCACCGACGACGAGTCAATGAATCCGTCGAAGAGTGCGTATCTATAAGTGATTCAAAAATTATGATTACTGCATAATCAATTTAGTGTCAACCATGTAATTTCGTAAGTTAGATCTTACCGTCCATGCGCTTTTCCACCACCACTTGCGTACACCACCGAGGGATCCACCGGTTCATGTCGCCAGTCAAAGTCAGGGCCATGACGACGAACCATCTCCTTCCCATATGCCGCCTATACATCATTCACAACCTTACAAATGCAGAAATTTCTATACTTAAAACGTTTGTACTTTTGGGCCAAAACTCACCAGCCGATCCATGGCTGTCTGGCTGCAGAGCTGGTCAGGGTTGTTAGGGTCTGGTCCTTTGTGGCCCTCCTGGTAGACCTCAATGTCACTAGGCTTTTGGCCACACGTAGCTTCCTGTATAAACAAAAAAACATCCATAAGCAATCGTACTATTTGGTGATCGACATAGCTATATCAAACTTACCATTCTTTTAGCTTTTCGGAGCATGTCGTCACCGTCAAACTTGTGGTTAGGATTGGTTCCTCGACATTGCCTGTGATGCGCTGATGCTTTCTAAAAGCCTTCGGAAGCCCAATACCGACACCAAGCATAGTACGCATCAGGCACGGGCGCCATCCATGGAACCATCACCTGCACACACAATATTACATAATATATCAATCACAGCAATCAATAAAAAGGGTAAAAAATTGAATACTAACCTCACGATATTGATCCTCAGTCAAATATATCTTTGAGGACCCTTCCTTTTTATTCAAGGGGCCTTCTTCTTCTGGATGATTTTGAAAATACAGGTTTGTAGCCTGAATTCTCGCATAGTATATGGCATCCTTCACTAGCTTCTTTGCATTGTTTCGGAACACATGTTCAGCGTGCCCCATGTAATCCTCTCCGTCAGGCAACCGATATCGAAGCTACAACATAAAGAATACAAATACAATGGTATAAGTCATAGAATTACAATATTAAGAAACAGAATAAAAACAATAAAGAATTCATACCCAAAAGTCATGACGCACAAGTCCCTTTCTGTCGGTGTGGTTTCGTTCCTTTTTTAACTTGTACTCATCCCAGATATTGACGAGCACCTCATCGACGCTATCTCCGTCTGACACCTTCACTATACCAGGGTAGTGAAGGCGACAAAGACAACCCAACGTAAGGTTAACCTGAGTGTGGTGTCCCTTGCCGTCAAAGGACAGGTCCTCCCAATTCCTGCATTACACAAAAACATTAACAATACACATAATAGTTATATGAGATAAGTTAATATATTACACTCACCGATCTCCACGAGGCATGATTAAGGTCCTATCAGCCTCTCGCCCTATCGCGTGACGAGGCTTTACTGAGTGGCTTTTTCTTGAGCGACGTGTGCGTGTCGCTGAAGAGCCTCCTGAGCCATCATCCATCGGGTTGTCAGCCGGTTCGGCCTGTTGGCCCCACTGGTCCCACACCTGTTGCTGCTCTCTCTGGTGGTCCCACTGGTCCCATGGCTGGTGCTGCTGTGCGTCCTGGTCCCATGTCGCGTGCTTCATCTCCTCATTGTGCTCCACCTCCTCATTGTGTTGCTCATCCTCATTGTGCTGCTCCTCCTTATTGTGCTGCTCCTCAGTGTGCTGCTCATCCTGGTACATACAACTCAAGATTTATTTGTAAATATGTAAACAAATTTATTTGTACAAGATATCTTAGGTGTCTCTTACATACAGGTAAATATGTAAACAAATTTATTTGTACAAGATATGTTACCTCATCTCCATGTACAACGCTCAACAGCTCTCGACGTCTGCTGCTGCTCGAAAAACTACCCTGAAATAGGCCCAGGCCCTTGAACAGTCCCTTCACTGACTTCTTTGCCTTTGACGACATCCTGCATAAAAAATAAGAAATTATTCATTAGTGCATCAAAAATGACATAATCCTTAAAAATTAGAAACAAATGAAAGAACAAATAAACTTTACTTGTTAAATATCATCAAAATCAGGATCTATTTGTTCTCTTCTATGCAGAGGTCGCCATGTAACTTTTCTCCTAACAGGTTGTCTTCTTTGTCTCTCGGGAAAAGTTAAGTCATTAACGTCTGCAACTAGTGAATCTAATGCCGGTGCAGGATCAATATGAAAACTAGTTGGCAACTCTTATTCTTGAAACACCTCATCAACCTGCTCAAGGTGACCAAATTGATATTCATCCTCACCAGGAGTGCATAGGCGTTCGCGGGGATTTACATTGTACACAACCCTCCATGTAGACAACTTTTTGCATGGATATGTCGAGAAATAAACTTGGTCTGCTTGCTGGGCAAGGATATACGTGTCGTGTCCTTGAAGCAATTTTTTCAGGTTGGATCTGTGTCATCCCAAATTCGGTCATATAATACTTTGGGTCATACCATTTACACTCAAAGAAAACTAGTGCTAAAGGCTTATTTTTCTAGCAAATGTAATCTCAATTATATTTTTGGTTTTCCCGTAATAGCAGGCTTCGTGTCCTTCCATGTCGGTTGCCCTAGTAACGACTCCACTATTTTGAGTGGTGGCCATAGGATGACTAGATTCGAAAATGCTTGAACGAAAGCGATATCCATTGACGTCGTAACGTCCATAGCTTTTGGCAGTTACGCTTCCAATAGATAACTGACGTAAGTCATCATTCAAATTCATTTCCTCCCCAAACTGTCAATTATGCCACAAAGCATTAGCAAATTCTGTAATATTAGTTAACTAGAATTAGGTCTCGGATCCACATAATTGAGACTTACACGGTCCCCAAGCCATATAATGAAATTAGGTCGCCCATGCATTCCATCGCGTCGCAATTTGTCTATGTCTCTCGCTGTTGGCCTACCAAGACACCTCATGTTTTGTTCATCAAACTCGCTGGCAAATATTATTGTATGACATGAGATATTTGATAACATAAACTAATTCACATATGAACAATTTAAGGAAATAAGTCTTACACAAAGTATTTCTCCACCTCAGGCATATTCGTGAACATGTACATAAAGCAGACTTCCGTTCTTCCATAGTGAGGTGATATGTCTTGGTCGACGGGAATTACTTAATCCCCGTCGGCTTGTGACGTGGCCGATGAGAATTACTTAATCCCCACCGGCTTGTGACTTGGCCGACGGGAATTAATATAATGCCCGTCGGCTACTAGGTGGCCAACGAGAATTAGTCTATTCCCGTCGGCTTTTGCACTGGCCGAAGGGAATTATCCTGGCCGACGGGAATCATTAGAATTCATGTAGTGCATAAAACTCTCATCCCCGACGGGAGGTGAGTTCTAGTGTTTTTCATGAGGAAGAAGACCCTTTGCGCACTCGCAGACCGTCCGGTCCAGAGCGCGAACCGCCCGACACATGAGCAGAGGAGATCAGCTTCTGACCTAGGGTCATGGATCGTCCGACACTAGCCACGGACCATCTGCACTCCGCAGAGAGCATCGCCTCACAGTATACCGCTAGTGTTTGACCCTAACCCGAAGTCAACAATATACATGTGGATAAATTAGAATATATGTTCAGGATGTTTTGCAGTTGAACGGGCACACCACATAAGTTCAGGCTGTAAAGCGGGGATGCCGGTTATAGTTAGTTGGCCATAACACGTCATTGTCTTATACCGTTCCAAAAAAAAATTTGGCACGATCGATCTAAGCATAACACGTCATATGGTCTTATTCGCTCATGCCGGCCTAACTCGCTAGCTAGTGTCTTATACCGTTCCAAACACGTCATGTGCTTAAGCTCGAGGTCATGCACTGCACGTGGGCCGACCCGACCCGATATGGTTGATTTTATTATATATTTTGTCAAATAGTATGTACATCATAGTAATTAACAACACATGAAACATAAATGAACACTAGTACACAGAAGCTCTATAGTGGCGGTTCTAAACATATTTACACTGGCGTTTTTCAGTACCGCCAGTGCTAGGGGTCAGTGGAAATCAGCATTTCCACTGGCGGTTATTTTGGAACCGCCAGTGAAAAGTGCATTTTCACTGGCGGTTTTCTTAAGGAACCGCCAGTGAAAAGTGCATTTCCACTGGCGGCTGAATAAAGAAAACCGCCAGTGAAAATGCATTTCCACTGGCGGTTTTATAAAGCAAACTGCCAGTGGAAATGCACTTTTCACTGGCGGTTTTCTTTATTCAGCCGCCAGTGGAAGTTTTCCCGCCTTTTTTCAAAATTTCAAACAATACTGAATTATATATATATTTATTTACACACACACAAACATATATATATATATAGATCTATATTGATATTGAAAGCAACATGCAATTAAATTCTATCATACATTTATATACATCAAAGTATTATGTTTACAACCATATATCCTTCATGCATTCTATACATCATAAGTTTTCACCTAAGCTCTAATAACTATCTCGGCTAAGAGATAGTATCAAAGAACGATGGAGGGAAACACATCTCAAACTGTGATATTGTCTCCACTGCGAATTCCTGAAGAGATGCCAACTCATCACGGCCAATTACCTTTTGTGAAATCCTGTTGAAAAAGTAGCACAACCGTGTGATTGCCATCTTTAAAAACAAAGGATTTATAGCCCTGATGGCAATAGGTAGGAATGTAGTCAGCATGACATGGCAATCATGTGAGTTGTAGTTGGTGATTGTCAGGTCTTTCATTGACACAATACTCCGTATGCTAGAGCAGAATCCGGATGGGACTTTCAAATTCTTAAGCCAAACACACATCGCATGTTTCTCATCTACATTGAGATTGTAGCTTGCTGCTGGGAGATGGTACTTCCCATTTTCTTGAAGAACGGGATGTAGTTCCTTTTTTATGCCAAAATCTACCAAGTCCATGCGTGAATTGAGCCCTTCTTTTGTTTTGCCCTTTATGTCTAGCAAGGTGCCCATTATGCTTTCAAACACGTTCTTCTGAACGTGCATACCATCAATCGCATGCCGCACATCTAACTCTTTCCAGTAAGGCAAGTACTCGAAGAAAATAGACTTCTTCTTGAATATAGCCCCCGAAGCTGGTTTGACATCCTTCCTTGTTTTTCCGTCTTTTGTCTTCTTCCCGAAAACAAACTTGATATTCCTGACTATTTCAAAAACTCTATGACCTCTATTGTTACCCGATGGAGCAGTAGAATGTAGTTCACCATTATTGTCGAAGTACTTATCCATCTTTCGCATGCGGTACCTGTGTCCTTCCAATAAAAAGCGTCTGTGCCTCATGTAAACTATCTTCCTAGATGCAGCAAGGGATACGTAAGCAGTTCCATCAATGCATACTGTGCAACCAACCTTTCCCTTAAACTGGCCTGATAATGTGAAGAGAGCAGGGTAATCGTTGATCGTAACAAAAAGAATTGCTCTCAGCGTGAATGAACCTTTACGATACTCATCCAACATTTGAACACCTGTTTCCCACAATATTTTCATATCCTCCATTAAGGGCTCCAAAAATACATCCATGTCAACTCCAGGTTGTGTAGGTCCAGAAATAAGGATGGTTAGCAAAATGTACTTCCGTTTCTGCATCAACCATGGAGGAAGGTTGTATATGGTGAGGATCACCGGCCATGTGCTATGCTTGCTGCTCCTCTCAGCAAATGGGTTCATTCCATCAGTACTCAGTGCGAACCTAACATTTCTCGGTTCATCGGCAAAGTCTCGGTGGTTGTCATTGAAATCTTGCCACTGCTTCCCATCGGCTGGATGTCGAAGCTTCCCATCGTTTTTGTGCTCATCAGAAGCATGCCAGCTCATAAGTCTGGCATCCTCAGGATTAGCGAACAAACACCTCAATCGATCGACGACGGGGAGGTACCACATCACCAAAGCAGGAATCTTTTTGAGCGCATAATAGTCTACTTCTTTTTCTTTGCTCGTGGATTTTGAAGTCTTTTTTTGGGCTTTCTTTCGCTTCTTCCCTTTAGACACGGATGCAACACACTCTTCGTCCTCTCGATAGTCTTTATTCGTCTTGTACCTACTTGCACCGCACTTTGGGCAGCTCTCCAAGTCTTTATAATCATCACCTCGATAAAGGATACAGTGATTTCTACACGCGTGGATCTTCTCCACACCCATAGTGAGCGGACTGATTAGTTTCTTTGCATAGTACGTGTTAGCAGGCACATTGTTCTCCTTTGGAAGCATGTCTGCGATAATACTCAAGAACGCATCGAAGCCAGCATCAGACACACCATATTTAGCTTTTAACATCAACAGCTTTAGCACAGACCGGAGCGTCGTGAACTCTTTGGTACAACCCTTAGACTCGTCGTACAAAGGCTCTTCTGCTGCCTTCTTCAGGGACTCCATACCTTTCATTAAGAACATCGATTGATCTGTATGACGACGCAACATTGCCTCTAGCAACTCTGCATCTTCCTCATCCATAACACTTGGCAGAACATGAGGTCTATCATGTTCATTTCCTCCAGCGTAACCATGATCAGTAACATTTTGCACTACATGTTCGCTCTGTGGAAGAGGTTGGTGTGTCTCGTGAACGAACTGAAATCTGTCGTCGATGTTCTCAGGGTTTCCAGTCGTATAAGGCGAAGAGCTACCCTCTCCATGCTTTGTCCAAATTGTGTAATCCTTCATAAATCCTCGACATACCAGATGAGATATGATTTGTTCTGTGTCATTAAATACAGCAGCATTTTTGCAGTCCATGCATGGACAATATATGTGTTTTGTCTTTGTTCTCCAAGCATGGTTCGTAGCGACATCAATAAACCTATGGACCTCAGATATGTATGATGGATCTAGCCTTGATAAGTTATACATCCAGGATGTCCTCTCCATCACCACCTGTCGGGAAGGATGAAGGGGTGAAACCCTATATCCAAAATGTGGCTAAATTTAAGGAAAATGAACAAAAATTGGCAAGAGGAACATAAAACTAAACTTTCCTAGCCATACTCTTCTCTCTAACACATGGTGAAGGCCTAGTTCCAAAATTGAGCAAAGATGAACAATAATTGGCAATTAAAACATAATTAAACCAACTTTCATAGCAACTAATAAAAACAATCTTAATTACCAAACCTATCTTCTTCTCTCTCCACACAACACATGAACCATTCATTAAACAACTTAATATGTCATGGATAAACTGATTTGAGAACTAAACATGAAAAAGGAGAGAGGATAAACAAAATCTAACCATATTAAACAACTTTATTTGAGCGAATAGAGCAAAAATGTGGCTAAAATGTGGCTACAATTGAGAGAGGATACACTCTCTCTCCAATGGTGAAACCCTAGATCCAAAATGTGGCTAAAATTGAGCAAAAATGAATAAAAATTGACATTAGCAACATAAACCAACCTTTCTTAGCAATCTTCTTCTAAAAAATGAAGATCAAAACCTCTCCCCATGTATTTTGTGAATTCTGGACCTCCAAAATCGCCTCCAATGGAAGTTGGCTGCGAGCATACAGTTCACTGTCGGGGGAAGAGGGGTATTTATAACAGACACTTCACTGGCGGTTGTCTTTAAAAACCGCCAGTGAAAATTGATTTCCACTGGCGGTTGTCTTTAAAAACCGCCAGTGATAATAAGATGTTTCCACTGGCGGTTAAGTTAAGATAACCGCCAGTGGAAATCAATTTTCACTGGCGGTTTGTGTAACACAACCGCCAGTGGAAACATCCTATTTCCACTGGCGGTTGTGTTAAGATAACCGTCAGTGGAAATAGGTTTCCACTGGCGGTTTTTAAAGCCGGGCCCACCTGTTTCTTTCACTGACGTTTGATAACGGAAACCGCCAGTGAAAAGTTGAACGTGCCGCAGGCTTTGAGCTTATTTGTACTAGTGGAAATGTTGGCATACTTGTGAGTAAAAGATCAGTGGAGGGGTTGTTAGTGTTATGATTGAAATTCGAACCCCACTAAGCCCAACACAATTAGCGTATATCTGTGTCTGGCCAGGACTTTGGTCCGTGCACCATTCCAGCGGGGGCCCAAGCGTATATCATCGGGTTTATTTTCAAACTAAAATATAACAAATAAAAAAGAAAAACAAAATAGTTAGCAGTTAGTTAAAAGTAGCTGAGAGATTTATAACAGGTAAACTAAGATCATGTTTAGAACCTCTAGAGCTAATAGTTAACCACCTAATAAATTATTAATTAGGTTGAGCCAGCTAATGAACTAATTGTTAGTTGTGATGTAGCTAACAATTAGCTGCGGTATATCAGCTGAGGGTGTTTAGCTAGAACCCAACAACTAATTTTTAGTACTACCTCTATTTCTTTTTACTTGACGCTAGCTAGTACAATTTTACACTAAAGAACGTCAACTATAAAAAACCGGAAGGAGTAGCTAGCTATTAGTTATATAGGTTCCAAACATAACCCAATAGACCAACTAATTGTTAGCTATACCTATCAAATAGCTATAGTTGTTGTTAGTTGCTTTAACTTAAGCTAAAATCAACTAACAACCTATTAGCTGACTAACAATTAGCTCGAGAAGTTTGAAACATGCACGGTCTTAATCGTGCCTAATTTGAACATTGTCTCGTGAGCTCTCGGGCCATATCAGGCCGAGCCGTCCATTTAGCTAGCCATCTACACTAGTTACAAAATAGCTGGACTCCTCTAGCGTATATATCTACCGACCACACTAGTATAAAGCTTCTACTACCCACATTTCGTACAAATCGCTTTCAGGGATCAACGACTTTTTATGCGTGCTTGCACAAGATACTGTGGGGGCCATTAGGTATCGATCGAGAGAGCGCGAGTTGGATCGATCGATCGCCGTCTGATCGTGTTATTACCCCCTTCATCGTCATCGAACTTAGTCAGCTTGCTAATTAACCGTGTTTGCGCGTGACAAATAGTAAGACGTGTTTCCATGGAGAAACTGATGGTGGATGGCTCAGAAATGGAACGACGCGGCACGTAGCATTCCTACACGTCCGTCAAGTACAACTACAGGCTAGCTTGTTCGTTCGGTCGTTGGACAAATGGCTGCATGCAGCTGGAGGGCATGCACGAAACTAGCTAGTACCTAGTAGTGCGTATGCCCTGGATCATTTCGCGACGTGCACTGACATGCATGTACACCGAGCGGCGGCACGGTCGATGCAGGTGTGTGTGTTCATTACAGGCTACCTTTTATTTTGATGAAACTACTACTACATCTTTCACGTTCATTACAGGTGTGTGTGTTCGTTGAATGTGTCTACTTGACAGGTGAGCTATCCCATCGTCCATCTACATGCATGACCCAACTAACTATCCAAATTAAAGGGGAAAGAATTGATCTCCACTTGCAGTTTTTTTAACTCAACCGCAAGTGAAATTCGATTTTCACTTGCGGTCCTCAGTTACCCGCCTATAAAATTGATGATTTCTATTGGCCCTTAGCACCCATTACCGGAATTCGGCTTTTTGCCGAGTGCTCGGCGCTTGCCGATTGTCCACGCACGGGCACTCGGCAAAGTCCTGCTTTCACTAATGACCGCGTTTACCGAAAGCAGAACTCTCGGCACAGAAAGACACTCGGCAAAAAAAATTTACCGAGTGCTAAACACTCAGCGAACGGCGACGCTCGGCAAAGGGCCGTTAGCAGACGTCTATAGCTGACGGCCGTTATCTTTGCCGAGCGCCGAGCTTTAGCACTCGACAAAGAAGCTTCTTTGCCGAGTGTCTCACGTCTGACACTCGGCAGAACGTTAACATGTTGTGCCGAGTGTCATCCTTGGACACTCGATCAAGTATATTTTTATTTTTTTCATTCTTCTAACCAAACTTTTTGTGGTATGTTTCTACACTATGTAGACCTACGTGTAACATTTTGACACAATTATAAAATTATTTTATATAACTATTAAATTTAGTTCGTTTAATTGAATTTACTCAGATAATTCAGATTTGAACTGCAAGTCACTCGAAACATGGAAAACCGTGAACGCAAAAAATGATATAAATGTTATTTAGCACAAGTTACGACCGATTTTCAGGAACAGACCGGAATCTTCGAGCATCATCCACAGCACTCGGCAAATAAGTCCGATTCTGGTAGTGGCCGACGATTCTAAGAAACGTCAGTGAAAATAAGTTCACAACCGCCTCTGCACTATAGATCTAGTACTAGTGTCTACTTGCCGGTCATCCTCTACCACGCCCCCAAGGCCCCAACACCCGTCGTCGTCGTCCTCTGCCACTGCCCACTAGTACGTCTTGGTTGACAGCTGAGCTAGACCATCGTCCATCGACATGACCCGAGTACCCAACTAACTATCCAAAGGGGAAAGAAACGACTGCACCGGCCGGTCCTCGTGCATCTTGCGTGTGCCAGCTCCATGCATGTTTCCAGATTGGAGGTGGCCAGAGCGGCTGCTTTCTTCAGATGGTGTGGTGGGTCGATGTCGATCGGCTTGTTGCAGGCATGGAGTGCACAGACGATGCGTGCCGTCGTCTCGCTCGGCCCTCGTGTTGGGTTGTTTGTTACAACGGTTTCACATTCATTGCAAGCAAGAGCGATCTACCAGAGACCATGCGTGCATGCGCAGAAACGGCAGCAGCAGCAGCAGGGCAGAGCCGCAGTTGCGTGCTGCGCCACCCACGCTAGCTTTGTTGATTGGTGCCGCGAACGCTGCCGGCCGGCCGGCCGTCCATCGTCGTAACAAGGTCCAACAACGCTGCGGAACGTTTTGGCCCTGCCTGCCCTTGCCAATTCGGGTTTCAGGGACGTACGTGCCTGCCCTCGGTTTTGGTTGTTTGTTAGGATTTCTTTAATTAACGCGCTTCACGGGATCCTGTGCTACCGACCCTTTCCTTCCTGTAGTATGCACTTAGGGATAGATTTAGATGTCTCAAGATCCGAATTATCTGTATTCGTAATTGCTTAAAATGCTAATATGAATATTTGTATTCATATTCGATTTTAATTTGAATATTAAATGAATGTATCCGAATTTGATTTCTATTTTTTTTTCTCTATTCGAATTCAGATTTGTATTTGACAAAGCCGTGGAATATCTAATACTATCCGTAATCGAGAAGAAAAAAGTATTAATTCCATGAAACCATTAAAATTTTCCGAATTATAAATTACAAATGAATATGCTCATAAGGTATCTATTGCTATGCTTATAATTTATTTGTAACATGAATTGTTTTGTCAACTATAAACCCATCGATAAAACAAATTGATAATCATTATAACATTATGTTCCAAGTCATGTGAGTATCCAAATTTGAATCTGAATCCGAACTATTCGTTTTGTATTTTATCCGATAATATTTGTATTCGTATCCGTATTCCAATTAAAATATGGTAAATAATGACATCAAAATTCGTACCCGTACATATCCGATTCGAATCCATTCGTATATGCTCTACTACAACTACAAATGTTTCCCTTACGTTTACACCACCTCCTCCAACGCCTTTCCCACCCGACTAGAAGGGGTGTACGACCCATCCTCCTTACGCTCCAACGGTATACTGAGTGTGCCCCCTGTTTGGGAGGAGGAGAAGGAGAAGCAGAAGATGGTCTCCTAATCTCCTTTATTTCGTTAATAAGTGCTTTTAGGGTGAAGTTAGTATTTTTCAAATTTAATTACCTCGATGTGTATTAGCTCAGTTAATATAAATGGGAGCTAGATAGAAGGAATGGTTGCAAATGAGGTGAAATAGAGAAAAGGGAAGGTATCACTACACGACGGTTCACTTACAGCGACCTACGGTTGGTTGCTAAAACGGCTTTCAGCGACCTACGGTTGGTTGCTAAAAACTTTTAGCGACCCATAAGGATGGTCGCTGTAAGTACCGTCGCTAAAGGCTTTAGCGACCGACATCTTTTTAGCGACCGACCGTCTGTTGCTAATATTGTATATTTAGCGACCAACCGTGGGTTGCTGTACTATAGATTTAGCAACCAACCGTAAGTCGACATACTATACATTTAGCAACCAACAGAAAGTCGCCCTTTTTACAGTTGTTATTAATAATAATATACATTTAATTAAGCACCACAAATCACATATTTTTATACACAAATCATAAAGACATACACAGTTAATCAGTATACCACAGTCATAGATCCATCACATAAACACAAAAGCACCACAATTATATATTCACAAAAGCATCACAATTATAATATCATTCACAATTAGACCATTTACTTATAGCTAGCTAGATCATTCACAAAAGCTCCAGAGATGATCATTCACAAAATATCTTGTACCAAAAGTTACAAAATAGCAAAGATCAGCCACCCCATCTCATTTTTCATCTAACAAAATGGAGGTACACGCTATTAGTGACGACAGTTCTTCTTGTGTTGCAGATCCAGAGCTTTGCCATCTTATTCTTCCCAGGCCATCAACCAGATATATGTATCTGCAGTTCAAGAGTACACCTACCTTATATTGACAAGAAAAAACTACTTTTAGTATTTATGAAATGACCAAAGAGAGTATTTATGAAAAAACTACCTTAATTAATGATTGTTAGATTTCCTCATCGCCTTGAGAAATGCTCGTCTCATAGGACTCAATGATAATACCCAAGAATCTATAAATGAGACCTGGAACATAACATTAAAGCATCTTAGCCATTATCAATGATGTGAAAAGGCAAAAAAAATGGATAATAAATTGTACGGTTACAGGGTAACATCAGTGCCGTCCAATATTTTCTTTCCTTTACTCTCAAAAAATTGTCAGTGGAACTTGATCCAACATCAACCTAGTAATCATTAAGAAATGGAAAATAGCACGTTGCATCCAACACCAAGAGATATATTCGAGAGCAGAGGGCTTGCTGTGGGAGTGGGACTTACCCAGGTAGACTATTGAGGTGATGCAGCCAGCAGTAGATCACAGGCACATGCAGATCACCGGCGCCAAGGGGACCACCATCGCCAAAGATTGAAGAAAAAAAAGGAGATAAACAAAGCATGATCATTATGTCAGCCTTAAAGAAATTCGGCGCACTTTCAAAGAGAAAAAAAGGGATCGCTGTACTGTGGTACTGGGCAGATGCATCAGGAATTCAGCATCCTTGCATAGGACACAAAGGACCTCAGTTGGGTTCCTAGTATTGGGTTTTGTTTATGGTCGTAGTACTACCATTGCTGCTTAATCCTCTTATTAAGATTTAAGACCGGTTTGTTCCTCTTTTGGGAGAGAATACCGAACAGGATGAAAACGGATGGATGGATTCTTGATGATGATGATACTTGGAAAGAAGTAGCAGCTCACAGTACACACCTTGCCTGCCTTTCTTCTTGTTGTGGAGCGCGGCTAGGCAGTGCTTGTCCCAGAGAATGCGCCTCGAACCTGCCCGTCCACCTGTGCCTCTGTTGAGACAGCACCCGGGCGGCGAACGCTCCCTTCTGCGGCTTAGGGCAGGTGGCGGCGACCGTGTACCCTTGGGCGGGGAAAGGGCAAGCCGGTCGGGGTCAGACTTGCACGCCGACAGGGGCTACGCGGCTAGGTCGGGTGGGGGCTCGGGGTGGCCGGGCGGTTCGGCGGGTGCGCAGGTGCGGGGCAGGGGCTGGATGGCAGCTTCTGGCGGCTGCTGAACTCCTGGTGGCGCGGCTTGGGGAGAGGAGGTGGAGAGAGGTGGGCGGTAGAGAGAGAAAGGGGAGGGAGAAGGAGTGACGGCGGCTTGGGAGAGGGAGCAGGGTAGTGGCGGCTAGGGTTGGGGGCATGGCCGGTTTCATGGGCCCTGGTGGGCCGGCTAGGTTAGGTTAGGTTAGTTTTTTTTCTAATTCCTTTCTAATTTCAAAATATAAATTTAAATAACCATAAAATTTATAACAATTAACCCAAAACTATTTATAAATAAAATATTTATTTTTGGGACTAATAATTATATTATTAATTTACTAGGATTTTTATTTAACAAGAAACATTTATTAAATATCCAAAAAATCAATTATAAGCAATCAAAAATCATTCCAAAGGTAAATAAATAACAAGCACTTTTTTAAAAAATTTGATTACCATAAATATCATTATTAACTAAATGTATTATCATATAAGCACAAAGAACATAGTTACATATTATAGTCATGTCCATACATAAACAAACCATGAAATAAACATACAAGCAATATAAAAAAGAAATAAATCACCACACAATTTAGCGCTCAATTTAGCGATCAATGTTTACTTGTTTTAATTAATTTTTAGTCACTAACATCTACAGGTACGTTCAGGCTATAAGATTTGATAGTGATCCTTGCTCTATAGCGACCCACCGCTAGTCCCCCACAACATCTATAGCGACCAACCATAAGTTGTTAAATTTCTAGACTTTTAGCGACCAACCGACCGTTGCTACAAAAGAATTTAGCGACTGACCGTCGGTCCCTAACCTTTAGCAACCAATAGTTGGTACCTAATAAGGGTCGCTAAAGATCAACCGTCGTGTAGTGTATTTAAATATGAATAGAAAGTATCAATATGAGGATTTGGGAGGAGAAACCGTTAGAAGTAGTCTTACATGCATAAATGTACCCGCGTGTTAGTGACTCACAACACATGCCATATTATTCCTTGCAAGATGCATGTTGCAAAAGCAGTGTGGCAGTGGACGCCGTCTATTCGTAGTAGTTAGTAGGTAGCCACGTGACAAGGTGGTCTCTAGGGCACGAGCGGATTCTCTGCTTTTACGTCTCAGGGCGTAAGTGCTGATAGGGTCACTGACATGTGGATCTGACCTAAACCTAGACCCACACATTAGTGCTCAAACGTACATGTATAGAATCTGCTTCTAGGACTGCCCTACTCAAGATTTATAGCCATGTTCTAGCTTTATCTCGTCAAACACTCAACTCCTAAAACTCCTTCATCTTAGGCTACTAAAACTCTACTCCATGAAAACGTGAAAGCTAGAGGTGAACTCTAGAATTCAAACTTTTGTACATCCTCTTAAAGATGGTAAGAGATTACTCACCATTACCCATAGAGCCAACTATCAAGATTTCCATCTATTACACATCTATTATATTATGCTTTAAAATGTCACCTAAGTAAAAGGTAAAGAAGTTCCAAAGTCGTTCCTAAGTGATGCAGAGCTTAGCTCTAAAGTCATTCCTACGGGGATGCAAAGCTAAAATACCACCTAAGTAAAAGGTGAAGAAGCTCCAAAGTCATTCCTAAGGGGATGTAGAGCTTAAATGCCACCTAAGTAAAAAGCGAAGAGACTCCAAAGTCATTCCTAAGGAGATGCAGAGTCTTACTATTATGAAGAATTTTCTATTAACATTTATCGCATCATGTCATCGCATCATTCATCATTCCGCATCATTCAAAAAAGGGAAAAGAAGGAAAATTGCTCCTTCGTCCGCAAATATGGTTAACCTATGAAGCTAGATGTGTTTTTGTCAAGGAACTATGAAAGGATACTGCATCTCTACCCGTTGCTATTAAACGGAACAGAATTCCTTATGCAAGACCAGCGGCAAGACCTTCGGGTCCAATATTGTCAATTCGGCAACGGTATTCCTCATGCAAGATCTGCGACAAGACCTTCGGGTCTAATACTGCCACTTCGGCAAAAAAGGGATTTTCTTTATGAAGCGTGAAAAGAAGGGAAGGTGTTTTTTCGCCTTCGGCTCAAAAACGGTACGTATGACACTTTCATGCTACACAAAGAAATACATTACATAATGAATCACATAGTTTGCAATTGTTTTTTACATAAAGGCGACATACAAATTTTGCAAATGTCTTTTACACACATTTTAATCATCCTCCTTCAGGACTCTTTCAACAACTTCGTTTAGAAGTTTCTCTATAGCTTCATCTATTGCTGCGTTCACTATTTTGATTTCATCGAAGGAACCCTTTAGGGATGGATCGATGTCAGGATTGTATGGCTCCGGAGGAGGAGAAAGTTCAGCTACACCAAAATATATTTTTTGTCAAATACGAAGCTAAAATATGACAAACGTACCTATACGTCTTTCGCGCTCTGCGGCTTCTTCAGCTTTTCTGGCTTCTTCTAAGGCAAGATGAGATTCTTCTTCGCTTTGCTTGATAGCTTTAGAATAAAATTTTCTACCAAGTACGGTAGCTTCGGCTGAAGGTTCTTGAATATCATTAGCTGAAACTGAGAATTCTAGCTGAATTACAGCCTTCGCATGTTCACAGCCAGCTTTTTCAAGCAGAGACACAGCCCCCTGAGTGCCTACGCAGGAATAAAAATCCCCCTGCTAGTATGAATTTTGTCAAATGCTTTGATTTCACCCTCAATCCATATGATCACACCCTAGGATCACCACGAACAAAATTTCGCTCAGTCGAGAATGCACTAAAACTAGTAAAAACATTTTTTAGCTTGGCAGAGCATTGCATAGCAATAGTGTAGCATTCCTCCTTCGCTTGACGAAGCTCTTCAACATTCTTTTGAACCCTGTACCGCTCAGTGTCGGATATCTCACACTTCGATTGCTCAACGTTGAAGTTTTCAGTAACTTCATCAAGTTTCTTTTCCAGTTCTGCTACTTCAGATTTGTGCAATCCCACTTGAATAGATAACATATTCCAGGTCAACTATACGTTTTGCATTTGCTTCTATTTCTTTCTTAAATTTTAGAATCTTTTGGTCCACTTCAGAGAGTTTGGCCAAATTAGCTTTGCTCGTCTTTAACCTTTCGACTAAAGAAAGCACAATTTTATGTTTCTCAAGGGTCTCATTCTGAAGTGTTATAACCTCCGAGTGCAGATTCCCGAAGGCTATCTTAGTGCTCTCATCCTCACAATCTTTTTGGACTTTCAAAGCTTTGCTTAAAGTAAGACCCTAATAACGACAAAAAGAAAACAATTAAATACTTTAACCAAAACAATTATCAAGAGCCAACACAAGTAAATACTTTAACTAACAAGTAACACACAAACCTTTAAACTATTGTATGCCAAGCAGTCTGCTAGATGGTCCTTCGGCATTAAGAACAACCCGAGCTCAAGCTTCGGGTAACCCATGTTATCCATCATTTCTCGGTACACGTTAATCTATTTGCTATCAGGAAGGCAGTATAGGAAATCATCATCTTCATCACCTTCGTACACTAGGGATCCTCGAGGATACTTCAGATTCTTAGTGTGATGCCGACTTCAGCAATTTGCTTCTGTGTCAATTGTTTTCCCAAAGCATGACGGATGATGAATTCAGAATCCTCGGATAACACTGCTTCAGGTATCTGCGGTGATACTTTCTCTAGTAAGCTTTCACTCACTTGCTCTGTTGGCCTACTTTCTGAAGGTCCAGCTTCGGCGTAGTCAAGAGCAGTGCTTTCTCTAGCCTTTTTCAAGTCTTTAGATTTATCGTTGGAATTTTTTGTAGAATAAGGCATTGCCACTTTCGAAGGCTTCAAAACAGCTTCAAGCACATTAGCCATTCTTCTTACTCTCTTAGGCGTTCCCGCTGGAACGGTGGCAATTTGCAGTTTCGCTGGCGCCTTCGACAACTCTTGGACTTTTGGCTGATCTACCAGTTCCAAGCGAATAGGTTCCGAAGCATTCACTTCAGTTGCCAGAGGAACTCCTTCGACCTTTTGGACAATACCTGTTTCAGGTAGTTGAGCAGCCCTCTCCAAGAAGTACGATTTTGGTCGATGGGTTAAAACCTTCACCTTCTTCTCCTTTGGTGCGACAGAAGAAGCTTCCAGCGCACTTTTCCTTTTTAGCCCCATTTTCTGGGCAGGGAAGCGGTAATCAGGATAAACAAATCTGATAGCATCAAAGACCCTATTCAGTCTTTGCTTCCTCGAGCACCGAAGACAGTATACATAGCTTCATCCTCAGCCTTCGTATAGCCCCCTAGCAATTCATCACTTGTTGCTTCGATGGCATCTAACCAATCATCATCTGGTTCACCAAATTGATTCCTGAATCGACAGGTGTACTTCAGGCGAACCAGACTGCCCATTCCGACTTCTATATCAGCTTCAACACCCTTTGGCATTTCTCAATCGGCAGCCAGGGGGCATACCTTGAAGGCTATGTGTTCCTACACTAGGTCTCTAGAACCAATGTAACTACATACACATTGATTGATGCCAGGCAACCTTGTGATTTTTCTGTATTCACAATAGCAGGCCTCCTCAGTCTGAAGCTGGATCAGATAGGCCACTGGATTACATCCTTAATATCGCTTCTTTGACTCAAATCATTCTTCACATAGAACCATTGCTTCATCCATGAACCCGCCATTTTTCCGAAAAGTTGGCACGAGACACCTTGCATCAGACCGGTACACGAAGGTATAACATCCGAAATTGTTATGATACTGCTCTTTCCCAGTGGCCTTCGTCGGATAAGATAACTCGTGAATATGGCAAAAGCAATTAGCATTCGGTTCCAATCCCTGGCTCCTTATTGCCCAAATGAAAACCTCAACCTTAATTAATGCGTCAGGGGTGAGTTGATGAAGGAAAACCTCAAACTTCTTCAAAACTTCAATTAGAAACTTGTGTAAGGGGAACCATAGCCCAGCCTTCATGAAGCTTCGAAAAACCACTACCTCATCTTTATCAGGAAGTGGAAATCCTCACCATAGACACATCATGAAAGTATTTGCCTTTCATAGCTTCAACATGACCTTTCTTCACGGATGATTTCCCAAATACCACATGACTTGGCCTTCATGGCCGATCTTCTACATCATCGTTGTCACTCTTAATATCAAAATCTTCAGGTCACTAGAATCTCCAGATAGTCCAGCTAAAATCTCATCAGTAATCTTTTCAACATTCGTCCTTTCCATAGCTTCGTAAAACCCAGCTAGTGTGGGGTCCTCACTTCTCTTATCTTCGACCATCTCAGCGTTGGTTGAAACAAAAAGCCGAAGCTCCAAAAGTAATCGCGGTTACAGAATCAGCAAGCTAAACAACAAAACCAACACAAAGCTTGATAGCACGAAAAATATTTTCATCGCAACCCTCATATATATATATATATGTCGGGTACCGTAATTAGGGGTACCCCCAATGCTCCTTAAACCGGCCGCAAAACATCTTCAGAACAGACCGTGTAGACCGGTAAGCGCGGTTCAAAGTTGAAGCCTCAGGGACGCGATCTCATCACGCCCGAGCCGAGCCTCGGGCAGGAACAATAGTCCCGGACGGATTCACGCCTCGCCCAAGGGCCTCCTCAGGCAGTGGGCGCACCCTCGGCTCGCCCCAAGTCCAGCTCGGGCAAGCTTTGTCGTGCAGCGGTCTCGGCCAAATCGCCTCACCAACCGACCGTATCGCATGCGCATTTAATGCGGGGATCGCTTGACACCTTATCCTGACACGCGTGCCTCAGTCGGCAAGGTCGAAGTGACCACAATCACTTTGCCCCTTTACTGACCGTTCTGACAGGGAAACAACGCTATTCACCCCTGAGAGCACCTAGAGGGGGGGTGAATAGGTGATCCTGTGAAACTTGAAAACTTAAGCCACAAAACTTGGTTAATCGTTAGCACAATAATTGCCAAGTGACTAGAGAGGAGTCAAAACACAATAACCACAAGAAATCAATCACAGAGATGACACGGTGGTTATCCCGTGGTTCGGCCAAGACCAACGCTTGCCTACTCCACGTTGTGGCATCCCAACGGACGAGGGTTGCAATCAACCCCTCTCAAGCGGTCCAAAGACCCACTTGAATACCACGGTGTTTTGCTTGCTTTTTCTCAATCCCGTTTGCGAGGAATCTCCACAACTTGGAGCCTCTCGCCCTTACACTTTAAGATCACAAAGAAACACGGAGCAAGGGAGGGATTAGCAATGCACTCAAGAAATCACAGCAACACCACACACACAAGTCACAACGAGAGCTCACAATACAACTCAATGAGTTCACCACTCAACTAGAGCTCTAATTGCTATCACAAAGAATCAAAGGCACGGAATCGATGTCTTGGTGCTTAGGAATGTTGTAGGAATGCTTGGTGTACTCCTCCATGCGCCTAGGGGTCCCTTTTATAGCCCCAAGGCAGCTAGGAGCCGTTGAGAGCAATCTAGAAAGGCTGATCTTGCCTTCTGTCGACTGGCGCACCGGACAGTCCGGTGCACACCGGACACTGTCCGGTGCCCGATTTCTTTCCAAAAATGACGCAGTCGACCGTTGGCAGCCTGAGAGCCGTTGGCGCACCGGACATGTCCGGTGCCCCCTTCTAGCCGTTGGCTCGGCCACGTGTCCCGCGCAGATCGCGCGGCCGACCATTGGCTCACCGGACAGTTCGGTGCACACCGGACAGTCCGGTGAATTATAGCCGTACGTCGCCGGTGAATTCCCGAGAGCGGCCACTTCGCTCAAGCCAGCCTGTTGCACCGGACACTGTCCGGTGCACCACCGGACAGTCCGGTGCTCCCAGACTCAGCAGAGTCTTGGCTGCTCGAGCCAAGACATTTACAATTGGATTTTTCCTGTTTTCAGCACTTAGACACAATACATTAGTCCATAAAACAATGTACTAAGTCTGAGAAACATACCTTTATCCTTGATTTGTACTTTGTCCACCTTTTTACACTTAGGCACTTGTGTTGGACACTAAATCACCAAAATACTTAGAAATGGCCCAAGGCACATTTCCCTTTCAATCTCCCCCTTTTTGGTGATTTATGCCAACACAATATAAAACAAGTAGAACAAATACAAAATCAATTCAAATAAGAACTCAAATTGTTTTGATTCAAATTTGACATATATGGATCACTCTTTGCCACCACTTGGTTTGTTTTTGCAAATCAAACTCAAATTTCTATCTCTAAGTCAAACACACATGTTAAGACATAAAGAGAGTCATTCCAAGAGAAATTGATTCAAGATTTCAAAAACTCCCCTTTTTTCATAATCAACACTTCTCCCCACAAGAAGCCATCTTTTGACAAGAGAGACAATAAAAAGTTTTGACAAACCAAAAGCTCTATTCTACTATTTTCAAAATTTCTCAAGTGGTAGCTGATCCATCTATTGCTTTGGCCTTTATTTTCTCCCCCTTTGGCATCAAGCACCAAAACGGGATCAATCTTGGCCCTGTAACCCCATTGCCTCACCAAAATCTTCAAATAAGAGCACAAAGGCAATAAGAGTACATGAGATGAACTTGGAATAAGTTACCCTCTCATCGGAGTGCAGTGGAAGTCTTTCATGGTCCAAGTCCACCTTTTCCCTTTCAAACCTCCTTTGAGACTAAAACAAGTAAACTCAAGCATATGGTTAGTCTCAAAGAGTCAAGTTGTAGCACAGCTCCCCCTAAATATGTGCATCACTTGCAAAAAGGACTTGTGAGGTCCAGGGAGTGTTTGTACAACTTGAGCACCACAATAAGCAACAAAATGCAGAATGAACATGATCAAAGGCATAAACACATGTATGCTATAATTCAATCAAAGTTCCGCGAATCTAAGACATTTATCTCACTACGCAGCCTACAAAAGGTCTTCTCATCTAGAGGCTTGGTAAAGATATCGGCTAGCTGGTTTTCGGTGCTAACATGAAACACTTCGATATCTCCCTTTTGCTGGTGGTCTCTCAAAAAGTGATGCCGGATGTCAATGTGCTTTGTGCGGCTGTGCTCAACAGGATTTTCCGCTATTCGGATAGCACTCTCATTATCACATAGGAGTGGGACTTTGCTCAGATTGTAGCCAAAGTCCCGGAGGGTTTGCCTCATCCAAAGTAGTTGCGCGCAACACTGTCCTGCGGCAACATACTCGGCCTCAGCGGTGGATAGGGCAACGGAAGTTTGTTTCTTAGAGTTCCATGACACCAGGGACCTTCCTAAGAATTGGCACGTCCCCGATGTACTCTTCCTATCGACCTTACATCCAGCATAGTCAGAATCTGAGTACCCAATCAAGTCAAAGTTAGACCCCTTTGGATACCAGATCCCGAAGCAAGGCGTAGCGACTAAATATCGAAGAATT
The DNA here is from genome assembly GCF_902167145.1 of Zea mays. Lineage (NCBI taxonomy): Eukaryota > Viridiplantae > Streptophyta > Magnoliopsida > Poales > Poaceae > Zea > Zea mays. The sequence goes on from NC_050101.1 coordinate 141,595,976, forward strand.
CGCTTCACAGCCACTAAGTGACACTCCTTAGGATCGGATTGAAATCTAGCACACATGCATACGCTAAGCATAATATCCGGTCTACTAGCACATAAATAAAGCAAAGAACCTATCATGGACCGGTATGCTTTTTGATCAACGAACTTACCTCCTTTGTTGAGGTCGGTGTGTCCGTCAGTTCCCATCGGCGTCTTTGCGGGCTTGGCGTCCTTCATCCCAAACCGCTTTGGCAAGTCTTGCATGTACTTCGTTTGGGAGATGAAAGTGCCGTCCTTGAGTTGCTTCACTTGGAACCCAAGGAAGTAGTTCAACTCGCCCATCATCGACATCTCGAATTTCTGCGTCATAACCCTGCTAAACTCTTCACAAGACTTTTGATTAGTAGAACCAAATATTATGTCATCGACATAAATTTGGCACACAAAAAGATCACCATCGCAAGTCTTAGTAAAAAGAGTTGGATCGGCTTTCCCAACCTTGAAAGCATTAGCAATTAAAAAGTCTCTAAGGCATTCATACCATGCTCTTGGGGCTTGCTTAAGTCCATAGAGTGCCTTAGAGAGCTTACACACGTGGTCAGGGTACCGTTCATCCTCGAAGCCAGGGGGTTGCTCCACGTACACCTCCTCCTTGATCGGCCCGTTGAGGAAAGCGCTCTTCACATCCATTTGGTACAACCTGAAAGAATGCTGAGCAGCATATGCTAGCAAGATACGAATTGATTCTAGCCTAGCCACAGGAGCGAACGTCTCCTCAAAGTCCAAACCTGCGACTTGGGCATAACCTTTTGCCATAAGTCGAGCCTTGTTCCTCGTCACCACCCCGTGCTCGTCCTGTTTGTTGCGAAACACCCATTTGGTTCCCACAACATTTTGCTTGGGACGAGGCACCAGTGTCCAAACTTCATTGCGCTTGAAATTGTTGAGTTCCTCCTGCATGGCCAACACCCAGTCCGGATCTAGCAAGGCCTCTTCTACCCTGAAAGGCTCAATAGAAGAGACAAAAGAGTAATGCTCACAAAAATTAACTAATCTCGAACGAGTAGTTACTCCCTTGCTAATATCACCCAATATTTGGTTGACGGGATGATCCCTTTGGATCGTCGCTCGAACTTCGGTTGGAGGTTCCTGAGGTGCTTCTTTCTCTTCACTTTGAACATCCTGTGCTCCCCCTTGATCATGCGCCTCCACTTGAGGTACCTGTTCGTCATCCTGGGTTGGGGGATGCACCATAGTTGAGGAATGATAGTCGCCTAGAGGGGGGGGGTGAATAGGGCGAAACTGAAAATTACAAATATAAACACAACTACAAGCCGGGGTTAGCGTTAGTAATAATAAATGAGTCCGCAAGAGAGGGCGCAAAACAAATCCCAAGCGAATAAGCAAATGAGACACGGAGATTTGTTTTACCGAGGTTCGGTTCTTGCAAACCTACTCCCCGTTGAGGAGGCCACAAAGGCCGGGTCTCTTTCAACCCTTCCCTCTCTCAAACGGTCCCTCGGACCGAGTGAGCTTTCCTTCTTCTCAATCAACCGGGAACAAAAACTTCCCCGCAAGGGCCACCACACAATCGGTGCCTCTTGCCTCGGTTACAATTGAGTGTTGATTACAAGAGCAAAAGAGAACGAAAGAATGCGATCCAAGCGCAAGAGCTCAAAAGAACACGGCAAATCACTCTCACTAGTCACTAGGGTTTTGTGTGGAATTGGAGAGGATTTGATCTCTTTGAATGTGTCTAGAATTGAATACCTAGCTCTTGTAAGTGGTTGAGAAGTGGAAAACTTGGATGCCATTGAATGTGGGGTGGTTGGGGTATTTATAGCCCCAACCACCAAATGTGGCCGTTGGGGAGCCAGTCTGCTCGATGGCGCACCGGACAGTCCGGTGCACACCGGACATGTCCGGTGCCCCTGCCACGTCATCAATGCCGTTGGAATCTGACCGTTGGAGTTCTGACTTTTGGGCCACCCTTGATGTCCGGTGGCGCACCGGACAGCTCCTGTTCATTGTCCGGTGCGCCAGTATGGGCAAACCTGACGTCTGCGCGCGCTGCGGCGCATTTAATGCCTCTGCAGGTAGCCGTTGGCGCGGGATAGCCGTTGCGCTGGAGTCACACCGGACAGTCCGGTGCACACCGGACATGTCCGGTGAATTATAGCTGACGAGCCGTTGGCTTTTCCCGAAGCTGAAGAGTTCCTGAGGCCGCTTCTCCATGGCGCACCGGACACTGTCCGGTGTACACCGGACAGTCCGGTGAATTATAGCGCGAGAGCCCCTGGAAATTCCCGAAGGTGGCGAGTTCGAGCTGGAGTCCCCTGGTGCACCGGACACTGTCCGGTGGTGCACCGGACACTGTCCGGTGGCACACCGGACAGTCCGGTGCGCCCAGACCAGAGGGCCTACGGTTGGCTCTTTGCCCTTTTGTTGAACCCAACACTTGGTCATTTTATTGGCTATGTTGTGAACCTTTGACACCTGTATAACTTATACACTAGAACAAACTAGTTAGTCCAAAGATTTGTGTTGGGCAATTCAACCACCAAAATTATTTAGGAACTAGGTGTAAGCCTAATTCCCTTTCAATCTCCCCCTTTTTGGTGATTGATGCCAACACAAACCAAAGCAAATATAGAAGTGCATAATTGAACTAGTTTACATAATGTAAGTGCAAAGGTTACTTGGAATTGAGCCAATATAACTACTTACAAGATATGCAAGGAATGTTTCTTTCTTATATAACATTTTGGACCACGTTTGCACCACATGTTTTGTTTTTGCAAAACCTTTTTGTAAATCCATTTCATAGATCTTTTGCAAATAGTCAAAGGTAAATAAATAAGAGTTTGCAAAAGCATTTTCAAGATTTGAAATTTCCTCCCCCTGTTTCAAATGCTTTTCCTTTGACTAAACAAAACTCCCCTTAAAAGAGATCCACCTCTTAGTGTTCAAGAGGGTTTTGATATACCATTTTTGAAATACTACTTTCTCCCCCTTTTGAACACAATAGGATACCAAATGATAAAGACTTTTGGAAAGCACTAAGTTTTTGAATTTGGTGGTGGTGGTGGTGCGGTCCTTTTGCTTTGGGCTCATTTCTCCCCCTTTTTGGCATAAATCGCCAAAAACGGAGTCATTAGAGCCCTCGAAGTGCAATCTTCCCTTTGGTCATAAATAAGTGAGTTAAGATTATACCAAAGACGAAGTCCTTTTGCGTTTGAGCTTTTACTCTCTCCCCCAAGGATGAAGTCCTTTTCCTTGATGCTCATTTCTCCCCCAAGGACGAGAGAGTTGCTCGGAGTGATGGCGAAGCATGAGTTACGGAGTGGAAGCCTTTGTCTTCGCCGAAGACTCCAATTTCCTTTCAATATACCTATGACTTGGTTTGAAATCGACTTGAAAACACATTAGTCATAGCATATAAAGGAGATATGATCAAAGGTATTCAAAAGAGCTATGTGTGCAAGCTTAGCAAAAGAAATTTCTAGAATCAAGAATATTGAGCTCATGCCTAAGTCTGGTAAAAGATTGTTCATCAAGTGGCTTGGTAAAGATATCGGCTAATTGATCTTTAGTATTAATGTAAGAAATCTCGATATCCCCCTTTTGTTGGTGATCCCTAAGAAAATGATACCGAATGGCTATGTGCTTAGTGCGGCTATGCTCGACGGGATTGTCGGCCATTTTGATTGCACTCTCATTATCACATAGCAAAGGGACTTTGGTTAATTTGTAACCGTAGTCCCGCAGGGTTTGCCTCATCCAAAGCAATTGCGCGCAACAGTGACCTGCGGCAATGTACTCGGCTTCGGCGGTGGAAAGAGCGACCGAATTTTGCTTCTTTGAAGCCCAAGACACCAAGGATCTTCCCAAGAACTGGCAAGTCCCCGATGTGCTCTTCCTATTAATTTTACACCCCGCCCAATCGGCATCCGAATAACCAATCAAATCAAACGTGGATCCCCGAGGGTACCAAAGCCCAAACTTAGGTGTGTAAGCCAAATATCTCAAGATTCGTTTTACGGCCGTAAGGTGGGATTCCTTAGGGTTGGATTGGAATCTTGCACACATGCAAACGGAAAGCATAATGTCCGGTCGAGATGCACATAAATAAAGCAATGAACCAATCATCGACCGGTATACCTTTTGATCCACGGACTTACCTCCCGTGTCGAGGTCGAGATGCCCATTAGTTCCCATGGGTGTCTTGATGGGTTTGGCATCCTTCATCCCAAACTTAGCAAGAATGTCTTGAGTGTACTTCGTTTGGCTAATGAAGGTGCCCTCTTGGAGTTGCTTGACTTGGAATCCTAGAAAATACTTCAACTCCCCCATCATCGACATCTCGAATTTCTGTGTCATGATCCTACTAAACTCTTTACATGTAGACTCGTTAGTAGACCCAAATATAATATCATCAACATAAATTTGGCATACAAACAAGTCATTTTCAAGAGTTTTAGTAAAGAGTGTAGAATCGGCCTTGCCGACTTTGAAGCCATTAGCAGTAAGGAAATCTCTAAGGCATTCATACCATGCTCTTGGGGCTTGCTTGAGCCCATAAAGCGCCTTAGAGAGCCTATAGACGTGATTAGGATACTCACTGTCTTCAAAGCCGGGAGGTTGCTCAACATAGACCTCTTCCTTGATTGGTCCATTGAGGAAGGCACTCTTCACGTCCATTTGATAAAGCTTGAAGCCATGGTAAGTAGCATAGGCCAATAATATGCGAATTGACTCAAGCCTAGCTACGGGTGCATAGGTTTCACCAAAATCCAAACCTTCGACTTGTGAATACCCTTTGGCCACGAGTCGAGCTTTGTTCCTTGTCACCACACCATGCTCATCTTGCTTGTTGCGGAAGACCCATTTGGTTCCTACAACATTTTGGTTAGGACGTGGAACTAAATGCCATACCTCATTCCTCGTGAAATTGTTGAGCTCCTCTTGCATTGCCACCACCCAATCCGAATCTTGGAGAGCTTCCTCTACCCTGTGTGGCTCAATAGAGGAAACAAAAGAGTAATGTTCACAAAAATGAGCAACCCGAGATCGTGTAGTTACCCCCTTATGAATGTCGCCGAGGATGGTGTCGACGGGGTGATCTCGTTGGATTGCTTGGTGGACTCTTGGGTGTGGCGGTCTTGGTTCTTCCTCATCCTCCTTTTCTTGATCATTTGTATCTCCCCCTTGATCATTGCTATCATCTTGAGGTGGCTCGTCTTCTTGATTTTGCTCTTCATCATTTTGAGCCTCATCCTCATTTTGAGTTGGTGGAGATGCTTGCATGGAGGAGGATGGTTGATCTTGTGTATTTGGAGGCTCTTCGGATTCCTTAGGACACACATCCCCGATGGACATGTTCCTTAGCGCGATGTATGGAGCCTGTTCTTCACCTATCTCATCAAGATCAACTTGCTCTACTTGAGAGCCGTTAGTTTCATCAAACACAACGTCACAAGAGACTTCAACTAGTCCAGTGGACTTGTTAAAGACCCTATATGCCCTTGTGTTTGAATCATAACCAAGTAAAAAGCCTTCTACAGTTTTAGGAGCAAATTTTGATTTTCTACCTCTTTTAATAAGAATGAAGCATTTGCTACCAAAAACTCTAAAATATGAAATGTTGGGCTTTTTACCGGTTAGGAGTTCATATGATGTCTTCTTGAGGATTCGGTGAAGATATAACCGGTTGATGGCGTAACAGGCGGTGTTGACCGCTTCGGCCCAAAACCGGTCCGGTGTCTTGTACTCATCAAGCATGGTTCTTGCCATGTCCAATAGAGTTCGATTCTTCCTCTCCACTACACCGTTTTGTTGTGGCGTGTAGGGAGAAGAGAACTCATGCTTGATGCCCTCCTCCTCAAGGAAGCTTTCAATTTGAGAGTTCTTGAACTCCGTCCCGTTGTCGCTTCTTATTTTCTTGATCCTTAAGCCGAACTCATTTTGAGCTCGTCTCAAGAATCCCTTTAAGGTCTCTTGGGTTTGAGATTTTTCCTGTAAAAAGAATACCCAAGTGAAGCGAGAATAATCATCCACGATAACAAGACAATACTTACTCCCGCCGATGCTTATGTAAGCAATCGGGCCGAATAGATCCATGTGGAGTAGCTCAAGCGGCCTGTCGGTCGTCATGATGTTCTTGTGTGGATGATGGACTCCAACTTGCTTCCCTGCCTGGCATGCGCTACAAATCCTGTCTTTCTCAAAATGAATATTGGTTAGTCCCAAAATGTGTTCTCCCTTTAGAAGCTTGTGAAGATTCTTCATTCCAACATGGGCTAGTCGGCGGTGCCAAAGCCAACCCAAGTTAGTCTTAGCAACTAAGCAAGTGTCGAGTTCAGCTCTTTCAAAATCTACCAAGTATAGCTGACCCTCTAACACTCCCTTAAAGGCTATTGAATCGTCACTTCTTCTAAAGACAGTAACACCAATATCAGTAAAAAGACAGTTGTAGCCCATTTGACATAATTGGGAAACAGAAAGCAAGTTGTAATCTAATGAATCAACAAGAAAAACATTGGAAATGGAATGGTCAGGTGAAATAGCAATTTTACCCAAACCTTTGACCAACCCTTGATTTCCATCCCCGAATGTGATAGCTCGTTGAGGATCTTTGTTTTTCTCATATGAGGAGAACATCCTTTTCTCCCCGGTCATGTGGTTTGTGCACCCGCTGTCGAGTATCCAACTTGAGCCCCCGGATGCATAAACCTACAAAACAAATTTAGTTCTTGACTTTAGGTACCCAAACTTTTTTGGGTCCTTTGGCATTAGATACAAGAACTTTGGGTACCCAAACACAAGTCTTGGAACCCTTGTGCTTGCCCCCAACAAATTTGGCAACTACCTTGCCGGATTTGCTAGTAAGCACATAAGATGCATCAAAAGTTTTAAATGAAATGGCATGATCATTTGATGCATTAGGAGTTTTCTTTCTAGGCAACTTGGCACGGGTTGGTTGCCTAGAGCTAGATGTCTCACCCTTATACATAAAAGCATGGTTAGGGCCAGAGTGAGACTTCCTAGAGTGAATTCTCCTAATTTTGCTCTCGGGATAACCGGCAGGGTACAAAATGTAACCCTCGTTATCCTGAGGCATGGGAGCCTTGCCCTTAACAAAGTTAGACAAATTTTTAGGTGGGGCATTAAGTTTGACATTGTCTCCCTTTTGGAAACCAATGCCATCCTTGATGCCAGGGTGTCTCCCATTATAGAGCATGCTTCTAGCCAATTTAAATTTTTCATCTTCTAAGTCATGCTCTCTAATCTTAGCATTTAGTTGAGCTATGTGATCATTTTGTTTTTTTAATTAAGGCTAGGTGATCATGGATAGCATCAACATTAATATCTCTACATCTAGTACAAATGGAAATATGCTCAACATTAGATGTAGAGGGTTTGCAAGATTTTAGTTCAACAACCTTAGCATGCAACATATCATTTTTAGTTCTAAGGTCGGAAATAGTAGCATTGCAAACATCAAAATCCTTAGCCTTAGCAATCAGTTTCTCATTCTCATTTCTAAGGCTAGCAATGGAAATATTTAACTCATCAATCCTAGCAAGTAAATCAACATTATCATTTCTAGGATCAATGCAAACATGAGAATCTACCTTAGCAATTAATTTAGCATTTTCATTTCTAAGGTTGTCAATCATCTCACGGCAGGTGCTTAGCTCACTAGACAATTTTTCACATTTTTCAACTTGTAGAGCGTAAGCATTTTTAACCTTAACATGTTTCTTATTCTCCTTGATTAGGAAGTTCTCTTGGGAGTCCAAGAGATCATCCTTTTCATGGATGGCACTAATTAGTTCATTTAATTTTTCCTTTTGTTCCATGTTAAGGTTAGCAAAAAGAATGCGCAAGTTATCCTCCTCATTTTTATCATCATCCTCATCACTAGATGTTTCATATTTAGTGGAGGACCTTGATTTTACCTTCTTTTTGCCGTCCTTGGCCATGAGACACTTGTGGCCGACGTTGGGGAAGAGAAGGCCTTTGGTGACGGCGATGTTGGCGGCGTCCTCGTCGTCGGAGGAGTCGCTTGAGCTTTCGTCGGAGTCCCACTCCCGACAAACATGGGCATCGCCGCCCTTCTTCTTGTAATACTTCTTCTTCTCCTTTCTTCTTCCCTTCTTGTCGTCGCCCCTGTCACTGTCACTAGACATAGGACATTTTGCAATAAAGTGACCGGGCTTACCACACTTGTAGCAAACCTTCTTGGAACGGGGTTTGTAGTCCTTCCCCTTCCGTTGCTTGAGAATTTGCCGAAAGCTTTTGATGATTAGGGCCATCTCCTCGTTGTCGAGCTTGGAGGCGTCAATTGGTTGTCTACTTGGTGTAGACTCCTCCTTCTTCTCCTCCGTTGCCTTGAAGGCCACCGGTTGCGCCTCGGAGGTGGAAGGCTCGTCAAGCTCGTTGATCTTCTTGGAGCCCTTAATCATGCATTCAAAACTCACAAAATTCCCGATAACTTCCTCGGGGGTCATTAGTGGATATCTAGGATTCCCACGAATTAATTGTACTTGAGTGGGGTTAAGGAAAATAAGAGCTCTTAGAATAACCTTAACCACTTCGTGGTCATCCCATTTTGTGCTCCCGAGGTTGCGCACTTGGTTCACCAAGGTCTTGAGCCGGTTGTACATGTCTTGTGGCTCCTCCCCTTGGCGAAGACGGAAGCGACCGAGCTCCCCCTCGATCGTTTCCCGCTTGGTGATCTTGGTGAGTTCATCACCCTCGTGCGCCGTCTTGAGTAGGTCCCAAATCTCCTTGGCGTTCTTCAATCCTTGTACTTTGTTGTATTCCTCCTTGCTTAGGGAGGCAAGGAGGATAGTTGCGGCTTGGGAGTTGAAGTGCTCGATTTGGGCCACTTCGTCCGTGTCATAGTCCTCATCCCCTATTGATGGTACCTGTACACCATACTCAACAACATCCCATATTCTTTTGTGGAGAGAGGTTAGATGAAATCGCATCAAATTACTCCACATAGCATAATCTTCACCATTAAAAGTTGGTGGTTTGCCTAATGGGACGGAAAGTAAAGGTGTATGTTTAGGAATGCGAGGGTAGCGTAGGGGGATCTTACTATACTTCTTGCGCTCTTGGCGCTTAGAAGTGACGGAGGGCGCATCGGAGTCGGAGGTTGATGTTGATGAAGTGTCGGTCTCGTAGTAGACCACCTTCCTCATCCTCTTGTGCTTATCGCCTTTCCGATGCGGCTTGTGGGAAGAAGATTTTTCCTTCTTCTCTTTGTGGTGAGAAGAAGATTTCTTCTCCTTCCTTTTGTTGGAGGAGCTCTTCTTCTTCTCCCTCCTTTTGGTGCGGGACTCTTCCGATGAAGTGCTCCCGTAGCTTGTAGTGGGCTTTTCGCCGGTCTCCATCTCCTTCTTGGCGTGATCTCCCGACATCACTTCGAGCGGTTAGGCTCTAATGAAGCACCGGGCTCTGATACCAATTGATAGTCGCCTAGAGGGGGGGGGGGTGAATAGGGCGAAACTGAAAATTACAAATATAAACACAACTACAAGCCGGGGTTAGCGTTAGTAATAATAAATGAGTCCGCAAGAGAGGGCGCAAAACAAATCCCAAGCGAATAAGCAAATGAGACACGGAGATTTGTTTTACCGAGGTTCGGTTCTTGCAAACCTACTCCCCGTTGAGGAGGCCACAAAGGCCGGGTCTCTTTCAACCCTTCCCTCTCTCAAACGGTCCCTCGGACCGAGTGAGCTTTCCTTCTTCTCAATCAACCGGGAACAAAAACTTCCCCGCAAGGGCCACCACACAATCGGTGCCTCTTGCCTCGGTTACAATTGAGTGTTGATTACAAGAGCAAAAGAGAACGAAAGAATGCGATCCAAGCGCAAGAGCTCAAAAGAACACGGCAAATCACTCTCACTAGTCACTAGGGTTTTGTGTGGAATTGGAGAGGATTTGATCTCTTTGAATGTGTCTAGAATTGAATACCTAGCTCTTGTAAGTGGTTGAGAAGTGGAAAACTTGGATGCCATTGAATGTGGGGTGGTTGGGGTATTTATAGCCCCAACCACCAAATGTGGCCGTTGGGGAGCCAGTCTGCTCGATGGCGCACCGGACAGTCCGGTGCACACCGGACATGTCCGGTGCCCCTGCCACGTCATCAATGCCGTTGGAATCTGACCGTTGGAGTTCTGACTTTTGGGCCACCCTTGATGTCCAGTGGCGCACCGGACAGCTCCTGTTCATTGTCCGGTGCGCCAGTATGGGCAAACCTGACGTCTGCGCGCGCTGCGGCGCATTTAATGCCTCTGCAGGTAGCCGTTGGCGCGGGATAGCCGTTGCGCTGGAGTCACACCGGACAGTCCGGTGCACACCGGACATGTCCGGTGAATTATAGCTGACGAGCCGTTGGCTTTTCCCGAAGCTGAAGAGTTCCTGAGGCCGCTTCTCCATGGCGCACCGGACACTGTCCGGTGTACACCGGACAGTCCGGTGAATTATAGCGCGAGAGCCCCTGGAAATTCCCGAAGGTGGCGAGTTCGAGCTGGAGTCCCCTGGTGCACCGGACACTGTCCGGTGGTGCACCGGACACTGTCCGGTGGCACACCGGACAGTCCGGTGCGCCCAGACCAGAGGGCCTACGGTTGGCTCTTTGCCCTTTTGTTGAACCCAACACTTGGTCATTTTATTGGCTATGTTGTGAACCTTTGACACCTGTATAACTTATACACTAGAACAAACTAGTTAGTCCAAAGATTTGTGTTGGGCAATTCAACCACCAAAATTATTTAGGAACTAGGTGTAAGCCTAATTCCCTTTCAAGGAAGACGGTTGATCTTGCTCCAACTGTTCCTGTGGTCGCACATCTCCAATTGCCATGGTGTGCATTGCGGCCGTTGGAACGTCTTCTTCATCTACATCATCAAGATCAACAACTTGCTCTCTTGGAGAGCCATTAGTCTCATCAAATATAACGTCGCTAGAGACTTCAACCAAACCCGATGATTTGTTGAAGACCCTATACGCCTTTGTATTTGAATCATAACCTAATAAAAACCCTTCTACAGCTTTGGGAGCAAATTTGGAATTCCTACCCTTCTTCACTAGAATGTAGCATTTACTCCCAAATACACGAAAGTACGATACATTGGGTTTGTTACCGGTTAGCAGCTCATACGACGTCTTCTTGAGGAGGTGGTGAAGGTAGACCCGGTTGATGGCGTGGCAAGCCGTGTTTACGGCTTCCGACCAAAAGCGCTCGGGGGTCTTGAACTCTCCAAGCATCGTCCTCGCCATATCGATTAGCGTCATGTTCTTCCTCTCTACCACACCATTTTGCTGTGGTGTGTAGGGAGCAGAGAACTCGTGCTTGATTCCTTCCTCCTCAAGGTACTCCTCCACTTGAAGGTTCTTGAACTCGGACCCGTTGTCGCTCCTTATCTTCTTCACCTTGAGCTCAAACTCATTTTGAGCTCTCCTTAGGAAGCGCTTGAGGGTCCCTTGGGTTTCAGACTTATCCTGCAAAAAGAACACCCAAGTGAAGCAGGAAAAGTCATCAACGATAACTAGACCATACTTACTTCCTCCTATGCTTAGATAGGCGACGGGTCCGAAGAGGTCCATATGTAGCAGCTCCAGGGGTCTTGATGTGGTCATCACATTCTTGCTGTGATGCGCTCCTCCCACTTGTTTACCTGATTGACAAGCTGCACAAGGTCTATTTTTTTCGAATTGCACGTTAGTCAAACCTATCGCGTGTTCTCCCTTTAGAAGCTTGTGAAGGTTCTTCATCCCCACATGTGCTAAGCGGCGATGCCACAACCAGCCCATGCTAGTCTTAGCAATTAAGCATGCATCTAGACCAGCCTCCTCTTTTGCAAAATCAACTAAATAAAGTTTGTCGTCTAGCACACCCTTAAAAGCTAGTGAACCATCACATCTTCTAAAGACAGACACATCTACATTTGTAAATAGACAATTATATCCCATATTACATAATTGACTAACAGATAGTAAATTATATCCAAGAGACTCAACTAAAAACACATTAGAGATAGAGTGCTCATTAGATATTGCAATCTTGCCTAAACCTTTCACCTTGCCTTGGTTCCCATCACCGAATATGATTGAATCTTGGGAATCCTTATTCTTGACGTAGGAGGTGAACATCTTCTTTTCCCCCGTCATATGGTTCGTGCATCCGCTGTCGATAATCTAGCTTGAACCCCCGGATGCATAAACCTGCAAGGCAAATTTAGGCTTGGGTCTTAGGTACCCAACTCTTGTTGGGTCCTACAAGGTTAGTTACAATTGCCTTAGGGACCCAAATGCAAGTTTTATCACCCTTGCACTTTGCCCCTAATTTCCTAGCAACTATCTTCCTATCTTTTCTACAAATAGCAAAAGAAGCATTTAAAGCATGATAAATTGTAGATGGTTCATTAATTTTCCTATGAACATTAGCAACATTTCTCCTAGGCATATTGTGAACAACATTTTTCCTACCAACATTTCTATCATGCACATAGGAAGAACTAGAAGCAAACATGGCATGAGAATCAAAAGCATCATATGCATTATAACTTCTATAAGCATTTCTATATTGTCTCTTGTCATGATACATAAAAGCATGGTTCTTTTTAGCACTACTAGCCATAGGGGCCTTCCCTTTCTCCTTGGTGGAGATGGGAGCCTTATGGCTTGTTAAGTCCTTGGCTTCCCTCTTGAAGCCAAGTCCATCCTTAATTGAGGGGTGTCTACCAACCGTGTAGGCATCCCTTGTAAATTTTAGCTTATCGAAATCACTTTTGCTAGTCTTAAGTTGGTCATTAAGACTAGCTACTTCATCATTTAATCTAGAAATTGCAACTAGGTGTTTACTACAAACATCAATATCAAAATCCTTACACCTAGTACAAATTATAACATGTTCTACACAAGAATTAGATTTATTTGCTACTTCTAATTTAGCATTTAAATCATTGTTAACACCTTGTAAAGTAGAAATGGTTTCATGACAAGTAGATAGTTCATAAGAAAGCATTTCATTTCTTTTAACTTCTAAAGCATAGGATTTTTGTGCCTCTACAAATTTATCATGTTCATCATATAACAAATCCTCTTGCTTTTCTAAAAGCCTATCCTTTTCATTCAATGCATCAATCAATTCATTGATTTTATCAATTTTATTTCTATCCAATCCCTTGAACAAGCTAGAGTAATCTATTTCATCCTCATCACTAGATTCGTCCTCACTTGAAGAAGCATAAGTAGAGTTTCGAGTACATACCTTCTTCTCCCTTGCCATAAGGCATGTGTGACGCTCGTTGGGGAAGAGGGATGACTTGTTGAAGGCGGTGGCGGCGAGTCCTTCATTGTCGGAGTCGGACGAAGAGCAATCCGAATCCCACTCCTTGCCAAGATGTGCCTCGCCATTTGCCTTCTTATAGTTCTTCTTTTTCTCCCTCTCGATCCCTTGATCCTGATCACTATCATTGTCAGGACAGTTAGCAATAAAATGACCAAGCTTACCACATTTGAAGCATGAGCGCTTCCCCTTTGTCTTGGTCTTGCTTGGTTGCCCCTTACGACCCTTTAGCGCCGTCTTGAATCTTTTGATGATAAGGGCCATTTCTTCATCATTAAGTCCGGCCGCCTCAATTTGTGCTACCTTGCTAGGTAGCGCCTCCTTGCTTCTTGTTGCCTTGAGAGCAAGGGGTTGAGGCTCGTTGATTGGACCATTCAATGCGTCGTCCATGTACCTTGCCTCCTTGATCATCATTCGCCCGCTTACGAATTTTCCAAGGACTTCTTCGGGCGACATTTTGGTGTACCTGGGATTCTCACGAATATTATTCACCAAATGAGGATCAAGAACGGTAAAGGACCTTAGCATCAGTCGGACGACGTCGTGGTCCATCCATCGCGTGCTTCCGTAGCTCCTTATTTTGTTGATAAGGGTCTTGAGCCGGTTGTATGTTTGGGTTGGCTCCTCGCCCCTTATCATCGCGAATCGTCCAAGCTCGCCCTCCACCAACTCCATCTTGGTGAGCAAGGTGACGTCGTTCCCCTCATGAGAAATCTTGAGGGTGTCCCATATTTGCTTGGCGTTATCCAAGCCGCTCACTTTGTGGTATTCATCCCTGCACAATGAAGCTAGAAGAACAGTAGTAGCTTGTGCATTCTTATGAATTTGCTCATTAATGAACATGGGACTATCCGTACTATCAAAGTGCATTCCACTCTCTACAATCTCCCATATACTAGGATGGAGAGAGAACAAGTGACTACGCATTTTGTGACTCCAAAATCCATAGTCCTCTCCATCAAAATGAGGAGGTTTACCAAGTGGAATAGATAATAAATGAGCATTTGCACTTTGAGGAATATGCGAATAATCAAAAGAAAAGTTCGAGTTAACCGTCTTTCGTTTGTCGTAGTCGTTGTCGTCGTTGTCCTTGTGGGAAGAAGTGGACTCATCACTGTCATCGTAGTAGACGATCTCCTTAATGCGCCTTGTCTTCTTCTTCTTCCCATCTTTTCGTCTATGGCCCGAGCCTGAGTCGGTAGGCTTGTCATCCTTCGGCTCGTTGACGAAAGATTCCTTCTCTTTATCGTTGATCACGATACCCTTCCCCTTAGGATCCATCTCTTCGAGCGGTTAGTCCCTTTGTGAAGAGAACGGCTCCGATACCAATTGAGAGCACCTAGAGGGGGGGGGGGGTGAATAGGTGATCCTGTGAAACTTGAAAACTTAAGCCACAAAACTTGGTTAATCGTTAGCACAATAATTGCCAAGTGACTAGAGAGGAGTCAAAACACAATAACCACAAGAAATCAATCACAGAGATGACACGGTGGTTATCCCGTGGTTCGGCCAAGACCAACGCTTGCCTACTCCACGTTGTGGCGTCCCAACGGACGAGGGTTGCAATCAACCCCTCTCAAGCGGTCCAAAGACCCACTTGAATACCACAGTGTTTTGCTTGCTTTTTCTCAATCCCGTTTGCGAGGAATCTCCACAACCTGGAGCCTCTCGCCCTTACACTTTAAGATCACAAAGAAACACGGAGCAAGGGAGGGATTAGCAACGCACTCAAGAAATCACAGCAACACCACACACACAAGTCACAACGAGAGCTCACAATACAACTCAATGAGTTCACCACTCAACTAGAGCTCTAATTGCTATCGCAAAGAATCAAAGGAATGAAATCGATGTCTTGGTGCTTAGGAATGTTGTAGGAATGCTTGGTGTACTCCTCCATGCGCCTAGGGGTCCCTTTTATAGCCCCAAGGCAGCTAGGAGCCGTTGAGAGCAATCTAGGAAGGCTGATCTTGCCTTCTATCGACTGGCGCACCGGACAGTCCGGTGCACACCGGACACTGTCCGGTGCCCGATTTCTTTCCAAAAATGACGCAGTCGACCGTTGGCAGCCTAAGAGCCGTTGGCGCACTGGACAGTCCGGTGCCCCCTTCTAGCCGTTGGCTCGGCCACGTGTCCCGCGCAGATCGCGCGGCCGACCGTTGGCCTGGCCGACCGTTGGCTCACCGGACAGTCCGGTGCACACCGGACAGTCTGGTGAATTATAGCCGTACGTCGTCGGTGAATTCCCGAGAGCGGCCACTTCGCTCGAGCCAGCCTGGCGCACCGGACACTGTCCGGTGCTCCCAGACTCAGCAGAGTCTTGGCTGCTCGAGCCAAGACATTTACAATTGGATTTTTCCTGTTTCCAGCACTTAGACACAATACATTAGTCCATAAAACAATGTACTAAGTCTGAGAAACATACCTTTATCCTTGATTTGTACTTTGTCCACCTTTTTACACTTAGGCACTTGTGTTGGACACTAAATCACCAAAATACTTAGAAATGGCCCAAGGCACATTTCCCTTTCAACCCCGTCCCGACTACTGTGCCAACCACCAGGGTAAAACTGACAACAGCAAGTCACGACCTCCCTTGAGTTCGGCCTCGGGCGCAACAGGGAGCTCCGCCTCGCCCGACCCCAGGCCTCGGCCTCAGCCTCGGCCTCGGAAGAAGGTCTCCGCCTCGCCCGACCTCAGCCTCGGCCTCAGGAGAAGTCTTCGCCTCGCCCGACCTCGGCCTCGGACCGACTACGCTACTGAAAGTTGCCTAGAGGGGGGGTGAATAGGCAAGTTAAAACTTTTTCAACAAAAACTAGAAGCAAACTGGGTAAAACTGAATTGATCTCGAAATTCACCCAGTTAACTTTGGAAATGAGATGTTCTAGTTGATCCACAGGGTTCAAAATAGTAGATCTGAGAAGGGCACTTCTCAAAATCCACACACCAAATATATATAAACAAATCTTCCACGCAATGGTGAGAGAACGAAGAACACAAACAAACACAATGAGCAAGAACACAAGAGACACAAGATTTATCCCGAGGTTCGGTCACACCACCAAGGTGCCCTACTTCCTCGTTGAGGCGCCCACAAAGAGCCGGGTCTCTTTCAACCCTAATCCTCCCTTTGCCAACCACAGAGGTCAAGCCCACACAATAATCTTTGCTCAAACGAGCGGGTAATACAAACTTTCTTGTGGTCTTCCACAAGATTTGGAGACTCACAAGAGACACCTAGTCGTCTAGGAGCTAGAAGCTCCAAGAGTAATGAATCCACAAAGAACTCGATGTAGTACCAAAGCTCGAATCAAGAAGAGCAAGAGAGATTTGGAGATGAAGCACAAAAACCGCAACTCTCAAACTCACTCAAAGATTTCTCTCCAAAGATTTGAAATGGGAGAAGCAAGAGGTGTGTGAGAGAGAGTGGGAGGTGTTTCTCAGGTTGGGAATGAAGTTTTGTGCTTGCTGTTCTGTGGGGAGAGAGGTAGGAGTGAGTATATATAGGTGGGGCTCCAAAACTAGCCGTTTTTGACTTTTCTGCCCAAAAACCGGTTGAACCGGTCCCAAAACCGGTTGAACCGGTTTTCAAAAAGCTGCGCACAGCTTTTTGGCTGACACAGCAGACTGGCAGAAAAAAGTGAACAGTGCAAAAACCGGTTGAACCGGTTTTAAAACCGGTTGAACCTGTTTTTCCAAAAAGCAATTTTGGCCAAGATAAACTTTAAAAGGTTGTACTACATACTTTCACTAAGGATTAACAAGGGTAAAATGGAAGTTTTGGATCAAGGATTTTTGAGCTTTAGTACCAACACCAACCTTCTTTTTGGATCCCCCTTGATAGTACGACGATTCCTATACTCAAGTTAAATAAAATATAATTAAGTAAACTCCTTGAGTCATTGGTGTCTCAAGTGTGATTTCTCCATGGTGTTGCTTCATAAGGATCACAAACATCTTTGTCTCACCTTTTGAAGCAAACACAAATCGAGCCTATGACTTGTGCCATTTCACCATATATGAGTTCAAATCATGGCTTCAAGTCACCTTATTGATGCATCAACATGTTGTAACTCTTCATAGCTGATTAGTTCATCGACTTAGTGCAAGTACTCTCTTCTTCACCTTAGCCATGGTACCTCGGTCTACAAGCCGTCGCTTGGCCTTCACCTTCGCTTAGTTCCTCGAAGCCCTTTCCTTGCTATCTTCACCCTATCAAGCCATTCTTGAGTCACATCCTATTGAGCAACCATTGAGAGAATCATTTCTTCAATATTGTGAACCTTGCTTGAATGTCATCTAGATATAACTGCTAAGATCAATCAAGCTCTAGTTTGATTCTCATATATTCATATATGGACTAATAGAAATATGATCAAGCCAATTCACGATTCCTCATATCTTGTTCACTTTGGCTTGACCAATCCTCTTAATCACTTCAACCTCTATTATGATCATATTTATGCATAGTGATTTCTCAGGACTTGTCCATATATTCAAACCAATATAGAGACCATATTATATCCATTTGCATTGTCTCACTAGTTATTTGACCTTGTGTTGAACTTTGTTCACTGATCATTATACACTATTCAAGTATGTTCATCATACTGAATTCCTTGTTCAACACTTAGCAAACTTGTTAGACCTTTAAATGTGTTGTTATCCAAATCACCAAAACTCACAAAAGGGATGAATGCACTTTCAATCTCCCCCTTTTTGGTGATTGATGACAACACATTTAAAGCTTACATAAGATTTGATAAATAAGATTTTGAATCCTATGATATAATTTCCTCCCCCTAAATATGTGCATTTCAGAAAATACCAATTTTGTACTCAAATGCCAAAAGCACATATTTGGGTCAAAGTATGGAGACAACTTATATCATACTATTCATAGGGTGCAGTGCGTCATAAAATAAACGTGATGCTCATGACATAGTATGCACTCAACAACTTTCTACATCTTATGTTTTTCTTATGGTTCCCCCTTTTTGTTAATTATTTCTCCCCTTTTCAAAAGTCTTCTTACACTTAGTTACATAAGACTAAAGGTAAGCTTTAATGCACAATTTCTCCCCCTTTGTCATAAATCTCCAAAAAGGATTGTGATACCCGGTTTGCAAAGAAGAGAAGTTGGGGGTTGTTCTTTTTGTTTTTTTCCCTCATCCGGTTGTTGTTTTGGGGATTTGGGATTTTGTGGAAAACATTCACAACTAGGGCAGTAGAATTTATTTGGTTTGACGCTTGCGTTGCAGTTGGGAGCTGTCGCGTAGGTTAGTTGGGCCGCAATTGGAGTTTCGGCCCATTAACCCTCCCAAACCCTAGCCGCCTCCCTTCTAACCCCCTCCCCCCATGTGCAGCCGCCCCCTCCCCCACTTCTCTCCCCCCTTGGCCGCCGCCCCCCTGCCCATCTCCTCCTCTCTCAATTCTTGCAGCCACCAAACCCTAGCCGCCCCCCCCTCTCAATCCCCTCCTCCCAAGGTGCCAATCCTTGCCGCTCGGATCATCGTCGTCGTGGTGCGAGTCTTCAATCGTTTTGGTGGAGGGAAGAAGGGAGGAAGGAAAGGGGGAGAATCCAAGGTGATTTTTGTGTTCATCCCTTGTTCATTTGCGCTGCAATTTAATTGATTAAAGGTTGCGTTTGCGATTGGGTAGAGGGGGCTGTCCAGAATTTTAGGTGGTGGGTGAACAGCAGTAGTCTAGCAGTTTCTGTGTTTTTTTCGTGAGGAATTAAGGGAAATCAGTTTGGGGATCATGTAGAACTTTACCTTACCTTTCCAACGAGTATTTATGCGCCCAATTTGGAGTTATAAATTGAAAGTTATCACCGTTTGAATCCGGGTATGTGGCTGTCCAAAAAAACAGATTTTCAGGGGGGATGAACAGCAGCAGTATTAGCAGTTTCTGGGGATTTTTTCGGGAGTAATTAGTGTTAATCAGTATGAGAATCATGTAGGGCTTTATGTTATCTTTCCAACAAGTACTTATGCGCTCGATTCGGAGTTATAATTCAGGAGATATCGTTGTTTGAATCCGGTTATGTTGCTGTCCAAAAAAACAGATTTTTCAGGTGGGTGAACAGCAGTGGTATTAGCAGTTTCTGGGGATTTTTTCGGGAGTAATTAGTGTTAATAAGTATGAGAATCATATAGGGCTTTATGTTATCTTTCCAACAAGTACTTATGCGCTCGATTCGGAGTTATAATTCAGGAGATATCGTTGTTTGAATCCGGTTATGTTGCTGTCCAAAAAAACAGATTTTTCAGGTGGGTGAACAGCAGTGGTATTAGCAGTTTCTGGGGATTTTTCGTGGGTAATTAGTGTTAACCAGTATGGTAATCATGTAGGGATTTGTCTTATCTTTCCAATGAGTACTTATGCGCTTGATTTGGAATTATATTTTAAAAGATATCGCTGTTTGAATCTGGGTATGTCGCTGTCCAAAAGACAAAGAAAAACAGATTACAGGGTTCATCTTGTGGACTGTTTTGGACTAATTAGATATTGGAATTTAATTATAAATTGTATACAAAACTTGTGGGGAATTTTATGTAGATGCCTCTGGAGTTTTTGTTTGTTACCACTGCTGTCATAATTTTAAAGTTATGAAATTATTAAGCAGCGCCGCTGCAGTTTGGTGGGTGTAAGGAGAGATGTAACCCGCGGCGGGGTTTGAGTTTGTGCGTAGATGCGGCGTCGCTTATGAGCCTGATTATGTGATATTGGTGTACTAAGTTAGGTGTCAAAAACAGGTGGTGGACTTCCGGATCGTACTTAGGGATTTGCCCGAACTTCCGGTAAAGGCAAGTAAATACAGTGGTGGTTGCTACCGTTTGGTTTGCATCCTATTCCCTGTCATTGAGTATGCATAAGTTTTAATTATGTTAATCATTGAATTCTATGATGAAGTTTATTTGTTTGGAAGTATTAATTCTCAATTGTCTAATATTGTGGATGATCATAATTTGGTAATGATATATGTGGTTGATTCCCATCTGGATGAAGTTGAAGTGTCTTTTTGAATCATGTTATACGAAGTGTTGTAGGCATGACATGCACATCACATCATCCATCTTGCATTTTGAAGTTATGTCGTGATCTTATGGTCCGACCGTACCGGTACATTTTTAGCATCGTACGTTGCCCGAGGAGGGGTACGATGCGGCTTCATATCCTTAGAGGTATGAAGGCAGAAGTCATCCTTGCATTTGCAGACATTTGCACTCATGAGGAATATATGAAGTGTGACTTTACTATGTTACTATTGTGGTTTCTACCTGCGAGGTGTGGTAACTAGGTGCGTTGTACGTTGTATACGTGCTGCACCTTCGTAATAAGAAGGTTGTGGAATCAAGTGGTGGTAAAACAATGTTCTTATGTGGTTAAACTGTTTGATATTATTTTACTTGCTGAGATGTGTCATCTCACTCTTGCATTACTCAATGCAGGTACATGATACATGTTGGGAATGAGGGGAGTAGCAGCACGTCCACTTTCACTCTCACAATAACGCTGCCCAGGCACAGCCATGATTTAATTAGAAACATATTGTCAAAGGAAGTTTGTTTATTTTTTTATATGGTCGTGCGCACTGGTTAATTCAGTTCAGGTCGTATGTTTATCTTTCCTTGCTAGCCGAGTAATAATACTTAGTATGTTTTAGTCATGATATATGTTTATACTCTGTTGCTCCCTCTTTTATGCAATCTTGCAAAGGGGATGCTGCCGAAATTTTATATATGGACGTCGGAAGTGTAGTACAGTAGCATTCCGGGTTGTTTGTGGAACCTGGAGTGTTACAGTTGGTATCAGAGGATAGGCTTTAGATTCTACGCAATTTGAAGATAAATTTGACACACTTGCACATATAGGAAGGGTATGGGTTCATATATTTTTCATATTAGTATTTTATTGTATAGATGACTAGAATTTCCTTACTCCAAACCCCTTTATGGTTTGATGAGGTATGTCGTTAACGACGTAATGCTTGATATGAAATGTTACTTCTATTTAATATTGGTTTCTTGATGTGGTTGTTATTGAAATTATTATGCGAGTGAAGCTACTAATGTACTTATTTTATATACATATCGTCATGATGTTTTTTGGGATGCAATGTTTACTAATCTCTGAGCTATTACCATCATATATTTCTATATGCTTGACTGTGGATGTTTTTTTCCAAAAGGATTCTTGGGTTCTAGTACTTGTAGGACCGATTGTTTATTGAGCTTGTGTATAGAGGATCTAATCCGACTTGGTGTAGTGTGAAAACACTATACAATGAAGTTTTATGGTGTTGTTGAGTTTGACTGACTGTTGGGTTACAACCCAACTTATCAATGTAATAATTCCATGGGTGCAGTGCTTTACACCTCACCTTTTTTTTCGGCTAGTGTGGCTACTTGCCAACTTGATCTTAGAGTACAATAGGTTTGTCTCCATAGAGCAAAGGCAATGTTGTACTGCCTATGAAATCTTGAGACTAGAAGAACTCAAGTGAATTTGCAAGATGACGTGGGTAGATAAGTCCAACCATGTTTACATGATAGGTTTTCTTATTGTGTGCAACCTTATCTTTAATAATAAATAGGGTGATTTCAAGTGGATTTTATGGCTATATTATAGTTGAAGAGGCATGCATGTTTTCCTTCTATGGTTTGTTTCTATAGCCAAAAAGGTTATGCATAATTTTTATTTGTTGGAGGCTAGTCATGCGGACGATATGGACAACCCGTTTTATATTGTTTTTAATCGCCGATGATACATGGTAGTTTTTTTATATGATCAGTTCTCTATGCATGCTTGTGGAATTATTATTTGGACCGCTTTATCTTAAACAAAGTCAATGTTTAACTGGAAGTTGCTTATGTTTGTTAGTCATCTATCTCTATAATGATGTGGTTGTTGCATTAGATGGAGATTTTTATTATATGAATGATGGTTTGATAGATCATGTATGTCTACTACTTTGAATTCATCCTATGACATCACTAGGTACAAATTGTTCAAGTGCAATAATAGGAGGTATTGTTGTATGTGAGGTTAATCAAAGTAGTTGGGTTAGGTGGATTATCTTATTGAAGTCCAATTACTCCTGTTGAGCATAGTATCGTGTTATTATTTTAGTGTTGAAAGTAATATTTATGAAGCTTTTGCATGAGTCTGTGTCAAGAAGTACATTAGTTTTTTCTTGTTGTTATCCCTCCATTGCTTTATGAGTATTGCAAATTTTATCTCTTTTGAGAGGGGGAAAAGATGTTATATGACATGAGCACCATTTGCTTCACGTCAACAGAATAGTTTTGGAGATTTCTAGTAGTTGGATTCTAGTGTAATAACAACCATGTTTTATAGAGCTGGAGACGGGTATGTCAGGTGTTTCATACATTGTCGGTACATGGATGTTTGACCTTAGTGGCATTAACAAACGAGGTTGTTGAATTCATTGATTGTTGTGCTTAGTGTTCTAACCTATTTGGTAGAGTGTTATTTAACGACTTTGTGGAGTTGCATCCCAGTTTGGTAGTGGAAAATCCTAGTGTTGATGGCACCTGCCAATGACTTGGGTTTCATTTTATATTGTTTTTTTATTGTTGATAATGTGTTGTTTGGTTTCGGGAGGCATTTTAAATTAGTTGGAGGCTGAATCAGGCTTCACTTATCTAGAATGTTTTGTAGTATGTTTCTGCATCTTTCCATATGATGCTTAATCACCATGTTTGGTCTAAACATTTGAGAGATATGGGTTTCTTAAAACATCTTTGTTGGTGTCTCTAGCAGAGTGAGTCTTTAATTTTGTACGGAAGAGTAGACATTGAAGACAGTATAATTTGGTCTTCGTGGATTATGAAAGTTTTAGTAATTTCATGATCTTTTCAAAGAGTATGGGTTTCTAATTCTCATTGCATATAATTGGAGTTAGGTTGCTCTGAAGTTGTTGCACTGTTGTGTCTGAACTTTAGGCGTCGTTATAATCACCAATAAATCGACCGCGTTTTGATAGTTGCAGAGCACAAATTTGCGAATTCTCTTTAAGCAAAACTTGTAGGTATTTTCAGTACCTTTTTAATGGGTATTTACTTGTAACTGTCTGTTAAATAGATTTGGAGAGGTGGTTGCCCGGATATAAGTCGAATCTCTAATGTGCAGTATCTCAGGCTGAGTTTAGCTGTAGGTCATGCAGAGTTGTGGGCTATAAGGATAAATTTGGGTGCAACTTTATTGCAAAAGTCGCGGACAAATTTCAAAACTTTTCCAACGCGTGTTCGTTGTAGTTTAAGTTGAGTATAGCAGGAGTTATAGGTTTTTGAATTTTAGCTGTCCATTGTTTCAATCTTATCAGTTTTGAAACAAAAGAGTTGCATTGTTTTATCGGTTTGGAAACCAATTCCGAGACACTCATTATAATAAAAGTTCTAGGGAATGTTATAATCTTTTCAGTGAGTTTATATTTGCAAAATTTTGTTAGCTGCAGGGAGTTATGATATCATGTATAGAATGTGCTTGGATGAATATGTGGGCAGACATAACATGCTTAAATTGATTCTTGTTTGCATGATGTGAGATTAGGCTTAAATGATTTAAAAAGTTATCATATTGCTTCTATACTTATATTTGTTCTAGGTGTCTCGTAATGAAGAACCTAAAGTTATTAGTCTTTCAATGAACGCTTAATCTTAGAAGAGTAATGAACCTGATAAAATCTATTGCTTGCTATTGGGACTGCATGACCAGTTTTAGTTATACAGCTAGTTCAGTGAAGTAAACCATCTTTTCTGTAGAGATGTTATATATAAAAGTTGTAGCCAACTTCTTTATCTTACTTGTGTAAAAATTTCATGATCATAGGTCTAGTAGTTTGGGAGTTATGATTTTCTCAAGTCTAGTCTTGAAATCTGTGCAGATTCTATACAGATTTCGAAGCTGACCTTGTTTGCCTAATTTAAACTTCGAATAACTTATTATAAATTATAAATAAGTTGTAGTACTTTTCTTAATCGTTACAACAAATTTTGGATTTTTTTGGAGATCTATAAGTTAAGTTACAGCTGTTTTAAGTGTGATCTCTGAATCTGTCCAAATTTGGACAGCAGAGCCTTTCTCGTGTCTTTTGACCTTAATATGCATTGAATTAACTTGATATGTTTATAAATGAATTATAGACAATTCTACTAGCTTTCTAAAAAGTCTGGGAGCACCTGAATTGGATGATTGAGACTCCAATTATGGATTTTTGAATTGAGTAATTGAATTATGTCCAAGTCTGGACAGAATTTACGTTTAGCACTGTTTGACCTTTCTAAGTGTCAAATCTTGTTGTGATGATAATACCAAGGGTATAGTGGACTTTATAAGTTTTCCATAAAGTCCTAGTTTACTAATTTTCGATGCATATTTTTGTGAGTTAGGAGCAAAACAATTAACTGCTGTGCTGTTATCTAGAAATATGCAAGCATTAAGTTGCTCTCTTGAAGTTGCTCTTGTGTGGCTAAGTTTGGTTTAGCCTATAGGAACATTATATGCCTTGCATTCATATATACATTCCTTGAAGTACTTGCATATGTCAATGATTGATTTGGTGTCAGGAAAGCTTGGTCCGAGGTATATAGGACCGTCTGCTATCTTGGCCGAGTTGGCAGCTGGGCTTAGCACATGTAATTGTCGGAATCTGTGATCAGAGTACACCAAGTATTCCATGTCTTTTTGTTGAGGAAGTATTTGCCGAATCCAGACCATCAAATCGAGCTAGAGCCGATTCCTGTGTAGCAAGAGCAGACTCTAGAGTGTCGTCTGCTGCGTATCTTAGAATCCTAGGAGCTTGAGGAGCTGATGCGGCAGAAGTACTCGAACTTTTCTTTATGTGTGAGTTTTGTTGATTCATTAACCTTTCTTTTGTTGTTCCGATAGAAGCGTCAGAATTCGAGGTCGAATTCTTTTTAAGAGGGGTAGAGTGTGATACCCGGTTTGCAAAGAAGAGAAGTTGGGGGTTGTTCTTTTTGTTTTTTTCCCTCATCCGGTTGTTGTTTTGGGGATTTGGGATTTTGTGGAAAACATTCACAACTAGGGCAGTAGAATTTATTTGGTTTGACGCTTGCGTTGCAGTTGGGAGCTGTCGCGTAGGTTAGTTGGGCCGCAATTGGAGTTTCGGCCCATTAACCCTCCCAAACCCTAGCCGCCTCCCTTCTAACCCCCTCCCCCCATGTGCAGCCGCCCCCTCCCCCACTTCTCTCCCCCCTTGGCCGCCGCCCCCCTGCCCATCTCCTCCTCTCTCAATTCTTGCAGCCACCAAACCCTAGCCGCCCCCCCCTCTCAATCCCCTCCTCCCAAGGTGCCAATCCTTGCCGCTCGGATCATCGTCGTCGTGGTGCGAGTCTTCAATCGTTTTGGTGGAGGGAAGAAGGGAGGAAGGAAAGGGGGAGAATCCAAGGTGATTTTTGTGTTCATCCCTTGTTCATTTGCGCTGCAATTTAATTGATTAAAGGTTGCGTTTGCGATTGGGTAGAGGGGGCTGTCCAGAATTTTAGGTGGTGGGTGAACAGCAGTAGTCTAGCAGTTTCTGTGTTTTTTTCGTGAGGAATTAAGGGAAATCAGTTTGGGGATCATGTAGAACTTTACCTTACCTTTCCAACGAGTATTTATGCGCCCAATTTGGAGTTATAAATTGAAAGTTATCACCGTTTGAATCCGGGTATGTGGCTGTCCAAAAAAACAGATTTTCAGGGGGGATGAACAGCAGCAGTATTAGCAGTTTCTGGGGATTTTTTCGGGAGTAATTAGTGTTAATCAGTATGAGAATCATGTAGGGCTTTATGTTATCTTTCCAACAAGTACTTATGCGCTCGATTCGGAGTTATAATTCAGGAGATATCGTTGTTTGAATCCGGTTATGTTGCTGTCCAAAAAAACAGATTTTTCAGGTGGGTGAACAGCAGTGGTATTAGCAGTTTCTGGGGATTTTTTCGGGAGTAATTAGTGTTAATAAGTATGAGAATCATATAGGGCTTTATGTTATCTTTCCAACAAGTACTTATGCGCTCGATTCGGAGTTATAATTCAGGAGATATCGTTGTTTGAATCCGGTTATGTTGCTGTCCAAAAAAACAGATTTTTCAGGTGGGTGAACAGCAGTGGTATTAGCAGTTTCTGGGGATTTTTCGTGGGTAATTAGTGTTAACCAGTATGGTAATCATGTAGGGATTTGTCTTATCTTTCCAATGAGTACTTATGCGCTTGATTTGGAATTATATTTTAAAAGATATCGCTGTTTGAATCTGGGTATGTCGCTGTCCAAAAGACAAAGAAAAACAGATTACAGGGTTCATCTTGTGGACTGTTTTGGACTAATTAGATATTGGAATTTAATTATAAATTGTATACAAAACTTGTGGGGAATTTTATGTAGATGCCTCTGGAGTTTTTGTTTGTTACCACTGCTGTCATAATTTTAAAGTTATGAAATTATTAAGCAGCGCCGCTGCAGTTTGGTGGGTGTAAGGAGAGATGTAACCCGCGGCGGGGTTTGAGTTTGTGCGTAGATGCGGCGTCGCTTATGAGCCTGATTATGTGATATTGGTGTACTAAGTTAGGTGTCAAAAACAGGTGGTGGACTTCCGGATCGTACTTAGGGATTTGCCCGAACTTCCGGTAAAGGCAAGTAAATACAGTGGTGGTTGCTACCGTTTGGTTTGCATCCTATTCCCTGTCATTGAGTATGCATAAGTTTTAATTATGTTAATCATTGAATTCTATGATGAAGTTTATTTGTTTGGAAGTATTAATTCTCAATTGTCTAATATTGTGGATGATCATAATTTGGTAATGATATATGTGGTTGATTCCCATCTGGATGAAGTTGAAGTGTCTTTTTGAATCATGTTATACGAAGTGTTGTAGGCATGACATGCACATCACATCATCCATCTTGCATTTTGAAGTTATGTCGTGATCTTATGGTCCGACCGTACCGGTACATTTTTAGCATCGTACGTTGCCCGAGGAGGGGTACGATGCGGCTTCATATCCTTAGAGGTATGAAGGCAGAAGTCATCCTTGCATTTGCAGACATTTGCACTCATGAGGAATATATGAAGTGTGACTTTACTATGTTACTATTGTGGTTTCTACCTGCGAGGTGTGGTAACTAGGTGCGTTGTACGTTGTATACGTGCTGCACCTTCGTAATAAGAAGGTTGTGGAATCAAGTGGTGGTAAAACAATGTTCTTATGTGGTTAAACTGTTTGATATTATTTTACTTGCTGAGATGTGTCATCTCACTCTTGCATTACTCAATGCAGGTACATGATACATGTTGGGAATGAGGGGAGTAGCAGCACGTCCACTTTCACTCTCACAATAACGCTGCCCAGGCACAGCCATGATTTAATTAGAAACATATTGTCAAAGGAAGTTTGTTTATTTTTTTATATGGTCGTGCGCACTGGTTAATTCAGTTCAGGTCGTATGTTTATCTTTCCTTGCTAGCCGAGTAATAATACTTAGTATGTTTTAGTCATGATATATGTTTATACTCTGTTGCTCCCTCTTTTATGCAATCTTGCAAAGGGGATGCTGCCGAAATTTTATATATGGACGTCGGAAGTGTAGTACAGTAGCATTCCGGGTTGTTTGTGGAACCTGGAGTGTTACAAGGATACAAAGAATATAAAGGGTAGAAATTATGATTAAGCAAGATTTGAACACACTATCATGAAAAGGGTCCTTATATGGCACAAAGGTAATGGAGAAGTGTCATAAGTGATGTACCTTTGCGTTTTACCTTTTCAAAGGGGTGTTCCACACTTGTGTTGTATTTAGAGTTCATTTTGCAATCTCTTGTTGGCATAATTGTGACATAGGTCCAAGATATCAAATGAATATTGTCATACTAATTGAAAGATAACTCTTCATACCTGGAGTCTGGATGTCACCTAGCATTTTCTTATCATAAAAAGAGGCAGCATGAAAATTGCACAAGTATGAATTATACAACTAGTGATCATGTTCGAAAAATATCAATTGAAAACCACCAATTGATACAATTTGATAGATAATCAGATCACTAATTGCATATTACACTAAGTTCTCCTCAAGTTTTAGTGCACACATATATATGAATTCAATTGATACCTGTTGAGAGTACTTATTTGCAACTTAAAGTACCATTGGCATAAAAGGAGTATCAATTGAACATAATCATGCAACATAAGAAACATGTGCACTATTTAATCAATTAAGTTCTAGACAGGAGAATCTATAAGCTATGCTACTTCAGATATTTGTAATCCAAAAAGATGTGATACATATTTACCAATTTTAGATGACGTTGGAGTAGCATATACAAGAGAAACTCATTCTCTTATGAAATGTATAGAAGATACATTTATTGGAGCAAAGAATCTTTGATACCCATCAAAATTTGCAGTGGAAGCGATTGTCTTTGCTTGAAGATTCCTTTCTAATTTGAGACTACACACATAATAGACTTGAAAATGAAGTTAGTCTCAAAGATTCAAATTATAGACCATTCTCCCCCAAAATGTGTGCATACAAGTGATGAATACTTGTTTAGCTTATGCACTTGGACTTGTGAGGCCAGGGGATTAAGTTCTACAATTTAAACCTTGGTACAAATAAAGTATGAAAATATGAAATTGCACCAATTTAAGGAATTACTCATAATCAAACGGTATACTAATAGACATGATATGCAATATTTTAAGCCAAGATTCAAGTGCAACCTTATGATGTGACTTAAGATATTGCATATACATGCATACACTAACTTGTAAGAGCCTAGATACACAAATGTAATACAATAGTTCATAGAGTGACACACCTTTGTTCCATGCCATATGGTCTTCATTATAATCATGAATTTCTATCTTAGCTTTTGATAGGCTTGACATTTCAAAGAGAAACTTATCCTCTTTAAACGATCAAGAGAAACTCATTCTCTTCAAAGAACTACACAAATTCACTAAAAGAAAATGTTAGTCTTTAAGGACACAAGATATAGAATGAGCTCCCCCTAAATGTATGCATCAAGTACTCGAATTACTTGTAACATGCACTTGATTCAATTAAGATTCTTAGAGGAGTTCATCATATATCTTGGTCAAGGCATAATATATTTGAAACAATTGAATTTATGCTAGAGAACACATATCGTTCCCCAATAGAACTAATCCATGGGGTGACATGTGGTAAATATTTGATCATTTCCTTGGAACCACTCATCCTCATTTGATGTTCTCCAAGGTGTGAGACTACAAAACATGAACTTGAAGAAATCATTAGCCTCACAAGATATAGGCTAAACTCTTCCTCAATTTATGCATGCAAGAGTACACAAAGTACACTTATGCACATTAACAATACGAGGTTAAAGGAGATGTTTGCACTATATCTTGGTTTAACATAACATGCTTTACATAGATGATCAAAATTAAACCAATTAAAAGTTTAAGAACTAAAAGTATATCAATTGAAATCTTGGAGGGTAAAGCATGCTAATATGAACCTCAACCTCATAATGAAGGATATCATATAAATATGTCACTACATCTTCATTATTTGGTTGACAAAAAAATATAACTCCCTTCTTGATTCACTGTGATCTCTTTTCTCTTTGTAGTTTCATCCAACCAAGTGATCTTGAACTTCATTCATTTTTTTGTAGATTTTGAATCCATCTTGAAAGCTCTTGGAAGGACCTCGTTGTAACACTTAGAAAAGAGAGCATTAAAAACACAAGAGAGGGTTTCACAAATGATGATCCTTATATGTGGATGGAAAATGAATCATCATTATTGAAACCCAAAAGGATAGACTAAATTCCTTTAAATTAGTGCACACATATAGTTAACGTCAAAGTTATATGCACTATTGAACATTTTATATTGCGGGGAATTTAACCTATACTATGGTACATTCCACTAAGGATGAATACTAAAACAACTGAAGGAGAGGAAGTTTTCATACCTTGGCCTCTTATCAACTTCATCTTACTTTAGTTGAATAGTATCCTTTAAGCTTGTGATTTATCCAATTTAAAACAAGCACCATCTCTTAACATAGATTTTCTATGGATAAACTCAACACAAGAGATGGCATTAGTAGCACAAGCACTAGTTTCTTATTTAGCAACCCTTTATATATGGAAGACAGGTGTGTTGCTAAAATAGAGAAACATCATAATATGGACTAAATTTCCTTGAACCCTCATGCACAATATATTTTGAATGACATGGATAATATGCATGGTTATTCAATGAAGTCTAAAGGGATGACTTAATCCATATTATGGTGAATGTCTAATATAGAAAAATCAAATCCAAATTAACTAGATAGAGAATACGTCACATAATTTTGGATTGTTGACCATATGATAATATTCATTCATCTTCCAATTAGACCTTTATTTCATAATCAACAACTGATGTGTATCCTCAAGTGCTTCTTCTTCCTTAGTGGCTACACAAGTCACAAAAGATATAAGATTTGAAAAATAATATGCACTTGAGATTCAGTTGTTACCACCCTTGCTACTATCTCCAAATATGATTTATACATCCATTATCGAGCACCCAACTTGATCCATTGAAGGAGTGATCCTGCAAAACAAGTTTAAGCTTCATATCTTGGTACCCAATTTGAATTGGGTCCTTTGAGATTAGTAGTAAGAGACTTGAGTACCCACACAATCCTTATTGTGGTATTTCTCTTTGTGTAGGCACCCATATATACTTGACAACCATCTTACATGGTTTCAATTTAATATGTAAACTCATAGATAAGAGTTAGAGTTAAGAATAGGAGCCTTTTCTCCTTTTCTTGATACATCATTGTGTTGCCTTCTTGATGATGAACCTAGCTTGACCTTGGGTGCACCTAGCTTATCAAGGTTAGTCGCACAAGCATTCATATCATAAAGACAAGTTATACATGGAATTTACAACTTAGTGATCCAATCCTAGAATGAAGCATATGGATACCGATTGAAGTAGATTCCTAAGATATCAATTTGTAGGTTTCCAAAATTTAGATAGTATGGAACATTAATTGTACCTTTTACAATTTAAAATCATATCCATGTTAGTGCATATGTGTGTGATGAATATCAACAAAAAGAATTCTTATGCACTTTTAGAATTAACGATAAGGAAATTTTAAACTGCATCAAGAGTAGCTATTTAGAAAACAAAGATTACAATCCATATGAATGAGATACAAATTTACCATTTTGGATTGTCTTAGATTAGCTTACTCAAGTGAAACTTATTCTCTATGACACAAGATATATAATGTTCTCCCACTAGATATGTGCATCAAGTATTTGAATGACTTGCCACATGCACTTTCAATTCAGTTAAGAGTCTCATGAGGAGTATATTACATATCATGGTCAAGGCATGACAAATTTGCAATGAATTAACTTATGCCTAAGAATACTTACCACCATATAGAATGTACCATTTGTTATATAAATTGAAAGATCTTACTATATGATATGGTGTCATCTAAGTATTCTTCTTTTCTTCAATTGTGGAGACTTCCTTCTTTAGCTTGTTATCTCTTTTCCTTTTAAAACTAGTAAAAAAAGCACTTTGAAAAGAGATATTAGTAGTACAATGAAGTATTTAATGAATGATGATATTTATATATGAATGTCAAATAAATCATCATTTATGAGGCATAAAGGCATAAATTAAATTCCTTTTAAGTCAATGCACATGTATGAGTGAATTAACAATATGCACCAATTTACAAATTTAATCCAAAAGGAATTTAACCTTCATATTGACATTTCTTTTCATAAAATAGATTATTACTAATTGAAAGTATGCCACTTGAAAGGAACTACTATTGATCAACTACCAATTGAAGCAATTAGTTCCATACCTTTGCCTTGAGCATTCCTAATCTTTCTTTTAGGTGAAGATTAACCTTTAAAGCTTGTGATTTTACCAATTGAAAGAGCACAATCTCTACTTATGAATTTCATGAAATAGCTTAAAAGAGATTGTATTAGTAACACAAGCAATAGTTTCCTATTTAGCAACCTCTAGTATATGAATGACAAGAAGGTTACTAAAACAAGGAAACCTCATGATATGAACTAAATTACCCTTACAAGCATCATGCATAACATCAATTGTAAAAAAGATAAAAGTAGCATGATTATTTAATTAAGTTTACATGGCAAGTTTAATTCATAGCATGGTGAGTGATTAATATAGAAGACTCAAAACCAATTTAAACAAGAATGAATACATCACATAGTATTGGTTCGATCTTCTTGGAATGTTTAATGACACACTCCATTTGGGAAACACATTCTCATGTTGTGAAACTACATAAACACTTAGATAAAAACATTAGTCTCACAACTCTAGTCATATAGAGAATTCCCCTTTTGATAAGTGCTTTAAGAATTTGAATTTCTTACTTAGCACTCTATTCATTTAAGAACATGGGATAATACTCTTTATGTCTAGGTCATGGCAATAATATGATGATTAACTTGAAATATGCCACAAGATACATACAATCAATTAAAGCATGTAGATTGTCACAATATAAAAATATGAACTTGCAATCTACCATATAATTAGAATTTTTCCAAAACAAGGTAAAATATTTTAAGTTCATTCTCAAGTGCTTCATTTTTCTTATGTGGCTACAAAAGACACAAAGGAATATACTAATTAAAAACAATGTGCACTTAAGATTTAATTGTTACCATCCTTTGGATATCACTTGGTTGTAGGCCTTTTGCTTGATTCCCACAAAGATTAATCCTTATTCCCTACAACACAAGTTCTTGCTAGAGATGAATATGAAGTTAGTGATATAACAACTCAATTCATCTTTGGGTCAATCTTAAAGGATAGACAATGTAAGATTGATAGCTTGAGATAAGAATTGAGTTAAACCGCTCAAGCACCCCAAAGCTTCATATCATCTCTGGGTACCTGCAAAACTTATTAAGTACATTTTGGTACCCATCTCATGATAGGTCCATCAAGGTTAGCCAATAAGGACTTAGGCACCCAAATAGCCTTGGTCCTAGAATGTGGTGAACTCATCACATTTCTAGCACAAGAGTCAAATTTGGGTCTCCTAAGCATATTTGAATGTATTGAGAAGTTAGGCTTAGGTGTTTTACCCTTTGGACAAACCTTGAATAGATGACCTTTTTCACGGCAATTGTAGCAAATGCGATGCTTGTCCTTGCAATGCATTTGCCTTTTGATTTCATCCTTTTTGATGGTCATCTTTCTTGATCGTGCAAGGTCTTGATTCTTCATGTGGGGCATGAATCAATTTCATGGCCTGTTGGGTCTATGCTTCGTCGCCGAAGGTCTTCAAGGAAGAAGCGGCTTTCGGCTGAAGCTGTTTGCATGAGATGGCCGAAGGTTCCTTTCCATGAAGCTTCGACAGTATAAACTGACTTAAAGATAGAATGACTTTTTAGTCCATGAAGGTCTGAGTCATTGTTGTAAGCTTTTATAAGGGGCATACTTGTAATTCCTCACAGGCTGTGTCCTGTGCCTATAAATAGTGAACAGTATTCCGTTGTTGTTCACGCATTCTGGTATTTTTGCAATCGCATCTGTCGGAATCCAACCTTTTGCCAAGGCAAAGGTATTTCTGTATTCAATAATTCAATATATTAAGTAATTATAATGTGATTTGTACACGTTTTATTTGCCCTTCTCATACCTTTTACTTTATGTTATCTTATAATTTCCGCTGAAATTTTATTACGAAGGTTTAAGCTTCGTAACTATGCTCTTGTCAACCTTCGTTCGAAAACATTATTCTCAAGAGAATAATGTTTCATGGACGAAGGATGTTAACATTTAACATTTTATGTTGCCTTGTTCTTAACTCATAGCATTTAAGTACAAGTCTCCAACATTGGCGCCCACCTCCGGTGAACTCACTTCCACTTTTTGAGCTGATGGCTTCGTTCAATGATCGAGCTGGGGCTGCTTCGGACCCGAAGCTGGTGCTCCCGATTACAGGCGGTTCGTCCTCAGAGCCAGCCAATAAGAAGCAGAAAAAAGACGCACAGAGAAGGGTACAGCATGTTGGGGTGCAAGGACCCTTCATCAAGTCAAGATGGTCTCACATTCCTATTACCTTCTCCCAAGAGGACCTTCAGCTCAAAGATTACCCACACAACGATGCCATGGTTATCTCTTGTGTTATCAAAGGATTTCTGGTTCACAATGTCTTGGTTGACACAGGCAGTGCAGCTGACATCATATTTGCTAAAGCCTTCAGGCAAATGCAAGAGCCAGAAGATAAGATTCATGATGCTACACATCCTCTTTGTGGCTTCGGAGGGAGACAGATTGTAGCACTGGGAAAGATCACCATGTCAGTGACCTTCGGATTCATCAATAACACTAGAACTGAGCAAATTGTGTTTGACATTGTTGACATGGAATACCCTTATAATGCAATTATTGGTCGTGGTACCCTCAATGCCTTCGAAGCAATCCTTCACCCCGCTTATCTTTGCATGAAGATACCTTCGGATCAGGGACCCATCGCTATTCATGGAAGCCAGGAAGCTGCCAGAAGGGCCGAAGGAAACTGGACTGATTCAAAAGCAATCCATAACATAGATGGAGCTGAAGCTTGCGAACAATACAAATTCAGAAGGGAGAAAGCAGCTTCAGCAGATCAGCCGAAGCCCATGCTCTTATGTGAGGATGTAGCAGAACAGAAGGTGCTGTTGGGCTCTCAGTTATCCGAAGCACAAGAGAAAACCTTGCTAAGGTTCTTGTTCAACAACAAAGATGTTTTTGCATGGTCAGCTAATGATCTCTGTGGAGTTAATAGAGATGTTATTGAGCACTCGCTCAATGTCGATCCATCCTTTAGACCCAGAAAGCAAAGGCTTCGGAAAATGTCAGATGATAAAGCTGAAGGTGCTCGCAACGAAGTTAAAAGACTCCTCAGTGCAGGAGTTATCAGAGAAGTGAAGTACCCAGAATGGCTAGCTAACACTGTTATGGTAAAAAAGGCCAATGGCAAGTGGCGAATGTGCATCGATTTTACAGATCTTAACAAGGCTTGTCCGAAGGATGAATTCCCATTACCAAGGATAGACTCTTTAGTTGATGCAGCAGCTTCTTCAGAGCTCATGAGTCTGTTAGACTGTTATTCAGGCTATCACCAAATTTGGATGAAGAAGGAAGATGAGCCGAAGACTAGCTTCATAACTCCAAGTGGCACATATTGCTATCTTCGGATGCCTGAAGGGCTCAAAAACGCTGGAGGAAGTTTCAGCCGAATGACTGCGAAGGTTCTCCAATCTCAAATAGGCAGAAATGTGCTAACTTATGTTGACGACATCATTGTAAAAAGCACGAAGCAGGAAAATCATATTGCTGATCTGCAGGAGACCTTCGCCAGTTTCAGGCAAGCTGGCTTAAAGTTAAATCCAGAAAAATGTGTCTTCGGAGTGAAGAAGGGGAAATTTCTTGGATGCTTGGTTTCAACAAAGGGAATTGAAGCTAATCCAAGTAAAATTGAGGCTATACTTCGGATGGAGCCACCAACTACAAAGAAGGGGGCTCAAAGATTGACAGGGAGATTGGCATCTCTCAATAGATTCATATCTAGATCAGCAGAGAGAAACTTACCATTCTTCGAAGTGCTGAAGTCAGCCGAAGTCTTTCAATGGGGACCAATCCAGCAGAAGGCTTTCGAAGAACTGAAACAGTATTTGATAGACCTAACAACATTGACTCCACCAATGCCAGGGGCTCCTTTATTATTATATGTGGCAGCTTCGCACTCAGCGGTAAGTGCAGCACTTGTCCAGGAAAAGATCGATGGTCAAGACAAGAGGCAGGCCCCGATATATTTTGTTTCCGAGGTTCTTAGTTTATCAAAGAAAAATTATACAGAGTTGGAGAAGGTACTGTATGCTGTCTTGATGGCTTCCAGGAAGCTTCGGCATTATTTCCAAGCTTACAACATAATTGTTCCTTCTTCACAACCTCTGAAGGATATCATGAGGAACCGAGAAGCTACTGGAAGGATTGGAAAATGGGCTGCAGAACTCAACGAATTCTGTATTGAATATGTTCATAGATCTTCGATTCAGTCTCAGGCATTAGCAGATTTCATTGCTGACTGGACGCCAGGGGCTCAGGAGGAAGAAACAAGTAAAGATGCCGAAGCATGGACAGTGTTTTGCGATGGATCTTGGGGAACCTTCGGAGCAGGAGCGGCTGCTGTGTTGGTTTCACCTTCCAAGGTTAAAACTTGTTATGCGGCAAAGCTTGACTTTAGTTGCACAAATAACATTGCCGAGTACGAAGCCTTGCTTTTAGGTCTTCGGAAGTTAAAAGCAATGGGAATAAGAAGGGCCATACTTAAAACTGATTCCCAGATTGTTTCGGGTCATGTTGACAAGAGTTGCAAGGCTAAGGATCCGAAGCTTGAAAAATATTTGGATATGGTTCGAAGAGTTGAAGCTTCCTTCGAAGGGTTTTCTGTCAAAAATATCCCTAGAGGACAAAATGAACATGCTGATTTGCTAGCTAAGTCAGCAGCACAGGGGCTGCCCTTACCTTCGGATGTATTCTTTGAAACAATAAAAGCTCCTTCGGTAGAACTTCTTGAAAGAGCAGTCCTCAACATATCTCCTGTTTATAGCGAGGATTGGAGAACTGAGATCATCTCCTACCTTCAGGGAAAATTCCTTTCAGATGACGAAGCTTATAACAGGAGGATAGAGGCAAGGGCTCGTCCATATGTCATGATAGAAGGAGAATTGTACAAGCATGGAGTTTGTGCTCCGCTACTCAAATGTTTATCCAGAACCGAAGGTATTGAGTTGATGAAAGAAATACATGCAGGCCTCTGCGGATCTCACATTGGATCCAGGCCATTGCTTGGAAAAATTTTCCGCCAAGGATTTTATTGGCCGAAGGCGGCTTCGGATGCAGCGGAGTTAGTTCAAAAGTGTGAAGGTTGTCAGAAATGTGCACGAGATCAAAAACAACCTTCGTCCTTAACACAACTCATACAACCCATTTGGCCATTGCAAAGGTGGGGCCTTGACTTGTTAGGTCCGTTACCACCGGCCCAAGGGAACCTAAGATACGTTGTAGTGGCGGTGGAATATTTTTCTAAGTGGATTGAAGCAAAGCCTTTAGCTACAATAACTTCGGCCACCGTCCAAAAGTTTTTCTGGCAGAATATTGTTTGTCGTTTCGGGGTACCAAAGGCTATCACTGTGGATAATGGAACACAGTTTGACTCCGAAGCTTTTAGGGATTTCTGTGATCAAATTGGTACGAAGATCCATTTTGCATCAGTCAGACATCCGGAGTCAAATGGACTTGTTGAAAGAGCCAATGGTATTATAATGACAGGAATAATGAAGTCAGTTTTCAATCAACCAAGGGGAAAGTGGCCAGATCAGTTAACCAAAGTGGTGTGGAGCCATAATACAACAACATCAAGGTCTACCGGCTTTACCCCATTCAAGTTATTATTTGGTGACGAAGCAATAACTCCAGAAGAAGCTAAAACCGGATCAATAAGGGTAATAGCTTCGGCAGCATCAGGTTCCGAAGCTGATTATTCTGTGGAAAAAGATGCTTTAGAAGGGATCAGGTTGCAAGCCGTGGAAAACATCAACAAATATCAAGCCGAAACAATTAAATGGCGAGATAGAAAGGTTCGACTAAAGAATATTGAGCCAGGACACTTGGTGCTTCGGAGAGTGGCCAATCCAGAAATAGTGGGCAAGTTACAATTGAAATGGGATGGACCTTTCTTAGTAGCATCTTCGTCAAGACCCGGTTCATACAGATTGAAGGATATGGACGGCAACGACATTCCTAGATCTTGGAATGCGGATGAGCTTCGGCGATATTATGTATAATTCGATGTAATTTTTCATATTTTTTTTTATTTTTTATTTTTTCTTTCATGGCACCCTTTTCCTTTCCGAAGGGGGAGAAAGGTTTTTAATGGGGCCATCACGTGTAATTTTCTTTTTTAGTTCTATAAGAGCAAAATCCCCCAAAGAATGTAAATGTAAAAGCTGAGAACGCACCATCGAGTGCCAAAAAGTAAAGGCGAAGAAGCTCCAAAGTCGTTCCTAAGGGAATGCAGAGCTTACAGCGAAAAGTCAACGCTGATTCCGCCAAAAGTAAAGGCGAAGAAGCTCCAAAGTCGTTCCTAAGGGAATGCAGAGCTTACAGCGAAAAGTCAACGCTGATTCCGCCAAAAGTAAAGGCGAAGAAGCTCCAAAGTCGTTCCTAAGGGAATGCAGAGCTTACAGCGAAAAGTCAACGCTGATTCCGCCAAAAGTAAAGGCGAAGAAGCTCCAAAGTCGTTCCTAAGGGAATGCAGAGCTGAGGTGTGATTGTTCTTAAAATGGTTATGAATATGACTCCGGATACGTGTTTGGCCATGCATTTGCACATCACATTACATCATAACATTTGCATTCATAAACATTCATCTAGGCATAAGTAGGATAGTCATCTTCATGGCATAAATGGTTGTTTCAGCAAAAAGAGGAAAAAGAAGGGGAAGAAAGAGCTTCGTGCACAAAAAAGAGAGCTTCGGAAAAAAGGGAAAATGTTGTTCTCTATGCTTCGCTGCGTACGAAAAGAAGGGAAGGTGTTTTTTCGCCGACGGCTCAAAAAAGAAAAATTTCGTCCACATCAAAGCATTTCCTATACAGCAATGGGAGGGTAAGGATATATAATAATAAGGTATGAACAGAATTCATTAAAGACCTTCGGCATTGTTTACATTTACAAAAGTTACGTTTACAAAAGCTCTCAAAAGTTTCTCAAGCATTGTTTACAGTCTACTATCTAATCCCCAAGGAGTTTCGGCTTCGGCGGCTTCGACATCATTTTTGACCTTCGACTTCAGCTTCGTCATCCTACATGAATAAGATCGTTGTAAGTCAAAATCGAGCTTACAAGAAAAGGTAAGCACAAGGTATGGTTTCTTACTGGTTCAAGGTGGCTACGAGCTTCGTCTCCTGCCTTTTCTCGCCCACCTTTTGTCCATATCATTTTTATAAATCTATTCGAGATACTTCGGGCAAGATCAGGAATGTCGTCCAGGATTGATGGCGACAAAGTGAAATTTGGCCTATTCACAATCTTTCCATGCTCGCAGCCAGCCTTCAGGAAAGCCGCATCAGTGCCTCGAGAAGCCACCCAGGCACAGAAGTCACCATGC
This sequence comes from Zea mays, assembly GCF_902167145.1. Classification (NCBI taxonomy): domain Eukaryota; kingdom Viridiplantae; phylum Streptophyta; class Magnoliopsida; order Poales; family Poaceae; genus Zea; species Zea mays. The sequence continues at coordinate 141,635,571 of NC_050101.1, forward strand.
CCAGCTATGACTTCGTCGAGCTCGTCAATCTCCCCCTCAATATGTTCGAACGTTTTTGGTAGATCTTCAGCTGAGGGGGTAAATTTTCCACTGCTGGCTCCAACTGAGTAAAAAATCTTTTTTAACCGATGAATGCATCTGTGGCTGAATTCCAAGCAGTTTTCTTGAAGACTTGCCAGTAGTTTTTTCAAATCTGAATTCTTTTGAGCTTCGGCTTTAAGTTTTGCATTAAGATCTTGTTTTTCTTGTTCGAACTGCTCAGACTGGCGGAGAAGCTTCGTGTTCAGTTCTGTTATTTTTGCTTCAGCTTCCGCCAATAGTCCTTCGGTTGCCTGGAGCTCAAAGTTCTTTTTCTCGAAGGCATCTGATTGTTCCTTTATTTTGCTTTCCAAATTTTCAATCATGACTTCGTGCTTTTTATCTTCAAAATCTTGTTGCATCTGCAAGGCTTTGCTCAGAAGCATACTCTGCACGAAAACAACCTTCGTCAGACATGTTTTCGTTCTTAGAAATAATAAAGGTTAAGGGAAAAGCAGTTCACCTTGAAGTTGGAATAAAATAAGCTGCCAACGACATGTTGTCGTCGGTAGCGGCTGATGTCCGTTTCTAGCTTCGGAAATCCGATATTCTTGGACAGAGTACTGATAATTTTGGCTCCAGTTTGATCTCGGATACAGCCCAATTTTTCATCATCAACGCCTCCGAAGAGGAGCGCTCCAGGCTTGTATCCGCATGATTTGGCGTATTCTTTAAGCTCTTTTATTTCCGCTTTTGATAATTGTTCTCCGATTAAATTCCGGAACATGAAAGTTTCGTTCTCCGAAGCTTCATCAGCAATTTCTTTCCCTTTCGCCGACGCTACGGTCGCGGCCTCTTCGGCGGTGGTGGTAACTTCTTCTGTAGTCATGTCTAGCAGTATTTGGTCAATATGTTCAAGTGTGCTCTCTAGGTTCAGATCTTCAACTGAGGCAGCTTCGGCGGCTGTGACCTCCGAAGGTGCAATTTCAATATTTGTCTCTTCCGCAGCCGCTGATATTTTTCGAGCTGAAGCCCTTGGCGGTGTCTTGTCGATAATTTCTGTCACACCGATCATCCTCTGTCTTTTTACTTTAGTTGTTTTCTTCATTCTTTCGGGCTCCTTTTCCTTCGGAAAAAATTTTGTCAGTCGAGGCCCTAGTGGACTTAGCTTCGCAGGCATGGATTCAGTCATTACCTGCAGAATGGCCTCTACATCAGTGGTAGAGGGTGATGCGGGGGATTTTTCTTCATCAGATATTTTTTGTTTCGGAGAAGATGCTTTCTTCTTCTTTGGAATCTTCTTCTTCGGTGTCTCTTCTTCATCTTTGTTTGAAGCTTCGGTCATCCTCTTCCTTTTTTGGCCTCCGGCATTTTTGTTTAAATTTTCATAGTCTGGGTATTCAAACTCCAGAGCGTCCAACACTCGGTTTAGCCTTCGCTTCGGACTGGTGCCGAAGGCCGCAGTCATCAATTGATCTTCTTTTTTAGAGTAATTGCCAAGTATTTCATTGCACATTGCTTCAATCGTATCTAGCCACTCTTGGCAAGGTGCTTTAAAGAACTTTTTAAACTTGAAATAGTAAGGTAAACGTACGAGTTCACCTTCTTTCTTTTCCCCCTGTAGCTTCGGCATTTCCCATTCTTTCAAACTGGGAAAAACTTTGAATGCTAAAAACTCTTGAACCAGGTCCCTTGTGCTGATATGCTCTGCAATAATTCTGAATTCACTCATTGCTTGTTGTGTTGGACCTTCGGGTGTCATGTTGCAGCGAGGTCGGGTTTCTCCGAAGATTAATTCTAGCGGGCTTTGTACAAGTTTTTCCTTGTCGTCATCAACCTTGACATAGAACCACTCTGATTTCCAGCCTGTTGCCCACTTGCTTCGGTAGCTAATTACAGGGAACTTTGTAGTTTTCCGATAGGCAAAGTTATAGCAACCAAAATTATCGTGCAATCCATCTTTTCTAGCCTTTGTTTGATAATGCAGCTCGTGAACCCGGCAGAAGCTGTCCGCAAATGGTTCCACTGCTTGGCTTCGGAGTGCCCAGATATAAACAATAAGCCTAACGATAGCGTTAGGGGTCAGCTGATGAAAATAGATACCGAACCTCTTCAGCACCTCTCCAATGATCCCATGTAGGGGGAATCTTAATCCAGCCTTTAAAAAGCTCTTGAAAATAACAATTTCATCTTTCTCCGGTTTTGGGGTAGTCTCTTCTCCCCCGAAGCGCAAAAGCTTCTTCTGATTTTCAGTGAAAAAGCCCGATTTTACCATCTTGGACAGATCAGCCTTCGAAACAGTAGATTTTCCGAAGTCCAAGTGGCTCGGCTTGCTTGGCATGGCAATGCGATAATCATCTTCGGAATCAGTTTCCTCAATATCTTCTTCCTCTGCTTCAGCGATTGCTTGTTCTGCTTGTTCTGCATCATCATGAGGGATCTTTTCCGAAGTCACTAGACCCGATCGTTGCATGGCTTCGGAGATGGGGAGAGTCTCCGAAGCTTCAGTTTCCTCCCCCTCGCGCTCAACCCTGGCGGTAGAGCGGACTCTGGCCATTCAATTATGAACTTGTGAAACTTTAATATTTTCTTCCTCCGAAGCAGGTTTCAAACTGGAGCTTCGTTCGATTCTAACAGACAAGCTTCGGTGATGGTTAAAAATTTTGGCAGGAAAACAGTGCAAATAGCAATGAATGCTGTGGTAACTTCACACCTACTCGTCTGTTTATATAGTGCTGCAGGTAAGAAGGCGAAGCGCCAGAGTTTTTACACCAGGCGCACACCCGCTTGCGCTCGCTGCGCGGTGGACCACAGGGACAAACAGTAAACTCTGCAAGGTGGGACCGCTACGTGCTGGGAAATTAAATCGTTTCTCGACAACGAGCTCAGGGAAGGTGTTTTTTGGACCTTCGGCTCCCCGAAGCTTAAGAGACTTTTTTCACAGATCAAGCTCGTTACGAAAAACGATCTAGCACCGCGAAAGGGGCTACTGTTGGGTCTATGCTTCGTCGCCGAAGGTCTTCAAGGAAGAAGCGGCTTTCGGCTGAAGCTGTTTGCATGAGATGGCCGAAGGTTCCTTTCCATGAAGCTTCGACAGTATAAACCGACTTGAAGATAGAATGACTTTTTAGTCCATGAAGGTCTGAGTCATTGTTGTAAGCTTTTATAAGGGGCATACTTGTAATTCCTCACAGGCTGCGTCCTGTGCCTATAAATAGTGAACAGTATTCCGTTGCTGTTCACGCATTCTGGTATTTTTGCAATCGCATCTGTCGGAATCCAACCTTTTGCCAAGGCAAAGGTATTTCTGTATTCAATAATTCAATATATTAAGTAATTATAATGTGATTTGTACACGTTTTATTTGCCCTTCTCATACCTTTTACTTTATGTTATCTTATAATTTCCGCTGAAATTTTATTACGAAGGTTTAAGCTTCGTAACTATGCTCTTGTCAACCTTCGTTCGAAAACATTATTCTCAAGAGAATAATGTTTCATGGACGAAGGATGTTAACATTTAACATTTTATGTTGCCTTGTTCTTAACTCATAGCATTTAAGTACAAGTCTCCAACATGGCCCTTCTCCTTGCATCCATAGCACCTCCTATCGCTTCTCTTTGATCTTTCTTTGTTGAAGCACATAGGTACATTGTTAGAGAAAATCATATGAGCATTAATTTTCTCACCATGGATTTTGCTCATGCCCTTCTTGGAAAGCTTGGTATTCTTTTGAAGGGGTTTTGTGCATGCTACGGTTGTCCCCTTATCAAGATTTTTCACCATATTATCACGGTTATCTTGAGAATGTTGAGCATGACACTTTCCCTTCAAACGAGTTAAGCTCCTTCTTAGCATTCCAACTTCTTCCTTGAGCTCTTTATTTTCTTGTGTGATAGAAATATCACTAATTCCTGAAATTTCTAGCTCAATGGAAGATTGGCTTTCTTGAGAGCAACATTTGTTAGCACATGATAATATAGTTTCTACTTGAGTACATGTGCATATGTGAGGTTGGTGTGATTTCAAATTAGTTAACACAACCTCATGAGCCATTTCTAACATGATATGTGAATCCATCAATTTATTATGAGAGAACACAAGCATATCATGTTTTTCTTGTAAAGCTAGATTTTCAATATTTAGCTTTTCTATTGTGTTCTTGAGCATATCATTTTTACTTTCTAATTGAGCAATATATGATGAATGATTAACAACTTTAATTTGCTCAATTGAAATATCTTCATACCTTTGGACCAAATCATCATGAGAGCACTTTAGCTTCTCATGCTCTTTGGTCAACTTCTCTAAGTCTTTGATTTTTTCGATGAGGATATCTTCTTGCTTATGAAGCATTTCCTTTTGTTCTTCTGCTCTTTTCATGAGTTTGAGCAAGCTCATCCGGTTCTTCTTGCTTAGTTGAGCGAAGAATTTTTGAAGATCATCCTCATCTTCACTATCACTTTCATGCTCCTTCTCATCCTCACTTTCGCTTTCACTGTCACTCTCATTAGCAACAAAGCACATATGAGAAGTGGATTTGAAAGACGAACCTTGTGAAGAGGTGGATTCATCGTTTGGTCTCCATCGATCATTTTCTTCTTCAATTTTGTTCTTCGCCTCATCTTCCTTCATTTTGAGGAACATCCTTTCGGCGATTCTCATGGCAAGATCTATTGCCCTAGGATCAACATCTGCACCAAAAGATGAAGTCGAGGCAACCTCAACCTTTTCAAGCTTAGAAGCACTTTTGTTTCTTATTCCCCCCGACATGATCTTTCCTCACGCGGTTAAGCGTTAGAACAAGGATTAGGCTTTGATACCAATTGAAAGTTGCCTAGAGGGGGGGTGAATAGGCAAGTTAAAACTTTTTCAACAAAAACTAGAAGCAAACTGGGTAAAACTGAATTGATCTCGAAATTCACCCAGTTAACTTTGGAAATGAGATGTTCTAGTTGATCCACAGGGTTCAAAATAGTAGATCTGAGAAGGGCACTTCTCAAAATCCACACACCAAATATATATAAACAAATCTTCCACGCAATGGTGAGAGAACGAAGAACACAAACAAACACAATGAGCAAGAACACAAGAGACACAAGATTTATCCCGAGGTTCGGTCACACCACCAAGGTGCCCTACTTCCTCGTTGAGGCGCCCACAAAGAGCCGGGTCTCTTTCAACCCTAATCCTCCCTTTGCCAACCACAGAGGTCAAGCCCACACAATAATCTTTGCTCAAACGAGCGGGTAATACAAACTTTCTTGTGGTCTTCCACAAGATTTGGAGACTCACAAGAGACACCTAGTCGTCTAGGAGCTAGAAGCTCCAAGAGTAATGAATCCACAAAGAACTCGATGTAGTACCAAAGCTCGAATCAAGAAGAGCAAGAGAGATTTGGAGATGAAGCACAAAAACCGCAGCTCTCAAACTCACTCAAAGATTTCTCTCCAAAGATTTGAAATGGGAGAGGCAAGAGGTGTGTGAGAGAGAGTGGGAGGTGTTTCTCAGGTTGGGAATGAAGTTTTGTGCGTGCTGTTCTGTGGGGAGAGAGGTAGGAGTGAGTATATATAGGTGGGGCTCCAAAACTAGCCGTTTTTGACTTTTCTGCCCAAAAACCGGTTGAACCGGTCCCAAAACCGGTTGAACCGGTTTTCAAAAAGCTGCGCACAGCTTTTTGGCTGACACAGCAGACTGGCAGAAAAAAGTGAACAGTGCAAAAACCGGTTGAACCGGTTTTAAAACCGGTTGAACCTGTTTTTCCAAGAAGCAATTTTGGCCAAGATAAACTTTAAAAGGTTGTACTACATACTTTCACTAAGGATTAACAAGGGTAAAATGGAAGTTTTGGATCAAGGATTTTTGAGCTTTAGTACCAACACCAACCTTCTTTTTGGATCCCCCATGATAGTACGACGATTCCTATACTCAAGTTAAATAAAATATAATTAAGTAAACTCCTTGAGTCATTGGTGTCTCAAGTGTGATTTCTCCATGGTGTTGCTTCATAAGGATCACAAACATCTTTGTCTCACCTTTTGAAGCAAACACAAATCGAGCCTATGACTTGTGCCATTTCACCATATATGAGTTCAAATCATGGCTTCAAGTCACCTTACTGATGCATCAACATGTTGTAACTCTTCATAGCTGATTAGTTCATCGACTTAGTGCAAGTACTCTCTTCTTCACCTTAGCCATGGTACCTCGGTCTACAAGCCGTCGCTTGGCCTTCACCTTCGCTTAGTTCCTCGAAGCCCTTTCCTTGCTATCTTCACCCTATCAAGCCATTCTTGAGTCACATCCTATTGAGCAACCATTGAGAGAATCATTTCTTCAATATTGTGAACCTTGCTTGAATGTCATCTAGATATAACTGCTAAGATCAATCAAGCTCTAGTTTGATTCTCATATATTCATATATGGACTAATAGAAATATGATCAAGCCAATTCACGATTCCTCATATCTTGTTCACTTTGGCTTGACCAATCCTCTTAATCACTTCAACCTCTATTATGATCATATTTATGCATAGTGATTTCTCAGGACTTGTCCATATATTCAAACCAATATAGAGACCATATTATATCCATTTGCATTGTCTCACTAGTTATTTGACCTTGTGTTGAACTTTGTTCACTGATCATTATACACTATTCAAGTATGTTCATCATACTGAATTCCTTGTTCAACACTTAGCAAACTTGTTAGACCTTTAAATGTGTTGTTATCCAAATCAGCAAAACTCACAAAAGGGATGAATGCACTTTCAGCTACAGGGGATACATCATTACCCTACCCCTAGCTAGCTGCCTCAGGCTATGAAGGAACAAGATCGGTGTCCCATCTAGATTACTCCGGCAACAGGTAATGATGGATCCCCGCGTGCGCCCATGACGTCGGTTGCTCTCAACCCCCTACGAAAGCAAGGAAACGTCAGCAGGATCCATGCCGCACCGCCAGTTATGCTTCTATAGGGTTTAAGGCACTTCTCCGACGGCCACGTTAGTACATGTACAGGGCTCAAGGCACTTCCCCGCCAGCCACGTTAGCTCATAGCTACACCCCCATTGTACAGCTGGGCATCTCCTTGTATCTATAAAAGGGGATGTCCAGGGCCTTCCTAAGGCACGTACGAAGACACGGACGCACGACGCAGACGAGCGGAGGCAGGCAGAGTAGGAGAGACGCGGTGGAGGCAAACTCAGACAGCTCACCTCAGGGCCGAACTCTCTCCCCCTCTCTCTCTCTCGCTCTCTCGCGACGCTTGTAACCCCTACTACAAGCACCCCGGTGCAAGATAACATAAGCCTCATTCCTCTCTTGTGTTCCATCTTGCATCAACCCATCTGGGCAGGGACACGCAACGACAAATTCACTGGTCGGTTGACGGTCCTCGCGGGTCCGAAACGCCGACAGTTGGCGCGCCAGGTAGGGGCCTGCTGCGTGTTGACAAACGCTTTCCCGTTGGAGTTTCAGATGGGTAGCTTTCAGCAGCCTCTCCAGCCCGGGACGGTGCTCTGCTTCGGGAGTCTCGAGTTCATGTCCCGCGGCGGCAGCTACGACATGGTACTCCTCCCCTCGTAGTACGACAACAACGATGGTCGTCGGCTCGCCCGGCGGAGGCAAACTCGACGACAGCATCTCTCCGCGGCAGAAGAGGAACACCCGGGTTTGCCCCGCCACCCTCCTCGCCGGGGGAGGAGGAGACGGGGCAACCGTGGCCAGGCAGGAGGCGGCACCTCGTCGGCTGTTGGACCAGAGCGAGTCGACGACGCCAACACCCCTGCGGGGGACATGTCGGGTGTTGTCCTCGCACCTGAGACAACGATGGATGTCGCTTCCCAGCAACGTGCCAACCCCAAGCGGACTGATGACGCCAGCACCCTCGCGAAGGACTTGTTGGGTGTTACCCTCGTACCTGAGATAACTGTGCATTCTGTCCCCAATGCGACTTCACCACCGTCCATCAACCAAGAGGTACCATCCGTTTTCCACCCTGTTCCCTTTAGATTCAGCTTCGATCCACCAAGCGACCCCGCTTCGGTGAGCGCTTCCACAAGGGCATATCCTGACCTTCCAGGGTACTATATGTGGTCAACTTGGGACCGGCTGACGGCCGTCTCAATCTCCGAACCTGTGGGTTCCGAGGAAGAAGACGACCCCGACTTCGGTTGGGATTTCTCCGGGCTTCGTGATCGCAGTGCCATGCGAGACTTCATGTCCGCATGTGACTGCTGCCTCTCTGGCTGCCCCCACGATGACCACAGCCTTGACGACGAGGGTTATGGCCCATGTCGCGAGTGTTTCCACATCGATCAGGGGGATCACGACGGAGACAACCACCTCGGCATGCTGGAAGATGACGATGCCCCTGTGCCTGCGTCTCGCGTTGAGATCCCGCGGGAGCTAGCTGTGGTCCAAGTCCCTGCGGGGGGTCAGGACACACAACTTGAGCAACTCCGTGAGATACAGGCCAAGCTCGACGAAGAAGCAGGGCGGCTTGTACAGCTCTGACAAAACATCAAGCAGGAGTGGGCAGGCCGGGCACTCGCCTGAGGAGCGTGTCATCGGGCCCAGGACGTCCAGCGCCGTATCGTTGACGACGCCAGGGCAGGGCTGCCCCCGGCCTTCAGCAGGGCCGGCCAGAACCTAGCTGCAGCGGCGATGCTACTTCGAACGATGCCAGAGCCGTCCACCACCGAAGGGCGACGTATCCAGGGCGAGCTCAAGGGCCTCCTAGAAGACGCTGTTGTCCAACGAGCCGAGAGCTCTGCCTCCCGGAGGCGAGGAGAGCCCTCGGAGCATCACGCAACGCCGTCCCGATGCATGAGGGAGGCCTCGGTCCACACCGAGTGCACACGGGACGGGACGCCTGCAGCCCCAGATCGCCTCGGCGACGAGCAACACCGCCGCGACAGTCGAGCCCAATTCAAGGAAAGGGTGCGCCGAGGCTACCACCCCAGGAGCGGGGGATGCTACGACAGTGAGGAGGATCAGAGTCCCTCGCCCGAGCCACCAGGTCCGCGAGTCTTCAGCCGGGCCATACGATGAGCGCCGTTCCCAGCCAGGTTCCGAGCCCCGACTACCATCACCAAGTACTCATGGGAGACAAGGCCAGAGTTGTGGCTTGCGGATTACCGGCTGACATGCCAGTTGGGAGGGACGGACGATGACAACCTCATCATCCGCAACCTCCCCCTTTTTCTCTCCAACGCTGCTCGGGCCTGGCTGGAGCACCTGCCTCCTGCGCAGATCTCCGACTGGGACGACCTGGTCAAGGCTTTCGCTAGAAATTTCCAGGGTACGTACGTGCGCCCTGGGAACTCATGGGATCTCCGAAGCTGCCGCCAGCAGCCAGGGGAATCCCTACGAGAATACATCCGACGGTTTGCAAAGCAGCGCACCGAGTTGCCCAATATCACCGACTCGGATGTCATCAGGGCATTCCTCGCTGGCACCACTTGCCGAGACCTGGTGAGCAAACTAGGACGCAAGACTCCCACCAAGGCGAGCGAATTGATGGACATCGCCACCAAGTTCGCCTCTGGTCAGGAGGCGGTCGAAGCCATCTTCTGGAAGGACAAGCAGCCTCAGGGAAGACAGAAGGAAGACGCCCCCGAGGCGTCCGTCCAGCGTGGCACGAAGAAGAAGGCCAAGAAGAAGGCGCATGCAAAAAGCGATGCCGTTGACGCGGATCTCGTCGCTGATGCCGAGCACAGGAACCCTCGGAAGCCTCCCAGAGGGGCCAATGCGTTCGACAAGATGCTCAAGGAGTCGTGCCCCTATCACAGGGGTCTCGTAAAGCACACCCTTGAAGAGTGCGACATGCTCCGGCGCTACTTCAACAAGGCTGGACCCTTGGCAGAAGGTAGCAAGGACCAAGGCAACAACAAGAAGGGGGCGACAAGGAAGAGGAGTTCCCGGAGGTCCATAACTGCTTCATGATCTACGGCGGACAGGCGGCGAACACATCAGCTCGGCACCACAAGAAGGAGCGCTGGGAGGTCTCCTCGGTGAAGGTAGCGGCGCCGGTCTACCTAGACTGGTCCGACAAGCCCATCACCTTCGACCAAGGCGACCACCCCGACTGCGTACCGAGCCCAGGAAGATACCCGCTCGTCGTCGACCCTGTCATCGGCAACGCTAGGCTCACCAAGGTCCTCATGGACGGAAGCAGCAGCCTCAACATCATCTACGCCAAGACCCTAGGGCTCCTGGGGGTCGATCTGTCCATGATCCGGGCCGGCGCATCACCTTTTCACGGGATCGTCCCCGGTAAGCGCGTCCAGCCCCTTGGGCAACTTTACTTGCACGTCTGCTTCAGAACTCCCTCCAATTTCTGAAAGGAAACCCTCACTTTCGAGGTAGTCGGGTTCCGAGGGACCTATCACACGGTGTTGGGGAGACCGTGCTACGCCAAGTTCATGGTCGTCCCCAACTACACGTACCTCAAGCTCAAGATGTCGGGCCCCAATGGAACCATCACCGTCGGATCCTCATACCGCCACGCTTACGAGTGCGACGTGGAATGCATGGAGTACGCCGAGGCCCTCGCCGAGTCCGAAGCCCTCGTCGCCGACCTGGATTGCCTCTCCAAAGAGGCGCCCGACGCAAAGCGGCACGCCGGCAACTTCGAACCGGCCGAGGCGGTTAAGTCTGTCCCTCTCGACCCCAGCAACGACACCGGCAAGAAAGTCAGGATCGGCTCCGAACTCGACCCCAAATAGGAAGCAGTGCTCGTCGACTTTCTCTGCGCAAACGCCGAAATTTTTGCGTGGAGTCCCTCGAACATGCCCGGCATACCGAGGGATGTCGCCGAGCACTCACTGGACATCCGAGCCGGTGCCTGACCCGTGAAGCAGTCCCTACGCCGTTTTGGTGAAGAAAAGCACAGAGCCATAGGCGAGGAGGTCCACAAGCTAATGGCTGCGGGGTTCATCAAAGAGGTATTCCATCCATAATGGTTAGCTAACCCTATGCTTGTAAATAAAAAAGGTGGGAAATGGAGGATGTGCGTAGACTACACTGGTTTAAACAAAGCATGTCTAAAGGTTCCCTACCCCCTGCCTCGCATCGATCAAATTGTGGACTCCACTGCTGGGTGCGAAACCCTGTCTTTCCTCGATGCCTATTCAGGCTATCACCAAATCAAGATGAAAGAATCCGACCAGCTCGCGACTTCTTTCATCACACCCTTTGGCATGTATTGTTATACTACTATGCCATTTGGCTTGAGGAATGCAGGTGCAACCTACCAAAGGTGCATGAACCATGTGTTCGGAGAGCACATCGGCCGAACGGTCGAGGCTTATGTCGATGACATCATTGTCAAAACAAGGAAAGCCTCCAACCTCATCTCTGACCTTGAAGTGACATTCAGGTGTCTAAAAGCGAAGAGCGTAAAACTCAACCCCGAGAAGTGTGTCTTCGGAGTCCCCCGAGGCATGCTCCTAGGGTTCATCGTCTCCGAACGAGGCATCGAGGCCAACCCAGAGAAAATTGCGGCCATCACCAACATGGGACCCATCAAAGATTTAAAAGGAGTACAAAGGGTCATGGGATGCCTTGCGGCTCTGAGCCGCTTCATCTCGCGCCTCGGCGAGAAAGGATTGCCCTTGTACCGCCTCTTAAAGAAGGCCGAGCGCTTCACTTGGACCCCCGAGGTCGAAGAAGCCCTCAGAAACTTAAAGGCACTCCTTACTAATGCGCCCATCTTGGTGCCCCCGCTGAGGGAGAAGCCCTCTTGGTCTACGTAGCCACAACCACTCAGGTGGTCAGCGCCGTGATCGTAGTCGAGAGACGAGAAGAGGGGCATGCACTGCTCATCCAGAGGCCGGTCTACTTCATCAGCGAGGTGCTATCCGAGACCAAGATCCGCTACCCACAAATCCAGAAGCTACTGTACGCAGTAATTCTAACACGGCAAAAGTTGCGACACTACTTCGAGTCTCATCCGGTGACTGTGGTGTCATCCTTCCCCCTGGGAGAGATCATCCAGTGCCGAGAGGCCTCGGGTAGGATAGCAAAATGGGCAGTGGAACTCATGGGCAAAACACTTTCATTCGCTCCTCGGAAGGCCATAAAATCTCAAATCTTGGCAGACTTCCTGGTTGAATGGGTCGACACCCAATTGCCGACAGCTCCAATACAGCCTGAACTTTGGACCATGTACTTCGATGGGTCGCTTATGAAAACAGGAGCAGGTGATGGCTTGCTCTTCATCTCACCCCTCGGGAAACATGTGCACTACGTACTGCGCCTCCATTTTCCGGCGTCAAACAACGTGGCCGAGTACGAGGCCTTGGTTAATGGACGGTGCATCGCCGTCGAGCTAGGGGTTCGGCGCCTCGAGCTCGTGGCGACTCGCAGCTCGTTATTGAACAGGTCATGAAGAACTCCCACTGCCGCGATCGAAAAATGAAGGCCTACTGCGATAAATTTCAGCGCTTGGAAGACAAGTTCTATGGGCTGGAGCTCAACCATGTTGCTCGACGGTACAACGAGACCGCGGATGAGCTGGCGAAAATAGCCTCGGGGCAAACGACGGTTCCCCCGGACATCTTCTCCAGGGACATACATCAACCATCCGTCAAACTCGACGACGCGCCCGAACCTGAGGACACCTCGGCCCAGCCCGAGGTACCCTCGGCCGCCGAGGGTGAGGCCCTGCGCGTTGAGGGAGAACAGAACGGGGTTGCGCCAAACCAAAACTGGCAGACCCCGTACCTGGAATATCTCCTCCGAGGAGAGCTACCCCTCGACAAGGCCGAAGCTCGGCGACTGGCTCAGCGCGCCAAGTCGTTCGTTTTACTGGGTGATGAAAAAGAGTTGTACCATCGCAGCCCCTCGGGCATTCTCCAACGATGCATATCCATTGCCCAAGGGCAAGAGCTGTTACAAGAAATACACTCGGGGGCTTGCGGTCACCATGCTGCACCTCGAGCCCTCGTGGGAAACGCTTTCCGACAAGGGTTCTACTGGCCGACCGCGGTGGACGACACCACTAGGATTGTACGCTCCTGCCGAGGGTGTCAATTCTACGCGAGACAGACGCACATGCCCGCTCAAGCCCTACAGACAATACCTATCACTTGGTTGTTTGCCGTATGGGGTCTGGACCTCATCGGTCCCTTGCAGAAGGCACCCGGGGGCTTCACGCACCTGCTGGTCGCCATCGACAAATTCTCCAAGTGGATCGAGGTCCGACCCTTAACCAGCATCGGGTCCGAGCAGGCGGTGGCGTTCTTCACGAATATCATCCATCGCTTTGGGGTCCCAAACTCCATCATCACCGACAATGGCACGCAGTTCACTGGGAAAAAGTTCCTAGACTTCTGCGAAGACCACCACATCCGTGTGGACTGGGCCGCCGTAGCTCACCCAATGACAAATGGGCAGGTGGAGCGCGCCAACGGCATGATTTTGCAGGGACTAAAACCGAGGATCTACAATGACCTCAATAAGTTTGGCAAGTGGTGGATAAAAGAACTATCCTCGGTGGTTTGGAGTCTGAGGACGACGCCGAGCCGGGCCACGGGCTTCTCGCTGTTTTTCCTAGTCTATGGGGCTGAGGCCATCTTACACATGGACTTGGAATACAGTTCCCCGAGGACAAAGGCTTACGACGACCAAAGCAACCAGACCAGTCGAGAGGATTCATTGGACCAGTTGGAAGAGGCTCAGGACGTGGCCTTACTACACTCGGCGCGGTATCAGCAGTCTCTGTGATGCTACCACGCCCGAAGGGTTCGGCCCTGAGACTTCCAAGTGAGAGACTTGGTACTTCGGCTGCGACAAGACGCCCGAGGGCGCCATAAGCTTACTCCTCCCTGGGAAGGGCCGTTCATCATCACCAAGATTTTGGAGCCCGGGACATACAAGCTGGCCAACGATCAAGGCGAGGTCTACAGCAACGCTTGGAACATCGAACAGCTACGTCGCTTTTATCCTTAAAATGTTTCAAGTCGTTCATGTATCTCGCTTTCTTTACATGCATAAATAAAGTCTAACCATCAAGGAAGGATCAGCCTTGCCTCGGCAAAGCCCGACCCTCCCTCGGGGGCTAGAAGGGGGAACCCCCTCTGCGTCAAAATTTTCCTCGGAAAAGTTTTCTACCAAAATGACTTTTGTGCTTTTCGACTATATCGATAACGGAATCCTAAAAACAACGAGAGGAACACTTAAACGGCAAGGCCGACCAAGCCGAGGACTCCTATGCCTCCGGGATACGGATACCTCACTCATCACCTTCCGCAAAAAGTAACTCACGCTCGAATAAGTGATTCTGCTACCGACGAACAAGTCCTAACGCACGAAATGAGAGGAAAGAAAACACAGCTTTATAACCCGACAATAAAAATGTTTAGGCCTCAGCGGCCGCAAAAGACATACACATACTTAAAACATACTGTTCCCGCAGGATCAGACATCGGCAGGGGGAGGAGCAGCACCCTCGGCGTCGTTTCCACCCTCGGCAGAATCTGGCCCGGCCTCAGACGGCGACACGGGCGGAAGGATCTCCACCTCGAAGGAGGAAGCCAGCGTCACGCTTGGGCCCTCGACAGTCGCGTCAAGCCTCTGGACCTCGGCTAAGGCAGCCTCCTCTTCGTCGGGTAAGCAGTACCCCTCGCTGACCCACTCCAGATCCACGTCGTAGTGGGAAGCGAGCACGGTGAAGGCCCGCGTAACGCCATGGTGCAGCGCCCCACGGAGGCTTCTACGCACATGGCCGCCCAAGGCCCGCAGGTGACTCTAGGGGGAGCTACCCGAGGGGACATCGTCAAGACCAAAGGCCCGGCAGAAGGCCGAGACAGCCTCGGACATGGCCACGCGCTCGGCCTCCTTCTGCTCAGCTGCCTCGGCAAGCACCTTGCAGTTCTTGACGGACTCGTTAAGAGCCGTCTCGAACCCTGCAGACAGCCGAACAAAATTCTTCAGACACAAGGTGAAGAATGGAGACAAAAACGAAGTCGTAAAGCAGGCAAGACATACCTTCGGCCCGGGCACGCTGCTGCGAGGCCACGGCTTGGGCGGACTGAGCAGACTGACGGCCATGGCCAGGTCCTCCGCAAGGGTCCCGGCCCGAGTAGACGCCTCGGCTAGCCGCTCCGTAGCCTCAGCCAGCTGACCCCTAAGGGCCTCAGCCCGGCTCACAGCCTCGGCAGCTTGGCTCCGAGATTGGTCCCGCTCGACGATGACCTGGCCAAGCTCCAGCTGCCGCTGCTGCATCTCCTTGGCCTGGGAAGCCAACTGCTCCCGGGCCGACGAAGCCTTCGTCCGTGCCAACACCGCCTCTGCCCGCGCCGCCGCTGCCTCCGACTTTAGCTCATCGCAGAACAGCCAAAGGTCCGCCACCTCGGTGCTCCGTTGGGCGAGGCGCTCATTGGCCTCGGTAAACGCGGCCCTCTGGGACCGCAGCGAATCCTAAACGTCGCTCTCACGGTGGATGAACAGCGACTTGGTGGTGCTCACGTCCGCAAGTTCCTAAAAAAGCAAAACAAAATGTCATAAAGAATGCCCTGGTCACGCAAGGTGTACGTCTAAATCCTTACCTGGAAACCCCTAGGAACGTCCCTGGAAAGGATTTCCATGGTCAACCGAAGCGACCTCATCGCCGCCTCGGTATACTCACAGAAACTATCCCGAGACTTCTCCTCCAACTCATCGTTGAGGGAGAGGAGGGGCTCCGAGGTGCCGCGGCTCCAGAACCAGAGCGGCTGCCCACACCACTCATTGGGATTGAGCTGCGTAGGGGTAAGGCCGCTGCTCCCCAGGACAGGCCACGATTTTGTGCGCCCCTCCACCGAGGCGTCGGGTCCCCCTGCGGTCAATGCATCGGGTACCACCGCCGTCGACGTACTGGGCCTCTCCTCGGCTAAGGTGGCAGGCCTCCAATCACCAACCTCGGCAACGACGGCCGCCCTCTCCTCATGGCCGAGAATGGGGAGGTCGGGGACGACCACGGGCGATGGCGCCTCAACCATCCCGACGTCGGTGGCGACGGGCGACTCCACGGGTGAATCAGCGACGGCCCCGGCAGGAGTCGATGCCGGCGCCGGCAACAAGTCAGGAGGGCTCGGGACCGTGGCCGCGTCAGCGGCCTCCACCGGCATGATGGCCGCTCCAACAGAGGTGTTAGCCTGGGAGGCTTGCCCCATGGCAACCCGTGCCGCCTGGGCCCCCCACCGGAGGGCGCCTTGTGCGGAGGCCAACCAACCGGCATGGCGCGCCGCGGCACCGGCTGCAGAGGCCGGTCCCGTCTTAAGGGCCTTCGTGGGGGCCAGACCAGCCGGGCCCTGTCTCTGCTTGCTGAAAAGAGAGAGAGAGTTCAAGACACAGTGAAAAAACCAAGACAGAGATATCCTCAGATACTTACCCGCTCCGAGGCAAGGCCAATCGTGCCTGCGGAGAGGCCCCTCGGGCCTCGGTCTCCACAAGCGCTGCCGAGGGTTGCCCCGCTGCCGGCTTTGGCACCGTTTCCGCCTCGAACGCCCGAGACGCCGAGGGAGTGGCCTGCCCAGGCGTCATCACGACGACCGAGGGACCAGCCTCCTGTACGGCCGGCACGTGCACCCGCTCTTGGGGGGCATGCGGTTCGGCCTGACCCCCCGGAGTCACCCCGATCATCTCGGCCAAGGGGTCAAGTACCCCCTCGGCCTGCCTCCGCTCCTCGGACCGGGGCCTTGGTGTCCCGGCCTCAGGCACTGATGGCGCCAGCCCACTTGGAGGCTGGCTCAGCGACCCCTGGCCCAGCCTCGGGTCCAGGCTGAGGCCAAGTCGGGCCGCCATGTCATCATCTTCGTCATCATCATCATCGTCGTCGTCGTCAGGCATCTCCGGCGATGACTCCAACGGGAGCCCATCCCTCGCCTGCCTCCGACGACGCTTTTCCAAGGCTTCCTAAGCTCGCATCCTCTCACGAGCTCGGGACTTTTTTTGCGTTTTTCTTCTCATTTTCCTTCTCTGTGGTGAGCCTACGCACGGCTCGGTCCGCCGCGTCCTCCAGGATCGGTGGCCGGGTGACTTTAAAACTCCTCAACCCTTGAGGACGAACAAAAATCCCAACAGTAAGAGTCAAAGGCGTAGAAAACTCGACGCAAAACAGAAGGAGGATCAGACACATACCAGGGACACGTACCCACGGTCGGGACGCATCGCGGGCTGGCTAAGGGCGCCAGCATCCTGCCTCCCTACCGTACCCGCTACCCACCTGAGGAGGTCGTCGGCGGAGAGGGGGGCCAAGGACATCCGCGAGCCCTCTAAATCGACCCCCGGCTTCATCTCCGAGAGCCGCAACCGCCGCTCTGCCAGAGGGAGCACCCTCCGGCGATGGATGGCGGCAATGACCCCCGCAGCGGTAAGGCCCTCATCTTGTAACTTCTGCAACGCATGCAGAATAGGCTAGAGCTTCTCCTGGTTCTCGCGCGTGGCACCCCAGCGCCAGTTATTGCCGGCGGCGGTCACCACTCGTTGAGAAAATGGCGGAAGCCTCCCATCGTCGTTCCGGAGATAAAACCACCGGATCTGCCACCCCTTGTTCGAAGACACAAGGGAGGCAGGGATGTACTGCTGCGCACGCCTCGGCCTTTGCTAGAGGGTACAACCACTGGCCCGCACCGCCATACGGACCTTCTTCGCTTCCGTCGACGCGGCGAAGAACTCCACGGAGAAGAGATGGGTCCACAGGTCCCAGTGAGGGTCAATCCCCAAAAAACCTTCGCAAACCGCCGCGAAGATGGCCGCTTGCGCAATAGAGTTGGGGTTGAAGTTATGCAGCTCCACCCCGTAGTAGTGCAGGAGCGCTCGCATGAAGCGGCTCGCTGGCACTCCAAACCCCCGCTCATGGAAAGGGATGAAACTGACCACGTACCCCGGCGGCGGAGTCAGGTCGGCCTTGCTCCCAGGGGCCATCCACTCCGGTTGCGGCCCGCCGGAGAGTGGACGGAGCAAACCATCGGTAACAAGGGCCTCCAGATCCTCCACAGCAACGGTGGAGAAAGGCCACGGGTCGCGCGGCGGAACGACGGATACCTTGTCAGCCATCACCGAACGGAGGTGGTGGAGGCGGAGGGGATGAGGTGCACGGTTTTCTCTTCCCTGGCTATTCTCTTAGGTTGCGGAAACCAAAGCAGAAGGCTAGCACAAATGGCAGGGTAAAGAACCACCGCCGGCCCCTCTTCCGGGTATATAAAGGCCCGGGCGAGATCCACCCAAAACTTCGCCCGAACCCATCGCGAAATTCAAACTCGAAGGTGAAACGGTCTTTCTGTTCCTCGAACGACTCGCGCACGCGCAACAGACGCCCCGTGAATCGCCCGTCCCGTCGCATTAACTCCTTGGCAGGGCAAGCGACACCTCCGGCAGGCAAAGCGGGCGTCGTTTTGCCTCCGTCATGATGACCGCGTCAAAAAAGGTGCGCCACATTATTTAAATTTATATTCTTTTCCTTTTCCTCTCTCTCTCTCTCTTGCCACAGGGACCGGGAAAGGGGATATTTCAAAAAGGATCCTTCTCAGCGAAGGAAACGGGCCCCGAGCCCTCCTACTGATCAGGGGTTCAAAGGTTGCGCCCTCCGGGGTTCGGCAACCGCCCCAGAGCACTTGGGCTCTGAGCCCTTAACTGATCAGGGGTTCGAAGGCTGGCCCCTCGGAAGGGTTCGACAGCTGCCCCAGAGCACGCAGAGTCAGGGATGACCCTGGGTACGTCCGTTACATGGCCGAGGCTCGGGCTATGCTCCCGAAGTATCCTAGGACATTTCTGAGACCAGCGAGAACGATTTGTAATGGAATCCCACCGGAGGGAGGCACCGAGCCCTTGGACCCTATCGAATGGGTCCGGGTCCAGCAAATCACCTGCAGGTACTTTTGGAACGCGCCTCTGGGCCACTAGCCGACCCTTATCGAACGGGGCTCGGGCGTCCACTCGGATCACCCGCTAGCAACTCACTAGAAACACCATGTTCGGTGCCCTTCGAGGGTAACATGGCGCTTCCCCCCCCCTTCCTCCTTGCGGAGAGGCGACGAAGGGGCATACGATAAAAGTCGAGACGGTCCTTGATCGTCCTCTCGCTCCGTGCAGAGGCTCGGGGGCTGCTCTCGCGCCAGGCTACGGCCAAACTGTTGACCACGTCAACAAACCAGCTTAAAAACTCGGAGCCTGACCGTGCACCCGGGCTGCGGCCAGGCCGCATGAGAGAACAACAAGGCTGACCGAGGCTTCACAAAAAGAATTAAGACCTCAGAGGAGTCAAACCACTCCTCCGAGGCCTTGGGGGCTACACCCGACGGGTGCGCTCGCGCGCACCCATCGGAACAAAATACAACCGAGAAAGGCTGGTCCCCTTGCAAGAAATCCGGCAGAACCTCCAAGCGAGTACCTACACTCCCTTGAAGGCTCGGGGGCTACTGTTGGGTACCGTAATTAGGGGTATCCCTAATGCTCCTTAAACCGGCCGCAAAACATCTTTAGAACAGACCGTGTAGACCGGTAAGTGCGGTTCAAAGTTGAAGCCTCAGGGACGCGATCTCGTCACGCCCGAGCCTAGCCTCGGGCAAGAACAATAGTCCCGAACGGATTCACGCCTCGCCCGAGGGCCTCCTTAGGCAGTGGGCGCACCCTCGGCTTGCCCGAAGTCCAGCTCGGGCAAGCTTTGTCGTGCAGCGGTCTCGGCCAAATCGTCTCACCAACCGACCGTATCGCATGCGCATTTAATGCGGGGATCGCCTGACACCTTATCCTGACACGCGCGCCTCAGTCTGCAAGGTCGAAGTGACTGCAGTCACTTCGCCCCTTTACTGACCGTTCTGACAGGGAAATATCGCTATTCACCCCATCCCGACTACTGTGCCAACCACCAGGGTAAAACTGACAATAGCAAGTCACGACCTCTCTTGAGTTCAGCCTCGGGCGCAACAGGGAGCTCCGCCTCGCCCGACCCCAGGCCTCGGCCTCGGAAGAAGGTCTCCGCCTCGCCCGACCCTGGGCCTCGGCCTCGGGAGGAGTCACAACCTTGCCCGACCTCAGCCTCGGCCTCAGGAGAAGTCTCCGCCTCGCCCGACCTCGGCCTCGGACCGACTACGCTACAGGGGATACATCATTACCCTACCCCTAGCTAGATGCCTCAGGCTATGAAGGAACAAGACCGGTGTCCCATCTAGATTACTTCGGCAACAGGTAATGATGGATCCCCACGTGCGCCCATGACGTCGGTTGCTCTCAACCCCCTACGAAAGCAAGGAAACGTCAGCAGTATCCATGCCGCACCGCCAGCTATGCTTCTACAGGGTTTAAGGCACTTCTCCGACGGCCACGTTAGTACATGTACAGGGCTTAAGGCACTTCCCCGCCAGCCACGTTAGCTCATAGCTACACCCCCATTGTACAGCTAGGCATCTCCTTGTATCTATAAAAGGGGATGTCCAGGGCCTTTCTAAGGCACGTACGAAGACACGGACGCACGACGCAGACGAGCGGAGGCAGGCAGAGTAGGAGAGACGCGGTGGAGGCAAACTCAGACAACTCACCTTAGGGCCGAACTCTCTCCCTCTCTCTCTCTCGCTCTCTCGCGACGCTTGTAACCCCTACTACGAGCACCCCTGTGCAAGATAACATAAGCCTCATTCCCCTCTTGTGTTCCATCTTGCATCAACCCATCTGGGCAGGGACACGCAGCGACAAATTCACTGGTCGGTTGACGGTCCTCGCGGGTCCGAAACGTCGACAATATATATATATACAAAGCACCACTGCACGATGGGCCCCACGATACAGAAGGTTTCGCTATTCTAGCGAAGGGAAGGTGTTTTTTCGGACCTTCGGCTAAAGGCCTTCGTTCATTTTGCAGTGTAAATTTGTTACAAAGGAACAAACTAATACTGCGAGGGGCTATTGTTGGGGGCCTTCGTCTTCCGAAGGTCTTAAAAGCACGACTAACCAGTTGTTTTCAGTATGTTACTAAGTATTACAGGGCTTCGTTATAAAAAAACTTCGGCATAGATTAATGGAAGAGCGACGAAGCAAGCTTCGTTATGTTGACGCGAAAGGGCGACATAGGGAGAAGGTGTTGTTCAAGTAGCTAAGTGCAAATGACAATATTGTTCCTGTAACATTTGTAAATCTTTGAGGGTGTGAATGTGATATCATACAAAGTTGTATGATTGCCTATAAATAGGTGAACAATACCCCGCACTGTTTACGTTGGATGGTAACCACATTCACGTCTTTACCTTCAAGCAAGCCGAAGTTATCAATGTAATGTGTGTCTTAATATTATCTATGCATTCAGTATGAAATAAATAAATGGCATGATATTACATTTGTAATTACATTTTTATATTTATGAATGATGAAGACTTGTTCTTCGTGACCTTCGTCCGAGATTCATTATACCCAAAGAGGAATAATACTTCCAGAGACGAAGATCATTAATATTTAACAAATGTGTTGCTTGTTTTTGATTCACAGCAATCAAAAACAAGTGACCAACATATTCATCATATGAATTTTGATAGAATAACTATATTTTTATACCAGTAATTATTATTAGCTAGTAAGGAACGAGATAACAGAAAATCCATCCATTTAATTTCACTAACCAAACAAAAAAATAATAAATAAAAGGATGTTATATTACTTTCTTAGACCGTCTGCATCAGTCTACCACTCTACCTATAGTTTACCTAAAAGCACTGTTTTGCAGTATTCTGCATTGTAGACTTTACTATTCGAAGAGTGGAGTTTGAATATGGGTATGGGTAAGCTTCTAAAGATAATCTTATAACCATACACATTATATGTTCATTATATATATATATATATATAGAGAGAGAGAGAGAGAGTAATTTTATATTATTAATATTATGTGTGCATGAGATGAGGCTCTATGGCCTGAGGGGAGCGGATCGGTCGCACGGTCCAACCCCCTCAGGTCCGGCACTGCTCATAAAGAGTTAAACTTAGAACCTAAGTTACTCTACTTAGATCATCCAACCAACTTATACCTAAAGGTTCATTTAACCAAACTATACCTAGAGGTTCTTATATAAATGGACCTTGACCCATTTTCCTTACACTTATGTACACTTATCACATAAGGAATCAAAGACCCTTGCAAAATATGTCAATACTCCATCCGTCCTAAAATATAATTCTTTATAGCCCATTTTTTCGTCTATATTATAATAATGAATATAGATATACATAGAAACCACAAAACGAATTATATTTTAGGACAGATGGTATACATAATTTAGATCTGATGTAGGCCCGTAGAACAGGTCTGGCCAGTTCCAGAATCGTCTTAGCCGGTTTCTGCGAGTTTACAACAGAAAACCTTCCCAAAAAATCACCGTTAACTCTTCTGAACTCCAAACGAGATGGTTTTTTCAATCAATTTGACAAAACGAATACAATGAGAAAGTTGAAATTTCACTACTCCAGCCTGGCCGGTTTTAAGAAACGGCCAAAGCAGTTTCGGCTGAGTCGATCCTCAAAAAAATTGTTTTGTACCCATTAATGCTACTTAGATCATCTAACCAACTCAGTTAAAGGTGTACACAGGTCACACGGTAACATGGATTCTAAATCCCATCAAACCGTATGTGACTACATAAGGTTCTCGGTTTCAGTAGGGATGCGCGGAAGAGCCAGCACCACCGAAGATAATACTGTAAGGAGGTCTACCTTTCGAAGAATGGGAGTTCACAAGATGTTATAACAAGGTGAATAATAGAGGAATAAAAAGAACGCCAGCTTTTGCTTTTAAGGCTAGTTTGTGAACCCTATTTTTTCAAGGAATTTTTTTTTCAAGAGAAATTAGTTCATTTTTCCTTGAGAAATTAAAAATCCTTGGAAAAATGGAGTTCCCAAACTAGCCCCTTGGCATTCAGATAATCCTTATGCTGCTGGTTTGCGTTTCCTCCTATAAATCCGTTTAGGCGAACGTGACGCTACAGCATCAGCACCATTGATATTTTGAACATGATCATTCATGGGTTGCTGTTTCAGTGCTCGACTGCTAATTGGCGCTGCACCTGCTTCCGAAAGAACTTGGGTGTTCGGAGACCCACCTGTACTAATATGTCTCCTCAAACGCAATATCTCACCTTTCGCTGTGGCCAACTCTTCTTCAAGTTTCTTAGACCTTACTTCAAAACTCTCCCTCTCAGTCCCAAGCCTTTTTATGGTATTCTGAGCATCCTCCATGTTTTCCTGAGCTTCAACCGTACTTTTCTTTTGTTCCTCAAGGAACTTTGACAGCATATCTTTCTCCTCTTTAATAGCAGAAATCTTGGAATTAGTTGTTTCCAGCTGCTTAGACAGACAGAGTGTACTCTTATTCACCTCATTTAGTGATCTAGTGGCCTCATCCAAGTCGACTTGAAGAGTTTTTCTTGCTTCGGACTCTATCACTGATTGTTTCACCAAAGCCTCAAGCTCCATGTTAAGAGTAGCATTGATTTTACGCTCTTTCACTAGCTCACTTTGCGTGGACTCTAACTGCTTATATGCATCCAGCAATTCTTTATTAAGGTCACTATGTGCTTCTGAAACCAAAACTAACTGCTTCGAGGTGATCTCGAGTTCTCCTTCTGACTTTTTAAGTACTTCCCTTACAGACGCCAGCTCATCTGAAAGAGTTGCATAAACTGACTCTGCCTGCTCTATTTTGTTAGCCAGAGCCTGCCTCACTTCACTGGCCTCATCTGTTAGTTTTGAAATCTGAGTCATCAAATCCTGATTTGATCTCTTTACTGCGTCAAGCTCTTCAGAGAGTTTAAACACCTCATTTCTGGAACCTGTTAGTGCCTCTTCAGTGAACTGAACAAGGTCTGACAATTTTTTATTGGCAACAACTTCATTATCTAGTATTGTTCTGGTGGTGACCAATTCATTGTTCAACTCGGCAATTCGAGTTCTGTCTTTGCTAGAGTCACTTAATGCAGCAGAAAGTTTTTCTTCAAGCTGATTGAGCATATCATCTTTCTGAACTAATAGTTCAGAATCGTGAGAAGCCCTCTCTTCAGAAGCAGATTTCAGGTATGTATACTGACTCACTAGAGCACTTAGTTTTTCTTCCACTTCACCCTTTTCAGTGTATAATGTTTGAACTTTCTCATTCAGTGAGTTAATAAGTGACGCCTTCGATTTGAGATCATCTTTAGCTGTACGAACATCTTTCTCCACTTGCTTTATTTGGGAATTTGCCTGCTCTAGGTCCTCTTTGGCTTGATTGCAGATCACATTTAGGTTCTCGTAGTCCTTTTCCTTGGCAGAAAGTGATGAGCTCAGCTCCCTGATGTGTTCGTCCTTGCCATTTACCTCTTGGCTAAGCAGATTTACCTTGCCATACAAAATATCAAGCACTTCCATATTTTCCTTCAATTTGCCTTCAGACAAATGTTTGTCTTCCTCTGCTTCTGCAATACTGCTCTTAAGTCGATCTATCTCAAGGTTAAGCTGCTCTACTAGCTCCTTCTCCCTTTGAACTTCCTCAGTTAAAGATGTTACGGTTCTTCTAGATGAAGCCAACTGA
This sequence comes from Zea mays, assembly GCF_902167145.1. Lineage (NCBI taxonomy): Eukaryota > Viridiplantae > Streptophyta > Magnoliopsida > Poales > Poaceae > Zea > Zea mays. The sequence continues at coordinate 141,660,126 of NC_050101.1, forward strand.
TCTTGCAGGAAGGCTTCCTCCTCCTGAAACTTTCTAGCTTCTTTCTTCAGTTTTACTTGTTCATCCAATATTCTTTTCTCATAGTTTTCCCTTAGCATCGACATTGCTGCCTCGTTTTCAACCAATTTGGTCTCCATCTGGGTAACAAAATATTAGATTAATCAAATGGGAATCCGATCCATGAATTTAATTTATAGATATAAAATTCTAAGATAACTTTGACAAATAATTTCAACACAGTGAAGTTTCCAGTATTCCACAACAGTGCACAATAACTTTTCCAGTACTACATTGACCATTGAGACAACTGAGGCTGAATCCTAAGGTTCATGATGACTTATATCCTGTGAACTTCTTTCTCATATTACCATGCTACATGAGTTGCTTGTTTCTTCGTCTCAATCAACACAATGCTTGGAGAAAACACTTCAGGAGAGTATACACGACAAAGCCTACGGAGATATCAGTATCACAGGTGCTAAGTAAAATCCAAAACTTATGCCAAGATAAATTAGGTAATAGATACTTGTAACCAAACAGTAAATGGAACTCCTGCATGTTTGAGTAAAAATAACAAACCAATAAATATGCAATAATCAAAATACAAGATTCTTGTCAAAGGTGTGGGCGTATAACTAGACCACCCAGGTGGCCAGGTTTCAGTCCTCGGTGCCTATTTTCTTAATAAAATGACACCTAGTTCCTACTAGGTTGGTCTAGTTTTTTTTAAGTCGAGATTCTGGAAAAAGAATTCAAGAAAGTTGACCAACTACGAATCTGATGGCATGTCTGACAAATTAGCACCACAATTCTCATATGCCCTAAATATATGGGAAGTGACTAAATGAATGAACAGTCGTCCTTGTGATCAAAGAAGAATTACTTCACGTCATAAGATAATCAGGTAGTGTACATTTTTTTACATGCATACAAGATTTAGGTTGGAAAATTAGTTCTAGATTGCAGCATCTGGTTATTTCTTCAGCTCATTTTTTATTCCTGTCAATATGAAATTTAATATGCAAATTCTGAAGCAGAAAGTGATAAAGTATAATAATTTTATAGAGTGATTATAGATGACATACAGATGAGATGGTCGATTGCAAAGCCTTCTTTTCTTGTTGAGAAGTACCAAGAAGTCCAGCGAAAACACCAGAAGCAATAACTGCAATTGCATTTAGGAGACCTGCAAGTGGATTTCTTGCTGGTTGTCCTTGCTCATCAGGTTGATGTAGTTCTTCCCAAGGCTCCTCAGGCTGAGTTACATCAGCCTTTTGAATATCTGTTCTATCTGAAAGAAGAACAATGACAACCATTAAAGTTTTAAGTTTTAACTCATAGTTAGGTATGTTGATGGATGAAATATTGCGTACGCCCGCACGGCAACAGGGGGTGTTGGAACCATTAATTTATCAATTATTTAACAATGGAACCATTTTGCCAAACGACCAAAACATTTACGGTAACATTTATGATCAATCCGAACCAAAACCATACCAGGACATACCAGCATTGTGGAATCCAAATGCGAACCAAAACCATATGGTAACATTTATGACAAAAAATATTGTGGCTACCAACAAGCAATTAGTCAGTGCAGGGATGATTAATTGGGATCATAAGCTAGTTTGATGCTAAAATATGCATATATTTGATGACTTATACTACACTATTAATTTAGTGAAATAGAAACGAAGCAAGCTATAAATGAGCAACGATAGTTCTCAATCAAATAGAGCACTAACGCCATCAGTGGCTGACGAAACTTTTTGACAACACTGCAATTCTGTAAAGACTAAGGGTGTGTTTGGTTTGATGAAGGGGTGATCCATCATCTTCTCACTACTTTTTTGTTTGGTTTGTGGAATAGAATGGGTTGATCCACCACCACCTTATCTCTCACAAACTAATACTCCCTCTATACTAAATTATAAAATGTTTTGGCCTTTCTGCATACATTGTTTTTATTATGTATCTAGACATAGTGTTCTAAGTACATAGCAAAAGCTATGAATCTAGAAAAGTCAAAACGTCATGTAATTTGAAATGGAGAGAGTAATTAACATAGGCATGAGGGGATTCATTTCAACAAAATCATGGGATGAACTCATGATGCAACACCCATCTAGGATGGGGCAGTTACTCAAACTAAATGCATGGTAAATGCTGTTGTGGGCTAGCTATGTATGTGGCCTAACATGGTGTCCTGGACTCTTGAGATGATTTACATTATTAAATGGGTTTATGGCTGATTACATGGAAACTAGAAGATTATTCGTTTTTCATGCGGTTGAAGTGGTGGTCCAGAACAGACTCCGGCTTGTATACGCGTGGCAGTCTGCCTGCCAATTCCATCTAATCAGGGGTCAAAACATGACAAAAAAATCCAGTCCCCACTGATACTGTTACCATTTTTTCTCAGCCGCTTCCTGTTACTTCAGGAAAACCTGAAAACGGTTCTAAACCGGTAAGTAGCTGGCAAAAGCAGTATCAAAATCCGGGGGGGGGGGGGGGGGGGGGGGGGGGCTTTCTGGGACCATTCTTGGGTTCCTGTTTTGCACCATGAAGTTCCCACTGGTATTCCTGTTTACCTATGCTTGAGGCGTGCATGCAAGATCACAGCCGTTTGTCTCTCCACACCATTGATGGCTTATTTTATAACCCCTCTCACACATGACTTGAGCTAAAGTGGGCTAGGTGGGGCTAACTGCAGGAGGAATAGAATTGGGTGAATTGGATTATTCGCATTGAGCCTATTGGGCGGTATATATAGAGATTGCATGACTTGGAGGTCAAGCCGATACACCGGATTGTAAGGTGTGGCAATCCCGAGCAGAGGAGTACTGATGTTTTGGTGCCCCGATCGTAGGTGATGGCCACAGTTGTCATAGGGTCACATATGAACAGAGGCGTGCAAGCGGTGCATGCGCATGTGGGAGTCCCCTGGAGCGCCAGGTACTGCACTACATCACAGCCAGACATGGTGAAGATGCCAGTGTAGTCAACATCAATGCGGGGGTAGAGACATGTGAAGACGACAGCACTAAGCAACGCCAAAACTATCTTAGAACAGAACAAACAAAAGAAACATCGATCAACGACCAGCGAGGGAGAGAAAATCCCAATCGACGGACCTGGAAAAGACTCTCTAGGGCAGCCAATCAACACGATCAGCAATGTGAGCCTTAGGTACGGGCAGGGGCAGCACTGCCCCCAACAAAGATCCTCATGGACACTCCCCGGGAGTGCACGTAGAAGTGGAAGCTTTAGGGTTTGTGGCCTAGAATTTAAACTCAAACTCATGATACCATGTATAGGAGGAATAGAATTTGGTGGAATTGGATTATTTGCATTGAGCCTCTTGGGCCCAGGGGCGCAGCTACGTTCAATTGCCGGGGTCGGCTGACCCCGATGAGTTTCGAAAATGCAATGGAAAATTATTGGTTAGCGCTATTCATAGAGTATTTGACCCTATCACCAAACCTACTGACCCCTGTGACCTTACATGCTAGCTTCGCCCCTGCTTGGGCCGTATATATAAAGATTACCTGACTTGAAAGCCAAGTCGGTATACAGAATTATAATCCCAACTAACTCTACCCTAGTAATGATATGCTAACACCTAATCATACCCTGGCTTCTTTGTGGGAACAAGAACATGCACTAGAGAACACAAGGGAGCCGATCGGGCCTCTCTACAGCTGATGTCGGCTCATTAATTAAATGGACAGGCGCACCAAAGAAATCGGCGTTCACCGTTCTTTTTTTTCTCGAAAAGCATAGGAGAACTGCGCCCCATTATATTAAGAAGAAAGAAATGAAGGTCCAAAATAGACCAGGTACAAGGACTTCCTTACGGAGGTCGAAAACTCAGAAACCTGAGAAGATCCATCTAAACAAACTATATAAAAACACTACGTGGCAACTCCCGGAATTGGGGCAGTAAGGAGGCCCAAGCTCTTGGCACCAGCCAGCTCCCACATTTCTCTTTCTTCCTGCGCTCTTTTGATAGCAGTTCGCAGTTCATCGCTTATACTTTTTTTCAATTAAACCTCCTTTCCTTCTTTGTCCTGTTAAACTAGTACTTTCAATTTTTCTTATATATATACCGTTCATGGAAAGATGATGTCTTTTTTTACAGCATCAGTGAGGATAACTAGAACAACATGCTGTGTCGATTTAGATATTGTATCATTATGTTTTTTTCAATTTCAATTATCAAGTCCTGAATGTTATCGACATGTTTCCAAATGAATTGCTCTGTTTCCTATATCGCGAAATACCGCTTATGCTTTCCCAGTTGGCCTTCCTGATCCAATTCTGTTTTCAGGTGAAAATATGAAACTGAAAGTAGTTAAAGGCTTCTCCCAACTGTTTCCAGCTGTTTTCATCCCTACGGGCACATACATTAGTGCAAGTGTGCAACTATTAGTTCCAAGCAAATATTCACGAGGTTGTACTTCTCAATTTTTACTCATGCACTAGCCACATAAAAGCATCAGAGCACTGAGTGATCTATTTAAGAAAAAACCTATGCACTGTGATTCATGGCATCCAAGGTTATGGCTATGACATGTGTTCTGCTCTATCTAGTTCATACATGGCCCGGAAAACATGCCATGACTCAACTTCATTTAGTTACTTTTTCCACAAGAAATTCTAATACTTCTATGGCTGAACTAAATAGTTTGTCATGGACATAGCAATGTATCAATATAACATCATCGTTACTGGAATACCATATCCTATGACATCAAATATGAAGATTGTGTCCAGCTTCAGATATTATTCTTTTGCACAGATAGTATAGTTTGTTTTTCTGGAAAGTTGATAGGCCCTCCATGGATAAATGCACTGCTGAACTTAATCTACTATATAATAAAGAGTCAATGACAAGTATTTTACAACTACTACGATAAAGAGAAATATGCTAGAAAATACAAATATGCATCCTTGACATATCAGGTGGAAGTGGAACCAGGTGGGGGCATGAGTTTCCAACACCAAATGCATAGCCATTAGCCAGTATCAATATGTCAAGGTCCTAACTGGGATCACATCCAGAATATAGTTAATACTAAAGAAGAGATCTACACACACATGATTGTTCAATCCAAGATAAATTGGTAGCGTTAATGTACGACACTTTAATTAATAATATATAGTATCTGCCCTACATATGCTTATACAACACCCGTAACATGCAAATACTTGACATTTCAACCACTTCATTGTTTAAAAATCTTTGACATTCAATGTTTTCCAATTCACATACTTTACACTTTACTCTTACCAACTATATATCTCCATGCAAAACTTTTTGAAAAACTGAAATCACAACGTATTCAAAATAACTATGTTGGCAACAGCGTGGGAATTAAAAGAGTTCCAAAGTTGGCAAACAATGGATCAGCAATCTTGGTGACAGAGGTCCACTAAACGATAAAAGACAGTCCAAATCCAGATAATAAAGACCTAAGGTATGGACACTTTTAGTGGTGTCCTGTGTTGCATGAATATCAACAAACAATGAAGGAATAGTAAGAGAAGAGGGCAGTTTTACTAGTTGTAGATTCCAATAAGGTTGGCAACGATGCCTACTTGATGAGCTACTGGATGTTAGGAACTAACTGGTGTCAAAAGGGTGGCTCAAGGCAGTTTGGCGTAATGCCAACTCCGTCCTCAAGCGGGCAGGGACGCAGGGTTGAAGCACCTCGTGGCAAACTTTGACCTTAACGAAGTTGACAGGGATTTTAAACTAGTGACCAAACAGCATGTAGGATTATAGGTGCAAAGTGATTATGGAAAGTGATGCAGTCTGTTGGGTTCTACAAGTCTATATTGTGTAGCAAGTTTATTAAGAGAGGGGCAAGGTATCTTATTAGTATCTACGAATTTCACAGATTTAATAAAAGCAAAAAAATTACACTTACCATCCTAGCAACAAGGGGTGTCGAAATGAGGTTTACTACTAAGAGAGTCTACCATTTACGCGGGAAACTTAGCATCGCAATTGCACAGGCCACGTATCCTATTAGTATCTACGAATCTCACAGATTTTATCGGATTTAATAAAACCCCAAAAAATCACACATATCATCCTAGCAACAAGGCGTCAAGGCGAGTGTCGAAATGAGTTTTACAACTACTGACCAGTGACGAGATCAACCGAGGAGAGCTGCGCCCTGGCCGCCGCCGCCGCGGCGTCGCGGAGGCGGAGGAGCGGGAGCACCGAGACGCCGACCAGGAGCACGGCCCTCCTCCGCGTGGCGTCGTCCGCAGCGGGGGAGCGAGCGGTGCTGGACGCCGAGGCAAATACTGCGGTGGCCCGCCCGACGCCGCTGCCGCGGCGGCCGCGGGGTGGAGGGAGAAGGGCGGGACGGGGCGGCTGCGCCACCGACGGCGAGAGTAGGAGGTGGTGGTAGCCCATGCCGGCGTCGTAGTCGCAGAGACCAAAAAAACCCTATTACCTCCCTCGCCGGCCGCAGCTTTGCTACCTGGAGCGGGGTGGTAGTCACGGGAGCATTCGTGGGAACGGAAATGGTAGTCAGCTCTGCCTTCCGCGCTGGGGTTGGGGACTGAGAGCAGCGGGGAGTGCCGTGGCGACGCGCAAGCTGAAGCGGAACTGCGGAAGCGGAGGAGAAGGTTTCGGACACTGTCAGACTGTCGGGTTATGCTTACGTGGGCTCTTCACAGGCTACATGGGCTTTGGCCGACGGTGGGCACTACGCTACCAGAATGTCAAACGGGCCCATCATGAATAAGAGATTTGTTTTCATAAGACCGCTAGGGATTGATATTGTTTGACACTGTTTGTAGAGAGAAGTTTGGATTATAGGATATGATAGTGGATCTTCTGCAGATAGTCTAAGAGCTAGTTTAGAAACTTTATTTTTCCAAGTATTCTTGAAAAATGGAAATCACTTGGAAAAATAGTGTCGGTGTTTGGACCCGTGGACCTAACTAACCAGTGAAATAGCGTCGCGTGCCCAAACCCAGATGGTGATGCGAGTTGACACAAGCGATTTATCCTGGTTCGGGCTATGAAGGGCCCTACTTCCAGCTAAGAGGGATAAGGCTTATATTACTCGCACCAAAGTGCTCACAGTAGGGGTTACAAGCACGACGGGAGAGGGAAGGACCCCAAGTCCCTGAGAGTGATTGAGGCAAATGCCAATACCGAATGGAGGAGAAAACTGCCAAGTGTTCACCCTCTCCCCCTGTGGGAGCCATGGACTGTCCTATTTATAGGCCCGGGGAGAGCTGCCTTGTAGACGTGAGCCGACTACATGTTGTGAAGGGGTGTCTTCATGTCTTGTAGACAATATGGTCTGGTACTTTGTTGTTGACTTCTGCTTGCTTGTTTTCCGCTGAGAGCCGAGGTCGAGGGCTCAGTTACGTATCCGAGCCCTCTGGCATGGAGTTGCCCATACCGTAGTGGTTGACTTAGTGCCCGTCATGGGAAAAAGGCTCTTACGGGGTGCGTCAATCTTCATTGTTTTTTACGACGTTGGGAAGTCCTCTGTCACATATATCGAGGTAAGAGCCGAGCTCGGACGAGGCGGAGGTCCGTCTGAGGTTGCGACCGAGCTTTATATTGAGACTTGATGACGCGCGCCACAATCGACGAAGTGGCCTTCCACGGGATTCACGAGGGAGCAGGTAGCCGAGGCCTGGTTCAGGCGAGGCAGAGCTTGCACCCGAGGTTGAGTTTAGCGTCGGGCCAGACGGAACTCGTGCCCTAGGTCTTGACCCGCGTCTTGTCATATTATGCGTCCCATTAGGAGCTGTCAGGTGGCGTCCACACGTGTAATGATGTAGGTGAAACTTTGACAAGATCGCGGTCCTATTGAAAGATTCACCTGCAGCCCGACGTGAGGTAGATGCACTCATTGAATGCGGTTGTTCCCAACAGCCCTCGGGCAAGCTTTGTCTTTACTGCCTAAGGCGGGCTCGGGTGAGATGGACATGGCCACCTTGGTGTGAGGGAGCCTCGACCGGGACGGAGATTCTCCTGAGCTTCCGTCCTGCCCGAGACAAGCCTCAGACAAGGCGAAGTTTTGGGAAGACCCACGAGGGGGGACTTCGAGCGAGGCAGCATTTTAGTAAGACCCCTTAGGAGGACCTCGGGCAAGGCGGGGTTTTGGTTCCTTGCCCTCGGGGGATGTATCTTGATGGAGTTCTTATAATTTTAAGCGCGTTTTAGGGGTGTAATCTGGGTCCCCTAATTATTGTACCGACAATAGCCTCGCCTTCCAAAGGAGTGTTTTGACACTCGTTTGGAAGTACTTCTATTCTTTGTGTGGGTACCACGGTTTACAAAACCGTTTAGCCTTAAAAAACCGTTATCCACCGGTAACGGTTTACCGTCGGTAAACTGGTGGAAACCGGTAAAAACCGATCGATTTGACCAATTCAAATCAATTTGAATTCGAACCGGTTTACCGGCGGAAAACCGGCGAAAAACCGCTCTAAACCGTCGGTTAATCGCGAAACAAACTGGTTTTTGTTGTTTTTTTACAGAAAAATGATTTTTTTTGAAAAGAATTATTTGTAGTTTGCTTAATTCACATTGCACAGTAAATATTAATTGATTCACACGATATGTGTTCACCAAAATAACATACAACATACATATGCAACCACAAACTCCAGTTTTCATGCAACAAACAACCAGCGAACTCCGCAATAATCAAATACAAGTTATTTTACAACTCTCCAACGAGGCAACGACACATAGGTTGACTTATTTCACAATAATCACATGTTCAGCTCGAGTCATGGTGATAGTACTTAGGCATGTTGGAAGTGTCATGATATTGTTCCAATCCGTCATAGTAATAGTGATAGATCTATACAAAATATATGAGATACATTATCGAGAAAACAAGAGAGGCAAACAAATACTTATCCACAAAGCAAAAAAAACATACCGGAGTGTGTGTGTGGTGTTTGTGTATTGCATGTTGAAAGGGAAATAAGCTTACACCTTTTCCTAATTGATTTTGGTGGTTGAATTGCCCAACACAAATAATTGGACTAACTAGTTTGCTCTAGATCATAAGTTTTACAGGTGCCAAAGGTTCACAACAAACCAATAAAAAGACCAAGAAAGGGTTCAAACAAAGAGAGCAAAAGACAACCGAAGTGTGCCCTAGTCTGGCGCACCGGACAGTGTCCGGTGCACTAGGGAACCCGACTCCGAACTTGCCACCTTCGGGAATTCTGGGAGCCGCTCCGCTATAATTCACTGGACTGTCCGGTGTAGCACCGGACTGTCCGGTGTGCCAGCGGAGTAACGGCTACACAGCGCCAACAGTCGTCTGCAATGAGCAGTTAATGCGCTACAGTGCGCGCAGAAGTTAGAGCAGAGCCAGAAGGCGCACTGGACAGTGAATAGTGACTGTCTGGTGCACCACCGGACTGTCCGGTGGCCCAGCTGTCAGAAGCTCCAACGGTTAGAACCCAACGGCCGAGTGACGTGGCTGGCGCACCGGATAGTGTCCGGTGGCGCACCGGACTGTCCGGTGCGCCATGCGACAGAAGCCTCCTCCAACGGTCAATTTGGTGGTTGGGGCTATAAATACCCCCAACCACCCACCATTCATTGCATCCAAGTTTTCAGCCTTCACACCTCATACAAGAGCTATAGCATTCAATACAATACACAAACAAAAGAGATCAAATCCTCTCCCAAGTTCGGAATCACTCCAAACAAATTAGTGACTAGAGAGAGAGACATTTGTGTTCATTTGAGCTCTTGCGCTTGGATTGCTTTTCTTCTTCCTCTAATTCTTGTGCTCAATTCACTTGTAATCAAAACAAGAGACACCAAGTTGTGGTGGTCCTTGTAGTGGACTTAGTGTCCCATTTGATTGAAGAGAAAGGCTCACTCGGTCTAGGTGACCGTTTGAGAGGGGGAAAGGGTTGAAAGAGACCCGGTCTTTGTGACCACCTCAACGGGGAGTAGGTTTGCAAGAACCGAACCTCGGTAAAACAAATCACCGTGTCATTCGCCTTATTTGCTTGTGATTTGTTTTCGCCCTCTCTTTCGGACTCGTTTATATTTCTAACGCTAACCCCGACTTGTAGTGTGTGCTTAAGTTTATAAATTTCAGATTTGCCTATTCACCCCCCCCCTCTAGGCAACTTTCAATTGGTATCGGAGTCCAGTACTTCATTAGAGCCTAACCGCTCGAAGTGATGTCAGGAGATCACGCCAAGAAGGAGATGGTGACAGGCAAGAAGCCCACCACAAGCCATGGGAAGGCTCCATCCGGGGAGTCCGGCAACAAGGTGAAGGGATCCCCTTCACACGACAAGTCGCGTCGAAGCGGCGAGAAGAAAAAGAAGATGAAGGAAGTTGTCTACTATGAGACCGACTCTTCATCGCCATCCACCTCCGGCTCCGACATGCTGTCCGTCACTTCTAAGCGCCATGAGCGCAAGAAGTTTAGTAAGATTCTCCTACGCTATCCTCACATTTCCAAACGTACTCCTTTACTTTCCGTCCCATTAGGCAAACCACCCATGTTTGATGGTGAAGATTATAATATATGGAGTGACAAAATGAGGCACCATCTAACCTCACTCCACACTAGTATTTGGGATGTTGTTGAGATTGGAGTACAGGTACCATCGTCGGGGGATGAGGACTATGACTCGGACAAAGTTGCCCAAATCCGGCACCTCCACTCCAAGCCACCACTATACTCCTCGCCTCTCTAAGTCGAAAGGAGTGTAACAAGGTGCAAGGGTTGAAGAGCGCCAAGGAGATTTGGGATGTGCTCAAAACCGCGCACAAAGGAGACGAGGTGACCAAGATCACCAAGAGGGAAACGATCGAGGGGGAGCTCGGTCGCTTCATGCTTCACCAAATGGGATGACCATGAAATGGTCAAGGTTATTCTTAGATCACTCGTATTTCTTAACCCTACTCAAGTTCAATTAATTCATGGTGATCCAAGATATAAACTAGTGTCTCCCAAGGAAGTGATAGGAAAATTTGTGAGCTTTGAATTAATGATCAAAGGCTCCAAGAAAATCATCGAGCAAGGCGCCACCTCAACACCCGAGGTGCAACCCGTCGCATTCAAGGCGACGGAAGAAGAAAAGAAAGATTCTACACCAAGTAGGATCCCCATCGACGCCTCCAAGCTCGACAATGAGGAGATGGCGCTCATCATCAAGAGCTTTCGCCAAATCCTCAAGCAAAGGAGGGGGAAAGACTACAAGTCTCGCTCCAAGAAGGTTTGCTACAAATGTGGTAAGCCCGATCATTTTATCGCTAAATGCCCTTTGTCTAGTGATAGTGTCAGGGATAACGACAAGAAGGGAAAGAGGAGAGAAAAGAAGAGGTACTACAAGAAGAAGGGCGGCGATGCTCATGTTTGCCGAGAGTGGGACTTCGACGAGAGCTTCACCGACTCCTCCTCCGACAAGGACGCCGCCAACATCGCCGTCACCAAAGGACTCCTCTTCCCCAACGTCGGCCACAAGTGCCTCATGGCAAAGGACGGTAAAAAGAAGAAGGTAAAATCAAGATCCTCCACTAAGTATGCAACCTCTAGTGATGAGGATAATTCTAGTGATGAGGAGGATAACTTGCTCACTCTTTTTGCCAATCTTAACATGCAACAAAAGGAGAAATTAAATGAATTGATTGGTGCTATTCATGAGAAGGATGAACTCTTGGATAGCCAAGAGGACTTCCTTATTAAGGAAAACAAAAAGCATGTTAAGACTAAAAATGTTTATGCTCTGGAAGTAGAAAAATGTGAAAAATTGTCTAGTGAGCTAAGCACTTGCCATGATGTTATTTCCAACCTTAGAAATGAAAATGCCAAACTAATTGCTAAGGTTGAGAAGTCAAATATTTGTGATGATTGAATTGTCAATCTTAAAAATGATAATGCTAGTTCAATTGCTAAGATTGAAAAATTGAATGCCTCTCTTGCTAGCCTTAGAAATGAGAATGAAAAATTAATTGCTAAGGCTGAGGAATTATATGTTTGCAATGTTTCTATTTCCAATCTTAGAGATGAGAATGACATTTTACATGCTAAGATTGTTGAATTAAATACTTGCAAACCCTCTACATCTACCGTTGAGCATGCTACTATTTGCACTAGATGTAGAGATGTTAACATTGATGCTATTCATGATCACATTGCTATGATTAAACAACAAAATGATCATATAGCAAAATTAGATGCTAAAATTGCCGAGCATGAACTAGAAAATGAGAAATTTAAATTTGCTCGTAGCATGCTTTATAGTGGGAGACGCCCTGGCATTAAGGATGGCATTGGCTTCCAACAGGGAGACAATGTCAAGCTTAATGCCCCTCCTAAAAGATTGTCTAACTTTGTTAAGGGCAAAGCTCCCATGCCTCAGGATAACGAGGGTTACATTTTATACCCTGCCGGTTATCCCGAGCATAAAATTAGGAGAATTCACTCTAGGAAGTCTCACTGTGGCCCTAATCATGCTTTTATGTATAAGAGTGAGGCATCTAGTTCTAGGCAATCAACCCATGCTAAATTGCCTAAAAGAAAAACTCCTATTGCATCAAACGAACCTAATATTTCATTTAAGACTTTTGATGCATCATATGTTTTAACTAACAAAACAGGCAAAGTAGTTGCCAAATATGTTGGGGGCAAACACAAGGGGTCAAAGACTTGTGTTTGGGTACCCAAGGTGCTTGTTTCTAATGTAAAAGGACCCAAGACCGTTTGGGTACCTAAGAACAAGGCCTAAACTTGTTTTGTAGGTTTATGCATCCGGGGGCTGTTGGGGACTTGTTCTCAAATGCTATGAATTAAGAACAAGGCAACATAAAATGTTAAATGTTAACGTCCTTCGTCCACGAAACATTATTCCCTTGAGGATAATGAACCTTGGACGAAGGTTGATGAGAATATAATTACGAAGGTTAAATCTTTGTAATTAAATTTTAATAGCTTGTATAAGATAACATAAAATAAAGGGTATAAAAAGGTAAATGAATCATAAACGAATTATATTATATTTACTCAATGTATTGAATCATTGAAAACAGTTATACCTCTGCCTTGGCAAAGATTGGTTCCCGAAAGATGCGACAGCAATTACCAGAGTCCGTGAACAGTAAAGGAATACTGTTCACTATTTATAGGCACAGGTCGCAGCCTGTGAAGAATTACAATTACACCCCTCATAAAAGTTTACAACATTGACTCAGACCCTTATGGGCTAAAAGGTCATTCTATCTTTAAGTCGGTTTGTAATACCGAAGCTTCATGAAGAGGAACCTTCGGCCATCCCATACAAACAGCTTCATCCGAAAGCCGCTTCTTTCTACAAGACCTTCGGCGACGAAGCATAGTCCCAACAGTAGCCCCTTTCGCGGTGCTAGATCGTTTTTCGTAACGAGCTTGATCCGTGAAAAAAGTCTCTTAAGCTTCGGGGAGCCGAAGGTCCAAAAAACACCTTCCCTGAGCTCGTTGTCGAGAAACGATTCAATTTCCCAGCGCGTGGCGGTCCCACCTTGCAGAGTTACTGTTTGACTCTGCGGTCCACCATGCAGCGAGTGCAAGCGGATATCCGCCTGGTGTAAAAATCCTGGTGCTTCGCCTTCTTACCTGCAGTACTATATAAACAGACGAGTAGGTGTGAAGTTACCACAGCATTCATTGCTATTTGCACTGTTTTGCTGCCAAAATTTTTAACCGACGCCGAAGCTTGACTCTCGGAATCGAACGAAGCTCCAACTTGAAGCCTGCTTCGTCAGAAGAAAAAACTTGGGAAGAAAAAAGTGTTAAATTTCCACAAATTCAGAATTAAATGGCCAGAGTGCGTTCTACCGCTAGGGTTGAGCGTGAGGGGGGCGAAGTTGAAGGTTCGGAGACTGTTCCCATCTCCGAAGCGATGCAAAGATCCGGACTGGTAACTTCGGAAAAGATCCCCAGTGATGATGCATAACAAGCAGAACAAGCAATTGCCGAAGCGGAAGAAGAAGATATTGAGGAAACTGATCCCGAAGACGATTATCGTATTGCCATGCCAAGCAAGCCCAGCCAATTAGACTTCGGAAAATCTACTGTTTCGAAGGCTGATCTCTCCAAGATGGTAAAGTCGGGCTTTTTCAATGAAAATTAGAAGAAGCTATTACGCTTCGGGGGAGAAGAGACTACCCCAAAGCCGGAGAAGGATGAAATTGTCATTTTCAAGAGCTTTCTAAAGGCTGGATTAAGATTCCCCCTACATGGGATTATTGCAGAGGTACTGAAGAGGTTTGGTATCTATTTTCATCAGTTGACTCCTAACGCTATTGTTAGGCTTAGTGTTTATATCTGGGCCCTCCGAAGCCAAGCGGTGGAGCCGTTTGCGGACAGCTTTTGTCGAGTTCACGAACTGCACTATCAGACGAAGGCTAGAAAAGATGGATTGCATGACAATTTTGGTTGCTATAATTTTGCTTATCGGAAAACCACAAAGTTTCCTGTAATCAGCTACCGGAGCAAATGGGCAGCAGGCTGGAAGTCGGAGTGGTTCTATGTCAAGGTTGATGACGACAAGGAGAAGCTTGTGCAAAGTCCACTCGAACTAATCTTCGGAGAAACCCGACCTCATTGCAACATGACACCAGAAGGTCCAACACAACAAGCGTTGAATGAATTCAGAATTATTGCAGAGCATATCAGTACAAGAGACCTGGTTCAGGAGTTTTTGGCTTTCAAGGTTTTTCCTAGTTTAAAAGAATGGGAAATGCCGAAGCTAAAGGGGGAGAAGAAAGAAGGTGAACTTGTGCGTTTACCTTACTATTTCAAGTTTAAGAAATACTTTAAAACACCTTGCCAAGAGTGGCTGGATACAATTGAAGTAATGTGTAATGAAATACTTGGCAACTACTCCAAAAAAGAAGATCAATTGATGACTGCGGCCTTCGGCACCCGTCCGAAGCGAAGACTGAACCGAGTACTGGACGCCTTGGGTTTTGAATACCCTGACTATGAAAATCTGAATAAAGGTGTCGGGGGCCAGAAAAGGAAAAGGATAACTGAAGCCTTAAATGAAGATGAGAAAGAATCAAAGAAGAAAATTCTGAAGAAGAGGAAAGTGTCTTCTCCGAAGCAAAAGATATCCGACGAAGAAGAAACCCCCGCATCACCCTCTGCCCCTGACATGGAGGAAATTTTGAAGGTAATGACTGAATCCCTGCCTGCGAAGCTAAGTCCATTGGGGCCTCAACTGACAAAGTTTTTTCAGAAGGAAAAGGATCCTAAAAAAACGAAGAAAACGACTAAAGCAAAGAGACAAAGAATCGTCACTGTGACCGAGGTTATTGACAAGACACCACCAAGAGCTTCAGCTCAGAAGACATCAGCGGCTGAGGAAAGAACAAATATTGAAATCACACCTTCGGAGGTCGCGGCTGCCGAAGCTGCCTCAATTGAAGATTTGAACCTGGAAAGCACAATCGAACACATTGACAAAATACTGCTAGACATGGCCACAGAAGAAGCTGCCACTGCCACCGAAGAGACTATGGCCGCAGTGCCGGGGAAAGAAAAGGAAATTGTTGACGAAGCTTCAGAGGACGAGGCCTTCATGTTTCAAAATTTAGTTGGAGAAAAATTGTCAAACCCCGAAATAGAAGAGCTTAAAGAGTATGCCAAATCTTGCGGGTACAAACCAGGAGCACTCCTCTTCGGAGGTATTGATGATGAAAAATTAGATTGTATCCGAAACCAAACTGGAGCCAAAGTTATCGGTACTCTGTCAAAGAGTATCGGTTTTCCGAAGCTAGAAACGGACATTAGCCGCTACCGACGACAACATATCGTTGGTAGTTTATTTTATTCCAATTTCAAGGTGAACTACTTTTCCCTTAACTTTTATTGTTTTTAATAATGAAAACATGTCTAACGAAGGTTGTTTTCGTGCAGAGTATGCTGTTGAGCAAAGCCTTGAAAATGCAGCAAGATTTTGAAGACAAGAAGCACAAAGTTATAATTGAAAATTTAGAAAGCAAAATAAAGGAGCAATCAGCTGCTATTGAGAAAAAGAACTTTGAGCTCCAGGCAACTGAAGGTTTATTGGCGGAAGCCGAAGCAAAAATAACAGAACTGAACACGAAGCTTCTCTGCCAATCTGAGCAGTTTGAACAAGAAAAGCAAGAACTTAATGCAAAACTTGAAGCCGAAGCTCAACAAAATTCAGATTTGAAAAAACTATTGGCGGGCCTTCAAGAAAAATGTTTGGAATTTAGCAACAAATGCATTCAACGACTAAGAAAAATTTTCCACTCAGTTGAAGCCAGTAGTGAGAAATTCACCCCCTCAGCTGAAGATTTACCGAAGACCTTCGAACATATTGAGGGTGAAATTGACGAGCTTGACGAAGTTATAGCTGGGCACGGTGACTTCTGTGCCTGGGTAGCTTCTCGGGGCACTGCTGCAGCTTTCCTAAAAGCTGGCTGCGATCATGGAAAGATTGTCAATAGGCCCAATTTCACTTTATCACCATCAATCCTAGATGACATTCCTGATCTCGCCCGAAGTATTTCCAATAGATTTGTAAAAATGATATGGACAAAAGGCGGGCGAGAAAAGGCTGGAGACGAAGCTCGGAGTCATCTTGAACCAGTAAGAAATCATACCCTGTGCTTACCTCTTCCTTCAAGCTCGATTTTGACTTACAACAACTTAATTCATGTAGGATGACGAAGCCGAAGTCGATGATTAAAAAGAATGACACCGAAGCTAAAATCCCTCGAAGATTAAGTAGGAGTAGACTGTAGACAGACTCAGGAAACTTTTGAGATAACTTTTGTAAATGTAACTAAACTTGTCTTTAATGAGTTCTGTTCATACCTTGTATTATGCTCTTACCCTTCCATTAATGTATGTGAAGTGCTTTGTTGTGGATGAAATTATCTTTTTTGAGCCGAAGGCGAAAAAACACCTTCCCTTCTTTTCGTACACAGCGAAGCATAGAAAACAACATTTCCCTTTCTTCCGAAGCTCTCCTTTTTGTACGCGAAGAAGCTCTTCTCTTATGCCGAAGCAACCACTTATGCCATGATGATGATTATCCTACATATGCCTGGATGAATGTTTATGAATGCAAATGCTATGATGTAATGTGATGTGCGAATGAATGTCCAAACACATATCCGAAGCCATACTCTCAGCCATTATTTTCTTAGAAACAATCACACGTCAGCTCTGCATTCCCTTAGGAATGACTTTGGAGCTTCTTCGCCTTTTACTTTCGGCGTAATCAGCGTTGACTTTTCGCTGTAAGCTCTGCATTCCCTTAGGAACGACTTTGGAGCTTCTTCGCCTTTTACTTTTGGCGGAATCAGCATTGACTTTTCGCTGTAAGCTCTGCATTCCCTTAGGAACGACTTTGGAGCTTCTTCGCCTTTTACTTTTCGGCACTCGATGGTGCGTTCTCAGCTTTTACATTTACATTCCTTGGGGGATTTTGCTCTTATAGAACTAAAAAAAAGGAAATTACATATGATGGCCCCATTAAAAACCTTTCTCCCCCTTTAGAAAGGAAAAGGGTGCCATGAAAAAGAAAAAACATAAAAAGTTACATCAAGTTAGACATAATATCGCCGAAGCTCATCCGCATTCCAAGATCTAGGAATGTCATTGCCGTCCATATCCTTCAATCTGTATGAACCGGGTCTTGACGAAGATGCTACTAAGAAAGGTCCCTCCCATTTCAACTGCAACTTGCCCACTGTGTCTGGGTTGGCCACTCTCCGAAGCACCAAATGTCCTGGCTCAATATTCTTTAGCCGAACTTTTCTATCTCGCCATTTGATTGTTTCGGCTTGATATTTATTGATATTCTCCACAGCTTGAAGCCTGATCCCTTCTAAAGCATCTTTTTCCACAGAATAAGCATCTTCAGAACCTGATTCTGCCGAAGCTACTACTCTTATTGATCCAGTTTTAGCTTCCTCCGGAGTTATTGCTTCGTCACCGAATAATAACTTGAATGGAGTAAAGCCTGTAGACCTTGATGTTGTTGTGTTGTGGCTCCACACCACTTTGGTTAGCTGATCTGGCCACTTTCCCCTGGGTTGATTGAAGATTAACTTCATTATTCCTGTCATTATAATGCCATTGGCTCTTTCAACGAGCCCATTTGACTCCGGATGCCTGACTGATGCAAAATGAATCTTCGTACCAATTTGATCACAGAAATCTCTGAAAGCTTCGGAGTCGAACTGTGTTCCATTATCCACAGTGATGGCCTTTGGTACCCCGAAACGACAAACAATATTCTGCCAGAAAAACTTTTGAATGGTGGCCGAAGTTATTGTGGCTAAAGGCTTTGCCTCAATCCATTTGGAAAAATATTCCACAGCCACTACAACATATCTTAAGTTCCCTTGGGTCGGTGGTAATGGACCTAACAAGTCAAGGCCCCACCTTTGCAATGGCCAGATGGATTGTATGAGCTGTGTTAAGGACGAAGGTTGTTTTTTATCTCTTGCACATTTCTGACAACCTTCGCACTTTTGAACTAATTCCGCTGCATCCGAAGCTGCCTTCGGCCAATAAAACCCTTGACAGAAAACTTTTCCAAGTAATGGCCTAGATCCAATGTGAGATCCACACAGGCCTGCATGTATTTCTTTCATCAACTCTATGCCTTCGGTTCTAGATAAACACTTGAGTAACGGAGCACAAACTCCATGCTTGTACAACTCCCCTTCTATCATGACATATGGACGAGCTCTTGCCTCTATCCTCCTGTTATAAGTTTCGTCATCTGAAAGGAATTTACCCTGAAGGTAAGAGATGATCTCAGTTCTCCAATCTTCGCTATAAACAGGAGATATATTGAGGACTGCTCTTTCAAGAAGTTCCACCGAAGGTGCTTTTATTGTTTCGAAAAACACATCCGAAGGTAAGGGCAGCCCCTGCGCTGCTGACTTAGCTAGAAAATCAGCATGCTCATTTTGTCCTCGAGGGATATTTTTGACAGAAAATCCTTCGAAGGAAGCTTCGACTCTTCGAACCATGTCCAGATATTTTTCAAGCTTCGGATCTTTAGCCTTGCAACTCTTGTCGATATGACCCGAAACAACCTGGGAATCAGTTTTAAGAATGGCCCTTCTGATTCCCATTGCTTTTAGCTTCCGAAGACCCAAAAGCAGGGCTTCGTACTCAGTAATATTGTTTGTACAACTGAAATCGAGTCTTGCCGCATAACAAGTTTTAACTTTGGATGGCGAGACCAACACAGCAGCTGCTCCTGCCCCGAAGGTTCCCCAAGACCCATCGCAAAACACTGTCCATACTTCGGCATCTTTATTTGTTTCTTCATCCTGAGCCCCTGGCGTCCAGTCAGCAATGAAGTCTGCTAACGCCTGGGACTGGATCGAAGATCTATGCACATAATCAATGCAAAATTCATTGAGCTCTGCAGCCCATTTTCCAATCCGCCCAGTAGCTTCTCTATTTCTCATAATATCCTTCAACGACTGCGAAGAAGGAACAACAATATTGTATGCTTGAAAGTAATGCCGAAGCTTCCTGGATGCCATCAAAACAGCATATAACACCTTCTCTAATTCTGTATAGTTTTTCTTTGATATACTAAGAACTTCAGATACAAAATACACTGGGACCTGCTTCTTGACTTGGCCATCAAGCTTCTCCTGGACAAGTGCTGCACTTACCGCTGAGTGCGAAGCTGCCACATATAATAACAAAGGAGCCCCTGGCGCTGGTGGAGTTAATGTTGTTAAATCTATCAGATATTGCTTCAGTTCCTCGAAGGCTTTTTGTTGGCTTGGTCCCCATTGAAAGACTTCGGCTGATTTCAGCACTTCGAAGAATGATAAATTTCTTTCTGCTGATCTGGATATAAATCTATTAAGAGATGCCAACCTCCCTGTTAATCTTTGGGCCCCCTTTTTGTAGTTGGTGGCTCCATTCGAAGTATAGCTTCAATTTTACTTGGATTAGCTTCAATTCCCTTTGTTGAAACCAAGCATCCAAGAAATTTCCCCTTCTTTACTCCGAAAACACATTTTTCTGGATTCAACTTTAAGCCAGCTTGTCTGAAACTGGCGAAGTTCTCCTGCAAATCAGCAATATGATTTTCCTGTTTCGTGCTTTTTACAATGATGTCATCAACATAAGTTAGCACATTTCTGCCTATCTGAGACTGGAGAACCTTCGCAGTCATTCTGCTGAAACTTCCTCCAGCGTTTTTGAGCCCCTCAGGCATCCGAAGATAGCAATATGTGCCACTTGGGGTTATGAAGCTAGTCTTCGACTCATCTTCCTTCTTCATCCAGATTTGGTGGTAGCCTGAGTAACAGTCTAGCAGACTCATGAGCTCTGAAGAAGCTGCTGCATCAACTAAAGAGTCTATCCTTGGTAATGGGAATTCGTCCTTCGGACAAGCCTTGTTGAGATCTGTAAAATCGATACACATTCGCCACTTGCCATTGGCCTTTTTTACCATAACAGTGTTAGCCAGCCATTCTGGGTACTTTACTTCTCTGATAACTCCTGCACTGAGGAGTCTTTTGACTTCATTACGAGCACCTTCGACCTTATCATCAGACATTTTCCGAAGCCTCTGCTTTCTGGGTCTGAAGGATGGGTCAACATTGAGCGAGTGTTCAATAACATCCCTATTAACTCCGCAGAGATCATTGGCTGACCATGCAAAAACATCTTTGTTGTTGAACAAAAACCTTATCAAGGTTTTCTCCTGTTCTTCGGATAATTGAGAGCCCAACAGCACCTTCTGCTCTGCTATGTCCTCACATAAGAGCATGGGCTTCGGCTGATCTGCTGAAGCTGCTTTCTCCCTTCTGAATTTGTACTGTTCACAAGCTTCAGCTCCATCTATGTTATGGATTGGTTTTGAGTCAGTCCAGTTTCCTTCGGCCCTTCTAGCAGCTTCCTGACTTCCATGAATAGCGATGGGTCCTTGATCCGAAGGTATCTTCATGCAAAGATAAGCAGGATGAAGAATTGCTTCGAAAGCATTGAGGGTGCCACGACCAATAATTGCATTGTAAGGGTATTCCATGTCAACAATGTCAAACACAACTTGCTCAGTTCTAGTGTTGTTGATGAACCCGAAGGTCACTGACATGGTGATCTTGCCCAGTGCTACAATCTGTCTTCCTCCGAAGCCACAGAGAGGATGTGTAGCATCATGAATCTTATCTTCTGGCTCTTGCATTTGTCTGAAGGCCTTAGCAAATATGATATCAGCTGCACTGCCTGTATCAACCAAGACATTGTGGACCAGAAACCCTTTGATAACGCAAGAAATAACCATAGCATCGTTATGAGGAAAATCCTTGAGCTGAAGGTCCTCCTGGGAGAAGGTGATTGGGATGTGGGACCACCTTGACTTGATAAAGGGTCCTTGCACTCCAACATGTTGTACCCTTCTCTGCGCCTCTTTCTTCTGCTTTTTATTGGCTGGTTCTGAGCACGAACCACCTGTAATCGGAAGCACCAGCTTCGGGTCCGAAGCAGCTCCAGCTCGATCGTTGAACAAAGCCATCAGCTCAAAAAAGTGGAAGTGAGTTCACCGGAGGTGGGCGCCAATGTTGGGGACTTGTTCTCAAATGCTATGAATTAAGAACAAGGCAACATAAAATGTTAAATGTTAACGTCCTTCGTCCACGAAACATTATTCCCTTGAGGATAATGAACCTTGGACGAAGGTTGATGAGAATATAATTACGAAGGTTAAATCTTTGTAATTAAATTTTAATAGCTTGTATAAGATAACATAAAATAAAGGGTATAAAAAGGTAAATGAATCATAAACGAATTATATTATATCTACTCAATGTATTGAATCATTGAAAATAGTTATACCTCTGCCTTGGCAAAGATTGGTTCCCGAAAGATGCGACAGCAATTACCAGAGTCCGTGAACAGTAAAGGAATACTGTTCACTATTTATAGGCACAGGTCGCAGCCTGTGAAGAATTACAATTACGCCCCTCATAAAAGTTTACAACATTGACTCAGACCCTTATGGGCTAAAAGGTCATTCTATCTTTAAGTCGGTTTGTAATACCGAAGCTTCATGAAGAGGAACCTTCGGCCATCCCATACAAACAGCTTCATCCGAAAGCCGCTTCTTTCTACAAGACCTTCGTCGATGAAGCATAGTCCCAACAGGGGCTCAAGTTGGATCGTCGATAGCGGGTGCACAAACCACATGACAGGGGAGAAGAAGATGTTCTCCTCCTACGAGAAAAACCATGATGCCCAACGAGCCATCACATTCGGGGATGGAAATCAAGGTTTGGTCAAAGGATTGGGTAAAATTGCTATATCACCTGACCATTCTATTTCCAATGTTTTTCTTATAGATTCTTTAGATTACAATTTGCTTTCTGTTTCTCAATTATGTAAAATGGGTTACAACTGTCTTTTTACAGATATAGGTGTTACTGTCTTTAGAAGAAGTGATGATTCAGTAGCATTTAAGGGAGTGTTAGAGGGTCAGCTATACTTAGTATATTTTGATAGAGCTGAACTCGACACTTGCTTAATTGCTAAGACTAACATGGGTTGGCTCTAGCACCGCCGACTAGCCCATGTTGGGATGAAGAATATTCATAAGCTTCTAAAGGGAGAGCACATTTTGGGACTAACCAATGTTCATTTTGAGAAAGACAGGGTATGCAGCGCATGTCAAGCAGGAAAGCAAGTTGGTGTTCATCATCCACACAAGAACATCATGACGACCGACAGGCCGCTCGAGCTACTCCACATGGACCTATTTGGCCCAATAGCTTACATAAGCATCGGTGGGAGTAAGTATTGTCTTGTAATTGTGGATGATTATTCTCGCTTCACTTGGGTGTTCTTTTTGCAGGAAAAATCACAAACTCAAGAGACATTAAAAGGATTCTTGAGACGGGCTCAAAATGAGTTCGGCTTAAGGATCAAAAAGATTAGAAGCGACAACGGGACGGAGTTCAAGAACTCACAAATCGAAAGTTTTCTTGAGGAGGAGGGCATCAAGCATGAGTTCTCTTCTCCCTACACACCACAACAAAATGGTGTAGTGGAGAGGAAGAATATAACTCTATTGGACATGGCAAGGACCATGCTTGATGAATACAAAACTTTGGATCGGTTTTGGGACGAGGCGGTCAACACCGCTTGCTACGCCATCAACCGGTTATATCTTCACCGAATCCTCAAAAAGACATCATATGAACTCCTCACCGGTAAAAAGCCCAATGTTTCATATTTTAGAGTCTTTGGTAGCAAATGTTTTATTCTTGTTAAAAGAGGTAGAAAATCTAAATTTGCTCCTAAGGTTGTAGAAGGCTTTTTACTAGGATATGATTCAAACACAAGGGCATATAGAGTCTTTAAACACTAGGATATGATTCAAACACAAGTCTACTGGACTAGTTGAAGTTTCTTGTGACATTGTGTTTTATGAGACTAACGACTCTCAAGTAGAGCAAGTTGATCTTGATGAGCTAGATGATGAAGAGGCTCCGTGCGTCGCGCTAAGGAACATGTCCATTGGAGATGTGTGTCCTAAGGAATCCGAAGAGCCTCCACAAGCACAAGATCAACCATCTTCCTCAATACAAGCATCTCCACCCACTCAAGATGAGGATCAAGCTCAAGATGATGATGATGAAGATCAAGAGGAGCCACCTCAAGAGGAGGACAATGATCAAGGGGGAGATGCTAATGATCAAGACAAGGAAGTTGATGAGAGTCCGAGACCGCCACACCCAAGAGTCCACCAAGCAATCCAACAAGATCACCCCGTAAACACCATCCTCGGCAATATTCATAAGGGGGTAACCACTCGATCTCGTGTTGCTCATTTTTGTGAACATTACTCTTTTGTTTCCTCTATTGAGCCACACAGGATAGAGGAAGCACTTCAAGATTCGGATTGGGTGTTGGCGATGCAAGAGGAACTCAACAACTTCACGAGGAATGAGGTATGGCATTTAGTTCCACATCCTAACCAAAATGTTGTAGGAACCAAGTGGGTCTTCCGCAACAAGCAAGATGAGCATGGTGTGGTGACAAGGAACAAGGCCCGACTTGTGGCCAAGGGATATTCACAAGTCAAAGGTTTGGATTTCGGTGAAACCTATGCACCCGTAGCTAGGCTTGAGTCAATTCGCATTTTACTTGCCTATGCTACTTACCATGGCTTCAAGCTTTATCAAATGGACATGAAGAGTGCCTTCCTCAATGGACCAATCAAGGAGGAGGTCTATGTTGAGCAACCTCCCGGCTTTGAAGATAGTGAGTACCCTAACCATGTTTATAAACTCTCTAAGGCGCTTTATGGGCTCAAGCAAGCCCCAAGAGCATGGTATGAATGCCTAAGAGATTTTCTTATCGCTAATGGCTTCAAAGTCGGAAAAGCCGATCCTACTCTCTTTACTAAAACACTTGCAAATGATTTGTTTGTATGCCAAATTTATGTTGATGATATCATATTTGGGTCTACTAACGAATCTACATGTGAAGAGTTTAGTAGGATCATGACTCAAAAATTCGAGATGTCTATGATGGGGGAGTTGAAGTATTTCTTAGGATTTCAAGTGAAGCAATCCAAGATGGCACCTTCATTAGCCAAACGAAGTACATTCAAGACATACTCATAAAGTTTGGGATGAAGGGTGTTAAGCCCATCAAGACACCCATGGGAACCAATGGGCATCTCGACCTCGACACGGGAGGTAAATCCGTAGATCAAAAGGTATACCGGTCGATGATAGGATCTTTACTCTACTTATGTGCATCTCGACCAGATATTATGCTTTCTGTATGCATGTGTGCAAGATTCCAAGCCGACCCTAAGGAAGTTCACCTTAGGGCCGTAAAACGAATCTTGAGATATTTAGTTTATACTCCTAAGTTTGGCCTTTGGTACCCTAGGGATCCACTTTTGATTTAATTGGGTATTCTGATGCTGATTGGGCAGGGTGTAAAATTAATAGAAAGAGCACATCAGGGACTTGCCAGTTCTTGGGAAGATCTCTGGTGTCTTGGGCTTCAACGAAGCAAAATTATGTGGCTCTTTCTACCGCCGAAGCCAAGTATATTGCCGCAGGCCATTGTTGCGCGCAATTGCTTTGGATGAGGCAAACCCTCAGGGACTATGGTTACAAATTAACCAAAGTTCCTCTTCTATGTGATAATGAGAGTGCAATCCGCATGGCAGATAATCCCGTTGAGCATAGCCGCACTAAACACATAGTCATTCGGTATCACTTTTTGAGGGATCACCAACAAAGGGGGATATCTAGATTGCATATATTAACACCAAAGAACAATTAGCTGATATCTTTACCAAGCCACTAGATGAGCAAACATTTACCAAACTTAGACATGAGCTAAATATTCTTGATTCTAGGAATTTTGACTGATATTTTGGCACACATGGCTCATTTATATACCTTTGATCATCTCTTTCATGTGCTATGACTAATATGGTTTTCAAGTGTATTTCACAATAAGTCATAGATTGAACGGGAAATGGAGTCTTCGGCGAAGACAAGGCTTCCACTGCACTCCATCGAATTATTCATCCTTCGCCGTCGCTCCACACCGCTCTCCAATTTGGTATAATCTTCACTCGTATATTATTTGCCAAAAGGGAGAAAGTAAAAAGGGCTTATATTTCACTCAGGTATCCGTTTTTGGCGATTCATGCCAAAGGGGGAGAAAGTATTAGCCCAAAGCAAAAAGACCGCACCACCACCAATTTCAAAAATATAGTCTTTCAAATTTGTGTTAAGAAAAGATTTTTCAAATTGGTATCTTAGTTTTGATATAATTTAGTATACCCTCTTCAAAATTAATATCTAAAACCCTCTTGAACACTAAGAGGAGGATTTCATTAAGGGGGGGTTTGTTTAGTCAAAGGAAAAGCATTTGAAACAGGGGGAGAAAATTTCAAACCTTGAAAATGCTTCTCAAAATCCTATTCATATACCTTTGACTATTTGCAAAAAGACTCTGAAAAGAATTTCCAAAACTTAGCAAAACAAAACAAGTGGTGCAAGCGTGGTCCAAAATTTTAAATAAGAAGAAAGCCATCCATGCATATCTAGTAGAAATAATTATTGGTTTCATTTCAAGCAACCTTTGCACTTACATTATGCAAACTAGTTCAATTCTACACTTTTATATTTGCTTTGGTTTGTGTTGGCATCAATCACCAAAAAGGGGGAGATTGAAAGGGAAATAAGCTTACACCTTTTCCTAATTGATTTTGGTGGTTGAATTGCCCAACACAAATAATTGGACTAACTAGTTTGCTCTAGATCATAAGTTTTACAGGTGCCAAAGGTCCACAACAAACCAATAAAAAGACCAAGAAAGGGTTCAAACAAAGAGAGCAAAAGACAACCGAAGTGTGCCCTGGTCTGGCGCACCGGACAGTGTCTGGTGCACCACCGGACAGTGTCCGGTGCACCAGGGAACCCGACTCCGAACTTGCCACCTTCGGGAATTCTGGGAGCCGCTCCGCTATAATTCACCGGACTGTCCGGTGTAGCACCGGACTGTCCGGTGTGCCAGCGGAGTAACGGCTACACAGCGCCAACGATCGTCTGCAATGAGCAGTTAATGCGCTACAGTGCGCGTAGAAGTCAGAGCAGAGCCAGAAGGCGCACCGGACAGTGAACAGTGATTGTCCGGTGCACCACCGGACTGTCCGGTGGCCCAGCTGTCAGAAGCTCCAACGGTCAGAACCCAATGGCCGGGTGACGTGGCTGGCGCACCGGACAGTGTCCGGGGGCGCACCGAAGTGTCCGGTGGAGCACCAGACTGTCTGGTGCGCCATGCGACAGAAGCCTCCTCCAACGGTTAATTTGGTGGTTGGGGCTATAAATACCCCCAACCACCCACCATTCATTGCATCCAAGTTTTCAGCCTTCACACCTCATACAAGAGCTATAACATTCAATACAAGACACAAACAAAAGAGATCAAATCCTCTCCTAAGTCCGGGATCACTCCAAACAAATTAGTGACTAGAGAGAGAGACATTTGTGTTCATTTGAGCTCTTACGCTTGGATTGCTTTTCTTCTTCCTCTAATTCTTGTGCTCAATTCACTTGTAATCAAAACAAGAGACACCAAGTTGTGGTGGTCCTTGTAGTGGACTTAGTGTCCCATTTGATTGAAGAGAAAGGCTCACTTGGTCTAGGTGACCGTTTGAGAGAGGGAAAGGGAAAGGATTGAAGAGAAAGGCTCACTCGCCCTCTCTTTCAGACTCGTTTATATTTCTAACGCTAACCTCGGCTTGTAGTGTGTGCTTAAGTTTATAAATTTCAGATTTGCCTATTCACCCCCCTCTAGGCGACTTTCACATGTGCACCTCACCAAGTGTTGAACTTTTCTCCTAGTCAGCAAATCTTAGGAACACATATAGAAGAACTGGAGCTAAGGGTTCTAGATTGAGTCTTGTTCAAACGGATACTTATTAGAAGAACTGAAGCTACTTGATCCATGGAATCCATCTTGGACACGAAATGAAACCGAAATTGACCACTAAATGCCTAAACTTGACTTGAGCTACGAGTTTCATCTTCATATATAGCATATAACATCTTCACATATAGCATATAACATTAAACAAGATTAATATAGCTAAATTGACCACTAAATACTTAATTGTGGCATTAAATCTGATTTCCCGACAAAAATTAGTGGTTTACCGGTCTAAAATAAAGGTTTACCGGTCCAAAAAAACAGTTTACCAGCGGTTTCATTTTTTATGAATTTGGAACGAATTTGAAAAAAATACGGGTGGTTAACCGAAACCGCACCCGGGCGGTTTCGGTAAACCGACCCGTAAACCACCGGTTTTTACCGGTTTTGTAAACCTTGGTGGGTACACTACCTTTTTCTAAGGAGTGACAATTTTGTTTTCGATGGGTGCACGCGAGCGCACCCGTCGGGTGTAGCCCTCGAGGCCCCGAAGGAGTGGTTGACTCCTTCAGGGTCTTAATTTTTTACCTCTATAGGTGTGGTGGACTCTATTTGTCACCTGGCTGCAGCCTGAGCGCAAAGTGAGCCCCCAAGTGCTCTACGTCGGTTTCTCGGAGTTCCCAACAAATTTGTCACAGCATGGGGTGCAAGGTAGTCCCCGAGCGAAGAGGACGATTGGCGGGTGCCTTGACTTTTATGATTATACGCCTCTTCGTCGCCTTTCGGCAAGGAAGAAGAGGGGGTCCATGCCATGCTACCCTCGGTGGGTAACGAACATGACGTCTGAAAGTTCCCTATGCCCGAGAACAGGATCTGGATGTTGCCTAGAGGAGGTGAATAGGTGAATAATAATTATCACTTTATAACTAGAAATTCTTACTCTACTCGAAGGCTAGATCGCAGTGGTATGAAAGACCCTTCGAGTAGGTTGCAGCGGAATTGAAGTTCCTATCTTAAAATACCCTGCACTTCGAAGACAGCTTGTACCACATATAAATATTGAAGTGCAAGTATAAACAACAAATAAGACAGTGAAACGGCACACAGCACAGAGCAGAGCACACAGACACAGGGATTTATCCCAAGGTTCAGCCAAGCCTGAAATGCTTGCCTAGTCCTTGTTGGAGTTAGCCACACCTTGGCTTGGAGTCTATTTCAACTCCTTCCTCCGTTTGCTCAGATCTGTCAGTGCGACAGATAGAGCCTTCCACTATGTTGTTATTAGTTACAACGATGTCGTGGCTTCTTACAATCTTCTCGACAGCACTCCGGCAGAGTAACAATGCGCTCAAGATATTGCTCTAGCTCTCAGCAGCACTTCCCCTCTTTTTAGAGGCCTATAACTTTGCCTCTACACAAACTAGAGAGATACACAAGAGAGGGAGAGAAAGAATTGATCCAAATGATGTATGGACTT
The DNA here is from genome assembly GCF_902167145.1 of Zea mays. Classification (NCBI taxonomy): domain Eukaryota; kingdom Viridiplantae; phylum Streptophyta; class Magnoliopsida; order Poales; family Poaceae; genus Zea; species Zea mays. The sequence continues at coordinate 141,689,037 of NC_050101.1, forward strand.
GTTGGCTGCACTTGTGTACTTGTTTGAGGCGCATAGGGGTCCCTTTTATAGCCCCAAAGGGCCTAGGAGCCGTTGGAGCTTCATTTGGAAGCTCCCAACCTTCCCTGGTTGCGGGTGCACGTTACTGTCCGGTGGCGCACCGGACAGTGCACAGTAACTGATCTGATTGACAGTTTCCTTCTCTGGAACAGCTAGCCGTTGGTGCACCGGATAGGTACTATTCACTGTCCTGTGCACCGGACACAACACTATTTACTGTCCTATGCACCGGACACAACACGATTCACTGACCTGTGCACCGGACACAGCTACTATTCACTGTCCTATGCACCGGGCACAACTACTATTCACTGTCCTGTGCATCGGACAGGTCACTATTCACTGTCATGTGCACCAGACAGAGTTACTATTCACTATCCTGTGCACCGGACAGCTACTATTCACTGTCCTGTGCACCAGCCAACAGCACACTAAGTGATTTTTCCTCCGTTCTTTCTCCGTTTGACTTCAAGTTTTGGGAGGATTTTCCTGAGACTTAAACAAACACATTTAGAGTATAATCCAATTGATTTAGTCCTAGAAACTTACATCTTTCTTGTTCTTCTCCTAGCTTTTCTGTTTCTCCTCCAGCAGAGCTCAGAATGGTACTTTCTCTACAGAAAGAGTTAGAGAGCAAACCAAAGCACCAAACTTGTAGTAAGAGGTGTATGCAACATGGTTGAACACTCAAACCTTACATACTTAACCTTTTTCATCGTTTTACCCAATTTGGCATGTTTGAGGTCGATGTTGGACTCTAAACCATTAAGTCAACTTGACTTGATCTAGATTGACATATCTGAGCTCCAACTCCCTTGTTCATTTCTCAAGCTTGATCTTGAGCCTTATGACTTACACCACATAACTGTAGATGTTACCTCATTGGATGTAAGTCATGTCCTTATGTAGTGATCCTTGATGCACCATAACTCTTAACTCGATCAACCTTGACTTTGCAAGTCTTCTTCTTCACCCCTGGATTTGGGTTCCTGGTCTCCTTGACCTTCTCCCGTGCACTCGATACCTCGAAGCTCTTCTTGCCTCCATCCTTGGCTTGATCGATTGTCTCTGAGTTACGCACACCGAGTCTCACTTAAGCAGTGTTCATTATCTATAGATAATTCAGTCTTTGGACCATCACACTTGTTCACTTGTGTTGAACCCTATTAGCTTTGCATTAAGCACCTGTTCAACACTTAGCACACTTGTTAGTCCTTTAATTGGGTTGTCATCCAAACACCAAAACCCACAAGAGAGCTTTCAACGTCTCCAGTGAGTTGCTAACAGGTAATCTGAGCGGAGGCCTGAGCTCCATTTGATAGGAGTCGGCTAGTGGTCCAGCGATGTAACGCCCTGAATTTGGGGGTAGAATTTTTTCTTCTTTTCTCTCACCAAATTCGGGCGTTACTCTCTTTTCTCTTCCTGTTTCGCTCTTTCTTCCCAATTTAAAACCAGTATAGTGACAGGTGTCCGTGTCATGTATAAACCAAAACCTAAGTGTCATGGGTGTTGCATCATGCCGAAGCGCATTTCTTTGTCTGATGTCGCGTGTTCGTCTCGTTCCGTTTCGGATTTCGGTTGGCGATTGATTTCCTTTAAGGGTCGTGCATGTTGTGGGTTTCGATCCGCGAAGTGGCCCAACCCAACCCAACCCAGCCCAGCCCAACCTGGCCCGGTCCGGCCCGGCCCGGCCCGCGCGCCCCTGGCGCCCCTGCCCACCTCCCCATGCGCCCCCTCCTCCTCTCCCTCTCTCATTTGGATTTCCCACGCAGCAACCTCCCCCTCCCTCTTCCACCTCTCTCTCCCCGTGGTGCCCTAGGGTTTGGAGTCGAGATCGCCGGAATTTGGATCCCCAGAGGTGAGTTTTCCCCTCCCCTTCCCTTCTCCTCTCTCTCCCTCTCCCTCCCCTTCTCTACCCTGCGCGCGCCCTCCCTCTCTCCCCTGCGCGTGTGCCCCTGCCCGTGGCGGCGCTCGCCCTGCTCGCCCGCGTGCGGCGGCCTGCCCCGGCGGCGCTCGCCCTAGCCCCTCCCTCCTTGGCCCCGGCCCGCCCCCGCCCCGGCCCCTGCGCTGTGGCGCCCGCCCCTGCCCCTCCCCCGGCGCGGCGGCGCTCACCCCTGCCCCCTCCCACGCGGCGGCGCTCGCCCCTGCCCCTCCCCCACGGGGCGGCGCTCGCCCCTGCCCCCTCCCCCGCGGCGGTGATCGCCCCTGCCCCTCCCCCGCGTGGCGGCGCCCCCCAGCCGCGGCGTGGCCCACCCGCCCCCTGCTCGGCCCCCCGGCGCGGCGGCCTTGCCCCCGGCGCGGCTCGGCCCCCCGGTGCGGCCTGCCCCTGGCGCGGCCTCCCCGGCCCCTCGGCGTGGCCCCTGCCCCGGCGCGCAGCCCCCCAGCGTGGCTTCGGCCCCCTGCGCGCGGCATCCCGACCTCCGGCGCGACTCGCGTGGCCTCGTTTACCCCCCTAACACGTTCCCGTGTGCGCAAGCCCACGCGCGCGGTGATTATTTTTGGGTTTGTAGTTAATTTCAAACTCCGTTAGTTAGCGTGCTGTGTCGCGCAACGAATTTATCTAATTTTAGATTCTATGAATGTGTTGCGTCGTGCGCTTCGTCGTGCGACGATCCATTTTAATTTCAGGTTGTTTAATGTGTGACGTCGCGCGTGTAGTCACGCGACGTTCCACTTTAAACTCAGTTCTGTTGACGTATGCCGTCGTGCGTTTCGCCGCGCGACGCTCAACGTCTCTTTATAATTAATGCAAGTATCCCGTCGTGCGCTCCGTCGCACGACGAGTCATTGATTTCTTATTTCGATTTAAAGTGATATGTCGCGCGTCTCGCCGCGCGACAATCCTTTTAATTTATCTTCATCTGCTTATAATGATTAGACATGAAACATGACTTTACTTTATGCTAAACGTATTGTCTACATTAATGCCCTTCAATTGAGCGAGTGGTTTAATTCATAATAATGTAACGTGATCGTTTCTCGACTGTCTTTTCCTCTTTCTCTCTTAACCGTGATTGCGAGCCCGCGTGGAACGTCTGTTTACTTACTGCATTCTACTGCATGGTGTAATGTTCTTTGTATTAAATGTGTGGATGTATGTATGTTTGCGCTTGCATAGAGAACGATCTGGTTGAAGAGCCCGAAGAACTCGCAGGAGAAGCCCCTAAGCAGCAGTCGGTTGGTGGAGGCAAGTGTCCCTTGACCTATCTCTGTCCTATACATACTTTAATTCACCTCCCGCATTACACATTTATACCTAAGGATTGACTAGCTTTTGTTATCCATGTCCTTGTTTACCTATTTGGGTTAGACCATTATTGCTTAGTCTTATGCTATTGCTCAACTCTAATCAATGAACATGATGAGAATGATCAATGATACGCTATTTTCCCTTCTTTTATTATGATGTTATGCTTGTGTCCTTCAAGGGGGCTTGAGCGGTTTCTCGAGTGCCTCTCCGTAAGGACCTGTTCGTTCGATGACCGCCCGGGAAAACAGTGCAACCATGAGGGTGGAATGGGGTGCCCTTAGCTGAATAATTAGAGGACCGGGGTGTAGTTCGCTTAGCCGTCGTGTCGTCAATGGGGCTCGGTGTATGCGGCTCGCTCTGCCAAGCTTGGGTTCGCCCCCTTGGGGAGGAGTGCGGTGCATTGAGGAAACCTAACGAGCGGCTACAGCCCTGGGGAATCTTTGTAAAGGCTACGTAGTGATGCCCTGCTGGGCCACCTAGGCAGTGGTCAATGGGGAGTAGCTCTCTCCGGGCAGAAAGGGAATCACGGCTTGTGGGTAAAGTGCACAACCTCTGCAGAGTGTATGAAAACTGATATATCAGCCGTGCTCGCAGTTATGAGCGGCCAAGGGAGCTCCAGTGATTAGTGATACTTGATCAGAGATGTTCGGTTTGCAGGCGGCAATGAGATTGATGGTTCTTGGTTTTGACTCTGGTAATGGTAACTGGTACTCTTTCCGTTTGGAAAGGAGTACGTTTGGGTTAATAACGTGGGTTAACTCTAAAACTTGGCTTTCTCTACTAGTAATAATAATCTGACCAACTAAAAGCAACTGCTTGACTTATCCCCACATAAAGCTAGTCCACTACAGCCAAACAGGATACTTGCTGAGTATGTTGATGTGTACTCACCCTTGCTCCACACACCAAACCCCCCCATCCCCAGGTTGTCAGCATTGCAACCACTGCTCAGGAGAAGATGAAGTCGTGGAAGGAGACCATCAGGAGTTCCAAGATTATGATGAGTTCTAGGCGTGGGTTAGCGGCAACCCCCAGTCGGCTGCCTGTGAAGGCCGCGTTTATCTACGTTTCTTTTCCGCACTTTGATTTATTGTAAAGACTATGTGGATGTCTCAGACATATGATGTAATCGACTATTATTCCCCTTTTTAATACTATTTGAGCACTGTGTGATGATGTCCATGTTATGTAACTGTTGTGTACGTGAATTGCCGATCCTGGCATGTACATGGTTCGCATTCGGTCTGCCTTCTAAAACCGGGTGTGACATAGGTGGTATCAAAGTCGTGCTGACTGTAGGACCGCTAACCTAGAGTAGAATGGTCGTTCTAAGGATTATAGACCTTTGTCCCTGCCTTGACTTTGGTATCCCTTCAAAAGTTGGTCATATCGACCAAACCTATGTTCTACTATATATTATACCTTGTTGAAAATTGTGTTTTATTCTAATCCTTCATTTATTTATGGTTCATTACTTGCTGGTCATACTAGTTCTGTTCTCACTCTTTTGCTTGCGGTGTCTTTTGTAGATGGCTCGTCTTAGACACACCGCACGGAAGTCTGTCATCCCCTTCTTACCCTCTCGTCTCACGGAGCATCCGCTTCGCCGTCCCATGGCCGGTCAGTCCAGTCACTTGGAGAGGCTGCACCATCGCCTGCATGAGGAGCAGGAACGTCGGCGACATGAGCAGCAGGGCTCTTCTTTCTCGCTCCAGCAAGAGATAGAGTCTGTGAGGAGCTGCTCCCCTGTGCTTCCCCTGGAGGCGCCCCCTGCACCACCACTGGACGCCCCAGCCCCTGGAGTAGCTGGTGGAGGAGACCCAGACGACGGAGGTGGCGACGACAGCTCGAGCCACGACACCGACTTTTCTGCTGACCAGGAGCCGAAAGGATGGGTTGCTCGACCCATCACTCGCGACGCTGCTCGCGGGTGTCACTTCCATGATGCGCTCAACACCCTGCTACGTCGGGCACTTGACCGACGTACTTGGTCTATCGAGTATCGTTGTGTGGTCTACCAACATAGTCGCGGGGTCTACCCGGACCGCTGGGAGGCGACCTGCTTGGTGCGCCGTCCGGAGAACAGTCTCTGGGGTGCGGAGATCTGCTCAGAGCACTATTCCATCTCTGAGCGGGACTCAGCCGAGGCGGCCATGCAAGATGCCGCACGGCGTGCGCTTTCGCACTACTGCTCAGTGCTCGGTGGGGTAGCTGACGGTCTTAACCTAAAGTATTACCCCCGCCGTCCATCTGGCAGCACAGAAGGCGTGATTGTTTCACCTGTTGGTGAGGACAATCCTAGGTTGAGTAGCACAGACAACCTAGCCATCGTGCTAAACACGGAGCTGGACCATGCATTAGACGAGCTGAGTAGGGCTCGTGCTGAGATCGCACAGCTGCGGGCTGAGCGCGCGGAGCGTCGTCACCTGGACGATGGTTCTCCCGCTCCCGTTGGGACTCAGCACCCGTACCACTCACCTTGGCGTGGACACCAGTCTTATGGCAATCCCGACTGTAGAACCAAGATAGACTTAGAACCATAGATCGTCAGAGTCGGATCTTGTAATTAATACGAAAATATATATACGTAGAAGCTACAGTCTTAGCGTTAGTCTCGCTCTTAGTCAGTCTTAGTTAGACAGAGTAGTTTGTTTATCCTGTGCATTTATGTTTGTCATGATGAACTATGTTTGCTTTGGGTCTTTGTAATGACTGTCACCAGAGTGTGGGTATCCCCTGCATTTTGGTTTACCTGTTATGCTAATGGAGTTAGTTATCTAGTTCGGAAGCCTTTTATTCCACTTTCCTCTTTATCTGAGAAGTTGTGTTGGTCTGTGTTGGAGATCAGTGAAGATGCTCATCTGTTCAGTGTTGTGGAGAATTCTATACTCTTTTCTTATGCTACAAGATTGGCAAGATCAGTTCTGATGTGTGGTTGCATTCTGCAGATGTCAGAAAATAGGCGCAGAGGAGGAAGGCATGCTCAGCAGGAGCGGCCAGCTCAGCAGGATGAGGTACCTCAGCAGCAGCAACTACCGCCCCCGCACCCAATGTCCATCGAGCAGATGTTCCTAATGCAGACTCAGACAGTTCAAGCCATCGGGCAGACTCTGGCCGCCATTCAGCAGCAGCAGCAACAGCCACCCCCTCAACCTCAGCCTCAGATGCCCAGGGACAAGCGTGCTGAATTCATGAGAGGTCATCCCCCAATGTTTTCTCACTCTTCTGATCCCATCGATGCTGAAGACTGGTTGCGCACCATGGAGCGGGAGTTGCATACTGCTCAGTGCGATGACAGGGAGAAAGTTATGTATGGTCCTCGTCTGTTGAGAGGAGCAGCTCAGTCTTGGTGGGAGTCTTATCTCGCCACCCATGCCAACCCCGACACCATCACCTGGGAGGAATTCACAGGAAGCTTTCGTCAGTACCATGTTCCTGCAGGTCTGATGACAGTGAAGAAGGAGGAGTTCCTGGCTCTCAAGCAAGGGTCATCGTCTGTCAGTGAGTACCGGGACAGGTTTGTGCAGTTGTCTCGCTATGCTCCTGAAGATGTCAACACTGATGTCAAGAGACAGTATCATTTCCTGGGAGGCTTGGTTGATCCTCTACAGTATCAGCTGATGAATCATATCTTCCCGACATTCCAGCACCTGATTGACAGAGCAATCATGACAGAGAGGAAGCGTAAGGAGATGGAGGATCGCAAGCGCAAGATCAGTGGACCCCAGCCTAGAAGCAGCAATCGTCCTCGTTTCTCAAGCAATCAACCTCAGCAGTTCAGGCAGAACCAACGTCCACCTCAGCAGCAACAGTTCCAAAGGCAGTATCCTCAGCACCAATATCAGATCGCCAGAACAATCAGTCAGGAGGAGGTCAGTTTCAGAGGCAGAATCAGCAGGCACCTCGTCTTCCTGCCCGAGCAAACCAGCAGAACAGTCAGGCAGCACCAGCTCAGGTTGGAAACAGAGCATGTTTCCACTGTGGAGAGCAAGGCCACTGGGTGATGCAATGTCCGAAGAAGGCAGCCCAGCAGCAGTCAGGCCCCAATGCCCCAGCAAAGCAGAATGTGTCTCAGCCTGGAGCAGGCAACCGCTCTCAGCCACGTTATAACCATGGGAGACTGAACCACTTGGAGGCTGAAGCAGTTCAGGAGACCCCCGGCATGATAGTAAGTATGTTTCCAGTCGACTCCCATCTTGCAGAAGTGTTATTTGATATTGGAGCAACGCATTCTTTCATTACTGCATCATGGGTAAAAGCACATAATCTTCCAATAACTACCATGTCAACCCCCATTCAAATTGACTCAGCCGGTGGTAGAATTCGAGCCGATAGCATTTGTTTGAATGTAAGTGTGGAAATAAGGGGGATAGAGTTTCCCGCTAACCTCATAGTAATGGGTACTCAGGGAATAGATGTCATCCTAGGGATGAATTGGCTAGATAAATATCAGGCAGTTATCAGTTGTGATAAGAGGACAATCAAGTTGGTGTCCCCACTAGGAGAGGAAGTGGTGACCGAGTTAGTCCCGCCTGGTCCGAAGAAAGGAAATTGTCATCAGATGGCTGTCGATAGCAGTGAAGCAGACCCAATTGAGAGTATCAAGGTTGTGTCCGAGTTCCCAGATGTGTTTCCAAAGGACTTACCGGGTATGCCACCAGAGCGGAAAGTTGAATTTGCCATAGAGCTTCTTCCTGGCACCGCCCCCTTCTTTAAGAGAGCTTACAGAGTATCTGGACCAGAGTTGGTTGAGCTTAAAAAGCAAATTGATGAGCTATCAGAGAAAGGTTACATCTGGCCAAGCACCTCGCATTGGGCCACCCCTGTCCTATTTGTGGAGAAGAAAGATGGCACCAGAAGGATGTGTATCGATTATCGAGCTCTAAATGAGGTCACAATTAAGAACAAGTACCCCTTGCCCAGAATAGAAGATCTGTTCGACCAGTTGAGAGGAGCCAGTGTGTTCTCCAAGATAGATCTGAGGTCAGGTTATCATCAGCTCAGGATTCAACCTTCAGAAATTCCGAAGACGACATTCATTACCAAGTATGGGTTGTATGAGTTCACTGTGATGTCTTTTGGTCTTGTAGGAAATGGGTGACGCCTAAGAGGGGGGGTGAATTAGGACTTCTAAAACTTTTACTAAACTAGGCCACAATTAAATCCCTAGAACAAAACCTATGCAAATAATCAAAACTAGAATGTGCAAACTAGGTTTTGTCTAAGTGTTGCTATCTCTACCGCAAAGGCTAAGTTTCAATCTACACTAAATAAGTATGACTACAAGATTGAAACTTAAATGCTTAATATAAATGTGGAATGTAAAGAGCTAAGTAGAGAAGCAAACTCTCGTGGATGACGCCGGTATTTTTACCGAGGTATCCGGAACCACGCAAGGTCCCGACTAATCCTCGTTGGTGCCCCTACGCAAAGGGAAGCCCACGCGAGGGCCAAGCACCACGGTCGAGTAACTCCGTAGAGAGCCGCGGGCCTTCTCCACGCGCAAGTGGTGCTCCGCTTCCGGCTCCTCTCGGACGCTCCCCGCCGTCTCCACTATCGAGCTTTCGGCCGAAACGCCGCGGGCCTCGTTCCCTCCGGTACACGGTGGTGGCCGTGACACAAACGCGGTTGTCACGGTCTCGCAAGACTCTCGCCCCACTCGGTACAATTACAACGACTCACGCAAGAGCCAAGGGGTTGTGTGGTTTTACAAAACTCACTCAACTAACTAGGGTTCACCTAGAGCAAGCGCTAAAGCGGTCTAACTAACCTAAGCACTTCGCAAAGCACCTACGCTAATCACCGAGTGATTCTATTAAGCACTTGGGTGTTTGAGCTCTTGGAAATATGCACTATGTGTCTTGGTATGTTGCTTGGGCTCTCACACTTGAGAATGGCCGGTTGGGGTGGTATTTATAGCCTCCACACCCCAACTAGCCGTTGGACAGAAAGCAGCATCTTTCTGTCGTCGGGTGCACCGGACAGTCCGGTGCACCACCGGACACTGCACAGTAGATGTCCGGTGCACGCCACGTCAGCCGACCGTTGGCGCCTGTAGCAGTCGACCGTTGGATCCGACCGTTGCCGTCTGCCCGTTGGCACACCGGACAGTCCGGTGCACACCGGACAGTCCGGTGCTACAGCCAGAGAGCGCCTGTCTGTGGCCTCTCTGCGCAGACTGTCCGGTGCCTCACCGGACAGTCCGGTGCACACCGGACACCAATGTCCGGTGCGCCACCAGGCGCTGGCTGACAGCCCTCATCTTGGATTTCTTCGCTGATTTCTTCGGGCTTCTTTGTTCTTGAGTATTGGACTCCTATGTATCTTTTTATGTCTTCTTTTGAGGTGTTGCATCCTCATTGCCTTGGTCCAATTCTCTTCGCATCCTGTGAACTACAAACACAAACACTAGAAAACTTATTAGTTCATGGATTGTGTTGTTCATCGAACACCAAAACTCAATTTGCCAAATGGCCCGGGGTCCATTTTCCTTACAATCTCCCCCTTTTTGGTGATTGATGACAACACAACCAAAGAAAGCAAATAATACAAATATTTGAGTGAAAATATGCATTCTACTTGCTAAGATGCATGAATGTCCCCACAATGTGATATTATGGACTTAAGCCTCCCCCTAACTCCATAATTCACTTACTTCCTATTTTTGGACCAAATAACCAAAACCACTTGAAAAATCATTTGGAGATATAAAATTTTAAATTGGTGGTGTTTGATGTTTGATATAGTTTCCATTGCTTTGGTCCCTAAACTTCTCCCCCTTTGGCATCAACCACCGAAAAGGAAGACATTAAAAGCATGTAGGAAGTAAATAAAAGCTTGCCCTCAACAAGAATTGTATCAAATGATATCACAAGAAGGATATTAAATTAAACCATATGAATGATACCAGTTGAAATGATTACTCCCCCTAAATGAGTGTTCTCTTTAGAAAGAGGTTTCTCCCCTTTTTAGAGATGAAGAAATACTCCCCCTGACAGAGATCCTCTACTTAGGAAAAAGCATGTGAAAATTAGAGGTGCAAGACATGATTTGAAAAGACTAACTTCCCTTATGCATAGGTAACAGAATATGAGTTAACCACTTATGCATTTTTAGCAACATGGAAGTATATGATATGAAATATAGTCTAATCAAATTTAGGAGAAGACATGTAAATGATACTGAATGTAGTCTCAAAAGATACCAATTGAAAGTCAATGGTGAGCTTGAGAGACATGAGAGTTCTTGGAGATTTTGCAGTGGAAGATTGTTGTCTTTCTCCGGGGACTTCATTTTCCTTACAATGAGACTATCACATGAAATAGACTTGAAAAGGTGTTAGCCTCAAAGTGTTAGATTATAGAGTAACCTCCCCCTAAAGGTGTGCATACAAGTTTTGAATACTTGTAGGAGACATGCACTTTGATTTGATATCAAGAGGGGCAAATTATCTATACTCCTAACTTTGGCACATATAAGTTAAATGATACAACTTGTAGGAACCAAAATTTTCAATTGATGCATCATTTACTATGGAGTGATATAAAAGCTATGTGCCGTGCTTTAACTAAACATTTTAAGCCATGTAGGTTTGCTTAAGTATATGAATTAAAAAAACAAGCAATCCTACCATATGATTTACCTAGTATGCATGATTTTGAACAAAAGTACATAACAAATGTAATACTAGGCAAGAAAAGAAAACTAGATAAAAGGTAAATAGATACGCATATCTAAAAACGAGAAATACAATAAAACTAGTTACCTTAGTCATGGGTGGGAAATTTGGGTCCAAAATTTTCACTAACCCACTTGGCAATGAACTTGATCCAATATGATGTATCCCATGATATACATCCCAATTTTGCCAAGTCTCCAAATTTCCCGAGGACCTTTGGTCCACTCACTTCCCTTTCGGGATCCAAACCTTCTTGGTGCTTTTCATGGTTGAGATTATCTCCTTTGGCACCCAGATGCGTTTGACCTCCTTTCCTTTGTTGGCTTGCTTGTTGGCCTTGATTGCTATCACCTTTCCATTCTTCTTCCTTTTGATTAAGTATGGTGTAGCATCCTTTTTGTTCACCTTTTTGATGTAGGTGTTGGAGATTTTGCTTGATGGCTTTTGCTTGAGCTTTTGCCTTAGTTTATCCCCGGTCATCGCCTTGCATTGGAAAGACTTGTGGCCTTCCATGTGGCATAGCCTACAAATCACAATTTCTCCCTCTACAGGCTTGTTCACTCCCGCAGTGGTGTTATCCTGTGGAGGTCGGATTTGTTTGGCTTTGCCTTTCTTGTCATACAAAGCCTTGCCAAGGCGAGCCACTTCTTGCTTTAATTGTTCATTTTCCTTTGCAACCTCATCCGAACATGTCTCTACAATAATATTCTTAACAACGACTTGGTTGCAGGGGTTAGAATCGTCAATTAAATCAAAGCAGGAAGTAGAAGCATCTTTCTTAATTATTTCAGGTATTTCAACTAAAGATGCTGCTGGGGTGCTACCAATGTTTTCTAGCTTAGTAGTTAGCTCATTATTGTGTATGCTAAGAATTTCCATTTTCTCTAGCAAATTTTCAATAGCTTCTTGGGAGCTAGCTAACTTAGCCTTAAGTTTTTCATTCTTTTTAATAAGGTTGTCATCGGTAGCAGCGGATGGAGCACTAGATTCTAAAAACTCAATTTTAGTTGATAGCTCACTATTTAAGTTTGCAAAAGTTTCAAATTTTTCTAGCAAACCTTTGTAATCATTTTGAGAGCTAACCAACTTATTTTTCAAAGTTTTAAGTTGAGCTTTTTGCTTGGTGCAAACATCCTGGAAAAATTCTACGGCTTCCGCAAGCTCATCTAGAGAGGCCTTTCCCTCACCTTCATCATCACTACTACTTTCATCACTAGAGGATGGAATGCTTTTGTTACCTCTTGCCATAAGGCATTTGTGTGATGACCGTGATGATCGTGACGAGGACCGGTGGCTGCGCGTCCTTGGAGGTTCATCTTCACTTGAAGAATCATCCCAAGTTCTAACACTTGTTAGCGCTTTGCCTTTGCTCCTCTCCTTTTTGGGTTTGGCCATATTTGGACAGTTGTCCCTGAAGTGGCCCTTCTCCCCACATGCGAAGCATCCTCTCTTCCTTTGCTTTTTCCTGTCAATGTTAAAGAGAAGATCCTCGACCTGCAGGGGCACACCCATTAGATTAATCTTGCGGATCATCCCCATTACCTTTCCGACACGTCGGACTGTCTCTTCGTCCTCGGAGGATGATGTGCATGGTTGATTATCTTCATCATCATCACTTTCTTCTTCTTCTTCCTCTTCTTCGCTTGAGGAACTTGGAGTGGGAGCCTTCTTTTTGCCCTTCCTTTCATCACATGCAAAAGCATATGGTCTTGAGGAAGTTGGCTCCTCTCCCCGACTCATTTTTCGCGACATCTCAAAAGCCGCAATTTTCCCAATCACAATGGTCGGGGTCATGTTGCTCAAGTCCTCCATGTTGTGAAGGATGGTGATGATGCTCCCATATCTTTGTTGTGGTAGCAGGGAGATAATCTTCCTCACAATGTCCGCATCACCTAGCTTATTAATGCCAATAGAGTTGAGCTCATTGATTATTAGATTCAAACGAGAATACATGTCTCTAACAAGCTCATCATCTTTCATAGCAAAAGAATTATACTCATTTAAGACTAGGCAATGTTTTTGCTCACGGACATTGGATGTGCCGTCATGGAGCTCATGCAATTTTAGCCAAATCTCATTAGCAGTTTTTAAGGTAAATACTTGGTTAAAAATATCCATGCTAAGAGATTCATACAAGCAATTTTTGGCTCTAGCATTTAAATGAATTTCTTTTTCCTCACTCGTGGTGGGTTTCTCGGGATTCTTGAGGGGTTTCATCCCGTCACAAGTGACTCTCCAAACACCTAGATCAACGGCCTCTAGGTAACAAGCCATTCTAGCACTATAATATGGGAAGTTAGTGCCGTCGAAGTGTGGTGGCCTATGGGTATCCATCCCTTCCTCTAAAAAGCGTCGGCTCTTTTAGCGGTGAAGCTAAAGCGTTTCAAATGAGCCAAACTGGGCTCTGATACCACTTGTAGGAAACGGGTGACGCCTAAGAGGGGGGGTGAATTAGGACTTCTAAAACTTTTACTAAACTAGGCCACAATTAAATCCCTAGAACAAAACCTATGCAAATAATCAAAACTAGAATGTGCAAACTAGGTTTTGTCTAAGTGTTGCTATCTCTACCGCAAAGGCTAAGTTTCAATCTACACTAAATAAGTATGACTACAAGATTGAAACTTAAATGCTTAATATAAATGCGGAATGTAAAGAGCTAAGTAGAGAAGCAAACTCTCGTGGATGACGCCGGTATTTTTACCGAGGTATCCGGAACCACGCAAGGTCCCGACTAATCCTCGTTGGTGCCCCTATGCAAAGGGAAGCCCACGCGAGGGCCAAGCACCACGGTCGAGTAACTCCGTAGAGAGCCGCGGGCCTTCTCCACGCGCAAGTGGTGCTCCGCTTCCGGCTCCTCTCGGACGCTCCCCGCCGTCTCCACTATCGAGCTTCCGGCCGAAACGCCGCGGGCCTCGTTCCCTCCGGTACACGGTGGCGGCCGTGACACAAACGCGGTTGTCACGGTCTCGCAAGACTCTCGCCCCACTCGGTACAATTACAACGACTCACGCAAGAGCCAAGGGGTTGTGTGGTTTTACAAAACTCACTCAACTAACTAGGGTTCACCTAGAGCAAGCGCTAAAGCGGTCTAACTAACCTAAGCACTTCGCAAAGCACCTACGCTAATCACCGAGTGATTCTATTAAGCACTTGGGTGTTTGAGCTCTTGGAAATATGCACTATGTGTCTTGGTATGTTGCTTGGGCTCTCACACTTGAGAATGGCTGGTTGGGGTGGTATTTATAGCCTCCACACCCCCAACTAGCCGTTGGACAGAAAGCAGCAGCTTTCTGTCGTCGGGTGCACCGGACAGTCCGGTGCACCACCGGACACTGCACAGTAGATGTCCGGTGCACGCCACGTCAGCCGACCGTTAGCGCCTGTAGCAGCCGACCGTTGGATCCGACCGTTGCCGTCTGCCTGTTGGCACACCGGACAGTCCGGTGCACACCGGACAGTCCGGTGCTACAGCCAGAGAGCGCCTGTCTGTGGCCTCTCTGCGCAGACTGTCCGGTGCCTCACCGGACAGTCCGGTGCACACCGGACACCAATGTCCGGTGCGCCACCAGGCGCTGGCTGACAGCCCTCATCTTGGATTTCTTCGCTGATTTCTTCGGGCTTCTTTGTTCTTGAGTATTGGACTCCTATGTATCTTTTTATGTCTTCTTTTGAGGTGTTGCATCCTCATTGCCTTGGTCCAATTCTCTTCGCATCCTGTGAACTACAAACACAAACACTAGAAAACTTATTAGTTCACGGATTGTGTTGTTCATCGAACACCAAAACTCAATTTGCCAAATGGCCCGGGGTCCATTTTCCTTACAGGTCTAACAAATGCACCAGCCTTCTTTATGAACTTGATGAACAGTGTATTCATGGATTATCTTGATAAGTTTGTGGTGGTATTTATTGATGACATTCTGATATACTCTCAAAGCGAAGAAGAGCATGAAGATCATTTGAGAATGGTATTGCAGAGATTGCGAGAGCACCAATTGTATGCAAAGTTGAGCAAGTGCGAGTTCTAGATCAGTGAAGTTCTGTTCCTGGGTCATATAATCAACAAAGAAGGATTGGCTGTGGATCCGAAGAAAGTGATAGACATTCTAAACTGGGAAGCGCCAACAGATGCTCGAGGAATCAAGAGCTTCATTGGAATGGCCAGATATTATTGGCGATTCATTGAAGGGTTTTCAAAGATTGCGAAACCAATGACAGCTTTGCTAGGCAACAAAGTTGAGTTCAAGTGGACCCAGAAATGTCAAGAGGACTTCGAAACGCTGAAAGAGAAGTTGACTACAGCGCCTGTCTTAGTCTTGCCTGATGTGCACAAGCCCTTCTCGGTGTATTGCGATGCTTGTTACACCGGTTTGGGATGTGTGTTGATGCAAGAGGGAAGAGTTGTGGCTTACTCGTCCCGACAGCTGAAGGTTCATGAAAAGAATTACCCAATCCATGACCTAGAGTTGGCAGCAGTGGTTCACGCATTGAAGACATGGAGGCACTATCTGTATGGATAGAAATGTGATGTTTACACAGACCACAAGAGTCTGAAGTACATATTCACTCAGTCAAAGCTGAATATGAGGCAACGAAGATGGTTAGAGTTGATCAAAGACTATGAGTTGGAGATTCATTACCATCCAGGCAAAGCAAACGTAGTGGCAGATGCTTTGAGCAAGAAGAGTCAAGTCAATCTGATAGTCGCTTGTCCGATGCCTTATGAGTTGGCCAAGGAGTTTGACAAGTTGAGTCTCGGATTTCTGAACAATGCGCGAGGAGTAACAGTTGAGTTGGAACCTACCCTGGAGCGGGAAATCAAAGAAGCACAGAAGAATGACGAGAAGATCAGTGAGATCCGGCGACTGATTCTTGACGGTAGAGGCAAAGATTTTCGGGAAGATGCAGAAGGTGTGATATGGTTCAAAGACCGCTTGTGTGTTCCCAATGTTCAATCTATTCGGGAGTTGATCCTCAAGGAAGCTCATGAGACAGCCTATTCGATTCACCCTGGTAGTGAGAAGATGTATCAGGATCTGAAGAAGAAATTCTAGTGGTACGGAATGAAGAGGTAAATCGCAGAGCATGTGGCTATGTGTGATAGTTGTCGGCGGATCAAGGCAGAGCACTAGAGACCAGCTGGATTGTTGCAACCGTTGCAAATCCCTCAGTGGAAATGGGATGAAATCGGCATGGATTTCATAGTCGGATTGCCTCGCACTCGAGCCGGCTACGATTCCATTTGGGTAGTGGTGGACCGCCTGACCAAGTCAGCCCACTTCATACCTATCAAGACCAACTACAGCAGTGCAGTATTGGCAGAATTGTACATGTCTCGGATCGTTTGTCTTCACGGTGTGCCAAAGAAGATAGTGTTAGACAGAGGAACGCAGTTCACCTCTCATTTCTGGCAGCAGTTGCATGAAGCCTTGGGCACACATCTGAATTTCAGTTCAGCTTATCATCCGCAGACATATGGTCAGACCGAATGGACCAATCAAATCCTTGAAGACATGTTGAGAGCCTGTGCGTTGCAAGATCAGTCTGGATGGGACAAGCGATTGCCTTATGCAGAGTTCTCCTATAACAACAGTTACCAGGCCAGCTTGAAGATGTCACCATTTCAGGTGCTTTATGGAAGGAGTTGTAGAACTCCACTGCAATGGGATCAGCCTGGGGAAAAGCAAGTGTTCGGGCCAGACATTCTGCTTGAAGCTGAAGAGAACATCAAGATGGTTCGAGAGAATTTGAAGATAGCGCAATCAAGGCAACGAAGCTTTGCAGACACTAGAAGAAGAGAGCTGAGTTTAGAGGTTGGAGATTTTGTCTATTTGAAAGTGTCACCGATCAGAGGAGTCAGAAGATTCGGAGTCAAAGGCAAGCTAGCACCCCGCTACATCGGTCCATATCAGATTCTCGCAAGGCATGGAGAAGTGGCCTATCAGCTCAGCCTGCCGGAAAATTTATCTGTCGTGCATGATGTCTTTCATGTGTCTCAGTTGAAGAAGTGTTTGCGTGTGCCAGAAGAGCAGTTGCCAGTGGAAGATCTAGAGGTCCAGGAGGACTTGACCTACACAGAGAAACCAGCGCAAATCCTTGAGACTGCAGACAGAGTCACCCGAAGGAAGACCATCAGAATGTGCAAAGTCAGATGGAATCACCACTCTGAGGAAGAAGCAACCTGGGAGCGTGAAGATGATCTGATGGCCAAATACCCTGAGCTCTTTGCTAGCCAACCTTGAATCTCGAGGGCGAGATTCTTTTAAGGGGGATAGGTTTGTAACGCCCTGAATTTGGGGGTAGAATTTTTTCTTCTTTTCTCTCACCAAATTCGGGTGTTGCTCTCTTTTCTCTTCCTGTTTCGCTCTTTCTTCCCAATTTCAAACCAGTATTGTCGGGGACCATAATTAGGGGTACCCCCAAGACTCCTAATCTCAGCTGGTAACCCCCATTAGCACAAAGCTGCAAAGGCCTGATGGGCGCGATTAAGGTCAAGGCTCAGTCCACTCAAGGGACACGATCTCGCCTCGCCCGAGCCCAGCCTCGAGCAAAGGCAGCCGACCCCGAAGGATTCACGTCTCGCCCGAGGGTCCCCTCAAGCAACGGGCGCACCTTCGGCTCGCCCGAGGCCTAGTCTTCGCAGAGAAGCAACCTTGGCCAGATCGCCACGCTAACCGACCGTATCGCAGGAGCATTTAATGCAAGGATCGCCTGACACCTTATCCTGACGCGCGCTCTTCAGTCGACAGAGCCGAAGTGACCGCAGTCACTTCACCGCTCCACTGACCGACTTGACAGGAAAACAGCGCCGCCTGCGCCGCTCCAACTGCTGTGCCACTCGACAGAGTGAGGCTGACAGCAGCTAAGTCCAGCCTCGGGCGCCATAGGAAGCTCCACCTCGTCCGACCCAGGGCTCGGACTCAGCCTCGGCCTCGGAAGATGGTCTCCGCCTCGCCCGACCCCAGGGCTCGGACTCAGCCTCGGCCTCGGAAGACGGTCTCCGCCTCGCCCGACCCCAGGGCTCGGACTCAGCCTCGACCTCGGAAGACGGTCTCCGCCTCGCCTGACCCCAGGGCTCGGACCCGCCACGTCACAGGGAAGGCCATCATTACCCTACCCCTAGCTAGCTCAGGCTACGGGGAACAAGACCGACATCCCATCTGGCTCGCCCCGGTAAGCAAGTAATGATGGCGCCTCGCGTGCTCCATGACGACGGTGGCTCTCAGCCCCTTACGGAAGCAAGGAGACGTCAGCAAGGATCCGACAACCCCGACAGCTGTACTTCCGCAAGGCTCAAGCGCTCCTCCGATGGCAATGACATCACATGAACAGGGCGCCAAAACCTCTCCGGCTGCAACGATGGCATATACTTAGGGCTCTAGCTCCTCTATGCTAGACACGTTAGCACACTGCTACACCTCCCATTGTACACCTGGGCCCTCTCCTTACGCCTATAAAAGGAAGGTCCAGGGCTCTCGTACGGGAAGGTTGGCCACGCAGGAGAACGGGCTGCCGTACGGTCTCTCTCTCTCTATCTCTCCCTCGCGGACGCTTGTAACCCCCTACTGCAAGCGCACCCGACCTGGGCGCAGGACAACACGGAGGCCGCGGGATTCCGCTTTTGCATGTCTCTTCCCCCCTTCGTGCTCCGTCTCGCGCCAACCCATCTGGGCTGGGACACGCAGCGACAATTTACTCGTCGGTCCAGGGACCCCCCCGGGGTCGAAACACCGACAAGTATAGTGACAGGTGTCCGTGTCATGTATAAACCAAAACCTAAGTGTCATGGGTGTTGCATCATGCCGAAGCACATTTCTTTGTCTGATGTCGCGTGTTCGTCTCGTTCCGTTTCGGATTTCGATTGGCGATTGATTTCCTTTAAGGGTCGTGCGTGTCGTGGGTTTCGATCCGCGAAGTGGCCCGGACCAACCCAACCCAGCCCAGCCCAGCCCAGCCTAGCCCAACCCGGCCCGGCCCGGTCCGGCCTGGCACGGCACGCGCGCCCCTGGCACCCCTGCCCACCTCCCCATGCGCCCCCTCCTCCTCTCCCTCTCTCATTTGGATTTCCTGCGCAGCAACCTCCCCCTCCCTCTTCCACCTCTCTCTCCACGTGGTGCCCTAGGGTTTGGAGTCGAGATCGCCAGAATTTGGATCCCCGGAGGTGAGTTTTCCCCTCCCCTTCCCTTCTCCTCTCTCTCCCTCTCCCTCCCCTTCTCTTCCCTGCGCGCGCCCTCCCTCTCTCCCCTGCATGCGTGCCCCTGCCCGTGGCGGCGCTCGCCCTGCTCGCCCGCGCGCGGCGACCGGCCCCGGCCTGCCCTCGCCCCGGCCCCTGCGCGGTGGCGCCCGCCCCCTGCCCCTCCCCCGGCGCGACAGCGCTCGCCCCTGCCCCCTCCCCCGCGGCGGCACTCGCCCCTGCCCCCTCCCCCACGCGGCGGCGCTCGCCCCTGCCCCCTCCCCCGCGCGGCAGCGCTTGTCCCTGCCCCCTCCCCCGCGGCGGCGCTCGCCCCCTGCCCCTCCCCCGCGCGGCGGCGCTCGCCTCCTGCCCCTCCCCGCGGTGGCGCCCCCCGGCCCCGGCGTGGCCCTCCCGCCCCCTGCTCGGCCCCCCGGCGCAGCGGCTCGGCCCCTCGACGCGGCCTGCCCCCGGCGCGACGTTCAGCCCCCGGCGCGGCCTCCCCGGCCCCTCAGCGCGGCCCCTGCCCCGGCGCGCAGCACCCCCGGCGCGGCTTCGGCCCCCTGCGCGCGGCGTCCTGGCCCCCGGCGCGACTCGCGTGGCCTCGTTTACCCTCTAACGCGTTCCCGCGTGCGCAAGCCCACGCGCGCGGTGATTATTTTTGGGTTTGTAGTTAATTTCAAACTCCGTTAGTTAGCGTGCTGTGTCGCGCGCTTCGTCGCGCGACGAATTTATCTAATTTCAGATTCTATGAATGTGTTGCGTCGTGCACTTCGTCGCGCGACGATCCATTTTAATTTCAGGTTGTTTAATGTGTGACGTCGTGTAGTCACGCGACGTTCCACTTTAAACTCAGTTCTGTTGATGTATGCCGTCGTGCGTTTCGCCGCGCGACGCTCAATGTCTCTTTATAATTAATGCAAGTATCCCGTCGTGCGCTCCGTCGCACGACGAGTCATTGATTTCTTATTTCGATTTAAAGT
The DNA here is from genome assembly GCF_902167145.1 of Zea mays. Lineage (NCBI taxonomy): Eukaryota > Viridiplantae > Streptophyta > Magnoliopsida > Poales > Poaceae > Zea > Zea mays. The sequence goes on from NC_050101.1 coordinate 141,709,160, forward strand.
GCTATGTCACGCGTCTCGCCGCGCGACAATCCTTTTAATTTATCTTTATCTACTTATAATGATTAGACATGAAACATGACTTTACTTTATGCTAAACGTAGTGTCTACATTAATGCCCTTCAATTGAGCGAGTGGTTTAATTTATAATAATGTAATGTGATCGTTTCTTGACTGTCTTTTCCTCTTTCTCTCTTAAATGTAATTGCGAGCCCGCGTGAAACGTCTGTTTACTTACTGCATTCTACTGTATGGTGTAATGTTCTTTGTATTAAATGTGTGGATGTATGTATGTTTGCGCTCGCATAGAGAACGATCTGGTTGAAGAGCCCGAAGAACTCGCAGGAGAAGCCCTTGAGCAGCAGTCGGTTGGTGGAGGCAAGTGTCCCTTGACCTATCTCTGTCCTATACATACTTTAATTCACCTCCCGCATTACACATTTATACCTAAGGATTGACTAGCTTTTGTTATCCATGTCCTTGTTTACCTATTTGGGTTGGACCGCTATTGCTTAGTCTTATGCTATTGCTCAACTCTAATCAATGAACATGATGAGAATGATCAATGATACGCTGTTTTCCCTTCTTTTATTATGATGTTATGCTTGTGTCCTTCAAGGGGGCTCGAGCGGTTTCTCGAGTGCCTCTCCGTAAGGACCTTTTCGTTGGATGACCGCCCGGGAAAACATTGCAACCATGAGGGTGGAATGGGGTGCCCTTAGCTGAATAATTAGATGATCCAGGGTGTAGTTCGCTTAGCCATCGTGCCGTCAATGGGGCTCGGTGTATGCGGCTCGCTCTGCCAAGCTTGGGTTCGCCCCCTTGGGGAGGAGTGTGGTGCATTTAGGAAACCTAACGGGCGGCTACAGCCCCGGGGAATCTTTGTAAAGGCTACGTAGTGATGCCCTGCTGGGCCACCTAGGCAGTGGTCAATGGGGAGTAGCTCTCCGGGCAGAAAGGGAATCACGACTTGTGGGTAAAGTGCACAACCTCTGCAGAGTGTATGAAAACTGATATATCAGTCGTGCTCGCGGTTATGAGCGGCCAAGCGAGCTCCAGTGATTAGTGATACTTGATCTGAGATGTTCAGTTTGCAGGTGGCAATGAGATTGATGGTTCTTGGTTTTGACTCTGGTAATGGTAAGTGGAACTCTTTCCGTTTGGAAAGGAGTACGTTTGGGTTAATAACATGGGTTAACTCTAAAACTTGGCTTTCTCTACTAGTAATAATAATCTGACCAACTAAAAGCAACTGCTTGACTTATCCCCACATAAAGCTAGTCCACTACAGCCAAACAGGATACTTGCTGAGTATGTTGATGTGTACTCACCCTTGCTCCACACACCAAACCCCCCATCCCCAGGTTGTCAGCATTGCAACCACTGCTCAGGAGAAGATGAAGCCGTGGAAGGAGACCATCAGGAGTTCCAAGATTATGATGAGTTCTAGGCGTGGGTTAGCGGCAACCCACAGTCGGCTGCCTATGAAGGCCACGTTTATCTACGTTTCTTTTCCGCACTTTGATTTATTGTAAATACTATGTGGATGTCTCAGACATATGATGTAATCGACTATTATTCCCCTTTTTAATACTATTTGAGCAATGTGTGATGATGTCCATGTTATGTAACTGTTGTGTACGTGAATTGCTGATCCTGGCACGTACATGGTTCGCATTTGGTTTGCCTTCTAAAACCGGGTGTGACAAGCGACGCACCCCAAAAGTACCTGGTCCCAGTCCCGTTGGATGGGTGCGAGGGCTCGATTGCTTCTCTCTGATAGGATATCGTCACGAATCATTCCTGGGGGTCTTGGATATGTCTTCGGGTATCTTAGGATCGCAGCCCGAGCCTTGGCCATGTACGAACACACCCATAGGCATCCCTGACCCTATGTTCTGGGGCGGTCATGATACCCTTCCGAGAAGCCAACCTTCGAACCCCTGATCAGTAATGGTCCCGGAGCCCATGTGTTCTAGGGCGGTCTTCTAAGCCTTGCCGAGGGCTCGATCTTCGAACCCCTGAGCAGTAGGTGATGTCTCTCCTCTTTCTTCTCGAGGGGGGAAGCCCGAGGTGGAGGTGCCCTCTTCTGCTACATGTGAAGTAGTGGAAAAAGGAGGTAGAGGGAGAGAGTGGGAGAGAGAGAGGCACACCTTTTGATGCATCATGTGAAGCGGCGCTGGCTGGCTGATGTTAGGAAGAATGGGAATTTAATGCGACGGGATGCTTCTACCCACAGGTCGACTGTTGCAACGTGCGTGCGTGTGGAATTCGAAGCGACCCAGCCCATTCCAGGTTTGTCACACCCGGCTTTAAGTAACAAAGCCAGGTGCATCTCATACATGCGCCAAGAAGACAACATATATAATAACAGAGTGTATAGAGATAAATGTCACAATAATCAGAGTATTTATTACATAGCGGAAGACTTATTACAAAATAAAAGGATAAACATAAAACGAACTAAGGATCGTTGGCGCCAATGTCAACTGAGAAACGCCACCTAGATCAAATCATACTCCTCGCCTTGTGGCTCCTCCTGAACCACCTGCTCTTCTCCTGTGGGGGGGTGTGAGACAGCAAGGGTGAGCTCACACATGATCATCACTCAACAAGTTATGGGGAATAATGTGACATGAACTCACCAAAGGTGGGAGCTCATGGAGTGTAAGGCTTATCAAAGAGAATGGTTAAAGCTGAGCATTGCTTTTAAGTAGTTGGTCAAAATTTTATTAGCAATTACTAAGTGTAAGTAAATACCAAACCTTAAATAAAGTAATAGAACAAATTAATAATAAACCCATGCATATGCAAATGACAAAATTGAATTTAGGTTCCATAAATTAATCATCAGAGAGTCCTGAGCTGCTCATGACCGTGAGCTCGGCTAGTATACCAGTTTTACACTCTGCAGAGGTTGTACCCTTTACCCACAATTCATGCTACCCATCTGCCAAGGGGTCGCGAATCCCATACACCTCTACCTAGGAAGCGTGGCAGGGCAACACTACGAGGCCTTTACAAAGTTCCACTAGCTTCCGAAAACCCGCTACAGTTTATAGGAAGCTCCAATGCAGGGTTCTTGTCTGACCGCCATCGCAGCAAAATCAACCAAGGACCTCCCTACACTGACCACTCCCCTACTGCCCTTGCCCCTTTCGGGTAAGGTAGTCTTCCACTAGCTTTCCTAATTAGTTAGCCAAGGGCGTCCCATTAAACCCTTGTGGTGGCACGTGGTTCTCAAGTTAAGCTCTATGTTCCAATTAACATTAATGAACTTGACATGAACATAAATAGAATAACAAGAATAATTGGAACATAGATATAATAAATGATTATCCCCAAAACCATGTAAAGCAATAGCAAACTACCTAAGTGATTCAGGGGTAAACAAGGTAATGAGATAAACAATCTAGGGTGACCTATTGGGTCCTATCAAAATTAACCTATGCATGGATAAGTGATATTAAAGAACATTGTTGGGTAAAAAGTGATCAAGGGCACAACTTGCCTTCAATGAGCTCCTGCTCAGCTACTTCAACCTGCTGCTCACCAGGATCCTCAGCAACGGGCTCTTCTACTCGCCACAATACAAACAAACACAGTGCATATAGAGAAATTAACATTACACCAAACATATAAACAAAATACACATAAATATTCTACATATTAAAATAAAATTCTAGGAACAGGAATCATAATTTTTGGAGTTATAGATTTTAAGTTATGAATTTTCAAAGGTTTTGTGTTTAAAATAGGATTAAGTGTGGGATTAATTTTATTACTGTTGTCATGATAAAACAGAGGCTTTAAGTGATAGATAATAAAATTACAAAATTTTAGAAAGTGGAATGGATTAATTTGGAGTTAGTATGAATTTTCTATGAATTTATAAAGTTCTAGTATTTATTTTTATATTAAAAACCCATTTTCCAATTTATTTACTCAGTTTATCATGGCACTAGACTGGGCCTCAAATCCAGATAAACCCAGGGGCTATTCTACAACTAATCCTGAGACTCAGAGCACTGTTGCTCTAGACGGCGGGTTGATTCCAGAAATCCCCAGGGTTTCTTTTACAAAACTGACCCGCGAAGGGGTATCGTGATACCCTAGCCGTTCGATCGACCACGGATGGCCCCGATTAGATCGACCCTCGCCTGAGCCGATACGGGATCGAGGCCATAGGATCCGAATCCTACGGTGCAGATCATATCTCTACCCGGAGTCATCTGATCCATCCGATCGGATCTGAACGGAGCCGGTTACTCCACCCAAATCGTTCGCCTGGTTCGATCTCGGCCGCAGACATAGATCTAACGGTTCCCAGCCTTTCTTCCTCCCAGCAGAGCCGCTCGGTGGCGCTACCCTGATACACGGTGAGCCATGCGCCGGCGACAGTCTTCGCCACCCACCGGAGCTAAACTCAAACCCCACCTAATGCTACGCGAAGGGGAAACTAGGGCGAGCACAGATGCGACCCAAAATCGGTGAACCCGTGAGTTGCCGCTGCTATCCACGGTAGTACCCGGAGCCACCGTAGATGGTTAATCCGGTGAGAAATTCCCAGTGCTCAATTACCCCAACTCGAATCCTAGTGCGCTAATTGCGATTACCGGGATGAGATGAACAGATGACGAGGACACATACCGGTGCTAAAGCTCTAGAAGCGATTGTCCACGGTGGCGCTGTTTTTCTCCTCCCCTTCGGATTCTCCCCAATGGCGGCGAGGCTACTGGTGTGTGCAAAGGCGAAATGGAGAAGAGGACCGCGGCCGGGGCTCCCATAAGTAGACCGGTGGGGGGGTTCGGTTGGCTCGGTCCGCAATCGCCGGAGGGATCCGCCGCGCGATCCGCGCGGGCTGTTTGCGCTCGAACGGGATGACTGGTGGGGCCATGGGCGCAGTGACACTTCAATCCCGCACCCACGTGAGCAACGACTGACGAGCGGCCCCAAATGTAAGCGAGCCATGGTGCGGTGGAGTGTGGGCTGCGCGGGGGAAATCCCCTGGTGGGCCGAATTGGTTTCCGAGGCCCAGGTAAGGTTCTCTTTCCCTTTTTTTTCCTGTTTGGTTTTCTTTTATAATTATTTTGAATCAAGTTTGAATTTGAACATAAATTTCAGCTTTGGGTTAATTATACAAATTCAAAATCTAGTCTTGGAATAAAATATTTTTTTTGTTACTTATTTTATCCACACAATACTTATTTTCTTTTCCCTTCTAAATTCTAGAATTTCTCTCAAATCTTAAATTCCCATTTGGGTATTAATATATTTCTTTTTCACATTATTTTATGTTGTCACAAAATGCACATAAAATAAAATACCGACATGATGCATGTATTATTTGAGTGTCTTTTGTTAACTATTTATTTTTTTAAATGTGATTTTCGCATGAAATGACGAATATAGGTGACACACATATATGCAAAGGAATACAATTTCTCTTTTTATACCCTTATTACAAAGTGGGTATTACAAGTCCTACCCCCCTTAAAAATAATCTCGTCCTCGAGATTTAAGAAGATCTAGGGAAAAGGTGGGGAAAATCTATGCGAAGCTCTTCTTCTCTTTCCCAAGTTGCTTCATCTTCACCGTGGTGACTCCATTGGACTTTGCACATCTTTATCACCTTATTTCTTGTAACTCGAGTCAATGTATCCAAAATCTTGATCGGGTACTCCGTGTAAGTCAAATCACCCTGAACACTGAGCTCTTCCATTGGTAACTGTTCCTCGGGCACACAGAGACACTTCTTTAGTTGCGATACGTGGAACACATTATGCACATCCGATAGACTAGCAGGTAACTCAAGTTGGTATGCCATCTCCCCAACTCGCCTAAAGATCAGGAATGGTCCAATGTAGCGAGGGGACAATTTGCCCTTGACTTTGAATCTCCTCATTCCACGCAGTGGTGACACCTTGAGGTACACATAATCTCCTTCAAATTCCAGTGGCCTTCTTCTATTATCCGCATAGCTCTTCTGTCTGGTTTGAGCTACCCTCAAATTTTCTTGAATTATACGGACTTGTTCTTCTGCTTCTTGAATCAGTTCAGGCCCAAAGAACTGTCTTTCTCCAGTCTGATCCCAATACAAAGGAGTCCTGCACTTCCTCCCATATAAAGCTTCAAAAGGTGACATTTTCAGACTGGTCTGATAACTATTGTTGTATGAGAACTCAGCATACGGTAGACTTTTATCCCAACTTCCTCCGTGCTGAAGGGCACATGCTCTCAACATATCTTCTAGTACTTGATTAGTCCTTTCAGTCTGTCCATCAGTCTGAGGGTGATAAGCTGTACTAAAATTCAACTTCGTACTCATATTCTCATGAAAACTTCTCCAAAATCTTGAGGTAAACTGTGAACCTTGATCGGACACGATCTTCTTTGGTACTCCATGTAAACACACAATCCGAGCCATATATAACTCTGCTAGCTGAGAACCTTTATAAGTAGTCTTGACAGGAATAAAGTGAGCCACTTTAGTCAATCTATCCACAATCACCCATATAGCATCGTATCCTTTTTGGGTGCGAGGCAATCCAGTGATGAAATCCATACCAATCTCTTCCCATTTCCACTCGGGTATCTTTAGTGGATGCAGTAGTCCAGCTAGCCTCTGGTGTTCAGCCTTAACTCTTTGACATACATCGCACATAGCCACATGTGCAGCTACATCTCTTTTCAATCCATACCACCAATACTTCCGTTTCAAATCCTGATACATCTTAGTACTACCAGGATGAATAGAATAATCCGAATCATGGGCCTCCTTTAAAATAGTCTCACGAAGGCTTTTAATATCAGGAACACACATCCTGTCCTTGAACCATACAGTGCCCTGCTCATCTTTGGTAAATTCCGGAACTCGACCTTCAGTAATCAGATCCTTAATCTCTTTTATTTTAGCATCACCAATTTGACCTTTACGAATTTCTTGCTCCAAAGTAGGTTCCACATCGATAGTAACTCCTTCAGTATGAGCAACTATCCCCAGGTTAAGTCTCCTGAAATCCTCAACAATCTCATCGGGTAGATGGGCAACAATAGCTGAATGAACATGCTCCTTGCGACTCAAGGCATCGGCAACCAAATTTGCCTTGCCCGGGTGATAGTGAATCTCCAAATCATAATCCTTAATAAGCTCCAACCAACGGCGTTGCCTAAGGTTGAGATCCTTCTGAGTGAATATATACTTCAGACTCTTATGATCCGTATATACTTGACACTTGGCCCCCATGATATAATGTCTCCAAATCTTAAGCGCATGCACAACGGCTGCCAATTCCAAGTCATGAGTGGGGTAGTTCAATTCATGTTTTCATAACTTGACGAGAAGCATAGGCGATCACATGTCCTTCCTGCATGAGCACACATCCTAAGCCTTGGCCACATGCATCACAATAGATATCAAATCCTTTCTGTAGGTCTGGCATAACCAATACTGGGGGCGACATCAATCTTTTCTTCAATTGCTCAAAGCTATCTTGGCACTTCTCTTCCCACTTAAGTTCTCTTCCTTTCTCCAAAAGTGAAGTCATAGGTTTAGCAATCTTAGAAAATCCTTCAATAAATCTCCGATAATATCCAGCAAGTCCCAAGAAGCTCCGAATCTCAGTAACTGTAGTGGGTACTCTCCATTCCATTATCTCCTTAACCTTAGCAGGATCCACTGATATCACTCCATTAGAAATGATATGTCCAAGGGATGACACCTCGTCAATCCAAACTCGCATTTACTGTACTTGGCGTAGAGTTGATTATCTCGTAGCTTCTGTAGCACCAATATCAGATGTTCCTCATGATCACTATCACTCTAAAAATATCATCGATGAAAACCACGATGAATCTGTCCAGATCATGAACACCTTATTCTTCAGATCCATAAAATAGGCTGGTGCATTAGTTAGTCCAGATGACATAACTGTGAACTCATATAATCCATATTGGGTCGAGAAAACCGTCTTGGGAATATCGATGACCTAATCTTCACTTGGTGATAACCCGTTCGGAGATCAATCTTCGAGAATATCCTAGCACCTCTCATCTAATCAAATAAATCCTCAATGCGGGGTAATGGATACTTGTTCTTCACAGTGACATCATTAAGAGTACTATAATCCACACACATCCGCTGTTATCCAACCTTCTTCTGTACAAACAGAACCGGTGCTCCCCAAGGTGAGGAACTCGAACGAATGTACCTAGCCTCTTGTAATTCCATTAACTGCTTCTTCAGTCCCTTTAACTCTTCTACAAACATCCTGTATGGCCGTTTGAAAGTAGGGGCAGTCCTAGGTAAGAGATCAATAACAAACTCAACTTCCCTATCTGGTGGCATTCCTGGTAACTCCTCTGGAAAGACATCCGGAAAATCCCTAACCACACGGATGTTGTCACCAACAAACTCCTCAGCTATAAAGAACATCGCACATTTGGAAGAGGTGGTTACTGCAATTTGAACTTAAAATCTTTCTCCTTTAGAACTGGTGAGTTCTATGGTTCCCTTAGCACAGTGTATAAAGTGCCTTTGCCTTTCTTAACCATGACATACCAAGAATCATGTCTATAGTGCTCTCTTCTAACACTATAGGGGTAGCCCATCTGGGTTAGAAACACAGGGTAGGAAAGGAAGAATTGTAGACAAGGCGAGTAATTACGATGAATGTTACTACGGGGGATTTATTAGCTAAGTAGATTAGTGTGTCACCTACTAAAGTTAATTCATTACCTTATGGTGGTACATGCTAAGATGTCCATATATAATATATCAATCAATCAAAGAAGCAAATCAGGCATTTAACATCAGAACAATCAAACAACATTTTTAAAGAAAGTAGTTTGGAATTTTGTCTTAGGTTCCCTATATCTTAAAAAGATCATAGTGGTAGGATTCCAAGGTGTGAAATCCATCTTGTCTTAGAATAGAGAAGATAAGAATGATCAGAGTAGAACAGTAGAAGGTGAGACAGGATCAAGATAAGTGTAGAAAGAATCAGAGTAAGGTAAGTATAGAATGAATCAGAATGAGGTAAGTAGGTAAAGGTTTGTCCATTTCTATCTAGGTTTCGTCCTACAGTCAACATTTCCTCTGATACCACTTCTGTCACACCCGGCTTTAAGTAACAAAGCCAGGTGCATCTCATACATGCACCAAGAAGACAATATATATAATAACAGAGTGTATAGAGATAAATGTCACAATAATCAGAGTATTTATTACATAGCGGAAGACTTATTACAAAATAAAAGGATAAACATAAAACGAACTAAGGATCGTTGGCGCCAATGTCAACTGAGAAACGCCACCTAGATCAAATCATACTCCTCGCCTTGTGGCTCCTCCTGAACCACATGCTCTTCTCCTGTGGGGGGGTGTGAGACAGCAAGGGTGAGCTCACACATGATCATCGCTCAACAAGTTGTGGGGAATAATGTGACATGAACTCACCAAAGGTGGGATCTCATGGAGTGTAAGGCTTATCAAAGAGAATGGTTAAAGCTGAGCATTGCTTTTAAGTAGTTGGTCAAAATTTTATTAGCAATTACTAAGTGTAAGTAAATACCAAACCTTAAATAAAGTAATAGAACAAATTAATAATAAACCCATGCATATGCAAATGACAAAATTGAATTTAGGTTCCATAAATTAATCATCAGAGAGTCCTGAGCTGCTCATGACCGTGAGCTCGGCTAGTATACCAGTTTTACACTCTGCAGAGGTTGTACCCTTTACCCACAAGTCATGCTACCCATCTGCCAAGGGGTCGCGAATCCCATACACCTCTACCTAGGAAGCGTGGCAGGGCAACACTACGAGGCCTTTACAAAGTTCCACTAGCTTCCGAAAACCCGCTACAGTTTATAGGAAGCTCCAATGCAGGGTTCTTGTCTGACCGCCATCGCAGCAAAATCAACCAAGGACCTCCCTACACTGACCACTCCCCTACTGCCCTTGCCCCTTTCGGGTAAGATAGTCTTCCACTAGCTTTCCTAATTAGTTATCCAAGGGCGTCCCATTAAACCCTTGTGGTGGCACGTGGTTCTCAAGTTAAGCTCTATGTTCCAATTAACATTAATGAACTTGACATGAACATAAATAGAATAACAAGAATAATTGGAACATAGATATAATAAATGATTATCCCCAAAACCATGTAAAGCAATAGCAAACTACCTAAGTGATTCAGGGGTAAACAAGGTAATGAGATAAACAATCTAGGGTGACCTATTGGTTCCTATCAAAATTAACCTATGCATGGATAAGTGATATTAAAGAACATTGTTGGGTAAAAAGTGATCAAGGGCACAACTTGCCTTCAATGAGCTCCTGCTCAGCTACTTCAACCTGCTGCTCACCAGGATCCTCAGCAACGGGCTCTTCTACTCGCCACAATACAAACAAGCACAGTGCATATAGAGAAATTAACATTACACCAAACATATAAACAAAATACACAGAAATATTCTACATATTAAAATAAAATTCTAGGAACAGGAATCATAATTTTTGGAGTTATAGATTTTAAGTTATGAATTTTCAAAGGTTTTGTGTTTAAAATAGGATTAAGTGTGGGATTAATTTTATTACTGTTGTCATGATAAAACAGAGGCTTTAAGTGATAGATAATAAAATTACAAAATTTTAGAAAGTGGAATGGATTAATTTGGAGTTAGTATGAATTTTCTATGAATTTATAAAGTTCTAGTATTTATTTTTATATTAAAAACCCATTTTCCAATTTATTTACTCAGTTTATCATGGCACTAGACTGGGCCTCAAATCCAGATAAACCCAGGGGCTATTCTACAACTAATCCTGAGACTCAGAGCACTGTTGCTCTGGACGGCGGGTTGATTCCAGAAATCCCCAGGGTTTCTTTTACAAAACTGACCCGCGAAGGGGTATCGTGATACCCTAGCCGTTCGATCGACCACGGATGGCCCCGATTAGATCGACCCTCGCCTGAGCCGATACGGGATCGAGGCCATAGGATCCGAATCCTACGGTGCAGATCATATCTCTACCCGGAGTCATCCGATCCATCCGATCGGATCTGAACGGAGCCGGTTACTCCACCCAAATCGTTCGCCTGGTTCGATCTCGGCCGCAGACATAGATCTAACGGTTCCCAGCCTTTCTTCCTCCCAGCAGAGCCGCGCGGTGGCGCTACCCTGATACACGGTGAGCCATGCGCCGGCGACAGTCTTCGCCACCCACCGGAGCTAAACTCAAACCCCACCTAATGCTACGCGAAGGGGAAACTAGGGCGAGCACAGATGCGGCCCAAAATCGGTGAACCCGTGAGTTGCCGCTGCTATCCATGTTAGTACCCGGAGCCACCGTAGATGGTTAATCCGGTGAGAAATTCCCAGTGCTCAATTACCCCAACTCGAATCCTAGTGCGCTAATTGCGATTACCGGGATGAGATGAACAGATGACGAGGACACATACCGGTGCCAAAGCTCTAGAAGCGATTGTCCACGGCGGCGCTGTTTTTCTCCTCCCCTTCGGATTCTCCCCAATGGCGGCGAGGCTACTGGTGTGTGCAAAGGCGAAATGGAGAAGAGGACCGCGGCCGGGGCTCCCATAAGTAGACCGGTGGGGGGGGTTCGGTTGGCTCGGTCCGCAATCGCCGGAGGGATCCGCCACGCGATCCACGCGGGCTGTTTGCGCACGAACTGGATGACTGGTGGGGCCATGGGCGCAGTGACACTTCAATCCCGCACCCACGTGAGCAACGACTGACGAGCGGCCCCAAATGTAAGCGAGCCATGGTGCGGTGGAGTGTGGGCTGCGCGGGGGAAATCCCCTGGTGGGCCGAATTGGTTTCCGAGGCCCAGGTAAGGTTCTCTTTCCCTTTTTTTTCCTGTTTGGTTTTCTTTTATAAATATTTTGAATCAAGTTTGAATTTGAACATAAATTTCAGCTTTAGGTTAATTATACAAATTCAAAATCTAGTCTTGGAATAAAATATTTTTTTGTTACTTATTTTATCCACACAATACTTATTTTCTTTTCCCTTCTAAATTCTAGAATTTCTCTCAAATCTTAAATTCCCATTTGGGTATTAATATATTTCTTTTTCACATTATTTTATGTTGTCACAAAATGCACACAAAATAAAATACCGACATGATGCATGTATTATTTGAGTGTCTTTTGTTAACTATTTATTTTTTTTAAATGTGATTTTCGCATGAAATGACGAATATAGGTGACACACATATATGCAAAGGAATACAATTTCTCTTTTTATACCCTTATTACAAAGTGGGTATTACAAGTTTTGGACTCGGGACAGCTCGACCCACGTCTTAGTGACTCCGCTCGCCCCTATAAATTCGCCTGAGAGGGGCTCTTTGGTTGTTTACTTCCTGCTGTTGCCTTTCTGCCCTAGCCACCTTCTGCCTTACCGCAAAAACGCCTGCGCTCTTCTCTTGTCTTCTTCCTTAGCCCCGATGGCTGAGAAGTTGAGCGTTCTTCCTCCTCGCGATCTGTGGCCCATTTCCTCGGTTGACGAGGATCTAGAGGCGTTGGTGGACGTCGAGCCGCTTCGCCCCCGCTCCCACGGCCCGCAGCCTGAGTGGCTTGAGTCGAGCAACGAGCAAGAGCCGACACCACCGGCGGGTTATGTGGTGAGCTTCACCGCTTTCCACGAGCAGGGGATCAGGGTGCTGGCGAGTCACTTCATGCGGGCGCTCCCGCACTACTACTGGGTGGAGCTCCACAACTTCAACCCCAACTCCATCACGCATGCGCCCATCTTCGTCGTTGTCTATGAAGGGTACCTGGAGATTGAGCCCCATTGGGACCTATGGCTCCACCTCTTCCGCGCGGAGACGTTCTCCCTCTCATTCGACGTGAAAAAGATATGCAGCATGGTCTAGGCTGGTGACTGCACGCTCCTGCTGCGCTCGAACCGGACGCAACTGTACATCTCTGCTACCCTTGCCTCGTCGAACAAGGGGTGGCACAGTCGATGGTCCTACCTCCGCAACGATGACGAGCGGTTGTCGGTGTATACACAACGTGTTGTCTTTGCGGCGATGGGACATTGGTGGTGGGGCTCCCCTCAGGAGCTTCAGGCCTAGCTAAAGCCACTGCTGGACGCCCTTTAGAGGCTTCGGGAGCACAGTCTTACCGCGGTCGGGGTCATTGCCGCCTTCCACCGAAGGAGGGTACTACCACTGACCGAGCGCCGACTTTGCCTGGACGAGATGACGTCGGACGCCTCCGTGGAAAGCTCTCAGATGGCTTCGGCCTCCTTCTCCACCGATGAGCTCCTCTAGCAAGTGAAAGGGACGGTGGGGAGGACTGACTACACCACCCCCGTGCCGATGCGCCCCGACCAAAGCTACGTGTATGGTGAATTTTTTGGTTTCTCCTTCTGCTTCTAGCCCTCCCCTTACCATCTCACCCCTTCCATCCCTTTTGCAGGGGTGTGAGGCTATCGAACTGCTCGTCCCGCTGTTCCAAAGCATGCGGTTGGCCGGGAGGCGCGTCGGTTGGCCGCCAAGGAGAAGCAGAAGAATAAAGCTGCAGACAAGAAGCGGGCCCGCAAGAAGATGATGGCCCATGACGCTTTGGATAAATGTCGCTGGGCAAAGGCAAGGGAGGGTTGACGCTGGAGGCCTCTCCCAGCATGGAGGATGATGATGACGACGACGACGATGAGGGGATGGAGGTCTGGCTGGGCTTTAGCCCCGAGGCTGGACTTTGGTCCGAGCCAGCCTCGGTGGGCCCATCCGATAGCGCGGGCGTGCTCACGCAAGGGCCAACATCATCCCTGCCCAAGGCGCAGTCGTCAGCCAGGCCGGACCCCGTCCTCGTAGTTGCTGAGGAGGCGGTGGTCATGGAGGAGATCATCGCGCGACTAGCCCTAAGTGCCCGACACTGGGCTTGCGGAGGAAAGGGTTGCTACCCCGCCTCAGGCGCCTGCCATGGGCCCTCGGAGGAGAATGTTGTCATCCCGCTCCAGGTGCCCAACACTGGGATCACGAAGGAAAAGGCTGTTACCCCGCCTTGGGCGCCTACAATGGGGCACAGTTTGATTCTAAAACGTTCAGAACATTTTGTGACCAAGTGGGAACAAACATACATTTCGCATCGGTCAGACATCCAGAGTCTAACAGATTGGTTGAAACAGCAAATGGCATAATTTTACTAGGAATCATGAAGTCTCTAGTTGGATTGCTGAAGGGAAAATGGACAGAAGAGCTCATAAAAGTTGTCTGGACTCATAACACTTTAGTATCAAGATTCACTAGATTTACGTCATTCAAGCTTCTCTTCGGGGATGAAGTTGTTACCCCTAAAGAAATCAAGATGGGTTCTGCAAGAGTTATAGCCTTGACCCATGATCACGAAACTGATAAAGTTTTCAAGGATGCAATAGAGAAGTCAAGGCTCGAAGCAGTCGAGCACATAGGGAAATATCAGGCAAAAACCCTGAGGTGGCGAGATAGAAAAGTAAAACTCAAGAACATAGCACCAGACCATCTTGTCTTCCGAAGGGTAGTTAACCTAGACACAACAGGAAAATTGCTAGTAAAATGGGAAGGATCTTTTCTTGTAATACCTTCGAACAGACTGAGGTCATACAAGCTCAAAGACATGGAAGGAAATGACATTTCAAGGTCATGGAATGCAGACAAGCTCCGAAGGTATTAAGTCTAGTTGACAAGCTTCAACATCCTTTTTCCTTATAAAGGGGAGTAAGGTTTTTTAATGGGGCCAAAGATGTAGCATCTCCCACGAGTACCTAAGAAGCTAATAAAGGTGCTCTATTCCCAGACATTACTACGTGGCACATCGACTTTATTTCTAAGGAACGCACCAGAGCTAAAAGATTTATCACCAAGTAAAGGTGAAAAAGCTCCGAAGTCGTTTCCAAGGGGATACAGAGCTAAAATATTTATCATCAAGGTGAAAAAGCTCTGAAGTCGTTCCTAAGGGGATATAGAGCTAAAAAAGATTTATCACCAAGTAAAGGTGAAAAAGCTCTGAAGTCGTTCCCAAGGGGATGTAGAGCTAAAAAGATTTATCACCAAGGTGAAAAGGCTCTAAAGTCATTCCTAAGGGGATGCAGAGCTAAAAAGATTTATCACCAGGTAAAGGTAAAAAAGCTATGAAGTCGTTCCCAAGGGCATGTAATGCTAAAAGATTTATCACCAAGTAGAGGTGACAAAGCTCCGAAATCGTTCCTAAGGAAATGCAGAGCCATGACCTAAAGGAAAAGCTCTGTAGTCATTCCTAAGGGAATGTAGAGCCATGATCTAAAGGAAAAGCTCTGAAGTCGTTCCTAAGGGAATGCAGAGCTACGTTCTAGAGAAAAAAAAGGAGTCGAAGCTAGAGCAATGCAAAGCCATGCTTTGTTCCGAGTCAAAAGAAGGGAAGGTGATTTTCGCCTTCAGCTCAAAATAACGATAAAATATAAGTTTCACCCGCAGCAAAGCATACACACGGAAGTAAAGGCAAACAACGAAGAGACAAACATTAAAATTACATGAGTAGCATTAACGTTACAAGAGTTTGTTTTTACAAATCAGAATTTGACTACACTAACAACCTAGCTAGGCTTCGACCTCTTTGTCTTACTTCACCTTCTTTGGCCTTTTGCTCTACAGGAAAAGAAACAAAAAATACATGTTGATCAATTGGAAAAACCCATGATCAAAACTTCAAGAATAACAGGTGTAAAGGCAAACCTTTCTAGTATGTTCTTCAGACTCCGAAGCAGCTAGCTCCGGCCTCCTTTGTTCCACAGTTCGAAGAAAAATCTCTTCGCGACGTTCAGCACATTCTTTGAAGGAGTTTTGGTTTCATCAATGTTCATGCTGAAGCCAGCTTCTCCAACAATCTTGGCATGCTCCCACCCAGTTTTTTCGAGCACCGAGGCCATTCCGCGGGATACAATGATGGTGAAGTAGTCGCTGTGTGCGGTGATTATCGACTCAACTTCCTCTAACTCTTTCTCTATCCAGCCAAGTGCTCCCTCGGTGTCACCACTGGTGTACGAAGTCGTCCTTGAAATGGCAGCAGTTAAAGAGCAAATTTTCTTCAGGACATCGTAGCACCGAGAAGAGCAAAAGAATTATCTCGAAGCTACCTTAAATTTTCCAATAATATCTGATTTTCCACATCTTTGTTGGCAATGTTCTTTTTTGCAGCTTCGAGGCTTGTCTGAAGCTCCTTGATCGATTCATCTTGCCTTTTCATCTTCATAATGTTGGCATTATGCGTTTTCGTTGCTTCGTGACTCTTCTTTTTAACTTTGTCTACCTTTTCTTTCAATGATGTTATTTCTGCTTCTTTTTCCTCTAAGGATTTACGAAGTCCTGTGACTTTTTCTTGAAGAGTAGAAAGCTCTTTTTCCTCTTTTTCTTGTTGCATCCTTAAGGCCTTGCTCAACATCAGTCCCTGCATCATCAAAACAAAAAATGGTTTAGTCAAAATATGAAAATTTCTCGAAGCTGCATCAAAGCGAAAAATCTTTGTACCTTGTTACTAGTGTAGGCCAAGCTGTGGGACATCTTCTTCTTATTTACATGGCATAACTTCTCTTCAATGTCCGAAAATCGGATGTTTCGGGTTATATTCTGGACAATCTTCGATTCATCAGCATCCGGTATACACATTAGCATCCGGTCCTCCCCACTAAACAATAAAGCACAAGGGTCATACCCTAAGGCTTCCCCATTGTCCCCTAGCTTTGAAACTTCTTCTTCATTTAGCTCTTCGCCACTAATATGTCTTGTGAAGAAGCTCAACTCCTCATCCTCCCCAATGGTTTGCGTAGTTTCGACCACCTCTGCTTCACACACAGTTCCTTGTTCTTTTTGACCCACCTTCTCCTGTCCCAAAGAGTCACCACCTTCGGCACCATTCTTACCAGAAGAGGATGAGCAACTAAAGGCATCACTGTTGGGTCCCACAGTTCGTGGGCTCTCCACCTCTTCGTCCGAGCCCTTCGAGGTCGGCATAAACCAAGTCAATGAAGGTCCTAAGGGACTCAAGGGGGGAAACAACAGAGGTCGAGCCATTACCTCGAAGATCCGGGTGCAGTTCAATGATGAGGTTGTCGTTGTGCTCCCTTTCACCGATTCTTGGGTAGCTGCAACTTTTGTTGGAGCTGAAGCCTTTTCTGTGGCTGCGTCCTTCTGAATGATTATGGCTTTCTTTTTCACCTGGCCCGAATAAGGTTCTTCGGCCTCTTTCTTCGTAGCCCTCTTCCTCTTTTCCCCGGACCCAGTGTTGGCCGAGGGATTCTCGTAATCTGGGTATTCAAACCCAATGGCATCCATTACCCTATTCAATCAAAGTTTTCCTCGGCTCCCGAAGATAATTTTCATATCTTCATGTTCCCTTGTAAGATAGTTCCCGCAAATCTTGTTACACTTTTCCTCTATTAGACGCAACCATTCAGCCGAAGGAGCTTTATACGAAGACTATTGTCACACCCGGATTTCGGGGCACCAAGACCCGGGCGCGAACATAATCATCAGGTGTGCTGGGACCAAGTCTCAAACATATGATGAATCATGGCACATGATCGAATGTCACATCTTTACTATATAATAGGAGTTCTATACAAAATAAATAATTACATTATAAGGAGACAACGGTCCAGTAACCCAAAGTTGACTGGGAGACGACGACCTAGACCTCTCACGAACACATCTCAGCATCCTCCACGCGCCTCATCCTGTGGTACCTGTTCTTGACCTGTGGGGGGTGTGAGACAGCAAGAGTGAGCTCACATACGTTCATCGCTCAACAAGTTGTGGAGAATAATGTGCATGAACTCGCCAAAGGGGGGAGCTCATGTGAAGTGTAAGGCTTACCAAAGAAGATGGTTAGAGCTGATCATTGCTTTTAAAGTTGGTCAAAATTTTATTAGCAATTACTAAGTATAAGTAAATACCAACCCAATTAAGTAATAGAACAAAAGTAACAACGTCACCTGCGATGCAATGCATATGACATATTGAATTTAGTTCCATAAATTAATCATCAGAGAGTCCTGAGCTGCTCATGACCGTGAGCTCTGCTAGTATACCAGTTTTACACTCTGCAGAGGTTGTACCCTTTACCCACAAGTCGTGTATCCCATGTCGCCAGGGTTAGCTAGACCCTTAGACTGCCTCCAGCAATACACGGTAAATGGTTCTGTACTCTAAATTTAGAGTACGAAACGTTCTCTACGCCGTCCAACAAGGAACTCTAAATGGAACTCTAAAATATAGAGGACGTACGGCGAACGCTAAACGTAGAGAAGTCCTTACGCGCGCTATCCGTCTGCTCCGCCCTGGGCCCGCTCTTCAATGTGGTCATCCGTCTGCAGCTACCTCTGCTACCTCCGCTGGCTGATTAATTCTATTCTTTTTTTTGCGTGTAAATCTAATAGTAGCAGCACTTTTGCTAATTGGGATTATTAGATTAGTATTATCAGTTTATGTCCAATACATATATAGATATGTACGTAGACGGCGTTATGAAAAAAACGATTAGTAATGTCGGTTGCAAAATGTAATTATTATAATTAGTTCCTAATTCATTTTTATAAAATTTCTAGAAATAAATAACTTCATTTTTTTCATTACGCACATAAGTTCAAATTGTATTAATATCAAACAAATGAGTATTAAAAATGAGTATATGAATTCTATTAGATATAGAGTACCGAATTTAGAGGACGTTGCTGGAGTTGGCGAAGATATAGAGAACGAAATTTTTTAGAGGGTTCTGTAAAGGACAGAGAATATTCCTTTAGGGGATGGAATTTAGGGGACGTTGCTGGAGACAGCCTTAGACACTACCGAGGTGAATGGCTAGGGATCCACTACGAGGCCTTTATAAAGTTCCACTAGCTTCCGAAAACCCGCTACAGTTTATGGGAAGCGCACTTGCAAGAATCCCCCGTCTGACCGCCATCGCAGCAAAATCAACCCGAGAACCTCCTTGCATACAACTCCCCTATTGCCCTTGCCCCTTTCGGGTAAGGTAGTCTTCCACTAGCTTTCCTAATTAATCAGCCAAGGGCGTCCATAAACCCTTATGGTGGCACGTGTTTCTCAAGTTAAGCTCCATGTTCCAATTAACATTAATGATCTTGACATGAACATAAACAGAATAACAAAAGAATTGGAACATGGATATAATAAAATATTATCTCAAAACCATGTAAAGCAATAGCAAAACTACCCAAGTGATTCAGGGATAACAAGGTAAAATGGAATAACAATCTAGGGTGACCTATTGGGTCCCATCAAAATTAAACCTATGCATGGTAGATGATTATAAAGAACATTATTGGGTAGCAAAAGTGAATCAAGGGCACAACTTGCCTGGCACTTGAGATTCCAGTTACCAACTTGCTTTTCAGATGACACGTGTCCTCGCACTAGTCGTAGCAATACAGACAAACATGGTATAGATAAAATTAACATCACACCAAACATAAGTACAAACTGAATAATAATAATGATCTACGCATTTCTACGAGACTAACGCAACTTGAACGGATCAAATCGGAGTTAAAACGAAGCAGTTACGAATTTCCTAAGGTTTTATGTATTTGATACGAGATTAATTAAGAGATTAATTTTAATACAGCTTTCATGTCAAACCAGAGGTACTATGTGATAAACAATAATATTATAGAATTATAGGAATTGGAATGAATCAATTTGGACATCAGATGAATTTTCTATGATTAATACAAGTTCTAGCATTTAGTTTTACACTAAAAATCCATTTCTAATCTATTTTCTCTGATTTTCCAACTCTCTGGGCTGGGCGCACAATTATTAAAGAGCACAGGGTCCTTGGCGCTAAACATACCGAGACACAGAATACTGAGATATGGACCGCGGGTTTAAATCTAAATAGTCCAGGGGCTCAAGTGAAAATCTCTTGGGCGAAGGGGTATCCCCACGTACTGGCCATCGAATCCCACGCGGGTGGTGCAGATTAGATCTTAACTCCACTGGAACAGGACAACGTGGTAACTGTAGGATCTTGAATCAACGGTTCGGATCCAATACATCCGTGGGGAAATCGTGTCCGCTATTTCGTAGATGAACGGCCAGGGATCTCCGGAACGAAGGGGTATGCACATTCTAATTTCAACCGTCCAATGAGAATCGGATGGCGGTGAGCTCGTCTTCTCCCCCCGTCACCAAACACGGCAGCGCCGCCGCCCTTGCACTACGGCGACACCATTGCCGGTGACCCACGATTTGGCGCCCCGGTGCGAATTACTCAGATGGATTCGGTGCTATGCGCAGAGGAAACAAAAACGAATCACTGGGATAGCTTCTTACCAGAGGCGGAGACCAGGGCAGGGCCAGCCACGACGCAGGGCAAATCAGCGGCAAGGATGGTACTCCGGCGAGGAATTGCAAGCGCTCTGCTCCACAAATTCTTGATTCTAGCACACCTACTCCATCCACACGGCCCAGCGAACAACCGAGGCCACTCATCGAGGTCCAAGCTGTCGTGGTCCGGTGATCCCCCATGTTCTCCCCGAGGCCGCACATGATCGGAGCAGCTCGCGACAGTCTAGGGGCATCGGGAACCTGGAGATTTGGCGAGGCAGTCTAGCAGAGATGCCGCGGACGCGAGGAGAGACCAGAGAGGGGGGTGCGCCGAGCAGAAGGGATGGTGGCGGCATCTAGCGGTCCTGATGGCTAAGCACTAAACACAGGAGAGGCGGGCGCGCTTGTTCTTATACCCCGCGACCAAGTCCGATTAAGGGCCATCGTTGGCGAGGATTTCGGGCGTTCAGTTTGATCCACACTGGCCAACGAACCGCGCGTAGCTACTATGACCCGGCCAATTCGTGGAGGTTTATTACGGACAGAATCCGGTTTGCGGCAGAGTAGGAGCTCCGGTCGCGTTGGTTGGCGACGAGGGAGATAGAGCTGACCTGGTGGCCCCACCTGGCAGTGACACAGTGAAAAAGCAAAAGAAAAGGGGGGCGCAAGTGGGCCGGCGGGGTGCTTTTCAGCCCAGCAGGCGCAGTGAAGACGCGGAAAGGGGAAGATGGGCTAGAAACAGATATTTCAGCCCAAGTGACGTTTTCATAATTTATTTTCTTTTTTTCTATTTTCCATTTTAAATTCCAAATTCAAACAGAATTCAAGTTTCAAATTTCAAATACACGTTCAGTCAAAACTTCAACACGAATACATGAATATACTTTTTATTAATCTATTTATTATAAAAATGCTTTTGAATATGTCACTTGTATATTTCGAATTACATTTATTATTTTTGAAAGTAGTTTCTAATTTAGATATTTCAAGGAAGTGTTTATAAATATGTATATTACTCATATAAGGATCTTTTATATATCCTCGTATAAAAGAAAACATTTATTTAAAAGAAATATGCCTCTTTAATAGGATACGTAATTAACATAAATTCCTCATTTTTTTGACTCACTAGGGTTTTAGAAGCTAGATTCCAGGGTTTACAACTATCTTTTAAACACAAAAGGTAGTGTAACAAGTTCTCCATCTTTTGACTTCACCTCCTTCGACAATTTCCACCCAGTCCGGGTTGGGTAGATGTTGTAAGCAAGTGCCTCCTGCATTAAATCTCGAGATCCAATCTTCTTGACGACAACATTGAAGGCTTCGTAGCATTCATCAGCAACTTCGTTCATTTCAAACTGAAAGTCGCCTAGAGGGGGGTGAATAGGCAAAACCTGAAATTTATAAACTTTAAACATGCACTAAGGTCGGGGTTAGCGTTAGAATTAAATCAGAGTGTGGAAGATAGTTCTTCTTGCTTAGAGTTGCTCAATCAATGCAGATAACAGTTGGGAGCAAACTCAAACAATATTAGCAAGGGAACTTTTAGAGAGAGAAAAACAAATCAAGTGAAGATTGACGAGTGAACACGGTGATTTGTTTTACCGAGGTTCAGTTCCAAAGAACCTAGTCCCCGTTGAGGAGGCCACAAAGGTCGGGTCTATTTCAACCCTTTCCCTCTCAATTGGTCACTTAGACCGGTTGAGTGCTTTTTCTTAATCTCATGGGTCACTAAGACCCCGCAAGGATCACCACACAATTATGTGTCTCTCTTGTAAGCTTTACAAAACACTTGGAGAGTTTAGAGAGAGATGAAGAAAGCACGATTACAGAAACCAAGCAACAAGAGCAACAGATGAAACACAAATCACACTCTCTCAAGTCGCTAATCACTAACGATCACTTGTCTCAATTGTGCAACTTGGAGAGATTGGAAGCTTTGATTGTGTCTTGGAATGGATTGCTAGCTCTTGTATTGAATGTGTATGAGTGGAGTGCTTGGATGTATAGAATGGAGGTGGTTGGGGTTGTATTTATAGCCTCCAACCACTTCCTAGCCATTGCTCCAATCCTGCCGACCGCGGACGGTCCGCGCCCCTGGTCCGGACGGTCCGCCCCTGCACATCAACGGCTGAAATCACAACGGTCAGCAGTAACAGCTATAGAGCATTTAATGTGTCGTCAGATGTCAGATAAAGCAATCACGAACGGTCCGGTCGTGCACCCCGGACGATCCGCGAGGACGCTAAAAATGAATTTTACCGAACCCGTCACCTCCGGGTTTTTCTGGTTTTTTAACGACTGGACGGTCCGCGCCTGAGGCCGGACGGTCCGCGCTTGGTCTCGGACGGTGCTCGCTTCTCCATCGGACGGTGCATAGTGTTAACTTGTGTTTTTGCAGTGCTCCTATCCGAGGCTCACCCTAGTGTCGCGGACGGTCCGCCGCAAGGGACCGGACGGTCCGCGCATAGGTGTTTTTCCAAAAAGCTTCTCCTGTCCGGAATAATCTATGGTATTCCGGACAGTCGACTTAGAATAGTTGTAGATGAACTTATGCACCTGAGAAATGATCAACTAGGCAAACTGGTTAGACCACAAGGTTTGTGATGGTCGTCAAACACCAAAATCAATTATAGGAAATGTTGAGGCTATTTCCCTTTCACAAACCTCGGTCACTTCAGGGCAAAGTTAACCCTTAAAGGGTTCATCAATATAACCTGAAATCCTCACGTTGGTCGGACCTAACTTTGGCATAAAACCATTCCTTCGTTCAATCTCCATGCCATTTGGTTCAATACACAAGAACTGGACCAGTTATCTCCTTACAGTATGTGAAGTTGTAGCATCCGAAGTTATTATAAAGGCCTATTTCACCCTTACCCTTCGTCTAATAGTGTAAATCATGAACTTTGCAAAATGCATCGACATCAGGGCGACCTCCCTGGCTTCGTACTGCCCAAATAAAAATGCTAATAGAGGAAAAGCTATTAGAGTAAGATGATGCATGTATACCTGATATCGTTGCAATACCTTCACAATCATTTTGTACATATGAAGCCGAAGCACTGCTTTGAAAAAGCTCCTGTAAACGACAACTTCGTCTTTCTTCGGTTTCGGTGTTGTCTCCTCCCTAGGGAGGCGCACATTCACAATGTTGTCAAAGTACCCAAGCCTCTTTATTGTTTGCAGGCCTTTTTCCTTCAAAGTAGACTGGCCAATCTCAATATAACTGGGCTTTGAAGGCCTATCCTTCGGCGTTTCCGCGGCTACTTTCGACGACGAGGCCTTCGTCGCCTTAACAGGGGGCAAAGTGCCATGTTGCGCCTCTGAGGAGGTAGGGCTAATCACCTCCTTGGTGCCATCGATGTTGGCCATCTGAGTAGAAGCAATGATCTCTCGCAAATGGTGATTCAACCAAAGCTAACTCTCGAAGAGCTCCTAGACAAAGAGCTTTAGAGGCACAATGAATTTTGGCAACATGTAGGTGGAGACAGTAAATGTGATCTGCCCTCATTCCCTCGGTCGCTTTTATACTAAAAATGTGCGGGAAGCGGCGTGGGTCATGAAAATTGTTCATGCGCAACGTCCCAAGTCACCCCGTCGATTTAACTTCTAGGTCACCTGTTTTTACTTAAACGAGCTTCGGGAAGATGTTTTCGGATCTTCGGCATGTGGCCTCCAAGTTATATTTTTTGCGATCTAAGCTCGTTTGCGAAGAAAATGAACTCATGACGCAAGGGGCTACTGTTGGAGGCCTTCTATGCCGAAGATCACTTGCTTAACCTCTTACTTCGGCACAAGCTAATGTGTTTCAGGAGTATCTCTACTGATGGACAAAGCCAACCTTTGGCCAGGAAGACATGCAGAGTAGCTTCACACATGACGACCACTTGAATCTCAAAGATTATTTATCTAAAATCTAGCTTCGATGATTAACGAGTGCATTTCAGGAATGTTCTTACAGGAGTATCGAGTTAAGCTTCGACAGAAAGCAACATAAAAACACTTCATCTATGTGCAAGTGGTAAAGACAATAGCCAAAGGTAGCAGCTTCGACCACAAGCCGAAAGGATGAAGCAGCTAGGCGAAGAAGGCTGAAACTCGTGAAGTCAAGGATGAAGAAAAGTACATTATTGCCCCGATATCACTTGTAAATGACTTATTTAAAAATGGACGATCATTGTTGTAAATCCATACTGGGTTGGTTTGTTTGTCCTATAAATAAATGAACAGTACCTGAAAGGGAATTAGGCTTACACCTATTTCCTAAATGATTTTGGTGGTTGAATTGCCCAACACAAATAATTGGACTAACTAGTTTGCTCTAGTGTATAAGTTATACAGGTGCCAAAAAGTTCACACTTAGCCAATAAAAAGACCAAGAAATGGGTTGTCCGGTGCGCCACTGGACAGCCAGGCCGGCCCACAAGTCAGAGCTCCAACGGTCGGAACCCAATGGCCTGGTGACGTGGCTGGCACACCAGACACTGTCCGGTGGCGCACCGGACTGTCCGGTGCGCCATGCGACAGCAGCCTCCACCAAACGGCTAGTTTGGTGGTTGGGGTTATAAATACCCCCAACCACCCCACATTCAAGTCATCCAAGTTTTCCACCTTTCAACTACTTACAAGAGCTATAGCATTCAATTCTAGACACACCCAAGTGATCAAATCCTCTCCCAATTCCACACAAAGCTTTAGTGATAAGTGAGAGAGATTTGCTTGTGTTCTTTCGAGCTCTTGCGCTTGGATTGCTTTCTTCTTTGATTCTTTCTTGTGAACAACTCAATTGTAACCAAGGCAAGAGGCATCAATTGTGTGGTGGCCCTTGCGGGGAAGTTTGTTCCCGTTTGATTGAGAAGAAGAAGCTCACTTGGTCCGAGGGACCGTTTGAGAGAGGGAAAGGATTGAAAGAGACCCGGTCTTTGTGACCACCTCAACGGAGAGTAGGTTTGCAAGAACCGAACTTCGGTAAAACAAATCCGCGTGTCACACTCTTTATTTGCTTGCGATTTGTTTTGCACCCTCTCTCACGGACTCGATTATATTTCTAACGCTAACCCGGCTTGTAGTTGTGATTAACTTTGTAAATTTCAGTTTCGCCCTATTCACCCCCCCCCCCTCTAGGCGACTATCAATTGGTATCAGAGCCTGGTGCTTCATTAGAGCCTAACCGCTCGAAGTGATGTCGGGAGATCACGCCAAGAAGGAGATGGAGACCAGCGACAAGCCCTCTACAAGCCACGGGAAGGCTACATCGGAAGAGTCCCACAACAAGGGGAAGGGCAAGGAGAAGAAAGCCTCTTCCCACAAGTCGCATCGGAGTGGAGACAAGAAAAAGAAGATGAGGAAGGTGGTATACTACGAGACCGATACTTCATCACCTTCCACCTCCGGCTCCGACGCGCCGTCCATTACTTCTAAGCGCCATGAGCGCAAGAAGTTTAGTAAGATCCCCCTACGCTATCCTCGCATTCCTAAACATACGCCTTTACTTTCCGTCCCATTAGGCAAACCACCAACGTTTGATGGTGAAGATTATGCTAGGTGGAGTGATTTGATGCGATTTCATCTAACCTCACTCCACAAAAGTATATGGGATGTCGTTGAGTTTGGTGTACATGTACCATCCGTAGGGGATGAAGATTATGATGAGGACGAAGTGGCCCAAATCGAGCACTTCAACTCTCAAGCCACAACTATACTCCTCGCCTCTCTAAGTCGAGAGGAGTATAACAAGGTGCAAGGATTAAAGAGCGCCAAGGAAGTTTGGGACGTGCTCAAGACCGCGCACGAGGGAGATGAGCTAACCAAGATCACCAAGAAGGAGATGATTGAGGGGGAGCTCGGTCGCTTCCGGCTTCGCAAAGTGGAAGAGCCACAAGACATGTACAACCGGCTCAAAACCTTGGTGAACCAAGTGCGCAACCTCGGGAGCAAAAAGTGGAATGACCACGAGATGGTTAAGGTTATTCTTAGATCACTTATTTTCCTTAACCCTACTCAAGTTCAATTAATTCATGGTAATCCTAGATATACACTAATGACTCCCGAGGAAGTAATCAGGAATTTTGTGAGCTTTGAATATATGATCAAGGGCTCAAAGAAAATCAATGAGCTAGATGATCCCTCCACATCCGAAGCACAACCAGTCGCATTCAAGGCAACGGAGGAGAAGAAGGAGGAGTCTACATCAAATAGACAACCAATCGACGCCTCAAAGCTCGACAATGAGGAAATGGCACTCGTCATCAAGAGTTTCCGCCAAATCCTCAAGCAAAGGAGGGGTAAAGATTACAAGCCCTGCTCCAAGAAGGTTTGCTACAAGTGTGGTAAGCCCGGTCACTTTATAGCAAAATGTCCTATTTCTAGTGACAGTGACAGGGGCGACGACAAGAAGGGGAGAAGAAAGGAGAAGAAGAAATACTACAAGAAGGGTGGCGACGCCCATGTATGCCGCGAGTGGGACTCGGACGAGAGCTCCTCCGACGAGGACGCCGCCAACATCGCCATCAACAAAGGCCTTCTCTTCCCCAACGTCGGCCACAAGTGCCTCATGGCAAAGGACGGCAAAAAGAAGAAGGTTAAATCTAAATCCTCCACTAAATATGAGTCCTCTAGTGATGATAATGCTAGTGATGAGGAAGATAATTTATGTACCCTTTTTGCCAACCTAAACATGCAACAAAAAGAAAAGTTAAATGAATTAATTAGTGCCATCCATGAAAAGGATGACCTCTTGGATACCCAAGAGGACTTCCTAATCAAGGAAAACAAAAGGCATGTTAAGGTTAAAAATGCTTATGCTCTAGAAGTTGAAAAATGTGAAAAATTAACTAGTGAGCTAAGCACATGCCATGATATTATCAACAACCTTAGAAATGAAAATGCTAGTCTAATTGCTAAGGTTGATTCAAATGCTTGTAATGTTTCAATTCCCAATCTTAAAGATGATAGAAATGAAAATGCTAGTCTAATTGCTAAGGTTGATTCAAATGCTTATAATGTTTCAATTCCCAATCTTAAAGATGATAATGATTTACTTGCTAAGATTAAAGAATTAAATGTTACTCTTGCTAGCCTGAGAAATGAAAATGAAAAATTGCTTGCTAAGGCTAAAGAACTAGATGTTTGCAATGCTTCAATTTCCGATCTTAGAGATAAAAATGATATATTACGTGCTAAGATTGTTGAACTTAATTCTTGCAAACCCTCTACATCTACCGCTGAGCATGTCACTATTTGCACTAGATGTAGAGATGTTGATGTTAATGCTATACATGATCACCTTTCCATGATTAAACAACAAAATGATCATATAGCTAAATTAGATGCTAAAATTGCCGAGCATGAACTAGAAAATGAAAATTTTAAGTTTGCTCGTAGTATGCTTTATAATGGGAGACGCCCTGGCATTAAGGATGGCATTGGCTTCCAACAGGGAGGCAATGTCAAAATTAATGCCCCTCCTAAAAAATTGTCTAATTTTGTAAAGGGCAAGGCTCTCATGCCTCAGGATAACGAGGGTTACATTTTATACCCTGCCGGTTATCCTGAGAGCAAAATTAGGAGAATTCATTCTATGAAGTCTCACTCTGGCCCTAACAATGCTTTTATGTATAAGGGTGAGACATCTAATTCTAGGCAACCAACCTGTGCTAAGTTGCCTAAAAGGAAAACTCCTAGTGCATCAAATGACCGTAGCATTTCATTTAAAACTTTTGATGCATCCTATGTTTTAACTAACAAATCCAGCAAGGTAGTTGCCAAGTATGTTGGGGGCAAACACAAGGGATCAAAGACTTGTGTTTGGGTACCCAAAGTTCTTGTGTCTAATGCCAAAGGACCCAAAACCACTTGGGTACCTAAAGTCAAGAACTAAAATTGTTTTGTAGGTTTATGCATCCGGGGGCTCAAGTTGGATCATCGATAGCGGGTGCACAAACCACATGACTGGGGAGAAGAAGATGTTCTCCTCCTATGAGAAAAACCAAGATCCCCAACGAGCTATCACATTCGGGGATGGAAATCAAGGTTTGGTCAAAGGTTTGGGTAAAATTGTCATTTCACCTGACCATTCCATTTCCAATGTTTTTCTTGTTGATTCATTAGATTACAATTTGCTTTCCGTTTCGCAATTATGTCAAATGGGCTACAACTGTCTTTTTACTGATGTAGGTGTCACTGTCTTTAGAAGAAGTGATGATTCAATAGCATTTAAGGGAGTGTTAGAGGGTCAGCTATACTTGGTAGATTTTGATAGAGCTGAACTCGACACTTGCTTAATTGCTAAGACTAACATGGGCTGGCTCTGGCATCGCCGACTAGCACATGTTGGGATGAAGAATCTTCATAAGCTTCTAAAGGGAGAGCACATTTTAGAATTAACAAATGTTCATTTTGAGAAAGACAGGATTTGTAGCGCATGCCAAGCAGGGAAGCAAGTTGGTGCTCATCATCCACATAAGAACATCATGACAACTGACAGGCCACTAGAACTCCTACACATGGATCTATTCGGCCCGATAGCTTAAATCAGCATCGGCGGGAGTAAGTACTGTCTAGTTATTGTGGATGACTATTCTCGCTTCACTTGGATATTCTTTTTGCAAGAAAAATCTCATACTCAAGAAACCTTGAAGGGATTCTTGAGACGGGCTCAAAATGAGTTCGGCTTAAGGATCAAGAAGATTAGAAGCGACAACGGGACGGAGTTCAAGAACTCACAAATCGAAGGCTTCCTTGAGGAGGAGGGCATCAAGCATGAGTTCTCTTCTCCCTACACCCCACAACAAAATGGTGTAGTGGAGAGGAAGAATAGAACTCTATTGGACATGGCAAGAACCATGCTTGATGAGTACAAGACTTCGGATCGGTTTTGGGCCGAGGCGGTCAACACCGCCTGCTACGCCATCAACCGGTTGTATCTACACCGAATCCTCAAGAAGACATCATATGAACTCCTTACCGGTAAAAAGCCCAACATTTTATATTTTAGAGTCTTTGGTAGCAAATGCTTTATTCTTGTTAAAAGAGGTAGAAAATCTAAATTTGCTCCTAAGACTGTAGAAGGCTTTTTACTAGGATATGATTCAAACACAAGGGCATATAGAGTCTTTAACAAGTCCTCTGGACAAGTTGAAGTTTCTTGTGACGTTGTGTTTGATGAGACTAACGGCTCTCAAGTAGAGCAAGTTGATCTTGATGAGATAGGTGATGAAGAGGCTCCATGCATCGCGCTAAGGAACATGTCCGTTGGGGATGTGTGTCCTAAGGAATCCGAAGAGCCTCCAAATGCACAAGATCAACCATCCTCCTCCACGCAAGCATCTCCACCAACTCAAAATAAGGATGAAGCTCAAGTTGATTAAGTAGAAGATCAAGCAAATGAGCCACCTCAAGATGACGGCAATGATCAAGGGGGAGATGCAAATGATCAAGACAAGGAGGATGAAGAACAAAGACCGCCACACCCAAGAGTCCACCAAGCAATCCAACGAGATCACCCCGTCGACACCATCCTCGGCGACATTCATAAGGGGTAACCACTAGATCTCGTGTTGCACATTTTTGTGAGCATTACTCTTTTGTTTCCTCTATTGAGCCACACAGGGTAGAGGAAGCACTTCAAGATTCGGATTGGGTGGTGGCGATGCAAGAGGAGCTCAACAACTTCACGAGGAATAAGCTATGGCATTTAGTTCCACGTCCTAATCAAAATGTTGTAGGAACCAAGTGGGTTTTCCGCAACAAGCAAGACGAGCATGGTGTGGTGACAAGGAACAAAGCCCGACTTGTGGCCAAAGGATACTCCCAAGTCGAAGGTTTGGATTTCGGTGAAACCTATGCACCCGTAGCTAGGCTTGAGTCAATTCGTATATTATTAGCCTATGCTACTTACCATGGCTTCAAGCTTTATCAAATGGACGTGAAGAGTGCCTTCCTCAATGGACCAATCAAAGAAGAGGTCTATGTTGAGCAACCTCCCGGCTTTGAAGATAGTGAGTACCCTAACCATGTTTATAAACTCTCTAAGGCGTTTTATGGGCTCAAGCAAGCCCCAAGAGCATGGTATGAATGCCTAAGAGATTTCCTTATCACTAATGGATTCAAAGTCGGAAAGGCTGATCCTACACTCTTTACCAAAACACTTGAAGATGATTTGTTTGTATGCCAAATTTACGTTGATGATATTATATTTAGGTCTACTAACGAATCTACATGTGAAGAGTTTAGTAGGATCATGACACAAAAATTCGAGATGTCTATGATGGGGGAGTTGAAGTACTTCTTGGGATTTCAAGTAAAGCAACTCCAAGAGGGCACCTTCCTAAGCCAAACAAAGTATACTGAAGATATTCTAAGCAAGTTTGGGATGAAGGATGTCAAACCCATCAAGACACCCATGGGAACCAATGGGCATCTCGACCTCGACAAGGAAGGTAAATCCATCGATCAAAAGGTATACCGGTCGATGATAGGCTCTCTACTCTATTTTTGTGCATCTCGACTGGATATTATGCTTTCCGTATGCATGTGTGCAAGATTCCAAGCCGACCCTAAGGAAGCTCACCTTACGGCCGTAAAACGGATCTTGAGATATTTAGTTCATACTCCTAAGTTTGGGCTTTGGTATCCTAGGGGATCCACATTCGATTTGATCGGTTATTCGGATGCCGATTGGGCAGGGTGTAAAATTAATAGGAAGAGCACATCGGGGACTTGCCAGTTCTTGGGAAGGTCCTTGGTGTCTTGGGCTTCAAAGAAGCAGAATTCCGTAGCTCTTTCTACCGCCGAAGCTGAGTACATTGCCGCAGGCCATTGTTGCGCGCAACTACTTTGGATGAGGCAAACCCTTAGGGACTACGGTTACAAATTAACCAAAGTTCCTCTTCTATGTGATAATGAGAGTGCAATCCACATGGCAGATAATCCCGTTGAGCATAGCCGCACTAAACACATAGCCATTCGGTATCATTTTCTAAGGGATCACCAACAAAAGGGAGATATCGAGATTGCATATATTAACACTAAAGATCAATTAGCCGATATCTTTACCAAGCCACTTGATGAACAAACTTTTAACAAACTTAGGCATGAGCTAAATATTCTTGATTCTAGGAACTTCTTTTGTTGATTTGCACACATAGCTCATTCATATACCTTTGATCATGTCTCTTTTATATATGCTATGAGCCCAAAGCAAAAGGACCGCACCACCACCTAATTTTTAAAAAACTAATGATTTTCAATTGGTTAATTTCAAATTGGTATCTTACTGTGTTCAAAAGGGGAGAAAGTAGTATTTTCAAAATCGATATCTTAAAACCCTCTTGAACACTAAGAGGAGGATTTCATTTAGGGGGAGTTTTGTTTAGTCAAAGGAAAAGCATTTGAAACAGGGGGAGAAAATTTCAAATCTTGAAAATGTTTCGCAAAATCTTATTAATTTACCTTTGGCTATTTACAAAAAGACTTTGAAAAGGATTTACAAAAGAATTTGCAAAAACAAAACAAGTGGTGCAAGCGTGGTCCAAAATGTTAAAAATGAAGAAACAATCCATGCATTTCTTATAAGTATTTATATTGGCTCAATTCTAAGTAACCTTTGCACTTACATTATGCAAACTAGTTCAATTATGCACTTCTATACTTGCTTTGGTTTGTGTTGGCTTTGGTTTGTGTTGGCATCAATCACCAAAAAGGGGGAGATTGAAAGAGAATTAGGCTTACACCTATTTCCTAAATGATTTTGGTGGTTGAATTGCCCAACACAAATAATTGGACTAACTAGTTTGCTCTAGTGTATAAGTTATACAGGTGCCAAAAAGTTCATACTTAGCCAATAAAAAGACCAAGAAATGGGTTCA
The DNA here is from genome assembly GCF_902167145.1 of Zea mays. Classification (NCBI taxonomy): domain Eukaryota; kingdom Viridiplantae; phylum Streptophyta; class Magnoliopsida; order Poales; family Poaceae; genus Zea; species Zea mays. The sequence goes on from NC_050101.1 coordinate 141,741,356, forward strand.
ACAAAGAGAGCAAGGGATAATCGAAGGCTGCCCTGGTCTGGCGCACCGGACTGTCCGGTGCACCAGGGGACTCCAAGCCAAACTCTTCACCTTCGGGAAATCTTAGAGCCGCTTCGCTATAATTCATCGGACTGTCCGGTGCTACACCGGACAGTGTCCGGTGCTCCAGAGAAGAGCGGCTCTGAACTCGCCAGCTTCGGATTTCCGCTCCGCTATAATTCACCGGACATGTCCGGTGCACACCGGACTGTTCGGTGAGCCAGCGGAGCAACGACTACTTCGCGCCAACGGTCGACTGCAACGCATTGAATAAGCGCCAGCGCGCGCAGAGGAGCAGAGCACGCGCGGGTGACACACCGGACAGTCTACAGGACTTGTCTGGTGCGCCACCGGACAGCCAGGCCGGCCCACAAGTCAGAGCTCCAACGGTCGGAACCCAACGACCTGGTGACGTGGCTGGCGCACCGGACTGTCCGGTGCGCCATGCGACAGCAGCCTCCACCAAACGGCTAGTTTGGTGGTTGGGGTTATAAATACCCCCAACCACCCCACATTCAAGTCATTCAAGTTTTCCACCTTTCAACTACTTACAAGAGCTCTAGCATTCAATTCTAGACACACCCAAGTGATCAAATCCTCTCCCAATTCCACACAAAGCTTTAGTGATAAGTGAGAGAGATTTGCTTGTGTTCTTTCGAGCTCTTGCGCTTGGATTGCTTTCTTCTTTGATTCTTTCTTGTGAACAACTCAATTGTAACCAAGACAAGAGGCATCAATTGTGTGGTGGCCCTTGCGGGGAAGTTTATTCCCGTTTGATTGAGAAGAAGAAGCTCACTTGGTCCGAGGGACCGTTTGAGAGAGGGAAAGGGTTAAAAGAGACCCAGTCTTTGTGACCACCTCAACGAGGAGTAGGTTTGCGAGAACCGAACCTCGGTAAAGCAAATCCGCGTGTCACACTCTTTATTCGCTTGCGATTTGTTTTGCACCCTCTCTCGCGGACTCGATTATATTTCTAACGCTAACCCGGCTTGTAGTTGTGATTAACTTTGTAAATTTCAGTTTCGCCCTATTCACCCCCCTCTAGGCGACTATCAGTACTCTACATAAAGTACATTTAGCCAAGTGATACAGCTTCATATAGCTCAGCCTCTAAAACACCTTCATGCTATCTTGCATCAAGAAGCCGAAGGTATGATTGGAAACTTGTATAAGAAAATAAATGAGATGCTAAGGCATATGGGATGAGTTCTCTGTTCGATTGTATTCAACTTGAAGAGTTATCTCGAAGAGATAACATTTCAAGGACGAAAGGCTTCTAGGACGAAGTCTTCTATCTTTTAACATTATATTGTCTTGTTTTTTATTTTATACAGTAAATGAAAACAAGTGACCAAATATGTCAGTGATGTGATTGTCTAAGGCCTTGTTCATTTCTGTCGGATTGCACCCAGAATCGTTCCAGCTAATCAAAGTTTATATAAATTAGAGAAACAATCTGGTTAGTAATCGTTCCAACCCACCAATCTGGCACAAACAAAAAAGGCCTAAGAATGAATCAAAATTATGCTCTACATAATCTGCCAAACTGAAGTTTCTGCCACCGAATTCTTGTCGATCACATGTCTCCACGAACATATGAATCCAAATGATCCAACCTCACACACAGTGCAACCTGTAGCAAACAGACAATAAATTATCAATAGCGATCAACCATTGATAGTACCTGTGTCTGCTCCTGCCCTGCATCATTGCTCCGCGTCAGATCATTGCAAAATTTAGACTGCGTAAACACTGACATCTCTAAGTGTAACACCAAGATTTCTAACTGTCTGTCAATCTATCATCGTGCCAGTGTCCCTAGTAATCACCATTCCTCGAGAGCAGAAGCGGTAGATTTCACAACACAGCTCAATGGCATTATCAAAAGATGTTGCTGCAACTTACAGCATGCAGATATCGTCATTGCCACTGAGGAACAAACCAAAAAAGAGAGGATGAAAATTGGGGAACCTGCATTGCCAATAGCCTCGGTTCAAAATTACAATGCTTAAGGCATGGAAGCTCTCCGTTCTAAAGGCTGAGAGATCACATCTCAGCAAATTCTAGATGGAGCCTCAATTCTCATAAAATGATCAATGCTACCAAATGCTGGAACTTAACTTACAAAACCAGCAAAATAATGATGGCGGCGAAGATGAAAACTGCGACAATTGACATTATTGATCAGCTACCCTGGTTTGCCAGATTCAGGGTAGTGGACGTCAACTGGTGCAGCCACCACAACCATTTCAGCCATGACTACTTCATCGTTGAAGGAAGATGATGAGCCAGCCGAGCTGAAGGACACAGCTGGAATGTTGTCTTCCTGCTCAGCAAGGACTTCCTGATTCCTCCAGTTCCCACGGCAGAATGCCCTCACACCACTGCAAAGGACATTCAGCAAATTGTTCAGTGTTCTTGGTTCTTTCTGTGATTATGGATCATGACAGATGAACAAGTTATTATCAAAGTATCAATATTGCTACCTACTCCATGTTTTATTTACACGGACCTTCTTCGTGTGTGGAAAACTGCAATGCAGAACTAGTCATAAATCATCAGAGTATCAGACTCTTCAATCAGTCATCTATCCAGTTCATGATGCTTGTCTACCAATCAATAGCACACCCAGATGCAAAATATATGAAAATAGCACAATCATATGCAGAACATACGAAGATTCCCAAAGAGAAAACACATTACAGATGAACAAGAACCATTAGTTTGAATTCACTGTCGTGACAAAAGGTTGTCGAGATCTCATCAGCATACCGATAAACGCAGGGGTCATTGCCATCCAGCTTCTTCTAGCAAGAGATGCAGGAGTCTAAGAACTCTCCAGGCTCGCTGGCATCGAAGCACTTGACCAACCAGTAGGACTCTGCTCCTTCCTTGACTTCCATGGCATCCATGCCGTCACCGTCAGACACACTAGGAGTGCAGGGCTCCAAGATGCAGTCCCCGAAGATGCGAGTGGTCTTCGGGTTAGGACCGTGCGCGATGATGCAGGTGTAGTCCTCGGACTGCTCCACCTCCGTCGCGGACACGGACCCGATGTACCAGCGCGGGCCGCCGATGGACACCGGCAGGGACCCCGGCGCGGGGAACTTGCCAACATCGGCAGGGTGGCTGCTCGCGCCGGGCGGAGCGCCGCCGGGCACGGTGACCTCTGGACCAGACTTCACATCCCCGTAGGACCTGCTGCACGGCAGCGGCTTGCAGCCGGCAGCGGTCCCCACATTCCCGAGCTCCGAGGATGCGTGGGAGCAGTCCCTCGGCTGGGTGGCCAGGGGCTTGGCGAGGCGTTGCGGCAGCTTGAACGGCTGCCGCGCTTGGGGCCCGAGGCCGAGCAGGCGGCTCCTGGCGCATGCGACGGGTTCGGCGAGCGTGTCGTCGACGAGGCCGCCGAGGCCAAGGCGGTGCGAATCCCAGCTCCTGGTTCTGGGTGAGCGCGGCGAGCGGAGCAGCGAGGCGAAGGGCCTGAGATCGAGCGGCGACGTCGGGCTGCGCGCCGTCATCGGCGAGTCGCAGTCTGGTGCGCCGCACCTGGGCGCCTCGAGCCCGACCAGCAGCCTTGGCATGGCGAAGAGCCGTGGCCTCCCTACGCCGGCGCCGGCGCCGGCGCCGGAGCCGTCGTCCGCCGCCACCCTCTTGAGCAGCATTGTCGCGCGCGTCAGCCCCTGGAAAGCACGCGAGCGGAACAGAGATCAGTCCGGCCCCTCCTCCCGAATCAGGGGCACTGAGAGGAGAAGCGAAGAGAAAATCTCAAACCGCCCCCCACGAAACGCCAAAAGGCAGCGCCGGTACGAGCCAAGAAGCGCCGCAAACTCCACGGCGAGCGCGAGAACAAGGCGACGCAATAGGACAATGCGAACGGCAACCGGGGGATAAAACCGGATGAGGAGGAATCTCTCATCGCCGGGATCGCCAACTTGCGAGCAAGAAAACAGTAAACAAAAAATAAAAGCAGAAACACGCACGCGTCCCGTCCCAGCGTCCCACCTGATCAGCTGCTCCGTTGCTGTTCCCTTCTGTTTTTCGCCCTTTCTCTCTCTATCTCCGATACCTCTTGCTTCCCTCTCCACCGCAATGCTGGAGGGGAGAGACGGAGAGGAAGGAGCGGAGGAGGATATGGGCCTTGTGACTGGTGGGCGCACAGGCGCAGGCGCACAGGCGCAGGCGCAGTAAAATGCCACTGTGTCACTGCCCCCGCCGCTGCGTTTGCATTTCTCCCCTATATCTCTCTTGCGCTCGTTTTGGCGTGCAGCGAATCAAAAACTGGAGAGGCAGCAGAAGAGAGCAGACTGAGCAGTGAGATGACGGGTGGTGGGCTGCCTGCGCTGTTTGCTAGTTGCTTGTAAGGGAGTGTTTAATTTCTGTAACGGGCGTTTGAATTTATTCATTTTAAAGAAATAAGACTTTATTTAACAAAATAGTCTATTTAACTTAAAATTTGACATTCCACCATTTTCTAAAGCTTAAATATAAGTCTATCTTAAATTTATATGTTCGAGTATAGAAAATGATTTTACGTATCAACGAAATATGTTTCTGCATTGCAACTTATAAGGGCCTGTTTGGAAATGCAGTTTTAAAATACTGTAGTTTTGAGATACTATAGTTTATAATTGTACATAACATAAATACTACGGTATTGCTTTACCACAGTAAAACTGCAGTATTGCTCAAAACCGAGATCTGTTTGGTTCTATTGGGAAAACAAAGTATATGTAGAGAGAAGAGAAGAAAACTGAGATCTTGAGTGGAGTTTCAAAAACTCTAAAAATACTACAGTTTTGGGTAAACCATGGTATTTAAAACTGAGTTTTGACTGTACAAACCAAACACCTTTTGAGCTCCAATACTATAGTATCATCAAATACCATAGTATTGTTTCAAAACTGCAAAAATACTACAATTCCAAACAGGGCCTAAGATGTTCTTTGTCTCTTGCTTTGATTACAAGTGTTGAAGGAACAAGAATGGGGAAGAAGAAAAGCGATCCAAGAACAAGAGCTCAAAGAACACGAGCAAAACTCTCTCTAGTCACTATTTGCTTGGAGTGGATTTAGGACTTGGAGAGGCTTTGATTCTATTGAATTGTCTTGTATTGATTGCACTAGCTCTTGTATTGAATGTGAAGTCTGAAAAACTTGGATGCCTTGAATGGTGGTGGTTGGGGGTATTTATAGCCCCAACCACCAAAACAGTCGTTGGGGAGGGCTGCTATCGATGGGCGTACCGGACAGTCCAGTGCGCCACCGGACACTGTCCTGTGCGCCAGCCACGTCACCCAACCGTTAGGGTTCTAACGGTTTCGACCGTTGGAGCTCTGACAGCCTGGGCCACCGGACGGTCCGGTGCGCCTTCTGGCGCTGCTCTGACTCTGCGCGAACTGTCCGCGCACTATTCACGCTACAGGCGATCGTTGGAGTCGACCGTTGCGCTTGGGTGTCGTTGCTCCGCTGGCACACCGGACAGTCCGGTGAATTATAACGGAGCGCGGCCTCAGAAACCCGAAGGTGAAGAGTTTGAAGTCGATCCACCTTGGTGCACCGGACACTGTCCGGTGGCACACCGGACAGTCCGGTGCGCCAGACTAGGGTTCACTTTGGTTTCTTTTGCTCCTTTCTTTTGAACCCTAACTTTAACCTTTTTATTGGTTTGTGTTGAACCTTTGGCACCTGTAGAACATATAATCTAGAGCAAACTAGTTAGTCCAATATTTGTGCTAGGCAATTCAACCACCAAAATATTAATAGGAAAAGGTTTGACCCTATTTCCCTTTCAATCTCCCCCTTTTTGGTGATTGATGCCAACACAAACCAAAACAAATATATTAGTGTAGAATTGAACTAGTTTGCCTAATGTAAGTGCAGAGGTTGCTTGGAATTAAACCAATTTATACTTTCATTAGATATGCATGGATTGCTTTCTTTTATTTTAACATTTTGGACCACGCTTGCACCACTTGTTTTGTTTTTGCAAATTCTTTTGGAAACTCTTTTCAAAGACTTTTGCAAATAGTCAAAGGTATATGAATAAGATTGCAAGAAGCATTTTCAAGATTTGAAAATTTCTCCCCCTATTTCAAATGTTTTTCCTTTGACTTAAACAAAACTCCCCCTGAATGAAATTCTCCTCTTAGTGCTCAAGAGGGTTTTACCAATTGAAAGAAGATTAACTATTTTTAGATATCAATTTGAAATATACTAACCAATTTAAATCCTCTTTTAAATATTTCATCATAAGATACCAATTAAAAACTTCTTTTTAAATTTTGAAATTGGTGATGGTGCGGTCCTTTTTGCTTTGGGCTATATTTCTCCCCTTTGGCATTAATCGCCAAAAACAGAGTCTTTTGAGAGCCCCTTTTTTACTTTCTCCCCAACGGTACAAATAAATATGAGTGAAGATTATACCAAAGTGGAGAGCGGTGTGGAGTGACAGTGAAGGATAAATAATACCGATAGAGTGGAGTGGAAGCCTTGTCTTCGCCGAAAACTCCTTTTTCCCTTTCAATCTACGACTTATCATAGGAATACACTTGAAAACACATTAGTCGTAGACATAAAAGAGATATGATCAAAGGTACATAGATGAGCTATGTGTGCAAAGTATTAATCAAAGTTCCGAGAATCAAGAATGTTTAGCTCATTCCTAAGTTTGGTAAAGGTTTTCTCATCTAGTGGTTTGGTAAAGATATCGGCTAATTGTTCTTTGGTGCTAACATAAGCTATCTCGATATCCCCCTTTGTTGGTGATCCCTCAAAAAGTGATATCGAATGGCTATGTGCTTAGTGCGGCTGTGTTCAACGGGATTATCCGACATGTGGATTGCACTCTCATTATCACATAGGAGAGGGACTTTGCTAAATTTGTAGCCATAGTCCCTAAGGGTTTGCCTCATCCAAAGCAATTGCACGCAATAATGACCTGCGGCAATATACTCGGCTTCGGCGGTAGAAAGAGCTACTGAATTTTGCTTCTTTGAAGCCCAAGACACCAGGGATCTTCCCAAGAACTGACAAGTCCCTGATGTGCTCTTTCTATCAATTTTACACCCTGCCCAATCAGCATCTGAATATCCTATTAAATCAAAGGTGGATCCCTTGGGGTACCAAAGACCAAACTTAGGTGTATGAACTAAATATCTAAAGATTCTTTTCACGACCCTAAGGTGAACTTCCTTAGGATCGGCTTGGAATCTTGCACACATGCATATAGAAAGCATAATATCCGGTCGAGATGCACATAAATAGAGTAAAGATCCTATCATCGACTGGTATACCTTTTGATCTACGAAATTACCTCCCGTGTCGAGGTCGAGATGCCCATTGGTTCCCATGGGTGTCTTGATGGGCTTGGCATCCTTCATCCCAAACTTGGTAAGAATGTCTTGAATATACTTCGTTTGGCTGATGAAGGTGCCCTCTTGGAGTTGCTTCACTTGAAATCCTAAGAAGTACTTCAACTCCCCCATCATAGACATCTCGAATTTTTGAATCATAATCCTACTAAACTCTTCACAAGTAGATTTGTTAGTAGACCCAAATATGATATCATCAACATAAATTTGGCATCATCATTTGCAATAGTTTTAGTAAAGAGAGTAGGATTGGCTTTGCCGACTTTGAAGCCATTAGTGATAAGGAAATCTCTTAGACATTAATACCATGCTCTTGGGGCTTGCTTGAGCCCATAAAGCGCCTTAGAGAGTTTGTACACATGGTTAGGGTACTCACTATCTTCAAAGCCGGGAGGTTGCTCAACATAGACCTCTTCCTTGATTGGTCCATTGAGGAAGGCACTTTTCACGTCCATTTGATAGAGCTTAAAGCCATGGTAAGTAGCATAGGCAAGTAATATACGAATTGACTCAAGCCTAGCTATGTGTGCATAGGATTCACTAAAATCCAAACCTTCGACTTGTGAATATCCTTTGGCTACAAGTCGGGCTTTGTTCCTTGTCACCACACCATGCTCATCTTGCTTGTTGCGGAATACCCACTTGGTTCCTACAACATTTTGGTTAGGACGTGGAACTAAATGCTATACCTCATTTCTCGTGAAGTTGTTGAGCTCCTCTTGCATTGCCAACACCCAATCTAAATCCCTTAATGCGTCTTCCACCCTGCATGGCTCAATAGAAGACACAAAGGAGTAATGTTCACAAAAATGTGCGACACGAGATTGAGTGGTTACCCCCTTATGAATATCACTGAGGATGGAGTTCACGGGGTGATCTCTTTGAATCGCTTGGTGGACTCTTAGGTGTGGCGGTCTTTGACCCTGTTCTTCTTGATCATCTTCCATGTCTTGATTATTGTCATCTCCCCCTTGATCATTGTCCTCCTCTTAAGGTGGCTCATTTTCTTGATCTTCTTCTCCATTGTCTTGAGCCTGATCCTCATCTTGAGTTGGTAGAGATGCTTGATTTGAAGATGATGGTTGATCTTGTGCTTGTGGAGGTTCTTCGGAATCCTTAGGACACACATCACCAATGGACATGTTCCTTAGCGCGACGCATGGAGCCTCTTCATCATCTAGCTCATCAAGATCAACTTGCTCCACTTGGGAGCCATTAGTCTCATCAAACACAATGTCACAAGAAACCTCAACTAATCCAGTGGATTTGTTGACGAATCTATATGCCCTTGTGTTTGAGTCATAACCAAGTAAAAAGCCTTCTATAACCTTAGGAGCAAATTTAGATTTTCTAACTCTTTTAACAAGAATAAAGCATTTGCTACCAAAGACTCTAAAATATGAAACATTGGGCTTTTTACCGGTGAGGAGTTCATATGATGTCTTCTTGAGGATTCGGTGAAGGTAGAGCCAGTTGATGGAGTAGCAAGCGGTGTTGATTACTTCCGCCCAAAACCGGTCCGGAGTCTTGTACTCATCAAGCATGGTCCTCGCCATGTCCAATAGAGTTCTATTCTTCCTCTCCACTACACTATTTTGCTGAGGTGTGTAGGAAGAAGAGAACTCATGCTTGATGCCCTCTTCCTCAAGAAAGCCTTCAATTTGAGAGTTCTTAAACTCCGTCCCGTTGTCGCTTCTTATTTTCTTGATCCTTAATCCGAACTCATTTTGAGCCCGTCTCAAGAATCCCTTTAAGGTCTCTTTGGTTTGTGATTTTTCCTGCAAAAAGAACACTCAAGTGAAGTGAGAATAATCATCCACAATCATAAGACAATACTTACTCCTGTCGATGCTTATGTAAGCTATCGGGCTGAATAGATCCATGTGGAGCAGCTCAAGCGGTCTGTCGGTCGTCATGACGTTCTTGTGTGGATGATGGGCACCAACTTGCTTTCCTGCTTGACATGCGCTACAAACCCTGTCTTTCTCAAAATGAACATTTGTTAGTCCCAAAATGTGTTCTCCCTTTAGAAGTTTGTGAAGATTCTTCATCCCAACATGGGCTAGTCGGCGATGCCAGAGCCAACCCATATTAGTTTTAGCAATTAAGCAAGTATCGAGTTCAGCTCTATTAAAATCAACTAAGTATAGCTGACCCTCTAATACTCCCTTAAATGCTACTGAATCATCACTTCTTCTAAAGATAGTAACACCTATATCCGTAAAAAGACAATTGTAGCCCATTTTGCATAATTGAGAAACTGAAAGCAAGTTGTAATCTAAAGAATCTACAAGAAAAACATTGGAAATGGAATGGTCAGGTGATATAGCAATTTTTCCAAGTCCTTTGACCAAACCTTGATTTCCATCCCCGAATGTGATAGCTCTTTGGGGGTATTCATTTTTCTCGTAGGAGGAGAACATCCTTTTCTCCCGAGTCATGTGGTTTGTGCATCCGCTATCAATAATCCAACTTGAGCCCCCGGATGCATAAACCTACAAAACAAGTTTAGGCCTTGTTCTTAGGTACCCAAACGGTCTTGGGTCCTTTCACATTAGAAACAAGCACCTTGGGTACCCAAACACAAGTCTTGGAGCCCTTGTGTTTGCCCCCAACATATTTGGCAACTACTTTGCCTGATTTGTTAGTTAAAACATAATAAGCATCAAAAGTTTTAAATGAAACATTAGGCTTATTTGATGCAACATGGGATTTCTTTTTAGGCATTTTAACATGGGTGGAATGCCTAGAACTAGATGTCTCATTCTTATACATAAAAGCATGATGAGAACCAGAATGAGACTTCCTAGAATGAATTCTCCTAATTTTATGCTCAGGATAACCAGTAGGATATAAAATGTAACCCTCGTTATCCTGTGCCATGGGAGCCTTGCCCTTAACAAAATTGGACAATCTCTTAATGGCATTAAGCTTAACATTGTCTCCCTGTTGGAAGCCAATGCCATCCTTAATGCCAGGGCGTCTCCCATTATAGAGCATGCTCCTAGCAAATTTAAAGTTTTCAATTTCTATCTCATGCTCATTAATTTTAGCAGTTAGTTGAGCTATGTGATCATTCTGTTCTTTAATTAAAGCTAGGTGATCATGAATATCATCAACATTAATATCTCTACATCTAGTACAATTAGAAACATGATCAACACTAGATGTAGAAGGTTTGCAAGATTTTAATTCATCAATCTTAGCATGCAAAATGGCGTTCTCATTTCTAAGATTGGAAATAGAGACATTACAAACATTTAAATCCTTAACCTCGGCAATTAATTTATCATTCTCAATCTTAAGGCTAGAAATTGATTCATTTAATTTGTTAATCTTAGCAATTAAACTAGCATTATCATTCTTAAGATTGGCAATTGAATCATCACAAACATTTCTCTTTTCAACCTTAGTGATCAAATTAGCATTTTCAATTCTAAGGTTGGAGATAGTATCATGGCAAATGCTAAGCTCACTAGTTATTTTTTCACATTTCTCTATTTCCTGAGCATAAGCATTTTTAACTTTAACATGCTTCTTGTTTTCCTTAATAAGGAATTCCTCTTGGCTATCCAAGAGTTCATCCTTCTCATGAATGGCACCTATCAATTCATTTAATTTTTTCTTTTTGTTGCATGTTTAAGTTGGCAAAAAGAGCAAGCAAATTATCTTCATTATCACTAGATGCCACATATTTAGTGGAGGCTCTAGATTTTACCTTCTTCTTTTTGACGTCCTTTGCCATGAGGCACTTGTGGCCGACGTTGGGGAAGAGGAGGCCTTTGGTGACGGCGATGTTGGCGGCGTCCTCATCGGAGGAGGAGTCGGTGGAGCTCTCATCGGAGTCCCATTCCCGACACACGTGGGCATCACCGCCCTTCTTCTTGTAGTACTTCTTCTTCTCCTTCCTTCTTCCATTCTTGTCGTCGCCCCTGTCACTATCACTAGATAATGGATATTTAGCAATAAAATGACCGGGCTTACCACACTTGTAGCACACTTTCTTGGAGCGGGGCTTGTAATCTTTCCCCCTCCTTTGCTTGGGGATTTGGCGGAAGCTCTTGATGATGAGCGCCATTTCCTCGTTGTCGAGCTTGGAGGCGTCGATGGGAAGCCTACTTGACGTAGACTCTTCTTTCTTCTCCTCTGTTGCTTTGAATGCGACGGGTTGCACCTCGGGTGTGGAGGTGGCGCCTTGCTCGACAATTTGTTTGGAGGCTTTGATCATCAATTCAAAGCTCACAAACTTTCCTATCACTTCCTCGGGAGACATTAGCTTATATCTAAGATCACCACGAATTAATTGAACTTGTGTAGGATTACGAAAAACAAGTGATCTTAGAATAACCTTGACCATTTCATGGTCATCCCATTTTGTGCTCCCGAGGTTGCGCACTTGGTTCACCAAGGTCTTGAGCCGGTTGTACATTGCTTGTGGCTCCTCTCCTTGGTTGAGGATGAATCGACCGAGCTCCCCCTCGATCGTCTCCCGCTTGGTGATCTTGGTCACCTCATCTCCTTCGTGCGTGGTCTTGAGCACGTCCCAAATCTCTTTGGCACTTTTCAACCCTTGCACCTTATTATACTCCTCTCGACATAGAGAGGCGAGGAGTATAGTGGTGGCTTGGGAGTCAAAATGCCGGATTTGGGCAATCTCGTCCGAGTCATATGCTTCATCCCCCATGGATGGTACCTGCGCTCCAAACTCAACAATGTCCCAAATGCTAGAGTGGAGTGAGGTTAGATGATGCCTCAGTTTATCACTCCACATACAATAATCTTCACCGTCAAAAACCGGTGGTTTTCCTAATGGGACGGAAAGTAAAGGAGTGCGTTTAGAAATGCCGGGATAGTGTAGGGGGTCTTACTAAACTTCTTGCGCTCATGGCGCTTAGAAGTGACGAACGGAGTGTCGGAGCCGGAGGTGGATGGCGACGAGGAGTCGGTCTCGTAGTAGACCACTGTCTTCATCTTCTTTTTCTTGTCGCCACTCCGATGCGACTTGGTATGTGAAGGGACTCCCTTCATTTTGTTGCCGGACTCCCCCGATGGAGCCTTCCCGTGGCTTGTAGACTTGTCACCGCCGGTCATGATCCCCTTCTTGGCGTGTTCTCCCGACATCACTTCGAGTTGTTAGACTCTAATGAAGTACCAGGCTCTGATACCAATTGAAAATCGCCTAGAGGGGGGTGAATAGGTAAATCTGAAATTTATAAACTTTAAACACAACTACAAGTCAGGGTTAGCGTTAGAAATAAAATCGAGTCCAAAAGAGAGGGCGAAAACAAATCAACCAAAGAAATAGAGCGGATGACACAATGATTTGCTTTACCGAGGTTCGGTTCTTGCAAACCTACTCCCCGTTGAGGTGGTCACAAAGACCGGGTCTCTTTCAACCCTTTCCCTCTCTTAAACGGTCACCTAGACCGAGTGAGCTTTCTCCTCAATCAAATGGGTCACTTAGACCCCACAAGGACCACCACACAATTGGTGCCTCTTGCTTTGATTACAAGTGTTGAAGGAACAAGAATGGGGAAGAAGAAAAGCGATCCAAGAACAAGAGCTCAAAGAACACGAGCAAAACTCTCTATAGTCACTATTTGCTTAGAGTGGATTTGGGACTTGGAGAGGCTTTGATTCTATTGAATTGTGTCTTGTACTGATTGCACTAGCTCTTGTATTGAATGTGAAGTCTGAAAAACTTGGATGCCTTGAATGGTGGTGGTTGGGGGTATTTATAGCCCCAACCACCAAAACAGCCGTTGGGGAGGGATGCTATAGATGGGCACACCGAACAGTCCGGTGCGCCAGCCACGTCACCCAACCGTTAGGGTTCTGACGGTTTCGACCGTTGGAGCTCTGACAGCCTGGGCCACCGGACGGTCCGGTGCCGACTGGACAGTCACTGTTCACTGTCCGGTGCGCCTTCTGGCGCTGCTCTGACTCTACGCGAACTGTCCACGCACTGTTCACGTTGCAGGCGATTGTTGGAGTCAACCGTTGCGCTTGGGAGCTGTTGCTCCGCTGGCACACCGGATAGTCCGGTGACCCACCGGACAGTCCGGTGAATTATAGCGGAGCATGGCCTCAGAAACCCGAAGGTGAAGAGTTTGAAGTCGATCCACCCTGGTGCACCGGACAGTCCGGTGCGCCAGACCAGGGTTCACTTCGGTTTCTTTTGCTCCTTTCTTTTGAACCCTAACTTTAACCTTTTTATTGGTTTGTGTTGAACCTTTGGCACCTGTAGAACATATAATCTAGAGCAAACTAGTTAGTCCAATATTTGTGCTGGGCAATTCAACCACCAAAATATTTATAGGAAAAGGTTTGACCCTATTTCCCTTTCAAAAAATCTGCCCGCGACCGCACCCGTGAAGTCTATCGAAACCTGCCCGCGATCGCACCCACGGGTTAAATTCCAAACTCGCACCCAAAACCGTCGGGTGGATTTTGGGTCACCCGCGGGTTTTTATCCCAATGTACATTTTAAACAATAATTCAGCTACAAGCAATTAAGTATTGGCAATAATTTAGTTATATCTACTTATTTTAAGCGCTCTCATGTTGAGCAACAACAAAACATATCATGAATCATTATAGGGGGTCTGGTGCACTCTATAAATATTGTCTGTCACCTTCTAAGTTAGTGTCAGGCGGTCGAGTGGTGCATCGAACTGACACTGTAGGGGTCTGGTGCACCACCCATAGTGCAGTTTTCAGCCCACTTCTTACAATGGCTATTTCAGTGGTTAGGGGTTATAAATACCCCAACCAGCACATTGAACACATATGATCTACACCAACCAACCATACATTCAAAGCAACATCTCACATGCATTCAAAGTTACACAAGCGCCACATCCGATCGATTTGAGTTTGAGAGACTTAGTGCCTTGTGCATTTGAGTGTTGAAAGTTCTTGTGCTCTTGTTCTTGGTTTTCTTTCTCATTCCCAACCTTGTCCTTTCACTTGTAAAGCTAGCAAGAGATATCTGAGTGTATGGTGATTCTTGAGTGACTTAGTGTCCTATAGAAACAAGAAAAAACTTGATCGGTCTCCATGACTGTTCGAGAGAGTGAGACGGTTGAAAGAGACCCGTCCTTAGCGGACTCCTCAATGGGGAGTAGGTTCCTTGGAACCGAACCTTGGGAAACAAATTGTCTGCATCTTGGTGTTGTTCCTCATTTGTCCTTTGCTTCTTTCTCTCCCTCCTCTCTAAGGTTCTCTCGGTTGCACTTGATTTCATATCTATTAAGTTAATCCCCAAGGTAATCCATAGTCATTTAAGCAACTTGTGCATGAAGAACTATTTCCTCCACACTCAAATCAATTCTATTCTCGTTTTAACACTAACCCGGGGTTCAAGTTTGTGATTTAAGTTGTAAATTTCAAGTCTCGCGTATTCATCCCCTCTAGGCGACTTTCAGTCGTGTACAAGCGGTTGTAGATGCCATTGAAGAGGGTGCTTTTTCGATTGCTTGTCGACCACTGATCCTTCAGTTTTTTGGGGGTACGAGGGTTGAGGAGCTTTTGTGAAGTTGTAGGTGCTAGCTATCTAGCCTCAGAAGGCCAATTCCTTCTTGTCGCTGCCATTAATCTATAAATTTATAAATTCAAAAACTATTGTCGACCTACAATTTCTGTTGAATTCATAAGTCCTCCATTTTTTTAATTCCCCCTCGATGCTGGAAATGAGGAGCAACGAAGTAAGCAAACTGGTTTGAAGCAGCATCGTTGTTGATGGTTGGAGGCACTATTATCCATGCAACAGGACAAAATGGAGGACCAACACCAAATATAGGAGGAGCACAAAATGAGAGAGCGAATGGAGGAGGAGCATTGTATGATCCATATGGTGGAGCATTAGATGGATACCGATATGGTGATATGAGTATGGAGGACGATAGGGATAAGTGAATGGTTAAGGAGGAGAATTGTAGAAGCGATGATGGTATGAGTTTCAATGGTTGGAGTATCATTTGTAGAATTTTCATTAGGAAGAGGACGAGCTTGATTGGTAGGGATAAGGAGGAGGAGGATATGGTATGAAAATGAAGGTTGCAGACATAGAAAATGGTGACAGGCAGAAACATCGTCCTGGCGATAATGTATGAGAGAAAGGTCATGGAAGAAGACTTGCCCCACATCGGTAGGTGTAATACAACGTTGGGGAGATTTCTCATTGAGCAACTCGATGAAGGTTTTAAAGTTCGGACTTCACCTGAAAACCATGTTAGAATAGAGAGATGGAGACTTGTCGGCGTTTCGAGACCGGGGGGTCCCTGGGCCGACGAGTGAATGTCGCCTCGTGCCCCAGCCCAGATGGGTCGACGCGAGGCCGAGCGCGAAGGGGGGAAGTGAGGTGGCCGGAGACCGGCGTGAGAGAGGTGGAAATCCCGCGGCCTTCGTGTTCGTCCCGTGCCCAGGTCGGGTGCGCTTGCAGTAGGGGATTACAAGCGTCCACGCGGGAGAGGGAGCGAGCGGCTTCAAGCGAGCGCCTGTCTCGTCCTCGTCCCCGCGCGGCCAACCCTCTCTAAGAGGGCCCTGGTCCTTCCTTTTATAGGCGTAAGGAGAGGATCCAGGTGTACAATGGGGGGTGTAGCAGAGTGCTACGTGTCTAGCGGAGGAGAGCTAGCGCCCTAAGTACACGCCATCGTGGCGGCTGGAGAAGGTTTTGGCGCCCGGTTCGTGTGATGCCGTGGCCGTCGGAGGAGCACTGGAGCTTGGCGGAGGGACATCTGTCGGGGCTGTCGAGTCCTTGCTGACGTTCTCTTGCTTCCGTAAGGGGGCGGAGAGCTGCCGTCATCAGGGAGCGTGTGGGGCGCCATCATGGCCTATCTGACGGAGCGAGCCAAATGGGACGCCGGTCTTGTTCCCCGTAGCCTGAGTCAGCTTGGGGCAGGGTAATGATGGCGCCTCCCATTGACGTGGCCGGCCCGCGCCCTAGGTTGGGCGATGTGGAGGCTCCTCCGAGGTCGAGTCTGTCTTCCGTGGCCGTGGTCGAGTCCGAGCCCCTGGGTCGGGCGAGGCGGAGACCGTCGGCTGAGGCCAGGGCTGAGTCCGAGCCCTGGGGTCGGGCGAAGCGGGGTTCATCGTCTTCTGGGGCTGAGCCTAAGTCTGTGCCCTGGGTCGGGCGGAGCGGAGTTCGTCGTCTTCCGGGGCTTAGCCTGAGTCTGAGCCCTGGGTCGGGCGGAGCGGAGTTCGTCGTCTTCCGGGGCTTAGCCCGAGTCCGAGCCCTGGGTCGGGCGGAGCGGAGTTCGTCGTCTTCCGGGGCTTAGCCCGAGTCCGAGCCCTGGGTCGGGCGGAGCGGAGTTCGTCGTCTTCCGGGGCTGAGCCCGAGTCCGAGCCCTGGGTCGGGCGGAGCGGAGTTCGTCGTCTTCCAGGGCTGAGCCCGAGTCCAAGCCCTGGGTCGGGCGGAGCAGAGTTCGTCGTCTTCCGGGGCTGAGCCCAAGTCCGAGCCCTGGGTCGGGCGGAGCGGAGCTTCCTAAGGCGCCTGAGGTCGGGCCTGACTGCCTGTCAGCCTCACTCTGTCACGTGGCACCGCAGTCGGTGCGGCGCAGGCGGCGCTGTCCTTCTGTCAGGTCGGTCAGTGGAGCGGCGAAGTGATTGCGGTCACTTCGGCTTTGTCGACTGAAGGGCGCGCGTCAGGATAAAGGTGTCAGGCCACCTTTGCATTAAATGCTCCTGCGATTTGGTCGGTCGGCGCGACGATTCGGTCAGGGTTGCTTCTTGGCGAAGACAGGGCCTCGGGCGAGCCGGAAATGTATTCGTTGCTGGAGGGGGGCCTCGGGCGAGACGGAGATCCTCCGGGGTCGGCTGCCCTTGCCCGAGGCTAGGCTCGGGCGAGGCGTGATCGAGTCCCTCGAATGGACCGATCCCTGACTTGATCGCACCCATCAGGCCTTTGCAGCTTTGTGCTGATGGGGGTTACCAGCTGAGAATTAGGAGCCCTGAGGGTACCCCTAATTATGGTCCCCGACAGTAGCCCCCGAGCCTCGAAGGGAGTGTTAACACTCGCTTGGAGGCTTTTGCCGCACTTTTTTGCAAGGGGACCAGCCTTTCTCGGTTCCGTTTTGTTCCGGTGGGTGCGCGCGAGCGCACCCGCCGGGTGTAGCCCCCGAGGCCTCGGAGGAGTGGTTTGACTCCTCCGAGGTCTTAATGCCTCGCGCAATGCTTTGGCTGGTCTGGTCGTTCCCTCATGCGAGCTGGCCGTAGCCCGGGTGCACGGTCGGGTTCTAAGTTCCCGGGCTGGTATGTTGACGTTGTCAACGGTTTGGCCGGAGCCGGGTTTGCGAGAGCAGCCCTCGAGCCTCTGCACAGGGCGAGAGGACGATCAGTGACAGACTCGACTTTTTTACATACGCCCCTGCGTCGCCTTTCCGCAAGGAGGAGGGGGGGAAAGCACCATGTTGCCCTCGGTGGGCGCCGAACATGGTGTCTCTGGTGAGCTGCTGGCGGGTAATCCGAGCGGACGTCCGTGCCCCATTTGCTAGGGGTCGGCTAGAGGCCCAGAGGCGCGCCCAAAAGTACCTGCGGGTGATCTGCCGGACCCGGTCCCCTGTCGATGGGGTCCGAGGGCTCGATGCCTCCCTCTGATGGGATTCCGTTACAAGATCGTTCCCGCTGGTCTCGGAAATGTCCTAGGGTACCTCGGGAGCGCAGCCCAAGCCTTGGTTATGTATCGAACGTACCCATGGTCATCCCTCGCTCTGCGTCTGGGGCGGCTGTGAACCCTTCGAGGGCCAGCCTTCGAACCCCTGATCAGTAGTGGGCGCGGAGCCCGAGTAGCCTGAGGCGGTCGTTGAACCCTTCCGAGGGGCCGGCCTTCGAACCTCTAACCAGTAGTGGGTGTGGAGCCCACGCGCTCTGAGGCGGCTGCTGAACCCCTCCGAGGGGCCAGCCTTCGAACCTCTGATCAGTAGGGAGGCTCGGAGCCTGGTTCCTTCACGGGGAAGGATCCTTTTCGAGGTATCCCCCTTTCCCGGTCCCTATTGTAAGAGAGAGAAAGAGGAAAAGGAAAAGGAATTTGAACAACGTGGCGTACCTTTTTTGACGCGGTCATTATGGCGAAGGTGAAGCGTCGCTCGCTTCCCCTGCCAGAGGTGACGCCTGTCCCGCCGCGGAGTTAATGCGACGGGGCGAGTGGTTCGCGGGGCGGTCGCTGCGCGTGCGCGGGCCGTTCGAGGAACGGAACACGGGCGCGTCGTCTTCACGCCGTGAGAGAGGGTTCTCTCGCTGCCCCCGGATGGGACGTAAGCTTGGCTGACGACGTGACTGCTGCTCCTGCCCGCCTGCCACCGCCATTACTGCCGGCCCATCTTTGGCCGCATTGACCGTCGCGCCAGGCTAGCGCTGCTGGGTCGTGCACTGGGTCGTCTCGAGTCGCGGTATTGGTTCCACAGCCGAGGAGGCGCGGTAGTGGCGCGGGCGGCGGTGCAGTTGCTCGCACGCAGCATCCGGCGCGCCGGTTGCATGACGCGTGGGCCTGGGCCTCCATGCTGGGCGTGTTGGAAGTCGGAGAAGTGTGCCCACTTGGCGCGGTTGCATGCCGCCTGCATGGCTACCCGCCCTTTCGCCCGCTGGTCTGGGCAAAAGTGGAGGGCCGCTTGTAACCGCTGGGCGGTTGCATGCACCACGCGCGGCGGTTTGGCTTCTTCTGCTCTGGGCCGGCTTGCATGACGTGTGGGACCCAGCCCCCACGCCGTAGGGGGAGGACCTTGGAGCGTGTTGGAGAAGACTCAGCCCACGACGGCTGGGGACGCAAGTAGGGAGAGTCGCCTTTAAAAGGAGGGTGACCCCCTTGAAAGGCGATCATGTCTTCGCGCTCCCTTATGCATCGTGTCTTTCCACCTTCCGAGCCCCCGGATGGGGGATGCCTGTAGTCCTTCCGCCTTGTCGTTGGGGGGAACGCAACTCCATGGGAGTTCGTACCTTTCAGCCATCGTTCGCTTCAAGGATTTTCATCACGCAGCCCGGCTGCACCCCTCCGCCGGCGGTCACCCAAGATGGTGACCTCCAGTTCGACGGCGGGGGAAAGCAAGCCGGGCTGCGGCCTCTGCCCCTCCCTCAGCCTCAAGGATTTTCATCACCAGGGCTGGGGAGGGGAGTGTGCCGAGTTGGGGTCGGCCCCTGCGTGGGCGGTGGCCCGCTCCTTCCCTCAGTGATCGGGGGGAAGGGCGGTTGCTGTCCGTGGCGCTGGCAGCTGCCGCGTGCCTGGCTCTCGGACCCGAGTGGCTTCGGAGCCGCTCTCGGCGACGGCTTCCGCCACGGCAGCTGGAAGAGGTTCTTCCGCCGACGAGATAGCCGGGGCCGCCTATGGACCGACTGAAAGGGAATTAGGCTCACACCTAGTCCCTAATTAATTTTGGTGGTTGAATTGCCCAACACAAACAATTGGACTAACTAGTTTGTTCTAGTGTATAAGTTATACAGGTGTCAAAGGTTCACAACAAGCCAATTAAAAAGACCAAAGTTGGGTTCAAAATAGAGAGCTAACGGCATCCCGAAAGGCTCCCTGGTCTGGCGCACCGGACTGTCCGGTGGCGCACCGAACAGTGTCCGGTGCACCAGGGGACTTCGCACAGAACTTCTCAGCCTCGGGATTTTCCTGGAGCCAGCGCGCTATAATTCACCGGACATGTCCGGTGTACACCGGACTGTCCGGTGTAACTGCGAGGCAACGGCTACTTCGCGCCAACGGTCACCTGCAACGGCAATTAATGCGCGCCAGAGCGTGCAGAAGTCAGGCACGCGCGTTGTGGCGCACCGGACACTCTACAGTACATGTCCGGTGCGCCACCGGACACCCAGGCGGGCCCAGAAGTCAGATCTCCAACGGTCAGAACCCAACGACTTTGGTGACGTAGCTGGCGCACCGGACATGTCCGGTGTGCACCGGACTGTCCGGTGCACCATACGGCAGTCAGCCCCACCAAACGGCTAGTTTGGTGGTTGGGGCTATAAATATCCCCAACCACCCCACATTCAAGGCATCCAAGTTTTCCACTTCTCAACCACTTACAAGAGCTAGGCATTCAATTCTAGACACACCAAAGAGATCAAATCCTCTCCAATTCCACACAAGGTTTTAGTGATTAGCGAGAGAGATTTGCCGTGTTCTTTTGAGCTCTTGCGCTTGGATTGCTTCTTTTCTTTCTCACTTGTTCTTATGATCAAAACACCATTGTAATCAAGGCAAGAGGCACCAAGTGTGTGGTGGCTCTTGCGGGGAAGTTTTGTTCCCGGTTTTGATTTAAGAAGAGAAGCTCACTCGGTCCGAGGGATCGTTTGAGAGAGGGAAAGGGTTGAAAGAGACCCGGTCTTTGTGACCACCTCAATGGGGAGTAGGTTTGCGAGAACCGAACCTCGGTAAAACAAATCCTTGTGTCACACTCCGTATTTGCTTGAGATTTGTTTTGCACCCTCTCTCGCGGACTCGGTTTTATTTCTAACGCTAACCCGGCTTGTAGTTGTGTTTATATTTGTAAATTTCAGTTTCGCCCTATTCACCCCCCTCTAGGCGACTATCAATTGGTATCAAAGCCCGGTGCTTCATTAGAGCCTAACCGCTCGAAGTGATGTCGGGAGATCACGCCAAGAAGGAGATGGAGACCGGCGAAAAGCCCACTACAAGCCACAGGAGCACTTCATCGGAAGAGTCCCGCACCAAGAGGAAGGAGAAGAAGAAGGACTCCTCCAAAGGGAAGGAGAAGAAATCTTCTTCACACCACAAAGAGAAGAAGGAGAAATCCTCTTCCCACAAGCCGCATCGGAGTGGGGACAAGAAAAAGAGGATGAGGAAGGTGGTCTACTACGAGACTGACTCTTCATCGGCATCCACCTCCGGCTCCGACGCGACATCCGTCACTTCTAAGCGCCAAGAGCGCAAGAAGTATAGTAAGATTCCCCTACGCTACCCTCGCATTTCTAAACATACACCTTTACTTTCCGTCCCATTAGGCAAGCCACCAACATTTGATGGTGAAGATTATGCTAGGTGGAGTGATTTAATGCGATTTCATCTAACCTCACTCCACAAAAGTATATGGGATGTTGTTGAGTTTGGTGCATAGGTACCATCCGTAGGGGATGAAAACTATGATGAGGATGAAGTAGCCCAAATCGAGCACTTCAACTCCCAAGCCACAACCATACTCCTCGCCTCTCTAAGTAGAGAGGAATATAACAAGGTGCAAGGGTGGTGAGAGCACCTAGAGGGGGGGGGGGGGTGAATAGGTGATCCTGTAAAACTTGAAAACTTAAGCCACAAAAACTTGGTTAAGCGTTAGCACAGTAAATGCCAAGTGGCTAGAGAGGAGTCAAAACACAATAACCACAAGAGATCGATCACAGAGATGGCACGGTGGTTATCCCGTGGTTCGGCCAAGACCAATGCTTGCCTACTCCACGTTGTGGCGTCCCAACGGACGAGGGTTGCAATCAACCCTTCTCAAGCGGTCCAAAGACCCACTTGAATACCACGGTGTTTTGCTTGCTTTTCTTAATCCCGTTCGCGAGGAATCTCCACAACTTGGAGCCTCTCGCCCTTACACTTGAAGTTCACAAAGAAGCACAGAGCAAGGGAGGATTAGCAACGCACACAAGACACAAGAATCAGAGTGTCAACACGCACACAAGTCGCAACAAGAGCTCGCAACACAACCCAATGAGTTCACAACTCAACTAGAGCTCTATATGCTATCACAAAGAAACGAATGCGCGGAATCAAGGTCTTGGTGCTTAGGAATGTTGTAGGAATACTTGGTGTGTTCCTCCATGTGCCTAGGGGTCCCTTTTATAGCCCCAAGGCAGCTAGGAGCCGTTGAGAGCAATCTAGGAAGGCTGATCTTGCCTTCTGTCGACTGGCGCACCGGACAGTCCGGTGCACACCGGACAGTGTCCGGTGCCCGATTTCTTTCCTTAAATGGCGAAGCCGACCGTTGGCAGCCTGAGAGCCGTTGGCGCACCGGACATGTCCGGTGCACACCGGACAGTCCGGTGCCCCCTTCTAGCCGTTGGCTCAGCCACGTGTCCCGCGCAGATCGCGCGGCCGACCGTTGGCCCGGCCGACTGTTGGCTCACCGGACAGTCCGGTGTACACCAGACAGTGTCCGGTGAATTATAGTCGTACGTCGCCGGTGAATTCCCGAGAGCGACCAGTTCGCTCGAGCCAGCCTGGCGCACCGGACACTGTCCGGTGCACCACCGGACAGTCCGGTGCTCCCAGACTGAGCAGACTTTGGCTGAACAAAGCCATCTCATTTCCAATTTGATTTTTCCTGTTTCCAGCACTTAGACACAATACATTAGTCCATAAAATAATGTACTAAGTCTAGAAACATACCTTTTGACATGATTTGCACTTTGTCCACCCCTTTGCATAGATTAACACAAAAACACTTGTGTTGGCACTCAATCACCAAAATACTTAGAAATGGCCCAAGGGCACATTTCCCTTTCAATCTCCCCCTTTTTGGTGATTTATGCCAACACAACATAAAGCAAGTAGAACAAGTACAAAATCAATTCGAATAAGAACTCAAAATTGTTTTGATTCAAATTTGACATATATGGATCACTCTTTGCCACCACTTGGTTTGTTTTTGCAAATCAAACTCAAATTTCTATCTCTAAGTCAAACACACATGTTAAGACATAAAGAGAGTCATTCCAAGAGAAATTGATTCAAGATTTCAAAAACTCCCCTTTTCCCATAATCAACACTTCTCCCCACAAGAAGCCAACTTTTGACAAGAGAGACAATAAAAGAGTTTTGACAAACCAAAAGCTCTATTCTACTATTTTCAAAATCTCTCAAGTGGTAGTTGATCCATCTATTGCTTTGGCCTTTATTTTCTCCCCCTTTGGCATCAAGCACCAAAACGGGATCAATCTTGGCCCTTTAACCCCATTGCCTCACCAAAATCTTCAAATGAGAATATCAAAGGCAATGTGAGATGAACTTGGAATTAGTTACCCTCTTATCGGAGTGCAGTGGAAGTCTTTCATGGTCCAAGTCCACGTTTTCCCTTTCAAAACTCCTTTGAGACTAAATCAAGCAAACTCAAGCAAATGGTTTGTCTCAAAGGGTCAAGTTGTAGCACAACTCCCCCTAAATATGTGCATCACTTGCACAAGGACTTGTGAGGTCCGGGGAGTGATTGTACAACTTGAGCACCATAGTAAGCAACAATATGCATAAGGAACATGATCAAAGGCATAAATACATGTATGCTATGAATCAATCCAAGTTCCACGAATCTAGGACATTCAGCTCACTACGCAGCCTGCAAAAGGTCTTTTCATCTAAAGGCTTAGTGAAGATATCGGCTAGCTGGTTCTCGGTGCTAACATGAAACACTTCGATATCTCCCTTTTGCTGGTGGTCTCTCAGAAAGTGATGCCGGATGTCAATGTGCTTTGTGCGGCTATGCTCAACAGGATTTTCTGCTATTCGGATAGCACTCTCATTGTCACATAGGAGTGGAATTTTGCTCAGATTGTAGCCAAAATCCCGGAGGGTTTGCCTCATCCAAAGTAGTTGCGCACAACACTGTCCTGCGGCAACATACTCGGCCTCAGCGGTGGATAGGGCAACGAAAGTTTGTTTCTTAGAGTTCCACGACACCAGGGACCTTCCTAAGAATTGGCACGTCCCTGATGTACTCTTCCTATCGACCTTACATCCAGCATAGTCGGAATCTGAATATCCAATCAAGTCAAAGTTAGACCCCTTTGGATACCAGATCCCGAAGCAAGGCGTAGCGACTAAATATCTAAGAATTCGCTTCACAGCCACTAAGTGAGACTCCTTAGGATCGGATTGAAATCTAGCACACATGCATACACTAAGCATAATATCCGGTCTACTAGCACATAAATAAAGCAAAGAACCTATCATGGACCGGTATGCTTTTTGATCAACGGACTTACCACCTTTGTTGAGGTCGGTGTGTCCGTCGGTTCCCATCGGCGTCTTTGCGGGCTTGGCGTCCTTCATCCCAAACCGCTTTAGCAAATCTTGCGTGTACTTCGTTTGGGAGATGAAGGTGCCGTCCTTGAGTTGCTTCACTTGGAACCCAAGGAAGTAGGTCAACTCGCCCATCATCGACATCTCGAATTTCTGCGTCATCACCCTGCTAAACTCTTCACAAGACTTTTGGTTAGTAGAACCAAATATTATGTCATCGACATAAATTTGGCACATAAAAAGATCACCATCGCAAGTCTTAGTAAAAAGCGTTGGATCGGCTTTCCCAACCTTGAAAGCATTAGCAATTAAAAAGTCTTTAAGGCATTCATACCATGCTCTTGGGGCTTGCTTAAGTCCATAGAGCGCCTTAGAGAGCTTACACACGTGGTCGGGGTACCGTTCATCCTCGAAGCCAGGGGGTTGCTCCACGTACACCTCCCCTTTGATCGGCCCGTTGAGGAAAGCGCTCTTCACATCCATTTGGTACAACCTGAAAGAGTGGTGAGCGGCATATGCTAGCAAAATACGAATTGATTCTAGCCTAGCCACAGGAGCGAATGTTTCCTCAATGTCCAAACCTGCGACTTGGGCATAACCTTTTGCCACAAGTCGAGCCTTGTTCCTTGTCACCACCCCGTGCTCGTCCTATTTGTTGCGGAACACCCACTTGGTTCCCACAACATTTTGCTTGGGACGAGGCACCAGTGTCCAAACTTCATTGTGCTTGAAGTTGTTGAGCTCCTCCTGCATGGCCAACACCCAGTCCGGATCTAGCAAGGCCTCCTCTACCCTGAAAGGCTCAATAGAAGAGACAAAGGAGTAATGCTCACAAAAATTAACTAATCGAGATCGAGTGGTTACTCCCTTGCTAATATCACCCAGAATTTGGTCGACGGGATGATCCCTTTGAATCATCGCTCGAACTTGGGTTGGAGGTGCCGGTTGCGCTTCTTCCTCCATCACATGATCATCTTGTGCTCCCCCTTGATCATGCGCCTCCACTTGAGGTACCTGTTCGTCATCTTGGGTTGGGGGATACACCATAGTTGAGGAAGACGGTTGATCTTGCTCCAATTGTTCCTGAGGCCGCACATCTCCAATCGCCATGGTGCGTATCGCGGCCGTTGGAACATCTTCTTCATCTACATCATCAAGATCAACAACTTGCTCTCTAGGAGAGCCATTAGTCTCATCAAATACAACGTCGCTAGAGACTTCAACCAAACCCGATGATTTGTTGAAGACCCTATACGCCTTTGTATTTGAGTCATAACCTAATAAAAACCCTTCTACAGCTTTGGGAGCAAATTTGGAATTCCTACCCTTCTTCACTAGAATGTATCATTTACTTCCAAATACACGAAAGTACGATACATTGGGTTTGTTACCAGTTAGCAGCTCATATGAAGTCTTCTTGAGGAGGCGGTGAAGATAGACCCCGTTGATGGCGTGGCAAGCCGTATTCACGGCTTCCGACCAAAAACGCTCGGGGGTCTTGAACTCTCCAAGCATAGTCCTTGCCATATCAATGAGCGTCCTGTTCTTCCTCTCTACCACACCATTTTGCTGAGGTGTGTAAGGAGCGGAGAACTCGTGCTTGATCCCTTCCTCCTCAAGGAACTCCTCCACTTGAAGATTCTTGAATTCGGACCCGTTGTCGCTCCTTATCTTCTTCACCTTGAGCTCAAACTCATTTTGAGCTCTCCTGAGGAAGCGCTTGAGGGTCCCTTGGGTTTCAGACTTATCCTGCAAAAAGAACACCCAAGTGAAGCGGGAAAAGTCATCAACAATAACTAGACCATACTTACTTCCTCCTATGCTCAGATAGGTGACGGGTTCGAAGAGGTCCATATGCAGCAGCTCCAGAGGTCTTGAAGTGGTCATCACATTCTTGCTGTGATGTGCTCCTCCCACTTGTTTACCTGCTTGACAAGCAGCACAAGGTCTATCTTTTTCGAATTGCACGTTAGTCAAACCTATCACGTGTTCCCCCTTTAGAAGCTTGTGAAGGTTCTTCATCCCCACATGTGCTAAGCGGCGATGCCACAGCCAGCCCATGCTAGTCTTAGCAATTAAGCATGCATCTAGACCGGCCTCCTCTTTTGAAAAATCAACTAGATAAAGTTTGCCGTCTAATACACCCTTAAAAGCTAATGAACCATCACTTCTTCTAAAGACAGACACATCTATATTTGTAAATAGACAATTATATCCCATATTACATAGTTGACTAACATATAGTAAATTATATCCAAGAGACTCAACTAAAAACACATTAGAGATAGAGTGCTCATTTGATATTGCAATCTTGCCTAAACCTTTCACCTTGCCTTGGTTCCCATCGCCGAATATGATTAAATCTTGGGAATCCTTATTCTTGACGTAGGAGGTGAACATCTTCTTTTCCCCCGTCATATGGTTCGTGCATCCGCTGTCGATAATCCAGCTTGAACCCCCGGATGCATAAACCTGCAAGGCAAATTTAGGCTTGGGTCTTAGGTACCCAACTCTTGTTGGGTCCTACAAGGTTAGTCACAATTGTCTTAGGGACCCAAATGCAAGTTTTATCACCCTTGCATTTTGCCCCTAATTTCCTAGCAACTATCTTCCTATCCTTTCTACAAATGGCAAAGGAAGCATTTAAAACATGATAAATTGTAGAGGGTCCATTCATAACTTTCCTAGGAACATGAACAATATTATTTCTAGGCACATGATGAATATTTTTCCTAGGCATATCTCTACCATGCATATAGGAAGATCTGAGAGCAAACATAGCATAAGAATCATAGGCATGTGAATCAAAAGCATTACAACTCCTATGAGACTGTCTTCTATCATTGTACATAAAAGCATGGTTCTTTTTAGTACTACTTGCCATAGGGGCCTTCCCTTTCTCCTTGGCGGAGATGGGAGCCTTATGGCTTGTTAAGTTCTTGGCTTCCCTCTTGAAGCCAAGCCCATCCTTAATTGAGGGGTGTCTACCAATCGTGTAGGCATCCCTAGCAAATTTTAGTTTATCAAAATCACTTTTGTTAGCCTTAAGTTGGGCATTAAGACTAGCCATTTCATCATTTAACTTTGCAATAGAAGCTATGTGTTCACTACAAGCATCAATATCAAAATCTTTACATCTATTGCAAATAACAACATTTTCTACACAAGTTGTTGATTTACTAGCTATTTCTAACTTAGCATTCAAATCATCATTAATGCTCCTTAAGCTAGAAATCGTCTCATGGCAAGAAGATAATTCACAAGAACGCATTTCATTTCTCTTAACTTCTAAGGCATAAGATTTTTGTGCTTCTACAAATTTGTCATGTTCTTCATACAACAAGTCCTCTTGTTTTTCTAAAAGCCTATTCTTATCATTCAAGGCATCAATCAATTCATTAATTTTATCTACCTTGGTTCTATCTAGGCCCTTAAATAAACATGAATAATCTATTTCATCCTCATCACTAGATTCGTCCTCACTTGAAGAAGCATAAGTAGAGTTTTGAGTACATACCTTCTTCTCCCTTGCCATAAGGCATGTGTGACGCTCGTTGGGGAAGAGGGATGACTTGTTGAAGGCGGTGGCGGCGAGTCCTTCATTGTCGGAGTCGGACGAGGAGCAATCCGAATCCCACTCCTTGCCAAGATGTGCCTCGCCCTTTGCCTTCTTATAGTTCTTCTTCTTCTCCCTCTTGTTCCCTTGATCCTGATCACTATCATTGTCGGGACAGTTAGCAATAAAATGACCAAGCTTACCACATTTGAAGCATGAGCGCTTCCCCTTTGTCTTGGTCTTGCTTGGCTGCCCCTTGCGACCCTTTAGCGCCGTCTTGAATCTTTTGATGATGAGGGCCATCTCTTCATCATTAAGTCCGACCGCCTCAATTTGTGCCACCTTGCTAGATAGCGCCTCCTTGCTTCTTGTTGCCTTGAGAGCAAGGGGTTGAGGCTCGTTGATTGGACCATTTAATGCGTCGTCCACGTATCTTGCCTCTTTGATCATAATTCGCCCGCTTACGAATTTTCCAAGGACTTCTTCGGGCGACATTTTGGTGTACCTGGGATTCTCACGAATATTATTCACCAAATGAGGATCAAGAACGGTAAAGGACCTTAGCATCAATTGGACGACGTCGTGGTCCGTCCATCGCGTGCTTCCGTAGCTCCTTATTTTGTTGATAAGGGTCTTGAGCCGGTTGTATGTTTGGGTTGGCTCCTCGCCCCTTATCATCACAAATCGTCCAAGCTCTCCCTCCACCAACTCCATTTTGGTGAGCAAGGTGACATCGTTCCCCTCATGAGAAATCTTGAGGGTGTCCCAGATCTGCTTGGCATTGTCCAAGCCGCTCACTTTATGGTATTCGTCCCTGCACAAGGATGCTAACAACACAGTAGTAGCTTGTGCATTTCTATGAATCTGTTCATTAATAAAATAGGACTATCCGAGCTATCAAACTTCATTCCATTCTCAACAATCTCCCATATGCTTGGATGGAGAGAGAATAGGTGACTACGCATTTTGTGGCTCCAAAATCCGTAGTCCTCCCCATCAAAGTGTGGAGGCTTGCCGAGAGGAATGGAGAGCAAATGTGAATTTGAACTTTGAGGAATACCCGAATAATCGAAAGAAAAGTTTGAGTTAACCGTCTTTCGTTTGTCGTAGTCATTGTCGTCGTTGTCCTTATGAGAAGAAGTGGATTCATCACTGTCGTCATAGTAGACGATCTCCTTGATGCGTCTCGACTTCTTCTTCTTTCCATCTTTGCGTCTATGGCCCGAGCCCGAGTCGGTAGGCTTATCATCCTTAGGCTCGTTGACGAAGGACTCCTTCTCTTTGTCATTGATCACGATTCCCTTCCCCTTAGGATCCATCTCTTCGGGCGATTAGTCCCTTTGTGAAGAGAACGGCTCCGATACCAATTGAGAGCACCTAGAGGGGGGGGTGAATAGGTGATCCTGTAAAACTTGAAAACTTAAGCCACAAAAACTTGGTTAAGCGTTAGCACAGTAAATGCCAAGTGGCTAGAGAGGAGTCAAAACACAATAACCACAAGAGATCGATCACAGAGATGGCACGGTGGTTATCCCGTGGTTCGGCCAAGACCAATGCTTGCCTACTCCACGTTGTGGCGTCCCAACGGATGAGGGTTGCAATCAACCCTTCTCAAGCGGTCCAAAGACCCACTTGAATACCACGGTGTTTTGCTTGCTTTTCTTAATCCCGTTCGCGAGGAATCTCCACAACTTGGAGCCTCTCGCTCTTACACTTGAAGTTCACAAAGAAGCACAGAGCAAGGGAGGATTAGCAACGCACACAAGACACAAGAATCAGAGTGTCAACACGCACACAAGTCGCAACAAGAGCTCGCAACACAACCCAATGAGTTCACAACTCAACTAGAGCTCTATATGCTATCACAAAGAAACGAATGCGCGGAATCAAGGTCTTGGTGCTTAGGAATGTTGTAGGAATACTTGGTGTGTTCCTCCATGTGCCTAGGGGTCCCTTTTATAGCCCCAAGGCAGCTAGGAGCCGTTGAGAGCAATCTAGGAAGGCTGATCTTGCCTTCTGTCGACTGGCGCACCGGACAGTCCGGTGCACACCGGACAGTGTCCGGTGCCCGATTTCTTTCCTTAAATGGCGAAGCCGACCGTTGGCAGCCTGAGAGCCGTTGGCGCACCGGACATGTCCGGTGCACACCGGACAGTCCGGTGCCCCCTTCTAGCCGTTGGCTCAGCCACGTGTCCCGCGCAGATCGCGCGGCCGACCGTTGGCCCGGCCGACTGTTGGCTCACCGGACAGTCCGGTGTACACCGGACAGTGTCCGGTGAATTATAGTCGTACGTCGCCGGTGAATTCCCGAGAGCGGCCAGTTCGCTCGAGCTAGCCTGGCGCACCGGACACTG
This sequence comes from Zea mays, assembly GCF_902167145.1. Classification (NCBI taxonomy): domain Eukaryota; kingdom Viridiplantae; phylum Streptophyta; class Magnoliopsida; order Poales; family Poaceae; genus Zea; species Zea mays. The sequence continues at coordinate 141,771,643 of NC_050101.1, forward strand.
TCTGGTGCACCACCGGACAGTCCGGTGCTCCCAGACTGAGCAGACTTTGGCTGAACAAAGCCATCTCATTTCCAATTCGATTTTTCCTGTTTCCAGCACTTAGACACAATACATTAGTCCATAAAATAATGTACTAAGTCTAGAAACATACCTTTTGACATGATTTGCACTTTGTCCACCCCTTTGCATAGATTAACACAAAAACACTTGTGTTGGCACTCAATCACCAAAATACTTAGAAATGGCCCAAGGGCACATTTCCCTTTCAGGTGGAAGAATGCAAAGGAGATTTGGGATCTACTCAAGACCGCGCACGAGGGTGATGAACTCACCAAGATCACCAAGCGGGAAACGATCGAGGGGGAGCTTGGTCGCTTCTGTCTTCGCCAAGGGGAGGAGCCACAAGATATGTACAACCGGCTCAAAACCTTGGTGAACCAAGTGCGCAACCTCGGGAGCAAGAAATGGGATGACCACGAGGTGGTTAAGGTTATTCTTAGATCACTCATCTTCCTTAACCCCACTCAAGTTCAATTAATTCGTGGTAATCTTAGATACACACTAATGACTCCCGAGGAAGTTATCGGGAATTTTGTGAGCTTTGAATGTATGATCAAGGGCTCAAAGAAGATCAACGAGCTTGATGATCCCTCCACATCCGAAGCACAACCGGTGGCATTCAAGGCGACGGAAGAGAAGAAGGAGGAGTCTACACCAAGTAGACAACCAATCGACGCTTCAAAGCTCGACAACGAGGAGATGGCTTTAATCATCAAAAGCTTTCGCCAAATCCTCAAGCAACGGAAGGGGAAGGATTACAAATCCCGTTCCAAGAAGGTTTGCTACAAGTGTGGTAAGCCCGGTCACTTTATTGCTAAATGTCCATTATCAAGTGACAGTGACAGGGATAACGACAAGAAGGGCAAGAGGAGAGAAAAGAAGAGGTACCACAAGAGGAAGGGCGGCGATGCTCACGTATGCCGCGAGTGGGACTCCGACGAGAGCTCCACCGACTCCTCCGACGACGAGGACGCCGCCAACATCGCCGTCACCAAGGGACTCCTCTTCCCCAACGTTGGCCACAAGTGCCTCATGGCAAAGGACGGCAAGAGGAAGAAGGTTAAATCCAAATCATCCACTAAATACGAGTCTTCTAGTGATGATAGTGCTAGTGATGAGGAGGATAACTTGCGTACCCTTTTGCCAACCTTAACATGGAACAAAAGGAAAAATTAAATGAATTAATTAGCGCTATTCATGAAAAGGATGACCTTTTGGATTCCCAAGAGGACTTCCTAATTAAAGAAAATAAGAAACATGTTAAGGTTAAAAATGCTTATGCTCTAGAAATAGAAAAATATGAGAAATTATCTAGTGAGCTAAGCACATGCCATGACACTATTGCCAACCTTAGAAATGAAAATGCCAAACTAATTGCTAAGGTTGATTCTCATGTTTGTATTGTTTCAACTTCCAATCCTAGAGATGATAATGTTGATTTGCTTGCTAGGATTGATGAATTGAACATTTCTCTTGCTAGCCTTAAAGTTGAAAATGAGAAATTGCTTGCTAAGGCTAAAGACTTTGATATTTGCAATGCTACTATTTCTAACCTTAGGAGTGAAAACGATATATTACATGCTAAGGTTATAGAACTAAAATCTTGCAAACCCTCTACATCTATCATTGAGCATGTATCTATTTGTACTAGATGTAGAGATGTTGATATTAATGCTATTCATGATCATATGGCTTTAATTAAACAACAAAATGATCATATAGCAAAATTAGATGCTAAAATTGCCGAGCATAACTTAGAGGATGAAAAATTTAAATTTGCTCGTAGTATGCTTTATAATGGGAGACGCCCTGGCATCAAGGATGGCATTGGCTTCCAAAAGGGAGACAATGTCAAACTTAATGCCCCTCCTAAAAGATTGTCTAATTTTGTTAAGGGCAAGGCTCCCATGCCTCAGGATAACGAGGGTTACATTTTGTACCCTGCCGGTTATCCCGAGAGCAAGATTAGGAGAATTCACTCTAGGAAGTCTCACTCTGGCCCTAACCATGCTTTTATGTATAAGGGTGAGACATCTAGCTCTAGGCAACCAACCCGTGCTAAGTTGCCCAAAAAGAAAACTCCTAGTGCATCAAATGAACATAGTCTTTCATTTAAAACTTTTGATGCATCTTATGTTTTGACTAACAAATCCGACAAAGTAGTTGCCAAGTTTGTTGGGGGCAAACACAAGGGCTCCAAGACTTGTGTTTGGGTACCCAAAGTTCTTGTTTCTAATGCCAAAGGACCCAAAACCGTTTGGGTACCTAAAGTCAAGAACTAAACTTGTTTTGTAGGTTTATGCATCCGGGGGCTCAAGCTGGATCATCGATAGCGGGTGCACAAGCCACATGACTGGGGAGAAGAAAATGTTCTCCTCCTACAAGAAAAATCAAGATCCCCAACGAGCTATTACATTCGGGGATGGAAATCAAGGTTTGGTCAAAGGTCTTGGTAAAATTGCTATATCTCCTGACCATTCTATTTCCAATGTTTTTCTTGTAGATTCATTAGATTACAACTTGCTTTCTGTATCTCAATTATGCAAAATGGGTTACAACTGTCTTTTCACTGATGTAGGTGTCACTGTCTTTAGAAGAAGTGATGATTCAATAGCATTTAAGGGAGTGTTGGAGGGTCAGCTATACTTAGTAGATTTTGATGGAGCTGAACTCGACACTTGCTTAATTGCTAAGACTAACATGGGTTGGCTCTGGCACCGCCGACTAGCCCATGTTGGGATGAAGAATCTTCATAAGCTTCTAAAGGGAGAGCACATTTTAGGACTAACCAATGTTCATTTTGAGAAAGACAGGGTTTGTAGTGCATGCCAAGCAGGAAAGCAAGTTGGTGCCCATCATCCACACAAGAACATCATGACGACCGACAGGCCGCTTGAGCTACTCCACATGGATCTATTCGGCCCGATTGCTTACATAAGCATCGGCGGGAGTAAGTATTGTCTTGTAATAGTGGATGATTATTCTCGCTTCACTTGGGTATTCTTTTTGCAGGAAAAATCTCGAACCCAAGAGACCTTAAAGGGATTCTTGAGACAGGCTCAAAATGAGTTCGGCTTAAGGATCAAGAAAATAAGAAGCGACAACGGGACGGAGTTCAAGAACTCTCAAATCGAAGGCTTCCTTGAGGAGGAGGGCATCAAGCATGAGTTCTCTTCTCCCTACACGCCACAACAAAATGGTGTAGTGGAGAGGAAGAATCGAACTCTATTGGACATGGCAAGGACCATTCTTGATGAGTACAAGACTTCGGATCGGTTTTGGGCCGAGGCGGTCAACACCGCCTGCTACGCCATCAACCGGTTATATCTACACCGAATCCTCAAGAAGACATCTTATGAACTCCTAACCGGTAAAAAGCCCAATATTTCATATTTTAGAGTCTTTGGTAGCAAATGCTTTATTCTTGTTAAAAGAGGTAGAAAATCTAAATTTGCTCCTAAGACTGTAGAAGGCTTTTTACTAGGATATGATTCAAACACAAGGGCATATAGAGTCTTTAACAAGTCCTCCAGACAAGTTGAAGTTTCTTGTGACGTTGTGTTTGATGAGACTAACGGCTCTCAAGTAGAGCAAGTTGATCTTGATGAGATAGGTACTGAAGAGGCACCGTGCATCGCGCTAAGGAACATGTCCATTGGGGATGTGTGTCCTAAGGAATCCGAAGAGCCTCCAAATGCACAAGATCAACCATCCTCCTCCACGCAAGCATCTCCACCAACTCAAAATGAGGATGAGCCTCAAAATGATGAAGAAGAAGATCAAAGAGATGAGCCACCTCAAGACGACGGCAATGATCAAGGGGGAGATGCAAATGATCAAGACAAGGAGGATGAAGAACAAAGACCGCCACACCCAAGAGTCCACCAAGCAATCCAACGAGATCACCCCGTCGACACCATCCTCGGCGACATTCATAAGGGGGTAACCACTAGATCTCGTGTTGCACATTTCTGTGAGCATTACTCTTTTGTTTCCTCTATTGAGCCACACAGGATAGAGGAAGCACTTCAAGATTCGGATTGGGTGGTGGCGATGCAAGAGGAGCTCAACAACTTCACCAGGAATGAGGTATGGCATTTAGTTCCACGTCCTAATCAAAATGTTGTAGGAACCAAATGGGTCTTCCGCAACAAGCAAGATGAGCATGGTGTGGTGACAAGGAACAAAGCTCGACTTGTGGCCAAGGGATACTCCCAAGTCGAAGGTTTGGATTTCGGTGAAACTTATGCACCTGTAGCTAGGCTTGAGTCAATTCGTATATTATTGGCCTATGCTACTTACCATGGCTTTAAGCTTTATCAAATGGACGTGAAAAGTGCCTTCCTAAATGGACCAATCAAGGAAGAGGTCTATGTTGAGCAACCTCCCGGCTTTGAAGATAGTGAGTATCCTCACCATGTCTATAAACTCTCTAAGGCGCTTTATGGGCTCAAGCAAGCCCCAAGAGCATGGTATGAATGCCTTAGAGATTTCCTTATCGCTAATGGCTTCAAAGTCGGAAAGGCCGATCCTACTTTATTCACTAAAACTCTTGTAAATGACTTGTTCGTATGCCAAATTTATGTTGATGATATTATATTTGGGTCTACTAACGAGTCTACATGTGAAGAATTTAGTAGGATCATGACACAAAAGTTCGAGATGTCTATGATGGGGGAGTTGAAGTATTTCTTGGGATTTCAAGTAAAGCAACTTCAAGAGGGCACCTTCATTAGCCAAACAAAGTACACTCAAGACATTCTAAACAAATTTGGGATAAAGGATGCCAAGCCCATCAAGACACCCATGAGAACGAATGGGCATCTCGACCTCGACGCGGGAGGTAAGTCCGTAGATCAAAAGGTATACCGGTCGATGATAGGTTCTTTACTCTATTTATGTGCATCTCGACCGGATATTATGCTTTCCGTATGCATGTGTGCAAGATTCCAAGCCGACCCTAAGGAAGCTCACCTTACGGCCGTAAAACGAATCTTGAGATATTTGGCTTATACTCCTAAGTTTGGGCTTTGGTATACTAGGGGATCCACTTTTGATTTAATTGGTTATTCGGATGCCGATTGGGCGGGGTGCAAAATCAATAGAAAGAGCACATCGGGGACTTGCCAGTTCTTGGGAAGATCCTTGGTGTCTTGGGCTTCAAAGAAGCAAAATTCGGTCGCTCTTTCCACTGCCGAAGCCGAGTACATTGCCGCTAGGGGTGGATATCGAGCTGGCTCGGCTCGGCTCGACTCGACTCGAGCTGGCTCATTAAGATAACGAGCCGGCTCGGCTTGACTCGTTATGTTAACGAGCTGAAGATCCAACTCGGCTCGACTCGTTTGGCAACTCGAGCTGGCTCGTTTAGCTCGCGAGCCAGCTCGATAATACCATGTCTAGTGTCTACGAACGTATATAAAAACATGTAGCAAAAGAAAAGAAGAAGATCTATGTAGAAAAAAAGAATAGAGTTTGCAACTTAAGATTCCACACTCAACAAAGAACAAGATTAAATATAGTAGAGTACAAGATTAACTATTTTGGATCAGAGATTATTATAATTTGACTAATTACTCCAACTCGTTTGGCTCGCGAGTCAGCTCGCAAGCCAGCTCGAGCTGGCTCGTTATCTTAATGAGTTGAAATACAAACTCAACTCGTTACAAATTATAAACGAGTCGAGTCGAGTCGAGCCACTATTGAGTCGAGTCGAGCGAGTTAACGAGCTACGAGTTTTTCGTCCAACCCTAATTGCCGCAGGCCATTGTTGCGCGCAATTGCTTTGGATGAGGCAAACCCTGCGGGACTACGGTTACAAATTAACCAAAGTCCCTTTGCTATGTGATAATGAGAGTGCAATCAAGATGGCGGATAATCCCGTCGAGCATAGCCGCACTAAACACATAGCCATTCGGTATCATTTTCTTAGGGATCACCAACAAAAGGGAGATATCGAGATTTCTTACATTAACACTAAAGATCAATTAGCCGATATCTTTACCAAGCCTCTTGATGAACAAACTTTTAACAAACTTAGGCATGAGCTCAATATTCTTGATTCGCGCAATTTCTTTTGCTAGATTGCACACATAGCTCATTTGTATACCTTTGATCATGTCTCTTTCATATGCTATGACTAATGTGTTCTTCAAGTCTATTTCAAACCAAGTCATAGGTGTATTGAAAGGGAATTGGAGTCTTCGGCGAAGACAAAGGCTTTCACTCCGTAACTCATCCTTCGTCGTCGCTCCGCGCATCTCTCCATCTTTTTGGAAAGAGTTCAAAGCAAAAGGACTTCATCTTTGGTATAATCTTCACTCATTTATTTATGACCAAAGAGGAAGAAAGTACTGCAAGGGCTCTAATGATTCCGTTTTTGGCGATTTATGCCAAAGGGGGAGAAAATATGAGCCCAAAGCAAAAGGACCGCACCACCACCAATTTCAAAAACTTAGTTTTTCAAAGAGTATTTTCAATTGGTTTCCTATTGTGTTCAAAAGGGGGAGAAAGTAGTATTTCAAAAATGATATATCAAGCACCTCTTGAACACTAAGAGGAGGATCTCATTTAGGGGGAGTTTTGTTAGTCAAAGGAAAAGCATTTGAAACAGGGGGAGAAAATTTCAAATCTTGAAAATGCTTTGCAAATCCTATTCATTTACCTTTGACTATTTGCAAAAGAACTTTAAAAGGATTTACAAAAGAATTTGCAAAAATAAAACATGTGGTACAAGCGTGGTCCAAAATGTTAAAAATGAAGGAGCAATCCATGCATATCTTGTAAGTATTTATATTGGCTCAATTCCAAGCAACCTTTGCACTTACATTATGCAAACTAGTTCAATTAAGCACTTCTATATTTGCTTTGGTTTGTGTTGGCATCAATCACCAAAAAGGGGGAGATTGAAAGGGAATTAGGCTCACACCTAGTCCCTAATTAATTTTGGTGGTTGAATTGCCCAACACAAACAATTGGACTAACTAGTTTGTTCTAGTGTATAAGTTATACAGGTGTCAAAGGTTCACAACAAGCCAATTAAAAAGACCAAAGTTGGGTTCAAAATAGAGAGCTAAAGGCATCCCGAAAGGCTCCCTGGTCTGGCGCACCGGACTGTCCGGTGGCGCACCGGACAGTGTCCGGTGCACCAGGGGACTTCGCGCAGAACTTCTCAGCCTCAGGATTTTCCTGGAGCCAGCGCGCTATAATTCACCGGACATGTCCGGTGTACACCGGACTGTCCGGTGTAACTGCGAGGCAACGGCTACTTCGCGCCAACGGTCACCTGCAACGGCAATTAATGCGCGCTAGAGCGCGCAGAAGTCAGGCACACGCGTTGTGGCGCACCGGACACTCTACAGTACATGTCCGGTGCGCCACCGGACACCCAGGCGGGCCCAGAAGTCAGATCTCCAACGGTCAGAACCCAACGGCTTTGGTGACGTAGCTGGCGCACCAGACATGTCCGGTGTGCACCGGACTGTCCGGTGCACCATACGACAGTCAGCCCCACCAAACGGCTAGTTTGGTGGTTGGGGCTATAAATATCCCCAACCACCCCACATTCAAGGCATCCAAGTTTTCCACTTCTCAACCACTTACAAGAGCTAGGCATTCAATTCTAGACACACCAAAGAGATCAAATCCTCTCCAATTCCACACAAGGTTTTAGTGATTAGCGAGAGAGATTTGCCGTGTTCTTTTGAGCTCTTGCGCTTGGATTGCTTCTTTTCTTTCTCACTTGTTCTTGTGATCAAAACACCATTGTAATCAAGGCAAGAGGCACCAAGTGTGTGGTGGCCCTTGCGGGGAAGTTTTGTTCCCGGTTTTGATTTAAGAAGAGAAGCTCACTCGGTCCGAGGGATCGTTTGAGAGAGGGAAAGGGTTGAAAGAGACCCGGTCTTTGTGACCACCTCAACGGGGAGTAGGTTTGCGAGAACCAAACCTCGGTAAAACAAATCCTTGTGTCACACTCCGTATTTGCTTGAGATTTGTTTTGCACCCTCTCTCGCGGACTCGGTTTTATTTCTAACGCTAACCCGGCTTGTAGTTGTGTTTATATTTGTAAATTTCAGTTTCGCCCTATTCACCCCCCCTCTAGGCGACTATCACCGACCTCCAACTCTACGGCCTTCTGTCCGTCCTTGCCTCACGAGTTTGGGCATGGGCGGGGGCCTCCTGGCAGCAGCATCCGCCCTGAGGTCATCGCTGCCGCTGTTTGGCCCCCCGGAGCAGAAGTCGTCGTCGTCGCCGCTGCTGGAGCGGGTGACGGCGCGTCGTTCGTCGGTCTTCTATTGCTCCACAGGCTCCCCCCCCCGTCGAGTGGGGTTGTTCGTACCTGCGGAGGTGGAACCGAAGTTCCGTTTGTAATGGCACTGTGAATGCCAGTGTTTTTGTTCATTGTGGCTGTCGAGGCCTGAACATGTATGTAATTTTGGGCACGAAGCCGTGTTTTTCCTCATTTTCGAGCACTAAGACTCGCCTGTTGGTTGTCTGAACCGCTTCAGCAAGCGTGAGTTGCCCCGTGTAAAGGTGACGAGTGAGGTATCCGTATCCCGGAGGCGTAGGAGTCCCTCGGCTCGGTCAGCCTTGTCGTCCGAGGCCTCTCTTGCTTAGTTAAAGGAACCCCTCGGCCGCTCTTCGATGAGCCGAGGCCAGGGGTAGCGGTGTCAGCATGAACAGAGGCAGAGTTAGCTCGAAAAGAAGACCTGGTCGGCCGGAGCCTGGCCGGGTCGTCCGTTAGCGGGACCGATGCCGGAGTTGATCTTTCGAGGCCTCGGGCCGGGCTGATGTCTTCGGGGGACAGTTGGCCGAGGCCTCAGGGTGATCAGCTGAGCCGCCTGCTCGGGCCGGATTCTCGGAGAAGACCCTGGCGGCGATGGCCCGGGCGTGGTGATGACGTCGTCCTTCAGAGTGGAGATCCTCGGACCGCGTCGCCGTCCGAGGCCAGGTCGGACCTCGCCGAAGGTGTAGTTGACGCCGAGGGTGCTGCTGCTCCCTTCAACCGTCAAGATCCGAGCCTGCAGGATCGGATTATCTTGTAGTGTGTGTTTTCTGCGGCCGCCGAGGCCCAAACACACCCTCGCCGTGTTGTAAAGCTGCGTTTCTTTTCCTCTTGTTTCGAGTATCTGGACTTTTTCGTCGGTAACAGAATTGTCTGTGTGAGCGAGAGTTGCTTCTCGCGGAAGGTGACGAGTGAGGTATCCGTATCCCGGAGGCGTAGGAGTCCCTCGGCTCGGTCGGCCTTGCCGCTTACGTGCACTCTTACCCGTCCATAGGGTTCTGTCACCGACGCAGTCGAGAAGGCTCAAAGAATCGCTTCGGTAGAGGAGCTTTCGAACATGAAGACTTGTTCGGTCCGCAGAATCACTTATCCGAACGTGAGTTACTTATCGCAGAAGGTGATGAGTGAGGTATTTGTATCCCGGAGGCGTAGGAGTCCCTCAGCTCGGTCAGCCTTGGCTGCTTACGTGTACTCTATCGTTTTCGGGATCCACTTTCGAAGTAGTCGAAAAGCACGAAAGACATTCTGGCAGAAAGGATCTTTTTTTTCGAGGAAAAAATTCGACGCAGAGGGGGTTCCCCCCCTTTTAGCCCCCGAGGGAGGGCCGGGCTTTGCCGAGGCAAGGCTGACCCTTCCTTGATGACTAAACTTTGCGTGGGAGCGAGGTATATGAACAACTTGAAAACATCTTAAGGGTAGAAGCGATGTAGCTGTTGGATGTTCCAAGCGTTGCTGTAGACCTCGCCTTGGCTGTTGGCCAGCTTGTACGTTCCGGGCTTCAGAACTTTGGCGATGACGAACGGCCCCTCCCAGGGGGGCGTGAGCTTGTGCCGCCCTCGGGCGTCTTGTCGCAGCCGAAGCACGAGGTCGCCCACCTGGAGGTCTCGGGACCGGACCCCTCGGGCGTGGTAGCGTCGCAGGGACTGCTGGTACCACGCCGAGTGCAGCAAGGCCTTGTCCCGAGCCTCTTCCAGCTGGTCCAGCGAGTCTTCTCGATTAACTTGGTTGCTTCGGTCAGCATAGGCCCTCGTCCTCGGGGAACCGTATTCTAAGTCTGTGGGCAAGATGGCCTCCGCCCCATAGACTAGAAAGAACGGCGTGAAGCCCGTGGCTCGGCTCGGCGTTGTCCTCAGGCTCTAGACCACCGAGGGGAGTTCCTTCATCCATCGCTTGCCAAACTTGTTGAGGTCGTTGTAGATCCGAGGCTTGAGTCCTTGTAGAATCATGCCGTTAGCACGCTCTACTTGCCCATTCGTCATGGGGTGAGCCACGACGGCCCAGTCCACCCGGATGTGGTGATCCTCGCAGAAGTCCAGGAACTTTCTGCCGGTGAACTGGGTGCCATTGTCGGTGATGATGGAGTTCGGGACCCCGAAACGATGGATGATGTTGGTGAAGAACGCCACCGCCTGCTCGGACCTGATGCTGTTTAGGGGTCGGACCTCGATCCACTTGGAGAATTTGTCGATGGCGACCAACAGGTGCGTGTAGCCCCTGGGTGCCTTCTGCAAGGGGCCGACGAGGTCCAGACCCCACACGGCAAAAGGCCAAGTGATGGGTATCGTCTACAGAGCCTGGGCAGGCAGGTGGGTCTGCCTTGCGTAGAATTGACACCCTTCGCAGGTGCGGACAATTCTAGTGGCGTCGGCCACCGCCGTCGGCCAGTAGAATCCTTGCTGGAAAGCGTTTCCGACAAGGGCTCGAGGCGCTGCGTGATGGCCGCAAGCCCCCGAGTGTATCTCTCGTAGGAGTTCCTGACCATTGGCGATGGAGATGCATCGCTGGAGGATGCCTGAGTGGCTGCGGTGGTAGAGCTCCTTCCCATCTCCCAGCAAGACGAACGACTTGGCGCGCCGCGCCAGCCGCCGAGCTTCGGCTCGGTCGGGGGTAGCTCTCCTTGGTGGAGATATTGCAGGTACGGGGTCTGCCAGTTTTGATCAGGCGTGACCCCGCTTCGCTCCCCCCCCCCCCGACGTGCAGTGTCTCGCCCTTGGGGGCCAAGGGTACCTCGGGCTGAACCGAGGGTGCCTCGGGCCGAGCCGAGGGTGCCTCAGTCTCGGGCGTGTCGTCGATCTTGACGGAGGGTTGATGCAGGTCTCGGGAGAAGATGTCCGGGGGAACCGTTGTTCGCCCCGAGGCTACTTTAGCCAGCTCATCCGTAGTCTCGTTGTAGCGCCGGGCGATGTGGTTGAGCTCGAGCCCGTAGAACTTGTCCTCCAGGCGCCGAACCTCATCGCAGTAGGCCTCCATCTTCGGGTTGCGACAGTGGGAGTTCTTCATGACTTGGTCGATGACGAGCTACGAGTCACCGCGAGCGTCGAGGCGTCGGACCCCTAGCTCGATGGTGATCCGCTACCCATTGACCAGAGCCTCGTACTCAGCCACATTGTTGGACGCCGGGAAATGGAGGCGTAGCACGTAGCGTAGGTGCTTCCCGAGGGGCGAGATGAAGAGTAGGCCTGCGCCGGCTCCTGTCTTCATCAACGACCCGTCGAAGAACATGGTCCAGAGCTCTGGTTGGATCAGAGCTGTTGGGAGCTGGGTGTCGACCCATTCAGCCACGAAGTCCGCCAAGACCTGGGACTTAATGGCCTTCCGAGGGGCGAACGAGATTGCTTCGCCCATAATTTCCACCGCCCACTTTGCAATCCTGCCCGAGGCCTCTCGGCACTGGATGACCTCCCCCAGGGGGAAGGATGACACCACAGTTACCGGATGAGACTCGAAGTAGTGTCGCAGCTTCCGTCGTGTCAGGATCACCGCGTACAGCAGCTTCTGAACTTGTGGGTAGCGGATCTTGGTTTCGGACAGTACCTCGCTGACGAAGTAGACTGGCCTCTGAACGGGCAATGCATGCCCCTCTTCTTGCCTCTCGACCACAATCGCGGCGCTAACCACCTGAGTGGTTGCGGCGACGTAGATCAGGAGGGCTTCTCCGGCAGCTAGGGGCACCAAGATAGGCGCATTCGTGAGGAGCGCCTTCAGGTTCCTGAGGGCTTCCTCGGCCTCAGGGGTCCAAGTGAAGCACCCGGCCTTCCTTAAGAGGCGGTACAGAGGCAGACCTCTTTCGCCGAGGCGTGAGATGAAGCGGCTTAGAGCCGCGAGACATCCCATGACCCTCTTTACGCCTTTCAATTCCTTGATGGGCCCCATGCTGGTGATGGCTGCGATCTTCTCCGGGTTGGCTTCGATGCCCCGCTCGGAGATGATGAACCCCAAGAGCATGCCTCGGGGCACCCCGAAGACACACTTTTCGGGATTGAGCTTCACGCCTTTCGCCTTGAGACATCGGAATGTCACTTCAAGGTCGGAAAGGAGGTCGGAGGCTTTCCTCGTCTTGACTACGATGTCATCGACGTAGGCCTCGACCGTCCGGCCAATGTGTTCAGCGAACACATGGTTCATGCACCGCTGGTACGTCGCGCCCGCATTCCTCAAGCCGAACGACATGGTGACATAGCAGTACATGCCAAAGGGTGTGATGAAAGAGGTCGCGAGCTGGTCGGACTCCTTCATCCTGATTTGGTGATACCCGGAGTAGGCATCGAGGAAAGACAGGGTTTCGCACCCAGCAGTGGAATCCACGATTTGATCGATGCGAGGCAGAGGGTAGGGAACCTTCGGACATGCTTTGTTTAGACCAGTGTAGTCTACACACATCCGCCATTTCCCTCCTTTCTTTCTCACAAGCACAGGGTTGGCAAGCCATTCGGGATGGAATACCTCTTTGATGAACCCTGTCGCCATTAGCTTGTGGATCTCCTCGCCTATGGCTCTGCGCTTCTCTTCGTCGAATCGGCACAGAGGCTGCTTGACGGGTCGGGCTCCGGCTCGGACGTCCAGCGAGTGCTCGGCGACATCCCTCGGTATGCCGGGCATGTCCAAGGGACTCCACACGAAGACGTCGGCGTTCGCGCGGAGAAAGTCGACGAGCACTGCTTCCTATTTGGGATCGAGCTCGGAGCCGATCCGGACTTGCTTGAAGGCGTCGCTGCTGGGGTCGAGGGGGACGGACTTACCTGTCTCCGCTGGCTCGAAGTTGCCGGCATGACGCTTCACGTCTGGCACCTCCTTAGAGAGGCTCTCCAGGTCGGCGATGAGGGCCTCAGACTCGGCGAGGGCCTCGGCGTACTCCACGCACTCCACGTCGCATTCGAACGCGTGTTTGTACGTGGGGCCGACGGTGATGACCCCGTTGGGGCTCGGCATCTTGAGCTTGAGGTAGGTGTAGTTGGGGACGGCCATGAACTTCGCGTAGCATGCTCTTCCCAGTACCGCGTGGTAGGTTCCTCGGAACCTGACCACCTCGAACGTCAGGGTCTCCCTTCGGAAGTTGGAGGGCGTTTCGAAGCAGACGGGGAGGTCGAGTTGTCCGAGGGGCTGGACGCGCTTCCCGTGGATGATCCCATGGAATGGCGCAGCGCCTGCCCGGACCGCGGACAGATCGACACGCAGGAGCCCGAGGGTCTCGGCGTAGATGATGTTGAGGCTGCTGCCTCCGTCCATGAGGACCTTGGTGAGCCTGACGTCGCCGATGACGGGGTCGACAACGAGCGGGTATTTTCCCGGGCTCGGCACGTGGTCGGGGTGGTCGGCTTGGTCGAAGGTGATGGGCTTGTCGGACCAGTCTAGGTAGACTGGCGCCGCCACCTTCACCGAACAGACCTCCCGACGCTCTTGCTTACGGTGCCGAGCCGAGGCGTTCGCCGCTTGCCCACCGTAGATCATGAAGCAGTTGCAGACCTCGAGGAACTCTCCTGCCTGGTGATCTTCCTTCTTGTCGTCGTCGCGAGCCCTGCCACCCTCCGCGGGTGGCCCGGCCCTGTGGAAGTGACGCCGAAGCATGGCGCACTCCTCAAGGGTGTGCTTGACGGGCCCCTGGTGATAGGGGCACGACTCCTTAAGCATCTTGTCGAAGAGGTTGTCACCTCCGGGGGGTTTCCGAGGGTTCTTGTACTCGGCGGCGGCGACAAGGTCCGCGTCGGCGGCGTCGCGTTTCGCTTGCGACTTCTTCTTGCCCTTCTTCTTGGCGCCGCGCTGAGTTGATGCCTCGGGGGCATCTTCCGGTGGGCGGCCCTGGGGCTGCTTGTCCTTCTGGAAGATAGCCTCGACCGCCTCCTGGCCAGAGGCGAACTTGGTGGCGATGTCCATCAGCTTGCTCGCCCTGGTGGGGGTCTTGCGACCCAGCTTGCTCACCAGGTCGTGGCAGGTGGTGCCGGCGAGGAACGCGCCGATGACATCCGAGTCGGTGATGTTGGGCAGCTCGGTGCGCTGCTTCGAGAATCGCCGGATGTAGTCCCGGAGAGACTCTCCCGGCTGCTGTTGATAGCTTCGGAGGTCCCAGGAATTCCCAGGGCGCACGTACGTGCCCTGGAAATTGCCGGCGAAGGCTTGGACCAGGTCGTCCCAGTTGGAGATCTGCCCCGGAGGCAGGTGCTCCAACCAGGCGCGAGCGGTGTCGGAGACGAACATGGGGAGGTTGCGGATGATGAGGTTGTCATCGTCCGTTCCACCCAGTTGGCAGGCCAGTCGGTAGTCCGCGAGCCACAGCTCCGGTCTCGTCTCCCCCGAGTACTTCGTGATGGTAGTCGGGGGTCGGAACCGGGTCGGGAACGACGCCCGTCGTATGGCCTGGCTGAAGGCTTGCGGACTGAGTGGTTCGGGCGAGGGACTCCGATCCTCCCCGCTGTCATAGCGTCCCCCACGCCTGGGGTGGTAGCCTCGGCGCACCCTCTCGTCGAGGTGGGCCCGACGGTCGCGGTGATGGTGCTCGTTACCGAGGCGTCCCGGGGCCGCAGGCGCTGTGTTGCGCGTGCGCCCGGTGTGGACCGAGGCTTCCCGCATGAATCGGGAAGTCGCGGCATGATGTTCCGAGGGGTACCCCTGCCTTCGGGAGGCGGAGCTCTCGGCCCATCGGACCGCGGCGCCTTCCAGGAGATTCTTGAGCTCTCCCTGGATTCGCCGCCCCTCGGTGGTTGATGGCTCTGGCATCGCACGGAGGAGCATTGCTGCTGCAGCCAGGTTCTGGCCGACCCCACTGGAAGCGGGTGGCGGCCTCATCCTGACATCGTCGGCGATGCGGTGCTGGAAGCCCTGGGGTAGATGACGCATTTCTCCGGTCGGAGGTTGGCCCACCCATTCCTGCCCGACGTCCTGGCGGATCGGCTCAAGCGCTCATGTTCCCTCGTCGAGCCTGGCCTGCACCCCGCGGATTTGCTCGAGCTGTGGGTCATGGCCCCCCGCCTGGACGGGGACCACAGCTAGCTCCCGTGGGATGTCAACGCGAGGCACCGACCTAGGGAGATCACCGTCCTCCGGCATGCCAAGATGGTTGCCTTCGGAGGGACCCCCTAGATCGACGTGGAAACATTCGCGGCTTGGGCCGTAGTCCTCGTCGCCGAGGCTGCGGCTACCGTCGGAACAGTCGGAAAGGCAGTAGTCGCATGCGGTCATGAAGTCCCGCATGGCACTGGGGTTGCCAAGTCTAGAGAAATCCCAACAGAAGTCGGGCACGTCGTCTTCCTCGGAACCAGAGGGCCCGTAGGTCGAGACGTCCGTCAGCCGGTCCCAAGGTGACCGCATACGAAACCCTAGAGGGTTTGGACTCGCCTCTACGAGAGCATCCGCCAAAGTGAAGCCGCTTGGCGGGTCGAGGCTGAATCCAAGGGGCATGAGATGGGAATCGGTCGGTACCTCTTGGTCGACGGGCGGGGATGAAGTCACATCGGGGACTGACTGCACCGTCGTCTCAGGTACGAGGGTGACGTCCAGCGAGCCTTTCGCGAGCGTGCTGGCGTCGTCCGTTTGCTCAGGATTGGCATGTCGCGGGGAGACGGCGCTCGTCTTCATCTTAAACGCGAGGTCGACGCCCGGCGCACCCCCCGTTGGGGTGCTGGCGCCGTTGACTCGCTCGACAGCCGACGAGGCGCTGCCTCCTGCTTGGCCTTGGTTGCCCCGCCTCCTCCTTCGTCGGCGGGGGAGAGGACGGGGTGAGCTCAAATGTTGTTCTTCCACCACGCGGGGAAGACGTCGTCGATTCCGCCGCTGGCGGGCGGGCTGTCGGCCGCCATTGTCGCTGTCGAACGGCGGTGGAAGGAGTATCATGTCGTAGCTGCCGTCGAGGGACATGAACTCAAGACTCCCGAAACGGAGCACCGTCCCGGGCCGGAGAGGTTGCTGGAGACTGCCCATCTGGAGCTTGACGGGAAGCTGTTCGTCAACACGCAGCAGGCCCCTACCTGGCGCGCCAACTGTCGGCGTTTCGAGACCGGGGGGGTCCCTGGGCCGACGAGTGAATGTCGCCGCGTGCCCCAGCCCAGATGGGTCGACGCGAGGCCGAGCGCGAAGGGGGGAAGTGAGGTGGCCGGAGACCGGCGTGAGAGAGGTGGAAATCCCGCGGCCTTCGTGTTCGTCCCGCGCCCAGGTCGGGTGCGCTTGCAGTAGGGGATTACAAGCGTCCACGCGGGAGAGGGAGCGAGCGGCTTCAAGCGAGCGCCTGTCTCGTCCTCGTCCCCGCGCGGCCAACCCTCTCTAAGAGGGCCCTGGTCCTTCCTTTTATAGGCGTAAGGAGAGGATCCAGGTGTACAATGGGGGGTGTAGCAGAGTGCTACGTGTCTAGCGGAGGAGAGCTAGCTCCCTAAGTACACGCCATCGTGGCGGCTAGAGAAGGTTTTGGCGCCCGGTTCGTGTGATGTCGTGGCCGTCGGAGGAGCGCTAGAGCTTGGCGGAGGGACAGCTGTCGGGGCTGTCGAGTCCTTGCTGACGTTCTCTTGCTTCCGTAAGGGGGCGAAGAGCTGCCGTCGTCAGGGAGCGTGCGGGGCGCCATCATGGCCTATCTGGCGGAGCGAGCCAGATGGGACGCCGGTCTTGTTCCCCGTAGCCTGAGTCAGCTTGGAGCAGGGTAATGATGGCGCCTCCCGTTGACGTGGTCGGCCCGCGCCCTAGGTTGGGCGATGTGGAGGCTCCTCCGAGGTCGAGGTCGAGTCTGTCTTCCGTGGCCGTGGTCGAGTCCGAGCCCCTGGGTCGGGCGAGGCGGAGACCGTCGGCTGAGGCCAGGGCTGAGTTCGAGCCCTGGGGTCGGGCGAAGCGGGGTTCATCGTCTTCTGGGGCTGAGCCTAAGTCCGAGCCCTGGGTCGGGCGGAGCGGAGTTCGTCGTCTTCCGGGGCTTAGCCCGAGTCCGAGCCCTGGGTCGGGCGGAGCGGAGTTCGTCGTCTTTCGGGGCTTAGCCCGAGTCCGAGCCCTGGGTCGGGCGGAGCGGAGTTCGTCGTCTTCCGGGGCTGAGCCCGAGTCCGAGCCCTGGGTCGGGCGGAGCGGAGTTCGTCGTCTTCCGGGGCTGAGCCCGAGTCCGAGCCTTGGGTCGGGCGGAGCAGAGTTCGTCGTCTTCCGAGGCTGAGCCCAAGTCCGAGCCCTGGGTCGGGCGGAGCGGAGCTTCCTAAGGCGCCTGAGGTCGGGCCTGACTGCCTGTCAGCCTCACTCTATCACGTGGCACCGCAGTCGGTGCGGCGCAGGCGGCGCTGTCCTTCTGTCAGGCCGGTCAGTGGAGCGGCGAAGTGACTGCGGTCACTTCGGCTCTGTTGACTGAAGGGCGCGCGTCAGGATAAAGGTGTCAGGCCACCTTTGCATTAAATGCTCCTGCGATTTGGTCGGTCGGCGCGGCGATTCGGTCAGGGTTGCTTCTTGGCGAAGACAGGGCCTCGGGCGAGCCGGAAATGTATTCGTTGCTGGAGGGGGGCCTCGGGCGAGACGGAGATCCTCCGGGGTCGGCTGCCCTTGCCCGAGGCTAGGCTCGGGCGAGGCGTGATCGAGTCCCTCGAATGGACCAATCCCTGACTTGATCGCACCCATCAGGCCTTTGCAGCTTTGTGCTGATGGGGGTTACCAGCTGAGAATTAGGAGCCTTGAGGGTACCCCTAATTATGGTCCCCGACAAGACTACACTACAGAGAAAAGAAAGTGAATGGTAGAGTGAGAGGTGTGAATGAACTCAAACACACCCTATATTATAGAGTAGATCTATTTTTTTGAATTTCTTGAATATTTGTTATAAATTTTAAACAATCAAAATGGCACGAATGGATCATGAGATGACGCATGATAACAGATGGTCAATACTAATTGGTTCTCCAACACACGAGTCAATATCAGTCGCTTCAGCTACAACACCATTAATACCTACCGACCGACGTTGGAGTTCAATTGATCGATAGTGACCGCCTAACTAATAGGAGCATAGGAGCTAAATGTCGGCTAACCTGGGTCACCAGGCCCCCTTGGCCTTTGCTCATCCACTGCTACAGGGTCAAGACTTCCTGTCACTTACCTTGAGCTCTCGTGCTCTTCAGTCCCCCATCCACTACTAGTCACTCACATCTCTTCTGCAGGTAGGAAGATTTGAGATTGTTTTGGTTATTTTTTTAGTTTTGTTTTTGCATCTGATTTTTGAACCTCATGTACTACATCGTCGGTCCTCATGAAATTAAGTAGAAATTCAGCATTTGAAGGCTACTTACTTCATATTGGGTATATGTTCATTTATATTAAACAAAATGTCCCTTAATATATTATTGTGAGCTCCACAACTTATTAAGTGGTTGGATCAATCAGGGCCATAGCTCAATCCCAATACGTCAAACAAAACAAAAGCTTTGCTGAATTTAGTCGAAATAATCAATACCAACATCTGGTGGGTTAGTGAAACTAGTCTAATGAGCCCATACTAACGCTAAGCTCCTGGGGATGGGAAGTGAAGAGGCCGGCGACGACGACACGAGTGAGCAGAAGGGAGGAGGGGGAGGATGTGGCAGGGTTGCAGAGGGGAGCGGGAGAGGGAGGGGCTTGTGGCAGCAGGGTCACATGGGTTACTCTACATGTGATGGATGAGAGATGAAGGAGGAAGGATGATCAAATCATCCAAATAACATTGACTATTGGATTTAAGTGAGTAAGAGAGAGGAGGGTTATCTAACGATATGAACCGTTGGTTTTGATTGTGCGTTATTTGTCGGTGCAATTTGTTTGGTGGATGTAGTGGAGGTTATCGGTATAGAGGTGTTTTGATTGTGTGGATTTCACAATGTTTTAACAGGTGGATTATATAATGGTATAGAGGTGTAGATCAAGACATTAACTAAAACACCAATCTCGATGAAAATATTACGAGGGAAAGAGTGTGACCGGTAGCTAAGCACTCTTTTCAAACCAGTATGTTGTTATTATGTTATAATAATAATGGGCCAATTCTAAAAGTCTCTCATAGTCACACCCAGTTCTATCTTAACTAGTTAGTTGCTTATTCACCAATACATTTTCTATATATTACATATGGTTCCTTTGTATAACATAAACCAACATGAGTTGCAATGGTTCGAGGTGAGTACTCTCTTCATAGAGACCAAGGTTCAAATCCCAGTAAGCGCATTTTTACTCGCACTTTATCTATACCCATATATAAAACACTGTTGGGAGCCTTCATCCTCCGAAAGTCCTCAAAAACACGGCTAATCACTTGTTATCAGCATATTGCCAAGTATTACAGGAACTTCTGGACCAGTATAGTTTCGACACAGAACGGTGGAAGGGTAACGAAGTTAGATTCATCACAACAACATGGGAAGACGATACAAGGAGAAGGTGTTATCCAAGTCGCTGAGGGAAAAAGACAATGTCATCCCTATGAGATATATAAACTTTGTGTGTAATCTCTAAGGGCATGAATGTAATTTTGTACGAAGTTGTACTACTCCCATAAATAGATGAACGGTGCCCTGCATAAAGTACATTTTTGGTGGACGATCCAATTGTCGTGTAATTCTCTCTCTACGACATCTTCATTGTAATTCTTTCTATAGTGCCGAAGGTACAATTGTAAAGTTAATTTGTGAAAAGAGGAATATATTATGAAGATATCTTAATTGTATTATTATATTCAAACTCTTTCATATTCATTGTACGTTCAAGTATTCACACAACACTTCGTCGCCGAAGGAGTTCCCCCGAAGGGACAACTTCTTCATGATGAAGGTTATTTATCTCTTTAATATTGTGTTGCCTTGTTTTTGATTGTGTATAGTGATAAAAAACAAGTGACCAACATTAGAGCCTACCTTCGGTGAACTCGACGAACACCTTTGTGAGGAGAATTCTGCAAGCACCTTCATCATGCCGTCGAAGAAGACAATGACGCCAAGGTCTGTTCTTGCTCCCCTGGACACCAATCAAGATGTGATCCTTCTAAGGGAAGCCCGAAGCCAGAAGAGGAAGGCCACTAGCCTAACTCCACAAGACGAATAGCTAGACCAAGAAATTAGCAACCTGGAAGGTATTCATCAATAGGTGAAAAAGAGATGGGAGACGATGCTTCAGTTGGCTGAGCTCCAAAAGAAGATTGATGAAGCAGCCGAGAAAATGCGACATATTGCACAGGATACAACAAAGCATTCTACAAAATTTATAAGTCTAGAAGAGAAATCTTTTTACAAAAAAATAAATATACAAACCTTCAAGCTGTTGTAGGCCAGCCAATCTACAAGATGATCCTTCGGCATTGCAGATAGACCGAGTTCAAGCTTCGGATAACCCATTTTATCCATCATTTCCCGGCAAACGTCAATCTCCTTGTTGTCTCGCAGGCAGTATAGGTAATCATCTTCGTCACTGCCTCTATAAACCAGAGAACCCTGAGGGTACTTCAAGTCTTTCGCATAAAATTGCACTTAGCAATTTGTTCTTCCGTCAATTGTTTCCTCGAAGCATGGCGAACAATGTATCCAAGATTATCAAGAGACACCGCTTCAGATATTGGCAATGATATTTTCTCTGGTAGGCTTTCGCTTACCTGCTCTATTGGCCTGTGTTTCGAAGGTCCAGCCTTAACGCAATCAGGGGTAGAACTTTCATCAATAGCCTTTTCCAATTCTTCAGCTTTGTCTTTGGACATCTTTGTAGGAGCACGTGTCACCACTTTCGAGGGCTTCAAAACAGCGTCCAACACATTAGCCATCTTTCTCCCATTCATAGGAGTTACTGCTAGAGCGAACACTATCCTCGACAACTCTTGCACTATTGGAGAATTCTGTAGCTTCGACTACTGTTCCATCTTAGAGCTTTCTACTTTTGTTTTTCTCCAATAGGATAGTGGGAACATCGATTACTATAGCAGATTTTTGGATCATCTATTTCAAAAATTCTAAAAGTAACATTAGATCAAATATACCTCGATTCAAAACTAGGAAAAAGAAAAGTATTACCTCCGAAGCTAGGAGGGTCTCTTCAGCTGCTTCAACGGCTTCTGTCTTTGAAGTTCCTGTAGCAAGCAGTTTTGTAGCCCTTTCTAAGAAGTACGACTTTGGCTAGTGAGTTAGAACTTTTGTCTTCTTTGGCTTCGGCGTGGTGGAGGAAGTCGTCGCTGCAATTTTCCTTTTCATTCCATGTTTCCGTGCGGGAAAGCAGTAGTCTGGATAGACAAATCCAATAACATCAAACACTCTATTCAGCCTTCTTTTTCCGTGGGCACCAAAGACAGTGTTCGTGGCTTCATCTTCAGCCTTTGTATAAGCCCCCATCAACTCCACACTAGTCGCTTCAATGGCATCAAGCCATTCATCATCTGGCTCACCAAATTGACTTCTATAGCGGTAGGTATATTTCAGGTAAACTAGACCACCTTCGCTTGAACTAGCAGCAGTTTCCTTCGGCATCTCCCATTCATAAACAAGGGGCCACACTTTGAAGGCTATGTGCTCTTGGATCAAGTTCCCGGTACCAATGTAGCTACACACAGTGTTGAAGGCCACCAGGCACGCTTGAGCTTTTCATTATTCAAGATCAAAGGCCTTCTGATGCCGAAGCGTGATTCTATGGGTCGCTGAATTACATCCTTCACATCCTCCCTCTCAACCAAATCATTCTTAACATAGAACCACTACTTCATCCAGGATCATGGCCACTTTTTCTGAAATGTTGGAATGGGGCATCTCACATTAGAACAATAAACGAAGGAGTAACAACCAAAGTTGTTGTGATATTGTTCCTTCCCAACCGCCTTCGTCTGGTAGGATAATTCGTGTATATTGCAGAAGCAGTCGACGTTTGACTCTAGCCCTTGGCTCCTCATCCCCCAAATAAAAACTCCAACTTTAATCAAAGCTTCAGGAGTAAGCTGATGAAAGTATATTTCGAATCTTTTCAGCACTTCGACTAGCATCTTATGCAAGGGAAAGCGAAGCCCAGCCTTCAGAAAACTTTTGAATACCACCACTTCGTCCACCTTAGGAAGAGAAACAACGTTCTCTCCTCCACCCCTCACTACGTATATATCATGGAAATATTTGACCTTCATTGCTTCCATATGCCCCTTCTTAACACTGGATTTTCCAAAAACAACATGGCTTGGCCTCCATGGCCGATCTTCGGCGTCTTCTGCACCACTGTCGAAATCAACGTCATCACTGCCCTCAGAATCTTCAGATAATCCATCTAGAATTTCGTTGGTTATCTTTTCCGTGTTGGTCCTCTCCATATCTTCATAAAACCCAGCCAGTGCTGGGTCTTCGCTTCTTTTATCCTCAGCCATATCAACTATGATTAAAACAAAAAACTGAAGCTTGAAAACAATTGCTATTACACTAGTAGCAAACTAAGAACAAAGCCAGCAAAAACTCGATAGCACGAAAAAAGATTTTATCACAACCCCCATATATATACACACACAAAGCACCACTACAAAAAGTGGTCCCCATGGTTCAGAAGGTTTCGCTATTCTAGCGAAGGGAAGGTATTTTTTCGGACCTTCGGCA
Source organism: Zea mays (assembly GCF_902167145.1). Classification (NCBI taxonomy): domain Eukaryota; kingdom Viridiplantae; phylum Streptophyta; class Magnoliopsida; order Poales; family Poaceae; genus Zea; species Zea mays. The sequence continues at coordinate 141,794,497 of NC_050101.1, forward strand.
AAAGGCCTTCGTTCTTTTCGCAGTCTGAATTTGTTACAAAGAAACAAACTAATAATGTGAGGGGCTACTGTTGGGGGCCTTTGTCCTCCGAAGGTCCTCACAAACACGGCTAATCACTTGTTATCAGCATATTGCCAAGTATTACAGGAACTTCGGGACCAGAATAGCTTCAACACGGAACGGTGGAAGGGCAACGAAGTTAGCTTCGTCACAACAACACGGGAAGACGATACAAGGAGAAGGTGTTATCCAAGTCGCTGAGGAAAAAGACAACGTCATCCCTATGATATATATATAAACTTTGTGTGTAATATCTGAGGGCATGAATGTAATTTTGTATGAAGCTGTACGACTCCCTATAAATAGATGAACAGTGTCCTGCATAAAGTACCTTTTTGGTGGATGATCCAATTGCTGTGTAATTCTCTCTCTACGACATCTTCATTGTAATTCTTTCTACAGTGCCAAAGGTACAATTGTAAAGTTAATTTGTGAAAGTAGGAATATATTATGAAGATATCTTAATTGAATTATTATATTCAAACTCTTTCATATTCATTGTCCGTTCAGTTATTCACACAACACTTAACCTTCGTCGCCGAAGGAGTTCCCCTGAAGGGACAACTTCTTCATGACAAAGGTTATTTATCTCTTTAACACTGTGTTGCCTTGTTTTTTGATTGTGTATAGTGATCGAAAACAAGTGACCAACAAGCACCACTTCAAACTTGACAACAATCACCCAAACAAATGCACCTAGAACCATCCCACCTTTGAAACCAAGGGATGAGATCAGTCTAAATCTCTTCTTTCTCTTACTCAAATCCAATGGTCTAACTTATTTGGATCATCCCTCACTCATCAATCATGCATCCACCCACGATCCCCTCACATGTTACCGAATCCCACCGCCATCGTCGCCGCAGCGGAGCAAAATCATCTTGAAGTCAAAGATGTTCTGGTTGTTTTCATAGTGAAGCAACAACCGTGCATTAGGGAGCGCAAAGAGGTCACAGAAGATCGACCTGGCGCTGGAGCCAGAGGTGAGCACTAGGGCCACGAGGTAGAGCAGCGTCTGCGCAATGAGGGTTTCACGTCTTGGAACGTCGGTGCACCAGGTGAGGTCGAAGTAGGTGGCGATGAGGGCTGCGAGCGTCGGGTCAGCGGTGGCAAGGAGCGTGATGCATTCATAGAGTAGCGCATGCGGGCACATGAGGGGCTCCCATCCCGACGGGAGGGTGGCGTGTGTGACGAGCATGTGGAGGAGGGCAGCGGCGTGGCGTGGAGGAGGGGTTGGGGACGAGGGGCGTTGGAAGTAGGGGTGGAGGGTGATAGAAGACGCGGCCCGATCTTCCGTGAGATACGATAACTTGATTGAGTGGAGATCTCGACGTTGATGATCCAAGGCTCCGAGCGAACGGTTCCTCACAATCACTACACCACGGTTCCGTTGGTTATCACTGTGACACACAAATGACCTCACCACGAAGGCTTATCCCTGCAATTGTAATCAAGAACACAAGCAAGAATAGGAAAGAAACCCAACCAAAATTGTATTGATTACGGGATGGGGTCTCACAAACCGATGACAACGACACTATTTGATGACATAATTGATCTAAGCAAAACCCAAAACCTAATGTGGTGGCTGCTGCTGAATAAATAGAGTATTAGGGCGTGCGTGACCCCTGGACTCGCCCCTAATGGGCTTCAACGCGATACACGGCCCAACGGCCCAACAGCCCAACAGACGGCATCGCAGCACCAAAACAGAATCTGAATGCTGAGTTGTTTCGATGATTCCTGTTGACTCCGGATGAATTTTAAGGTGGAACCAGTTGGGTTGGTTAGATAATCTCCTTATATTTCCAACCACATCAAGTCCATCGCAATCGGAGTCCAGATGCATCCTGGGCATCTATTTTAGTGTAGACTGGTCCTGGAACCCGAGATGGAGTCGCGGCCGAGTCGGACTTGATCTCCTTCCTGTTGTGGCCGCCCTTGCTGCTCCTCCTCAACACCTTGGCCTTTCCCAAGTCCTTGCTGGTCCTCTCCAAGGTACCTAATCATCAAAACATCCATGGTCCCAAGCGTAAGCTCTGAAACACAATTGACTAGGGTAGAACGTACCTGGAGATTTAGCTGTCGTGCACGAGATCGTGTTATCGGTCCATTCATTGTATGTATAGAAGTGATGTCCTAATCATCCTCCTCCTCTTGAATTGGAGTCGTCCTCGACTCGATCTCATTTTTGTCACCCATATATGGCTTCAAATCTGAAATGTTAAAGGTGGGACTAACCCAAAAATATGGAGGCAACTCAGGTGGTAATCCAGGGGGTATCTCAGAGGGAAACACAACCATATACTCTTGCAAAAGGTTAGCAATAGTCGGTGGCAAAGCAATAGACGTATCATCAATGGAATAGAAAGCATGTTTGCACACTAAGGCATAGCAAAGTCCAACAGAGGCATGTAACTCATCAAGATCAGATTTAGTGGCTAGCAAAGTAGGAGTTTTTAATTTAATAGGTTGCTGATTTTCAGAGTTCAAAACACCTTTTTGCTTAGCATTAGTCTTTTTCTCATGTTCAAAGTGGACAATTTCAGTGGGAGTCATAGGAAGCAACACAATTTTATTTCCCTTATGCATGAAAGTATATTTGTTAGATCTAATGGTGAATAGCATCAGTATCAAACTCCCAAGGATGTCCCAGTAAAAGAGAGCAAGCATCCATACTCACCACATCGAAATCAGCAAAGTCATGGTAAGAGACAATAGAAAAATGCACCCTTGCTGTTTTTGTTACCTTGAACTTACCGATGTTGTTAAACCATTGAATGTGATAAGGGTGGGGATGCTCTCGTGTGATCAAGCCAAGCTTCTTGACCACCTCAACGTTCACCAAGTTGTTGCAGCTACCACCGTCAATGATGGTATGTACACGACAGTCCTTGACGATGAGGAACATGTTGAAGAGGTTGTGGCGCTGTCTGTTGTCGTCGTCACTAGCCGTGGCACTCAAAGCTCGTTGCACAATCAAGGCCTTATAGGCCTCGGTCGCTGTTGTACCAAGAACCTCTTCATCACCATCATAAGTCTCTGCAATGTTAGCTCCAACAGTATCTTCATCTTCAACATCAAAAGCACTAACATACCCACCATCACCAGTAGCAATGTATGCCCATTTACTGGGGCAATCTCGCTGAATATGGCCAAGTCCCTGGCAGCGGTGGCACTTGATGTCGGAGGAGCGGCCTGTGGAAGAGGTGGTCGTAGCAGGTTTTGCTGCAACACCCGAAGGCACCAAGGACTTGTTGTTGTCGTGTCCATGTGATGTCGAAGGTGCGATGCTGCGTGTGCCGCTGGTGGAGGAAGATGTGGACGTCCGTACGCCCGAAGAGGATGACGCCTTGGCTGGCGCCGGTGGCTGGTGTGGCGCGAAAGTGCTGCTCCTTCGCTGTTGACGACCCTGCAATTCTTTTTATGCCAACATAGAAAGATGGAACAAGCGTTGTATAGAATGATATTCTTTATAATCAATAATATCCTGAATCTCCCGCCTCAATCCCCCATAAAACCTAACCATTTGATCCTCCGGATCCTCAACTACCCCACATCGTAGCATACCTTTCTGAAGCTCTTGGTAGTATTCCTGTACCGACATGTCTCCCTGATCTAAGCGTTGCAATTTTTTCGAAGATCACGTCTATAAGAAGGGGGAACAAAGCGAGCTCACATCTCCTCTTTTAACGCATTCCATGTTTGTGGTGCAGCACATGTGTTAACAAGTTCATTCCACCAAATGATAGCAAAAACTCTAAATTCACTAGTGGCTTGTCTAACCCTATGCTGCTCAGGAACAAGATGAGAATTAAATTTTTGTTCTACCGTCATCTCCCAGTCTAAGTAAGCTTCAGCATCATAAGAACCCATGAACGGTGGAATAGAGAACTTAATCTTAGTAAATGGATCATGGTCTGGTTCAGGATTATGATGACGTCTACCATTACCTCCCATACCTTGTTGATTACGTGCGAGGCGTTGTCGCAGCGGTGCATAAACATCGTCGTCGTCGTCGTCCACATGAGAGTGAGCTGGGGCTGGAGTTGTGGTGGGGGATGAGCCTCCAGTACGTCCATGCGTGTAACAAGTTCAACAACTCGTCGATCAAGCTGCTCATAGGATGTCACCGCAGAGTCCTGGTATTTTTTAAAAGCTTCAGTCATCGCGCGCATCATCTCCTTCAATTCCAGCTGAGAGACACAATCATCGTCGTTAAGCTTAGGCCCCTTGTCCTTGTCCATTTGATTCTTTGGTCATGTCATTGTTAGCACAAAACAGAGAAAAAAAAGGCAACAAACAATGTGAACCCTACAACTATCTCTCAGGATGGTGGTGGTGGTGGTGGTGGAATACAAATTATGAAGCGTCTTACCCCGCTCTTACAACGTTCTTACCAGCACTACAGGTGGCAAACGGTGACCGGTGTGACTGTCCAACGAGCGTGGGTGTGATTGCAAAGGAGTATATGTTCTGCTCGAGAGAAAGCTGGAGTTATGGGAAGGCTGACTAAATATATATATATATATGTGGCACACAAGTCAGTAACAGATAGCAATGCTGAATAAGTGTTCCAAGTACTCGTCCTAGTTGCTGGCCTAGAAAATGTAATAGAACAATTGGATTAAGGCACAAGAAAGGAGGTACAAGTATATGGGTGCAGCAAGAAAACAGGCTTGGGGCAAAATAATCACAGAGGTGCACAGAACACTGGTGTTTCTGGTTATGTGCTATCCTTCTTTTTTTGCGATTTTTTTCAATTTTTTTTTACATTTTTCTATTTTGCAGCAGCACATAAGAAGATAACACACCAAGTTTCAGATTTTTTTTGTGCAATGACGCGTCCTCTGGAATTTCTGCAAGTTTGCCCTAAACTCGGAATAAATGTTTGGAAAATGAGAAGTCCTATTTCCAAGCCGAATTTGGGAATTTTAAAAACAGCGAATCCGGCAAAGCCGGAAAGAATCAGATGCAAAATTTAATTATGTGCGATTTTAAAAAAATGGGCCTGATTCGAGTTCCGAGGAGAAAGTTATGGCCGTTTTAAGTTTGGACTCCGAATCAGTGTTTCTGGCGAGGTGTTGGAAGGGTGGGGGTTCAGTTTTTTTGTGGATAGGGTCGGTTTTAGAGATAGGATATATTTTGTGGATATGGTCGATTGTAGAGATAGGATCTATTTTGTGGATAGGGTCGGTTTTAGAGATAAGATTTGTTTTGTGGATATGGTCGGTTTAGATACATGATCTGTTTTGTGGATAAGGTCGATTTTAGAGATAGGATTTGTCTTGTGGATAGGGTCGGTTTTAGAGATAGAATTTGTTTTGTAGATATGGTTGGGTTTGTAGGATAGAAGCGGATGGACACAATCAAACTAAACCAAAACAAATCTAAACCAGCAACCAAACTCAACCTAGAACAAAACTCAGAACCGCGGACTCTAAAATTGAATTGTGCAAAGGCTAAGGCGATGGTTTTAGGTCGCAATAAACTGATCGTAATTATTATTTTTTAGCTTTTTGTGGACTATGGGACGAAACAAAACTAATCTAAAGGTAGGATTATACCTCACAGGCAACCTGGAAATCTGATACCAATTGATAGAAGACGTGACCCGATCTTCCGTGAGATACGATAACTTGATTGAGTGGAGATCTCGACGTTGATGATACAAGGCTCTGAGCGAACGGTTCCTCGCAATCACTACACCACGGCTCCGTTGGTTATCACCCTTGACACACGAATGACCTCGCCACGAAGGCTTATCCCTGCAAGCGCAATCAAGAACACAAGCAAGAATAGGAAAGAAGCGCAACCAAAAATTGTATTGATTACGGGATGGGGTCTCACAAACCGATGACGACGACACTGTTCGATGACAGAATTGATCTAAGCAAAACCCAAAACCTAATGTGGCGGTGGCTGCTGAATAAATAGAGTATTAGGACGTGTGTGACCCCTGGACTCGCCCCTAATGGGCTTCGACGCGATACACGGCCCAACGGCCCAACAGACGGTGTCGCAGCACCAAAACAGAATCTGAACGCTGAATTGTTTCGACGATTCCCGTTGACTCCGAATGAATTTTAAGGTGGAACCAGTTGGGTTGGTTAGATAATCTCCTTTTCTTTCCAACCATATCAAGTCTGTCGCAATCGGAGTTCGGATGCATCCTGGGCGTCCATTTTAGTGCAGACTGGTCCTGGAACCCGAGATAGAGTCGCAGCCGAGTCGGACTTGATCTCCTTCCTGTTGTGGGCGCCCTTGCTGCTCCTCCTCAACACCTTGGCCTTTCCCAAGTCCTTGCTGGTCCTTTCTAAGGTACCTAATCATCAAAACATCCATGGCCCCAAGCGTAAGCTCTGATACACAATTGACTAGGATAGAACGTACCTAGAGATTTAGCTGTCGTGCACGAGATCGTGTTATCGGTCCATTCATTGTATGTATAGAAGTGATGTCCTCATTAGAGGGGAGCAAGGGCTAGGATGAGTGCACACGGAGGAAAACAAGTAGCGAGTAGGAGACATTCATTTTTTTAAATAGTAATGAGTTAAAAAGGTACTCACTCCATTCTAATTTATAATTCGTTTAACTTTTTAATCTTAAGTTTGATCGTCTTATTAAAAAAAATCATAATTATTGTTAAATTTTGCTGTAATATTGTTTAGTATATAATATATTTTAAATGTAGCTTTGAATTTTTCACTTTTTCGTAAAAAAATTGAATAGGACAAGCCGATCACACGTGATAAAAAAAATAAAAGAATGATAATTTAAAACGAAGAGAGTACAAAGGAAACATCAATTACCGTACATGGTGTAATTAAGAGTATGTTTGATGTGGCATCTAATCCACGGCGACCAAATCACCCGTCACAACTGCGGCTTGAAAAGTGCGCCACACCAAACATGCCCTAAGAGGGTTTGGGCCTCCAGTCCGTATATATATGCTGGCGGTTCTGATCGCTTCCAGGTCCACACCTCTCTTGCCTCTCCCACGCCCACGCCACCCCACCGCACGAAGAGAGCGAGCGCACGAACGGGGGAGACATGGCCCACTCGCCGTCAGGATCGCACGTAGCGGCGACGTCGGTCGGGAACGAGGCCTTCACCGACGCGGTGGCTGAGGACGGCGGAGACTCCAAGCTCTCCGCGCTCCTCTTCGGTACGACCACACCCCCCGCGGTTCGCTTCTGCAGTTTGCTTGGTGCGCTCGCCACCCCACCTCCCTCACTCTTCTGCTTGTTACTGGGTTCTGTTTGTTACTGGGTTCGAAGCGATTGTTCGGCCTAGATTGGTGGTTGCTGATGCAGAATTTCCAAGTTCGTGCTTCCTTCGAGGAATATTTGATGCTGGTGTGCGGGGATTGAGTCCCCCGCTGGTGTCCGTTGCCTGGTTTCAGTGTGTGCTCAGAATCGCGACCAATTTGGTCCACATCCATCCGATTCTTCTCGGTTCGTTCGTTTCCCCATCCCGTTCCGATTCGATTCGTTGTATGGGTTATGCTCAGTAATATTAGTATCTGAATCGGTGTCTCGAATTTCCTGTCCATAACACTCCGTTCGGTGGCGATAACTCATTGGTTACATACGTACAATCCGATTTCCAAACCCTCATTCACATGTGCAAACTGCACAGACGAGATCGCGTCAGATACTAGTTCTATTTTTTTGCTGCTCGAGTGGACGCGCTACTGTAGTGAATCTGAAAATGGGGCTCTATTACTCTATCTGCAGTCGAAGTCAGGTGACCCTTCTTATCATATCATACCGTATTCATTTGATTGTGTACCCCTGTCGAATTTGAAAGCGACGTTTTAGGCAACTTCCTCTTGATAAATTTAATCGTGTTTTAAATTCCTGTCTTCGATTTTTTATATAGAGTCAAAACGAATTTCATCTAAAAGTCACCTCTGTTGCATAGAGTACATACCGAAACTACTGATGATTCACAAGTGCAGACTGGAATTGCTTTGCAAACCAATGGAAGAACTGTTGCAGTGTTGTGCATTCCCTGATGCAGTATTACTCATGCTAACACGGGCGTGAACTGTTTTTGCGTTGCGCAGACGTGTCGCAGCAGGTGCAGGACGGTCTCCAGAGCATGCTCAAGACGAGCAGGTGAGCACCGGTCGCGCTGCGCATCCTCGTTTCGGGTTCCCGATTAAAATCCCTGCAAAAGTCATCCGGCTTGGCCCTGACGCCGTTGTGCCGTGCGTGCCTTTTTTGACCACGGTGGCAGCGAGATCGCGCGGTGCGACGGCGAGATCGACGCGGAGCTGGAGCGCGCGAGGGATGCCGTGGCGGAGAATGCCCGAGCGCTGCACGACGAACGGGAGAGAGTCCAGAAGGCCGCCCTCGCCGCGCTCGACATCCTCAGCGGCGGCCGTTGCGTCATCTGAAGGGATGCCCGCCGCATGCCGGCGCCACCGACAGTCTGCCCCCGACCTCAGATCACGCTCGATTCTCGCAAGATTCCTGCTCCATTTGTGAATGTCACCGTCGGTGTTACCCTTTTGCAGTAGTAGTAATATTCGCACTGATGCTGGCATTACTAGTAACTTGTTGCCTGTTGAACTGCAATAATAGAGTTTAGAATTTGAGATGTGCACGATATGATCGATGGAGATTGGTCTGGACTAGTGCAGAAATGACCCATAAATGGTGACGTTGAGGGTGTTTAAGGAACTAAAACTGTTGATTAAGGGTCTGTTTGATTATAGAAGCTAAAGTAAAAGTGGCTAAAGCTTAGTTAGGGTTTGTTTGACAGAGCTCTGACTTGCTTAAAAACAACTCTAGCTCTAGCTTTTTTATAGAGCTATAGTTATTTCGTAAATCGTTTGGCAGAAACGTCTTATTCTAGAGCTAGAACAATTTTCCTGTATTAAAGTGTCAGAGCCGGTGAACCTACTATTTGTGACTTATTCTCCGTAGTACAAAAATGACTCTCCTGTTTAGATGCTTTTTGTAATAAGCCGTTTTAATAAAAAGGTGTTTGGTAGGCTCTAATTTTTTTTTCCAAAGAGAAGCTAGAGCGGATGCGCTGCCAAACAAGCTTTTACTTTAGAAGTTAAAGATTTCAACGGAAAAAATGAAAGTTGTTGAGAAACCCTAATAAAAAGTTATGTAGACAAATACCGAATATACCCCTAAGAGGTATTGTCAGTACCCCGGAAATGGGGTACCTGTTACTACAGTATGAAGGTGCTGTGTCCATGCGACTATTTTTAGTCGCACGACGAACAACACATGACCCCACCACGTGGGCGGCTCCGGGGCCGCCACGTGGCCAGAAGACTAAGAGACGACATACTCAAAGGTGGCGATAGTGGGTCCGGACCCCCACCGGAAAGTGTCGGACCCCTGGATGCACAGCCCGGGCCTTCGGGCGAGGTTCAAGACCTCCACAGGTACGAACCAGACCCTTGGAACGGGTCCCAGACCCCTCAGGAGAGGTCCGGGCCGCTCACAGTAGGGTCCCAGGATTCTAAGGCAAAGAGTACCCAGGCCTTAATCTAGCCAGGCGGGGGTCCAGTGCTGACACGTGTCCGGACCATACCTCGAGCGCTCCCACTCCCCGCTCAGGCGAAGACCCGATGCTGCCACGTGGCCTACTGCCTGTGACGTAAGCCAGCAGGCGGAGCCTGACGTAAGGCCTCTGGGCCGCGCTGTCTCTGCATTTATTGTGGAGAAGACGCGCCGCCTGACTACCCCGCTGACAGGTGATGTGCCCCTTCAGCATTTAATGCGCCCTGCCGCTCTGCTGATGGACGGTGACCAGACCACCCCACAGGCGGCGTGCCTGTCCACTCCCTGGGCAGGCAGTGTGACCATACTGTTGCATGCGCCACGACCATCATCACTCGTACGTAGCCAGCGAAGCTTCCACTGCACGTCGATACTACGCAGGCTGCGGATATCAGGACGCAAGGAGATGGCCCTGGCAACCAGCGTTAGTTGCTCCAAGTATTCCCTCCGTTTTGCCCCTGGGCCCACATGTCGGGGCTCAACACCCTTGTACGTGCCCCTCTTTGAGCTATAAAAGGAAGGGCACACGACGTTACAAAAGCAGTCTCACACAGGCACACTTAGACCCAGCTCAGGCTCACAAGTTCATAGAAGCTCAATATATCACACAATGGAGTAGGGTGTTACGCTCCGGCGGCCCGAACCACTCTAAATCCTTGTGCGTTCTTGCGTTCTCCCTATTTTCCAACTAATAAGCAAAATGCTTAGGCCCCTCCTCATCTAGGGATTTAGGGCGGGTACATTCCGCCACCCGGCCGAAGATTTCCTCTCCGACAAGTATCATTCTCTATATTATCGATAAAATACAAAACAAATACTTCGAATTTGGATTCGAATAATCACATGACTTGGAACATAGTCATAATGATTATCAATTTGTTTTATTGATGAATTTATAAGCATAGCACATATATATCTTATGAGCATATTTATTAATAAAAATATATTCTTTAACTGTAAAAATATATGTCAAACATTTAACACATTTAAATATTGTCTTATAGTTTCTAAAAATAGGTATCTAATTCATTTAATTGGTATAAAATAGTAAACATGCCAAGAAATTTAAATTTGTCATTACAAAATGAATGAATACCCTATATGAACGTGTGCACCGACATTTAAATGAAAAAAATAAAGAATTAATATATATATTGTAAAGTGGAGAGTTGTAGTTGAATGTTTATGAAACTTATTTTAATATTATATATATATATACATTAAAAAAATATGTATATCAAGTATATTTGTATTTTAGACTCTAATTTTTTTACATTAGGTATATTTGTATCTTGGACTCTAAAAAACCCAATATTGTAATGTATTTACAATTAGTATTTTTAATAATAATTAATTTTATCCTTGTATATCACTAGCAATATAATACTACTATAACTATATATTTATCATATGAATACTTTTTAAAAAAATTTAAATGGTGTACATAATTTTTCTAGCATATTATCAAAAATCATTTGTAATTAGTAATAAAAATAAATTTTAGGGGTTTCATCGAATCTTTTTTCTTCAATACGGATAGTATGAGATATTCCACGGTTTTGTCGAATACGAATCTAGATTCGGATAGAGAAAAATACTAGAAATCGAATTCAGATACATCCATTTAATATCCATATGAAAATAGAATACAAGTACATATATCTATATTAGCATTTTTAGCTGATATGAATACGGATAATTCGAATCTTCAGACATCCAAATCAAACACTACCTTAACCGACAGGGTGTAGTAATATGAGTCAGGTGTTTCTCCACCAAACTAGCATAGTGTACTGGCCCATCATGACATGGTCAGTTAAAATAGGGTTTGCCTAACAAATATGAATGGCCACACTTTTGTTTTGAAAGTGAACGGGCTAAATCATGCACTAATGCAGTGTTTGGTTATAGAGTTAGTAGAACAGAGCCGCTTTGTTTTCGCATATAGCATGTTTCGTTTGGTTCTAGATGGAAACCAAGCCGCTCCAAAAATGGAATATTCCTCCAATATGCTGCATCTATGCGCTCCCCAAAAATGATTGAACATGTGCGCTCGCGAGTCCAAAACTCGTCTCCTTGTTCTTGTAAGTAGAATCCTTTTCTAATCTGCTTCACTCTAGAACCGAACATAGAATAGAGCCATCCCGTTCTACTTTACTCTAGAATCAAATAAAAAACTGAGCGGCTCCAATCTGACTATCAAACACTGAATGGAGTCATTCTATCATCAGAATCTGGAATAGAGCTTTTATATGGAATATCACATTAACCTCATGTATTGATGAACCTTGCATGATTCTCACTAAGTTCATGTTCAGTTTAATCAAATTGATTAGTTTTTTAATTGTGTTGTCATTCAAACACTAAAACCTATAAAGGGCTAAATGCACTTTCATCAGTAGTGCTTGGTACGCCCGGGCGCGCAAGTTCCTCCGTGGCCCCACTACTACAGGGAACCTCTGTACAGGCGGTCCGGTTAGCCTCTACACAGGCGGTTCCAGGAACCGCTTGTGGTGCACCGACTGTGATGTAAAACAACATCACAGGCGGTCAATCAAAAACCGCCTGTGATAGACACACATCACAGACGGTCCGGTTTAAAAGAACCGCCTGTGATAGACACACATCACAGGCGGTCCGGTTTAAAAGAACCGCATGTGTTAGCACACATCACAAGCGGTTTTAATTATAAGTCCGACTGTATTTCAATAACAGATTCATATACAGAATTAATAACAGATTCAAATACAGAATTAATAACAGATTCAAACACATATTCCATACACATATTCATCATACAAAGATTCCATACACAGATTCAAACAAGTTCTATAGCAGGTTCCATACACAGATTCATCCACATATCAAGTTCCATCATACCAAGATTTATACACATCAAGTTGCATAACAACTCAACATCTCAAAGTTCCATAGACAACTAAACATCTAAAGTTCCTAACTAAAGACCTAAACACTGTGTGATATTGTGTACAAACTTAGTTCTGGGAATTTTTGCAAATTTCCATTTACATTGTAGAATAGCCCTTGTTGATGAAGAACTTCACGGCGCATAAAGTAAAGCAAGTCTCTTACAACCTTAGCCACGCCGGTGGAAACCATATCTCTTTCTAACCATTCAGCATTGATCTTAGATTTAGGAACCTGCAATGAAAGCAAAAAGCAATCGGTGCTAAGAGTAATGTGATGAGCAACAATATAACATAAAAATTGCAACATAGACAATGATAGCGAACTTACATCCTCACGATTGACCATGTAATGGAAGGTGACACGACACCATTCGCATACATAATAACCGCACAGGACAGTACCCTGAGGTTGTTTGTCACCATATGGAAATAATGATATTGACAAATTAGGCTTGTCCTCTGGATGTTCGCCGCCAAGATCTTTCCAATAAAAACGGTATGCACTGCATATAAGAATAGCATTGTGAGATTAAGAATACATTTGTTAAGTTGTAATAAATACAAGTGTGCAATAATAATCATACTTCTCTAAAATCTTCAAGAAGTCATTATACGTAGCCTTTTCCATTCTCAGTGAGTCGAAGACCACGACTTTACCATCCTTTGGCCAGATCATGATACAAATGTAGTGGTCACTATATAGACATAGACGAAAACACATGTTAATCTCACGATTGCCATAATTTATAGTTCAAAATTAAACCATGTCGATAACTTACTTAAAGTGGTGCAGAGCTATTATTAAGTCCTTGCCATGTTGTACATGATTATACATGGCTCGTCCAATGTATGCCGCCATTACCTTCATTTTCTTTCTCTGATTCTGTTTGACGGCTTTCTCAAATTCAGCATCGTCCAAGTCTTTGTATTCTTCTCCTTGCCTCCGAGCAACTACTTTGTAGCGAGCTTGGGATATCATCAACGGGTCAAGAAACCCTGTCTTAAGTTGTTTCTTCTTATCATCCATGTATTGCATCCTACGTGTAATAGTGTTAATCGTTAGACTCTCGTTTATGTGTGCGTGTACAAAACTAACAAATATGAAAGTTTAGAGGTACTTACAAGCAAAAGAGGGTTAAGTAGTTGGTTTCCATCCTTTGTCGGTGGTACAACGACCAGAGATCGTCAAAGAATAAATGCCGCACAGGATCTATATGATCATTGCTCCAAAATGCATCTTCTGGCACAACAAATGTGAATTCCTCGAGTTTGTATTTGTTGCTAGCCACCATGTACCACTCATGCATTCTAATCTCCGGAGTCGACAACTTAGAAAGTTGCACCGTCGTTAAGAACGGCCTCCCATTCACAAATTTAGGAGGAACATCCTCCTTCTTGTATACCGAGATATTGGTTTTAAGACGTAATGATTCTCGAGTATGAATCATTCCATCTTCTTCCCATACTTCGAAATTGTCTATTTGGGTCGACCGTGTGCCTACTCCATGAGATGCTGATACTGCTTTTGATTGATTAGTCATAACTCTCTGCAATTTATGCAGGTAGCGTGCCACTGATTCTGACGGTTTCTTGACATCGTCTGTGGCGATTCGCTTATGAATTTTCTTTGAAATAGTTGGCCCTTCAATATTGGTGCCAACCTTTGGTTCCTTTTTTATGTTGACGTCAACATTCTGAGGAACAATTTTGTCTACGTCCCCCTCGTCGAGTTCCTTCGCAAGAGGCGATATGATTGTTTCAACGATTTTTTTGGAGGTCGGTGTCATATTTTCCTGCACCATGGGGTGTGGAATGATCGAACTAGCTTTTTGTTGCATTGGTGTTGAATTCGGCTCATCACCAAACTTGATGTCGCGTCGATGCCAAAGGACCAACTCGTTCATTGCCTCCTGCAAAGTTATGATCCCCTCAACTGGAAAATCTATCTCCCAATCTTCACAACCACTGTCTGTGATTTCTAGAACTTGGACCACAGCATAGTGTGGCGGAACAGGATTGTCCTTGTAGTTAACAAGTCCTGGTTTTACCAAACCAGTAGCAGCTTGCTTTGTTTTTGTCCCAGATCGATTGATTGGAATATGAAGAAAGCAAGGCTTGTCCTCAACAATATCGTCTACAGGGTACTTGGTCAAGTCTTGCACAGATCCAACGCTGCTAGGGACTATAGGTGGACTCCTGTGGCTTGGCTTGAGTTCAAATGATATGCATTCTGTTTTCTTCATTTTGTTCATCACGTCATTAATAGCCTTTTGTACCCTTTCATCAATAGTCTCTTCAAGGGTCCTTTTCGACTTCTCGTGTTTCCTATATGACGACGCATACTCTGGAAACGCCTCTCTCCAGGAAATCTTAGAAGAGATTCCTCGAGCCCGTCCAGTGTGTTCAGGATTGCCTAGTGCTGCAGTTAGTATGTCATTCTCCCTCCGAGGCTTAACTTCTCCTTTTTTTCTCTTATCTGCATATTCTTGAATTTTTGTCAAAACTTCGCCTACCAATTCTGGATGCAAAAGTTTGCCGTCCTCACTCAAACCTGCCCGACCTAAGATCCAACGAATAGCTCTCTCATCGATATCTTTTAATATTGGGTCCAAAGTGTCGTTAGTTATAGCTTCCTCGATAATCTTGTTCCACTGCACAACTTTATGGTGATATCCGCTTGACCCCAGGCGATGGGGGTGTTTGTTCATCTTCGCTCTCTGAGAATTAGTTTCGCCCAGTTCTTTGGCCTTCAGTTCGGTCTTCTGACGAACAAATTCCTCCCACTGAGCTTGAGTGATTTTCCCCATTTTCTTGGGCGGAGGAACCTTATTCTTCTTAACAAAGTCCCTATTCATCTCTGCCTTCCACCCACGAAACATCTTGGCCATAGCAGAGAGCATCGACTTCCTTACTGCATCCTCTGTGCCTTTTGGGAACTTGAATGACTCAGACAACTTAGCCCATAGCTTGTTGCGGGTGTCTTCATCTAAATCCTTCCATTTTTGAAGTGTGATTGGCACTATATCTCTAACAGTAGCCCGCAGGAATTTCGAAACTTTGTAACCACGTCAAGTGGTTCTTCAGGAAACCCTTCTGCATTTAGTTTTGTTACATACATAACTGCACCTTCTTTCATCTGATTTGGACCTCGTCGCCCTCGTTTCCGCTTATGTGAAACGGATGATTCAGGCATCGGAGCATCCTCCGTGTTTCGTGTAGAAGATGCATCCTCTTTCTTCTCTTCATTTGAAATCTATATAGTGAAAAAATTAATGGCCTTTCATATATGAACATTATTTTACAATATAGTCGGCATATTTCTATTTACCTCTTCATCGTTGGGAATATAGTCGGCATCAAGCTCATCTGATGTTTTTTCTTCCTTGGAGGTATAGGAGTACAAGGATTATCGTCACTAGAACTATCCTACCCGCTCCCTTCACCGGAGCTGCTCGTTGTCTGCCATTCAAGTTTGGTCGCGTCTTCATCAACTTTGTTAGACGCACCGGTGCAGACCACATCCATACTAGGCTGCTCGTTGTCTGCCATTCAAGCTGGTTCCATCGATAAAGGGATATACTGTTAGTCTGATATACTGGTTCCATCAATAAGGGAACTTGGAGAAAAGGTGATTCAAAAGAAATCAAGCCCAAACCCCCCTACGGGGCAGGATCGGGTCGGGAAGCAAGCTCGCAGATAGAAGGGCACTTTCCAATGCAGTTAGACAGAGAAGGCATGGCTGTGATGTTATAATGCTGAAGGACCCCAAGAAGAGATTATGCCCTATAGTCTACCACCTCTCGTTATTTGTGGGCTTCACCGAGGGCGGGAAACATTTGGTGACATCAAACGACCTTCAGGCTGGGGACGTCTGCGAGCTTGTTAAGGGGCCAGACGATGGTGAGCCGGTGTACTCTGTCCGGATGTGTGGTCACAAAATTTAAAGCCGCCCCGGCTTCATCTGTGCGCTTCTCTTCTCTTATGTCGGCTACTAAGATCACTTAGCACCCCACCTAAGAGAAGAGAAGCACACACATGCAGCCGGGGCAGCTTTAAATTTTGTGACCACACATCCGGACATAGTACACCGGCTCAACATCGTCTGGCCTCTTAACAAGCTCGCAGACGTATTCAGCCCGAAGGTCGTTTGCTATCACCAAATGTTTCCAGCCATCGGTGAAGCCCACAAATAACGGGAGGTGGTAGACTACAGGGCTTAATCTCTTCTTGGGGTCCTTCAGCATTATAACATCACAGCCATGCTGAAGGACCCCAAGAAGAGATTAAGCCCTGTAGGACCCCAAGAAGAGATTAAGCCCTATAGTCTACCACCTCCCGTTATTTGTGGGCTTCACCGAGGGCGGGAAACATTTGGTGACATCAAACGACCTTCGGGCTGGGGACGTCTTCGAGCTTGTTAAGGGGCCAGACGATGGTGAGCCGGTGTACTCTGTCCGGATGTGTGGTCACAAAATTTAAAGCCGCCCCGGCTTCATCTGTGCGCTTCTCTTCTCTTATGTCGGCTACTAAGATCACTTAGCACCCCACCTAAGAGAAGAGAAGCACACACATGCAGCCGAGGCAGCTTTAAATTTTGTGACCACACATCCGGACATAGTACACCGGCTCACCATCGTCTGGCCCCTTAACAAGCTCGCAGACGTCTTCAACCCGAAGGTCGTTTGCTATCACCAAATGTTTCCAGCCATCGGTGAAGCCCACAAATAACGGGAGGTGGTAGACTACATGACTTAATCTCTTCTTGGGGTCCGCCGATTCAGGCATTCCGCCGATGCCATTCTCCATATAAGTCCCAAACAGAGAATAGGGATGAGGTAGTCAAGATTGTAGGCGCTAGTGCTCAACTACTAGCATCTATAGATATGGACACAAGTCCAAATTTGGTGCTACTCGGCACCATCGATATCACTAGAAAAAAAAATACATCAAAGAGATCCACTTCCCAATAGTACTCAAAGATAGTTCATTGACTTGACACTCTCTAAGAGGTTCATACAAAATACATTATCTCTAAGAGTGAAACCTATGATACTCATATCGTGTTGTTTAGGACTAAACATCAACAACCCCTTGACTGGTCGCTATCATACTCAATTCCAAAATATTTTTCCAATATGTCGGCTTGAGTAAGGAGATCTGGGCTTGGGAGTTCCTCCAAATCATCTGCAGCTTCATCATCTTCAGCATATTGCAGGGCTTCATCTTGAATAATTTTAGCCCTCTTGGAGTCAGCATACTTTTTGATGGACAGAGCACACTTCTCAAGCATGTCGCATACATCTCCAATTTGAAACAAAGTGGTCTTAAGTGTGTACACTGATTCTGGTTCACTAGTATCCACAACCCCATCAGTCACTAGACTGCGAATGATGTCAACATGTGTCTCGATGACTCGAACTGAGCTCTCAACCATGTCAAGTGGCTCTTTTTCCATCTCTAAAACTGAAAATGGCCAAGTCTCACAATCAAAATTGAGATCGCAACAAAGGCAGGGATCAGAGGGAAAACAAGGATGTGGCTTATAGGGCAAAAAGAGGGGTCCAAATAACATTGTCATGGCTATGAACAAGTCAAAGATGGGAGATAAGAACAAGTCTTATAACATAGGGTTGGGAAGCAAAGATAGGTAGTCAAAAAACTAAGAAGGGAGATAAGAACAAGTCTTATAACATAGGGAGATAATAACATTGCCATGGCTATGTACTTCCATGATGTATGTGGCCATAAGCACTAAAAATAGACTTGTTGCCCCAATCACTATGGAGATTTTCTACCAAGAAGGGGTCCTAGTAGTTGCATCAACTATCCATGACAAAATTCTTCATAAGCATAATGACCAACATTTAATCACAAGGGATACAAGCTACTAAAGCAAAAATGGTGACCTTAACAAAATATGTAAGTGAAAACACCAACAATATAAGCATAATGACCAACATTAACAATATAAGATTAACAATAATTAATCTAAGCACTTATAATTAATCTAATGTACACTATCTGCAATGTAGTGCACCATGATCAAGGAGTGCACTGAGGAATCAAGGCATGACTAGCAGAAACAAGTAATCAAGGCATGAACTTGTAACAAGTAATCAAGGCATGATCAAGGAGTGCACCGAGGAATCAAGGCATGACTAGCAAAAACAAGTAATCAAGGCATGAATTTGTAACAAGTAATTAAGGCATGATCAAGGAGTGCACCGAGGGCTCGGAGATGGGCACGGCGGCGCACTCGGCGCTCGGGCTCGGCGGCACTCGGGCTCGGGGACGGGGACGGCGGCGCTTGGCCTCGGGGACGGGGACAGAGGCGCTCGGGCTCGGAGATGGAGACGGCGACGCTCGGGCTCGGAGATGGAGACGGCGACGCTCGGGCTCGGAGATGGGGACGGGGACGGCGGAGTTGGGCTCGGGGACGGCGGAGTTGGGCTCGAGGACGGCGCGGCCTGGCGGGCGCCCAGCTCGGAGACGGTGGCGCTTGGGCTCGGGCTCGGCGACGGCGTGGCGGGCGCTCACGGCTCGGAGACGGGGACGGGAACGGCGGCGCAGTATCAGCCTGGCGGCGTAGTATCAGCTCCGGGCGAAACCTAAACCCTAAACCACTGTACCGAGGCTTTTATATAGTAAACACATCACAGGCGGATTTTTAGAAAAACCGCTTGTGATGTATAACATCACAAGCGCTTTTCTATTTCGACCGCCTGTGATATGTAAACTTCACAGGCGGTCGAAATAGAAAAGCGCTTGTGATGTTATACATCACAAGCGGGTTTTCTAAAATCCGCCTGTGATGTGTATGTAGTATAAAAGGCTCGGTGGTTCCAGCGCAGGAACCCTAACTTCCGGAGCCCGACACGCCGCTAGGCTGCGCACTGTAGCGGCGGCGGATTTTTTTGATCTACGGGGAGAAGGTTTTGTTTTTGATTTTCGGGCTTGATTTCAAGAGTTTATGCATATATATGATCTCCGTTTGTTTTCTTTCTCATTTTGATACGATTTTTTGCCTCAATTTTGTAATATAGACCGGAATTGAAGAAAAACTCAGGAATTCCAAGATTTGGACTTGTAGTTGATCTAATTTAAAGATTTTTTATGAAGAGTTGTCTCACCTCAAGGTACCTATATTGCTGCAATCTTGTTTCATTTTCATGCACATTAATTCGTTCATGATTTAGGGATTAAATTCAATTAATTAGGGATATTTTAAATTTTTTTTGTCTCATGTGCTAGGTACATCTCGATATGATCTTGTTTCACTTTCATGAACATTTAATTTTTCATGTTACATCTCGATATTGACGTTAATCAATATAGGGATAGGTAATGGACCGAGGTTGGATGTACAATGTGCCAAGACCACATCCGTCGTACATTCGAAATTTGAGAAGCTTTATTGAAGCGGCCAACAAGCACGCGAATTTGCGAAAGAGCAAGGAGATATTATGTCCGTGCATCGATTGTGATAATAAGATAACTTGGAGAGATATAGGAGTAATCCAATCACATCTGCTAAAAAGAGGGTTTAAAAACAATTACACGATATGGTCAGAACATGGTGAGTTGGATCCGTGTGAAGTGCCTGGTAATGACGAGAGAGTTGTCGGAATTTTAGATCTTAAAGTTGATGGTAAAGTGGATAATGTGGATGCTAATCAAGATTTTGAAGAATTTGATTGTGAAGAGATGCTGCGCCATATGGAACCAGAAATGTTAAGTTCTGTGGGATCGCAGAAAGGGCTATCTAAAATGGAGGGACTGGAAAGTGCCTCAAAAGAACCTTTATATGATGAATCAAAGGGTTGTGACAAAGAGTTTACTACACTGCGTACAGTTCTAGAACTTCTGAAGTTGAAGGCTAGCGCCGGATGGTCTGATACTAGCTTCACAGATCTTTTGAATTTTCTGTCTCAATTACTACCAAAACCCAACAAACTACCAACAAGCACTTATAAAGCGAAGAAGCTTATATCTCCCATAGCTCTGGGTGTGCAAAAAATTCATGCATGTCCGAACCATTGTATTCTGTATCGTGGCGATTTTGAGAACGCATCAAGATGCCCAGTTTGCAATGTCAGTCGATACAAGAAGAGCTACAATCAAGACTGTGTAAAAAAATTCCCGAAGAAAAATAAAAATAAGAAATCCACTATTGGACCTGAAAGTGACGATGACACTTTTGATGACATGGATGGGAAAAAGAAGTCAAAGAACCCAGCTTTGGTGATGTGGTATCTTCCAGTAATTGATCGCTTAAAACGTTTGTTCTCAAACCCTAGGGAGGCTGAGCTTATGCGTTGGCATGCTGAAAATCGCAAGAAGAATAACAAACAGATTCGACACCCTGCTGATGCATCACAATAGAAAAATTTCGATCTTATGTATCCTGAGTTTGCCAAAGAAACCAGAAATGTAAGATTTACTTTGGGTACAGACGGAATGAATCCATTTGGTGAAAAAAGAAGTGTACATAGCACCTGGCCCGTGACTTTAACGATGTACAACCTTCCATCATGGCTGTGTCACAAAAGAAAGTATATTATGTTGACTATTCTTATTCAAGGTCCGAAATCAGCTGGTGTTGATATTGATGTGTTCCTAGAACCTCTTATGGAAGATATGACAAAGCTCTGGAATGAAGGAGTTAGAATATGGGATGAGTATTGCCGTGAGTATTTCAACTTAAGAGCAATTATATTTGTTACCATCCATGATTCTCCCGGTGGCGCCACACTATCAGGGCAAAAGACTAAAGGAAAGAATGGTTGTGTAGTGTGCGTCGATGGAACTGCTTCCATGTACCTTAAATCATCCAAGAAGTTGGTGTTCATGGGACACAGACGGTTCTTGATGAAGCAGCATAAGTACCGAAAGATGAAAGAGGAATTTAACAATCAACTGGAAAGTGAAGGTGCACCAAAGCCTTATAGTGGGAAACTTGTTTTTGAAATTGTAAAGAACATTCATGTTGTATTCGGAAAGGGAAAAAACAAAGGAGAAAAGAGAAAGAGAACTGACCCTTCAACTTACACAACTTTCAAGAAGCAATCAATATTTTTCAAGTACCTCCCATACTGGAAGGATATGGAAATTTGCCATAGCATTGATTTGATGCATGTAACAAAAAATGTTTTTGACAGCATCATTGGAACCTTGCTGGGCATGCCGAGTAAGACAAAAGACGGACTTAAATCACGCAATGATCTAGTAGATCTTCAAATCAGACCGGAACTTCATCCAGTGGATAGTGGCAAAGGGAAGCCTTACCTCCCCCCAGCTAGCTACAACTTGTCAGTTGAGGAGAGAACAAAGATTTGCAAATGTTTGCGTGGGGTCAAAGTGCCCACAGGTTTCTCATCCAATATCAGCAGACTAGTCAGGATGAAGGACTTGTCTCTATTTGGCTACAACTCTCATGACTGCCATGTGATGATGACGGTGTTCCTCCCAATTGCGGTAAGAGCCCTCGAAACAGAGCATGTCAAAGTTGTCATCACACGCTCGTGTTACTTTTTCAATGCGGTTTCACAAAAAGTAATAGCTTTAGAAGACTTGGACTATCTAAAGGCATACATCATCGAGACTATGTGCAAGCTTGAAATGTGTTTTCCTCCATCATTTTTTGATATGCAAGTACACCTAATCATACATCTCGTGGATCAGATAAAAATATTAGGGCCACTATATTTACATCATATGTTTCAGTTGGAGCGATACCTAGGAGTATTAAAAGGTTATGTGCGAAATCGCGCTCACCCAAAGGGTTCAATCATGGAGGGATACACTACAGAAGAAGTG
The DNA here is from genome assembly GCF_902167145.1 of Zea mays. Taxonomy (NCBI): domain Eukaryota; kingdom Viridiplantae; phylum Streptophyta; class Magnoliopsida; order Poales; family Poaceae; genus Zea; species Zea mays. Next base: position 141,816,833 of record NC_050101.1, read on the forward strand.
ATTGAGAGCTGTATAGATTACATCAGTGACGGAACAATGATAGGTGTGCCTGTACCTAAACATGAGGGTAAACTATGTGGGAGAGGGAGAATGGGCAAGAAAACTTTTCGCGTTGAGGATTACAAGCTAGTACATTGTGCTCATGGTAGTGTACTACAACATCTCACGATAGCCGAGCCTTACATAGAGGAACACCTGAATGAGCTTCGTAAAGAAAATCAGAACCGCACAGAGGACTGGATCATGAGGGAGCACAAACATCGTTTCAGCGAATGGTTAATGGACAAAAACATCCCATTCGGAGACTCTTCGGATGAGAAAACAATGAAGAATTTGGCTTCTGGGCCATCGTGTTTTGTGACATCATGGCAAGCATATGACATCAATGGGTACACATTCTACACTAAATCAAAAGACATGAAAAGTGTTGCACAAAATAGCGGTGTTCGTATCGATGCTTTTGACCTACATGGACAGAAGACCACATATTTTGGATTCATAAAGGAAATATGGGAACTTGATTATGGCCCAAGCATGAAAATACCCTTATTTAAGTGTCAATGGGTACAACATCCCGTGGGCGTGATAGTGGATAACTACGGACTCACACTGGTAGACTTAAAGAAAGTAGGATATAAAGATGACCCTTGGGTTCTCGCCGAATGTGTTGCACAAGTGTTCTATGTACTCGATCCAGCAGATGAGAAGATGCATGTAGTTATTTCTGGAAAGCAAAAAATTGTTGGAGTTGAGAATGTGGGAGACCAAGATGAGGAATACAATAAGTATGAAGAGATGTTCGTCTTTAACGGTCCAGAGAGAATCAAGCGTGTGGAAAAGAAAATTGATAAGAACTTAAAGCCATACATGCGGAAAAATGGTAGTTCATGAAAAATTGTATGAATCAAATTGTATTTGTTATCATGTATGATCGACTATGAATTGTGGTTGCCAATTAATTTAAAATCTCTCTAGTTATCTATGTGTGCTATTATAATTCATTTAAATTGTATTTGCATATTATTGTTAAAAATTAAATATTAATTCATTTAAATTGTATTTGCATATTTCTGTTAAAAATTAAAATTATTTTCATATTAAAATTGTATTTTCATATTTTTACAATCACAGGCGGTTTTGTCTTAGGATCCGCTTGTGAAAATGATAGAGCACCACAGGCGGTCCTAAACAAAAACCGCTTGTGATACTATTACATCACAGGCGTACTGAACCGCCTGGGACATCACAGGCGGTTTTCTAACCGAACCGCCTGTGATGTAAAAATCCTACCGCTTGTATAGAGTCAAATTGTACTAGTGCCCTATGCTCGGGTGAGGGCAGTAGCACAGCAGCCCTGCCAGCCGAGACCAGAGCTAGGACAGTCAACCTTTGATTTTGCATCAGCAGCCGGTAGACATATCAGCGACCTCTTGAAGGGATTTCTAAGTGGTTGAATGAAAAAAAAAATATAAGAGACATTATCTTTATAAAGAGTCCGTCTCTACATAACTCTATATATATATTGTCTTTAACTATATTTATGATATAACTAATTTTAATATAGTTTCTTAGCTGTCTGTCGTACGTGAAAAACGTTATAAAAATATGTACGTATTGAATCTGTTTAATAATGTTGCTTGAGCGGCTGAGCCCTGGAGTCAAAGAGCATATGGTGTACGATTGACTAGCAATCGTATCCAGGTAGATGATTTTCCATTTACTGAAACTTTTATTGTATATGTAAAGCAAACTATTGAAAATATCTTCGCACCTGTGTTGTACATGCAATGAAGCAGAAAAGAAAATGAATTTAGCAAGTAATCATATTATTGGTGTGTACATATTTGTACATGCATGCCGATCTAGGATGAAGGTTCCATATGAACATGAATGCATCTCCATGCTCTGCATGGACGTTGTATTCGGCCTGTCAAGGTACGGAGCTCTGAAGACTGGGAATAACGACGCCGGCCGTAAGCGTTCAACTGCCATTCTTTCTTTTTTTTACTACCACATCGAGTAACCACTCAGTTAGCGCATGTACAATGATATGTATCTTGACGAAGACATAGTGTCTTAGCTCTATGTTCGAGACAGGAGATTAGCTGATTGGTCACTTTAATTTATTGAATGCTCTGATTGGTACAATAAATATGGTAAGACACATGTTTTATACATGACCACTGCATTATATTGTGTTTTAATTGTGTCTTATACTTGGAGTACCGTGTAGGTTGTACATGCCCTTAACAAAGTCAGTCAAAAGTCTTCCCTACAACCAAAATTGGACGACTAATTAATGCAACGAAAAATTGCTATTGCACTAGAAAACTACTAAAAAACATTGATATACCTTTTCTATATCCTTCCACAGAGCAGCAGGACTCGAAACTGGGATGTTAAGCTCAAACCGAGCAGCTTCTACCACCACAACACGTGTAACCGTAGCAATGTAAAACGCTACAACTAACTAGTAGTAGTGTATAGTTATCGGTCAAAGTTTCAGACTAAATCAGTCTATTTAGATTGTTGCAATCATAATCTATAAAAACAAAATATTGTAAAAATATTATAAATTGATACAGAATAAAGTTAAACGAATAAGCTGTATATATATAAAAAATCAAAAGAGAGCGGACTTTAAATCCTCAAAACTTGGCAGAATCATTAATTTATTATTTGTTGTTCCCGTTTGACCCGGCGTCCGGGCCGTAGAAAGGTCAAGTCGAAATAGAACCTTCTCCCATTTTTTTTAATTCTCCGTGGCATCAAAACGCGGCGAAGCAAAGACTCCATCGGCGGGCACGCACGAGCCACGAAGCCTCGAGCGCCGCCGCGTCCCTCTACTCGGCACACTCGGAAGTCGGAACGTCGGAAGGGGATCCGCAGAAGCACTCGCGTCGCCGCCTCTCGCCTATATAAATGCAGCCACCGCTGCGATCCGAGTTTCAATTCGTGCCTCCGGTCGACTCGTCGACATCATCAGATCAGCAATCGACCCTCTGGTCCAGGCGGTGGCTAGCTAGCGCAACGCCCATGGGGTGGGCGAAGAAGGCGGCAGTGGCGGAGACGACGGCGCGGGTGGTGGACGACAGGTCGACGGTGGACCAGGCGGTGGCGTACGTGCTCATGGCCGCCGCGCTCGCCGTCACCTACCTCGTGCACTGAGTTCTTCTTCACCATAGATCGATGGATCGAGATGGTTGTACAGCTCGCTACTGCTTGACATCGTTTCTTGTCTCGATTCGATGCATGACTCCATGTCCTCTCACCAAAAAAAAAATAATACAGTAATTGCCATCAAGCTCGCGTCGTGTCTCGATTTCACTCGTGTGTCTCGCAGCCACTGCTCCACTACGCGGCGCCAACTGGTGTCTAATGGCCACGCCTGCCGTACGGGCACTATCGATGAGGACACGAGAACCCCTCTCTGTAAATTATTTAAGCTAATTTGTTATCTTCAGTAGAGCGTCGTTACACAGGAACATCAGTCTTCTGCCATCCTTTTCCTTAAGTGTGCTGGCGATTAGGTCTCTAAACATTGTTTCAATACCATTTTAGCCCAATCAACTGTGAACAGGACGTGGTTAGGGTTAGCTGGTGCAGCCTTGCCACCGTACCGGCATGGTCTTGCCACATGGCCGCCTTCTCGTCCTCGCCGCGTCGTGCTACGATAATGTCGTGCCACGTGGACGGTACTCTGGCAAGGCCACATCTATAGATGTACAGAAAGCACAAAGCGCGATAGCTCGGTTCGAAGCATGTTTTTTGGCCCGGTACGAGCAGTGGTGGACCCAGCTGCTATGATTAGGGTGTGTCAGAAAAAATATCAAGAAAAGAAACAAAAAAATAGAGATTAGCAAGACTCGAACCTTAACTGCTAGTCCAAAAAATAACACTTACACCACTATACTAACTACTCTAATCTAATCTTAGGATGTGTCGTGGCCCATATGGACCACCTGCTAGGTCCGCCCCTGGGTACGAGCCCGGTCCAACCCGCTTTTATACGGGCCCGAGCGGCCCGATACGAATAAGCGGGTCAGGCTCGGACAGGAATCTAAGCACGGCGGGCTAGCCCGACACGGTCCGTTTACCTCTAAGTCCGTTAAACCCGTTTTTTACACTAAACTGTGCTTACCGGACCGTTTAGCCCGTTTTTTGCCCGGTTTTTTTCGTGCTTAACGGGCCTGCCCGGCGGGCCAGACTCAGACAGGGAAGCGATCCCACGGGCTTAGACGACCTGGCCCAGTTTTCTAACCGTGCCTAGCGGGTCGGGCCCAAAACAGGTCGGGCTTCACCGGGCCCGAGCCGGGCGGCCCGTTTGGCCATCTCTAGCCACATCAGCTAACCAAGTCCTATTCACAACTAATTGGACTAAAATGACACTGGAACAATATTTAGGGACCTTATCGACTGTTCTAAGAGTTTAGGGACTAGCTTGATACACCTAAACAAGTTTAGGGATCGTCAACACACTTTATTATTTTTCTTGCTATAATACTTAACATTATTGCGGGACTAAATAGGTTGATTCATTTAAGTAAGTTAATATAGCACGACCCATAATAAATGCTAGGGAGTCAACAGATTATTCCGGCATTGCTAGTTGACAAAGACTTTGACCAATTTAAAGATGGACTTAGTTTACATCTGTTGTGAAGTTAAAAGAAAAAGAAAACTGGCGTGCCACGCGTGCTCAATACCCAAACATGCTCATGGCGAGACAGACCGACGTTACGGTGTGACTGGACGTGATGTGATGTGACACTGCTGTTTGATGGTAATCAGTGTTGACAACCGTTTGGTTTGGCTTCTGCACCTATACCAAGAGTAGACACCTCTGTTCAAAAAATATAATCTCACAAACCTCATGTATGCTTGCTTAGGAGACATGTCCCTCCTTTACATGCACGGACGCAGACCTCCGAAATGACTGTCGTCCAAGCGCTTATCTTGCTCGTGTGAAGGATGTGCAATTCGATTTTTTGGGACTTGATGTATACCCATACCAAGGGTACCTAAGATCACTCTAAAAGCTTACTCTAAGAAAATAGCACCACCAGCAAAATATAGCCAAGGCCGAAGGCAACCCAACCTGGTCACCTCGACCAGAACAACCCAAACCATAATAGCCTCGACCTATCACCCTAACTATGTGGGTACCTACTAGAGCTATTCTGACCAAGTCATCCTGACCAAAACTACCATGTCCTAGTCACCCTAACTAGGTTGGATCCCTGATCATAGTGATCCCGACATGCCCCCCTCGGCTAGGTCAACCTCGTCCTTGGTCACCCTAGGTGATCCCGACCTGGTCACTTCGACTAGGTTAGACCCGACCTGGTCATCTCGACTAGGTCGCCACCGATCCTAATCGCTCTAAGGTAAATCAATCTAGGTCATACAAACCTGATAAGACTTAATGGTATCATGGCCCAGAGTCCGAAGGTACCATGAATCTCCATGTAGGGCTAACACATTTATGGTATTTTGACCGCTCAACGCACGCTCCTGACTAGGTGTGAGCAGGATAAGGTAGATACAGTACGAAGGATGTTGGAAACATATATGTCCAACCACTCGACTCTTTAAAGGATAACAAGAACCTATAGACCATGATGGGCCTCACCATAGGTGTAAGGCGATCAAACGCCCTAGATAGTACTTAAGTAGGAGGGAACTCTAAGATGAACCACCCATATGGCTCCCTCAGAGACGCCGCTTCATATAAGGGCTCCGAAGACCCCTCTGCAAGACACAATTGCCCTAGGTATGTTCAGTTCAGAAGTGACAAGACCTTGAAAGCCAGACACACCAACAATGGCAACCCTTCGGAGCATATAAGAGCATAAGACAACTTACGACCCGTAGGCAGGGGATGACTCATCCCATCGATTTTTCTATGTAACTCAGCTACCTACCCCCTCAACTATATAACGGGGATATGACCTCCTACAAGGGGCATCATTTCATCGGACAAAGTATCCAGTCGACACACAAGCATGAGTGCCTAGGCTTCGCCTTATAACGCACCCAAGCAAGCAACAAATACTTCACCATACTGGACGTAGAGGACATCCTAGAACCAATCTAACATAGCGTCAATGTAGCGAAATGACATTGTTGTACTCCTCAAATACTAGGGGCGTCTATGTAATAGGAAGGGGATAAAAATATAATTTCATACGAAGATGCACCTGAACTAGCTCACACAAATAGATGAACAATAATGTTTAGGAAGTCAATAATTTACAAATTTCAAATGTGGCGTTGAAGAGCCTCCGAAAGTATTAATTTATCGAAACCCATGTATTAAGAATAAGTATATTTTGCGTTCAAGCATTCATATACTTCCTCACATGTATATATAAACTAGTATAATGCTCGTATGTTGTGATGGCACACTAATCATATTTAATGGTATATAGTGGTGCGATATATGTATGACATGCGAGTCCCAGTGGCAAGTTGGCGTAATAAACTCTCCCCACAAAAAATTTAATTTAAAATTAAAGGTACCCTCTTCACAAAAAATAAATTTAATGCACGCTAATGTGATGGGCTATCTCCACAAAAAATAAATTTAATTTAAAATTAAAGTAGAAACTTTCAAGAAAAAATAAATTTAAAAATTAAAGTAGACTATGACCCGTATACCAGATATTAAACTACTTGCACTTTATCTTAGGCAAAATGCCAAGAATGATATGAATTGAAAATAAGATATGTCCTTTTTTTTATAAGTAGCTCGGTCGCTCATCCTCCTTCAGCTAGAGAGGTGGTACTATCTAGATCTTTATGTTGTGTTGGGCTTAGGTGTTTTCTCACAACCCATCTATTAAGTAGCAACCCACATTAGGACTGAGGGTTAAATTAGAATAAATATAAGAACTTTTTTTTTGCAAAGAGACGACACTGGAAACCAAAAAACTAATGCTTTAGGCTGTTTCCGGTAGCTCTTCTATCATATCCTTTATCACGTACCATATTTCAAACTTCACTCTACAAATATTGTGTCCCCTGTTTTATAGGGTCCACTGGAAACAACTTTATAGGAGCAGAAAAGAGAAGAGAATAGATGGAAAGCTTTGACTTTTGGACTTGTAATCAATCAAATGACATTCACTTTTTGAATGATTATCTTATTTCACGTAGATAGGCAAAACTCTTTTATAACAAAAAACTTTGAAGGAGGATTTTATCATCTTTTTCTCAAAATTTAGACAGATGCCCAAGCGCGCACAAGAAAACTTGGCAGAAACCTCTAATTAATTTATTTGTTGTTCCCGTTGGAGTTGGACCCGGCGCCCGCGGCCGTAGAAAGGTCAATTCGAGACGGAACCTTCTTGGAGATTCTGTTGTGGTTGTGGCATGAAAACGCGGCGAAGCAAAGGAAAGCAGAGAGCGTCCGGATCCCCACGTGCCTCGTCGCTCGGCAGCCGTCCCGGCATCAAGAATTCAGCATCCACCGGCTGGCACCCACGAAGCCTCGAGAGCCGCCACCTCTCCCAGGCCCCCTACTCGGTCTCCTCTCGCTATATAATGCATCCACCGCACCGATCCGAGCTTCAATTGCCCTCTCAGGTCGGCTCATCAACATCAGGCCATCCACCAATTCACTCCGACAGCTAACACGTTTGCCGCCGATGGGGTCGTCGGTGAAGAAGGCGGCAGTGGCGGAGACGACGGCGCGGGCGGTGGACCAGGCGGTGGCGTACGTGCTCATGGCCGCCGCGCTCGCCGTCACCTACCTCGTGCACTGACCACCGCGCGGTGAACTCAAGTGCCAATTTTGATACATCCTACGGAAAGGAGGACAGACAAGCTGGAGATGACGTACTATGATTCAATCGCAGCGGAGGATTCGACTATCTAGGGTCGCCACCGTACTTCTTATCGATCTCAACCAAACCCTTCGTTATTGTAAAAAAGATGTACTACAGATCTTCTATAACGAACAGTGCTCATGAGGGCAAACATGTCATGCACTCATGCTCTAGGATAAAAGAAAAGAAATGTCGTTGGAGATCTTCCATGCAATGGATAGTGTTCGTGAGTGCTAACAGTACGTGTGCTCGGTCATGAGGCCTGGACAGCTATGTTACCCGTGTCAGGATACGGATACGCGATACGTCGATACCCCGATACGCCATTTCTCAAAAAACACCGATACGTAAATATATATTATAAATAAAAATAAATAGCAGGATTATTAGCGACGTGAAAACTACCTTCGCTGCCACCGGTCTCAGTAGATGCAGAAGCAGAAGCATTTGAACTCGTTGGCCGCTGCCATAGGATCTAACAAGACCAGAGTTATAGCAGTCAACAGATTGAGAAGCAAGGAGTTTGAGAAGCAAGAAGGGAAGATAAGAACACAGACCCACAAAACACACCGACGTCGATCTGTGGATCGATGAGCGTCACTGTGACACGGATCGACGACAATGGCCATAAACCCACAGTTTGGCAGCGGCAGCTACAGACCCACCAATCATCAGGCGACAACTCCAATCGGCGACTGATGACCACAGATCGACTGCGGCAGCGGTCACAAGCCCACGGCTCATTAGGCGGCGACTCCAATCAATGAATGGCGGCCACATACTTCGTGGCGGCGGCACCAATCAGCGGCTGGAAGGCTGATAGCCACAGACCTTGCTGCGCGCCGGCGACTGGCAAGCTGACGGTCACAGACCTCGTGACGCGCCGACGGCTGCTCCAATTTGTGACTGACGGGTGACGGCGACCACAAACCGGCTAACTGCAGCGGAGGCGACCGGACCGACAAACTGCAGCAGAGGCGGCTACAGACCGACGAACTGCGGCAATTGGGGACGCGCAAGAGGAGGCAGGGAGGCGGCTTTGGGCAGTGGTTATGCGATACAGGAGCACGAGTGTATACTATGAACTAGGGTTGGGACGTATCCCGCAGGTATCGGAGAGGTATCCATGGAGTATCCGTCTTTTTTTATTTATTTAAATCTGCAAAAATATCTGATACGTATCCGGAAGTATCCGAGAGGTATCCGTATCCGATACAGTATCCGACACCGGTACATGAGTTTTGTGAAGTATCCGCGCATCATAGCTGGACAGTTCGCTCTACGATTTTAAGACATCTTCAAGAGAAACTCCTATAATTAGGACCTCAGAAGCTGAATTGGATCTGATTCAAATTAACCCGGATCAACATTTTCTTCTCAACTCCAACACCAACTCCTAAACTCACGTGGTAGTTGAGTCAGTGAGATTAGCGGCACGGTTCCATCTCCGTGTCATGCGTATAAAGCTTCCTCCGTGTGCCTTCAGCTTTGCATCACGGGAGTTAGGTACAGGACGCATGAAAGACTTTCCACGCCTGAAAAATCGTTGGATGCAGAGGAATAGGTCTGCTGACTGGGATGCTATATTTAGCACATGTGATCAGGTGCTATATCCATTTCATGAAAATTTATAAAATAGTAACTTTGTTAAAAGCTATTTTGAGACATCAACTCCTATATTTAAATATAGTACCTGACTTAAGTCCTCTCTTGTAGATGCTCTTAGAGACCATAGATAGCACAGGTCCTTTATGATATGTTTTAAAATCTATCCTATGACTAAAAGAATAATAGTACTAATGATATATGTATACTTCACACGTTCTTCACACGTTCACTTCACGGTTCCGCTGACCACGGCCGCCCAGCCAGGCAGAGGCAGTTCACGAACTCAAAACAAGCAGTCCAAGGCGACGACCTCTCGGTCTCGGAAACTAAGGCCCTTTTTAGAAACAAAGTTCTTGAGAACCATAGTTTTTGAAATATTACATTACACTTTAATAATGACAATACTACAGTTTTAAAAACCAAAGTTGAAATCTAATTTTAGAATACTCTAAAATATCTAAGTACTTGTATTACTTCAGTTTAAAACAGAGATTTTAGCTACCTTATTACCAAACAACTTTGTATATATAATACTGAGTATTCTTTCAAAACTATGAAAAACTTTACTCCTAAACACCACCCTAAACTTCTTCCGGACCACGTTGAACAGACCAGACGGGCAACAAATATAATGGTTGTCTGCTCCAAGGGGGAAAAAATGACAGGGTCCAAGTAGCAGGAACCTTCTTTTTTCTTGCCTCCGAATGGAACATTCCACCACGGCTGAGCCAACACGCAACACGTGACGTGAATGACTGAACGAGAGATCCTCTCCGGTCAAAAGACAAACAAAAAAACACGTGAAGGAGATACAACTACAAAAGTGCAATGGTCAGCATTGGAGTGACACAATAAGCGCCGTCGTCGTCAGTGGATAAGCGTGGAGGAATTCAAAGCATCGACCGTTTGCCGAAAGCGAGCGAATACGAAACGTTTACTCGTAGTATAGTGAATTTCGTCGGGTTTCATGGCAGGGAGCAGAGATAGAACTAAATACCATTATTTTACATATGTTTTCTTTAGATATCGTGAATAATAACGACGGAAAGAGACTCGTGAGTACTAGCCCCTTAATCGAGCCACCTCACCGAAAGTGAAGTCTCTAAACCTTATTAGGTTGCCGGATTCGTTCAAGTACTCGATTTTATCTTTAATTTACTGCATCTAAGACCTGTTTCAAACCTCTACAAATAATTATTAGTCGACTAATGAATTGTTAGCTTGTTTTACCTGAATTAGAGCAGCTAACAACTAATGGCTATTTAACAATTATCTGGTTCATTAGCTGATCGGTTCTAAACCTCTCAGTTAATTTTAATTGTTCACTATTAGTTTTATAGGTTTAGAACAGGTCCTAACTATTACCACATGATATCGTTAGTCTCCTTGCCTTAAAATTTACCAAATGATATCTTCTGTCGGATTGCTTTGGCTTCATCTTCACCTACGATTTTATTAGGCTATGTCCAATCTATAGTATCATACATATTTAGGACATGTCATATAAGCATTTTTGATGATGCGGCAAGAGAGTTAGGAGAAGAGAGAAGAAAGTTGTATCTTGGTGGAGATACTACTTGAGCACGAGGTTATATGCATTGAAATTTTAATCATTCAAGTGGTCTCCATCTCATACTCTTGCCTATACTAGCATTTATTATTCTATGTAGCATAAAAATAATATATGATATCATGTATTGAAGTAGTTGTATCTTATGTAATTTCATATGATATGATATTTTTGGATATTTTGACAAGATATAATAGATTGGAAATAGCCTTCGTATGTGCAAACTTTTTAAAAGGTACACGATGACATCTCTTCTATCTAGAAAGATTTTTAATTTTTTAATCTTTTTCTAAATTTTATTTTTAAAATGATATTACTTATTTTTTTAATAAAAACAAAATTGGTAGAATTTTAGTAAAATAAGATTTTTAAAAAGAATAAAATTAAAAACTATAGAAATGATGATCCCTCCTCGATCAACGTCGCCATCATCTCATTTCACACGAATTTTTTTTTTGCAATTTAGCCTTTTTCAGTTTTATTTTCACCAATATGTCTTTTCTAATTTTATTTTCACAAATATGAGATGTGATGAAGACAGAATATGTCCTTTCTACATAATAGGGGAGATATCTTTGGGCCCATCGGTATGGCTGAATTAAGTGCAAGGCTATGTCAATATGATTAAATAGTTAATCATGATATAATTAAAGTGTTAGTCATAATTTATAACCCACTACAAGATCGAGTGAAATATTGAATATCGTACGGCAAATCTTGCCTTGAGTTTGATGGATATCGCCTTGAGTTCGACCGATATCGTATGACAAAAAGATCAAAATATATGCATATTATGGTTTAGTTGTTATGATCTTTTATATGTACATAGGATTCAATACGTGTTGCTAAGCACCGCTATTGACTAATGGCTCAAAAATAGTTTTCACTTATGGTTGTCTGCTCATGAACCTAACAGGACATACACTTAAGTTGAAATGGTTGCATAGATGACTGGCTCTAGTGTAAGTGGAAAATTGTTGAACATATGTCCGAGACAATTATGATCCATAAGATCCTAATTGACCTTTAGAATAAAAACACATTAGCAATGATCTATATATATATATATATATAGGGAAGAGGTAATGGAAGCCCCAACCAGGACGCGGTCGACCCAGCACCCGCGTGCTTGCGTCAGCTATGTAGTCGACAGCCAATAATCCAGGACGATAAGCGTAAGGCAATATACAAATGCATATATATATATGGATAAAGATGCGTAAAACATGCATAAAGGAATCTTTTGACGCCCGAATCACGTGGAATGAATATGACACTATGGACAACGTTTACGACTGCATAATGACATGTACTTGACAGCATAAATCATGCAGTATGTGGTTCTGGTTCTGGCTCGGGCGGATTCCAGCGTAAACCGTGAGTTAAAACAGCGTAAATGAGTACGAAATTTAGCGTAAATCCTATATTTGTTTTGTAACAGCAAACGGGGCCTAAAATTACGGTGTGAAAATCGCGTGCAGCCGATCGTGCGCGGGTCCTGGCTCAGGCCGATTCCAGCGTAAACCGTGAGCTAAAACAGCGTAAATGAGTACGAAATTTAGCGTAAATCCTATATTTGTTTTGTAACAGCAAACGGAGCCCAAAATTACAGCGTGAAAATCGCGTGCAGCCGATCGTGCGCGGGTTCTGGCTCGGGCGTATTCCAGCGTAAAACGTGAGCTAAAACAGCGTAAATGAATACGAAATTTAGCGTAAATCCTATATATGTTTTATAACAGCAAACAGGGTCCAAAATTACGGCGTGAAAATCGCGTGCAACCGATCGTGCTAGGGTTCTGGCTCAGGTGGATTTACTCATAAAACGTGAACCGAAATAGAGTAAATGAATACGAAATTTACGTAAATTATAGACCTATTTCGTAACAGCGAATGGGGCCCGAAAATTACAGCATGAAAATTGCGCACGTTCGATCGTGCACGGATTCTGTCTCGTTCAAATTTCAGCGTAAAACGTGAACCAAAACAGCGTAAATGGGTACAAATTTTAGCGTACATCATCAATTTATATCGTAACGACGAATAGGGCCTAAATTACGGCGAGGCGCGGGTCGAACTCCTCCAGGCAGCGGGATGATGCGGGTGGGCACGTTCTCCGACGACATGATGACGACGAGGATGTCCCTGAGCGCCGCCGACTCCTTGACGCGCTTGAGCAGCTCGTACCCAGTCATCTCAGGCACCACCGCCTTCCTGCTGTTGTTGGCCTTTGGCGCAGGGGACGGTGCCACAGACGCTGGAGCGGCAGCGGCGGTGGCCATCGCAGAGACGGACGGGACAAACGCCGTTGCCATCGGGCCTAGGGTGCGCTGTCGCCGTCCGTCCGCTTCGAGAACGCCGTCGCCGCTTGCGCGCCCGCCTCGGGAGCGTCGCTGTCGCTTGTTCCTGGTGGAGCGCTGCCGTCGGTCGCCTGCCTCGGGGCGGCACCGCTGCTGGCCCCCAGGAACACCAGCGCTCGCACGCCCGAGGAAACCGCCGCCGCCACCGCTAAAACCTAATCCCTAGCGACGTGGGACTGGATAACTACGAGCGCGTGGGTGGGATCGTGGGCTCTATGCACGTAATATGCGGGACGAAATCTACGCGATGGCCCATAGATTTGCGTAAATTGTTACACAAATCAGCATAACTCGTATTATAATTTGTCGTAATCAGTTAGGTATAATAAGCCAAAAGGGTCTGGTACGGTCTGCGCACCTGATCGGTAGGTGATCGGGGCTTCCAATAGTTATACAGAGCTTAGGGCTCTAAATACTATATATATATATATATATATATATATATATATATATATATATATATATATATATATATATATATATATATATATATATATATATATATATATATATATATATATATATATATATATCATCTAGGCCACCGTTGTCTCTCTCCCTAAGGTTGAGGACGCTCAAGATGTTGACGTCGTTTCTCTCGCTACACATATGGTGCTAGCACATCGGTGTCACTATGATTCATTCCCACACGTGTGGATAGCATGAAGACACCGCTAATGCTGTTGCGGTACTGATCAGCAGTTGTAACACACCAAAATTTTATTTTTAGGATTTAGTAAAACTCTCTAAAGATTTAAAATTTAAAGATTCTTTATAATAAAATTATAAATTAAAACTATTTTTCTAAAATTTAAATAAATGTTAAATATAAAAACTTGACTGTGTTTGAATTATTTTTTTAAAATAATTATTATGCTAAAACATCTTTCATGAATTATTCATACTGAGTTATATGTATTGTTTTAAACATTTGCTTAATGGATAAATTAATTAACAAAAAATGCTTTGCTTTCATGTTGAATGTTTGTTTGTTACAATTTATGCTTGAAATAGAAAATTTAACTTAAGTCTAATTAGACTTGAATTTTGAATTTAAAATAGAAAGCAAAAATTAGAAATAAAATACAAGCTAATATAATGTATTGATGCATGTTTGGTTGATTTGTTCACGGCGTCCTTTAGGTAAAGTCAATACAAATTATTATATTATAATAAGATACTTAAGAAAATGTTCCTTTCAATTCGCGTGTAACAACCAAAAATTTAATTTAAAATTTAAATAAAAATATATTCTTAAATTTATTTAAATTGGAGGTCTAATATGATTAGTATAAATTAACAACAACATTAATGGAATAAAAGAGACAAGTTAGTTCCAAACAGATATGATAGGATTTTAAAAGATAAGTATCAGATTAGATACGTCATATAACCGGCCATCTCTTTGCCTATATAAATACGTGTCATCCTAACTCCTTATGCCATCAACCATAGACTCATCTCCTCTATATCCTCACAGTAGCGCCGCCGCCATCCAAACCACAGCAACCCGCCGCCAGCTAAGCTTACAAGCATAAGCCATTATGACCATCTCGTCGAAATTCGACTTCCTCCTCAACTCTAGCGATAACTCCGACGACTAATTTCTCAATGTCCATTTATTTTTCTGGGCAACCTAGAACATCGCCGTGACCATCTCGGCGAGAGCTTCGTCACCGCGCTTCTGGTTCGTCGATCGGATCTACGGTTCATCGTCAATCTGCACAAAAAACAGAGATGTTCATCTGCAGCGCGAGATCGAAGGGCTTGATTGGATGGTAAGTTGATGGTAGGTTAATGGTCTTTCCCGCGTGATAGTGAATGGGAAATAGTGTTTAACATTTTCATATAAATAATTTTGGTGGTTGAATGCCCAATACAAATGATTGGACTAACTAGTTTGATCTAGATTATATATTCTATAGGTGCATAAAGGTTCAACACAAACCAATAAAAGATCAAAGTCAGGGTTCAAAATCAAAGGAACAAAGAAACCGAGTGTGCTCTGGTCTGGCGCACCGGACTGTCCGGTGTGCCACCAGACAGTGTCTTGTGCACCAGGACCGTACAGAGTCCAACAAGCCACTCTCAGGTTTCAGCAGGCGCACTCCGCTAAAAATCAACGGACTATCCGGTGTGCCAGCGGAGCAACGACTACTTCGCGCAACGATCGACTGCAAAAGTACTGACGCGAGGAACAGTGCGAGGCAGAGTCAGAGCGCAGAGTCAGAGGCGCACCGGACAGTGAATAGTACCTGTCCGGTGCTGCATGAGGACAAAGCCTCCAACGGTTGACCAGCTCCTAACCCTAACGGTTGGGTGACGTGGCGGCGCACCAGACTGTCCGGTGCGCCCATCGCCAGCAGCCTTCCCCAACGACTACAAGATGAATGGTGGCTATAAATACCACCCCAACCGGCCACTTCATGGAGTGGGAGCCCAAGCAACATTCCAAGTCATATAGTTGACATATTCAAGCCCTCCCAACCACCTCCATTCATTGATCTATCTCATACACAAGATTTAGGCCACCACAAGCAATACAAGTGCCACAAAAGAGAGATCAAGCAAAAGAGAGCTACTCGTGTGAGTTTAGCACTAGTGCCTTGTGAGATTCATAGAGAGAAAGTGTGTGCTACATCTTGTGATCATTTGAGCGTGGAGTTTTGACTCACATTCATTGTAAAGCTAGCAAGAGCCCCTTATCTTTGTGGTTGGCCTTGCGGAGACTTCGGTCTCTTGTTGACAAAGAAGAAGAAGCACTCGCCGGTCTTGGTGATCGGTGGATAGAGGGAAAAGGTTGAAAAAGACCCGTCCTTAGTGGACTCCTCAACGGGGATTAGGTTCTTGGTGAACCGAACCTCGGTAAAACAAATCATCCGTGTCTCTTGTGCTTATTGCTTTTGATTTATTTGTTTTCTTCCTCTCTAAGTTCTCTTGCACTATTCCTTGCTAATATTATTTTGTGTTGCTTCAAGTTAAATTCTTATTTAAAAGCAACACCTTGCAAGAAAGAACTTGTGTTATTTCTCTTCTTATCTAAGCCCTCTTGCATCATTCTCCATAAACTTATTAGTTGCATTGATGTGTCAATTCCGCATTCTTTGAAAGCAACACTCTTTCCAAGAAAAGGACTTAGTTTTACACTCCGATAATTGTGCATCTTGTTCTAACCACTATTCAAGGGATCAAGTCTGGGTTTAAAGTTATAATTTTCAGGTTTCGCCTATTCACCCACCTTTAGGCGACTTTCAGATAGTCTTGGCGTTTTCCGAATGATAGATTAACCACCATCATAGGTTGTTTTATATGCAAGACTGCCATAAATTTGACGTTAGGTATAATCATAATAAGTTTGCAGTAGTTGGGTCATGAATTTGTAAACGAACATTTCACATCTTTAACAAATCTATCTAACCAATCAGATCGCGTCATGTCACCAATTTCTATGCAGCACCATTAATTTATTAAAAATATGATATCTTCTTGGTCAAATAATTTGTTTTAATTTGTTCAAATTTCATTGTGTTAATATTAATTTTTGCATAATTAATTAATTGTTTAATTAATGTTAATTAGCTAGGTAATCTAGTTAATCTAATTTATATTTTTAACCTACGCTTATTATAAATAATTGTTAAAGTGATTAATATTAGGGTTTAGGGTTTAGGGTTTAGGGATTAGCGTTAGAAATATAAACGAGTCCGAAAGAGAGGGCGAGAACAAATCACAAGCAAATAAGGCGGATGACACGGTGATTTGTTTTACCGAGGTTCGGTTCTTGCAAACCTACTCCCCGTTGAGGTGGTCACAAAGACCGCTTTCAACCCTTTCCCTCTCTCAAACGGTCACTTAGACCGAGTGAGCTTCTCTTCTCAATCAAACGGGACACTAAGTCCCCACAAGGACCACCACACAATTGGTGTCTCTTGCCTTGGTTACAATTGAGTTGAACACAAGAAAGAATGAAGAAGAAAAGCAATCCAAGCGCAAGAGCTCAAATGAACACAAGTATCTCTCTCTCACTAGTCACTATTTGATTGGAATTGTCTTTGAACTTGGGAGAGGATTTGATCTCTTGTTTGTGTCTTGTATTGAATGTTATAGCTCTTGTATGAGGTGTGAAGGCTGAAAACTTGGATGAAATGAATGGTGGATGCTTGGGGGTATTTATAGCCCCAACCACCAAAGAAGTCGTTGGTGGAGGCTGTTGTCGCATGGCGCACCGGACAGTCCGGTGCGCCAGCCACGTCACCCGGCCGTTGGGTTCTGACCGTTGGAGCTTCTGATAGCTGGGCCACCGGACAGGTCCTGTAGACTGTCCGGTGCGCCTTCTGGCTCTGCTCTGACTTCTATGTGCACTGTAGCGCATTAACTGCCCTCTATAGATGACCATTGGCGCGAAGTAGCTGTTGCTCCGCTGGCACACCAGACAGTCCGGTGAATTATAGCAGAGCGGCTCCCAGAATTCCCGAAGGTGGCAAGTTCGGTGTTGGGTTCCCTGGTGCACCGGACGGTCCGGTGCGCCCGACCAGGGCACACTTCGGTTGTCTTTTGCTCTTTTTATTTGAACCCTTTCTTGGTCTTTTTATTGGTTTGTTGAGAACCTTTGGCACCTGTAAAACTTATAATCTAGAGCAAACTAGTTAATCCAATTATTTGTGTTGGGCAATTCAACCACCAAAATCAATTAGGAAAAGATGTAAGCCTATTTCTCTTTCAATCTCCCCCTTTTTGGTGATTGATGCCAACACAAACCAAAGCAAATATAAAAGTGCAGAATTGAACTAGTTTGCATAATGTAAGCGCAAAGGTTGCTTGGAATGAAACTAATAATTATTTTTATTAGATATGCATGGATGGCTTTCTTCTAATTTAAAATTTTGGACCACGCTTGCACCACTTGTTTTGTTTTGCAAATGTTTTGGAAATTCTTTTCAAAAAATCTTTTGCAAATAGTCAAAGGTATATGAATAAGATTTTGAGAAGCATTTTCGAGATTTAAAATTTTCTCCCCCTGTTTTGAATGCTTTTCCTTTTGACTAAACAAAACTCCCCCTTAATGAAATCCTCCTCTTAGTGTTCAAGAGGGTTTTAGATATTAGTTTTGAAGAGGGTATACCAATTTGAAATTATCTCACAAATAAGATACCAATTTGAAAAACACTTCTTTAAATACAAGTTGAAAGACTAAATTTTTGAAATTGGTGGTGGTGCGGTCCTTTTGCTTTGGGCTAATACTTTCTCCCCCTTTGGCATGAATCGCCAAAAACGGATACTTGTGAGTGAAATATAAGCCCTTTGCTTTCTCTCCCTTTGGCAAATAATATACGAGTGAAGATTATACCAAATTGGAGAGCGGTGTGGAGCGACGGCGAAGGATGAATAATTCGATGGAGTAGAGTGGAAGCCTTGTCTTCGCCGAAGACTCCAATTCCCTTTCAATCTATGACTTAGCATGAAATGCACTTGAAACCATATTAGTTATAGCACATGAAAGAGACATGATCAAAGGTATATAAATGAGCGATGTGTGCAAAATATCAATCAAAATTCCTAGAAT
This sequence comes from Zea mays, assembly GCF_902167145.1. Taxonomy (NCBI): domain Eukaryota; kingdom Viridiplantae; phylum Streptophyta; class Magnoliopsida; order Poales; family Poaceae; genus Zea; species Zea mays. The sequence continues at coordinate 141,835,760 of NC_050101.1, forward strand.
CAAGAATATTTAGCTCATGCCTAAGTTTGGTAAAAATTTGCTCATCTAATGGCTTGGTAAAGATATCGGCTAATTGTTCTTTGGTGTTAACATAAGAAATCTCGATATCCCCCTTTTGTTGGTGATCCCTTAAAAATGATACTGAATGGCTATGTGTTTAGTGCGGCTATGCTCAACGGGATTATCTGCCATGTGGATTGCACTCTCATTATCACATAGAAGAGGAACTTTGGTTAATTTGTAACCATAGTCCCTGAGGGTTTGCCTCATCCAAAGCAATTGCGCGTAACAATGGCCTGCGGCAATATACTCGGCTTCGGCGGTAGAAAGAGCGACAGAATTTTGCTTCTTTGAAGCCCAAGACACCAGAGATCTTCCCAAGAACTGGCAAGTCCCTGATGTGCTCTTTCTATTAATTTTACACCCTGCCCAATCAGCATCGGAATAGCCAATTAAATCAAATGTTGATCCCCTAGGGTACCAAAGGCCAAACTTAGGAGTATAAACTAAATATCTCAAGATTCATTTTACGGCCCTAAGGTGAACTTCCTTTGGATCGGCTTAGAATCTTGCACACATGCATACGGAAAGCATAATGTCCGGTCGTGAAGCACATAAATAGAGTAACGAACCTATCATCGACCGGTATACCTTTTGATCTACGGATTTACCTCCCGTGTTGAGGTCGAGATGCCCATTTGTTCCCATGGGTGTCTTGATGGGCTTGGCATCCTTCATCCCAAACTTGGTGAGTATGTTTTGAATGTACTTCGTTTGGCTAATGAAGGTACCATCTTGGAGTTGCTTCACTTGAAATCCTAAGAAATACTTCAACTCCCCCATCATAGACATCTCGAATTTTTGAGTCATGATCCTACTAAACTCTTCACATGTAGATTCGTTAGTAGTCCCAAATATGATATCATCAACATAAATTTGACATACGAACAAATCATTTGCAAGTGTTTTAGTAAAGACAGTAGGATCGGCTTTTCCGTCTTTGAAGCCATTAGCGATAAGAAAATCTCTTAGGCATTCATACCATGCTCTTAGGGCTTGCTTGAGCCCATAAAGCGCCTTAGAGAGTTTATAAACATGGTTAGGGTACTCACTATCTTCAAAGTCGAGAGGTTGCTCAACATAGACCTCTTCCTTGATTGGTCCATTGAGGAAGGTACTCTTCACGTCCATTTGATAAAGCTTGAAGCCATGGTAAGTAGCATAGGCAAGTAATATACGAATTGACTCAAGCCTAGCTATGGGTGCATAGGTTTCACCGAAATCCAAACCTTCGACTTGTGAATATCCCTTGGCCACAAGTCGGGCTTTGTTCCTTGTCACAACACCATGCTCATCTTGCTTGTTGCGGAAGACCCACTTGGTTCCTACAACATTTTGGTTAGGACGTGGAACTAAATGCCATACCTCATTCCTCGTGAAGTTGTTGAGCTCCTCTTGCATCGCCAGCACCCAATCCAAATCTTGAAGTGCTTCCTCTACCCTGTGTGGCTCAATAGAGGAAACAAAAGAGTAATGTTCACAAAAATGAGCAACACGAGATCGAGTGGTTACCCCCTTTTGAATATCGCCGAGGATGGTGTTCACAGGGTGATCTCTTTGTATTGCTTGGTGGACTCTTGGGTGTGGCGGTCTTGGACCCTCATCATCTTTCTTGTCTTGATCATTAGCATCTCCCCCTTGATCATTGTCCTCCTCTTGAGGTGGCTCTTCTTGATTTTCATCATCATCATCTTGAGCTTGATCCTCATCTTGAGTTGGTGGAGATGCTTGCATTGAGGAAGATGGTTGATCTTGTGCATGTGGAGGCTCTTCGGATTCCTTAGGACACACATCCCCAATGGACATGTTCCTTAGCGCGACGCATGGAGCCTCTTCATCATCTAGCTCATCAAGATCAACTTGCTCTACTTGAGAGCCGTTAGTCTCATCAAACACAATGTCATAAGAAACTTCAACTAGTCCAGTGGACTTGTTAAAGACTCTATATGCCCTTATGTTTGAATCATAACCAAGTAAAAAGCCTTCTACAGCCTTAGGAGCAAATTTAGATTTTCTACCTCTTTTAACAAGAATAAAGCATTTGCTACCAAAGACTCTAAAATATGAAATATTGGGCTTTTTACCGGTTAGGAGTTCATACGATGTCTTCTTGAGGATTCGGTGTAGATAAACCGGTTGATGGCGTAGCAAGCGGTGTTGACCGCCTCGGCCCAAAACCGATCTGAAGTCTTGTACTCATCAAGCATGGTTCTTGCCATGTCCAATAGAGTTCAATTCTTCCTCTCTACTACACCATTTTGTTGTGGCATGTAGGGAGAAGAGAACTCATGCTTGATGCCCTCCTCCTCAAGGAAGCCTTCAATTTGAGAGTTCTTGAACTCCGTCCCATTGTCGCTTCTAATTTTCTTGATCCTTAAGCCGAACTCATTTTGAGCCCGTCTCAAGAATCCTTTTAAGGTCTCTTGGGTTTGAGATTTTCCTGCAAAAAGAACACCCAAGTGAAGCGAGAATAATCATCCACAATTACAAGACAATACTTACTCCCGCCGATGCTTATGTAAGCGATCGGGCCGAATAGGTCCATGTGGAGTAGCTCAAGCGGCCTGTCGGTCGTCATGATGTTCTTGTGTGGATGATGAACACCAACTTGCTTCCCTGCTTGACATGCGCTACAAACCCTGTCTTTCTCAAAATGAACATTGGTTAGTCCCAAAATGTGCTCTCCCTTTAGAAGCTTATGAAGATTCTTCATCCCAACATAGGCTAGTCGGTGGTGCCAGAGCCAACCCATGTTAGTCTTAGCAATTAAGCAAGTGTCGAGTTCAGCTCTATCAAAATCTACCAAGTATAGCTGATCCTCTAACACTCCCTTAAATGCAACTAAATCATCACTTCTTCTAAAGACAGTAACACCTATATCCGTAAAAAGACAGTTGTAGCCCATTTTACATAATTGTGAAACTGAAAGCAAGTTATAATCTAAAGAATCTACAAGAAAAACATTGGAAATAGAATGGTTAGGAGATATAGCAATTTTACCCAATCCTTTGACCAAACCTTGATTTCCATCCCCGAATATGATAGCTCGTTGGGGATCTTGGTTTTTCTCATAGGAGGAGAACATCTTCTTCTCCCCTGTCATGTGGTTTGTGCACCCGCTGTCGATGATCCAACTTGAGCCCCCGGATGCATAAACCTACAAACAAGTTTAGGCCTTGTTCTTAGGTACCCAAACGGTCTTGCGTCCTTTCACATTAGAAATAAGCACCTTGGGTACCCAAACACAAGTCTTTGACCTCTTGTGTTTACCCCAACATACTTGGCAACTATTTTGCCTGATTTGTTAGTTAAAACATAAGATGCATCAAAAGTCTTAAATGAAATGTTATGATCATTTGATGCAATAGGAGTTTTCTTCTTAGGCAATTTAGCACGGGTTGATTGCCTAGAGCTAGATGCCTCACTGTTATACATAAAAGCATGATTAGAGCCAGAGTGAGACTTCCTAGAGTGAATTCTCCTAATTTTGTGCTCGGGATAACCGGCAGGGTACAAAATGTAGCCCTCGTTATCCTGAGGCATGGGAGCCTTGCCCTTAACAAAGTTAGATAATCTTTTAGGAGGGGCATTGAGTTTGACATTGCCTCCCTGTTGGAAGCCAATGCCATCCTTAATGCCAGAGCGTCTCCCACTATAGAGCATACTACGAGCAAATTTAAAATTTTCATTTTCTAACTCATGCTCGACAATTTTAGCATCTAATTTTGCTATATGATCATTTTGTTGTTTAATCATAGCAATGTGATCATGAATAACATCAATGTTTACATCTCTACATCTAGTGCAAATAGTAACATGCTCAACGGTAGATATAGAGGGTTTGTAAGAATTTAGTTCAACAATCTTAGCATGTAAAATGTCATTCTCATCTCTAAGATTGGAAATGGAAACATTGCAAACATTTAAGTCTTTAGCCTTAGTAATTAACTTTTCATTCTCAATCTTAAGGCTAGTAAGAGAGGCATTCAGTTTATCAATCTTAGAAATTAAACTAGCATTATCATCTCTAAGATTGGTAATTGAATCATCACATACATTTGAACTCTCAACCTTAGCAATTAATTTGGCATTTTCATTTCTAAGGTTGGAAATGACATCATGGCAAGTGCTTAGCTCACTAGATAATTTTTCACATTTTTCTACCTCTAGAGCATAAGCATTTTTAACTTTAACATGCTTTTTGTTTTCTTTAATTAGGAAGTCTTCTTGGCTATCCAAGAGTTTATCCTTCTCATGAATAGCACTAATCAATTCATTTAATTTTTCCTTTTGTTGCATGTTTAATTTGCAAAAGGGTGAGCAAATTATCCTCGTCATCGCTAGAGCTAGCATCATCACTAGAAGTAGCATACTTAGTGGAGGATCTTGATTTTACCTTCTTCTTCTTGCTGTCCTTTGCCATGAGGCATTTGTGGTCGACGTTGGGGAAGAGAAGGCCCTTGGTGACGGCGATGTTTGCGGCATCCTCGTCGGAGGAGGAGTCGGTGGAGCTCTTGTCGGAGTCCCACTCGCGGCATACATGGGCATCGCCGCCCTTCTTCTTGTAGTACCTCTTCTTTTCTCTTCTCTTTCCCTTCTTGTCGTCGCACCTGTCACTATCACTTGATAATGGACATTTTGCAATAAAATGATCGGGCTTACCACACTTGTAGCAAACTTTCTTGGAGCGGGGCTTGTAGTCCTTCCCCCTCCTTTGCTTGAGGATTTGGCAGAAGCTCTTGATGATGAGCGCCATCTCCTCATTGTCGAGCTTGAAGGCGTCGATGTGGATCCTACTTGGTGTAGAATCCTTCTTTTCTTCTTCCGTCGCCTTGAATGTGACGGGTTGCACCTCGGGTGTTGAGGTGGCGCCTTGCTCGATGATTTTCTTGGAGCCTTTGATCATCAATTCGAAGCTCACAAATTTTCCTATCACTTCCTCGAGAGACATTAGTTTATACCTTGGATCACCATGAATTAATTGAACTTGTGTAGGGTTAAGAAAAACGAGTGATCTAAGAATAACCTTGACCATCTCATGGTCATCCCATTTGGTGCTCCCGAGGTTGCGCACTTGGTTTACCAAGGTCTTGAGCCGGTTGTACATAGCTTGTGGCTCCTCCCCTTGGTGAAGCATGAATCGACCGAGCTCCCCCTCGATTGTCTCCCTCTTGGTGATCTTGGTCACCTCGTCTCCTTCGTGCGTGGTCTTGAGCACGTCCCAAATCTCCTTTGCACTCTTCAACCCTTGCACCTTATTATACTCCTCTCGACTTAGAGAGGCGAGGAGTATAGTAGTGGCTTGGGAGTTGAAGTGTTGGATTTGTTCGACCTCCTCCGAATCATAATCCTTGTCCCCTTCCTTTGGTACCTGTGCTCCATACTCAACAATATCCCATATGCTTTTGTGGAGTGAGGTTGTGATGCCTCATTTTATCACTCCACATAGAATAATCTTCACCATCAAACATAGGTGGTTTGCCTAATGGGACGGAAAGTAATGGAGTGCGTTTTGAAATGCGAGGATAGCGAAGGGGCATCTTACTATACTTCTTGCGCCCATGGCGCTTAGAAGTGGCGGATGCCGATTCCGAGCCGGAGGTGGAGGGTGACGAAGAGTCGGTCTCGTAGTAGACCACCTTCTTCATCTTCTTCTTGTCACCCATCCGTTGGGACTTGATGGAGGAGGAGGATTCCTCCTTGTGCTTGTGGGTGGACTCACTTGAGTGTGTTTTCTCCGAGCTTGCGGACTTGTCGCCGGTCCCGATCTCCATCTTGGCGGATGCTCCCGACATCACTTCGAGCGGTTAGGCTCTAATGAAGAACCTTGCTTCGATACCAACTGAAAGTCGCCTAGAGGGGGTGAATAGGGCGAATCTGAAATTTACAAACTTTAAGCACAACTACAAGCCGGGATTAGCGTTAGAAATATAAACGAGTCCGAAAGAGAGGGCGAGAACAAATCACAAGCAAATAAGGCGGATGACACGGTGATTTGTTTTACCGAGGTTCGGTTCTTGCAAACCTACTCCCCGTTGAGGTGGTCACAAAGACCGGGTCTCTTTCAACCCTTTCCCTCTCTCAAACGGTCACTTAGACCGAGTGAGCTTCTCTTCTCAATCAAACGGGACACTAAGTCCCCACAAGAACCACCACACAATTGGTGTCTCTTGCCTTGGTTACAATTGAGTTGAACACAAGAAAGAATGAAGAAGAAAAGCAATCCAAGCGCAAGAGCTCAAATGAACACAAGTATCTCTCTCTCACTAGTCACTATTTGATTGGAATTGTCTTTGAACTTGGGAGAGGATTTGATCTCTTGTTTGTGTCTTGTATTTAATGCTATAGCTCTTGTATGAGGTGTGAAGGCTGAAAACTTGGATGCAATGAATGGTGGGTGGTTGGGGTATTTATAGCCCCAACCACCAAAGAAGCCGTTGGTGGAGGCTGCTATCGCATGGTGCACCATATAGTCCGGTGCGCCAGCCACGTCACCCGACCGTTGGGTTCTGACCATTGGAGCTTCTGACAGCTGGGCCACTGAACAGTCCGGTGGTGCACCGGACAGGTCCTGTACACTGTCCGGTGCGCCTTCTGGCTCTGCTCTGACTTCTACGCGCACTATAGCGCATTAACTGTCCTCTGCAGACGACCGTTGGGTTCTAACCATTGAGTTCTGACCGTTGGAGCTTCTGACAGCTGGGCCACCGAACAGTCCGGTGGTGCACCGGACAGGTCCTATAGACTGTCCGGTGCGCCTTCTGGCTCTGCTCTGACTTCTACGCGCACTGTAGCGCATTAGCTATCCTCTGCAGACGACCGTTGGCGCGAAGTAGCCGTTGCTCCGCTGGCACACCGGACAGTCCGGTGCTACACCAGACAGTCCGGTGAATTATAGCGGAGCGACTCCCAGAATTCCCGAAGGTAGCAAGTTTGGAGTTGGGTTCCCTGGTGCACCGGACACTATCCGGTGGCACATCGGACGGTCCGGTGCGCCAGACCAGGGCACACTTCGGTTGTCTTTTGCTCTTTTTATTTGAACCTTTCTTGGTCTTTTTATTGGTTTGTTGAGAACCTTTGGCACCTGTAAAACTTATAATCTAGAGCAAACTAGTTAGTCCAATTATTTGTGTTGGGCAATTCAACCACCAAAATCAATTAGGAAAAGATGTAAGCCTATTTCCCTTTCAATAATCACCATGGCACTGTTAGGTTAAGCTGATGGGACCTAATAGGTTACCTAGTTTATTTACCCTACACCTTGCAAACAGATGAATTATTGGGTAGTATTGCTATTGCTCTACCTGGTTTTAGGATTAATATTATATCTGAATCTTGACCATGCTTTATCAGTATTGCTGGATTATTTATTGCTCATGATAAGATTATTGTGTTAATTGGAACATGGAGCTTAACTTGAGATAACAGTGCTACCATAAGGATGGAATGAGACGCCCTTTGCTGACTAATTAGAAAAGCTAGTAGAGGATTACCTTACCCGAAAGGGACAAGAGCGGTATGAGGAGCTGTTTGTATAGGGAGGTTCTTGGGTCGATCATGCTGCGATGACTTTTTGAACGAGTGATTCCTATATCGCCCCCTTCTCAAGAAACCATTGCGGGTTTTCTGAAGCTACTGAAACTTTGTAAAGGCCTCGTAGTGCTACCCTGCCTCGCCTCCTCGATAGAGGTGTATGGGATTTATGACCTCATGGCAGATGGTATCAAGACTTGTGGGTAAAGGGTACAACCTCTACACAGTGTAAAACTGATATATCAGTCGTGCTCATGTTTAAGAGCGACTCAGAACTCTCACATGAGTAATTTATGGAATTAAACTTAATCTATCATTCACATTGCATTGTGGGGATTTATTGTCAATTGTGATCAATTATTTAATTGGGTTGGTATACACTTGTACTTAGTGAAAGGGAAATAGGGTTAACCTTTACCCACAATTAATTTTGGTGGTTGAATGCCCAACACAAATATATGGACTAACTAGTTTGCTCTAGAATACATGTTCTACAGGTGCAAAAAGGTTCAACACAAACCAATAAATATCAAGTTAGGGATCAAATTCAAAGGAGTAAAAGAAACCAAGTGTGCTGTGGTCTGGCGCACCGAACAGTGTCCGGTGCACCAGGAGCGTACAGGGTTGAACCAGCCACTCTCGGGTTTCGGCAGACGCACTCCACTATAATTCACCAGACTGTCCGGTGTGGCACCAGACTGTCCGGTGTGCCAGAGGAGCAACGGCTAACTTGCGCAACGGTCGACTGCAAAAGCCGCTGATAGAGGAACAGTGCGCACAGAGTCAGAGGCGCACCGGACAGTGAACATGACCTGTCTGGTGGCGCACCGAACTGTCCGATGCCGCAAGAGGACAAAGCCTCCAACGGTCTACCGAGCTCCAGACCCTAACGGTTGGGTGACGTGGCGGTGCACCGGACAGTGAACATGACCTATCTGGTGGCGCACCGGACTGTCCGGTGTGCCTATCGCTAGCAGACTTCCCCAACGGCTTCTTGGTGGATAAGGGCTATAAATACCCCCAACCACCACAACTCCAAGCATCCAAGTTTTCTGAGGTTCTCATTCAATACAAGAGCTAGTGCAATCAATCCTAGACACAATTCAAAAGATCAAAGCCTCTCCAAGTCCTAAATTCATTCCAACCACCTAGTGACTTGAGAGAGTGTGTGTTCGTGTTCTTTTGCGCTCTTGTTGCTTGGATCGCTTTCTTCCTTCCTCATTCTTGTTCTCAAGTGAAATGTAATCAAAGCAGGAGACACCTAAGTTGTGGTGGTCCTTGCTGGGTCTAAGTGACCTGTTTGATTAAGGAGAAAGCTCACTCGGTCTAAGTGACCGTTTGAGAGAGGGAAAGGGTTGAAAGAGACCCGGTCTTTGTGACCACCTCAATAGGGATTAGGTTCTTTGGAACCGAACCTCGGTAAAACAAATTACCGTGTTCATTCGCTTGATTTCCATTTGATTTGTTTTCCCCTCTCTCCCAGACTTGATTTAAGTTCTAACGCTAACCCCGACTTGTAGTTTGTGTTTTAAATTGTAAATTTCAGATTACGTCTATTCACCCCCTCTAGGCGACTTTCACTTAGTAATTGCTAATAAAAGTTTGATCAACTTATTTAAAGCAATGCTCAGCCTTAACCATTCTTCTTGGTAAGTCTTACACTTCACATGAGGCCCCACCGTAAGTGAGCTCATGCACATTATTCCCCACATCTTGTTGAGCGATGAACGTATGTGAGCTCACTCTTGCTAAACTCACACCAGGTCAAGAACATGTACCGTAAGATGAGGAGCGTGAAGGATTCTATGATGAGTTCGTGAGAGGTGTAGACCGTCATGTCCCAGTCAGCTATGGTAACGGAAGATCGTTGTCGTCATATGGTGTATTTATTTAGCTATCTTGTACATAACCCATATTATATAATAAAGATGTGACATTGATTTATGTACCATGAGACATCATATGTGTGAGACTTGATCCTATCACACATTTGAGACACGTCTGGATTTGTATTAAAGAGACATGAAAATGTGTTACTACTGCTGGTATGCAAGGACATTTAACTACTTTCACTACATTAACACGTTCTTTTTATGTTGCGGTGCATGGTAACAGTACATGATGCTCTACTTGCATACTATTTTTGGTGGAATGTGGTAGATATATTAGTGTATAGCATACAAGTTATTCAACAACTATATCATTAATAAAGTTAGTCTTCTAGCTACTTCAGCACAAGCTAGAATAAGGATTATAATATGTTCAAGGGTCTATGTAAGAATTTTTTGTACCAAATTCATCACGCACAAGGTGAAAGTTGTTTCCATTTGTTGTTTCAGTATTTATTTCGCAATATATATTTGCTAAAGAGGTAAAGATGTGGTCGATCCTGAATTGCAACATTGTGTAGGCGCTGATCTTGGCACCAATCACTGCGAGGAGTACCGGCAGCGGTGCTCTCCGCAGCAGCGCAGACGGTCCACGTACTAGGGTCGGATGGTCCACGACCTAGCACATAGGCGGGTCTTTCTTGTGTTGAAGTCGGACGGTCCATGTCGGACAGTCCACATGTGCAGGGGCGGCAGCGTTCGCCAACATCACCTGGATCTTGCTCCCGGGAGGGACCCCGTCAGGAGAGATCCTAGGGTTTGTCTTGGGATCAGTAGGCCGCCCATGATGCTTCTAGATGACGTAGAGTCGAAGAGAGGTGAAGATTGAGGTGAAGAAGGCTATGTTATTATCTACTCCTAGGGCAAAAGTTAAAGAACAAAAGATATTTTGATTTTGGTTCGATTGTTGGTGTTCAATCGATCATACCCCTTCAAATATATAAGGGGGAGGTCTCAACCCATTCTAGGTGTTCTCCAATAGCTCCCACGAGTTTAGCAGGATAAACACGCGAGGATAAAGGAGCTTAACCACCTGATCTAATCTATCGCGGACCGTTCGCGCTTCTAGGCTGGACCGTCCGGCCGCGCCTAGTGCCACAAATGGTGATCAACACATGCCCCCTGCCTTTTAGGGAAGCCGAGCGAACCAAAAGCACTGGTGCATGATAAAATCAACTTGATATGACAACATCGACTTTCCTAAGCATCTTGCCACATATTAGGATGATATTGCTTCAAGAAATGACCATTTAGTGCCTTGGGTACCTCACCTTGCAAAGTTTGTACCATGTAGGCATTGCTAGCTATTATCTGTGTGATCATATAAGGGTCTTCCCATCTTGGCGACCATTTCCCGAATTTTTGGTCTTTGCTCCTTAGTGGCAAGATGATCTTCCACACCAGGTCTCCTACCTGTAATGAGTTTGCCTTGACCTTCTTGTTGTAAGTTTTGGCAACCATAATCTTGTAGTCAATATCTCCTAGAGCCATCAATCTCTCGTCGGTTACTTCATCAATATTGTCCACCATCAAATTATAATAATCACTGACAGCTAGATCGTTCTGCATGGCAAACCTGGCAGCATTCAGGCTTATCTCCATTGGCAAAACAGCTTCCTATCCACAAACAAGCTCAAAAGGAGAAACTTTCGTAGCACAGTGTTTAGATATTCTATGAGCCCACAAAGCCTAATACAAAATATTATGTCAATGCTTAGGATGATCATATATCTTTTTCTTTATAAGACTAATCAATGTCCTATTACTAGACTCGACCTGCCCATTGGCTTGAGCATAATACGAAGATGAAATGAGCAATTTGATCTTATATGATTCAGAAAACTCACGTACCTCCTTTGACATAAAGAAATCCCTTGGTCTGTGGTCACAGTCTGGGGGATGCTGTTGGGGACTTGTTCTCAAGTGCTATGAGTTAAGAACAAGGCAACATAGAAAATGTTAATCGTTAAAGTCCTTCGTCCTTCGAAGCATTATTTCCCTTAGGATATAATGGTTTATGGACGAAGGTTATGAAGGACGTACCTTCATAAATTCATTAAACAATGATGAAGGATGAAATATAAAGAATATAAAAGACAACATGAACAATTATATATTATTATCAGGCATAAACAGAAATATCATTGAATTACAAGTGTACCTTCAATTGGAAGGAGATGACAGTACAAGCGTGACGCAAAAAGCGAATGCCAAGTCAGCGTGAACAGTACGGGAGTACTGTTCACCTATTTATAGGCACGGGACGCAGCTCGTGCAAAATTACATTAATGCCCTTTACACTCGATAATAATTCTATAGTAATCTGTCAAGGTCTAAATAGCCTTTTCATCTTTAAGTCGGTTTCACCTGCTGCTGTCACGCCGAAGCTTTCCTGCTTACACCTTCGGCGCTTCACCAACCTTCGTATTATTCTGGTCTACTGTGATACCTGACTTGAGTCCGAAGATACCTGTTCACACATTATACTCCAGAAGCACTATTAAACCTGTTTTTGAGGACCTTCGGATGCCGAAGGTCCCCAACAGTAGCCCCTCGCAATATTAATTTGTTCAAAATAATAAATTTAGATTGCGACCTGGACGAAGGCTTTACGCCGAAGGTCCGAAAAAACACCTTCCCTTTGCTAGAATAGCAACATTCACTGACAAGCGGGGTCTTTCAATTTTCAACGTACTTGGCGTATAAATACGGCCATACCGCAAACGCATTTGGCACGCTCTCTGGCCAACTGCTCCCGCTCACTCAATTTTTAGCTCTTGTGCACTACGATTTGCTAAGCTTTTAGTTTTGAAGCTTCGGCTTTGAAAATAGTTTTTTAGTGTCTCCAAAGATGTCCGAAGATAAGAAGTCTGCTGCTGAGACGAAGCTGAGCCTCGACGAAGAGAAAAATTTGGGGTTTCTTATAGCGATGTCAAAGACCAACACAGAAAAAATCACCAAGGAGATTCTGGAAGGTTTGTCTGAGGATACTGGTGACAGTGACAGCTATGATGTGGACAGTGGTGGTGAAGACTCCGAAGATCGTCCATGGCGACCAAGCCATTCAGTTTATGGTAAATCAACTATCAAAGAGAATCATCTTATCAACATGAGAGGAAGGTATTTTCGGGATTTGTCCATTGTGAGGGCCGACGAAGGGGAAAAAACTTGCCCACACCCTGAAGAGAATGAAGTCGTAGTGTACCGAAGCTTTTTGAAAGCTGGACTGCGATTTCCTTTGAGCAGCTTCGTTGTGGAGGTGCTGAAAATATTCGAAATCTATCTCCATCAACTTACCCCCGAGGCAATTATAAAGCTGAATATCTTCGTGTGGGCCGTGAGAAGCCAAGGTCTGAAGCCTGACGCAAAAAGCTTCTGCAATATACATGAATTATCATATGAAACAAAACCTTGGGGTAAGGAACAGTATCACAACAATTTTGGCTGCTACAGTTTCGTTTCTCGGTCCGGGTCAAGCTGCCCCGTGCCAACCTTTCGGAAGAGATGGCCCGGAGACTGGATGACAGAATGGTTCTATGTGAAGAATGATCTGACAATACGAGAAGATATCAAAGGTATAATTATGCGCCCTATTTGGCAAAGCTTCGGCCTTCGGAGGCCGAAGGTTGAAATGAATGAAGCTGCCGAAGAATGCCAGAGGGCCTTCGGTGCAGTCTGTTCTTTTATTGGAACGAGAGACTTAGTACAAGAGCATATTGCCTTCAGGGTATGGCCGCTCGCGGAGAAATGGGAAATGCCACAAGAAACCGTAAAAGAGGCTGACGAAGGTGGACTTATCAGGTTGAAGTACACTTTTAAATTTGGAGATAAATTCGTTGAGCCAGATGATGACTGGTTAAAAAGTATTGAAAATTTAAGTGATGAACTGCTTGGGGCTTATTCGAAGGCCGAAGACACTGCAATGTCAGCAGCCTTCGGAGGTCGAAAAAAGAAGAGGCTGAATCGGGTATTTGATGCAATCGGGTTTGTCTATCCTGATTATTGCTATCCCATTCGAAGGCAGAAGAGAAAAAACACAACCTCTGCAAAAGAAGAAGTTGCAATTGCTCCTAGCGAGCCTGAACCGAAAAGAAAGAAGATAAAGGTCCTCACACATCGGCCGCGCTATATTGAACCAGCTTCGGTGCCTGAGTTTACCGGAGAAACTTCTTCGGCCACCGAAGCTGAAAAACCAACCGAGCCAACTTTGCTGCCAGAAGTCGCAGAAACGGCCGAAGTGCCAACAAAGATAGAATTGGAACAATCAAAGATTTTGTTATCAGAAACGAAAGAGAAGGCCGAAGCGCCGTCCACAGAAAAAAATGGAAGAGGTAAAGGAAGCAACTGAGGGCTCCAAAACATCAGAAGTTTTGAGTCCTGCAGCAAACATTGAGACAGTAAAAAATCAAAAAGTGCCAGCAGTGACTCCGAAAAGAAAGAGAATGGCTAATGTGCTAGATGTACTGGAAACGATCAAATCTTCAAGCACACCTCCGAAGAAGGCTGCTGTCATTCCTGAAACAACAACTGAAATTTCTGGTTCTAAAGCTCCAGAGCAAGAGACTGAAGCCGAAGCTGGGCCCTCAGAGCCCGCAAAGATAAAACCCTTGGAAAGTGAGGCGGAAAAAATAACAAAGCCAACTTTTGTTGAAGAAACCGGTGTTATTGCCCCCGAAGCATCCCCCAAAGTTCGTGATTATATTGTTCGTCATGCTTCGGGGAAAAAACTATCAGAAAAAGAAGAGCAAGAGGCCCAGCACTACGCCCAAAAACTGAAATATCCAAAGGGGGCGTTAATATTCAATGGCAGTGGAGAAGAAGACTTCTTGTATTGCCTTCCCGACAGCAAGGAGATTTCTGTCTGTCGGGAGATGAGCAAGAGCTTCGGATTTCCAACTTTAGAAGACGGGCTCTCGGTGCTGTCGAAGAACGATCTGGCCGACAGCCTGACCTACAATAGTTTAAAGGTGCGACAAATGAAATCCTTGTATTTTTTGTTGAGTCCAAAATTTTTCGTTTGTTTAAACCTATTGACGCACACATATTTCTCTTTGCAGGGCCTGATACTTAGCAATGCCCTCAGGGCACAGAAAGATGCTGAAGACGAAGGGTGTTCTATAGCCCTGAGCAACCTTCGTTCCGAAGTTATTGAACTGAGGAACGAAGGTCTTGAAAAAGATAAAATATTACACTCATTGATAAATAAAATAAAGGAAGATGAAGCTGCTTTTAAAGGTCAAGCTGAAGCTCAGAAGCGCGAAATTGAAGATCTTCGGAAACAACTGGCCAGAGCCAAGGAAGAACGCATACTTGAAGAAACAAAGCGAGAACTCAGCAACCAATGGGCCGATCACCTAGAAATAACTGTTGAAGAGCTTCGTTCGTCCAGAAAGAGATGCTATAACAAATCTATAGAGTGTGTTAAGAAGTTAAAAGCAAGCTTCGCCAGGGTCGGCGCCTTCTCAAGCGAAGAAAACTTTACGAGAGGCAATCCCGAAGGTCCCATCGAATGGATCGACCACGAAGCTGAGACCTTCGAAGAAATTTTAAATAGCCGAGGAGATATATGTGCCTTCTCTGGTGCCAGAGGGATTGCCACCATCTTAGAGAAGAAGGGCTGCGAACATGTAAAAATTTTAGCACAATCCGAAGCTGCTTTGTCCTTTGAAGATGCAAGAGATCCTTCGGCCGAAGCTAGTATAATTGGTGGAAATTTTTTTACCGATATCTGGGATAATGGTGGCCAAGAAATGGCTGGAGAAATTATTCGAAGAAGTGAAAAGGGCATTCACGATGCTAGAGAAGTAGCTGAGGCTGCTGAAAAGAGCGCAGAGGCCGAAGGTCAATTAGGTATTAACTAATAGTTTTTATTGTGTTGTAATCTTAGGCTTTAAGATTTGTTTGCGATTTGTAATAGCAATGTAGCCGTATCCTGTCTTACTTCAGATCCTACTAAAGCGTCTTCGGGCCCTCAGCCGAAGGGAGACGACGAAATTAAAAAGATGGCTGAAGATATTATGGACGAAGTCGTCAATCGGCTCCTGAACGAGGCTGCAGAAGTCGTTTTGAGAGAAGATTAAGTATTTTTGCGAAAACTTCTGAAATGTAATATACTGTAACATTTTGTTACCCCAAATGTAATATACCTATTTTTGTTAGTCAATTCTTTACGATGCATGAAACTTTACACGTACCGCTTTTGAGTCTTTGACGAAAAAACACCTTCCCTTCTTTTCATGCTTCGTGAAGAAGAATTCTTCTTTGTCACAACAATATCCAATGTTCTGATGAATAATATCCAGGCTTCGTGAAAATATTTTCTGAAGCTATACTTCCGAAGATCAATGATGTATCTTTTTGTGACTATGATTTCTCCCATTTTTCAAAGCGTTCTTCTGTAGATTGATAATGTGTCCACCTCTTGTGCCATGTGCAAAATGATGTATGATGCTTATGCTATGCGAAATGATGCGATGATGTTATGTTATGTGAGATGATGTTTATTCCGAAGATACATACGCATCCCTGCAATAAAACACAATCTTTTATAAGCCTCCCTTAGGAGCTTCTTCGCCTTTTACTTCAGCGGAATCAGCGTTTATTTTTCGCTGTAAGCCTCCCTTAGGAGCTTCTTCGCCTTTTACTTTCAGCGGTATTCGCGTTGACTTTTCGCGCTTCGCCTTTTACTTAGGCGGTATCAGCGTTGACTTTTCGCTGTATGCTCTGCATTCCCTTTGGAACGACTTTGGAGCAGAAAACTTACACTGCGCTCCCTTTGGAACGACTTTTTGTGACTTCGGCAAACTTACTCTGCGTTTCTTAGAACGACTTTTTGTTGCTTCGAAGAATTTTCGATAGTTCGAAGGTCCTTTTTATTATCACAAGTCTTTAAACTTCAATCAATTTAAGCCTGTGAAGAAAACATATTTTTCTTGTAGGAATCAACGAAACTAATTACATGAAACCTAAACAATGTCCTTTATTATAGAAAATAAAACTGAATGAAAAAGATTGCTATTAAGGTAGGATATTCGTCAATAGATGTGCTTTGACTCTGGCACAGTGCTGTTGACTGTACGAGGTTCGGACTGCTCTCTGAAGTCCCTCTGGTGTGGAGCATACTGGCTCCCTTCTGGCTGCTGGCCTTGTTGCAACGGAGGTGGAGGCGGAGGCTGTTGCCAGGAAGCTTGAGGCTGACTCGCCGAAGCAACAGAAACTGCAGGATGATTGCCCACATATTCTGGGATGTAGGGCGAATGATACGAAGCTGTATGCATGACCTGCTTCGGCTGAGCTTGTTGTGCTGCGGCTTCAGCTATTTCCTTTTGCTTCTGAATAGTAACATGGCACATCCTGGTAGTATGGCCTTTGTTCTCACCGCAGAATAAGCAAAAGATTCTTCTCGGTTGATCGCCAAATCTTCCTCCAAAGCCCCTGGCGCCTCTGCCTCTTGGAGCTGGTGGTCGGAAGGAGCTTTGCTGTTGCCCCGAAGCCTGTGAGGAGCATTGTGGCCTTTGCTGTTGGCTTCCTCTATCATCATTTTGCGTAGAGTTATGAATTGATCTCACGTGCCTCGGGTAGAACCTCCCTCCGAAGCCCATGGTCATTTCAGAAAACCTGAAAGCCTCCTCCCTTCTTTGGCGAAAATCATTATCGGCCTGAATGTACTCGTCCATCTTCTGGAGCAGCTTCTCCAAAGTTTGAGGAGGCTTCCTGGCGAAGTACTGAGCTGACGGTCCTGGCCGAAGCCCCTTGATCATGGCCTCGATGACAATTTCATTGGGCACCGTTGGTGCCTGTGCCCTCAAACGCAAGAACCTTCGGACATACGCCTGAAGGTATTCTTTGTGATCCTGGGTGCACTGGAACAGAGCCTGAGCAGTGACCGGCTTCGTCTGAAATCCTTGAAAGCTAGTTAACAACAAGTCCTTCAGCTTCTGCCATGAGGTGATCGTTCCTGGTCGAAAGGAGGAATACCAGGTTTGAGCAACACTTCTGACAGCCATAACGAAAGATTTGGCCATGACTGAAGCATTGCCACCATACGAAGATACTGTTGCTTCGTAGCTCATCAAAAACTGCTTCGGGTCTGAGTGGCCATCGAATACGGGAAGCTGAGGCGGCTTGTAGGACGGAGGCCAAGGTGTAGCCTGCAGCTCAGCGGACAGAGGAGAAGCATCATCAAAAACAAAATTCCCATGATGGAAATTGTCATACCAGTCATCTTCGTTGGGAAAACCCTCCTGATGAAGGTCTTGGTGCTGAGGCCTTCGGTGTTGCTCATCCTGAGCAAGATGACGAACTTCTTCAGAGGCTTCGTCTATCTGCCTCTGCAGTTCAGCTAGCCTGGCCATCTTTTCTTTCTTCCTCTGTACTTGTTGATGAAGCATCTCCATATCTCTGATTTCTTGATCTATCTCGTCCTCTGGTGGTGTCGGGCTGACAGCCTTCCTTTTCTGGCTTCGGGCCTCCCGCAGGGAGACTGTCTCCTGATTGTGGTCCAGTGGTTGCAGAGCTGCAGCCCCAGTCGCTGAAGCCTTCTTCGGCGCCATAACGAAGGTTTATGATCGCCGAAGGTGTTCAAAAAACTCAGAGTGGAAGTGAGTTCACCGGAGGTGGGCGCCAATGTTGGGGACTTGTTCTCAAGTGCTATGAGTTAAGAACAAGGCAACATAGAAAATGTTAATCGTTAAAGTCCTTCGTCCTTCGAAGCATTATTTCCCTTAGGATATAATGGTTTATGGACGAAGGTTATGAAGGACGTACCTTCATAAATTCATTAAACAATGACGAAGGATGAAATATAAAGAATATAAAAGACAACATGAACAATTATATATTATTATCAGGCATAAACAGAAATATCATTGAATTACAAGTGTGCCTTCAATTGGAAGGAGATGACAGTACAAGCGTGACGCAAAAAGCGAATGCCAAGTCAGCGTGAACAGTACGGGAGTACTGTTCACCTATTTATAGGCACGGGACGCAGCTCGTGCAAAATTACATTAATGCCCTTTACACTCGATAATAATTCTATAGTAATCTGTCAAGGTCTAAATAGCCTTTTCATCTTTAAGTCGGTTTCACCTGCTGCTGTCACGCCGAAGCTTTCCTGCTTACACCTTCGGCGCTTCACCAACCTTCGTATTATTCTGGTCTACTGTGATACCTGACTTGAGTCCGAAGATACCTGTTCACACATTATACTCCAGAAGCACTATTAAACCTATTTTTGAGGACCTTCGGATGCCGAAGGTCCCCAACAGATGCCGAATCTATGAATGATATGCTCAGTTATAAAATCAATTATCTCTCTATGTGTCATATTCTTCATAGCAACGACTTTAGTCTATTTGGAAAAATAATCCGTGGCGACCAAGACAAACCAATGCCCTTTTGATGATGAAGGATGAATTTCTCCTATGAAGTCCAATCCCCATCCCTGAAGGGCCAAGGTTTGATAATAGGATGTAATTCGGCTGCAGAAACTAGTTGTGGATCACCGAATTTCTGACACACTTGGCATCCTTTGTAGTACTTGAAACAATCAGCTATCATGTCAAGCCAATAGAAGCCAGATGTTCTCAACAACCACTTCATCTTCGGTGCCGATTGATGAGTACCACAAATCCCTTCATGCACTACGACCATGGCTAAAATAGCGTCATTAGAGCCCAAGCATGCAAGCAAGACATCACCAATAGTTCGGTGGTAAAGTTTATTATCAATTAAAATATACTTCAAAGTTGTATGCCAAACATTCATGTTTGTCCTTCCACTAGAATTACGTAAGTAATTAATTATAGGCATCCTCCAATCAATCGCATTGGCTACATTGTTAGCCGAATTACTTTAGGAGATGTTTTTGGTATAGTTGGACGGTTCGAACTCTTTGCCCAGATAGTCCGAACCCATCGTGGATGCTCTGGGTCCATAGCCCGGACGGTCCGCGACCTAGGAACTTGGCGCAACATCGGTTATCAGACTTTTAGAGTTGTGAAATCTCCCTCGCTTTATTCGATAACCTGATGCATCTTATGCCAAGTTATTAGCTCTGCAACTATCAGCTCTGGTTATATGCCGAATGTGAAATTTGTCAAAACAGCGGATTATGTCCCAACATTTTTCAAGATAACTATTTAAAGTACCATCTAAACATTGATACTCCTCTAAAACCTACTGGACAAATAGCTGAGAATAACCAAATGCCTTCACATACTTCACTCCCACATAATCTAAAAGTTCTAAACCGAATAAGAGAGCTTCATATTCGGCTTGATTGTTAGTGCAATAAGTTATCAATCGGCTAGAGAAGTCAAAAGAGGCAATACTTGGTGAAATAAGCACGATGCTAATCTCTTGTCCTTCATTACAAACCGATCCATTAAATACAAAGTTCCGGGAGTAATAGTGAGATATGACATGTCTAGTTTATGAGTATCATCAATTCTACAATCTAGCCTTTCATATATTTTAGTGATTCATAAACCAAATCATATTCTACAAGTGCATAAGCTAACTTACTAATTCTACTACTCATAATTAGGTTTTACAACATGTATTTAATCACATCAGTTTGACAAGAAACAATGCAAGGACTAGACAATAAATAACGCCTAAGCTTGGTGCATGCATAAAACAATCATAGCATAATTCTCAACAAAGTTTGTCTCAGCATCCATTAGTCTCTGGCTTAAGTAAATCACCAGATGCTCCTTTCCTTCGGTCTCTTGAGTCAGACAACTCCAATAACCTTATCTTTGGCTGCAATGTATAACCTAAATGATATTCCACTTTGTGGAGATTTCAATACTGCAGCCGAAGACAAATAGTTTTTAATAAGACCAAAAGCTTCCTATTGTTCTGCCCCCAAGTAAAATCGTCATTATTTTTAAGCCGAAAAATAGGAGTGAAAGCATCAACCTTCCTGGCTAGGTTAGAAATGAACATCCGCAAATAATTTACCTTGTCGAGAAACTTCTGCATTTCAAGTTTACAAGTTGGAGATCCCACATACCGAATGGACTTATTCGGTCGGGATCTATCTCTATGCCATGTTCATGAATAATGAACCCTAAGAACTTGCTAGCCGACACCCCAAAAGCACATTTACGTGGGTTCATTTTTAAACCATACTGACGTATCTTATCAAAGACCTTTTGCAAATCAGCTATATGAGAATCAAATTGAGTTGATTTGACTACAATATTATCAATGTAAACCTCCATAGTGTTTCCCAACAACTCATGAAAGATCAATTTCATAGACCTTTGATAAATGGCGCCAGCAATTTTTAAACCAAATGTCTTGACAACCCACTCAAATAAGCCAATAAAACCTGGACATATAAAGGTCGTTTTAGGCACATCTTTCTCGTCTATGAGAATTTGATTATATCCGATATTACCATCAAGAAAGCTAATAACTCTATTTCTTGATGCATATGATATTCATCTTTAGGAGTTGCTTTATTTAAATCGCGAAAATCAATACATACTATGAGCTTACCAAACTCCTTCTCCATCGGCATAATATTACAGACCCACTCTGCGTATCTGCAAGGTATAATAAAATTAGCTTTTAAGAGTCAGTGAATTTTATCCTTAATCCTGGGGAGTAAGTCTAGACAAAATGATTTCGGTCTCTGCTTAAAGGGCCTGAAACCTGACTGAATAGGCAACCGATGCTCCACTAGCTCTCAGCTTAGTCCTGGCATCTCAGTGTAGCTCCAAGCAAAGCAATTAGAATATTCTTTTAACAAGCCGATCATTTTATCCCTAGGATCAGCTTTCAGGGTCTGGTTTACAAAAGTCGGCCTTAGAGTATTTCCTTCTCCTATGTCAACCTCCTCCAAAGAATCGACCGATGTAAATCCCTGTCCTAACTTGTCACGATCTCTGAACTACTCTATTGTGCTTACCTCAGAGGAGTTGGATGCTCTCTGTGTGGCTGCGGACTATTCGGCCTTAGGGGTCGGACCGTCCGCTATACTAGACTTGTGATGTGGCACTCTCTGGTAGCAGTCGGACTGTCCGACCTTGGAGGCCAGATCGTCTAGTCGTGGGGGCCAGTCTGTCTGTGAGAAGGACTGGGCTCTACAACCCTCTCTGTTCCACCTTGGATTGTCCAGCCTTAGGGACCAGACCGTCCTCAACCTGGTAAATATTTTCTTTGAATGTATGCATCATTTAACCTTTACTTAGGACTTAGCTGATTCTCCATCGACTCTAGCATTACAGGAATGAAGCATTTCTTGTCTATGCTTATGAACTGATAGTTAGAAAAATCAACCCCTATGAGACATGTGGCG
The DNA here is from genome assembly GCF_902167145.1 of Zea mays. Lineage (NCBI taxonomy): Eukaryota > Viridiplantae > Streptophyta > Magnoliopsida > Poales > Poaceae > Zea > Zea mays. The sequence goes on from NC_050101.1 coordinate 141,857,555, forward strand.
GTCTCAGAGGTCCGGAGTACAGGGGCATCAACTATAGCAATGCAAGCCGATGCATCAGCATGTATCTTTTCTACATCGTCGCCTACCCATTGTAATAACATTTGGTGCAAAGTAGAAGGTATACATTGTTTTGCATGGATCCATTCTCTGCCTAATATCAAACTATAATTCCCTTCTAGCTCAGCGACGAATAAAGCAACAGCGAGGGTCTTTGTCCCAATGGTCAATTCAACGGATGTGACACCCTTGGCCTTGATCGGGCAGTCGCTCCCAACACCACTGAGCATCATATTAGTCCTAATTAGATCATCATACTACTTACCTAATTTTCTGTATAATGAATAATGCATTAAATTTATGGCCGCCCACCATCTACCAACATTCTAGCAATCGACACTCCATCAATGTGGCCCGTGGCCGCGCACGAAGAGCGATTTTAAATGGTTGACCGAATATTTTGGCTTGGTGAAGACAGACTCATTAGGACCAAAATCGAATTGAGCAACTACAGGTTCATCACCAACGATGATACCATAATTGACTGGAAATGTAATTACATTAACATCCATACCTGCTTGCTCGGGTGAAGCTCCATAGTCGACCAGATCCTCTCCCAGTAGTTCGTCCTCCTCGATGTTGTCCTTGTCCATAGGTGCTGGTGCATCGTTGGAGGCTTCCTGGCGAGGCGCGGATGATCCGGACTCAGGGGTCGGAATGTCCGCGATGGGCTCAGACGGTCAGGATGCTGGAGCCGGAGGGTTCGCTGCACCTCTAGAGGGCTGTGCAGCTGCTGTTTTGTCCTCTATTTTTGTGGTTGTTTGATTTTCTTCGGTCTTTGGCCTCCAGCTCTATTATGGTGGTGGGTAATATGGATGTGTATCATTAAATATATTTTTGCCTCATTTTCCCTGCTCTCCTTTGCTCTCAAGCGCTGCAATTTGCGCTTTTGAGACCGTGTTAGACCCGATGGACACCATCGAGGCATGGAGTATTTTGGGTCGGCTGCTTTGATGGTTGCCCCTATGTCTTTTCCCTCATCTGTCTTGGCCGATTTACCAAAAATCATCGACCCTTTGTTGTTCCCTTTTATGATGACATATGTTGTGCCTATTTTGATGATGTCTCCTCTTATCGTTCGTTTTATGTCTATGGACATTTCCTCTATATGCCCCCTGACGTATTGGCCGGCCTTTGTGGCCGAGTAGTCCGACGATCTTGCTGGACTTACACCTAGTGACCAGAATGAGGTGAACCCAATCGACCTTGCACTGAGAGTGCCAACCTGTCAAATACGGAAGTTTGGGGTGCCCCCAAGCAGGGTATTGTGGCATCTTGTATGGGTACGGTGGCATGCCCCACATTTAATTGGGGACATAAGGTGGTGGCCGGTATGCATACTGATATGGCACAGGTGGGTGTGGGGGTGGAGGTGTCCATGTATGTATAATAGGTATTAAATGGATATCATGATACGCTAACTTCTTAGATTGGTGAAATGACCGAATCGGTCTTACTTGTCGTTGGTCTTGGGTAGGTGAGTGAGGTCGATTCTTTTTCACATATTTAAAAAATAACTAAACAAAGGTCGGGTCGGCTTTGACCGATCGATCGGATGCCTTAAACGTGTTCGTCTTCCACATACCTATTTCTTGTCGTCGAGCTTTGAAGGTACGTGGTCGTCGTTGTTCCTGGGCGCTGTTGGACCATCCGTCTGACCCATCCAGACTGTTCGATGGTGTCCCGGACTGTCCGCGCCTGAGCCGGACTATCCGCGCTACGTAGAACAGGAGGCCTCACCTGGTCGCCCGTCCGCGCTTGCCCCGTAGCATTGGACACTGTGATGATGATCTTCAAAGTCTCTCCTCCATCTGGGGTCTTTTCTGCCACCACTTTCCTGCAAGAAATTTTGGTGTTTTCATCGGCCTCTCGTGGATTGCTGATGATGATCTCCTTGTCCTTATCGGCCACGCTAGGTCAAACCAGAATTTTTTATCACCTAAGTTGATCATGTTCATTGGAAAGGGCTTTGTGTCCACCTACATTTCTTGAAACTTCAATCGACCCTCGTTAATGGCCAATTGGATCTATCGTCGAAACACATTACAATCATTAGTGGCATGAGAGAATGAATTGTGCCACTTGCAGTAAGCACGACACTTAAGTTTGTCTGCAGATGGAATAATATGATTTATTTTGATGTTGCTACTTTTGAGTAATTCATCGAATATTTTATCACATTTACCAACATTTGCCAATATTAAATGTAAATTTAACCTCTTCTTGTCGTTTCTTTTGAACCGACTGTAAAGAGGAACAAACTAGAGATTTGGCCTATTTTGACTAAACCATCTCAGCAGCGTACATGTCTTGCAGTTCGTCATCTGATCTACTCTGGTCGCAATCTACCATATGGATGTTGTGACGAACCGTCTTAGCAGTGTCTTTGCTCCGTCTCTCACAAGCCAAAGCTCTATGGTGTAACTGAGTTAGCGTAAAAAATTGATGCCTTCTAACATTTCTTTTAAATAGTAATGCATTCCATTAAATGCTAATCCTGCTAGCTATTTTTCTGCTAGGTGAATTTAAAAACATCGGTTTCTTGTATCCCGAAACCTCCGAATATAGTCATTAACCGAATCATCCTTTCCCTGCCAGGGCTACTAAGTCTACAAGGTCTAACTCATAATCGCTAGAGAAAAAATGATCAGGGAATTTTTGTTCTAAATCCATCCATGAATAAATAGAGTTAGGTGGCAGCGTGGCGTACCAAGCAAATGCAGTCCCAGACAAAGACAATGAAAATAAATGGACATGGAACACCTCTTTATCAGCCAACTCTCCTAACTGTGCTAGGAACTATCCTATGTGTTCGTGCGTGCTCTTACTTTGGTCACCCGAAAATTTTGTGAATTCGGGTATCCTTGTTACATGGGGTACGGGTGATAATCAAATCGGTTGTCATAGGGTTTTTGATATGACTGTCCCCTATGGATCATGCTAACTCCGAGCTTATCTTGGAACGCCCTAGCTATCTCTTCTCCTACTATGTCCATGGCGGCCGGTGGTAGTCCACCGAGCCTTTGGTCCAGCATAATTTTGGGTTTTTGAGTATTATGTTGTCTCCCTACCCACGGATTTGGGTTTTGTACGACATTAATTCTTGCCCTATGTGGCGGATATGGTTGGTCGTCTCTTTCCGGCATCCTGGGGGCAAAATGTAACTGGAGGTTTGGCTGGGACCGATGTATAGATGGGGAATAATAATTATCAATATGTTCTATGTACTCCGCACCGAACCATCCGGTAAGATACGCTGACTGTTCGGTGATGTATTCGGACTGTCCGACGCTATGCGTGGACGGTCCGAATTGATCGGTTAGGGTTTGCGCGAGATGCGGTGGCTCTGGCGCTGACTTCGGTAATTCGGTTCGAAAAATGGGATCGGCCGCCGCTGGCCCAGACGGTCCTTAGTTGAGCGTGGATGGACCGGTCATGCGTAGATCGGTGGATTTACCCCTGATTTGCGCAGGAGGTTGTGGTTGTCTAGAATATGTGTCTATCAGCATCCCGTAAAGGGGTTGGGATTGGTCGTGCCAATTTAGAGCCGATGAATCGCGTGTGTTTTCCCTCGTTTCAACCTTATGCAATGGAAAATTTGTGATAGCAGATTTATCAAATACACGTGCTAGCCTCTTATAATCATCTTGCATACCCCCTAATATTTGTTGCATTTGTTCGTGTTGCTTATCTATGTAATATATAAAAGATTGGATTTCGTTTGTTTCACTTACTTTAGGGGTAGTTGCAGGTCGAAGCGAAGACAGATTAGTCGCCCGCAGCCGGACGACCTTGTGATTCCTATCCACCTTGAAGTTGGCCACGATTTTCGCATGCGCTTCATTGATTAGCTGCTCCTTGTGTTCCTCGAACTCCTAATAATCTTTAGTCGATAGAGTCTCCATAGTTGGCTCGATGATGTTGCTGGGAGAGATGTCCGAGTTATCCTTTCAACCGACCATTGGGGTCGATCTGATAAATCTTCACGTCTTGTCCCTAGTGGAGTCGCCAAAAGGTGTGTTGGCGCTGACTTAGGCGCCAATCACTTGTGGTGTACCGGTGGTGGTGCTCTCTGCAGCAACGAGAACGGTCCGTGGCCTAGGATCGGACGGTCCGCGATCTGACACAAAGGCGGGTCTTCCCTGCTGTGAAGCTGGACGGTCCATGCCTAGTGGTCGGAAGGTCTGCGCGTGCGCAGGGACGACAGCGTTCGCGAACAGCACCTGAATCTCGCTCCCGGGAGGGACCCCGTTACGGAGGAGAGAACCTAGGATTTGTCTTGGAATCAGCAGACCAACTAAGACGTCTCTAGACGACGTAGAGTCGAAAAGAGGTGAAGCTTGAGGTGAAGAGGCTACGTTACTCTCTACTCCTAGAGCAAAAGGTAAAGAACGGAAGATATATTGATTTCGGTTCGACTGTGGGTGTTCAATTGGTCGTACTCCTTCAAATATATAAAGGGGTAGGTCTGGACACGTTCTTAGACGTTCTCCAACAGCTCCCACTAGTTTAGAGGAATAAACACACGAGGAGAAAGGAGCTTAACCGCCTGATCTAATCCTATTGTGAATCGTTTGCGTCTATGGGTGGACCGTCCGCAAGCCGAACCGTCTAGACTTCAGGGCCGGACCGTCCACCCACGCCCACGCCCAGTGCCACAAATGGTGCTCAACCGTAGGCATAAAAAAAACCCATTTATGATGATCACTGATAACTAGGGGTGATAATAGATCATGATCGAAACGTTTCTTCACATTTTGATTAAGCCCTTAATTAATTTCTAGCATAGAGCCGTACCATTTTAACTGACTTCGGAATCAAACACTATCAAAGTAAACAGTGAAATGTTTGTATCAAAATAGTAAACGTGTTGTGTGTTGCATTAAAACTTACATCTTATATTCTCTCTTATTTTGTACTACTAGTAAAATCAGCGCTGTTTTTTTTTCTTCAAAGTAAACATAAATATATATTACACAGATGCTTAATATATGCAATTTTGAGTTGAATCCCTAGCCTATAAGATAGGGGAAATTGGGCTACATGCAGTGACTGGACGAAAAAATGGGATATAAGATACTCCTTTGCTTTAAAATAGTATTTATTTTAGCTCTTTATTTTTATGTTTGTGTTCAACTATATGACGAATCACTTAAAACGATTTTTTATTTTTATTTTTATGTTTGTGTTCAATTATAAAACGAATTTTAATTTAGAATAGAGGGAGTACCTATTATTAATAGTCCAATGTATTCACATGAGTTTTTATTTCTAAAAACACGTTCAAACTGACATGGGCATCATCCTATGCAAACATAGGTTGATGTTGGCCGTCGCCAACTGATACAGATTAAACATTTGTGCGACCAACATTGCAATCTCATATACTCGTACATAGGCAAAGATAAAGGATAACATAAACGGTTAAACCAGCTCACAAGAGACTCAAAGCAATTACTTCACAACGTGCACCACGTAAAAAAGGCTTAAATTCTATCCGCACAAAAACCAATAGCTTTCCGTTCTGTCGAGAACATGTAGTCTTCAAAGAAACATGTATGACCTGAGCTGTGACGCAGCCTAACTCAAGGAATCTAAGTGCAAATTATAATTGACCGAATCATCCACGACATCCGATTATAGCCGATGGTGCATTTCGATCATGTAACGTTTATGTAAAACTTGCTATATTTTGCCTAACTTTTTTTCTAAACAACGCTGGACAAGATGCATATACCTCAATCCAACTGCCTAAAACGAAATCGCTTGTGAGAATGCTAGTGTCGCCTTAACTCATCCACCTACCAGACACTAACAGAAAATTTTGATCGATCATAAGATAGAGATGGCAACCAAACTTATGCGGCAGCATCAGCAGATTCAGGATTGTCCATGTCCATTTGCTCACCGGAGGCCTGCTGCACACCTCCCTCACTCCTCGGCTCACCAGTTCCGCCAGACCGGCTTTGTTGTTGCTCTGGTGTTTGAGGCTCAGATGCTTGGGTTTCAGGTTGTGGTGGCGGAGTCTGTGGCTTTGGAGCCGGCTTTGGTTTTGTCATGATCGGTTTGCAGAACCTGTAAAACATGGTTTTAGAACCAATTGTCAGAATCAGTGTGATACTCAAATTGATGTGAGAGAAAGCTTCTTTGGCAACGAACCGGTCAAGTGTTTCAGCTTTCTTCTTCAGATCCGATACGAGCAGCACAGGATTAGCATGCTTCGGTAGGGCATCCTGCTGCTGTTTCCTCTCTCTTAACCAGTTCTCTGCTTCAGAGCATTCATTGATGACCTGTGCCCAACAAAAAAGATAAGCAGATACAGTAAGATTTACATCTTCAACAGCACATGCTTGGCAATAAATAACAGGACATCACAATCATAACCGGGAACAGATCGATTGCATCCACCCCTACCCCATGAGCCTTCCACAGCCTAGTGTCCAGAGGCTTAGTCCACAGTGCTACTGAAACTAAATGATTAAAAAAGAGGAATGTCATTCTGACCCACCTTCTGTTTCTCAGATATGTCGATATGGTCAAACTTCTGGTCACTGGACGATGCAGCCTCTCTGAAACTATTGATACAATACACCAGTTGATCTACAGAGGAACCCCTTTCCGTCCACTCCTTGTGCCGTGCCTCAATTGGATCGCCAATCTGCAATTTTAGAAAACTCATGTCATCTAATCCACAAGCAAGCAAGAAGAGAAGTCTCCATGGCTAGCAGTGCTGTAATTCAGTGCATATAGGAATACCTTTTTAAGCTCTTCCAGTTTAGAAATATATACTCCCTTTGTCTCATCCTCACCATCTTCATACAGCCAATCTTCAACCTCCTGAAGCTTTGCAATCAACCCTTCCTTCTCCTCGGGTGTGACAAAATCGTTATACTTGTCGTACAGCTAAATACAAGGAAGAAAAACCATTAGATACTGCTTATGTTCACAAGAAAAACCATCAGGGCATGCATCTCCACATACCTTGTTACGCATGTCATAGACATAAGCTTCCACAGCATTTTTCTTTTCTTTGGTCTCTTCCATTACTCTGTCCTGCAGAGCCATCTCATACTCTTTCTCTACAGCCTTCTGCAGGTCAGTGGCAGACAATGCGCCGTAGACCAACTCATGGATCGGAACAGAAGTTTTCTTAATTTTCCTTTTCGATGGCTCAACCTAAATAAAATTTATAAAGTAAATCAACAAATTACTAGTCTTCTGAATAAAAAACATTCATGAACTGAACAAGAGTGCAAATATATAACTTGCATGAAACTAATCAGTAAAATCTAACGCAAGTGAACACAACAAGAATTCTAGCCTATAAATTAACCTTCTCCTATGACATCTCAAGAGACAACTAGCAGTCACAATAAACAGAAAGAACCGATTATGGAAGCTAACTCATAACAATCTAAAAATCATAAAATTCATCAGCATGCTGCAAACATCCATCCACATGTACTAAATCCAAGATTTGTAAATAATATATCACACCTTTGCATCAGTTTCCATTGGAACAGATTTTTCCTCAGAATCTTGTGCTCCATTTTCAGCAGGAGCCTCAGTAGTGTCAGCACTTCTATGCTCATGCATATTCGCATCAGTTCCAGAAACATGATCACTTGGTGCATCATCCGTGTCCATCTTTGTAGTATCCTTTAGAGCTTCATTAGCAGATGAGACTGGAACTTCCACATCCTCCTCCAGCATCTGCATGCAAAAATAGCATAAAGCACAGTGTTGGCAACACTTGACAGCTATCCCAAAGAAGGCTGAATGATCGCCTAGTCTAGTAACTTACCATTGCTGAATCCACTGTGACAATGCCATGGATGCTGAGACACACTTTAACTTTCAGCTTGGTCTTCTCACATTTGGAGGGTTGGAAAGGGCCAATCTACATAGATTTTAGCACATTATAGCAACTAGCAACAGAACCCTATAACATGAACACTGTGTAAAGGTTGCTTACCGTGTAAGTGCTTATCTTTTGTGGAATTTGCGAGTCGCCTGTACCCACATACAAAACATCAACTTCAAATGTACTCAATTTATAGAACGTTAGAGATTTAATGCTCGGAATTGCATTCCCCTTTGGGAATACAAGGGTCTGTTGGGGTGCACTGTTCTGGGATTCTTGTTTCCATGACAACGCAACTGAGAAAGGAAACCCATCATTAACCTGCAAACCATCAATTCAGAGAAATCCTTATGATACAAGACATAAAAACATATCATACCCTAATCTTACATTTCAAGGCGTTAGGCAGGCGCTAGATTGACTAAACATAGATTAAACACAATTTAGTGTTTGTGGATTTTTATATATTTTTCTGGCAGCACATATGGCTCAGATTGAATGCCCAACTTCGATCTCCAAAGAAATTGAAACACATTCAGTCAATTTTGAATCTAATTCTTGCAAACTTGCAAAGAAGTGGTGAAGGGACTTGCAATATTGATCATGGCATGTCCTGTTTCCCTTTTCACTGGCTCTTTTGCATGCTTTTTTTCCTGCCTGCCAGCCAGCGCAGGAACATATAGCCCACCAAGCCAGTCGGGCTGCACTTTTTCATGTTTCTGCGCAACTTAAGCACTGCATCACACCTAGGCACACTGCCTAGCTGTGTCCAGAGTTTTCTTAGACGCCTAGGCCCTAAACGAGACGCTAGGGGTTTGTTTCAGGTTTAATTGAGAGCCAATGCAAGTCTAATTAGGTTCTTTTGAAATCCTGATCTTACATTTAAGGTGGTTCTATATCAACAACAACAACAAAATTGCTACTGTAGAACACGAAACTAATAAAAAATGTGACAGATGTCTCCACAAAATACACCACCAAAGGTAATGCAGGGGTGTTTTTGTAACACTACCACAGTAGTGCATATGGGAAAATGAAAGGAACCTCTACTCCTACATTCCAGCAAAAACTAGAGCAATTTTTCCATGAAAGGCTTGGTTGTTTCAGAAGATCTTTTGAATAAAATTTTGACCAGATATTCGAACCCATTTCAAAAGGGTTCTCCTTGTTAGATATTCGAACCAGCAACACAAATAGACAACATGAATTAAATATAGTACTAGGTAATCTGCACTTACTAGGAAGGTAGCTAGTAGTCACAAGTATACATATCTGCTACTCCACTAAACACCCATTTCACTAATTTATGAGCATAGAGCTTGTCACTGTGTAATAACAAAAAAGGACAATGCACATACAATACTGTCTTCAAATTCAGTATTAATTCTAGGAAAAAGCGGATCTCATAAACTCGAGAGTGAAGATGGCATTGGAAGTAAAAGGGTGATAAGATTTCAATTATTGACATGGATGATGTGAACTATTTTGCCTGAACTTGCAATTCCAGTGGCACACATTTTTTCCAAACATTAGTAAGAGTGGGCAGCTGTCATGTATGGGCGCAAGTATAGGCGCCGTCGTGACATCAGACGCGCAGCTGAGCGCGCTGCTCACGCTACACAGGATGGCGCCACCATTAGTGGCTGAGATTTCAAAATTCAAACAGCAGATTAGTTTCCATTTTCCCCAAATCAATAGTTTCCTTGCTATGCCTAAATTATAGGAGCAGATTAGTTTCCCTTTTTCCCCAAATCAATAGTTTCCTTTCTATTAGTTTCCCTTTTTACCCAAATCAATAGTTTCCCTTCTATGCCTAAAATATAGGAGCCATTAGTGGGGGCAATGGCCTATATAATGTAATCAGACTTGGAGGAATGGAATCAAGCAATCAGTTATCACCAAACCTGCTCTCTCTCCCTCAACTCTCTCAAGCCACCGGCAGGGGCTCTCCCTCTCGGTGAAGGCCTGGAGCGCGACTACAATCTGCGTAGTCGCGGCCCGGCGCTGTTAGGTGCTGAGGCGCTTGACAACCTGGTATCACGGTCACGTCGATCCTCACCCACCCGATCCACCCAGTCATCCACAGCAGCCGCCACCCATTCTAGCCCACCACCATCACAACCTCCAACCGCCAAACCTTTGGCCATGGCAGAACCCACCATCAAGGACGTCATGGAGGCGCTGCAATCTCTCACCATGAAGATGACCACCATGGAGGCCGAGATGGCGTCAATGAAGGAGAAATCGTCCTCATCCGCGGCTGCAGATGGGGGCGTGCGCCGGGAGGGGCCCCGTGATCTCGATCGCCCCCCCAAATTCCAGAAATTGGATCTTCCTCGCTACGACGGCAAGGCCGACCCAATGCTCTTCATCAACAAGTGCGAATCGTACTTTCGCCAACAGCGTACCTTGGTGGAAGAACGCGTGTGGATGGCGTCTTACAACTTGGAGGATGTCGCCGAGCTGTGGTACATCCAACTTCAGGAGGACGAGGGCACACCTCCATGGGGACGGTTCAAGGAGCTGCTAAATCTTCGGTTCGGGCCACCCCTCCGAGCTGCACCTCTGTTTGAGCTGGCCGAGTGCCGCCGAACTGGGACGGTGGAGGACTACTCCAACAAATTTCAGGCCCTACTGCCCCGTGCAGGTCGACTAGCGGAGGCCCAGCGTGTTCAGCTCTACACGGGCGGCCTCCTACCTCCGATGAGCCACGCCGTCCGCATCCACAACCCGGAGACCCTCGCCGCTGCCATGAGTCTTGCCCGGCAGGTCGAGATGATGGGGTTGGCGCAGCAGGCCCAGCCACCTGGCCGCAGCGTCTCCCGGGCCTGGCTGCCTCCAACGGGCGCGCAGGGTACTCGGCCACCGCTGCCTGCCCCACCGGCGGGTGCAACACCGCCGCCACCGGAACGCCAGCCCTTGAAACGTCTGTCCCAAGAGGAACAAGCTGAGCGGAGACGCCTCGGCCTTTGCTTCAATTGCAATGAGCCCTACAACCGGGGACACAACCGGGTCTGCCGCCGCATCTTCTTCATGGACGACATTGAAATTGAGGGCGCCGACGACGACCAAACATCTCCTAATCAGGGGGAGGACGCCCCTGTGTTCTCTCTTCAAGCCATTGCCGGGGTGCCCATTTACAAGTCGCTGCAGGTGCAGGCATCGTTGGGCGCTGCCACTGTCGTCGCGCTCCTTGATACGGGCTCCACGTACAACTTCATCGCCGAAGCCGCAGCTCGCCAAACTGGGCTGCCCATCCAGCCCCGCCCCCGCCTCACGGCAATGGTGGCAAATGGGGAGCGCGTCTCCTGCCCGGGCGTCATCCGGCGCGCCCCGGTCATCATCAAGGGCGATCGGTTCTACGTCGACCTCTTCGTCATGCCGCTCGCCGGCTATGATTTGGTCTTGGGGACTCAATGGATGGTCACCCTAGGCCGAGTCACTTGGGACTTCATCGACCGCACCATCTCGTTCGCCTACCAAGGTCGATCGGTGTGCTGGTCTGACGTCGCGGCAGGGCCACTGCCGCGGGTCACGGCAGTCTCGGCCACGGAGGGCCTCCTCGACGACCTGCTTCAAGCCTTCCACAGCGTCTTCGCCGAGCCTTCGGGTCTGCCCCCACAGCGGGCTCGGGACCACGCCATCATCCTCAAGCCAGGGGCTGCACCGGTAGCAGTAAGGCCCTACCGCTACCCCGCAGCACACAAGGATGAGCTTGAGAGACAGTGTGCTGCCATGATCGCTCAAGGTCTCGTTCGTCGCAGCGATTCCGCTTTCTCCTCTCCAGTGCTGCTCGTCAAGAAGCAAGATGGGGCTTGGCGGTTTTGTGTCGACTACCGCGCCCTGAACGCCCTCACCGTCAAGGATGCTTTTCCCATCCCGGTCGTCGACGAACTACTCGACGAACTGCACGGCGCGCGCTATTTCACCAAGCTCGACTTACGCTCCGGCTACCACCAAGTCCGGATGCGGCCGGCTGATATCCACAAGACGGCGTTCCGTACCCACGACGGCCTCTATGAGTTCTTGGTGATGCCGTTCGGGCTTTGCAACGCCCCGGCGACATTTCAAGCACTCATGAACGACGTCCTGCGGCCGTTCCTCCGCTGGTTCGTTTTGGTTTTTTTTGATGATATCCTAATTTACAGCAGGACATGGGCAGATCACTTACGCCACATCCGCGTCGTTCTCGACGAGTTGCGCCGCCATGTCCTCTTCATTAAGCGGTCCAAGTGCTCTTTTGGCGCTTCCTCGGTGGCATACTTGGGCCATGTGATCTCGGCTCAGGGGGTGGCCATGGATCCGGCCAAGGTGCAGGCTATCCATGACTGGCCAATACCGCGCTCGGCGCGTGCGGTGCGCGGCTTCTTGGGCCTCGCCGGATACTACCGCAAGTTCGTCCACGACTACGGCAAGATCGCAGCCCCCCTCACCTCACTACTCAAGAAGGAGGGGTTCTCCTGGAACGACGATACCATGGCAGCCTTCCAGGCGCTCAAGGCTGCCGTGGCGTCGGCCCCCGTGTTGGCCCTGCCGGACTTCTCCAAGAAGTTCATCCCGGACTTCTCCAAGAAGTTCATCATCCACCCATGGGTTTGGGGCAGTCCTCCTCCAAGATCAGCATCCGATCGCCTATTTCAGCAGGCCGGTCGCGCCCCGCCACCGCTCCTTGGCAGCATACGAGCGCGAGCTCATTGGGCTGGTCCAAGCCGTCCGACATTGGCGGTCGTACCTATGGGGACGTTCGTTCCTCGTTCGCACCGACCATTACAGCCTCAAGTTCCTTCTCGATCAGCGGCTCGCGACGATCCCACAACACCACTGGGTGGGCAAGCTCCTCGGGTTTGACTTCACCCTTCACCGTCGAGTACAAGCCGGGCACCGCCAACACCGTCGCCGATGCCCTGTCCCGGCGTGATACCTGCGAGGAGGGGGCAGTTTTGGCTCTCTCTGCACCTCGCTTCGACTTCATCGACCGTCTTCGTCAAGCTCAACTTCAAGACCCAGCTCTCGTCGCCATCCGTGATGAGATTACCGCGGGTACCAGGGGGCGCCGTGGTCCCTCCTCGACGACATGGTGGCTTACGCCGCCCGGCTGTATGTTCCCCCGGACTCGCTACTGCTGCTGGAATTGGTGGCGGCTGTACACGGGGACGGCCATGAAGGGGTACAGCGTACTCTACATCGACTACGCCGCGACTTCCACTTCCCCGCCATGCGCCGGGTGGTGCAAGACTTCGTCCGCGGCTGTGCAACCTGCCAGCACAACAAATCAGAACATCTCCATCCGGCGGGACTGCTGCTGCCCCTGCCCATTCCATAGGCCGTGTGGACCGACATCGGCATGGACTTCATCGAAGCTTTGCCCCGGGTGGGGGGCAAGTCGGTGATCCTCACCGTGGTGGACCGTTTCAGCAAATATTGCCATTTCATTCCGCTGGCTCACCCCTACAGCGCCGAGTCTGTGGCACAAGCGTTCTTCAAAGAGATTGTTCGCCTCCATGGGATGCCTCAATCCATGGTGTCGGACAGGGATTCCGTGTTCACTTCAACATTTTGGCGGGAGTTGATGAGGCTCTCAGGGGCCAAACTACATATGACGTCAGCCTTCCACCCACAGTCGGACGGCCAAACAGAGGCTGTCAACAAAATCATCGTCATGTACCTTCGGTGCTTCACAGGGGACCGGCCCAAGCAGTGGCTGCGTTGGCTGCCATGGGCGGAGTACATCTACAACACGGCGTACCAATCATCGCTCCGCGACACCCCCTTCAAGGTAGTGTATGGAAGGGACCCCCCATCTATCCGGTCCTATGAACCAGGAGAGACGCGGGTGGCTGCAGTGGCCGAGACCATGGCTGCTCGGGAGGAACTTCTCGCTGACGTCCGCACGCGGCTGGAACAAGCTCAAGCCATCCAGAAAAGGTTCTATGACAAGCTGCACCGGCCGGTCTCCTATGCCGTGGGCGACTGGGTGCTTCTACGCCTCCGACAGCGCGCTGCCTCTTCACTACCGCAGCGGTCCACGGGCAAGCTCAAACCACGGTTCGTTGGGCCATATCGCATCACCGAGTGCATCAACGAGGTTGCTGTCCGCCTCGATTTGCCCCCACGTGCCAAGCTGCATGATATCTTCCATGTCGAGCTTCTTAAGAAGTTCATAGGTGATCCACCAGCGAGGCCGCCACCGCTGCCACCATTGCTTCATGGGGCTGTGACACCAGAGCCAGAACGTGCTGTCCGTTTCCGCCAGGCGCCCGGTGGTCGACAAGTGCTCATTCACTGGAAGGGACAATCGGCTGCGTCAGCAACTTGGGAGGATATGGCTGAGCTCCGCGACAAGTTTCCCCAATTTCAGCTCGAGGACGAGCTGGACGTCGAGGGGGGGAGAGATGGCATGTACGGGCGCAAGTATAGGCGCCGTCGTGACATCAGACGCGCAGCTGAGCGCGCTGCTCACGCTACACAGGATGGCGCCACCATTAGTGGCTGAGATTTCAAAATTCAAACAGCAGATTAGTTTCCATTTTCCCCAAATCAATAGTTTCCTTGCTATGCCTAAATTATAGGAGCAGATTAGTTTCCCTTTTTCCCCAAATCAATAGTTTCCTTTCTATTAGTTTCCCTTTTTACCCAAATCAATAGTTTCCCTTCTATGCCTAAAATATAGGAGCCATTAGTGGGGGCAATGGCCTATATAATGTAATCAGACTTGGAGGAATGGAATCAAGCAATCAGTTATCACCAAACCTGCTCTCTCTCCCTCAACTCTCTCAAGCCACCGGCAGGGGCTCTCCCTCTCAGTGAAGGCCTGGAGCGCGACTACAATCTGCGTAGTCGCGGCCCGGCGCTGTTAGGTGCTGAGGCGCTTGACAGCAGCACAACACAGCTTTCTAAACATTAATATGTATAAGTCAGTATGCAATTATTTTAGTATCCATTAGTGTGACAGACCGGCAGTGGAATAATATAACCATTCGGTAGCTTAAACCAGATAAAAAGATGAGCTCAAACCTGGAATTCCCGCACTTTGAAAGTGGGGCTGAGCATAGCACACTGAAGAGCACATCCTCGTGCAACACACTCACTTGCATTCATGGTTCGCCTTGGCTCCTTCCCAAAAAATTCAGTGATTATCTTGATTATGGCCGGAACACGAGAACCAGATCCGACAACCTCAACAATGTGCACATTTTCAGTTGTCAAGCCAGCTTCAGTCAAGGCCTTCTCCAAGGGTCCTTTGACACGTTCCAGCACAGGTGCACTGATGTGTTCAAACTCGTCCCTTCTAATAAACCCTCTCACATCCTTCTCATCCATCAAGCACTCAATGTTCAGTGGAGCCTCTGGGTTGGCACTCAGCACCTTCTTAATCTTCTCACACGCCACACGCAACCTAAGGCATGCGCGGGCATTCTGGTAGACGTCAAGCTTGTACTCTTCTTTGAACTTTGCCACAAAGTGCTTGAAGAGGACCTCATCGAAGTCCCTGCCGCCAAGAGAACGGTCATATGCATGTGAAAGCATCTTGAGCTGTCCCTTCTTGTAACCGACAATGCTGACCTGCATGCTAGCATGACCAACATCAACAAACGCGACGTTTAGCTGGTCATGCTCTGGGAGGTCAGTCTTATAAATGCCATAAGCCAACGCCGTGGCAGTTGTCTCATGGAATAGCCGCAAAGGCCGGAGGCCGGCAATAGTAGCAGCATCAAGAACAGCCCTGCGCTGCAAATCAGTGAAGTACACAGGGATGCCAATGCAGCAATCAACAACCGCAGTCTTCAGGTTCCCCTCGGCAATGCTCTTCAGATTGGACAGCACCATGGCAAGCAGCTGAGTGGGGGTGAACGTCCGCTCCTCACCCAGGAACCGTACATGGACCAGGGGAAATCCATCGGGCCCCTCCGTGACACGGAACGGGAAGGAGGCGATATCGCTCTGCACCTCCGGGTCGGAGAACTTGCGGCCGAGCAGGCGCTTGATCTGAGAGATGGAGTTTCTGGGGTTCATGGTTGAGGACGCGGCACCGGCCGTACCGATAAACCGCTGCTTGTCCCCGAAGCAGACGATGGCTGGGGTCTCGCGCTTGGACTCCTCGTTGAGGACCACGTCGATGCCGCGCTGCCGCGCGACTGCCACGATGCAGCTCTCATTGCCGAGGTCGAATCCCACAACGCTCATCTTCGGTTCACCCTCAGCTGCTGACCACTACCAAATAGATCTCTAATAGCAATCAGTCCCTGCAAACAGCAGCGAGAGCTAGCTGTTAGGCACGCCAGCGGCATCACAATAATTCATGGAATATATAAACGTCAACCTTGTCCTCCTCGGCCATTGAAAAATCTACAGAAGAAATCGGCTTTTCAATCGATAAGCGACACAACCTAATCTAAAACCTCAGGAACCCCAAAAGCCCGGCCCTCGGCTAAATCTCGAGAAACATATATAAAACGCGATTTCAAAACGCTAAAAAATTCAAAGACAGAAAACTGCCTGGTTTAGACGAGCATAGAGCTCTCGCGCGGAGAAAGAAGGCGGAGGAGGGATCGGATCGTACCTGCGGGGGGCGGTGGCGCGGGGCGGGGCCGTTGCCGTTGGAGACCTCCTGAAGCTCGGTCCTAGCACGAAGCTGCCCCTCGACTTCTCGCGTCGTAGTCGTCACTCGTCGTCGTTGTCTCCACGAGTGGTTTCGCGAGGGAAGGCGGCGATATATCTCACCGGGTACGAGGGCCGGGGGCGGCGGGGCGGGCCGCCGTGGTGCGGGGTGTGGCCGTGAACGTTCTAGGAGTTGCCAGAGATGTTGTTCATTCTTCCGTCTGACGTGTTGGGCCCACGTTCGCAGGCGCACGATAGAACGTTCTGGGCTCTTCCGGACTCCTGTACGAACAGAGGTCGTGGAATCCTGCTGGTTACCTCTAGAGCAGATCGTACACATCTCTACTAACTATTACGTATCTCGTGCTCACCCGACGAACGTACTCATACGAGCACTTTAAATCGTGAGTGTTCCTTCTTAATCCAACGATCAAGCTGCTGGTTAGGAACACTCATCGTTGAGGTGGGAGGGCTTAAGTGAATAAAAAGCACTAATCGTTGAATTAAGAAGAAACACTCACGATTTAAAGTGCTCACATGAGCACGGATATTGCGTGAGCACAAGATACGTTCCCTAAAATGTTAGTGTAGACTGCCCCCGCCCTCCTCTCTGCGCGTGCTCCTCCTCCCCCACCCGACCGTAAGCCGGCAATGGCGGCCGCCCGTGCCCCCCTCCCCCCGCAAACCCCTTCCCCCTGTGTTCCTCCCCGTCCTCTTCCTCGCCTCGTGCGTTCCGCCCGTCGCGCCGTCCTCGCGGAGCTTCCAAAGCCTCCAGTCCCCCAATGGACTCCTCCCCATCTGTGCTCCGCCGCCGCCACCGCAGCAACAGTCTCCTCCACCGCTTGCTCGACCTGACCACCGGGTCCTGCCCCGAAGCAGGCGGGGACGGCGACAGCGACGTCGTGGGAGGCGTCGGGCTGGCGTCCGTCGGGGCCGCGGAGCCTTCCCGCGGGCCGAGCTGGAGCTTCAGCGCGCCGCTTCCCCCGGCCCCCTAACGGTGCTCCTCGGCCGCATGCTAGGGTTGGGGCTGGCCACCGACGAGGCGGAGCGCATCGGCCAACGGCCTGGCGGTGAGCGCGCGGCTGTCCCAGTCCCACAGCATGGGGTTCCAGTTCCCCGTAGCGGCCTGTTTATGGCAGTTCTGGTGAAATATAGAAAATCATCGACCAGGTAGGTCTCCGTCGGTTCGTCGGGCGCAATAGAAAAACCACTGAACGCCTCGTCGCTCCTGCCCTGCCCCCCGTATCTATACCACCGAAGGCGAGGAGGGGGCCAAGGACGAGCGCCTTTTCATGCCCGCTGGCCATTGCCGCTGCTCACGAGCCTCCCGCCTCGCGCTGCCCTGCCCTCTACGGCTCTGCCCCAGGAGAGCCAGACAGCCAGGTAAGGGCTTGTTCGGTTCTACCCCAATCCATATGGATTGAGGGGGATTGAGGGGGTTTTAATCCCTAGTAAGTCAAAATCTCTCTCAATCCGTATCGATCCCCTCCAATCCATATGGATTGAAAATAACCGAACAAGCCCTAAAGGAGCCGTCAAAAGCCCCCGCCGAGGAGAGCACGCAAGGGTAAGCCCACCTACCAACGAAGCCCCATCTCTTCGCCTTGCCCTTCTGCTTCGATTAGATTGGATCCCGGTCGCCGTCGCTGCAGGTGGGATTTGCCCCCCTTTTTTTCTTCATCGCCGCAGCTCCTTCCCTCGGGCCGTGTGTAGATCTGCACGTTCCCTGGCGTCTGCTCGGTGTCATGCCTTCATTCATCTCCGTCGAATTCTCGGTAGATACTACGTTCCATACTCTACGGTTATTGGATTATGTAGGCAATTTGATCTAGCTGGGTAGGTCCATAGGTTAGTTATGGCAAATAGGAATGTCGTTGGCCTCATTTTCTCAAGAGTTGGCAAGTCAGGCATAGACCTGCGTCTGCTCTGAGTTCTGTCCATATATACTCCATGAATGAACTCAGCAATTCTGTTGAACGATTCGCGTTGTTATATACTGCGTGCTAGACCGACTCACGGACATTTTTTCATATATTAATGCACTGTTACTCAAGGTCATGATGGATCTGATATTCTGACTCCCAGTATTAGTGCGTGTCTCTAGGTGTATGCCTGTACGTTATTATGGCGCCAACATATTATGATAAAATACATTAATATATAGATTCATTAATCATCATTCCACATATATGTTCCCCAATGAGCAAACTGATGTCAAGAAAACAAAAAGATGGAAAACAAAAAGGATTCAACGAGGCTAAAGTCACGCATTTTATGTAACTCTGTATAAAATTGTAAGTTTGTTTTTATCATGATTTTCATAGATGTTCTGGTGTAAATTTAATATATATTTTTTCTTTATTAATTTCTTAAGAATTAAAGCCGGAGGTCTTAAAGATTTGTTCTTAACAGTTTATATTGTCAGTTTTACAATATCATATATCTCATTACACTGGTTGTTGTTCTTGGATTTGAAATTTCTATTGGAGTTGTTGTCTTGAACTCTGGATAGCATGTTGTGGTAAGAGCAGCTGATGATAAGATAATATATATGTTGCTCACGTAAAGGAGAAGTGTAGAACAAAAAGGTCTCGACTTATAGTGAGTTCGTTTTCCCACTATTCTGTAATCTTTCAGTTGGTTTGACCACGGTTGAAGGAATCTGATACTGCTACCGAGACATGAGAGACTATGCATGAGGCATGCAAATTAACAAGACTCATACAAGCGCGGAACAGTGTGCTGATGGAGCATAAGGGTAACACATGCTAGGTCTTAACATATTTGGCTTACGAGTAAACTTTCTCCAGACCCCAAGGAAATATAAGATCCAATTAGATATGTGTCGATGCTCATCTCAGCATACTCCCGTTGCAACGCACGGGCACACACCGCGTGCCCCTGCCTCCCCTCTCTGCGCGTGCCCCCGTCTCCGCGAAACCTCCGCGACATCGACGCCGACTCCGCGCACATGGAGCTCCGACTCCACGAAACCCCCCCCCCCCCACCTGCGTCGGATAGCCAACCTCCGCACGCGACCTCCGCAACCTCCGTAAACTGCTATTGTAGCTCCATCTCCATGACATTTGCGCCAATGACTCCATGACCGCCTCCACCACGATGGCTCTACCACACCGTGCGCCCCATCGCAAAAACCTACGCAATGCGCCATGCGGCTCCCACCCGCCGTGCCCCTGCCTCCCCTCCGCATACGCCATGCTTGTCGTTTCGTATATATATTTTATTTATAATATTTTTTACTTCCGTGGCAACGCACGGGCACATATCTAGTAGACACCTAAAACAATACTCGTCGTATGTTTGTTTATATTTGAACTAAACTGAAAAAAACAAAGAAGTATAATATAAGTTATAATGCGTAAGTTGCTAGAGATAGTCTAATGCATCTCTATAAAATTATGCACAAATAAATATTTAATAGATTCAAACACATAATCACACCTATTTAACTAATCTCTACTACTTATTAAGGCGGGTGTTCTGCCATTCCCATTACCCCCTCCTCGCAAATCCTATTCCCATTCCCACGTGCATCCCACGGCTAGCTAAAATTAAATTAAAAAAAACACAAATGTGGCTCCAATGGGATTCAAACCTGCGACCTCTCAAGCAAATGTGCTCGTAGCTACCACTATACCACATGTGTGTTTATGTCAATATTTGTTACAGTAAAAATATATACTACATCTCTCCCAAAGCCCACCTGCTACCTTTGCACAATGTGTAATAGTAGATAATTATCAACGAGATTCCTGAATTATATTTTTGGATGGAGGGAGTAGTATTTAAAAAAGAGCCTTGCATGCAATTTCTTTTGTTTGAATAATGTTTTCAACTTAAATTCTTTTTTATATGTGTGACATTTATTCTCCGTAATATTTTTCCATGGCTCTGACTTGTGAGTCATTTTCATAAACCAACGCCAAAGATGAATCCATGTTTCTTACTTGGAAACCCCGAACAAACACCACTGGCAGGAGGCGCTCGCGTTGGCGTTGCTCATCGACGACGAAAAGAAGCTTGGCGACTGCCAGTTCGATCTCTGGAAGCAGTACTATGTGACCGCATGCGTCGCTGTGTTCGGTAAGCTCCGGCGTAGCTGCCGCTTGGACACGGTCCAGGGCGGCTGCACCGCGCTGTCCATCTTCAAATAGGGGACCTCATGGTCGTCGCCAACGCCGGCGACTCTCGGGTTGTTCTGGGCACCGCATCCGACAACGACGTCGTCACACCGTCCAGCTCATCATCCACCTGAAGCTCAACCTCCCACGTAAGTCACTACTGATCGGCCATGAATTCTTGTGCGCTGGGACGACGGTCGTTGCTGATGTTGTGTGAGTGTCCTCGAACAAGATTTATGTAGAGGAGTAGCACATCCGGTGGTGCAACAGCTAGGTGTACTACCTCGCTGATGAGCCCGGGGTGCACTTCGTTTGGCAGCCCAACCAAGAGTCATCGGTACTCGCCATGTCATGCGCGTTCGATGACTACTAAATCAAGGACTATGGCGTCATCTTGGCACCAGAGGTGACGCAGAGGAGGACCGACAACAATGACTACTGAGAGCACCTAGAGGGGGGGTGAATATGTGATCCTGTAAAACTTAAACTTATAGCCACAAAAACTTGTTAAGTGTTAGCACAATTATTGCCAAGTGGCTAGAGAGGAGTCTCAACAAAACACAATACCACAGAGATGACACAGTGGTTTATCCCGTGGTTCGGCCAAGACCAACGCTTGCCTACTCCACGTTGTGGCGTCCCAACGGACGAGGGTTGCAATCAACCCCTCTCAAGCGGTCCAAAGACCAACTTGAATACCACGGTGTTTTGCTTTGCCTTTCAATATCCCGTTTGCGAGGAATCTCCACAACTTGGAGTCTCTCGCCCTTACACTTGAGATTCACAAAGAAATACGGAGTAAGAGAGGGAATGAGCAACGCACACAAGACTTCAAAAGATCAGAGCAACAACACGCACACAAACAGCAACAAGAGCTCGCAACACAACTCAAAGAGTTCACAACTCCACAAGAGCTCTATATGCTATCACAATGAAACGAATGCGTGAGATCGATGTCTTGGTGCTTAGGAATGTTGTAGGAATGCTTGGTGTTCTCCTCCATGCGCCTAGGGGTCCCTTTTATAGCCCCAAGGCAGCTAGGAGCCGTTGAGAACAAATCTGGAAGGCCATCCTTGCCTTCTGTCGTCGGGCGCACCGGACAGTCCGGTGCACACCGGACACTGTCCGGTGCCCGATTTATTTCCATAAACAGCGCAGCCGACCGTTGCTGACCGTTGAAGATCTGGGAGCCGTTGGCGCACCGGACATGTCCGGTGCACACCGGACAGTCCGGTGTCCCCTTCCGACCGTTGGCTCGGCCACGTGTCTCGCGCAGATCGCGCGGCCGACCGTTGGCCCGGCCGACCGTTGGCTCACCGGACAGTCCGGTGCACACCGGACAGTCCGGTGAATTATAGTCGTACGCCGTCGGCGAATTCCCGAGAGCGGCCTCTTCGCCCGAGGCAGCCTGGCGCACCGGACACTGTCCGGTGCACCACTGGACACTGTCCGGTGCACCACCGGACAGTCCGGTGCTCCAGACCGAACAACCTTTTGGCTGTACACAACCAACTTTTCTTTGACTCGATTTCTCTTGTTTCAAGCACTTAGACACACTACATTAGTCTTCAAAACAATGTACTAAGGCTTAGAAACATACCTTTACTTGTGATTTGCACTTTGTTCATCCATGGGCATAGATTCACATTTAAGCACTTGTGTTGGCACTCAATCACCAAAATACTTAGAAATGGCCCAAGGGCACATTTCCCTTTCAATCTCCCCCTTTTTGGTGATTTATGCCAACACAACATAAAGCAACTAAAACAAGTGCAAAATCACTTCAAATAAAATAAATTTGAGTTTTATTCAATTTTGGCATATATGGATCATCCTTTGCCACCACTTGGTTTGTTTTTGCAAATCAAATTCAAATCTCTATCTCTAAGACAAACACACATGTTGAAGCATAAAGAGAGTCATTCCAAAAGAGATTGATCAAAGATTTCAAAAACTCCCCCTTTTTCCCATAATCAACATTTCTCCCCACAAGAAACCAACTTTTGATAAGTGAGACAATACAAGAGTTTTGACAAACCAAAAGCTCTATTCTACTATTTTCAAAATTTCTCAAGTGGTAGCTGATCCATTTATTGCTTTGGCCTTTATTTTCTCCCCCTTTGGCATCAAGCACCAAGACGGGATCAACTTTGGCCCTTTAACCCCATTGCCTCACCAATATCTTCAATTAAGATCAAATGGCAATAAGAGTTCATGAGATGAACTTGGAATAAGTTACCCTCTCATCGGAGTGCAGTGGAAGTCTTTCATGGTCCAAGTCCATCTTTTCCCTTTCAATTCTCCTTCGAGACTACAACAAGCAAGCTCAAGCATATGGTTAGTCTCAAAGGGTCAAGTTGTAACACATCTCCCCCTAAACGTGTGCATCACTTTGCAACGGACTTGTGAGGTCCAGGGAGTGTTTGTACAACTTGAGCACCACAATTAAGCAACAAAATACAGAATGAACATGATCAAAAGGCATAAACACATGTATGCTACAATTCAATCCAAGTTCCGCGAATCTAAGACATTTAGCTCACTACGCAGCCTGCAAAAGGTCTTCTCATCTAGAGGCTTGGTAAAGATATCGGCTAGCTGGTTCTCGGTGCTAACATGAAACACTTCGATATCTCCCTTTTGCTGGTGGTCTCTCAAAAAGTGATGCCGGATGTCTATGTGCTTTGTGCGGCTGTGCTCAACAGGATTTTCCGCCATGCGGATAGCACTCTCATTATCACATAGGAGTGGGACTTTGCTCAGATTGTAGCCAAAGTCCCTGAGGGTTTGCCTCATCCAAAGTAGTTGCGCGCAACACTGTACTGCGGCAACATACTCGGCCTCAGCGGTGGATAGGGCAACGGAGGTTTGTTTCTTAGAGTTCCATGACACCAGGGACCTTCCTAAGAATTGGCACGTCCCCGATGTACTCTTCCTATCGACCTTACATCCAGCATAATCGGAGTCTGAATATCCAATCAAGTCAGAGGTAGACCCCTTTGGATACCAGAGCCCGAAGCAAGGCGTAGCAACTAAATATCTAAGGATTCGCTTCACAGCCACTAAGTGACACTCCTTAGGATCGGATTGAAATCTAGCACACATGCATACGCTAAGCATAATATCCGGTCTACTAGCACATAAGTAAAGTAATGACCCTATCATTGACCGGTATGCTTTTTGATCAACGAACTTACCTCCTTTGTTGAGGTTGGTGTGTCCGTCGGTTCCCATCGGAGTCTTTGCGGGCTTGGCGTCCTTCCTCCCAAACCGCTTTAGCAGATCTTGCGTGTACTTCGTTTGGGAGATGAAGGTGCCGTCCTTGAGTTGCTTCACTTGGAACCCAAGGAAGTAGTTCAACTCACCCATCATCGACATCTCGAATTTCTGCGTCATCACCCTGCTAAACTCTTCACAAGACTTTTGGTTAGTAGAACCAAATATTATGTCATCGACATAAATTTGGCACACAAACAAATCACCATCACATGTCTTTGTAAAAAGGGTTGGATCGGCTTTCCCAACCTTGAAAGCATTAACAATTAGAAAGTCTCTAAGGCATTCATACCATGCTCTTGGGGCTTGCTTAAGTCCATAGAGCGCCTTAGAGATCTTACACACATGGTCGGGATACCGTTCATCCTCGAAGCCAGGTGGTTGCTCCACGTACACCTCCTCCTTGATTGGCCCGTTGAGGAAAGCGCTCTTCACATCCATTTGGTACAACCTGAAAGAATGATGAGCGGCATATGCTAGCAAGATACGAATTGATTCTAGCCTAGCCACAGGAGCAAAAGTCTCCTCGAAATCCAAACCTGCGACTTGGGCATAACCTTTTGCCACAAGTCGAGCCTTGTTTCTCGTCACCACTCCGTGCTCGTCTTGTTTGTTGCGGAACACCCACTTGGTTCCCACAACATTTTGCTTAGGACGAGGCACCAGTGTCCAAACTTCATTCCGCTTGAAGTTGTTGAGCTCCTCCTGCATGGCCAGCACCCAGTCCGGATCTAGCAAGGCCTCCTCTACCCTGAAAGGCTCAATAGAAGAGACAAAAGAGTAATGCTCACAAAAATTAACTAATCGAGACCGAGTAGTTACTCCCTTGCTAATGTCACCCAGAATTTGGTCGACGGGATGATCCCTTTGAATCATCGCTCGAACTTGGGTTGGAGGTGCCGGTTGCGCTTCTTCCTCCATCACATGATCATCTTGTGCTCCCCCTTGATCACACGCCTCCTGTTGATGAACCTGTTCATCGTCTTGAGTTGGGGGATGCACCATAGTTGAGGAAGAAGGTTGATCTCGTTCATCATGTTCCTGTGGCCGCACTTCTCCAATCGCCATGGTTCGTATAGCAGCCGTTGGAACATCTTCTTCATCTACATCATCACAATCAAAAACTTGCTCTCTTGGAGAGCCATTAGTCTCATCAAATACAACGTCACTAGAGACTTCAACCAAACCCGATGATTTGTTGAAGACTCTATACGCCTTTGTATTTGAGTCATAACCTAATAAAAACCCTTCTACCGCTTTGGGAGCAAACTTAGAATTTCTACCCTTCTTCACTAGAATGTAGCACTTGCTCCCAAATACACGAAAATAAGATACATTGGGTTTGTTACCGGTTAGTAGCTCATACGACGTCTTCTTGAGGAGGCGATGAAGGTAGACCCTGTTGATGGCGTGGCAAGCCGTGTTCACGGCTTCCGTCCAAAAGCACTCGGGGGTCTTGAATTCTCCTAGCATCGTCCTCGCCATATCGATGAGCGTCCTGTTCTTCCTCTCTACCACACCATTTTGCTGTGGTGTGTAGGGAGCGGAGAACTCGTGCTTGATCCCTTCCTCTTCAAGGAACTCCTCCACTTGAAGGTTCTTGAACTCGGACCCGTTGTCGTTCCTTATCTTCTTCACTTTGAGCTCAAACTCATTTTGAGCTCTCCTGAGGAAGCGCTTGAGGGTCCCTTGGGTTTTAGACTTATCCTGCAAAAAGAACACCCAAATGAAGCGGGAAAAGTCATCAACAATAACTAGACCATACTTACTTCCTCCTATGCTCAGATAGGCGACGGGTCCGAAGAGATCCATATGCAACAGCTCCAGAGGTTTGAAGTGGTCATTACATTCTTGCTGTGATGTGCTCCTCCCACTTGTTTACCTGCTTGACAAGCTGCACAAGGTCTATCTTTTTCGAATTGAACATTAGTCAAACCTATCACGTGTTCTTCCTTTAGAAGCTTGTGAAGGTTCTTCATCCCCACATGTGCTAAGCGGCGATGCCACAGCCAGCCCATGCTAGTCTTAGCTATTAAGCATGCATCTAGACCGGCTTCTTCTTTTGCAAAATCAACTAAATAAAGTTTGCGGTCTAATACACCCTTAAAGGCTAGTGAACCATCACTTCTTCTAAAGACAGACACATCTACATTTGTAAATAGACAGTTATATCCCATATTGCATAATTGACTAACCGATAGCAAATTATATCCTAGAGACTCTACTAAAAACACATTAGAGATAGAGTGCTCATTAGAAATTGCAATTTTACCTAACCCTTTTACCTTGCCTTGATTCCCATCACCGAATATGATTGAATCTTGGGAATCCTTATTCTTGACGTAGGAGGTGAACATCTTCTTCTCCCCCGTCATATGGTTTGTGCATCCGCTGTCAATAATCCAGCTTGAACCCCTGGATGCATAAACCTGCAAGGCAAATTTAGTCTTGGGTTTTAGGTACCCAACTCATGTTGGGTCCTACAAGGTTAGCACAAATATTCTTAGGGACCCAAATGCAAGTTTTGTCTCCCTTGCATCTTGCCCCTAACTTCCTAGCAATTACCTTTCTATCCTTTCTACAAATTGCAAAGGAAGCATTCAAAGCATGATATATTGTAGAAGGCTCATTAACTTTCCTAGGAACATTTCTCCTAGGCATATTATGAACAACATCCCTTCTACCAACATTTCTATCATGCACATATGAAGAACTAGAAGCAAACATGGCATGAGAAAAATCATCGTACGCATTATAACTCCTATAAGCATTTCTAGTTTGTCTCCTATCATGATACAAAAAGGCATGGTTCTTTTTAGCATTAGTAGCCATAGGGGCCTTCCCTTTCTCCTTAGCGGGAATGGGATCCTTATGGCTTGTTAAGTTCTTGGCTTCCCTCTTGAAGCCAAGTCCATCCTTAATTGAGGGGTGTCTACCGACCGTGTAGGCATCCCTTGCAAATTTTAGTTTATCAAATTCATTCTTGCTAGTCTTAAGTTGGGCATTAAGACTAGCCACTTCCTCAGTTAATTTAGAAATTGAAACTAAATGATCACTACAAGCATCAACATCGAAATCTTTACACCTAGTGCAAATCTCAACATGTTCTACACAAGAATTAGATTTACTAGCTACTTTAGCATTTAAGTCATCATTAACACTCTTTAAAGTAGCAATGGTTTCATGACAAGAAGATAGTTCACTAGAAAGCACTTCATTTCTTTTAACTTCTAAAGCATAAGATTTTTGTGCCTCTACAAATTTGTCATGCTCTTCATACAAAAGGTCCTCTTGTTTTTCTAAGAGTCTATCTTTTTCATTCAAGGCATCAATCAATTCATTAATTTTATCTACTTTAGTTCTATCCAATCCCTTGAACAAACTAGAGTAATCTATTTCATCATCACTAGACTCATCATCACTGGAAGAATCATAAGTGACATTGTTTTGATTACATACCTTCTTCTCCCTTGCCATAAGGCATGTGTGACGCTCGTTGGGGAAGAGGGATGACTTGTTGAAGGCAGTGGCGGCGAGTCCTTCATTGTCGGAGTCGGAGGAGGAGCAATCCGAATCCCACTCCTTTCCGATATGTGCCTCGCCCTTGGCCTTCTTGTAATGCTTCTTCTTTTCCCTCTTGTTCCCATGTTCCTAGTCACTATCATTGTCGGGACAGTTAGCAATAAAATGACCAAGCTTACCGCATTTGAAGCATGATCGCTTTCCCTTGGTTTTAGTCTTGCTTGGCTGTCCCTTGCGACCCTTTAGTGCCGTCTTGAATCTTTTGATGATGAGGGCCATCTCTTCATCATTAAGACCGGCCGCCTCAATTTGCGCCACCTTGCTGGGTAGCACCTCCTTGCTCCTTGTTGCCTTGAGAGCAATGGGTTGAGGCTCATGGATTGGGCCATTCAACGCGTCGTCCACGTACCTCGCCTCCTTGATCATCATTCGCCCGCTTACAAATTTTCCAAGAATTTCTTCGGGCGACATCTTGATGTACCTAGGATTTTCACGAATATTGTTCACCAAGTGAGGATCAAGAACGGTAAATGACCTTAGCATTAGGCGGACGACGTCGTGATCCGTCCATCGCGTGCTTCCGTAGCTCCTTATTTTGTTGATAAGGATCTTGAGCCGGTTGTATGTTTGTGTCGGCTCCTCGCCCCTTATCATCGCGAATCGTCCGAGCTCGCCCTCCACCAACTCCATCTTGGTGAGTAAGGTGACATCATTCCCCTCATGAGAGATCTTGAGGGTGTCCCAAATCTGCTTGGCATTGTCCAAGCCGCTCACCTTGTGATACTCGTCCCTGCACAAAGAGGCTAGCAACACAGTAGTAGCTTGTGCATTTTTATGGATCTGTTCATTAATAAACGAAGGGCTATCCGAGCTATCAAATTTCATTCCACTTTCCACAATCTCCCAAATGCTTGGATGGAGAGAAAATAGGTGAGTACGCATTTTGTGACTCCAAAATCCGTAGTCCTCTCCATCAAAGTGAGGAGGCTTGCCAAGTGGAATGGGGAGCAAATGAGCATTTGAGCTATGCGGAATGCGCGAATAATCAAAAGAAAAGTTTGAGTTAACCGTCTTTTGTTTGTCATAGTCGTTGTCGTCGTTGTCCTTTTGGGAAGAGGAAGATTCGTCGCTGTCGTCGTAGTAGACGATCTCCTTGATGCGCCTTGTCTTCTTCTTCTTCCCTTCCTTCCGTCTATGGCCCGAGCCGGAGTCGGTAGGCTTGTCATCTTTGGGCTCGTTGACGAAGGACTCCTTCTCCTTATCGTTGATCACGATTCCCTTCCCCTTAGGATCCATCTCTTCGGGCGGTTAGTCCCTTTCTTGAAGAGAACGACTCTGATACCAATTGAGAGCACCTAGAGGGGGGGGGGGGTGAATAGGTGATCCTGTAAAACTTAAACTTATAGCCACAAAAACTTGTTAAGTGTTAGCACAATTATTGCCAAGTGGCTAGAGAGGAGTCTCAACAAAACACAATACCACAGAGATGACACAGTGGTTTATCCCGTGGTTCGGCCAAGACCAACGCTTGCCTACTCCACGTTGTGGCGTCCCAACGGACGAGGGTTGCAATCAACCCCTCTCAAGCGGTCCAAAGACCAACTTGAATACCACGGTGTTTTGCTTTGCCTTTCAATATCCCGTTTGCGAGGAATCTCCACAACTTGGAGTCTCTCGCCCTTACACTTGAGATTCACAAAGAAATACGGAGTAAGGGAGGGAATGAGCAACACACACAAGACTTCAAAAGATCAGAGCAACAACACGCACACAAACAGCAACAAGAGCTCGCAACACAACTCAAAGAGTTCACAACTCCACAAGAGCTCTATATGCTATCACAATGAAATGAATGCGTGAGATCGATGTCTTGGTGCTTAGGAATGTTGTAGGAATGCTTGGTGTTCTCCTCCATGCGCCTAGGGGTCCCTTTTATAGCCCCAAGGCAGCTAGGAGCCGTTGAGAACAAATCTGGAAGGCCATCCTTGCCTTCTGTCGTCGGGCGCACCGGACAGTCCGGTGCACACCGGACACTGTCCGGTGCCCGATTTATTTCCATAAACAGCGCAGTCGACCGTTGCTGACCGTTGAAGATCTGGGAGACGTTGGCGCACCGGACATGTCCGGTGCACACCGGACAGTCCGGTGCACACCGGACAGTCCGGTGCCCCCTTCCGACCGTTGGCTCGGCCACGTGTCTCGCGCAGATCGCGCGGCCGACCGTTGGCTCACCGGACAGTCCGGTGCACACCGGACAGTCCGGTGAATTATAGTCGTACGCCGTCGGCGAATTCCCGAGAGCGGCCTCTTCGCCCGAGGCAGCCTGGCGCACCGGACACTGTCCGGTGCACCACTGGACACTGTCCGGTGCACCACCGGACAGTCCGATGCTCCAGACCGAACAACCTTTTGGCTGTACACAACCAACTTTTCTTTGACTCGATTTCTCCTGTTTCAAGCACTTAGACACACTACATTAGTCTTCAAAACAATGTACTAAGGCTTAGAAACATACCTTTACTTGTGATTTGCACTTTATTCATCCATGGGCATAGATTCACATTTAAGCACTTGTGTTGGCACTCAATCACCAAAATACTTAGAAATGGCCCAAGGGCACATTTCCCTTTCAACTACTCGCCATCGTCGGGGTAGCTTTTGTGCCGGCCTGCCCTTAATTCTCTTCGCAAACACATACACTTGCTTTTTTTTGTTTAAGCAAGCATGTATGGTGGTGCGTACCTGATGACTGACAATGTACGAGGGAACTTCTACCAGCTGGTGTGACACGTGCTCTTCAATGGTGAGACCATGCAAATCGTGGCATATATCGAAGTCTGCATGATACTGATGGTTGCAATGGAGTAGTGAAACAGCTAAATTAAAATAACAAAATTTATGTATGGCTAGGATTACAAATGGATTATGAAATATTTTTGTAACAATATAAGACACATTTTGTATATAAGTTATTATGTTATTATATGATCCTGTTGCAACGCACGGGTACTCACCTAGTAGACCATTATGATTATAAGCTCTAAATACACATTCACACCAACCAATGGAACACGTGTTTTTGCTTTATATTCCATATTGCGTTGGCGCCGATTCGGGCGCCAATCACTGCAATGATAACCGGTGGTGGTGCTCTCTACGGAGGCGCGAACGATGCGCGGCTAGGGTCGGACGGTTCGCGACCTGGCGCAGAGGTTAGGGTTCCTGTCTCATGAGCGGGACAGTTCGCGTGTGCGTAGGGGCGACGGAGTTCGCCGACGGTGCCTGGATCTTCTCGAGAGGGACCGCGTCGGGGAGGGGAGATCCTAGGGTTTGTCTTGGGATCGGCAGGCCAACAAAGACGCCTCTAAACGACGTAGAGTGAAGATTAGATAGAGGAATCTAAGTTATTGTCTACTCCTATAGCAAAATATAAAGAACTAGATATATATTGATTGATTGATCGATTGTTTAGTCTTCAATCGACCGTACCCCTTCCAAATTCCAATACATAAGGGGCAAGTCTGGACCTGTTTCTAGGCATTCTCCAACAGCTCCCACGGGATCAGAGGGCTAATTGTGCGAGCAGATACGAGTTTTAACCGCCTGATTCGATCTACTCGCGGACTATTCGCGCCTACGGCCGGACCGTCCGACCATGTTCAGTGCCACAATTGGTGCTCAACACATGCCCCATACCTTTTGGAGAAGCTAAGCGAACCAAAAGCACTGACATAGGCTAACTCGATGGGATCACATTAGTTCTCTTAGGCATCTTGCCACATACTAGGATGGTACTGCTTGACGAATCGTTTGTTTAGTGACTTGGGCAAGTCTTCGTCTTGTAATGTTTGCAACAAGTAGGTGTTACCAAATATTACCTGTGTGATTTTGTAAGGGCCTTCTCAGCTTGGCGAGCACTTTCTAAACTTCTGGTCCCTGCTCCTTAGTGGCATGATGGTCTTCCATACCAGGTCTCCTACCTGGAACGACTTAGCCTTGACCTTCTTGTTGTAAGCTTTGACGACCATGATCTTGTCCTTCTCTATTTCTCCTAGAGCTATCACTCTCTTGTCAGACACTTCATCAATATTGTTATTGTTATAATAATCATCGATAGTTAGATCATTTGCCTTGCGAACCTGATAGCATTTAAGCTTACCTCTGCCCATAAACAAGATCAAACGGAGATACTTTAGTAGCACAGTGTTTAGATATTCTATGAGTCCATAAACCTTCGGACAACATCTTATGCTAATGTTTATGATGATCAGATATCTTCTTTTTACCAGGCTAATCAATGTCCTATTACTAGTCTCGACCTATCCATTGGTCTGAGCATAATATGGAGATGAATTAAGCAATTTAATTTTATATGATTCAGCAAACTCACGTACCTCCTTTGACATAAAAAAGCCCCTGGCCTGTGGTCAAAGTCTGGAAAATGTCGAATCTATAAATAATATGCTCAGTTATGAACTCAATTACTTCTCTATGTCATGTTCTTCAAAACAACGACTTCAATCCATCTGGTAAAATAGTATGTGGCGACTAACACGAACCGATGCCATTTTGATGATGAAGGATGAATCTCTCCTATAAAGTCCAATCCCTATCCCCTGAAAAGCCAAGGTTTGATAAAAGGATATAATTCGGCTGCAGGGACCAACTATAAGTCGCCGAATTTCTGGCAAACTTGGCATCATTTGTAGTACTTGAAACAAGCAGCTATCATGTTAGGCGAATAGAAGCTAGATCATCACAATAACTGAAAGTCGCCTAGAGGGGGGTGAATAGGCGGAATCTGAAATTTATAAACTTAAAGCACAACTATAAGTCGGGGTTAGCGTTAGAAATAAATCCGAGTCCGAAAGAGAGGGAAAAACAAATCAACTCAAGGAAATAGAGCGGATGACATGGTGATTTATTTTACCGAGGTAAGGTTCCAATGAACCTAGTCCCCATTGAGGTGGTCACAAAGACCAGGTCTCTTTCAACTCTTCCCCTCTCTCAAACGGTCACCTAGACCGAGTGAGCTTTCTCCTTAATCAAACAGGTCACTAAGACCCAACAAGGACCACCACACAATTGGTGTCTCTTGCTTTGATTACAAGTGCTTGAAGAACAAGAATGGGGAAAAAGAAAGCGATCCAAGAACAAGAGCTCAAAGAACACGAGCAAAACTCTCTCTCTAGTCCCTAGGTGTTTGGAGTGGATTTGGTACTTGGAAAGGCTTTGATTATATTGAATTGTGTCTTGTATTGATTGCACTAGCTCTTGTATTGAATGAAATGTCTGAAAAACTTAGATACTTGGAGTGGTGGTGGTTGAGAGTATTTATAGCCCCAACCACCAAACCAATCGTTGGGGAGGCTGGCTGTCGATGGGCGCACCGGACAGTCCGGTGCGCCAGCCACGTCACCCAACCGTTAGGGTTCTGATGGTTTCGACCGTTGGAGCTCTAACTTCTTGGGGCACCGGACAGTCCGGTGCCACACCGGACAGGCACTGTTCACTGTCCGATGCGCCTTCTGGCGCTGCTCTCACTCTGCGCGAACTGTTCGTGCACTATTCACGTTGCAGGCGACCATTGGAGTCGACCGTTGTGCTCGATAGCCGTTACTCCGCTTGGTGCACCGGACAGTCCGGTGGCACACCGAACAGTCCAGTGAATTATAGTGGAGCGGCTCTCCAGAAACCCGAAGATGAAGAGTCGATCGCCCCTGGCGCACCGGACCAGACAGTGTCCGGTGCGCCAGACCAGGGTTCTCTTTGGTTTCTTTTGCTCTTTTCTTTTGAACCCTAACTTGGATCTTTTTATTGGTCTGTGTTGAACCTTTGGCACCTGTAGAACATATAATCTAGAGCAAACTAGTTAGTCCAATTATCTGTGTTGGATATTTCAACCACCAAAATCATTTAGGAAAAGGTCTGACCCTATTTCCCTTTCAATCTCCCCCTTTTTGGTGATTGATGCCAACACAAACCAAAACAAATATATAAGTGCTGAATTGAACTTGTTTGCATAAGGCAAGTGCAAAGGTTGCTTGGAATTAAACCAATTTATACTTTCACTAGATATGCATGGATTGCTTTCTTTCTTTTAACATTTTGGACCACATTTGCACCACTTGTTTTGTTTTTGCAAATTCTTTTGGAAAATCTTTTTGCAAACAGTCAAAGGTACATGAATAAGATTTCGAGAAGCATTTTCAAGATTTGAAATTTTCTCCCCCTATTTCAAATGCTTTTCCTTTGACTTAAACAAAACTCTCCCTGGAAGAAATTCTCCTCTTAGTGTTTAAGAGGGTTTTACCAATATGAAAGAGATTTAGATACCAATTGAAAAATCCTCCTTTAAATAATTTTGAAATTTGGTGGTGGTGCGGTCCTTTTGCTTTGGGCTATATTCTCTCCCCCTTTGGCATTAATCGCCAAAAACGGAGACATTTGAGAGCCCTTTTACTATTCTCCGACAATGGTACACATAAATATGAGTGAAGATTATACCAAAGTGGAGAGTGGAGTGATGGCGAAGGGTAAGTGATACCGATAGAGTAGAGTGGAAGCCTTGTCTTCGCTGAATACTCCATTTCCCTTTCAATCTACAACTTATCATAGAAATATACTTGAAAACACTTTAGTCGTAGACATAAAAGAGATATGATCAAAAGTATATAAAAGAGCTATGTGTGTAAAGTGTCAATCAAAATTCCGAGAATCAAGTATGTTTAGCTCATTCCTAAGTTTGGTAAAGGTTTTCTCATCTAATGGTTTGGTAAAGATATCGGCTAATTGTTCTTTTGTGCTAACATACGCAATCTCGATATCACCCCTTTGTTGGTGATCCCTCAAAAAGTGATACCGAATGGCTATTTGCTTAGTGCGGCTGTGTTCAACGGGATTATCCGCCATGCGGATTGCACTCTCATTGTCACATAGGAGAGGGACTTTGCTCAATTTGTAGCCATAGTCCCTGAGGGTTTGCCTCATCCAAAGCAATTGCGTGCAACAATGTCCTGTGGCAATATACTCAGCTTCAGCGGTAGAAAGAGCTACCGAGTTTTGTTTCTTTGAAGCCCAAGACACCAGGGATCTTCCCAAAAACTGACAGGTCCCTGATGTGCTCTTCCTATCAATTTTATATCCTGCCCAATCAACATCTGAATATCCTATTAAATCAAAGGTGGATCCCTTCGGGTACCAAAGTCCAAACTTAGGTGTATAAACTAAATATCTCATGATTCTTTTCACGGCCCTAAGGTGAACTTCCTTAGGATCGGCTTGGAACCTTGCACACATGCATACTGAAAGCATAATATCCGATCGAGATGCACATAAATAGAGTAGAGATCCTATCATCGACCGGTATACCTTTTGATCTACGGATTTACCTCTCGTGCTGAGTTCGAGATGCCCATTGGTTCCCATGGGTGTCTTGATGGGCTTGGCATCCTTCATTCCAAACTTGTTGAGTATGTCTTGAATATACTTGGTTTGGCTTATGAAGGTGCCTTCTTGGAGTTGCTTGACTTGAAATCCTAGGAAATACTTCAACTCCCCCATCATAGACATCTCGAATTTTTGAATCATGATCCTACTAAACTCTTCACAAGTAGATTTGTTACTAGACCCAAATATGATATCATCAACATAAATTTGGCATAGAAACAAATCATTTGCAATAGTTTTAGTAAAGAGAGTAGGACCGGCTTTTCCGACTTTAAAGCCATTAGTGATAAGGAAATCTCTTAGGCATTCATACCATGCTCTTGGGGCTTGCTTGAGCCCATAAAGCGCCTTAGAGAGTTTGTAAACATGATTAGGGTACTCACTATGTTCAAAGCCGGGAGGTTGCTCAACATAGACATCTTCCTTGATTGGTCCATTGAGGAAGGAACTTTTCACGTCCATTCGATAAAGCTTGAAGCCATGGTAAGTAGCATAGGCAAGTAATATGCGAATTGATTCAAGCCTAGCTACGGGTGCATAAGTTTCACCGAAATCCAAACCTTCGACTTGTGAATATCCTTTGGCCACAAGTCGGGCTTTGTTCCTTGTCACCACACCATGCTCATCTTGCTTGTTGCGGAAAACCCACTTGGTTCCTACAACATTTTGGTTAGGATGTGAAACTAAATGTCATACCTCATTCCTTGTGAAGTTGTTGAGTTCCTCTTGCATTGCCAATACCCAATCCGAATCTCTTAATGCATCTTCCACCCTGTATGGCTCAATAGAAGACACAAAAGAGTAATGTTCACAAAAATGAGCGACTCGAGATCGAGTTGTTACCCCCTTATGAATATCGTCGATGATGGAGTTCACGGGGTGATCTCTTTGAATCGCTTGATGGACTCTTGGGTGTGGCGGTCTTTGACCCTGTACTTCTTGATCATCTTCCTTATCTTGATCATTATCATCTCCCCCTTGATCATTGTCCTCCTCTTGAGGTGGCTCATCCTCTTGATCTTAATTGTCATCATCTTGAGCTTGATCCTCATCTTGGGTTGGTGGAGATGCTTGCATGGAATATGACGGTTGATCATGTGCTTGTATAGGATTTTCGGATTCCTTAGGACACACATCTCCAATGGACATGTTCCTTAGCGCGACGCACAGAGCCTCTTCATCATCTAGCTCATCAAGATCAACTTGCTCTACTTAAGAGCCATTAGTCTCATCAAACACAATGTCACAAGAAACCTCAACTAATCCAGTGGATTTGTTGAAGACTCTATATGCCCTTGTGTTTGAGTCATAACCAAGTAAAAAGCCTTCTACAGCCTTAGGACCAAATTTAGATTTTCTACCTCTTTTAACAAGAATAAAACATTTGCTACCAAAGACTCTAAGATATGAAACATTGGGCTTTTTACCGGTGAGGAGTTCGTATGATGTTTTCTTGAGGATTCGGTGAAGGTAGAGCCGGTTGATGGAGTGGCAGGCGGTGTTAATCGCCTCAGCCCAAAACCGGTTCGGAGTCTTGTACTCATCAAGCATGATCCTCGCAATGTCTAGTAGAGTTCTATTCTTCCTCTCCACTACACCATTTTTGCTGAGGTGTGTAGGGAGA
This sequence comes from Zea mays, assembly GCF_902167145.1. Classification (NCBI taxonomy): domain Eukaryota; kingdom Viridiplantae; phylum Streptophyta; class Magnoliopsida; order Poales; family Poaceae; genus Zea; species Zea mays. The sequence continues at coordinate 141,894,087 of NC_050101.1, forward strand.
AGAGAACTCATGCTTGATGCCCTCCTCCTCAAGAAAGCCTTTAATTTGAGAGTTCTTGAACTCTGTCCCATTGTCGCTTCTTATTTTCTTGATCCTTAATCCGAACTCATTTTGAGCCCGTCTCAAGAATCCTTTTAAAGTCTCTTAGGTTTGTGATTTTTCCTCCAAAAATAATACCCAAGTGAAGCGAGAATAATCATCCATAATTACAAGACAATACTTACTCCCGTCGATGCTTATGTAAGCTATCGGGCCGAATAGATCCATGTGGAGTAACTCAAGCGGCCTGTCGGTCGTCATTATGTTCTTATGTGGATGGTGGGCACCAACTTGCTTTCCTGCTTGACATGCGCTACAGACCCTGTCTTTCTCAAAATGATCATTGGTTAGTCCAAAAACATGTTCTCCCTTTAGAAGCTTGTGAAGATTCTTCATCCCAACATGGGCTAGTCGACGATGCCAGAGCCAACCCATATTAGTCTTAGCAATTAAGCAAGTATCGAGTTCAGCTCTATTAAAATCAACTAAGTATAGCCGACCCTCCAATACTCCCTTAAATGCTACTGAATCATCACTTCTTCTAAAGACAGTAACACCTATATCCGTAAAAAGATAGTTGTAACCCATTTTGCATAATTGAGAAACTGAAAACAAGTTATAATCTAAAGAATCTACAAGAAAAACATTGGAAATAGAATGGTCAGGAGATATAGCAATTTTACCAAGTCCTTTGACCAAACCTTGATTTCCATCCCCCAATGTGATAGCTCTTTGGGGATCTTCGTTTTTCTCGTAGGAGGAGAACATCCTGTTTTCCCCTGTCATGTGGTTTGTGCACCCGCTATCAATTATCCAACTTGAGCCCCCGGATGCATAAACCTGCAAAATAGTTTTAGGCCTTGTTCTTAGGTACCCAAATGGTCTTGGGTCCTTCCACATTAGAAACAAGCACCTTGGGTACCCAAACACAAGTTTTGGAGCCCTTGTGTTTGCCCCCAACATATTTGGCAACTACTTTGCCTGATTTGTTAGTAAGCACATAAGCAGCATGAAAAGTCTTAAATGAAATGTTATGATCATTTGATGTAATTGGAGATTTGTTTTTAGGCATTTTAACATGGGTAGAATGCCTAGAGCTAGAAGCCTCATTCTTATACATAAAAGCATGATGGGAAACAGAATGAGTCTTCTTAGCATGAATTCTCCTAATCTTGTGCTCAGGATAATCAGCAGGATATAAAATGTAACCCTCGTTATCCTGAGCCATGGGAGCCTTACCCTTAACAAAATTAGACAATTTCTTGGGGGCATTAAGCTTGACATTGTCTCCCTGTTGGAAGCCAATGCCATCCTTAATGCCAGGGCGTCTCCCATTATAAAGCATGCTACGAGCAAATTTAAATTTTTCATTTTCTAGTTCATGATCGGCAACTTTAGCATCTAGTTTAGCTATATGATCATTTTGTTGTTTAATCATAGCAATGTGATCATGGATAGCATCAACATTAATATCTCTACATCTCATGCAAATAGAAACATGATCAACAGTGGATGTAGAGGGTTTGCAAGATTTTAATTCATCTATCTTAGATTTTAGCATGACATATTTTCATCTCTAAGACAAGAAATAGAAACATTACAAACATTTAAATCATTAGCCTTAGAAATTAGTTTATCATTCTCAATCTTAAGGCTAGAAATTGATTCATTCAATTTGTCAATCTTAGCAATTAAATTAGCATTCTCATTTTTAAGATTGCCAATCGAATCATCACATTTATTTGACTTCTCAACCTTAGCAATCAATTTGGCATTTTCAATTCTAAGGTTGGAGATAGTGTCATGACAAATGCTAAGCTCACTAGTCAATTTTTCACATTTCTCTATTTCCTGAGCATAAGCATTTTTCACTTTAACATGCTTTTTGTTTTCCTTAATAAGGAATTCCTCTTGGCTATCCAAGAGTTCATCCGTCTCATGAATAGCACCTATTAATTCATTTAGTTTTTCCTTTTGTTGCATGTTAAGGTTGGCAAAAGACTAAGCAAATCATCCTCATCTTTACTAGAGCTACCCTCATCACTAGATGTTGTATATTTAGTGGAGGCACTAGATTTTACCTTCTTTTTGTCGTCTTTTGCCATAAGGCACTTGTGGCCGACGTTGGGGAAGACGAGACCCTTGTTAACGGCGATGTTGGCGGCGTCCTTGTTGGAGGAGGAGTCGGTGGAGCTCTCATCGGAGTCCCATTCCCAGCATACATGGGCATCACCGCCCTTCTTTTTGTAGTATCTTTTCTTTTCCTTACTCTTTCCCTTCTTATCGTCGCCCCTGTCACTATCACTGGATAATGGACATTTAGCAATAAAATGACCGGGCTTACCACATTTGTAACACACTTTCTTGGAGCGGGGTTTGTAATCCTTCCCCTTCCTTTGCTTGAGGATTTGGCGGAAGCTCTTGATGATGAGTGTCATTTCCTCGTTGTCGAGCTTGGAGGCGTCGATGGGGAGCCTACTTGATGTAGACTCTTCTTTTTTTTCTTCCATCGCTTTGAATACGACGGGTTGCACCTCGGGTGTGGATGTGCCGCCTTGCTCGACGATTTGTTTGGAGCCTTTGATCATTAACTCAAAGCTCACAAACGTTCCTATAACCTCCTCGGGAGACATTATCTTATATCTAGGATCACCACGTATTAATTGAACTTGAGTAGGATTACGAAATACGAGTGGTCTAAGAATAACCTTAACCATTTCATGGTCATCCCATTTGGTGCTCCCGAGGTTGCGCACTTGGTTGACCAAGGTCTTGAACCGGTTGTACATGGCTTGTGGCTCCTCTCCTTGGTTGAGGATGAATCGACCGAGCTCCCCCTCGATCGTCTCCCGCTTGGTGATCTTGGTCACCTCATCTCCTTCGTGCGTGGTTTTTAGCACGTCCCAAATCTCTTTGGCACTCTTCAACCCTTGCACCTTATTATACTCCTCTCGACATAGAGAGGCGAGGAGTATAGTAGTGGCTTGGGAGTTGAAGTGCCGGATTTGAGCGACCTCATCCGAGTCGTAGCCTTCATCCCCCACGGATGGTACCTGCGCTCCAAACTCAACAATGTCCCAAATGCTAGCGTGGAGTGAGGTTAGATGATGCCTCATTTTATCACTCCACATACAATAATCTTCACCGTCAAAAATTGGTGGTTTGCCTAATGGGACGGAAAGTAAAGGAGTGTGTTTGGAAATGCGGGGATAGCGTAGAGGGATCTTACTAAACTTGTTGCGCGCTCATGGCGCTTAGAAGTGACGGATGGAGTGTCGGAGCCGGAGGTGGATGGCGACAAAGAATCGGTCTCGTAGTACACCACTTTCTTCATCTTTTTATTCTTATCGCCACTCCGATGCGACTTGACGCGGGGAGGTGAGTCCTCCCTTCCTTTGGCGCCGGACTCCCTTGATGGAGCCTTCCCGCGGCTTGTGTCCGTTTCTATATCCCTCTTGGCGGATCCTCCCGACATCACTTCGAGTGGTTAGACTCTAATGAAGTATCGGGCTCTGATACCAATTGAAAGTCGCCTAGAGTGGGGTGAATAGGTGGAATCTAAAATTTATAAACTTAAAGCACAACTACAAGCCGGGGTTACCGTTAGAAATAAATCTGAGTCCGAAAGAGAGGGAAAAACAAATCAACTCAAGGAAATAGAGAAGATGACACGGTGATTTGTTTTACCGAGTTTTGGTTCCAATGAACCTAGTCCCCGTTGAGGTGGTCACAAAGACCGGGTCTCTTTTAACCCTTTCCCTCTCTCAAACGGTCACCTAGACCGAGTGAGCTTTCTCCTTAATCAAACGGGTCACTTAGACCCCACAAGGACCACCACACAATTAGTGTCTCTTGCTTTGATTACAAGTGCTTGAAGAACAAGAATGGGGAAAAAGAAAGCGATCCAAGAACAAGAGCTCAAAGAACACGAGCAAAACTCTCTCTAGTCCCTAGGTGTTTGGAGTGGATTTGGGACTTGGAGAGGCTTTGATTATATTGAATTGTGTCTTGTATTGATTGCACTAGCTCTTGTATTGAATGAGATGTCTGAAAAACTTGGATACTTGGAGTGGTGGTGGTTGGGGGTATTTATAGCCCCAACCACCAAACCAACCGTTGGGGAGGTTGTCTATCGATGGGCGCACCGGACAATCCGGTGCGCCAGCCACGTCACCCAATCGTTAGGGTTCTGACGGTTTCGACCGTTGGAGCTCTGACTTCTTGGGGCACCGGACAGTCCGGTGCCACACTGGTGTAACACCCAAATTCTGAATTTGGGATTGGTAGAAGAAATCTGAGCAAAGTACCCTTGATAAATAATTAAACTCACCCTTTTTAAAGGTAAATGATCATAATAAAATAACGATGGTTAAAATAAATCATAATAAAGATCAGACATTGGAAAAATGTTCCTATCAAAACAAAGGGAGAATTTTTTAATATACCTTTAATTCGACTACACACTCAATAATAATATATTGCTATAATGAGGTGTGTGTACTTCATGTTGAAAACATTACCTAATTAATACAATAATAAAATAAATGAAGAAATAATATGTAGTAATTGTGCATCATGTGAAGTTTTTCTTGTGCATAAATTTGAAATTTAGAAATTAAAACTTGGTTTGATTTGAAATGGAAATAAGAAAGGAAAATAGAAACAATAAAGAAAAAAAAGGGAAAAACTCACCTTGGGCCGAATTCTCGCGCGCCTCGGCCCAACACTGCTTTTCCACCGCGCCAGCCCACTCTGCTCCTCTTCCTTTTCTTTTCCGGTTGGGGCACTTCCAGGTGGGACCCACTCGTCAGGCTCATCCCCTTCCTCAACAACCCGCTCGGCGCCCAGGATTCCGAGCTCCGTGAACCATGGTGTGACCCCCCCCCCCCCCCGCGCGGACTCCCCATCTGGCGCGTTTCCTCCACGGATCTCGCCAGTCTCCTTCCCCCTTGTTCCGCTCGCGCGCCGAGGTGGACCCTCTACATTGCGCAGCTGGTGTCATCTTCTCCGTGGCATGCGCGACGATCCCAACCTCCGCGCGAGAATCGCGGCTTCATCCCGACCTGGCAACACGGACTTCACCCATCTATAAAACCATAGCGCGGGTTCTCCCTTCCCTTATCCTTCTCCTCCGTGCTCCACCCAACCTGTGGAGGCAGTCACGATAGACCGACCACCGGTGCGGGCAGTCCGCTGCCAACGCGCGCGCACGGCTGGGTTACCTGGACTTCGGTGTGGTACTCTGGGGCAGCGTCATTATTTCGTGGAGCCCCGGAAACCATCAATTTGGCCTGCGGACCTTCGGCGTCTAGGCAATTGCTCGACGGAGCAACTCCGCCGCCGCAGACCCGCCTCACGCCGCGGACTGGGTGCTCGCCGCCTCTAATCCCGGTAAGAAACCCATCCGAACGGATCACCTCGTCCTCCTCTACGTATAGCGCAGTTCGGATTTAGGTTTGGGGGCCGACCGACCGTGTTGCCGGCGATGGCGCCGCCGCAGTGCCCTGTCCCTGGCCGCACGGGTGGCCGGAGGGGGAAGAGGGCGCTTGGCCCTTGGATGGTAAAGGTGCGGTTAAGATTAGATCTGGGGGCTGGTAGATTTGGACCGTTAATATAAGATCGAACGGTCGGGTGTTTTGGGCGGGATTCGAAGTTAGTAACCGTTAGATCAACATCCTGGGGCTCTGATGGGATCCGCGTGCGATCATACTGTGGGCCGTGGATCCTTGATCCGACGGGTAGCAGGGCGTGCGGATTCATTTGGGGTTGGATCTAATCCGGGCCCCTGATCTCCGATCGGACGGCCAGAAACCACTGATACCCCTTCGCGATCGATCAATTGCAAAAGAGCCCCTGTTCTTTTTGTTAATGAACCCGCCGTCCACTTAGCTAGGTTCTGAGTCTCAGGAATTCTTCTGTAATAGCCCCTGGGTTTTCTGGAAAATGAGGCCCCGTCCAGAATAGTTTTAACCCGAGAATTTAAATTTCAAATTGATTTTCAATGTATAAATAATGTCTAGAACTTCAATAATTCATAGAAAATGCATATGAACTCCAAATTACTTCATTCCAGTTCCTAAAATTTTGTAATAATGTTGTTTATTACATAGCACCTCTGTTTTAACATGAAAATGGTATTAAAATTTATTTCTTAACTAATCTCGTATCAAATACATAAAACCTTAGGAAATTTGTATCTCCTTCGTTTTAAATCCGATTTGACTCGTTCCAGTTGCGTTAGTCTCGTAGCAACGCGTAGATTATTATTACTCAGTTTATTCTTATGTTTGGTGTGATGTTAATTTTGCCTATACCATATTTGTTTGTATTGCTACGACTAGCGTGAGGTCACGAGTCACCTGAAGATCATCCTGGTACCTGGAATCTCAAGTCTCAGGCAAGTTGTGCCCTTGATCACTTCTTTTTACCCAGCCATGTTCTGATTAATCATAATGATCTGCATAGGTTAATTTTGATGGGACCCAATAGGTTACCCTAGTTTGATTATCTTTATACCTTGTTACCACTGAACTTTTTGGGTAGTACTTGCTAGTGCTTTATGTGGTTTTGGGTATGAAGATACATTACTCATGATTATACTTTTGTTATCTGTTGTTATTTATCGTTCATGATAAGATCATTATGTTAATTGGAACATGGAGCGACCACCCGGGAAAATAGTGCTACCACAAGGGTATAATGGGACGCCCTTGGCTGATTAATTAGGAAAGCTAGTGGAGGACTACCTTACCCGAAAGGGGCAAGGGCAGTAGGGGAGTGGTCAGTGTAGGGAGGCCCTCGGGAGGATTTTGCTGCGATGGCAGTCCTGCAAGGGATTCCTGCATTGGAGCTTCCTATAAACTGTAGCGGGTTTTCTGAAGCTAGTGGAACTTTGTAAAGGCCTCGTAGTGTTACCCTGCCTCGCCTCCTCGGTAGAGGTGTATGGGAAGTCGCGATCCCTTGGCAGATGGGTAACATGACTTGTGGGTAAAGATGCGCAACCTCTGCAGAGTGTAAAACTGGTATACTAGCCGTGCTCACGGTCATGAGCAGCTCGGACCCTCACATGATTAACTTATGGAACTTAAATTCAATTTGTCATATGCATTGCATCGCAGGTGATGTTGTTACTTCTGTTCTACTATTTAATTGGGTTGGTATTTACTTATACTTAGTAATTGCTAATAAAATTTTGACCAACTTTAAAAGCAATGCTCAGCTCTAACCATCCTCTTTTGGTAAGCCTTACACTTCACATGAACTCCCACCTTTGGCGAGTTCATTCACATTATTCCCCACAACTTGTTGAGCGATGAACGTATGTGAGCTCACTCTTGCTGTCTCACACCCCCCCCACAGGTCAAGAGCAGGTACCACAGGATGAGGCGCGTGGAGGATGCTATGATGAGTTCGTGAGTGGTCTAGGCCGTCGTCTCCCAGTCAACTTTGGGTTGCTGGATCGTTTCCTCATATGATGTAATTATTTAATTATTTTGTATAGAACTCATGTTATATAGTAAAGATGTGACATTCGATCATGTGTCACTATGCATCATATGTGTGAGACTTGGTCCCAGCACACCTGGTGTTTATGTTCGCACCCGGGCTTTGGACCCCTAAAACCCGGGTGTGACAGAAGTGGTATCAGAGGCAATGTTGACTGTAGGACGAAACCTAGATAAAACTGGACAACCATTATCTACTTACCTCTGCTACTCTAATTCTTTTCTAAACTTTTCTTAATCCTTTCTCATCTAATTCCGCTTACTCTGATTATTCTTACCTTTTCATTCTAAAGACAAATGTGGATTTCACACTTTGAAGTCCTGTGCCTAAAAGTGACCTTTAGGAATAGGAGACCTACTCTTAGGAAAAAAACTATTTTTTGTAGCTATATGCTTGAAATGCTTGTTCTTATGATACTTGTTTGATTTGGATCTTTGATTGAGTGTGATGAGTTGTGGAGTAATGTCCACAATTACATCTGCATATACATATAAAAAAAATGTTTATAAAAATAACTAGATAAACTAGATTATTCCCCTAAAAAAATATCTAGTATTCCGTATCTATCTCATCTTATCAGATTCTATCTTACCTTTGGACATTCACCTCATACAACTAGTTACCCTAGTCTTGACATAAAATATCTGGTCAAGCCCTACCAAAGAATCTTCAGTACATAACCAACTATCAGCCTATTCATTGTGCCTACCAAATGATTCCCTTGCAAAACTATCTTACAATATGCTTCTAACTTAGATGGTCAATACCAGGAGGGGTGGTGGAATTGATTTACCTCCTAATCGACACACTCGGCGGATATATAGACAACCCCAGCTACAGCCAGCAGAGATGAATCCTCCTAATCCTCCACCAGGCGGAGTTGACCCACTGATTGCAGCTCAAATGAGGATGATGCAGCAAATGGCTGACACTATGGCAGATATGCGCGCCCAAATGCAGCAAGAACGCCAGGAAATGCGCCAGGAAAGAGAGGATGCACGTCGGGAGATGCACCAAGAGCGGGAAGAGATACGCCAGGAGAGAAGGGTGCAACAACAGCAGCTGCAACAACAACTTCAACAACAGCAGCAACAGCAACAGGTGCCATTGCCTCCACCTCCACCACCAGTTCCACCCCGAGATAAGCATCGGGAATTCATGAGCCACAAACCACCAACCTTCTCCAACTCCACGGATCCACTACAAGCTGATGACTGGCTAAAGTCTATAGAGAAGATGCTCAACATAGCTCAGTGCTCGGACCGAGAGAAAGTACTCTACGCATCAGGTCGTCTCGCTGGTCCTGCTGCAGATTGGTGGGATGCGTACTGCGCTGCTCATGCTGCTGTCGATACAATTACCTGGGCAGAATTCTCCACACAATTCAGGAATTACCATATTCCTGCTGGACTCATGAAGATTAAGAGAAAGGAGTTTCTCTCCCTCAAGCAAGGAAGTATGTCCGTGAGTGAATATAGGGACAAATTCATCCAGTTATCTCGATATGCTCCTAGAGATGTTGAGGATGATGAGCAAAAGCAGGAGCTTTTTCTGGACGGTTTGATTGGACCCTTGCAATATCAACTGGTATCGCACACATTCCCATCCTTCCAAAGGCTACTTGACAAAGCTATTGCTGTAGAAAACAAGAGGAGTATATTTGGAGAGAAAAGAAAGGCTGCTAACCAAGGGCAGGCTGGAAGTAGTTCCCGTCCTCGCTATACTACCACTCCAAGTACACCAGCTAGTGGAAGTACCGGACAACAAACTCAACAGACACCAACTGCTCCTCCGAAAGCAAGCACCCCAGCAGGACCAGTTGCTCCTAACACAACCACCAACTGGGCATGCTTCAAGTGTGGACAACCGGGACACTACGCCAACTACTGTCCTAACAGAGCTGCCTACACTACACCGGCTCCGATGAAGCAAGGACAAGCCTCGGCAGGAAAGAGTCAACCCCTATCTATCAACCGGGGACATGCCCATCATGCAGAAGTAGAGGTTGAACCAGGTGATCTGGAAATTCAAGAAGAAGAGCTAGTTGAAGATGAAGTAGTCGGTGAAGAAGTCAACGAACAACAAGAATAGAGATAAACATAAATATAGATATATATATATATATATTTTACTATTTGTAAGACCTAAATATTAGTTTGGCCAGTAGTTCGTATTTTACTATTTTAGGAATAATAATAAGGTCGATTTGACACTTTGTCTTGCTAATAAGTTACGCATCATGCCGAGATTTCTTTGTTTGTGCATATGTTCCCACAACAATATGAGTATATATATCCTTTCTCGTACAAATCTCGAGGACGAGATTATTTTTAAGGGGGGTAGGATTTGTAACACCCAAATTCTGAATTTGGGATTGGTAGAAAATATCTGAGCAAAGTACCCTTGATAAATAATTAAACTCACCCTTTTTAAAGGTAAATGATCATAATAAAATAACGATGGTTAAAATAAATCATAATAAAGATCAGACATTGGAAAAATGTTCCTATCAAAACAAAGGGAGAATTTTTGAATATACCTTTAATTCGACTACACACTCAATAATAATATATTGCTATAATGAGGTGTGTGTACTTCATGTTGAAAACATTACCTAATTAATATAATAATAAAATAAATGAAGAAATAATATGTAGTAATTGTGCATCATGTGAAGTTTTTCTTGTGCATAAATTTGAAATTTAGAAATTAAATCTTGGTTTGATTTGAAATGGAAATAAGAAAGGAAAATAGAAACAATAAAGAAAAAAAGGGAAAAACTCACCTTGGGCCGAATTCTCGCGCGCCTCGGCCCAACACTGCTTTTCCACCGCGCCAGCTCACTCTGCTCCTCTTCCTTTTCTTTTCCGGTTGGGGCACTTCCAGGTGGGACCCACTCGTCAGGCTCATCCCCTTCCTCAACAACCCGCTCGGCGCCCAGGATTCCGAGCTCCGTGAACCATGGTATGACCCCCCCCCCCCCCCGCGCGGACTCCCCATCTGGCGCGTTTCCTCCACGGATCTCGCCAGTCTCCTTCCCCCTTGTTCCGCTCGCGCGCCGCGGTGGACCCTCTACATTGCGCAGCTGGTGTCATCTTCTCCGTGGCATGCGCGACGATCCCAACCTCCGCGCGAGAATCGCGGCTTCATCTCGACCTGGCAACACGGACTTCACCCATCTATAAAACCATAGCGCGGGTTCTCCCTTCCCTTATCCTTCTCCTCCGTGCTCCACCCAACCTGTGGAGGCAGTCGCGATAGACCGACCACCAGTACGGGCAGTCCGCTACCAACGCGCGCGCACGGCTGGGTTACCAGGACTTCGGTGTGGTACTCTGGGGCAGCGTCATTATTTCGTGGAGCCCCGGAAACCATCAATTTGGCCTGCGGACCTTCGGCGTCTAGGCAATTGCTCGACGGAGCAACTCCGCCACCGCAGACCCGCCTCACGCCGCGGACTGGGTGCTCGCCGCCTCTAATCCCGGTAAGAAACCCATCCGAACGGATCACCTCGTCCTCCTCTACGTATAGCGCAGTTCGGATTTAGGTTTGGGGGCCGACCGACCGTGTTGCCGGCGATGGCGCCGTCGCGGTGCCCTGTCCCTGGCCGCACGGGTGGCCGGAGGGGGAAGAGGGCGCTTGGCCCTTTGATGGTAAAGGTGCGGTTAAGATTAGATCTGGGGGCTGGTAGATTTGGACCGTTAATATAAGATCGAACGGTCGGGTGTTTTGGGCGGGATTCGAAGTTAGTAACCGTTAGATCAACATCCTGGGGCTCTGATGGGATCCGCGTGCGATCATACTGTGGGCCGTGGATCCTTGATCCGACGGGTAGCAGGGCGTGCGGATTCATTTGGGGTTGGATCTAATCCGGGCCCCTGATTTCCGATCGGACGGCCAGAAACCACTGATACCCCTTCGCGACCGATCAATTGCAAAAGAGCCCTTGTTCTTTTTGTTAATGAACCCACCGTCCACTTAGCTAGGTTCTGAGTCTCAGGAATTCTTCTGTAATAGCCCCTGGGTTTTCTGGAAAATGAGGCCCCGTCCAGAATAGTTTTAACCCGAGAATTTAAATTTCAAATTGATTTTCAATGTATAAATAATGTCTAGAACTTCAATAATTCATAGAAAATGCATATGAACTCCAAATTACTTCATTCTAGTTCCTAAAATTTTGTAATAATGTTGTTTATTACATAGCACCTCTGTTTTAACATGAAAATGGTATTAAAATTTATTTCTTAACTAATCTCGTATCAAATACATAAAACCTTAGGAAATTCGTATCTCCTTCGTTTTAAATCCGATTTGACTCGTTCCAGTTGCGTTAGTCTCGTAGCAACGCGTAGATTATTATTACTCAGTTTATTCTTATGTTTGGTGTGATGTTAATTTTGCCTATACCATATTTTTTTTGTATTGCTATGACTAGCGTGAGGTCACGAGTCACCTGAAGATCATCCTGGTACCTGGAATCTCAAGTCTCAGGCAAGTTGTGCCCTTGATCACTTCTTTTTACCCAGCCATGTTCTGATTAATCATAATGATCTGCATAGGTTAATTTTGATGGGACCCAATAGGTTACCCTAGTTTGATTATCTTTATACCTTGTTACCACTGAACTTTTTGGGTAGTACTTGCTAGTGCTTTATGTGGTTTTGGGTATGAAGATACATTACTCATGATTATACTTTTGTTATCTGTTGTTATTTATCGTTCATGATAAGATCATTATGTTAATTGGAACATGGAGCGACCACCCGGGAAAACAGTGCTACCACAAGGGTATAATGGGACGCCCTTGGCTGATTAATTAGGAAAGCTAGTGGAGGACTACCTTACCCGAAAGGGGCAAGGGCAGTAGGGGAGTGGTCAGTGTAGGGAGGCCCTCGGGAGGATTTTGCTGCGATGGCAGTCCTGCAAGGGATTCCTGCATTAGAGCTTCCTATAAACTGTAGCGGGTTTTCTGAAGCTAGTGGAACTTTGTAAAGGCCTCGTAGTGTTACCCTGCCTCGCCTCCTCGGTAGAGGTGTATGGAAAGTCGCGATCCCTTGGCAGATGGGTAACATGACTTGTGGGTAAAGATGCGCAACCTCTGCAGAGTGTAAAACTGGTATACTAGTCGTGCTCACGGTCATGAGCAGCTCGGACCCTCACATGATTAACTTATGGAACTTAAATTCAATTTGTCATATGCATTGCATCGCAGGTGATGTTGTTACTTCTGTTCTACTATTTAATTGGGTTGGTATTTACTTATACTTAGTAATTGCTAATAAAATTTTGACCAACTTTAAAAGTAATGCTCAGCTCTAACCATCCTCTTTTGGTAAGCCTTACACTTCACATGAACTCCCACCTTTGGCGAGTTCATTCACATTATTCCCCACAACTTGTTGAGCGATGAACGTATGTGAGCTCACTCTTGCTGTCTCACACCCCCCCCACAGGTCAAGAGCAGGTACCACAGGATGAGGCGCGTGGAGGATGCTATGATGAGTTCGTGAGTGGTCTAGGCCGTCGTCTCCCAGTCAACTTTGGGTTGCTGGATCGTTTCCTCATATGATGTAATTATTTAATTATTTTGTATAGAACTCCTGTTATATAGTAAAGACGTGACATTCGATCATGTGCCACTATGCATCATATGTGTGAGACTTGGTCCCAGCACACCTGGTGTTTATGTTCGCACCCGGGCTTTGGACCCCTAAAACCCGGGTGTGACAACTGGACATGCACTGTTCACTGTTTGGTGCGCCTTCTGGCGTTGCTCTGACTCCGCGCGAACTGCCCGCGCACTTTTCACGTTGCAGACGACCGTTGGAGTCGACCGTTGTGCTCGGTAGCCGTTGCTCTGCTTGGTGCACTGGACAGTCCGGTGGCACACCGGACAGTCCGATGAATTATAGCGGAGCGGCTCTTTAGAAACCCAAAGGTAAAGAGTTTGAGTCGATTGCCCCTGGTGCACCGGACAGTCTGATGCGCCAGACTAGGGTTCTCTTCGGTTTCTTTTGCTCCTTTCTTTTGAACCCTAACTTGGATCTTTTTATTGGTTTGTGTTGAACCTTTGGCACCTGTAGAACATATAATCTAGAGCAAACTAGTTAGTCCAATTATTTGTGTTGGGCATTTTAACCACAAAATCATTTAAGAAAAGGTCTGACCTGATTTCCCTTTCAATAACCACTTCATCTTTGAAGCCGATTGATGAGTACCACAAATCCTGTAATGTAATTCGTCCATGGCTAATATAGCCTCATCTAGACCCAAGCATTTAAGCAGGACGTCGTTGACCGTTTGCCGGTAGAGTTAATCACTCATTAAAACATAATTGAAAGATGTACGCTGAACGTTCCTGTGTGTTCTGACACTGGGATTTCGTAGGTAATTAATTACAGGTGTCCTCCAATCAATTGCATCGGCTTTGCTATCAGTCGAATCGATCAGGAGAACCTTCCTGGCAACGTTGGACGGTCTGGAACCCATACCTGAACGGTCCGAACCTACTGCGGACAATCCATGCTGATAGCCTGGACGGTCCGCGACCTGGGGATCTGGCGCGACACCGGTTATCAGATTTTTAGTGCTGTCAAATTTCCCTCGCTTTATCCAATAAACTGATTGTCGGGGACCATAATTAGGGGTACCCTCAAGACGCCTAATTCTTAGCTGGTAACTCCCATCAGCACAAAGCTGCAAAGGCCTGATGGGCACGATTAAGTCAGGGATCAGTCCACACGAGTGACTCGATCACGCTTCGCCCGAGCCTAGCCTCGGCCAAAGGCAGCCGACCTCGAGAGACTTCCGTCTCGCCTGAGGCCCCCTTTTTATGGCGGACACATCACCGGCTCGCCCGAGGCCTTGGCTTCGCTCAGAAGCAACCTTGACTAAATCGCCACACCGACTGACCAAATTGCAGGGGCATTAAACGCAAAGGTGGCCTGACACCTCTATCCCGACACGCGCCCCCGGCAGGGCCGAAGTGACCGCCGTCACTCCACCACTCCACTGGCCAGTCTGACAGAAGGACAGCGTCGCCTGCGCCACTCCGACTGCAGTGCCACTCGACAGAGTGAGTCTGACAGGCAGTCAGGCCTTGCCACGGCGAACTCCGCTCCGCCCGACCCCAGGGCTCGGACTCGGGCTAAGACCCGGAAGACGGCGAACTCCGCTCCGCCCGACCCCAGGGCTCGGACTCGGGCTAAGACCCGGAAGACGGCGAACTCCGCTCCGCCCGACCCGAGGGCTCGGACTCGGGCTAAGACCCGGAAGACGGCGAACTCCCGCTCCGCCCGACCCCAGGGCTCGGACTCGGGCTAAGACCCGGAAGACGGCGAACTCCGCTCCGCCCGACCCCAGGGCTCGGACTCGGGCTAAGACCCGGAAGACGGCGAACTACGCTCCGCCCGACCCCAGGGCTCGGACTCGGGCTAAGACCCGGAAGACGGCGAACTCCGCTCCGCCCGACCCCAGGGCTCGGACTCGGGCTAAGACCCGGAAGACGACGAAACTCCGCCTCGCCCGACCCCAGGGCTCGGACTCCGCCCTGGCCTCGGCCGAACGACTTCCGCCTCGCCCGACCCCTTGGCTCGGGCTCGGCCGCGGCAACAAAAGGCAGACTCAACCTCGGCTTCGGAGGAACCCCCACGTCGCCCTGCCTAGGGCACAGACCGCCACGTCAACAGGAGGCGCCATCATCATCCTATCCCGAATCGACTCGGGTCACGGAGAACAAGACCGGCGTCTCATCCGGCCAGCTCCGCCAGAGGGGCAATGATGGCGCTCCATAAGCTCTATGACGACGGCGGCCCCTGGCTCTCTTACGGAAGCAGGACAACGTCAGCAGGGACTCGACCGCTCCAACAGCTGTCCCTCCATCAGGCTCCGCCGCACCTCCGACAGCCACGACATCACGCCAGCAGGGTGCCCAGATCTCTCCGGCTGCCACATTGGCATGTACCTAGGGCGCTAGCTCTCCCTCCGCTAGACACGTAGCACTCTGCTACACCCCCCATTGTACACCTGGATCCTCTCCTTACGACTATAAAAGGAAGGACCAGGGCCTTCTCAGAAGAAGGTTGGCCGCGCGGGACCGAGGACGGGACAGGCGCTCTCTTGGGGCTGCTCGCTTCCCTCACCCGCGTGGACGCTTGTAACCCCCCTACTGCAAGCGCACCTGACCTGGGCGCGGGACGAACACGAAGGCCGCGGGACTTACACCTCTCTCACGCTCGACTCCGGCCACCTCGCCTCTCCCCCCTTCGCGCTCGCCCACGCGCTCGACCCATCTGGGCTGGGGCACGCAGCACACTCACTCGTCGGCTTAGGGACCCCCCTGTCTCGAAACGCCGACAGTTGGCGCGCCAGGTAGGGGCCTGCTGCGTGCTGACGAACAGCTCCCCGTCAAGCTCCAGATGGGCAGTCTCCAGCAACCTCTCCGGCCCGGGACGGTGCTTCGTTTCGGGACTCTTGAGTTCATGTCTTTCGACGGCAGCTACGACATGATACTTCTTCCACCGCCGCGCGACTACGACAATGGCGGCCGACAACCCGCCCGCCGGCGGCGGAATCGACGACGTCTTCCCCGCGTGATGGAAGAGCAACATTCGGGCTCGCTCCGTTCCCTCCCCCGCCAACGGAGGAGGAGGCGGGGCCGTCAAGACCAGACGGGAGGCCGCGCTTCGTCGGCCGTCGAGCGAATCGACGCCCCCGACGCCCCGACGGAAGGCACGCCGGACGTCGACCTCGCGTTCAAGACGGAGGCAAGCGTCGTCCCCCCGCGGCGCGCTGACCCCGAGCAAGAAGACGACGCCGGCGCGCTCGCGGAAAGCCTGCAGGACGTCGCCCTCGAACCAGAGATGACGGCGCAACCAGTCCCCGATGTGACTACGTCGCTCCTCGTCGACCAAAAGGTAACGACTAACTCCCATCTTGCGTCATTTCGACTCGGCCTCAACCCGCCAAACGACCTTGTTTTGGCGGGCGCTCTCATTGAGGCGAGTGCAACCCCACTGAGGTTCCGTATGCGGTCGCCTTGGGACCGACTGACGGACGTCTCGACCTACGGGCCCTCTGGGTCCGAGGAAGATGACGATCCCGGCATCGGTTGGGATTTCTCCGGACTTGGCAACCCCAGTGCCGTGCGGGACTTCATGACCGCATGTGACTACTGCCTATCCGACTGTTCCGATGGAAGCCGCAGCCTTGGCGACGAGAGCTGTGGCCCAAGCCGCGAATGTTTCCACATCGAGCTAGGGGATCCCACCGAAGGCAACCATCTTGGCATGCCGGAGGATGGTGATCTCCCTAGGCCGGTGCCTCGCGCCGACATCCCACGGGAGCTAGCTGTGGTCCCCGCTCCGGCGGGGGGTTACGACCCACAACTCGAGCAAGTCCGCGAGGCGCAGGCCAGGCTCAACGAGGGAACAGGAGCGCTTGAGCCGATCCATCGGGACGTCGGACAGGCATGGGTGGGCCAACCCCTGGCCGGAGAAATACGCCATCTGCCCCAAGGTCTCCAGCACCGCGTCGCCAACGATGTCAGGATCAGACCGCCGCCCGCATCCAGCGGGGTTGGTCAGAACCTGGCAACCGCAGCAATGCTCATCCGCGCGATGCCGGAGCCGTCAACCACCAAGGGTCGGCGAATCCAGGGAGAACTCAAGAATCTCCTGGAAGGCGCTGCGGCCCGGCGGGCCGAGAGCACTGCATCCCGAAGGCAAGGATATCCCTCGGAACCTCATGTCGCGACTTCCCGATTCATGCGGGAAGCCTCGGTCTACACCGGGCGCACGCGCAACACCGCGCCTGCGGCCCCGGGCCACCTCGGCAACGAGCACCATCGACGCGACCGTCGGGCTCACCTCGACGAAAGGGTGTGCCGAGGCTACCACCCCAGGCGTGGGGGGCGCTACGACAGCGGGGAGGATCGGAGTCCCTCGCCCGAGCCACCCGGTCCGCAGGCCTTCAGTCGGGCCATCCGACGGGCTCCATTCCCGACCCGGTTCCGACCCCCGACTACTATCACGAAGTACTCGGGGGAAACGAGACCGGAACTGTGGCTCGCGGACTACCGCCTTGCCTGCCAACTGGGTGGAACGGACGACGACAACCTCATCATCCGTAACCCCCCCTGTTCCTCTCCGACACTGCTCGCGCCTGGTTGGAGCACCTGCCTCCGGGGCAGATTTCCAACTGGGGCGACTTGGTCCAAGCCTTCGCTGGCAATTTCCAGGGCACATACGTGCGCCCCGGGAATTCCTGGGACCTTCGAAGCTGCCGGCAACAGCCGGGGGAGTCGCTCCGGGACTACATCCGGTGATTCTCGAAGCAGCGCACCGAGCTGCCCAACATCACCGACTCGGATGTCATCGGCGCGTTCCTCGTCGGCACCACTTGCCGCGACCTGGTGAGCAAGCTGGGTCGCAAAACCCCCACCAGGGCGAGCGAGCTGATGGACATCGCCACCAAGTTCGCCTCTGGCCAGGAGGCGGTCGAGGCTATCTTCCGAAAGGACAAGCAGCCCCAGGGCCGCCCGTCGGAAGAAGCTCCCGAGGCGTCTGCTCCGCGCGGCGCCAAGAAGAAAGGCAAGAAGAAGTCGCAATCGAAACGCGACGCCGCCGACGTGGACCTTGTCGCCGCCGCCGAGTATAAGAACCCTCGGAAGCCCCCCGGAGGTGCGAACCTTTTCGACAAGATGCTCAAGGAGCCGTGCCCCTACCATCAGGGGCCCGTCAAGCACACCCTCGAGGAGTGCGTTATGCTTCGGCGTCATTTCCACAGGGCCGGGCCACCCGCCGAGGGTGGCAGGGCCCGCGACGACGACAAGAACGAAGATCGCCCAGCAGGAGAGTTCCCCGAGGTCCGCGACTGCTTCATGATCTATGGAGGGCATGCGGCGAATACCTCGGCTCGGCACCGCAAGCAAGAGCGCCGGGAGGTCTGCTCGGTGAAGGTGGTGGCGCCAGTCTACCTAGACTGGTCCGACAAGCCCATCACTTTCGACCGGGCCGACCACCCCGACCATGTGCCGAGCCCGGGGAAATACCCGCTCGTCGTCGACCCCGTTGTCGGCGATGTCAGGCTCACCAAGGTCCTCATGGATGGGGGCAGCTGCCTCAACATCATCTACGCCGAGACCCTCAAGCTCCTGCGCGTTGATCCGTCCTCCGTCCGGGCAGGCGCTGCGCCCTTCCACGGGATCATCCCTGGGAAGCGCGTCCAGCCCCTCGGGCGACTCGACCTCCCAGTCTGCTTCGGGACACCCTCCAACTTCCGAAGGGAGACCCTGACGTTTGAAGTGGTCGGGTTCCGAGGAACCTACCACGCCGTGCTAGGGAGGCCATGCTACGCGAAGTTCATGGCCGTCCCCAACTACACCTACCTGAAGCTCAAGATGCCGGGCCCCAACGGGGTCATCACCGTCGGCCCCACGTACAAACACGCGTTCGAATGCGACGTGGAGTGCGTGGAGTACGCCGAGGCCCTCGCCGAGTCCGAGGCCCTCATCGCCGACCTGGAGAACCTCTCCAAGGAGGTGCCAGACGTGAAGCGCCATGCCGGCAACTTCGAGCCAGCGGAGACGGTCAAGGCCGTCCCCCTCGACCCCAGTGGCGACACCACCAAGCAGATCCGGATCGGTTCCGGGCTTGACCCCAAATAGGAAGCAGTGCTCGTCGACTTTCTCCGCGCAAACGCCGACGTCTTTGCGTGGAGTCCCTCGGACATGCCCGGCATACCGAGGGATGTCGCCGAGCACTCGCTGGATATTCGGGCCGGAGCCCGACCCGTCAGGCAGCCTCTGCGCCGATTCGACGAGGAGAAGCGCAGAGTGATTGGCGAAGAGATCCACAAGCTAATGGCAGCAGGGTTCATCAAAGAGGTATTCCATCCCGAATGGCTTGCCAACCCTGTGCTTGTGAGGAAGAAAGGGGGGAAATGGCGGATGTGTGTAGACTACACTGGTCTCAACAAAGCATGTCCGAAGGTTCCCTACCCTCTGCCTCGCATCGACCAAATCGTGGATTCCACTGCTGGGTGCGAAACCCTGTCCTTCCTCGATGCCTACTCAGGGTATCACCAGATCCGGATGAGAGAGTCCGACCAGCTCGCGACTTCTTTCATCACGCCGTTCGGCATGTACTGCTATGTCACCATGCCGTTCGGTTTGAGGAATGCGGGCGCGACGTACCAGCGGTGCATGAACCATGTGTTCGGCGAACACATCGGTCGCACAGTCGAGGCCTACGTCGATGACATCGTAGTCAAGACGCGGAAGGCTTCCGACCTCCTCTCCGACCTTGAAGTGACATTCCGGTGTCTCAAGGCGAAAGGAGTCAAGCTTAATCCTGAGAAGTGTGTCTTCGGGGTGCCCCGAGGCATGCTCCTAGGGTTCATCGTCTCCGAGCGAGGCATCGAAGCCAACCCGGAGAAGATTGCGGCCGTCATCAGCATGGGACCCATCAAGGACTTAAAAGGGGTACAGAGGGTCATGGGATGCCTCACGGCCCTGAGCCGCTTCATCTCACGCCTCGGCGAAAGAGGTCTGCCTCTGTACCGCCTCTTAAGGAAGGCCGAATGTTTCGCTTGGACCCCTGAGGCCGAGGAAGCCCTCGACAACCTGAAGGCGCTCCTTACAAAGGCGCCTGTCTTGGTGCCGCCGGCGGACGGAGAAGCCCTCTTGGTCTACGTCGCCGCGACCACTCAGGTGGTTAGCGCCGCGATTGTGGTCGAAAGGCAAGAGGAAGGGCATACATTGCCCGTTCAGAGGCCGGTCTACTTCATCAGCGAAGTGCTGTCCGAGACTAAGATCCGCTACCCACAAGTTCAAAAGCTGCTGTATGCTGTGATCCTGACAAGGCGGAAGCTGCGACACTACTTCGAGTCCCATCCGGTAACTGTGGTGTCATCCTTCCCTCTGGGGGAGATCATCCATGCCGAGAGGCCTCGGGCAGGATCGCGAAGTGGGCGGTGGAAATCATGGGCGAAACGATCTCGTTCGCCCCTCGGAAGGCCATCAAGTCCCAAGTGTTGGCGGATTTCGTGGCCGAATGGGTCGACACCCAACTGCCAACGACCCCGATCCAACCGGAGCTCTGGACCATGTTTTTCGACGGGTCGCTGATGAAGACGGGGGCCGGCGCGGGCCTGCTCTTCATCTCGCCCCTCGGAAAGCACTTGCGCTACGTACTGCGCCTCCACTTCCCGGCGTCCAACAATGTGGCCGAGTACGAAGCTCTGGTCAACGGATTGCGGATCGCCATCGAGCTAGGGGTCAGACGCCTCGACGCTCGCGGTGATTCGCAGCTCGTCATCGACCAAGTCATGAAGAACTCCCACTGCCGCGACCCGAAGATGGAGGCCTACTGCGACGAGGTTCGGCGCCTGGAAGACAAGTTCTTCGGGCTCGAGCTCAACCACATCGCTCGACGCTACAACGAAACCGCAGACGAGCTGGCTAAGATAGCCTCGGGGCGAACGACAGTCCCCCCGAACGTCTTCTCCCGGGATCTGCATCAACCCACCGTCAAGCTCGACGACACGCCCGAGCCCGAGGTACCCTCGGCTCAGCCCGAGGTACCCTCGGCACAGCCCGAGGTACCCTCGGCCCCCGAGGGCAGAGCACTGAACGTCGAAGAAGGGCAGAGCGGGGCCACACCAGATCAAGATTGGCAGGCCCCGTACCTGCAATATCTCCGTCGAGGAGAGCTACCCCTCGACCAAGTCGAGGCTCGGCGGGTAGCGCGACGCGCCAAGTCATTCGTCTTGCTGGGCGACGAAGAGGAGCTCTACCATCGCAGCCCCTCGGGCATCCTCCAGCGGTGCATCTCCATCGCCGAAGGTCGGGAACTGCTGCAGGAAGTACACTCGGGGGCTTGCGGCCACCACGCAGCGCCCCGAGCCCTTGTCGGAAATGCTTTCCGGCAAGGCTTCTACTGGCCAACGGCGGTGGCTGACGCCACTAGAATTGTCCGCACCTGCGAAGGGTGCCAATTCTATGCGAAGCGGACACACCTGCCCGCTCAGGCCCTGCAGACAATACCCATCACCTGGCCCTTCGCTGTATGGGGTCTGGACCTCGTCGGTCCCTTGCAGAAGGCGCCCGGGGGCTACACGCACCTGCTGGTCGCCATCGACAAATTCTCCAAGTGGATCGAGGTCCGACCTCTGAACAGCATCAGGTCCGAGCAGGCGGTGGCGTTCTTCACCAACATCATCCATCGCTTCGGGGTCCCGAACTCCATCATCACCGACAACGGCACCCAGTTCACCGGCAAAAAATTCTTGGATTTTTGCGAGGATCATCATATCCGGGTGGACTGGGCCGCCGTGGCTCATCCCATGTCGAATGGGCAAGTAGAGCGTGCCAATGGCATGATTCTACAGGGGCTCAAGCCTCGGATCTACAACGACCTCAACAAGTTCGGCAAGCGATGGATGAAGGAACTCCCCTCGGTGGTCTGGAGCCTAAGGACGACGCCGAGTCGTGCCACGGGCTTCACGCCGTTTTTCTTGGTCTACGGAGCTGAAGCTATCTTACCCACTGACCTGGAATACGGCTCCCCGAGGGCGAGGGCCTACACCGAACAAAGTAACCAAGCTAGTCGAGAGGAATCGCTGGACCAGCTGGAGGAAGCTCGGGACAGGGCCTTACTACACTCGGCGCGGTACCAACAGTCCCTGCGACGCTACCACGCCCGAGGGGTCCGGTCCCGAGAACTCCAGGTGGGCGACCTGGTGCTTCGGCTGCGGCAAGACGCCCGAGGGAGGCACAAGCTCACACCCCCCTGGGAAGGGCCATTCGTCATCGCCAAAGTTCTGAAGCCCGGAACATACAAGCTGGCCAACAATCAAGGCGAGATCTACGGCAACGCTTGGAACATCAAACAGCTACGTCGCTTCTACCCTTAAGATGTTTTCAAGTTGTTCATATACCTCGCACCTACGCAAAGTTTAGTCGTCAAGGAAGGGTCGGCCTAGCCTCGGCAAAGCCCGACCCTCCCTCGGGGGCTAAAAGGGGGGAGACCCCCTCTGCGTCGAATTTTTTCCTCGAAAAAGGATCTCTTTTTAGCAGGATTTCTTCCGTGCCTCTTGACTACTTCGGAAAGCGGATCCTGGAAACGACGAGGTACACGTAAGCAGCCAAGGCTGACCGAGCCGAGGGACTCCTATGCCTCCGGGATACGGATACCTCACTCATCACCTTCTGCGATAAGTAACTTGCGCTCGGATAAAGCGACTCCGCGGACCGAACGAGTCATCACGCTCGGAAGCTCTCCTGCCGAAGCAGTCCTTCAAGCTTTCTCGACTAAGTCGGGGACAGGGCCTCATGGACGAGTGAAAGTACGCGTAAGCCGCAAGGCCGACCGAGCCGAGGGATTCCCACGCCTCTGGGATACGGATACCTCACTCGTCCCTTCCGCGAAAAGCAGCTCTCGCTCACACAAACATCCCTGTTACCGACAGAGTCCAGACGCTCGAAACAAGAGGAAAAAAGACGCAGCTTCGCAAGCGCGGCGAGGGTGTGTTCTTCTGGCCTCGGCGGCCGCAGAAAGCACACGCTACAAGATGATCTGATCCTGCAGGCTCGGGTCTTCACGCTGAAGGGAGCCGTAGCACCCTCGGCATCGACGACGTCTTCAGCAAAGCCCGACCCAGCCTCGGGCGGCGCCGCGGTCCAGGGACTCCTCCGGGAATCCGGCCCGAGCAGGTGGCTCAACCGGTTACCCCTGGGGCCTCGGTCAACCGGCTTCCAAGGGCGCCAGTCCAACCCGAGGCATCAACTGATCGACTTTGGCGTCGGCTCCGCTGACGGACAACACGGCTAGGCTCCGGCCAACCAGGTTCCCATTCTCGAGCCAACTCCGCCTCTGTTCATACTGATATCGCTACCCCTGGCCTCGGTCCACCGAAGGGCGGCCGAGGGGTCTCTTCAACTAAGCTAGAGGAGCCCCAGACAACAAGGCCGAACGGGCCGAGGGATTCCTACGCCTCCGGGATACGGATACCTCACCCGTCACCTTGACACGGGGCAACTCATGCTTGGTAAAGCGGTTCAGATAATCAACAGGCGAGACTTAATGCTCGAAAATGAGGAAAAAACACGGCTCCGTGCCGAAATTACATACACGTTCAGGCCTCGATAGCCGCAATGAACAAAAAACACTGGCATTCGAAGTGCCATTACAAACGGAACTCCGGTTCCCCCTCCGCAGGTACGAACAACCCCACTCCGAGGGGGAAGGCCTGCGGAGCAACGGAAGGCCGACGAACGGCGCGCCGTCACCTGCTCCAGCAGCGGCGACGACGACGACTTCTGCTCCGGGGGGCCGAACAGCGGCAACGCTGACCTCAGGGTGGATGCCGCTGCCGGGAGGCCCCCGCCCATGCCAAAACTCGTGAGGCAAGGACGGGCAGAAGGCCGTAGAAGTTGGAGGTCAGCCCGTGGCCGGTCCCGGCCGCCGCGCCGGCGGAAGAACCTCTTCCAGCTGGCGTGGCAGACGCCGGCGCCGCAAGTGGCCCCGAAGCCACTCGCGGCTGAAGACCAGGCACGCTGCAGCTGCCGGACGCCACGGGCAATGCCCGCTTCTCCCCCCATCACTGAGTGAAGGAGCGGGCCACCGCCCACGCAGGAGCCGACCCCAACTCGGCACTCTCCCCTCCCCAGCCTTGGTGATGAAAATCCTTGAGGCTGAGGAAGGGGCAGAGGCCGCAGCCCGGCTCGCTTTCCCCCACCATCAAGCTGGAGGTCGCCATCTCGGGTGACCGCCGGTGAAGGGGTGCGACCAGGCTGCGTGATGAAAATCCTTGAAGCCGAACGATGGCTGAGAGGTACCAACTCCCATGGAGTTGCGTTACTCCAACGAGGAGGCGGAAAGGCGGCGGATACCCCCCATCCGGGGGCTTGGAAGATGGGAAGACACGACGCTTAAGGGAGGAAGAAGACATGGTTGCCTTACGAAAGGGGTCTCCCTCCTTTTAAAGGCAACTCTCCCTACGTGCGCCCCCAGGCGCCGCGGGCTGAGTCTTCTCCAACACGCTCCAAGGCCCTCCCCTGCGACTCGGGGGCTGGGTCCCGCATGTCATGCAAGCCGGCTCAGGGCAGAAGAAGCCAAACCGCCGCGCGTGGTGCGCACGACCGACCGGCGGTTACAAGCGACCCCCCATTTCCGCCCAGACCAACGGGCAGAAGGGGCGGACAGCCATGCAGGCGGCATGCAACCGCGCCAGATGGACGCGCTTCTCCGACTTCTGACACGCCAGTTTGGGAACCCAGGCCCACGCGTCGAGCAACCGGCGCGCCAGTTGCTGCATGCAAGCAACCGCACCGCCACTTGTGCCACCATCGCGCCTCTTCGGTTGCAAAGCCTATGCCACGACTCGAGGCGACTCAACAGCGCCAGCCTGGCGCGTCGAAGCGACCGAAAGTGGGCCGGCAGTAATAGCGGTGGCAGGCGGGCGGGCGCAGCGGTCACGTCGTCAGCCAGGCTCACGTCCCATCCTGAGACAGCAAGAGAGCCTCCACTCACGGCGTGGAAACGGTGCACCCGTGACCCGTTCCTCGAACGGATCGCACGCGCGCAACGGCCGCCCCGCCAACCACTCGCCCCGTCGCATTAACTCCGCGGCGGGACACGCGGCGCCTCTGGCAGGCGGAGCGCGCGACGCTTCACCTTCGCCGTAATAAACGCGTCAGAAAAGGTACGCCACGTCGTCCGATTTCGTATCCTTTTCCGTTTTCCTCTTTCTCTATCTCTTGCAACAGGGACCGGGAAAGGGGGATACCCCGAAAGGGATCCTTCTCCGCGAAGGAACCGGGCTCCGAGCCCCCCATTACTGATCAGGGGTTCGAAGGCTGGCCCCCCAAAGGGTTCAACAGTCGCCTCAGATCGCGTGGGCCCGACACCCACTACTGGTCAGGGGTTCGAAGGCCAGCCCCCCGAAGGGCTCCATGGCCGCCTCAGGCTACTCGGGCTCCGCGCCCATTACTGATCAGGGGTTCGAAGGCTGGCCCCCGAAGGGTTCACAGTCGCCTCAGACACCGAGCGAGGGATGACCAGGGGTACGTTCGATACATAACCAAGGCTCGGGCTGCGCTCCCGAGGTACCCTAGGACATTTCCGAGACCAGCGGGAACGATCTTGTAACGGAATCCCATCGGAGGGAGGCATCGAGCCCTCGGACCCCGTCGCCAGGGGACCGGGTCCGGCAAATCACCCGCAGGTACTTTTGGGCGTGCCTCTGGGCCCCTAGCCGACCCCCAACGAACGGGGCACGGACGTCCACTCGGATTACCCGCTCGCAGCTCACCGGAGACACCATGTTCGGTGCCCATCGAGGGTAACATGGCGCACTCCCCCCCTCCTCCTTGCGGAAAGGCGACGTAGGGGCGTATGTAAAAAGTCGAGTCTGTCCCTGATCGTCCTCTCGCCCTGTGCAGAGGCTCAGGGGCTGCTCTCGCAAAAACTGGCTCCGGCCAAATCGTTGACAGCGTCAACATACCAGCCCGAGAGCTTGGGCCCCGACCGTGCACCCGGGCTACGGCCAGTTCGCATGAGGGAACGACCAGACCAGCCGAAGCGTTAAGCGAAGTATTAAGACCTCGAAGGAGTGTAACCACTCCTCCGAGGCCTCGGGGGCTACACCCGGCGGGTGCGCTCGCGCGCACCCGCCGGAACGAAATGCAACCGAGAAAGGCTGGTCCCCTTGCAAAAAAGTGCGACAAAAGCCTCCAAGCGAGTGCTGACACTCCCTTCGAGGCTCGGGGGCTACTGTCGGGGACCATAATTAGGGGTACCCTCAAGACGCCTAATTCTCAGCTGGTAACCCCCATCAGCACAAAGCTGCAAAGGCCTGATGGGCACGATTAAGTCAGGGATCAGTCCACACGAGTGACTCGATCACGCTTCGCCCGAGCCTAGCCTCGGCCAAAGACAGCCGACCTCGAGAGACTTCCGTCTCGCCCGAGGCCCCCTTTTTATGGCGGACACATCACCGGCTCGCCCGAGGCCTTGGCTTCGCTCAGAAGCAACCTTGACTAAATCGCCACACCGACTGACCAAATTGCAGGGGCATTAAACGCAAAGGTGGCCTAACACCTCTATCCTGACACGCGCCCCCGGCAGGGCCGAAGTGACCGCCGTCACTCCACCGCTCCACTGGCCAGTCTGACAGAAGGACAGCGCCGCCTGCGCCACTCCGACTGCAGTGCCACTCGACAGAGTGAGTCTGACAGGCAGTCAGGCCTTGCCACGGCGAACTCCGCTCCGCCCGACCCCAGGGCTCGGACTCGGGCTAAGACCCGGAAGACGGCGAACTCCGCTCCGCCCGACCCCAGGGCTCGGACTCGGGCTAAGACCCGGAAGACGGCGAACTCCGCTCCGCCCGACCCCAGGGCTCGAACTCGGGCTAAGACCCGGAAGACGGCGAACTCCGCTCCGCCCGACCCCAGGCCTCGGACTCGGGCTAAGACCCGGAAGACGGCGAACTCCGCTCCGCCCGACCCCAGGGCTCGGACTCGGGCTAAGACCCGGAAGACGGCGAACTACGCTCCGCCCGACCCCAGGGCTCGGACTCGGGCTAAGACCCGGAAGACGGCGAACTCCGCTCCGCCCGACCCCAGGGCTCGGACTCGGGCTAAGACCCGGAAGACGACGAAACTCCGCCTCGCCCGACCCCAGGGCTCGGACTCCGCCCTGGCCTCGGCCGAACGACTTCCGCCTCGCCCGACCCCTTGGCTCGGGCTCGGCCGCGGCAACAAAAGGCAGACTCAACCTCGGCTTCGGAGGAACCCCCACGTCGCCCTGCCTAGGGCACAGACCGCCACGTCAACAGGAGGCGCCATCATCATCCTATCCCGAATCGACTCGGGTCACGGAGAACAAGACCGGCGTCTCATCCGGCCAGCTCCGCCAGAGGGGCAATGATGGCGCTCCATAAGCTCTATGACGACGGCGGCCCCCGGCTCTCTTACGGAAGCAGGACAACGTCAGCAGGGACTCGACCGCTCCAACAGCTGTCCCTCCATCAGGCTCCGCCGCACCTCCGACAGCCACGACATCACGCCAGCAGGGTGCCCAGATCTCTCCGGCTGCCACATTGGCATGTACCTAGGGCGCTAGCTCTCCCTCCGCTAGACACGTAGCACTCTGCTACACCCCCCATTGTACACCTGGATCCTCTCCTTACGACTATAAAAGGAAGGACCAGGGCCTTCTCAGAAGAAGGTTGGCCGCGTGGGACCGAGGACGGGACAGGCGCTCTCTTGGGGCCGCTCGCTTCCCTCACCCGCGTGGACGCTTGTAACCCCCCTACTGCAAGCGCACCTGACCTGGGCGCGGGACGAACACGAAGGCCGCGGGACTTACACCTCTCTCACGCTCGACTCCGGCCACCTCGCCTCTCCCCCCTTCGCGCTCGCCCACGCGCTCGACCCATCTGGGCTGGGGCACGCAGCACACTCACTCGTCGGCTTAGGGACCCCCCTGTCTCGAAACGCCGACACTGATGCATCTTATGCCAAATTGTTAGCTCTACAATTCTCAACCCTGGATATGCGCTGAATGTTGAATTCATCAAATGAAAGAATTATGTCTCCAACATTTTTCAAGGTAACTATTTAGAGTACCACCTAAACATTGATACTCTTCTAATATCTACTGGACAACCAGCTGAGAATCACCAAATGCCTTCACATGTTTTACTCCCATTCAATTTAGAAGCTCCAAGCCAAATGAGAGGGACTCATATTCGGCTTAATTGTTAGTGCAATAAGTTTTTAATCGGCTAGAGAAGTCGAAGAAGGCATTACTTGGCGAAACAAGCACAATGTCAATTTCTTGTCCTTCATTGCAAACTGATCCATCAAAATACAGAGTCCATGGAGTAACAGAGAGATATGACATATCTAGTTTATGAGTATCATCAATCCGATGTTCTATAACAAAATATGCTACGGCTCGGCCTTTCATAGATTTTAATAGTTCATAGACCAAGTCATGTTCTATAAGTGCATAAGCCTATTTACCAATTTGACCACTCATGACCGAGTTTTGCAACATGTATTTAGTCACATCGGTTTGACTAGAAACAGTGCAATGACTAGACAATAAATAACACCTACACTTGGTGCATGCATAAAACAGACATAGGCATAACTTCTTAATAAAAGTGTGCATTGTTTCAGTGTCCACCAGTCTCCGATTTAGGTAGGTTACCACGTGCTCCTTCCCTTTGGTCTTTTGTGTCAGAACAACTCTAATAACTTTATCTTCGGCTGCAATGTATAACATGAATGACACTCCTTGTAACACGGGTGCCGAAGACAAATACTTTCTAATAAGATCAAATGCTTCCTGCTTTTCTGCCCCCAGGTGAATTCGACATCATTTTAAGCCGAAGGATAGGAGTGAAGGCATCAATCTTCCCGACTAGGTTAGAAATAAACCTTCGTAGATAATTTACCTTGCCGAGGAACTTCTATATCTCAAGCTTACAAGTTGGAGATCCTACATTCTGAATGGACCTAATTCGGTCGGGGTCTTTCTCTATACCATGTTCATGAGTAATAAATCCTAAGAACTTCCTGACTGACACCCCAAAAGCACATTTACGCCGGTTTATTTTTAGATCGTACCGACACATTTTATCAAAGACTTTGCGCAAATCAGCTATATGCGAACCAAACTCAGCTGATTTGACTACAATATCATCGATATAAACTTCCACAGTGTTTCCCAACAGCTCATGAAAGATCAAATTCATAGCCCTTTAATAAGTAGCACTGGTATTTTTAGACCAAATGTCGTGACAACCCACTCAAATAAACCAATGAAGCCTGGACATATAAATGTCGTTTTAGATGCATCTTCTTCGGCCATAAAGATCTGATTATATCTAGCATTACCATCGAGAAAGCTAATAATTCTATTTCTTCATGCAGTATTAATCAACATGTCGGCTATAGGCATAGGATATTCATCCTTAGGAGTTGCTCTATTTAAATTACAAAAATCAATGCACACTCTAAGCTTACCTGATTCTTTCTTTTCCACTGGCACAATATTGGATACCCACCCTGTGTATCTGCAAGGTCTAATAAAACTAGCTTCTAAAAGCAAGTGTATTTCGTTCTTTATCCGTGGGAGTAAGCCTGGACGAAATGATCTTGGTTTCTGCTTGAAAGGCCTGAAACCGGATTTAATGGCAGCCGATGTTCTACTATCTCTCGACTTAATCCTGGCATCTTAGTGTAATTTCAAGCAAATCAATTAGAATATTCTTTTAATAGACTAATCATTTCATCTCTAGGATCGGCCTCTAGGGTCTTGTTTACAAAAGTCGGTCTCGGGGTTTTACCATCTCCTATGTCAATCTCCTCCAAAGGATCGGTCAATGTAAACCCCTGTCCTAACTTGTCGAGATCCCTAAATTCCTCTATCATGCCTCCTTTAGAGGAATTAGGCGCTCTCTGCGCGGCTGAGGACCGTCCACGACACCAGACCCGTGTTGTAGCACTTTCTAGTAGCAGTCGGACTGTCCTGGAAATACTGGACCGTCGGACTGTCCGCTACCTGGGTTGAGCCCTAAGAACCTTCTTGCCTTTCCTCAGACCATCCGGCCTCAGAGGGCACACTGTCCGCGGCCTAGGACATGTTCCTTATGGGTGTAATCATTATTTAAACTTTATTTGGTATTTAGTCGATTCTCCATCGGCTCTAGTATTACAGGAATGAAGTCTTTCCTATCTATACTTATGAATTGATAATTAAAAAATTCAACCCTTGTGAGACATGTAGTAGTCTCATAAGTCCAAAGCACAGGGGCATCAGCCACGGCGATGCAGGCCGATGAATCAATATGTACCTGTTCTACCTCATCGCCTACCCTTTATAACAACATTTGATGTAAAGTAGAAGGTACACATTGATTAGCGTGAATCCAATCTCTGCCTAAGATTAGACTATAATTTCCTTCTATATTAGCGATGAAGAATGCAGCAGCAAGGGTCTTGGTCTCGATAGTTAACTCAACGGACGTGACTCCATTGGCTTTGATTGAACTGTTAGTCCCAACACCACTAAGCGTTATATTGGTCTTGACTAGCCCATCATCTTGCTTTACTAATTTTCTGTATAATGAGTAAGGCATTAAATTCATGGTCGTCCCTCCATCTACCAACATCTTAGCAATCAGTATTACATCGATATGACCGCGCACGGATAGTGGCTTTAAATGGTTGAGCGATTCCTTTGGCTTATTTAGGACCAAAATTGAATTGAGCAACGATAGGTTCATCATCATCGATAATAGTATAATCGGTTGAGAACATAATAACATTTACTTTCGTACCTAGGTAGTTCTGGTGTGGCTCTGTAGTCGACTAAGTCCTATCCCGGCAGGTGTGTCTGGTGGTTATGGAACCAGAACTTGATCTACCTGAGCTCCAGCCCTAGCTCCTTGCTCAGCTACATACAGGCACAAACAAGACATGATGTGGCAATGATGTGGACGCCTACACGATGTAAATTAGTTATTATTACTATACGGACGAAACAAATGGTAACTCTCTTTGCTCACTTCTTAATTGAGCTCCTGCCATTGTGCTAAAAACAATATATATGGATTTATGATTTGAACTGTACATGTCCTGCAAAATGCTATGTAACTAACTTCGCCTACAAACTTTAAGCCAAATAAACACAAATTATGTGTTCCGCTAGTTTGAGCTAGAGGTTCTGAATATCGACATTCCGTCGAACAGCTTCTGAGCGCACCCGAGGTCCTCGATCTTTAAAATTGGTACACAAAATTATCATTCAAACAATGAAACTAATCTGATAGAAGTGCATGAAATGGAATAGTTGTTGGTTTATTTAATACCTGACCTAGGCAAGTAAATAATTATTGTTTGTATTAGGCCGAGTCTTTGTCTGGAAATCGATGAATTGATTTCAACTCCTAAAAAACTTCAATATTCTTTTTCCTGCATAGAAATTAAATTGGCGTAAGAGGCAGCAGATACAAACAAATGATAGATGAGCCAGTTCAATTTGTGGAACATCAAGCAAATAGTTGCACCCAACAAACAAAAAAACAGTTCTGACTAACAATGCTAGTTACAAGCATTGGATAATTACATCAACACGAGTAATTTCAAGTAGAAGAAAGAAAGTAACAACTGATGATAGTAAAAATTTGGAACCAGACAACATAAAGATGATGATATTTTCCTTTGATATCAAATTTTGACTAATACAAAGTTGCATGGTATAATCAAATTTGTCAAGTCAACATTCAACATAAAGTTAGTATTACAAATATGCAGCAGGAGGAACAAGAAGTGAGTTTACTCGAGTGAAGGTGTTGATGTACACCCAGACCGCCAAGTTCAAGTCGTGTCAAGGCAATTTTGGGTGCTTATTTCTTCATAACATTAGGGACATGGAAAAGCTGCTTGAACCCAAGCTAATTTCTAAAAGCATAGCGGGAAACTATGGGGTAGATGTGTAGAAGTTCTTAAAACAATCAATAATAACATTATACTGAAAGTTATCTAAACCTAATTAGGAGGCAAAATTCAACACACAAGGGTAGAGGTGCAGAAGTATGAACATTAGGGACATTCCGTCCTAGCTACCCAAATCTCTCAAAACACAAGGGGATACCAACCCATTCTAGCTCGCAGCAATACACATGGGACACGAAAAAAGTTGTTTGAAAAAATTTCTAGTGTGTTCAATTTCTAGTCACCATCGTGCATGCCTCCATCCGATGCGAGAGGCATTAGATTTGAACATAGGTTAAGCCTCTGTGAACTTGTGAGTCGCACCATTAATTTCTTTGGATCAGATGAACAATATTGTTCATACCAGAAATAAAAAAGGATATAAGAATTCGTGGCCATACCTGTAGACAGGTGTTGGCCACCTGACCGGACGCAGTAGCTGCTTGCTGGTGCTGGAGCAAGGCGGGGACACTGGACTGCTACGTGATGCGGCTGCCGCTTGCTGGGATCGGGTCGTGGTCGACTGCTGGCTTGCTGGAGATGGGCATTGCGCTAGGCGTCGCCGCGTCAGGGCATCCAGGCAAGATAGGGGGTGCTCCGATGCTGGCTAGAACGTGGCAGGCCGGTGGAGCGCTCCAACACATGCGACGATGGCGATGGGAGGGAAAGGCCACGGGCAATGTGGGGAGGAGGGAGCGGCGCGGCGGGACGCCGTGAACTGCAAACACACGATAGCTACGGGCTAGATCGGAGGAGTGTGTGCGGCGACGAGAAGGTAGAGCACGAAGAGGAGGGGAAAGACGCCACAACGAGGAGCGAGTGGGGCTACTGCTACTGGTTGCCACCGACGATTTAGATGGATCTAGGACTAGGAGGAGCTAGGAGAGGGGCGAGCAGCGGTGGCGAGGAGGTCAGGGAGGAAGGTGGATCTAGGGCCACATCTGAGGAGCGAGGATACTAGGATAGTGGTGGGTGGGGGGAGGGGGCGGCGGGCGCGGCGGGCAGTGCGACGGCTAACTTGGAGGGGAGGATTGCGAGCGGGGGATGGCAGTTGTCGCGGAGGCGGGTGCGCCGGGGGGGGGGGGGGGGGGGGGTTGCATGGCGCACCAATTGTGGACGTCCTCCTTACCTCCTTATATAATAGTAGAGGTGGACCGCCCTATTTCATCTTTTCTTGTACGTCCAACCAAACACACCTTAAACCCTGACACTACAAGTAGAAAGCATGAAACTCTCATATACAGTGTAGGTGTAGCTATTAAGATATGTTTGGATCACTGTGTAATAAAGTCTAGTATGTCGATCAATAACTGATTACATATGAACTAATGAAAAATTTCCTTTTTCTAATGAGTTCTATCTATTAATTAGCCTATATTGATTTGTTATTAGACTATAGTTAGTTTATACTACATCCGTTCCAAAATATAAGTCATTCCAAGATTCTTAGAGAGTCAAAGTTTTTAAAGTTTGACAAAAAAATATAGCGAGAATCATAAAGATTTATGACACAAAATAGATATAGTATAAAAACATATTTACTGGATAATCTAATGATATACATTTGATATCTTAAATGTTATTAATTTATTGTATAAATTTGGTCAAACTTAAAAAAACTTTAACTCTTCAAGAATCTTGGAACTGTTTAAGCTTTGTATTAGGTATCCAAGACATGCAATAAAATTTAGTTCAGTCTATGTATCCAGAAGAGAACAGTGATCTCACGTGACGGATATAGTTGTGCTCGTATGTGATGATATGAAATTTAAATATTTTTGTTTCCGTCATTGGGCGCAGAGAGAGCCGAACAAACAAGTCGTCGCGGCGGTCAGGCGTGTCCGTGTAGCCGCTGGCGTAGTACATGGACCTGGCGCACGCGCGCACGCCCCAGCCCCCTCGCCCCGCGCTTGGATAACTCGTGGGCGGGGCCCAGCCCCGCACCATTCAGCCCGCAGATTTTTGTACCCGCCGGCTGGGCCTCGGCCTCGGCGTGCAAGAAACTAGAAAGAGGAGCAGACAAACAAAATCGATTAGAAAATTAACCCCAGGCCAGAAACCCACTCTCTCTCTCCCCCGATTCCTTTCCTCGTCCTCATCCGTCCAGGGGAGCAAACAAGCAAGCAAGTAAACGGGCGAGGAGCTGGATAGAGGCCGGCGACGCGAAGCAACCGCCGATCGGAGCCGCGGCTGAGGAGGAGGAGCAAGCTCGAGATGGTGGGTCTCGTCGGCGGCAGCACGGCGCGGGCGGAGCACGTCGTGGCCAACGCCGGAGGAGAGACGGAGTACGTGCGCCGCCTGCACCGCCACGCGCCGGCCGAGCACCAGTGTACTTCCACCCTCGTCAAGCACATCAAGGCGCCCGTCCACCTCGTAAGTTCCCATCGCCCGCTCCCCCCCTCGCCCCGGTCCTTGCCGCCTCCCGGCTGGTCCCGGTGGTGGGTGGTGGTTCAGTGGTTGGATTGGACGGCCACGCCCAAGTAGCGTGCTAGTACTTGGGAATTTGGGATTGTTTTGCCTCACGTCTGGGCTGCTATTTCTCTCGGATCTGGAGTTCTTCGTCCAATTCCTCATGCCTTGTTGGGTGTTTCTTCCCCGATCGATGTGTTCTCGTGATGTCGGGTGAATTGCTGGCGTCAAATCAATTGCGACGCCCAATTTGAAGCTGATGCCATCGATCGCATCGCAGGTGTGGGAGCTGGTCCGGAGCTTCGACCAGCCGCAGCGGTACAAGCCGTTCGTCAGAAACTGCGTTGTGCGCGGTGACCAGCTCGAGGTCGGTAGCCTGCGCGACGTCAACGTCAAGACCGGCCTGCCGGCGACAACAAGTACCGAGCGCCTCGAGCAGCTAGATGACGACCTGCACATACTCGGCGTCAAGTTCGTCGGCGGGGACCACCGCCTCCAGGTCCATGCTGCTGCTTACTCTACCCCCTGCACACGCTCTGTTTGATGCCCCCTGCTTACTTGTCGGTGTACTCCCATTTTTTTTCAGCAACTCTGAGATTGGGTGTGCTTCCCTTGTTACCCATTTCTCTTTTTAAATTAAATTATGCTTTCTTGTTGCGGGAGACTAGGTTTTAGACCTAAAACCGAATATATACCAGTATACATGATGGAGATGTTAGTTTGGAAGGTCAATCAGTACTTCAAAAGTACTTCAAAAGGATATCTTTCGATATTTAGGATCAATCCTATATTGACGAAGATGTTAGTCATAGAATCAAAGTTGAGTGGATGAGGTGATGTTAAACATATGGCTTAGCTAAAAGGCAATTTTTAAAGGACGCCAATTAGACCTGCTATATTATATGGTATAGAATATTGACCTATAAAAGATGACATATTCAACGGATAAGTGTTGCAGAAATGTGTATGTTGCATTGGATTAATGGCCATACAAGGAGCGATTGAGTCTAGAACAATGATATATGTGATACGCTAGGGCTAGCACCAATTTTAAAAAGCTTCTTCATCATCTATAAGGGAAGGCCGAAGTTGACATAATAAGAGGCAACAAAAGACGATTGGAATGCATCCAAATATTTAGCTTTGAATATGAATGCATTGAAAATATGCTGAATCTCAAGTTCTCAACTTTTGTTTTTGTTGCCTTGCGTCTATCCCAACTTGCTTTCTTGTTGTTGTTGGTGTTGTTGTTTCTGGTTACCATTTGACTACAATCGTGATCACTAGATGCTATGAATGAAATGCCTTTGCTAGCTTTGTTGCATATGGCATCTTGGTCCTGTTTTGAAGCTGGGAATGGAATCTAAATTTGTACTCCCTCCATCCCACAATACTATTCATTTTAGCTTTGGTTGTTTTATCTATACTCAAATGGATGATAAATCTAGACACATATATAAAACACACACATCAAGTATTGTGTGAATCTATTAATTACCCAAAACAAATTTTAATTTGGGACAGAGAGAGTATGATCTTTTAGGAGTATCCATTTGAACTTAATCATTGTACCATATGTTGCAATAAAAGCAATTAGCTTATGTTGAGGCACTCATCAGTTAAAACATAAAACGAGATAAACCATTGACCTAATTAACTTGCTCCTCGTGATTCTTTGCCACCCTGCAAGGATATGCTCATGACCTGTACTGTTTTTTC
Organism: Zea mays; assembly: GCF_902167145.1. Lineage (NCBI taxonomy): Eukaryota > Viridiplantae > Streptophyta > Magnoliopsida > Poales > Poaceae > Zea > Zea mays. The sequence continues at coordinate 141,930,268 of NC_050101.1, forward strand.
AACTTGCTTTCTTGTTTTGGTGGTGTTGTTTTTCGGGAAACCATTTGACTACAATCGTGATTCGTGATCACTGGATGCTATGAATGAAATGCATTTGCTAGCTTTGTGACAGATGGCATCTTGGTCCTGTTTTGAAGCTGGGAATGGAAGCTAAATTCTTATGATCTATTAGTTGTATCCATTTGAACTTAATCATTGTACCATATGTTGCAACAAAAGCAATTAGCTTATGCTGAGGCACTCATCATCAGTCAAAACTTAAAACGAGATAAGCCATTGACCTAATTACTTTGCTTCTCGTGATTCTTTGCCACCCTGTAAGGATATGCTCATGACCCGTTCTGTTTTGACAATTTGCTTTCTTGTTCGCGGTGTTGTTGTTTCTGGTTACCATTTGACTACAATGGTGATCACTAGATGCTATGTATGAGATGCATTTGCTTCTTTTTTTTTGTCAATGTCTACAGGCTATAGTGATCATCTTTACTCCTACTTGAAGCGTATCTTTGTTCCACACTGTAATGAGTTGTGTTTGCCACTTTTTTCAGAACTACTCATCCATCATAACTGTCCACCCGGAGAGCATTGACGGGAGGCCAGGTACCCTCGTGATCGAGTCGTTTGTGGTCGATGTGCCTGACGGCAACACAAAGGATGAGACATGCTACTTCGTTGAGGCTGTGATCAAATGCAACCTCAAGTCTCTCGCAGAGGTATCTGAGCAGCTAGCAGTTGAGTCACCTACATCGCCGATCGATCAGTGAGTCGCCTGCATCCCTGATCGATCAGTAACACCGGTACAAAGACATGAATCGGCAACAAATAAGAAGTTTCAAAGGCTGGCTAGAGGGTTCAACCTTTTTGAGATTGGTGGTTTCGCCATCGTCTTCTGCGTGTATGTCTCTTGGAATATGGAAGGTTTAGTGGTATGTAGGTTTAAATATCTTGTTGTAGCTTGTACTACCTCCGTTCTCGAATATTTGTCGTTGGCTAGTTTATTTTTAAACTAAACCGCGACAAATAAAAAAGAACGGAGGGAGTATGTTAGGGATGATTTAGCCTTAGGAACTGCACCTACATACCTCATGGCATCTATGCACACTGCTAGTATGTGTAGAAATCAGGGAAAGCATGGAGCGGTTTTTGCATCATTGGTGCATGGAGATCTATGCCTTTTTTCTCTCCATTTTGCGGCGGCTACTATATTGGTTGGGGTTTATACTTCACCGCTGACACATAGGGTCTGGATCTTGGATTTTGTTTAATTCTCGTGATGCGCAGTATTGTATTCTCCAGTGTTACTGGGATTTGAGATTTGAACTGGGTGGTGGATAGTGCGGCTTTAATTGGGTTCGTTGACAGCAAAATTGGTCGGCGAGACAGATCTGAAACGAAGCAATCAAATTCGAGTCAAATTAGATGCAAATTGACAAATATGGACAAACTTAGGAAAGACGACCTATCCTGTTTAGACAGGCGAGTGTGCATGATTCCTAAATTAACTTATTAAACTAAGGCTACGTTTCAAACCTTTAAAGCTAAGGGTTTGTTTGGATTCCATATGCTCTAAAGTTTAGCACATTTAGGCTAAACTTCTATCGGGAACTAAAATTTAGCACTTTACATTTAACACCTTTTAGCACTCTTGTTTGAATTATTTCGAACCTTTGAAGCTAAGGGTCTGTTTCGATCTCATATACCAAACTTTAGCAAGGTGCTAAACTTTAGCACATTTAAGGAGTTAAACTTCTATTTGGTGCTAAAATTTAACACTTCACTTTTAGCACCTTTTAGCAAATATCCAAGTATTAAAGTTTAACTAAAAGTGTAATGCTGAACTTTAGCACTATGGATCTAAACAAGCCCTAATTAATAGACATCTAATAAGTTTTTTTCTTGAAAAGGAGTATTGCAGGGGTCCCACGGTATTTTTTATTCATTAATATAATGCATATATGTTTTTTTACATTTGGGTATGTACAATGACTTTTACAAGGTGTTCAACCATTGTTTGACCTCGTGCGCTATTTCTTGCTTCAATTTGTAACAGATAAGAAGCATCTCTTTTCTAAACATTGCTTGCCATCCTTGTTCTGTGGGTGGAATGTTTTCAAATATCCATCGGTTTATGCTTTCCATATGCACCACATCATGACTATTACTGTCTCCACTTTCCACTTTTTGTCCAACCGTTGCAAAATCAATCTGATCATATTGTGTATGTCAGATGATCTTGACGTAGTTACTCCAATTGTCTGCCAGCATCTTCTTGCGAAGTTGCACCTTAAGATGAGATGGATGACAATTTCTTCTTTCTGCATAATACAATTTTCACATATGTACGAATCCAACTTCATTTTTTTATTCTAAGCATCGCCCTCGTGTTGAGATGGTTGTGCAGAAATAATCAAAAGAACACCTTCTGATTGGGTTGGCATTTTGATTTTCAGAGCACAAAAGAACACCTTCTGATTGGGTTGGCATTTTGATTTTCAGAGCATAGCGAAAGTCTGTGGTGCTGACAGACCTTTTGTGATATATTTGTGTGCTTTTTGAGATGAAAACTTGTGGGAATCTCATTTGTATGTCCATCTGTCACGTTCATCCAACATCGACTGATCTTGCGTTGACCTCGATAGAAGTTTTATTTGATTGAAGGCCCGAACCGACATGGGGAGGTAGAACATATTGTCCAATCCCCCTAGCTTGTAAAAAGGTGATGTTCTTGTTTACAGCATATGAGAAGAGCTTTGGGCATGTCACTGAGAGAGTTGTATTATTTCATTCAACATACCATAGTCTAATGGTACGGTCGTCGTGCATATTGACCTTTGAGAATCCTCTAAAAGCGTCTAAGTTTTTCAGAATGTCTTTCCACCAAAATGAACCAATCCTACTTTCCGAGGGGATTTTTCCCGTCCTATCGTGATTATTCCATATAAGGTTTACACAGGGGATATCCATCCGATTGAAAATTTTATGTAAGTTTTTCAACAATAAACTTCCATTATGTATGGATAAGTTGAGGATACCAAGCCCCCCTTGAACTTTTGGGTGACATGCCAAAAGACCATGCAGCCTGTGGAGGTTTTCTTGCATTGATGTCTGCCCCTCTCCATAAGCAATGTTTTCTATACTTGTCAATCTGCTTGATGACATATTTCAGGAGTCATCTAATAAGTTGAATTAAATTAGTCAGCTAACTATTAGCTAGGCGTGTTTTAAATTTAAAGCTAAGACCAACTCCAGCAGACTCCCTCTCCGTATCCCTAAAACGCGCGGCCAACAGATTCTCTCTCCTCTCCGTATCCGTCTCCGTTTCCAGCAACACTCCCCATCCCACTCCGCATGCAGTCTATGACACCTGGGACCCGCCAGCAGGCGCGCGCGCACGCAGAGAGCTGCGGAGAGGAGAGAGAAAGTGTGAAAATGGGGAGCGCAGGGACACGGCGTCTATTTTGCGGAGAGGGATGCGGAGCCTGCTGGAGCGCGCAATAGTGCCTCAGACCGTGCAAAATGCGGATGCGGAGTGGGATGTGGAGTGTTGCTGGAGTTGGTCTAATAGGTAGAAACAATCACGAGCAATTTTATCATCAACTATCGCTTAGTTGATTTTAGCTGGACTGGAGTAGCTAACAACTAATGGCTATTTAGGGGTACCAATTAGCTGATTTTAGCTGGACTAAAGTAGTTAACAACTAATGGCTATTTAGGGGTATAGCTAACAATTAGCTAGTCCATTACATGTCTCGTTCTAAACTTTAGAACTAATTTTACCTGTTAACTATTAGTTTTAGAGGTCTGGAACATAGTCTAGTAAACCTATAATTAACTTGCTGAAGCAATAAATTTAGCAAGTTAACAAAAATAAGTAGTAGCCTCAAGCTATTTTCCTCTCTAATACATTTTATTAACTTTCTAACGATTTTACGTTGGAATCCTCAAACTATTTCTAACCAACCAAATTTCTTTTAATATTTTATTTATCTTTTACTTATTTTTAAATTTATTTTGGTATCTCGACAAAAACATCTCATGAGAAGTGGATATGGAGTTTGTATCCTGTGAAAACGTACGAGCTGTAGACCATATTTGGCAATTGTTAAAGAGCTCTTTTACCAAACTATTGGAGGAGATCTTTTTTTATTTTTGCTAAAAAATAAAAGTAGGAAGTTATTTTACAAAACTCCTCAAGATGCTCATGGTTGCTATACATTTTTAATTAGGTATGCCAATTGTCGAAGATTGTTCGATAGTGGTTATACTGGAATAGAATATAGTAGGGGTTCTCGAACTTGGCACACTGTATCACTTGAGTCCCCGAACTTAGAAAACCAAAAGTCTTGTAACTTGATCGGCCCATGCAAAACCATCCAAAACCAGGCTTTGTCAAACCGAATGCCGATGTGGCGTACCACGTTGGAGCACACAAATGAAAGTTCGAAGACCCAAGTGATATCACATGTTAAGTTCATGGACCCAAGTGAAACAACATGCGAGGACCCAAGTGACACAACATGCTAAATTTGGGGATACAAGTGACTCCAACATAGCGTGCCACATCGGCATCTGGTTTGAGCAAACTCGATTTGGATGATTTTTGGATGTGACGTTAAGTTTTACCACCCGTTTTACTGGTTTTCTGAGTTCGGGGACCCAAGCGACAAGGCGTGCCAAGTTCGAGGACCACTACTGCGTTTTACTCTTTATACGAGGTAGGTCACGAGATTAAAAGTTGAAGGTAAATGCATATGAGGCACAAGGGTTTATATGGGTTTTGAGCTCTTAATGTGAGATAATATCCTACATCTTGTGTTGTTGTTGTATTATATGATGAGATGTCATGTGGGGTTCCTTGTCCTTCCTTTTATATTTTAAGGAGGGGTGGTGGTTACACGATAGCCACTGAGTCGGTTGCCTAGTTTGTGATGTAACCGAGTCAGTATCGAGTTGTATTCGAGTCTAACACTACTTTTACAAGCTTATCTCTTTACATGTTGGGAACTTTGCCATATTTCTTATTCCGATAAGGTCTTTCCTATATCTGTGCTTCTAGAATCCTCCTAGCCTCTCTCTCTCTTGATCATCGAGTCCCTAGGTTCATGGTCGAGCCTATGGGACCTTCTTCTCAGGCTCTTCTCCATGAAGCTCAATCTGGGCACCCATAGTACATATTAGTATTAGGGATGGCAACAGATTAGATTCGGATCGGATATTGCATATAGTCGCTCGCAACCATATCCACGGTTGCAACCAATATCCGCATGCCACCATTTATATCCATGCTCATGCCGACGGGTTTCGGATATCCGTCGGATATGACAAACACAACCATTTTCAACAATTCAATAACATAATTAATCAACCATCATACACAATTTAAAACTAAATAAAATAATTATTATGGGCATGTGGGCTACAGCTAGGGGCACTGGAGCTTGGAAGGGACAGTTGCCAGCCATCCGCCACCAGCTGTGGTGTGGCCTATGGGACTTGGGAGGGGCACGAGACAGAGCACATGAAGCCAGCAAGGCTATAAGAGGTGGCCAACGGTGGGTAATTGGGAGCGTTAGGCATGGGGTTCATGGAGTTAGGGTTTGCTCTTTGTTGTGTAATATGGACAAGACTAAAAAATAAACTATGGGTCAATTTCGGATATCTAACAGATAATCCGCGGGTGGGAGGTAATATTCTAATTCGTACCCACCCGACTTCTGGTCGGATACGGGTTTGACCACGGGTCAACAAATGTATCCATATCCGGCTCCGTCGGATCGGATATCCAATGAAAATATGAATCTGCGGATTAAATTGTCATCCCTAATTAGTATCCATTGAGTCTCACTTGGCCGAGTCATTGGTTCATACAAATGAGACTCGTCTTATGAATCTGCTATAATGACTTTGAATCATTATGACTATGTTAATGTCTTCAGTCGAGTCTCTTGCATATTCATGCAGCCCCCTGAGTCTATAGACTTGGCTTTGGAGTTCAGGACTTGGTCACTTTATTAGTCAGGTGCTTTAAATTCTGTAGTTTGGCGTCGCTTCAGCTTCTTCAATCTTCTATAACGATAAAATATTCTATGGTGCTTTAGATTCCATGAGCCGTCAACTTTGACTCTCTGTTTCCAAATGCCCATCGTAGTCGTCCCTTAAACTTTGCCCTAGAACTCACTTCCACCACCACCAATTTTGAACCAATCGAATTGTTGTCGCACATCCGCATGAGTTTGAAACATCTTCAATTGATAACAAATATCTATGGACCCTTTTTGTTGTGGGATTGCTGCAAGATAAGAAGGTTATCCAATGTTGTGTGACTGGCAAGGAACCCTATACAATGTTGAATGCAAAAGAAATTGTAGCCTTTACTCCCTTCTTGATGCATGGGTTCAGCATTCCTACCTATATTTTTTGTGATCTCCATTATTATCAAATTTAATTGATTCACATGAACCCCAACTCTATCTTCCATATTGTCATTTTTGTTCATCAACCTAAAGCTTGTCTTGGTATCCCTTCTTTCTTTCCTCTGTTCCAACACCTCTTCTTCATCTGCCTTCACCCCAATAAAGATCAACCCATAGTTGTTGGGGGCATTGGGATTCTGCTCTAGGCCAACTAGCAATACCTTGATTATCCTTTCAAATCTTCCCAACAATTTTGGTACAAGCACTAGTTTTATCGTGGAAATCATGAGCCCAAACTTCTAGAATTCTTGGTACAATGACCTATCCCTCGACATAAATGGATGAGAGACCCTCCACCAAGACACTCTCTAAACTAGGAATTCTTGGGCGCAAAAACCAAAGAAACCAGGGTCTTAAATACAAAAGAGCCATCTTTGTCCTCTTATCACCCTCATCTGCTCACGGTCGTCGGCATACAGGGGGTCACCAGAGTTGCGATCTTCATGGCATGGGTATGAAATCAACGACAGAGCAGGGGAAATAGTGGTGGCGACAAGGGGAGTCTGAGGGTGCTCTCCAATCGGCGGCGAGAGGCACTGGGGCGGGCTTGCGGCGTGCGCAATGGCAGGCAAGGGCGGCGACGCATGGGCAGCATAGTAGGTGCGGGGAGCAGCTCTGAGAAGGCAAGAGTTAGTTTGGCAAGGACATAGGGGTCGCAGGGGTGCCCTTGGACGACGACGGGGAGTACCGAGGTGCCCCTACGACGGTGAATGCCGGTCGGCGGTGCTCGGCTTCGTGGGCAGCAGGCGTGGGCGTGGGAGAGAGGGACAAAACTAGGGGCGACTTCGCGATGGTGCCAGACCTCTTTATAGGCCGGGAAGGGACCGGGGTCGCTGGAGATAAGGAAAGGAGAGTTGGTGGGGGATGGACTTGCCATCCATGGCGTCCGCATAAACGGTAAGAAATCAAGAACTAAGGAAAGAATTGGGGAGGGGAGAAGGGAAGGAGATCGTTGGCGTATTCACGATGTTGGCATGCTCTGAGTGGACGCGGTGCGACAGGGTGCGCGCGAGCAGACGCGGCGCATGCGTACCTGAACTGGGGCGACATAGTGGTTGAAAGGGGAAGAAGAAGCGCCTGACGAACGAGGTCCGCTTAGCGGTGGGGAAGGGAGGGGAGGGCCCACACGTCATTGAGGGAGAGGGAGAGGAGAGCTCGGCTGGGCTGGCTTGGGACGAAAGGGGAGGGAGAGAGGGGATGGGGAGGCATGACTGGGCCAAATTAGCCATGGGCCAAGCAGATGGTGAAAGTGCATTCATCTCTTTTGTGAGTTTTGGTGATTTGGATGACAACACATTTAAAAGACTAACAAGTTTGCTAAGTGTTGAACAGGAAATTCAGTATGATGAACATACTTGAATAGTGTATAATGACAGTGAACAAAGGTTCAACACAAGGTTAAATAACCAGTGAGACAATGCAAATGGATATAATATGATCTCTATATTGGTTTGAATATATGGACAAGACCTGAGAAATCACTACATACATATGATCAGAATAGAGGATGAAGTGATTAAGAGGATAGGTCAAGTCAAAGTGAATAAGATATGAGGAATCGTGAATTGGCTTGACCATATTACTATCAGTCTATATATGCTTCTATGCGAATCAAACTAGAGCTTGATTGATCTTAACGGTTATATCTAGAAGACATTCAAGCAAGGTTCACAATATTGAAGAAATGATTCTCTCAATGGATGCTCAATATGATGTGACTCAAGAATGGCTTGATAGGGTGAAGATAGCAAGGAAAGGGCTTCGAGGAACTAAACGAAGTTGAAGGCCAAGCGACGGCTTGTGGACCGAGGTACCATGGCTAAAGTGAAGAAGAGAGTACTTGCACTAAGTCGATGAACTAATCAGCTATGAAGAGTTATAACATATTGATGCATCAGTACGGTGACTTGAAGCCATGATTTGAACTCACATATGGTGATATGGTACAAGTCACAGGGTTTGATTTATGTTTGCTTCAAAAGGTGAGACAAAGATGTTTGTGATCCTTATGAAGCAACGCCATAGAGAAATCACACATGAGACACCAATGACTCAAGGAGTTTACTTAATTATATTTTATTTAACTTGAGTATAGGAATCGTCGTACTATCAAGGGGATCCAAAAAGAAGGTTGGTGTTTGCCAAAGATCAAGCCTCTATATTCAAAAGCTATTTTTTGAAAACCAAAAATCTCTTTAAAATTCTATGGTTGACCGTTGTTAGGTTTGAGAAACTTGGAGTGTTCTTGTTGAAAAGCAGCTGAGCTTCTTTAGCTGCAGCTGAGCTTTTCAGCTGAACTAAACTTCAACTGAGTTGAGCTTCTTCAGCTGCAGCTGAGTTGAGCTTTCTCAACTCCAGCTGAACTTCAACTTCAACTGGGCTCCAGGCAGGTTCAACCGGGGTCCAGGGAAAGTCCAACCGGTTGAACTGGCCCTAGGGGAGGTTCAACCGGTGTCAGGGTCACCTGACCGGTCTGACCTCCTAACTGGCAGACTGACTGCCAGTCTGAACCCCAAGCAGTTGAACCGGCCCTAGGGGCGGTTCAACTGATGTAAGGACCTGTTTTTGCAGTCTGACCTGCAGTCTGCCAGTCTGACTGGCAGACTGACTGTCAGCCTGCCCCAGGCGGTTGATGTAACGCCCTGAATTTGGGGGTAGAATTTTTTCCCTCTTTTTACTCACCAAATTCAGGTGTTACTCTCTTTTCTTTTCCCGTTTCGCTCCTTCCCAATTTCAAAGCAATATAGCGACTGGTGTCCGTGTCATGTGTAAACAAAACCTAAGTGGTCATGAGTGTTGCATCATGCCGAATCATATTTCTTTGTCTGATTTTGTGCTTAATCGCGTGCGTTGCTTAGTTCCGTTTCGGATTTTGCTTTGTAGATTGATTTCCGATCTGTGGTTGTGCGTGCCACGGGGTTTTGGCCTGCAGTGCGGCCTAGCCCAGCCCGACCCAGCCCAGCCCAGCTCGGCCCGCGCGCCCCTGGCGCCCCCTGCTCCCCATGTGCGTGCCCCCTGGTCCCTTTCTCTCATTTGATTTCTCCCGCGCAGCAACCTCTCTCTCTCCCACCTCTCTCTCCCCGTGGTGCCCTAGGTTTTGGAGACGGTGATCGCCGGATTTGGACCCCAAGGCGAGCTCCCCCTCGCCTCCCCTCTCCCTCTCTCTCTTCCCCTCCCCTCCCCTTTCTTCCTCCATGCACACCCCCCTGTAGCCCCGTCGCGCCCCCCCCTGCGGCCCCGTCGCGCGGCACCGCGGCCCCGCGCCCGCTCCCCGCCGGTGGCCCCCCTCGCCGTGCCCCCCGGCGGCTCGCCCCCGCGCGCCTGCTTCCCTAGCGGCTTGTGCCCTCCCGACATCCCACGCCCGGCCCCGCGCCCCTACGGCTCGCGCCCCTCCCTGGCGGCCGTGCGCCCCCTCGGTGGCTCGCCCGCGCCCCGGCGGCCTGGTGCCCTGCGGCCCCGCGCGCCCCCTGCGGCTCGCCCCCACGCCCGTGTCCCGCGCATCCGGCCGCGTGCCCCGACGTCCGCATTCCGCGCGCTCGGCCCCCGCGCGCCCTCGTGCCTCGCGTCCCGACAGCCGTGCGCCCTGGTGGCCCTGTCGCGTGCTCCGGCGTGGCCTCGCGTGCCCCCGGCGCGCGCGCAACTGTAGTTGCACGGCGTTTGACTTTCAGCTTTATCCCTTTTTCAATTTTAGTTTAGTCGATGTACTATGCCGCGCGCTTCGTCGCGCGACGATTCAATTTAAGTTCATCTTGGTTAATGATCGGTGTCGCGCGCTTCGTCGCGTGACATTTCGTTTTAAATTTAGTTCAGTTGACGTATGTCGTCGTGCGTTTCGTCTCGCGATGCTTAACGTCTCTTTATAATTAATGCAAGAGTCTCGTTGCGCGCTCTGTCGCGCGATGAGTCGTTTATTTCCTAATTCAATTTAAATGATGTGTCGCGCGTCTCGTCGTGCGACCATTTCCTTTAATTCACCTTTATCTGCTTATAATGATTAAATATGGAACATGACTTTACCTTATGTTAAACACAATGGCCAAATTAATACCATTCTGTTTAATCGAGTAGTTTAATTTATAATTGTGTAACATGATGGCTTCTCGACCGTAGCCTCGACCGTTACTTCCTCTTTCTCGCTTAGTCGTAAGTGTGAGCCCTACGTCGAACGTCCGTTTATGTATTGCATTCCATTGTATGGTATACTGTTCTTTTGTATTAAATGTGTGGAATGTATGTTCGAACTTGTATAGATAACAGTCAGTTGGTGGAGTCTGAAGGAGTTGCAGGTGAAGACCCTGAGCAGCAGCTGGTTGGTGAAGGCAAGTGTCCCTTGACCCATCTATGTCCTACTAATTCTTATAATTCACTTCCCGCATTTACACATTTATACCTAAGGATTGACTAGCTTTTGTCTATCTTGTCCTTGTTTACCTATTCTAGTTGGGTTATTTCAGTTTAGCTTTATGCTAGCGCTTCACATTAATCAATGAACATGATGAGATTATCTATGATACGTTGTTTTCCCTTTTGATTATGATGATGGTACTTGTGGCCCTTAAGGGGACTCGAGCTGTTTCTCGAGTGCTCTCTGTAAGGACCTGTTCGTTGGATGACCGCCCGGGAAAACAGTGCAACCATGAGGGTGGAGTGGGACGCTTTTAGCTGAGTAATTAGAGGAACTGGGGTGTAGTTCACTTCGCCATCGTGCCGTTAATGGGGCTCGGTGTATGCGGCTCGCTCTGCCAAGGTTGGTTCGCCCCTTGGGGAGGAGTTCGATGCATTTAGGAAACCTAACGGGCGGCTACAACCATACTTAATCTTTGTAAAGGCTACATAGTGAGACCCTGCCTATTCACCTTGGTAGTGTTTAAGGGTTTGATCGGCCCGAGGCAAGAGGGAATCACGGCTTGTGGGTAAAGTGCGCAACCTCTGTAGAGTGTTATGAAACTGATATATCACCTGTGCTCGCGGTTATGAGCGGCCAAGGGAGCTCCATTGATTAGAGATACTTGATCAGAGATGTATGGTTTACATGTGGTGATGAGGATGATGATTTTGGTTATTACTATGGTAATGATAAGTGGTATTCTTTCCGTTTGGAAAGGATACATCGGGTTAATAACTTGGGTTAATACTAAAACCTGGCTTTCTACTAGTAAATAATAACCTGACCAACTAAAAGCAACTGCTTGACTTAACTTCACATAAAGCTAGTCCACTACAGCCAAAATAGGACATTTGCTGAGTATGTTGATGTGTACTCATCCTTGCTTTACACACCACCCCCAGGTTGTCAGCGTTGCAACCACTGCTCAGGTGAAGATGAAGTCGTGGAGGAGGACTTCCAAGAGTTCCAAGAGTACGATGAGTTTTAGGCGTGGGTTAGCTGCAAACCCCCAGTCAGCTGTCTATGTAGGTCGTGTGTATCTACGTTTCTTTTCCGCACTTTGATTATTGTTAAAGACTATGTGGATGTCTCGGACATCATGATGTAATCGACTATTATACCCTCTTTTATGTCATTATTTGAGCATTGTGTGATGATGTCCAGTTATGTAACTGTTGTGTGCGTGAATTGCTGATCCTGGGACGTACATGGTTCGCATTCGGTTTGCCTTCTAAAACTGGGTGTGACATAGGTGGTATAAAATCCGCGCTGACTGTAGGACCGCTAACCTAGAATAGAATGGTCGTTCTAAGGATTATAGACCCCTATTATCACCTTGACTTTGGTATCTCTTCAAAAGTTGGTCATATCGACCAAACCTATGTTCTACTATATATTATTATACCTTGCTGAAAATTCTGTTTTATTCTAATTCCTCATTCATTTATGGTCTACCTGCTAGTCATATTAGTGCTGTTCTCACTCTTATGCTTACGGTGTCTTTTGTAGATGGCTCGTCTTAGACACACTGCACGGAAGTCAGTCATTCCTTTCTTGCCTTCTCGTCTTGCGGAGCGTCCGCTTTGTCGTCCAGTGACTTGTCAGTCTAGCCACTCAGAGAGGCTGCACCACCGCCTGCACGAAGAGCAGGAGCGTCGACGATAGGAGCTGGAGCAGTAGGGCTCTTCTTTCTCGCTTCAGCAGGAGATAGAGTCTGTGAGGAGCTGTTCTCCTGTGCTCCCGCTGGAGGCACCCCCTGCACCACCACTGAGCGCCCCAGCCGCTGGAGTAGCTGCTGGAGGAGACCCAGACGACGGAGGTGGCAACAGCAGCTCGAGCCACGACACCGACCTTTCAGAGGAGCAGGAGTTGGAAGGATGGGTTGCTCGACCCATCACCCATGACGCTGCTCGCAGGTGTCACTTCCACGACGCGCTCGACACCCTGCTACGCCAGGCACTCGACCGACGTACTTGGTCCATCGAGTATCGTTGTGTGGTCTTCCAGCACAGTCACGGGGTTTACCCGGACCGTTGTGAGGCGACCTGCTTGGTGCGCCGTCCGAAGAACAGTCTCCGGGGTGCGGAGGTCTGCTTAGAGTACTATTCTATCTTTGAGCGGGACTCAGCTGAGGCGGCCATGCAAGATGCCGCGCGGCGTGCGCTTTCACACTACTGCTCAGTGCTCGATGGGGTAGCTGACGATCTCAACCTGAAATATTACCCCTGCCGCCCATCTGGCAGCACATGAGGCGTGGTTGTCTCACCTGTTGGTGAGGACAATCCTATGTTGAGTAGCACAATCAACCTAGCCATCGTGCTAAACACGGAGCTAGACCATGCATTAGACATGAGTAGGGCTCGTGCTGAGATCGCCCACCTGCGGGCTGAGCGCGCGGAGCATCATCACCTGGAGGATGGATCCCCCGCTCCCGTCGGGACTCAGCACCCATACCGCTCACCTCGGCGTGGACACTAGACTTATGGCAACCCCGATTGCAGGACCAGGATAAATCTAGAACCACAGATCGTCAGCGTTAGATCTTGTAATTAATACGAAAAATACATATAGAAGCTATAGTCTTAGCATCAGTCTTACTCTTAGTTAGTCTTAGTTAGACAGGGTAGTTTGCTTATCCTGTGCCTTTATGTTTGTCATGATGAATTATGTTGGATTTGGATCTTTGTAATGACTGTCACCAGGGTGTAGGTATCCCCTTCACTTTGGTTTACCTGTTAAGTGTTAATAAAATTAGTTATTTAGTTGGGAAGCCCTTTTGTTCTACTTTCCTCTTTATCTGAGAAGCTGTGTTTGTCTGTGTTGGAAGTCAGTGAAGATGTTCATCTGTTCAGTATGGTGGAAGAATTCTATACTCTTTTCTTATGCTGCAAGTTGTAAGATCAGTTCTGATGTGTGATTGCATTCTGCAGATGTCAGAAAACAGGCGTAGAGGAGGAAGGCGTGCTCAGCAGGAGCGGCCAGCTCAGCAGGATGAGGCACCCCAACAACAGCAACTGCCACCACCACCACCACCCCCGATGACAATTGAGCAGATGTTCTTATGCAAACTCAGGCAGTTCAAGCCATTGGTCAGACTCTGGCCGCCATTTAGCAGCAGCAGCAGCCACCTCAACCTCAGATGCCTCAGATGCCCAGGGACAAGCGTGCTGAATTCATGAGAGGTCACCCCCAACGTTCGCTCATTCTTCTGACCCTATGGATGCTGAAGATTGGCTGCGCACTGTGGAGCGAGAGTTGCACACCGCTCAGTGCGATGATAGGGAGAAAGTTCTGTATGGTCCCCGTCTGTTGAGAGGAGCAGCTCAGTCTTGGTGGGAGTCCTATCTCGCCACTCATGCCAACCCCGACACTATTACCTGGGAGGAATTCAGAAACAATTTCCGTCAGTACCATGTTCCAGCAGGCCTAATGACAGTGAAGAAGGAGGAGTTCCTGGCACTCAAGCAAGGGCCTATGTCTGTCAGTGAGTACCGAGACAAGTTTCTGCAGCTGTCTCGCTATGCTCCTGAGGATGTCAACACAGATGCCAAGAGGCAGTATCGCTTCCTGAGAGGCTTAGTCGACCCTCTGCAGTATCATCTGATGAATCATACCTTCCCCACATTTCAGCACCTGATTGACAGAGCGATCATGACAGAGAAGAAGCGCAAGGAGATGGAGGATCGCAAGCGTAAGATCGGTGGACCTCAGCCTGGAAGCAGCAATCGTCCTCGTTTCTCAGGCAACTCACCTCAGCAGTTCAGGCAGAACCAACGCCCACCTCAGCAGCAGCAGTTTCAGAGGCAGGACCCCCAGCACCAGCAGCAGAATCGCCAGAACAATCAGTCAGGAGGAGGTCAGTTCAAGAGGCAGAATCAGGAGGCACCTCGTCTTCCCGCCCCAGCAACCAACCAGAGCAGTCAGGCAGCACCAGTTTAGGGTGGAAACAGAGCATGTTTCCATTGTGGACAGCAAGGCCATTGGGTGATGCAATGTCCGAAGAAGGCAGCCCAGCAGCAGTCAGGCCCCAGTTCCCCAGCAAAGCAGAATGTGTCTCAGCCTAGAGCAGGCAACCGCTCTCAGCCACGCTACAACCATGGAAGACTGAATCACTTGGAGGCTGAAGCAGTTCAGGAAAACCCTAGCATGACAGTAGGTATGTTTCCAGTCGACTCCCATATTGTAGAAGTGTTATTTGATACTGGAGCAACACATTCATTCATTACTGCATCATGGGTAGAAGCACATAATCTTCCAATCACTACCATGTCAACCCCCATTCAACTTGACTCAGCCGGTGGTAGAATTCGAGCCGATAGCATTTGCTTGAATGTGAGTGTGGAAATAAGGGGGATAACGTTTCCCGCTAACCTCATAGTAATAGGTACTCAGGGAATAGATGTCATCCTAGGGATGAACTGGCTAGATAAGTATCATGCAATTATCAGTTGTGATAAGAGGACAATCAGGTTGATGTCTCCACTAGGAGAGGAAGTGGTGACCGAGTTAGTTCCACCTGAGCCAAGGAAAGGAAGTTGTTATCAGATGGCTGTCGATAGCAGTGAAGCAGATCCACTCGAGATTATCAAGGTTGTGTCGGAATTTCCAGATGTGTTTCCAAAGGACTTACCAGGTATGCCACCAGAGCAGAAAGTTGAGTTTGCTATAGAGCTTCTTTCTGGCACCACCCCCATTTCTAAAAGAGCTTACAGAGTTTCTGGACCAGAGTTAGTTGAACTCAAGAAGCAGATTGATGAGTTATCAGAGAAAGGTTACATCCGGCCAAGCACCTCGCCTTGGGCCACCCCTGTCCTGTTCGTGGAAAAGAAAGATGGCACTAGAAGGATGTATATCGATTATCGAGCTCTGAATGAGGTCACAATCAAGAACAAGTACCCCTTGCCCAGAATAGAAGATTTGTTCGACTAGTTGAGAGGAGCCAGCGTGTTCTCAAAGATTGATCTGAGGTCAGGTTACCATCAGCTCAGGATCCGACCCTCAGACATTCCGAAGATGACATTCATTACCAAGTATGGATTGTATGAGTTCACTGTGATGTCTTTTGGCCTAACAAATGCACCAGCCTTCTTCATGAATATGATGAATAGTGTATTCATGGATTATCTCGACAAGTTTGTGGTGGTATTTATTGATGATATTCTGATATATTCTCAAAGCAAAGCAGAGCATGCGGATCATTTGAGGATGGTATTGCAGAGATTGCAAGAGCACCAGTTGTATGCAAAGTTGAGCAAATGCGAGTTCTGGATCAATGAAGTCCTATTCTTGGGTCACATAATTAACAAAGAAGGATTGGCTGTGGATCCGAAAAAGTGGTAGATATTCTGAACTGGAAAGCGCCAACAGATGCTCGAGGAATAAAGAGCTTTATTGTAATGGTCGGATATTATCGGTGATTCATTGAAGGGTTCTCGAAGATTGCTAAACCGATGACAACTTTGCTAGGCAACAAAGTTGAGTTCAATTGGACCCAGAAATGCCAAGAAGCCTTTGAAGCGCTGAAAGAGAAGTTGACTACAACGCCTGTCTTAGTCTTACCTGATGTGCACAAGCCCTTCTCAGTGTATTGTGACGCTTGTTACACTGGGTTGGGATGCGTGTTGATGCAAGAGGGAAGAGTTGTGGCTTACTCGTCCCGATAGCTGAATGTTCATGAGAAGAATTACCCAATCCATGACCTAGAGTTGGCAGCAGTGGTTCACACACTAAAGACATGGAGGCACTATCTGTATGGGTAGAAATGTGATGTTTACACAGACCACAAGAGTCTGAAGTACATATTCACTCAGTTAGAGCTGAATATGAGGCAACAAAGATGGTTAGAGTTGATCAAGGACTATGAATTGGAGATTCATTACCATCCAGGCAAAGCGAACGTAGTGGCAGATGCTTTGAGCAGGAAAAGTCAAGTCAATCTGATGGTCGCTCATCCAATGCCTTATGAGTTGGCCAAAGAGTTTGACAAGTTGAGCCTCGGATTTCTGAACAATATGCGAGGAGTGACAGTTGAGTTAGAGCCCACCCTAGAGCGGGAAATCAAAGAAGCGCAGAAGAATGATGAGAAGATCAGTGAAATTCGGCAGCTGATTCTGGAAGGCAGAGGTAAAGATTTTCGAGAAGATGCAGAAGGTGTGATATGGTTCAAAGACCACTTGTGTGTTCCCAATGTCCAGTCCATTTGGGAGTTGATCCTCAAGGAAGCTCATGACTCAGCTTATTCTATACACCCTGGAAGTGAGAAGATGTATCAGGATCTGAAGAAGAAATTCTGGTGGTACGGAATGAAAAGGGAGATCGCAGAGCATGTGGCTATATGTGACAGTTGTCAAAGGATTAAGGCAGAGCATCAAAGGCCAGCTGGATTGTTGCAACCATTGTGAATTGCTCAGTGGAAATGGGATGAAATCGGAATGGACTTCATAGTCGAATTGCCTCGCACTCGAGCCGGCTATGATTCCATTTGGGTAATGGTGGACCGCTTAACCAAGTCAGCCCACTTCATACCCGTCAAGACCAACTACAGCAATGTAGTGTTGACAGAGTTGTGCATGTCCCGGATCGTTTGTCTTCATGGTGTGCCAAAGAAGATAGTGTCAGACAGAGGAACACAGTTCACCTCTCATTTCTGGCAGCAGTTGCATGAAGCCTTTGGTACACATCTGAATTTCAGTTCAGCTTACCATCCGCAGACAGATGGTCAGACTGAAAGAACTAATCAAATCCTTGAAGATATGTTGAGAGCTTGTGCATTGCAAGATCAGTTCGGATGGGACAAGAGATTACCTGATGCAGAATTCTCCTGTAACAACAGTTACCAGGCCAGCCTGAAGATGTCACCATTTCAGGCGCTTTATGGGAGGAGTTGTAGAACTCCGTTGCAATGAGATCAGCCTGGAGAAAAGCAAGTGTTTGAGCCAGACATTCTGCTTGAAGCTGAAGAGAACATCAAGATGGTTCGAGAGAATCTAAAGATAGCACAATCAAGGCAGCGAAGCTATGCAGACACAAGAAGGAGAGAGCTAAGTTTCGAAGTCGAAGATTTTGTCTATTTGAAAGTATCACCGATCAGAGGAGTCAGAAGATTCGGAGTCAAAGGCAAGCTAGCACCCCGCTATGTCGGTCCGTACTAGATTCTCGCAGGGCGCGGAGAAGTGGCCTATCAGCTCAGTTTGCCAGAAGGCTTGTCCGCAGTGCATGATGTCTTCCATGTGTCTCAGTTGAAGAAGTGTCTGCGTGTGCCAAAAGAGCAGTTGCCAGTGGAAGGTCTGGAGGTCCAGGAGGACTTGACCTACATAGAGAAGCCAGCGCAGATTCTTGAGACTGCAGACAGAGTCACCCGGAGGAAGACTATCAGGATGTGCAAAGTCAGATGGAGTCACCACTCTGAGGAAAAAGCAACCTTGGAGTGTGAGTATGATCTAATGGCCAAGTACCCTGAACTCTTTGCTGGCCAACCTTGAATCTCGAGGGCGAGATTCTATTAAGGGGGATAGGTTTGTAACGCTCTGAATTTGGGGGTAGAATTTTTTCCTCTTTTTACTCACCAAATTCAGGCGTTACTCTCTTTTCTTTTCTCGTTTCGCTCCTTCCCAATTTCAAAGCAATATAGCGACTGGTGTCCGTATCATGTGTAAACAAAACCTAAGTGGTCATGAGTGTTGCATCATGCCGAATCATATTTCTTTGTCTAATTTCGTGCTTAATCACGTGTGTTGCATAGTTCTGTTTCGGATTTTACTTCGCTGATTGATTTCTGATCTATGGTTGTGCGTGCCACGGGGTTTTGGCCCGTGGTGCAGCCCAGCTCGACCCAGCCCAGCCCAGCCCAGCCCAGCTTGGCCCGTGCGCCCCTGGCGCCCCCTGCTCCCCATGCGCGCCCCCTGGTCCCTTTCTCTCATTTGATTTCTCCCGCGCAGCAACCTCTCTCTCTCCCATCTCTCTCTCCCCGTGGTGCCCTAGGTTTTGGAGACGGTGATCACCGGATTTGGACCCCGAGGTGAGCTCCCCATCCCCTCCCCTCTCCCTCTCTCTCTTCCCCTCCCCCTCCCCTTTCTTCCTCCATGCGCGCCCCCCTGTAGCCCCGTCGCGCCCCCTACGACCCCGTCGCGTGCCCCTGCGACCCCGTCGCATGGCCCCGCGGCCCCGCGACCGCTCCCCGCCAGCGGCCCCCCTCGTCGTGCCCCCCCGGCGGCTCGCCCCCACGCGCCCGCTTCCCCGGTGGCTCACGCCCTCCCGGCGTCCTGTGCCCGGCCCCGCGCCCCTGCGGCTCGCGCCCCTCCCCGGCGGCCGTGCGCCCCCCGGTGGCCTCGCTCACCCCGCGGCCTCGTGCACGGCGGCCTAGTGCCCCGCGGCCCCACGCGCCCCCTACGGCTCACCCCCGCGCTCGCGTCCCGTGCGTCCAGCTCCATGCCCCGGCGTCCGCATTCCGCGCGCTCGGCCCCCGCGCCGTGTCCCGCGCGCCCCCGCGCCTCGCGTCCCGACAGTCGTGCGCCCTGGCGGCCCTGTCGCATGCTCTGGCGTGGCCTCGCGTGCCCCCGGCACACGAGAAGCATGTTCGCGCGCGTGCAACTGTAGTTGCACGACGTTTGACTTTCAACTTTATCCCTTCTTCAATTTTAGTTTAGTCGATGTGCTGTGTCACGCGCTTCGTCGCGCGATGATTCAATTTAAGTTCATCTTTGTTAATGATCTGTGTCACGCGCTTTGTCGCGCGACATTTCGTTTTAAATTCAGTTGAGTTGACGTATGCCGTCGTGCGTTTCGTCGCGCGACGCTTAACGTCTCTTTATAATTAATGCAAGAGTCTCGTTGCGCGCTCTGTCGCGTGACGAGTCGTTTATTTCTTAATTCAATTTAAATGTTGTGTCGTGCGTCTCGCCACGCGACCATTTCCTTTAATTCACCTTAATCTGCTTATAATGATTAAATATGGAACATGACTTTACCTTATGCTAAACACAATGGCCAAATTAATACCATTCTATCTAAACGAGTAGTTTAATTTATAATTGTGTAACGTGATCGCTTCTCGACCGTAGCCTCGACCGTTACTTTCTCTTTCTCGAGCCATTGGCAATTTTGCCATTATCATTTGTGGGCTTCGCCAGTATGCCATCGGACCCACAAATCATAGACACAGACGGCCCCACCAGTCATAGACACGGGATGGCATAATAACAGACAGCCAAATTTGAGAGTGGCAAAACAGCAAATTTCTCCTCTTTCTCGCTTAGTCGTAAGTGTGAGCCATGTGTCGAACGTCCGTTTATGTATTGCATTCCATTGTATGGTGTACTGTTCTTTTGTATTAAATGTGTGGAATGTATGTTTGAACTCGTATAAATAACGGTCAGTTGGTGGAGTCCGAAGGAGTTGCAGGTGAAGACCCTGAGCAGCAGCTGGTTGGTGAAGGCAAGTGTCCCTTGACCCATCTATGTCCTACTAATTCTTATAACTCACTTCCCACATTTACACATTTATACCTAAGGATTGACTAGCTTTTGTCTATCTTGTCCTTGTTTACCTATTCTGGTTCGGTTATTTCAGTTTAGCTTTACGCTAGCGCTTCACCTTAATCAATGAACATGATGAGATTATCTATGATACGCTATTTTTCCTTTTGATTATGATGATGGTACTTGTGGCCCTTAAGGGGACTCGAGCTGTTTTTCGAGTGCCTCTCCGTAAGGACCTGTTCGTTGGATGATTGCCCGGGAAAACAGTGCAACCATGAGGGTAGAGTGGGACGCCCTTAGCTGAGTAATTAGAGAAACTGGGGTGTAGTTCGCTTCGCCGTCATGCCGTTAATGGGGCTCGGTGTATGCGGCTCGCTTTGCCAAGGTTGGTTCGCCCCCTTGGGGAGGAGTTCGGTGCATTTAGGAAACCTAACGGGCGGCTACAGCCCTGGAAATCTTTGTAAAGGCTACGTAGTGAGACCCTGCCTATTCACCTTGGTAGTGTTTAAGGGTTTGATCGGCCCGAGGCAAGAGGGAATCACAGCTTGTGGGTAAAGTGCGCAACCTCTGCAGAGTATTATGAAACTGATATATCAGTCGTGCTTGCGGTTATGAGCGGCCAAGGGAGCTCCATTGATTAGAGATACTTGATCAGAGATGTATGGTTTACAGGTGGTGATGAGAATGATGATTTTGGTTATGACTATGGTAATGGTAAGTGGTATTCTTTTCGTTTGGAAAGGATACATCGGGTTAATAACTTGGGTTAATGCTAAAATCTGGCTTTCTACTAGTAAATAATAACCTGACCAACTAAAAGCAACTGCTTGACTTAACTCCACATAAAGCTAGTCCACTACAGCCAAAACAAGACATTTGCTTAGTATGTTGATGTGTACTCACCCTTGCTTTACACACCAAACCCCCCAGGTTGTCAGCGTTGCAACCACTGCTCACGTGAAGATGAAGTCGTGGAGGAGGACTTCCAGGAGTTCCAAGAGTACGATGAGTTTTAGGCGTGGGTTAGCGGCAAACCCCCAGCCAGCTGCCTGTGTAGGCCGTGTGTATCTACGTTTCTTTTCCGCACTTTGATTATTGTTAAAGACTATGTGGATGTCTCGGACATCATGATGTAATCGACTATTATACCCTCTTTTATGTCATTATTTGAGCACTGTGTGATGATGTCCAGTTATATAACTGCTGTGTACATGAATTGCTGATCCTGACACGTATATGGTTCGCATTTGGTTTGCCTTCTAAAACCGGGTGTGACAGTTGAACCAGTCCTAGGGGCGGTTCAAACCGGTCCTCCACAGCCAAAATCAGTCCAACAGCTAGTTTTGAAGCCCCACCTATATATACTCACTCCTACCTCTCTCCCCACACAAGTGAGCATGACCCAAACTCCATTTCTAACTTGAAGAACACCTCCCACTCTCTCTCTCACATCTCTTGCCTCTCCCATTTCAAATCTTTGGAGAGAAATCTTTGAGTGAGTTTGTGAGCTGCGGTTTTTGTGCTTCATCTCCAAATTGCTCTTGTTATTCTTCATTCGAGCTTTGGTACTACATCGAGTCCTTTGTGGATTCATTACTCTTGGAGCTTCTAGCTCCTAGACGACTAGGTGTCTCTTGTGAGTCTCCAAATCTTGTGGAAGACCACAAGAAAGTTTGTATTACCCGCTCGTTTGAGCAAAGATTAGTGTGTGAGCTTGACCTTTGTGGTCGACAAAGGGAGGATTAGGGTTGAAAGAGACCCGGCTCTTTGTGGGCGCCTCAACGAGGAAGTAGGGCACCTTGGTGGTGTGATCGAACCTCGGGATAAATCTTGTGTCTCTTGTGTTCTTGCTCATTATGTTTGTTTGTGTTCTTCATTCTCTCACCCTTCCATGGAAGATTTGTTCATATCTTTTTGGTGTGTGGATTTTGAGAAGTGTCCTTCTTAGATCTACTACTTTGAACCCTGTGGATTATCTAGAACATCTCATTTCCAAAGTTAACTGGGTGAATTTCGAGATCAATTCAGTTTTATATCTTATTCTTTAGTTGAGCTCGTTCAAACCGGTTGAACCAATTTTGACACTGGCTGAGTCGGTTTTACTCAGTTTGTTTCTAGTTTTTGTTGAAGAAGTTTTAACTTGCCTATTCACCCCCCTCTATGCAACTTTCAATTGGTATCGGAGCCTAATCCTCGTTCTAACGCTTAACCGTGTGAGGAAAAGATCATGTCGGGGGGACTAAGAAACGAAAGTGCTTCTATGCTTGAAAAGTTGAGGTTGCCTCGACTTTATCTTTTGGTGCAGATGTTGATCCTAGGGCAATAGACCTTGCCATGAGAATCGCCAAAAGGATGTTCCTCAAAATGAAGGAAGATGAGGCGAAGAACAAGATTGAAGAAGAAAATGATCGATGGAGATCAAACGACGAATCCACCTCTTCACAAGGTTCGTCTTTCAGATCCACTTCTCATATGTGCTTTATCGCTAATGGGAGTGACAGTGAAAGCGAAAGTGAGGATGAGGAGGAGCAAGAAAGTGATGGTGAATATGAGGATGATCTTCAACAATTCTTAGCTCAGCTAAGCATGAAAAATCGGATGAGCTTGCTCAAACTCATGGAAAGAGCGGAAGAACAAAAAGAAATGCTTCATAAGCAAGAAGACTTCCTCATCAGAAAAATCGAAGACTTAGAGAAGTTGACCAAAGAGCATGAGAAGCTAAAGTGCTATCATGATGATTTGGTCCAAAGGTATGAACACATTTCAATTGAGCAAACTAAAGCTGTTAACCATTCATCATATATTGCTCAATTGGAAAATAAAAATGATATGCTCAAGAACACAATAGAAAAGCTAAATATTGAAACTCTAGCTTTGCAAGAAAAACATGATATGCTTGTGTGTTCTCATAATAAATTTATGGATTCACATATCATGTTAGAAATGGCTCATGCGGTTGTGTTAACTAATTTGAAATCATACCAACCTCACATATGCACATGTACTCAAATAGAAACTATATTATCATGTGCTAACAAATGTTGCTCTCAAGAAAGCCAATCTTTCATTGAGCTAGAATTTTCAGGAACAAGTAATGTTTCCCATGGAAAAGAAAACAATGAGCTCAAGGAAGAAAATGAGAGGCTAAGAAGGAGCTTGACTCAATTGAAGGGAAAGTGTCATGCTCAACCTTCTCAAGATAATCGTGATAATATGGTGAAAAAGCTTGAGAAGGGGACAACTGTAGCATGCACAAAACCCCTTCAAAAGAATACCAAACTTTCCAAGAAGGGCATGAGCAAAATTCATGGTAAGAAAATTCACGCTCATACTATTTGCTCTAACAATGTACCTATGTGCTTCAACAAAGAAAGATTAAAGAGAAGCGATAAAAGGTGCTATGGATGCAAGGAGAAGGGTCATGAAATTGGTTCATGCCCCCACATGAAGAACCAAGATCTTGCATGATCAAGAAAGATGACCATCAAAAAGGATGAAAGCAAAAGGCAAATGCATTGCAAGGATAAGCACCACATTTGCTACAATTGCCGTGAAAAAGGTCATCTATTCAAGGTTTGTCCAAAGGGTAAAACTCCTAAGCCAACTTGTCAATACATTCAATTATGCTTAGGAGACCCAAATTTGACTCTTGTGCTAGAAAGGTGATGAGTTCACCACATTCTAGGACCAAGGCTATTTGGATGCCTAAGTCCTTATTGGCTAACCTTGATGGACCCATCATGAGATGGGTACCAAAATATACTTAATAACTTTTTGCAGGTACCTAGATAATATGAAGCTTTGGGGTGCTTGAGCAGTTTAACTCAATCCTTATCTCAAGCTATCAATCTTACATTGACTATTCTTTTAAGATTGGCCCAAAGATTAATTGAGTTGTTATATCACTAACTTCATATTCATCTCTAGCAAGAACTTGTGTTGTAGGGAATAAGGATTAACCTTTGTGGGAATCAAGCAAAAGGCCTACAACCAAGTGATATCCAAAGGATGGTAACAATTAAATCTTAAGTGCACATTGTTTTTAATTAGTATATTCCTTTGTGTCTTTTGTAGCCACATAGAAAAAATGAAGCACTTGAGAATAAACTTAAAATATTTTACCTTGTCTTGGAAAAGTTCCAATCATATGGTAGATTGCAAGTTTATATTTTTATATTGTGACAATCTACATGCTTTAAATTAGTTGTATGTATCTTGTGGCATATTTCCAATTTATTATCGTATTATTGCCATGACATAGACATAAAGAGGATTATCTCATGTTCTTAAATAAATAGAGTGCTAAGTAAGAAATTCAAATTCTTAAAGCACATACCAAGAGGGGAATTCTCTATATGACTAGACTTGTGAGACTAATGTTTCTATCTAAGTGTTTATGTAGTCTCAGAACATGAGAATGTGTTTCTCAAATGGAGTGTGACATTTTACATTCAAAGAAGATCGAACCAATACTATGTGATGTATTCATTCTCATTTAAATTGGTTTTGAGTCTTCTACATTAATCACTCACCATGCTATGAATTAAACTTGCTATGTAAACTTAATTAAATAATCATGTTTTTCAACTTGTTTAATTTTGGTGTTATGCATGATGCTTGTAAGGGCAATTTAGTTCATATCATGAGGTTTCCTTATTTTAGTAACCTTCTTGTCATTCATATACTAGATGTTTCTAAATAGGAAACTATTGTTTGTGTTTCTAATGCAATGTTTTTAAGCCATTTCATGGAAATTCATAAGTAGAGATTGTGCTCTTTCATTTGGTAAAATCACAAGCATTAAAGGTTAATCTTTACCTAAAAGAAAGATTAGGAATGCTCAAGGCAAAGGTTATGGAACTAGTTGTTTCATTTGGTATGAGACCAATAATAGTTCCTTTCAAGTGGCATTCTTTCAATTGGTAATAATCTATTCTATGGAAAGAAATGTCAATATGAAGGTTAAATTCCTTTTAGCTTAAATTTGTAAATTGGTGCATATTGTTAATTCACTCCTCCATGTGCATTAACTTAAAAGAAATTTAACTTATGCCTTTATGGCTCATAAATGATGATTTGTTTGCCATTCATATATAGATATCATCATTCATTAAATACTTCCTTGTACTACTAATACCTCTTTTCAAAGTGTTTTATCGACTAGTTTTAAAAGGAAAAGAGATAACAAAGAAGGAAGTCTCCACAAATGATGAAAAGAAGAATACTACTATCTGTCAAATTGGTATAACAAATGGTACGTTCTATGTGGTGGTAAGTATTCTTAGGCATAAGTTAATTCATTGCAAATTTGTCATGCCTTGACCATGATATGTGATGTACTCCTCATGAGACTCTTAACTGAATTGAAAGTGCATGTGGTAAGTCATTCAAATACTTGATGCACATATCTAGTGGGAGAACATTATATATCTTGTGTCGTAGAGAATAAGTTTCCCTTGAGTAAGCTATACTAAGACAATCCAAAATAGTAAATTTGTATCTCGTTCATATGGATTGTAATCTTTGTTTTTTTAAATAGCTACTCTTGATGCAGTTTAAAATTCCCTTATCGTTAAATCTAAAAGTGCATAAGAATCCTTTTTGTTGATATTCATACATATGCACAAACATGGATATGATTTTTAAACTGTAAAAGGTACAATTAGTGATCCATACTCTCTAAATTTTGGAAACCCATATTTTGATATCTTAGAAATCTACTCCAATCGGTATCCATATGCTTCACATTGAATTGGATCACTAAGTTGTAAATTCCATGCATAACTTGTCTTCATGATATGAATTCTTGTGCGACTAACCTTGATAAGCTAGGTGCACCCAAGGTCAAGCTAGGTTCATCATCAAGAAGGCAACACAACGATGTATTAAGAAAAGGAGAAAAGGCTCCTATTCTTAACTCTAGTTTGTATCTATGTGATTAAATATTGACTTGAAACCATGTAAAATGGTTGTCAAGTATATGTGGGTGCCTACACAAAGAGAAAGGCTACAATAAGGATTGTGTGGGTACTCAAGGCTCTTACTACTAATCTCAAAGGACCCAATTTAAATTGGGTACCAAGATATGAAGCTTAAACTTGTTTTGCAGGATCACTCCTTCAATGGATCAAGTTGGGTGCTCGATAATGAAAGTATAAATCATATTTGGAGATAGTAGCAAGGGTGATAACAACTGAATCTCGAGTGCATATTATTTTCAAATTTTATCTCTTTTGTGACTTGTGTAGCCACTAAGGAAAAAGAAACACTTGAGGATATACATCAGTTGTTGACTATGAAATAAAGGTCCAATTGGAAGATGAATGAATATTATCATATGGTGAACAATCCAAAATTATGTGATGTATTCTCTATCTAGTTAATTTGGATTTGATTCTTCTATATTAGACACTCACCATAATATGGATTAAGTCAGCCCTTTAGACTCCATTGAACAACCATGCATATTATCCATGTCATTCAAAATACATTGTGCATGAGGGCTTAAGGGAAATTTAGTCCATATTATGAGGTTTCTCTATTTTAGCAACTAGCTTGTCTTCCACATATAAAGGGTTGGTAAATAATAAACTAGTGCTTGTGCTACTAATGCCATCTCTTGTGTTGAGTTTATCCATAGAAAATCTATGTTAAGAGATGGTGCTTGTTTTAAATTGGATAAATCACAAGCTTAAAGGATACTATTTAATTAAAGTAAGACGAAGTTGATAAGAGGCCAAGGTATGAAAACTTCCTCTCCTTCAGTTGTTTTAGTATTCTATCCTTAGTGGGATGTACCATAGTATAGGTTAAATTCCTTGCAATGTAAAATGTTCAATAGTGCATATAACTTTGACATCAACTATATGTGTGTACTAATTTAAAGGAATTTAGTCTATCCTTTTGGGTTTCAATAATGATGATTTATTTGCCATCCACATATAAGGATCATCATTTGTGAAACCCTCCCTTGTGTTTTTAATGCTCTCTTTTTCTAAGTGTTTCAACAAGGTCCTTCCAAGTGCTTTCAAGATGGATTCAAAATCTCAAATATAAGAGTCTTGGTTCTTTCAATCATTGAGTTTCAATTGACCTCATATCAAGTATGATCGAATCAAGAAAATATGAATGAAGTTCAAGATCGCTTGGTTGGATGAAATCATAAAGAGAAAAGAAATCACAGTGAATCAAGAAGGAAGTTGAACTATCCTGAAAATCAAATAATGAAGAAGTAGTGACATAATCACATAATATCCTTCATTATGAGGTTTGAGGTTCATATTAACATGATTTACCCTTCAGAATTTCAATTGATATACTTTAAGTTCTTAAACTTTCAATTGGTTTAATTTTCATCATCTATGTAAAGCATGTTGTGTTAAACCAAGATGTAGTGCAAACTTCTCCTATAACCTCGTATTGTTGATGTGCATAAGTGTACTTTGTGTACTCTTACATGCACAAATTGAGGGAGAGTTTAGCCTATACCATGTGAAACTAATGATTTCTTTCAAGTTCATGTTGTGTAGTCTCACACCTTGGAGAACATTAAATGAGGATGAATGGTTCCATAGAAATGAAAATGAGTTTCTCTTGAACCTATCAAGAAAATTAGTTTCTCCTGATCGTTTGAAGAGGATAAGTTTCTCTTTGAAATGTCAAGCCTATCAAAAACTAAGATGGAAATTCATTATTATAATGGAGACCATGCGGCGTAGAACAAAGGTGTGTCACTCCATGAATTATTGTATTACATTTGTGTATCTAGGCTCTTACATGCTAGTGTATGCATGTATATGCAATATCTTAAGTCACATCATAAGGTTGCACTTGTGGTGATGATTAAAGAATCTCTAGATATTTAATTAATACCTCTTGTGGTGATGTCATAAGTTAGTCTTAAGTCATCTTAGTGAGGTATGAGTCAAACATGCTAACTTCTCAAGAATCTTGGCCTAAAATATTTCATATCATGTCTATTAGTATACCTTTTGATTATGAGTAATTCCTTCAATTGGTGCAATTTCATATTTTCATACTTTATTTGTACCCAGGTTCAAATTGTAGAACTTAATCACCTGGCCTCATAAGTCCAAGTGCATAAGCTAAACAAGTATTCATCACTTGTATGCACACATTTAGGGGGAGAATGGTTTATAATTTGAATCTTTGAGACTAACTTCATTTTCAAGTCTATTATGTGTATAGTCTCAAATTAGAAAGGAACCTTCGGGCAAAGACAATCGCTTCCACTGCAAATTTTGATGGGTATCAAAGATTCTTTGCTCCAATAAATGTATCATTTATACATTTCATAAGGGAATGAGTTTCTCTTTTATATGCTACTCCAACATCATCTAAAATTGGTAAACATGTATCACATCCTTCTGGATTGCAAATGTTTAAAGTAGCATAACTTATAAATTCTCCTGTCTAGAACTTAACTGATTAAATAGTGCACATGTTTGTTATGTTGCATGATTATGTTCAATTGATACTCATTTTATGCCAATGGTACTTTAAGTTGCAAATAAGTACTCTCAACAGATATCAATTGAATTCATATATATGTGTGCACTAAAACATGAGGAGAACTTAGTGTAATATGCTATTAGTGATATGCTTATCTATCAAATTGTATCAATTGGTGTTTTTCAATTGATATTTTTCATACATGATCACTAGTTGCATAATACATACTTGTGCAATTTTCATGTTGCCTCTTGTTGTGATAAGAAAATGCTAGGTGACATCTAGACTCTAGGTATCAAGTTTCACCTTCGATTTAGTATGACAATCTTCATTTAATATCTTGGACCTATGTCACAACTATACCAACAAGAGCTTGCAAATGAATTCTAAATCCAACACAAGTTTGGAACACTCCCTTGAAAAGGTAAAACGCAAAGGTACATCACTTCATGTCACTTCTACATTACTTTTGCGTCATCTAAGGACCCTTTTCATGATAGTGTGTTCACATCTTGCTTAATCATATTTTCTACCCTTTATATTCTTTGTATCCTTTTTGGAGATTTATGACAAAGGGGGAGAAATTTTGCATTAAAGCTTATCTTTATTTTTAAAAAGCGGATAAATAATTAACAAAAAGGGGGATTCATAAGAAAAACATAAGATGTAGAAAATTGATGAGTGCATACTATGTCATGAGCATCACGTTTATTTTATGACACACTGCACCCCATGAATAGTATGATATAAGTTGTCTCCATACTTTGACCCAAATATGTGCATTTGAGTACAAAAGTGTTGTTTTCTGAAATGCACATATTTAGGGGGAGGAAACTATATCATAGGATTCAAAATCTTATTTATCAAATCTTATGTAAGCTTTAAATGTGTTGTCATCAATCACCAAAAAGGGGGAGATTGAAAGTGCATTCATCCCTTTTGTGAGTTTTGGTGATTTGGATGACAACACATTTAAAAGACTAACAAGTTTGCTAAGTGTTGAACAGGAAATTTAGTATGATGAACATACTTGAATAGTGTATAATGACAATGAACAAAGGTTCAACACAAGGTTAAATAACCAGTGAGACAATGCAAATGGATATAATATGATCTCTATATTGGTTTGAATATATGGACAAGACCTGAGAAATCACTACATACATATGGTCAGAATAGAGGATGAAGTGATTAAGAGGATAGGTCAAGCCAAAGTGAATAAGATATGAGGAATCGTGAATTGGCTTGACCATATTACTATCAGTCTATATATGCTTCTATGAGAATCAAACTAGAGCTTGATTGATCTTAACGGTTATATCTAGAAGACATTCAAGCAAGGTTCACAATATTGAAGAAATGATTCTCTCAATGGATGCTCAATATGATGTGACTCAAGAATGGCTTAATAGGGTGAAGATAGCAAGGAAAGGGCTTCGAGGAACTAAACAAAGGTGAAGGCCAAGCGATGGCTTGTGGACCGAGGTACCATGGCTAAAGTGAAGAAGAGAGTACTTGCACTAAGTCGATGAACTAATCAGCTATGAAGAGTTATAACATGTTGATGCATCAGTACGGTGACTTGAAGCCATGATTTGAACTCACATATGGTGATATGGTACAAGTCACAGGGTTTGATTTATGTTTGCTTCAAAAGGTGAGACAAAGATGTTTGTGATCCTTATGAAGCAACGCCATGGAGAAATCACACATGAGACACCAATGACTCAAGGAGTTTACTTAATTATATTTTATTTAACTTGAGTATAGGAATCGTCGTACTATCAAGGGGGGTCCAAAAAGAAGGTTGATGTTTGCCAAAGCTCAAGCCTCTATATTCAAAAGCTATTTTTTGAAAACCAAAAATCTCTTTAAAATTCTATGGTTGACCGTGGTTAGGTTTGAGAAACCTGGAGTGTTCTTGTTGAAAAGCGGCTGAGCTTTTTCAGCTACAACTGAGCTTTTCAGCTGAACTAAACTTCACCTGAGTTGAGCTTCTTCAGCTGCAGCTGAGCTAAACTTCAGCTGAGTTGAGCTTTCTCAACTCCAGCTGAACTTCAACTTCAACTGGGCTCCAGGCAGGTTCAACCGGGGTCTAGGGAAAGTTCAACCGGTTGAACCGGCCCTAGGGGAGGTTCAACCGGTGTCAGGGTCACCTGACCGGTCTGACCTCCTGACTGGCAGACTAACCCCCAGGCAGTTGAACCGGCCCTAGGGGCGGTTCAACCGGTGTCAGGACCTATTTTTGCAGTCTGACCTGTAGTCTGCCAGTCTGACTGGCAGACTGACTGTCAGCGTGCCCCAGGCGGTTGAACCGGTCCTAGGGGCGGTTCAACCGGTCCTCCACAACCAAAATCAGTCCAACGACTAGTTTTGAAGCCCCACCTATATATACTCACTCCTACCTCTCTCCCCACACAAGAGAGCACGACCCAAACTCCATTTCTAACTTGAAGAACACCTCCCACTCTCTCTCACACATCTCCTGCCTCTCCCATTTCAAATCTTCGGAGAGAAATCTTTGAGTGAGTTTGAGAGATGCGGTTTTTGTGCTTCATCTCCAAATCTCTCTTGCTATTCTTCATTCGAGCTTTGGTACTACATCGAGTTCTTTGTGGATTCATTACTCTTAGAGCTTCTAGCTCCTAGACGACTAGGTGTCTCTTGTGAGTCCCCCAATCTTGTGGAAGACCACAAGAAAGTTTGTATTACCCGCTCGTTTGAGCAAAGATTAGTGTGTGAGCTTGACCTTTGTGGTCGGCAAAGGGAGGATTAGGGTTGAAAGAGACCCGGCTCTTTGTGGGTGCCTCAACGAGGAAGTAGGGCACCTGGTGGTGTGACCGAACCTCGGGATAAATCTTGTGTCTCTTGTGTTCTTGCTCATTGTGTTTGTTTGTGTTCTTCATTCTCTCACCCTTCTGTGGAAGATTTATTCATATCTTTTTGGTGTGTGGATTTTGAGAAGTGTCCTTCTCAGATCTACTACGTTGAACCCTGTGGATTATCTAGAACATCTCATTTCCAAAGTTAACTAGGTGAATTTCGAGATCAATTCAGTTTTATATCTTATTCTTTAGTTGAGCTCGTTCAAACCGGTTGAACCGATTTTGACACCGGCTGAGTCGGTTTTACCCAGTTTGTTTCTAGTTTTTGTTGAAAAAGTTTTAACTTGCCTATTCACCCCCCCTCTAGACAACTTTCAGCTGGGTAGGTTTCTTCTTTTCTTTTTCTCTTTTTCAAATCTTTTCAACAAATATACATAATATATATGATATACATATGTATATTTCTCGAAAATTCAGAATAACACCAAAAATATTATTAACGCTTTGAAAGACATATTTTTGGAAAGAAATATTATTTTGACAAATAAGTTTTTCTGACAATATTAAATCCAAAAAATGGATTCACAAATCAAATCAGACAAAAATTATGATCCGACATGAATGCATCAATTACTTGGTAAATTTTTATCTACTCAAGAAATCGTTCTATTTAGTTATATCATCATTTCATTATTTGAAAATATAACTATTTTTCTTGCTATTGGAAATTAATAAATTAAACTAAATTGCTTTTAGGCGATGGGTGGCATTACAAATCCTACCCCTAAAAAGAATCTCGTCCACAAGATTAGGGAACTTCCGAGAATAGGTAAAAAAAATTCTTCCTTGAGATCATCATCTCTTTTCCATGCTGCCTCATCCTTAGGGTGTTGACTCCGTTGAGCTTTGCATATGTGATTACTTTATTCTGAGTGACTCTGTGGAATCCTCCCAAAACATTTAATTGATACTCTAAGTAGGATAAGTCTACCATAACATCAAGCTCTTCCAAAATAATAGCTCCTTAGGTACTATTAAGCACTTCTTAAATTGAAATATGAAACACATCTTGCATTTCTGATAAACTAGTGGGTATTTCCAACTAAGAGCTACTTCTCCTTTTCTTTTCCAAGGTCTGAAATGGTCTAACCTAACAAGGAGATAACTTTCCTTTAATATTAAATCTTCGCATTATTTCAATAGGAGATACCTTGATATACATGTAATCTCCAACCTCAAAAGTAAAATTCCTTCTCTGATTAATAGCATAACTCTTTTTCTTAGACTGTGTTGTTCCAAGATTATCTCTTATGATCTGAACTCGCATTTCTGCTTCCTTAGGAATCTCATATTTAAATACTTGACCTTCACACGTTTAAATTCAATACAACAGTGTTCTACACTTGCTTCCCGATAGAGCTTCAAACGGGGCTATTTTGAGACTTGCTTGATAACTATTGTTGTAAGAGAAATCTGCATAGAGCAAATTCTTATCCCAACTTCCACCATGTTTAAGGGCACAAGCTCATAACATATCCTCAAGTATCTAATTGGTTCTTTCTGTCTGACCATTCGTCTATGGGTGATATGCAGAACTAAAGTTTAGTTTGGTATCCCTTGCCTCATGTGACTTTTGCCAAAAGCGTGAGGTAAACTGAGTTTCTCGATCAGACACCAACTTCTTTGGAACACTATGCGAACATAGAATCATAGCCATGGATAATTCTGCCAACTTGGCTCTAGAATACGTGGTCTTTATGGATATGAAATTTGCAACTTTTGACAACCTATCCATAATGACTCATATGGAACTATGGCCATCACGGGTATGAGATAATCCAATTATAAAATCTATATTGATCTCCTCTTTCCATATAGGTACGTTTAATGGTCTTTGAGGTTCTGTTTCCACCCTTTGACAAACATCACACAATGCTACCTCAGTGGCAACTTTTCTTTATTCAGTACCACCAATATATTTTCTTGAAGTCGTGGTATATCTTAGTACTTCCAAGGTGTAAGGAATATGTTGAATCACGTGCTCCTTTCAGAATAAGCTGGCAATGGTGATCGATTTCGGGCACACCGATTCTCATTCTGAACCAATCTATTATGTATTCATCTTTCAAAAAATTTGAGGCATTTCTCAAACTAATCTGAGTTTTTATTTTTGGAATCTCAGCATCTGACTTTTAACCTTTGTGAATCTCTTGATTCAAGATCGATACAATTTCCATAACCATTGCTTCTGTATGGGCGATCCTTGTATTTACAAAATTTTATCACGTATATGATGCATTAGGTGATAGGAGTTGATTGATTAAACACTTGGTGCATTACCATTCTTTGAAAAGATTGATTACCACACCTTGTCACCTATTTTATAAAAGCTAGAGATGCTTATTCATGCAGATAGATTAGGAAAAATCTTTTTGATATATGACTCACGATTTTCAAAAGAAGAATGGCTTGGGATAATGAAGGCATCATCTGTAGTGATGAATTCAATATCCAGGCATGGCCCCTCTGTTAGGTGCTAAATGTTTTGAGAAATAGTATAAGTTAACTTGAGGCCGGGTAGTTGACTTGCACTATAATGGAGTCTGGGTGTAATGTCTCCGTTTGTGTCGATTAAGGACCATACAGATTATAGGCATGTCCATCTAGGACCTTTTGAAAGGGAAATGTGCCCTTGGTATATTTCTATATTGTTTTTGGTGATTAGATGCACAACACATTATGTTTTGAACTAATATGACGTTGAGCAAAGGTATATGAGCAAATTGAGCTCGGAAGAAGACTTATTGCAAATCTATATGGATCAAGCAAAAATGTATGCTCTGGACACTTAATCAATTGATTTGTGCGCTAATCATGTTTGTCTAAGTGATAGGGACTTTATAAATTCAAGCAAAAAAGGAGCAAAAGAGAACAAGGAAGAAAAAGAGATAAGGTGCTGGACTGCAGAGCACCGAACGCTCCGGTGCCACCACCAGACAGTCTGGTGCACGGTCTGGCCAACTCGCTGTTCTCGGGTTTTTCAGCCTATGTCGGCTATAATTCACCGGACGGTCCGTGTGAGGCGCCAGACAGTCCAATGAGCCAGCAGCCAATGGCTAGTGGCCACGTCAGCCCTAGACCAACGGTCGAGTGGCGCACTGGACAGTCCGGTGCCCCACATCAGACGATCCGATGCCCCTAGAACAGGAAATCAGTGAATTAGGGAGATTCTGTGCGGCGCCCAGCGCACGCACTGTTTACTATCCGTTGTGCACCAAACAGTCCGGTGTACCCACGGACTGAAGGCAACCAGAGCCTTACAAATGGAGCTCCAACGGTTCCTAGCTCCCTTGGGGCTATAAAAGGAACCCCTAGGCGCATGGAGCAGCACACCGAGCACCCATTGAACATTCTACAACACCGAGACTTCGCAAACACACATTTGGTTCATTGTGATATAGATTCGAGCACTTCTTTGAGTTGTAACTCCGTTGTGCTGTTTCGTGTGCTCGTTATTGTCTTGTGTGCGTGTTGTTGCTACAACTCCCGCTCTTGTGTGTGTTTTTATTCCCCTTACTCTTGTGTTCATTTGAGATCATTTGTGTAAGGTGTGAGAGACTCCAAATTATGGAGATTCCTCACAACGAGATATTGTTGAGATAAAGAAAACCGTGGTATTCAAGTTGATCTTTGGATCACTTGAAAGAGGTTAAGTGCAACCCTCGTCCATTGGGACGCCACAACGTGGAGTAGGCAAGTATTCTACTTGAACGAATCATGAGATAAAATTCGTTGTGTCACGTGTCTTTATTCATGTGAGATTTTCTCTCTCTATTTACTTCACTTACATTATTGCTCTAAGTTTAATACTCACCTTGTGAAGAGCAATTAAGTGAAGAAGTTTACTCTGCTCGTACTCCTCACTCGAACTTGGTCTTAGCTTTCACTAATCCAATATTAGTCCAAGTTTGTTTTGTTGAGCTATTTTTACAGGATCACCTATTCACCCCTCTAGTGTGCTCTCAATTGGTATCGGAGTCGTTCTCTTCATCAAGGGACTAACCGCCCGAAGAGATGGATCCTAAAGGCAAGGGGACGATGATCAATGACAAGGAGAAGGAGACTCTCTATGTCGATGAGCCAAAAGGTGACAAGCCCACCGACTCAGGCTCAAACAACAAGAAGAAATATGGAAAGGAGAAGAGGCGCATCAAGAAGATCATCTACTATGACAGCGATGCCTCCTCTTCTTCATCAAGGGACGACGACGACGAAGACTTGTCCACAAAAAAGAAAACAGTCAATAAAAAATATTCATTTGATTACTCCCGCATTCCGTACAATTCAAATGCACATTTATTATCTATTCCACTTGGAAAACCCCCTCACTTTGATGGAGAATACTATTCTTTTTGGAGCCATAAAATGTGTAGTCACTTATTTTCTCTCCATCCTAGTATTTGGGAAATAGTGGAAATGGAATGAAATTTGACAGTAGCGATAATCTTGTATTAATTAATGAACAAATTGATAAAAATGCCCAAGCTACTACTATTTTGCTAGCATCTCTATGTAGGGATGAATATAACAAAGTCAGTGGCTTGGACAACGCCAAGGAAATTTGGGACACCCTCAAAATTTTTCATGAGGGAAACGATGTCACTATGATCACCAAAATGGAATTGGTGGACGGTTTCCCTCATTATCTTAAACCAAAATGTGGTGGTCTTTGATTTTAAACTTTGAATGCTATGCATTTTCATGAACTAAACACTTTAACTTACCTTGTTGTTGCTATTTGAAATGATTATGTGAGTTGTGTTGGTGATGTGAAGTTTGTGACGTGTGAATTTATTATGTGGTTGTAATGTGAAGTTTGTGAGCTATGTGGATGGACGTGTTGGTAATGTGACCAATATTTATGTTTGTGACTTTATGTGATGATATGTATCTTATTTGTACTGTTGTGTATAAATTATGGAGAAATTGAGCCTAATTGGTTGTTGTTTTGCAACAAGAAAGGTTAATTCCCATTGACCTGACCATAGCGGACGAGGATAAGCAAGCTAATTACCATGGGCCAGACCACAGCTGACAGGAATAAGCCAGTTAATTCCAACAGACCATATGTAGCCGACAGGAATTAGTCGGTTAATTCCCATCGACCCTCCTCTAGCCAACATGATTAAGCCCAGCTAATTCCCATGGGCCAAAGGATTGGCGATGGAAATTAGCTGGCTCCCACGCTCGAGCTGACAGACCAGATAATCCATGTATACTATAGTAAGCCGATAGGGATTAATTAATCCACATCGATAGCCGATGGGAATTAACTATACCACGACCATATATTCTCGTGACTCTCGTCGGCAACGACTAATTCCCATTGGTTCTTGACCGACTGAAATTACTTGAATTCCTGTCGTGGAATATACGAAGACCGCCTTCGTCTAGAAGTAGCTAGCGAACCAGAAAGGAAAAGTTGTGAAGCTTCGTCTGTGAATAAGCATAGCACCGAAGCAGGGACTCAGAAGACTTGTGTAGCAAGAAAGAAAAAGAGAAAAGATAATGTTGCCCCTGCTCTACATGTGAAACACGCATGTAAATTTTTTGGGCATATGCGTCATTTCATATGAAGCTGTACCTATTCCTTATAAATAGATAAACAGTGCCATGCATAAATTTATCTCTTGAGAGCTTTGAGCTTCGGCTAGATCAGCCTTTAAAGTACCTTCGAACTATCACTCGTGTAAAGTCGACGGTACACTTGTAATTATTTATTGTATAGCAAAGAATGAAACAATATAAGTGTGATCATTTTGTCGGCGTTTCGAGACTGAGGGGTCACTGGGCCGACGAGTGAGTGTCGCCACGTGCCCCAGCCCAGATGGGTCGAGCGCGAGGGCGAGCGCGAAGGGGGGAGAGCGAGGCGGCCGGAGACCGGCGTGAGAGAGGTGGGAATCCCGCGGCCTTCGTGTTCGTCCCGCGCCCAGGCCGGAGAGATTTTGGCACCCAGCTGGTGTGATGTCGTGGCCGTCGGAGGAGCGATGGAGCCTGGTGGAGGGACAGCTGTCGGAGCGGTTGGGTCCTTGCTGACGTCCTCTTGCTTCCGTAAGGGGGCTGAGAGCCGCTGTCGTCACAGAGTACACGGGGCGCCATCATTGCCTATCTGGCGGAGCTAGCCAGATGGAATGCCGGTCTTGTTTCCTGCGGCCCGAGTCAGCTCGGGGTAGGGTGATGATGGCGCCTCCTGTTGACGTGGCTGGCCTGCGCCCTAGGTTGGGCGATGTGGAAGCTCCTCCGAAGCCGAGGTTGAGTCTGTCTTCCGTGGCCGAGGTCGAGTCCGAGCCCCTGGGTCGGGCGAGGCGGAGGCCGTCGGCTGAGGCCAGGGCGGAGTTCGAGCCCTGGGGTCGGGCGAAGCGAAGTTCATCGTCTTCTGGGGCTGTGCCCGAGTCCGAGCCCTGGGTCGGGCGGAGCGGAGTTCGTCGTCTTCTGGGGCTGAGCCCGAGTCCGAGCCCTGGGTCGGGCGGAGCGGAGTTCGTCGTCTTCTGGGGCTGAGCCCGAGTCCGAGCCCTGGGTCGGGCGGAGCGGAGTTCGCCGTCTTCCGGGACTTAGCCCGAGTCCGAGCCCTGGGTCGGGCGGAGCGGAGTTCGCCGTCTTCTAGGACTTAGCCCGAGTCCGAGCCCTGGGTCGGGCGGAGCGGAGTTTCCTATGGTGCCTTCGGTAGGGCCTGACCGCCTGTTAGTCACACTCTGTCAAGTGGCACCGCAGTCGGAGTGGCGCAGGCGGCGCTGTCCTTCTGTCAGGTCGGT
Organism: Zea mays; assembly: GCF_902167145.1. Taxonomy (NCBI): domain Eukaryota; kingdom Viridiplantae; phylum Streptophyta; class Magnoliopsida; order Poales; family Poaceae; genus Zea; species Zea mays. Next base: position 141,968,713 of record NC_050101.1, read on the forward strand.
CAGTGGAGCGGCGAAGTGACGGCGGTCACTTCGGCTCTGCCGGCTGGGGGGCGCGCGTCAGGATAAAGGTGTCAGGCCACCTTTGCATTAAATGCTCCTGCGATTTGGTCGGTTGGTGTGGCAATTTGGTCAGGGTTGCTTCTTAGCGAAGGCAGGGCCTCGGGCGAGCCGGAAATATGTTCGCCGTTGGAGGGGGCCTCGGGCGAGACGGAAATCCTCCGTGGTCGGCTGCCCTTGTCCGAGACTAGGCTCGGACGAGGCGTGATCGAGTCCCTCGAATGGACTGATCCCTGACTTAATCGCACCCATCAGGCCTTTGCAGCTTTATGCTGATGGGGGTTACCAGCTGAGAATTAGGAGCCTTGAGGGTACCCCTAATTATGGTCCCCGACAGTAGCCCCCGAGCCTCGAAGGGAGTGTTAGCACTCGCTTGGAGGCTTTCGTCGCACTTTTTTGCAAGGGGACCAGCCTTTCTCGGTTGCGTTTTGTTCCGGTGGGTGCGCGCGAGCGCACCCGCCGGGTGTAGCCCCCGAGGCCTCAGAGGAGTGGTTTCACTCCTTCGAGGTCTTAATGCCTCGCGTAATGCTTCGACTGGTCTGGTTGTTCCCTCATGCGAGCTTGCCGTAGCCCGGGTGTACGGTCGGGTCCCAAGTTCTCGGGCTGGTATGTTGACGCTGTCAACGGTTCGACCGGAGCCGGGTTTGCGAGAGCAGCCCCCGAGCCTCTACACAGGGCGAGAGGGCGATCAGGGACAGACTCGGCTTTTTTACATACGCCCCTGCGTCGCCTTTCCGCAAGGAGGAGGGGGGGGAAAGCGCCATGTTGCCCTCGATGGGCGCCGAACATGGTGTCTCCGGTGAGCTGCAAGTGGGTAATCCGAGTAGACGTCCGTGCCCCGTTCGTTAGGGGTCGGCTAGGGGCCCAGAGGCACGCCCAAAAGTACCTGCGGGTGATCTGCCGGACCCGGTCCCCTGGCGACGGGGTCCGAGGGCTCGATGCCTCCCTCTGATGGGATTCCGTTACAAGATCGCTCCCGCTGGTCTCGGAAATGTCCTAGGGTACCTCGGGAGCGCAGCCCGAGCCTTGGTTATGTATTGAACGTAGCCATGGTCATCCCTCGCTCGGCGTCTGAGGCGGCTGTGAACCCTTCGGGGGCCAGCCTTCGAACCCCTGATCAGTAATGGGCGCGGAGCCCGAGTAGCCTGAGGCGGCCGTGGAACCCTTCCGAGGGGCCGGCCTTCGAACCTCTGACCAGTAGTGGGTGTAGGGCCCACGCGATCTGAGGCGGCTGTCGAACCCTTCCGGGGGGCCAGCCTTCGAACCTCTGATCAGTAGGGAGGCTCGGAGCCTGGTTCCTTCACGGGGAAGGATCCTTTTCGAGGTATCCCCCTTTCCCGGTCCCTGTTGCAAGAGAGAGAAAGAGGAAAAAAGGAAAAGGATACGAAATTGAACGACACGGCGTACCTTTACTGACGCGGTCATTATGGCGAAGGCGAAGCGTCGCCCGCTTCTCCTGCCAGAGGCGCCGCCTGTCCCGCCGCGGAGTTAATGTGACGGGGCGAGTGGTTGGCGGGGCGGGCGTTGCGCGTGCACGAGCCGTTCGAGGAACGGAACACGGGCGCGTTGTCTTCACGTCGTGAGAGAGGGTTCTCTCGCTGCCCCCGGATGGGATGTGAGCTTTGCTGACGACGTGACTGCTGCTCCTGCCCGCCTGCCACCGTCATTACTGCCGGCCCATTTTTGGCTGCACTGACCGCCGCGCCAGGCTGGCGCTGCTGGGTCGTGCGCTGGGTCGCCTCGAGTCGCGGTATTGGTTCCGCAGTCGAGGAGGCGCGGTGGTGGCGCAAGTGACGGTGCAGTTGCATGCACGAGGCAGTCGGCGCGCCGGTTGCATGACGCGTGGGCCTAGGCCTCCACGCTGGGCGTGTTGGGAGTCAGAGAAGCGCGCCCACTTGGCACGGTTGCATGCCGCCTGCATGGCTGCCCGCCCCTTTCGCCCGTTGGTCTGGGCAAAAGTGGAGGGTCACTTTGTAACCGCTGGGCGGTTGTGTGCACCGCGCACGGCGGTTTGGCTTCTTCTGCTCTGAGCCGGTTTGCATGACGTGTGGGACCCAGCCCCCGCGCCGCAGGGGAGGACCTTGGAGTGTGTTGGAGAAGACTCAGCCCGCGACAGTCGGGGGCGCAAGTAGGGAGAGTCGCCTTTAAAAGGAGGGTGACCCCCTTCGGAAGGCGACCATGTCTTCGCGCTCCCTTATGCATCGTGTCTTTCCACCTTCCAAGCCCTCGGATGGGGGATACCCGCCGTCTTTCCGCCTCATCGTTGGAGGAACACAACTCCATGGGAGTTGGTACCTTTCAGCCATCGTTCGGCTTCAAGGATTTTCATCATGCAGCCCGGCTGCACCCCTCCGCCGGCGGTCACCCAAGATGGTGACCTCCAGCTTGATGGTGGGGGAAAGCGAGCCGGGCTGCGGCCTCTGCCCCTCCCTCAGCCTCAAGGATTTTCATCACCAGGGCTGGGGAGGGGAGTGTGCCGAGTTGGGGTCGGCCCCTGCGTGGGCGGTGGCCCGCTCCTTCACTCAGTGATCGGAGGGAAGGGCGGTCGTCGTCCGTGGCGCCGGCAGCTGCACCGTGCCTGGCTCTCGGACGCGAGTGGCTTCGGAGCCGCTTGCGGCGCCGGCGTCTGCCACGGCAGCTGGAAGAGGTTCTTCCGCCGACGAGATAGCCAGAGCCGCCCACGGACCGACCTCCAACTCTACGGCCTTCTGCCCGTCCTTGCCTCACGAGTTTGGGCATGGGCGGGGGCCTCTTGGCAGCAGCATCCGCCCTGAGGTCAGTGCTGCCGCTGTTCGGCCCCCCAGAGCAGAAGTCGTCGTCGTCGCTGCTGCTGGAGCGGGCGACGGCGTGCCGTTCGTCGGTCTTCTGTTGCTCCGCAGGCCCTCCCCCATCGAGTGGGGTTGTTCGTACCTGCGGAGGTGGAACCGGAGTTCCTTTTGTAATGGCACTTCGAATGCCAGTGTTTTTGTTCATTGTGGTTGTCGAGGCCTGAACATGTATGTAATTTTGGCACGGAGCCGTGTTTTTTCCTCATTTTCGAGCACTAAGACTCGCCTGTTGGTTGCCTGAACCGCTTCACCAAGCGTGAGTCGCCCCGTGTAAAGGTGACGAGTGAGGTATCCGTATCCCGGAGGCGTAGGAATCCCTCGGCTCGGTCGGCCTTGTTGTCCGAGGCTCTTTTAGCTTAGTTAAGGGGACCCCTTGGCCGCTCTTGGATGAGCCGAGGCCAGGGGTAGCGGTATCAGCATGAACAGGGGCAGAGTTGGCTCGAAAATGAAACCTGGTTGGCCGGAGCCTAGCCGGGTCGTCCGTTAGCAGGACCGACGCCGGAGTTGACCAGCCGAGGCCTCGGGTCGGGCTGACGTCCTTGGAGGACGGTTGGCCGAGGCCCCGAGGTGACCGGCCGAGCCGCCTGCTCGGGCTGGGTTCCCGGAGAAGACCCTGGCAGCGATTGCCCGGGCGTGGCGATGACGTCATCCTTCAGAGTGGAGATCCTCGGACCGCCTCGCCGTCCGAGGCTAGGTCGGACCTCACCGAAGGTGTCGTCGATGCCGAGGGTGTTGCTGCCCCCTTCCAGCGTCAAGACCCGAGCCTGCAGGATCCGATTGTCTTGTAGCGCGTGTTTCCTGCGGCCGCCGAGGCCAAAACACACCCTCGCTGTGTTGTAAAGTTGCGTCTCTTTTCCTCTTGTTTCGAGTATCTAGACTTTTTTGTCGGTAATAGGAATGTTTGTGCGAGCGAGAGTTGCTTCTCGCGGAAGGTGATGAGTGAGGTATCCGTATCCCGGAGGCATAGGAGTCCCTCGGCTCGGTCGGCCTTGCCGCTTACGCACACTCTTACCCGTCCATGGGGCTCTGTCACCGACTCAGTCGAGAAGGCTCGAAGGATCGCTTCGGCAGAAAAGCTTCCGAACGTGAAGACTTGTTTGGTCCGCGGAATCACTTATCCGAACGTGAGTTACTTATCGCAGAAGGTGATGAGTGAGGTATCCGTATCCCGGAGGCGTAGGAGTCCCTCGACTCGGTCAGCCTTGGCTGCTTACGTGTACTCCATCGTTTTCAGGATCCACTTTCCGAAGTAGTCAAAAAGCACGAAAGACATTCTGACAGAAGAGATCTTTCTTCGAGGAAAATTTCAACGCAGAGGGGTTCCCCCCCTTTTAGCCCCCGAGGGAGGGTCGGGCTTTGCCGAGGCGAGGCCGACCCTTCCTTGATGACTAAACTTTGCGTGGGTGCGAGGTATATGAACAACTTGAAAACATCTTAAGGGTAGAAGCGACGTAGTTGTTGGATGTTCCAAGCATTGTCGTAGACCTCGCCTTGACTGTTGGCCAGCTTGTACGTTCCGGGCTTCAGAACTTTGGTGATGACGAACGGCCCCTCCCAGGGGGGCGTGAGCTTGTGCCGCCCTCGGGCGTCTTGTCGCAGCCAAAGCACCAGGTCGCCCACCTGGAGGTCTCGGGACCGGACCCCTCGGGCGTGGTAGCGTCGCAGGGACTGCTGGTACCGCGTCGAGTGTAGTAAGGCCTTGTCCCGAGCCTCCTCCAGCTGGTCCAGCGAGTCTTCTCGGCTAGCTTGGTTGCTTTGATCGCTGTAGGCCCTCGTCCTCGGGGAGCCGTATTCCAGGTCTGTGGGCAAGACGGCCTCGGCCCCGTAGACTAGGAAGAACGGCGTGAAGCCCGTGGCTCGGCTCGGCGTTGTCCTCAGGCTCCAGACCACCGAGGGGAGTTCCTTCATCCATCGCTTGCCGAACTTGTTGAGGTCGTTGTAGATCCGAGGCTTGAGCCCTTGTAGAATCATGTCGTTGGCACGCTCTACTTGCCCATTTGACATGGGATGAGCCACGGCGGCCCAATCCACCCGGATGTGGTGATCCTCGCAGAAGTCCAAGAACTTTCTACCGGTGAACTAGGTGCCGTTGTCGGTGATGATGGAGTTCGGGACCCCGAAGCGATGGATGATGTTGGTGAAGAACGCCACCGCCTGCTCGGACCTGATGCTGTTCAGAGGTCGGACCTCGATCCACTTGGAGAATTTGTCGATGGCGACCAGCAGGTGCGTGTAGCCCCCGGGTGCCTTCTGCAAGGGGCCGACGAGGTCCAGACCCCACACAGCGAAAGGCCAGGTGATAGGTATCGTCTGCAGAGCCTGAGCGGGCAGGTGGGTCTGCTTCGCATAGAATTGACACCCTTCGCAGGTGCGGACAATTCCAGTGGCGTCGGCCACCGCCGTCGGCCAGTATAAGCCTTGTCGGAAAGCATTCCCGACAAGGGCTCGAGGCGCTGCGTGATGGCCGCAAGCCCCCGAGTGTATCCCTCGCAGGAGTTCCTGACCTTCGGCGACGGAGATGCATCGCTGGAGGATGCCAGAGGGGCTGCGGTGGTAGAGCTCCTTCTCATCGCCCAGCAAGACGAACGACTTGGCGCGCCGCGCCACCCGCCGAGCCTTGGCTCGGTCGAGGGGTAGCTTTCCTAGGTGGAGATATCGCAGGTACGGGGTCTGCCAGTCTCGATCAGGCGTGGCCCCGCTTCGCTCCTCCTCGACGCGCAGTGCCTCACCCTCGGGGGGCGAGGGTACCTCGGGCTGAACCGAGGGCGCCTCGGGCCGAGCTGAGGGTGCCTCGGGCTGAGCCGAGGGTACCTCGGACTGGGCCGAGGGCGCCTCAGGCTCGGGCGTGTCGTCAATCTTGACGGAGGGTTGATGCAGATCCCGGGAGAAGACGTCCGAGGGAACCGTTGTTCGCCCCGAGGCTATTTTAGCCAGCTCGTCCGCAGTCTCGTTGTAGCGCCGAGCAATGTGGTTAAGCTCGAGCCCGTAGAACTTGTCTTCCAGGCGTCGAACCTCATCGCAGTAGGCCTCCATCTTCGGGTCGCGGCAGTGGGAGTTCTTCATGACTTGGTCGATGACGAGCTGCGAGTCACCGCGGGCGTCGAGGCGTCGGACCCCTAGCTCGATGGCGATCCGCAACCCGTTGACCAGAGCCTCATACTCAGCCACATTGTTGGACGCCGGGAAATAGAGGCGTAGCACATAGCGTAGGTGTTTCCCGAGGGGCGAGATGAAGAGTAGGCCTGCGCCGGCTCCCGTCTTCATCAATGACCAGTCGAAAAACATGGTCCAGAGCTCTGATTGGATCGGAGCCGTCGGTAGCTGGGTGTCGACCCATTCGGCTACGAAGTCCGCTAAGACCTGGGACTTGATGGCCTTCCGAGGGGCGAACGAGATTGTCTCGCCCATGATTTCCACCGCCCACTTTGCAATCCTACCCGAGGCCTCTCGGCACTGGATGATCTCCCTCAGGGGGAAGGATGACACCACAGTTACCGGATGAGACTCGAAGTAGTGTCGCAACTTCCGCCGCGTCAGGATCACTGCATACAGCAGCTTCTGAACTTGTGGGTAGCGGATCTTGGTTTCGGACAGTACCTCGCTAACGAAGTAAACTGGCCTCTGAACGGGCAATGCATGCCCCTCTTCTTGCCTCTCGACCACAATCGCGGCGCTAACCACCTGAGTGGTCGCGGCGACGTAGACCAAGAGGGCTTCTCCGTCAGCTGGAGGCACCAAGATAGGCGCCTTTGTGAGGAGCGCCTTCAAGTTCCCGAGAGCTTCCTCGGCCTCAGGGGTCCAAGTGAAGCACTCGTCCTTCCTTAAGAGGCGGTACAGAGGTAGACCTCTTTCGCCGAGGCGTGAGATGAAGCGGCTCAGAGCCGCGAGACATCCCATAACCCTCTGTACGCCTTTCAAGTCCTTGATGGGCCCCATGCTGGTGACGGTTGCGATCTTCTCCGGGTTGGCTTCGATGCCTCGCTCGGAAACGATGAACCCCAAGAGCATGCCTCGGGGCACCCCGAAGACACACTTCTCAGGATTGAGCTTGACGCCTTTCGCCTTGAGGCATCGGAATGTCACTTCAAGGTCGGAAAGGAGGTCGGAAGCTTTCCTCGTCTTGACTACGATGTCATCGACGTAGGCCTCGACCATGCGGCCAATGTGTTCGCCGAACACATGGTTCATGCACCGCTGGTACGTCGCGCCCGCATTCCTCAAGCCGAACGCCATGGTGACATAGCAGTACATGCCGAAGGGTGTGATGAAAGAAGTCGCGAGCTGGTCGGACTCTTTCATCCTGATTTGATGATACCCTGAGTATGCATCGATGAAAGACAGGGTTTCGCACCCAGCAGTGGAATCCACGATTTGATCGATGCGAGGCAGAGGGTAGGGAACCTTCGGACATGCTTTGTTGAGACCAGTGTAGTCTACACACATCCGCCATTTCCCCCCTTTCTTTCTCACAAGCACAGGGTTGGCAAGCCATTCGGGATGGAATACCTCTTTGATGAACCCTGCCGCCATTAGCTTGTGGACCTCCTCGCCTATCGCTCTGCGCTTCTCCTCGTCGAATCGGCGCAGAGGCTGCTTGACGGGTCGGGCTCCGGCCCGAATATCCAACGAGTGCTCGGCGACATCCCTCGGTATGCCGGGCATGTCCGAGGGACTCCACGCAAAGACGTCGGCGTTCGCGCGGAGAAAGTCGACGAGCACTGCTTCCTATTTGGGGTCGAGCCCAGAGTCGATCCGGATCTGCTTGGAGGCGTCGCCGCTGGGGTCGAGGGGGACGGCCTTAACCGTCTCCACTGGCTCGAAGTTGCCGGCATGACGTTTCACGTCTGGCACCTCCTTAGAGAGGCTTTCCAGGTCGGCGATGAGGGCCTCGGATTCGGCGAGGGCCTCGGCGTACTCCACGCACTCCACGTCGCATTCGAACACGTGTTTGTACGTGGGGCCGACGGTGATGACCCCGTTGGGGCCCGGCATCTTGAGCTTCAGGTAGGTGTAGTTGGGGACGGCCATGAACTTCGCGTAGCATGGCCTTCCCAGTACCGCGTGGTAGGTACCTCGGAACCCGACCACCTCGAACGTCAGGGTCTCCCTTCGGAAGTTGGAGGGTGTTCCGAAGCAAACAGGGAGGTCAAGTTGTCCGAGGGGCTGGACGCGCTTCCGGGAATGATCCCATGGAAGGGCGCAGCGCCTGCTCGGACGGAGGACGGATTGACACGCAGGAGCCCGAGGGTCTCGGCGTAGATGATGTTGAGGCTGCTGCCTCCGTCCATAAGGACCTTGGTGAGCCTGACGTCGCCGATGACGGGGTCGACGACGAGCGGGTATTTCCCCGGGCTCGGCACGTGGTCGGGGTGATCGGCTTGGTCGAAGGTGATGGGCTTGTCGGACCAGTCTAGGTAGACTGGCGCCGCCACCTTCACCGAGCAGACCTCCCGGCGCTCTTGCTTGCGGTGCCGAGCCGAGGCATTCGCCGCTTGCCCACCGTAGATCATGAAGCAGTCGCGGACCTCGGGGAACTCTCCTGCTTGGTGATCTTCCTTCTTGTCGTCGTCGCGGGCCCTGCCACCCTCCGCGGGTGGCCCAGCCCTGTGGAAGTGGCGCCAAAGCATGACGCACTCCTCAAGGGTGTGCTTGACGGGCCCCTGGTGATAGGGGCACGGCTCCTTGAGCATCTTGTCGAAGAGGTTGGCACCTCCGGGGGGTTTCCGAGGGTTCTTGTACTCGGCGGCGGCGACAAGGTCCGCGTCAGCGGCGTCGCGTTTCGCTTGCGACTTCTTCTTGCCTTTCTTCTTGGCGCCGCGCTGAGTTGACGCCTCGGGAGCATCTTCCGATGGGAGGCCCTGGGGCTGCTTGTCCTTTCGGAAGATAGCCTCGACCGCCTCCTGGCCGGAGGCGAACTTGGTGGCGATGTCCATCAGCTCGCTCGCCCTGGTGGGGGTCTTGTGACCCAACTTGCTCACCAGGTCGCGGCAGGTGGTGCCGGCGAGGAACGCGCCGATGACATCCGAGTCGGTGATGTTGGGCAGCTCGGTGCGCTGCTTCGAGAATCGCCGGATATAGTTCCGGAGAGACTCTCCTGGCTGCTGCCGGCAGCTTCAGAGGTCCCAGGAATTCCCGAGGCGCACGTACGTGCCCTGGAAATTGCCAGCGAAAGCTTGGACTAGGTCGTCCCAGTTGGAGATCTGCCCCGGAGGCAGGTGCTCCAACCAGGCGCGAGCGGTGTCGGAGAGGAACAGGGGGAGGTTGCGGATGATGAGGTTGTCATCGTCTGTTCCACCCAGTTGGCAGGCCAGACGGTAGTCCGCGAGCCACAGTTCCGGTCTCGTCTCCCCCGAGTACTTTGTGATAGTAGTCGTGGGTCGGAACCGGGTCGGGAACGGTGCCCGTCGGATGGCCCGGCTGAAGGCCTGCGGACCGGGCGGTTCGGGCGAGGGACTCCGATCCTCCCCGCTGTCGTAGCGTCCCCCACGCCTGGGGTGGTAGCCTCGGCGCACCCTCTCGTCGAGGTGGGCCCGACGGTCGTGATGATGGTGCTCGTTGCCGAGGCGGCCCGGGGCCGCAGGCGCGGTGTTGCGCGTGCGCCTGGTGTAGACCGAGGCTTCCCACATGAATCGGGAAGTCGCGGCATGAGGTTCCAAGGGGTACCCCTACCTTCAGGAGGCAGAGCTCTCGGCCCGTCGGACCGCGGCGCCTTCCAGGAGATTCTTGAGCTCCCTCTGGATTCGCCGACCCTCGGTGGTTGATGGCTCCGGCATCACGCGGAGAAGCATCGCTGCTGCAGCCAGGTTCTGGCCGACCCCACTAGATGCGGGTGGTGGCCTGACCCTGACGTCGTCGGCGACGCGGTGCTGGAAACCCTGGGGTAGATGACGTATTTCTCCGGCCGGGGGTTGGCCCGCCCATGCCTGCCCGACGTCCCGGCGGATCGGCTCAAGCGCTCCTGTTCCCTCGTCGAGCCTGGCCTGTACCCCGCGGATTTGCTCGAGCTGTGGGTCATGGCCCCCCGCCTAAACGGGGACCACAGCTAGCTCCCGTGGGATGTCAACGCGGGGCACCAGCCTAGGGAGATCACCGTCCTCCGGCATGCCGAGATGATTGCCTTCGGAGGGACCCTCTAGATCGACGTGGAAACATTCGCGGCTTGGGCCGCAGTCCTCGTCGCCGAGGCTGCGGCTACCGTCGGAACAATCGGAGAGGCAGTAGTCACATGCGGTCATGAAGTCCCGCATGGCACTGGGGTTGCCAAGTCCAGAGAAATCCCAACAGACGCTGGGCTCGTCGTCTTCCTCGGACCCAGAGGGCCCGTAGGTCGAGACGTCCGTCAGCCGGTCCCAAGGCGACCACATGCGAAACCCCAGAGGGTTTGGACTCGCCTCTACGAGAGCGCCCGCCAAAGCGAGGTTGTCAGGCGGGTTGAGGCCGAATCCAAATGACGTGGGATGGGAATCGGTCGGTACCTCTTGGTCGACGAGCGGCGATAAAGTCACGTCGGGAACTGATTGCACCGTCGTCTCAGGTACGAGGGTGACGTCCAGCAAGCCTTTCGCGAGCGCGCTGGCGTCGTCCGCTTGCTCGGGATTGGCGTGTCGCGGGGAGACGGCGCTCATCTTCGTCTCAAGCGCGAAGTCGATACCCGGTGCGCCCCCCGTTGGGGTGCCGGCGCTGTCGACTCACTCGACAGCCGACGGGGCGCTGCCTCCTGCTTGGCCTTGGTTGCCCTGCCTTCCCCTCCGTCGGCAGGGAAGAAGGTGGGACGAGGTCGAAGGTTGTTCTTCCACCATGCGGGGAAGACGTCGTCGATTCCGCCGCCGGCGGGCGGGCTGTCGGCCGCCATTGTCGTTGTCGCGCGGCGATGGAAGGAGTATCATGTCGTAGCTGCCGTCGAAGGACATGAACTCAAGACTCCCGAAACGGAGCACCGTCCCGGGTTGGAGAGGTTGCTGGAGACTGCCCATCTGGAGCTTGACGGGAAGCTGTTCGTCAACACGCAGCAGGCCCCTACCTGGCGCGCCAACTGTCGGCGTTTCGAGACCGGGGGGTCCCTGGGCCGACGAGTGAGTGTCGCCGCGTGCCCCAGCCTAGATGGGTCGAGCGCGAGGGTGAGCGCGAAGGGGGGAGAGCGAGGCGGCCGGAGACCGGCGTGAGAGAGGTGGGAATCCCGCGGCCTTCGTGTTCGTCCCGCGCCCAGGTCGGGTGCGCTTGCAGTAGGGGGTTACAAGCGTCCACGCGGGAGAGGGAGCGAGCGGCCCCAAGCGAGCGCCTGTCCCGTCCTCGTCCCCTCGCGGCCAACCCTCTCTAAGAGGGCCCTGGTCCTTCCTTTTATAGGCGTAAGGAGAGGATCCAGGTGTACAATGGGGGGTGTAGCAGAGTGCTACGTGTCTAGCGGAGGAGAGCTAGCGCCCTAAGTACATGTCGTTGTGGCAGCCGGAGAGATTTTGGCACCCAGCTGGTGTGATGTCGTGGCCGTCGGAGGAGCGATGGAGCCTGGCGGAGGGACAGCTGTCGGAGCGGTTGGGTCCTTGCTGACGTCCTCTTGCTTCCGTAAGGGGGCTGAGAGCCGCTGTCGTCACAGAGTACGCGGGGCGCCATCATTGCCTATCTGGCGGAGCTAGCCAGATGGGACGCCGGTCTTGTTTCCTGCGGCCCGAGTCAGCTCGGGGTAGGGTGATGATGGCGCCTCCTGTTGACGTGGCTGGCCTGCGCCCTAGGTTGGGCGATGTGGAAGCTCCTCCGAAGCCGAGGTTGAGTCTGTCTTCCGTGGCCGAAGTCGAGTCCGAGCCCCTGGGTCGGGCGAGGCGGAGGCCGTCGGTTGAGGCCAGGGCGGAGTCCGAGCCCTGGGGTCGGGCGAAGCGAAGTTCGTCGTCTTCTAGGGCTGAGCCCGAGTCAGAGCCCTGGGTCGGGCGGAGCGGAGTTCGTCGTCTTCTGGGGCTGAGCCCGAGTCCGAGCCCTGGGTCGGGCGGAGCGGAGTTCGTCGTCTTCTGGGGCTGAGCCCGAGTCCGAGCCCTGGGTCGGGCGGAGCGGAGTTCGCCGTCTTCCGGGACTTAGCCCGAGTCCGAGCCCTGGGTCGGGCGGAGCGGAGTTCACCGTCTTCCGGGACTTAGCCCGAGTCCGAGCCCTGGGTCGGGCGGAGCGGAGTTTCCTATGGTGCCTTCGGCAAGGCCTGACTGCCTGTCAGTCGCACTCTGTCAAGTGGCACCGCAGTCGGAGTGGCGCAGGCGGCGCTGTCCTTCTGTCAGGCCGGTCAGTGGAGCGGCGAAGTGACGGCGGTCACTTCGGCTCTGCCGGCTGGGGGGCGCGTCAGGATAAAGGTGTCAGGCCACCTTTGCATTAAATGCTCCTGCGATTTGGTCGGTTGGTGTGGCGATTTGGTCAGGGTTGCTTCTTAGCGAAGGCAGGGCCTCGGGCGAGCCGGAAATATGTTCGCCGTTGGAGGGGGGCCTCGGGCGAGACGGAAATCCTCCGTGGTCGGCTGCCCTTGTCCGAGACTAGGCTCGGACGAGGCGTGATCGAGTCCCTCGAATGGACTGATCCCTGACTTAATCGCACCCATCAGGCCTTTGCAGCTTTATGCTGATGGGGGTTACCAGCTGAGAATTAGGAGCCTTGAGGGTACCCCTAATTATGGTCCCCGACACATTTATATGAGTTACATGTTTTGTTCTTTGGTGTTTACACATAATCCGTATAGATATTCGTATGTTTTCACTCTTCGTCTCCCCCCTTGAATTAACCTTTGAAAAAGGGCTAATTGTGGAGAGAAGCTTATAATTTGACAATTTGTGTTGCCTTTTTTTTATATTCTATAGTAATCAAAAGCAAGTGACCAACATGGTGCTCAACACTAGAGATAATTATATTTATCTAGGTTTATCTATTTATCTATCTAGATAAAATTGTAACCTAGTCATACATAAACTAACGAGTATGATGTTTTTGCTACAATCTAAACATGTAATGATTAGTTCACAAAAAAAATCACCTAGTAGACCAAAGAAATTGTATCTATGAATTAATTATACAAAAAGTATTGATCTAAAGTTATAAAAAAATATTGTAGTAAAGCATATCATAATACTCCATCTGTTCTAATTTACAATTCGTTTGACTTTTTTTTCTCAATCTGATCGGCTCGTCTTATTCATTTTTTGCGAAAAAAATAAAATTCAAAGTTATGTCTAGAAGTATCTTGGCCTATTAGAAGTTACAGATTTACATTATAATCCACATATTGGAAATTAAAGTTTTTATAAATTTACATCCTAAAAATAATTGCCTTTTTTATTCTTCTGTACTTTGCCTGCCTCGAGCATGGCTTATGCATGTTTCTATCTTGTTACGTAGTTAGATCATGTTTGTTTAGCACCAACCGTAATATATCACACTAGAAATTAATATTGGTCTATTCAAACTTGTTACCACTGATATTCAAGTGTGAATCATTACCGTTATCATTTATGTTACGATATCAATGCAAAATTAATAATAATAATAATAAAATTTGTTAAATAAGACGAGCCAGCCAAATTTAGGATAAAAAGTTAAACGAATAATAATTTGGAACGAAAGAGTATATGTTTATTGTGTAGATCTACTCATAGAGGCCAACAAAAAGTCCGTAATTATTAGATCATATATGACTAGATTATAGATTTAATTTCACTTCAAAACTATTTAACAAAAATAAACCTAGACATATTTATAACTCAATCATAATTTAATGAATACAATATTTTACTATAGATCAAGCATGTAATGTTTAGTCCATCATAAAAAATTATCATAATTAGATTATATAAAATATAGTTATGAATTAATTAAAAACATAAATCTAAAGTTACAATATAAATTTTATACTAAAGCACACCATATCATCTACTTGAGTTTAAAAAACTTGAATTTTCTATTATATGGTCCATTGTCCCAAATTAGTATAAGTTTTAGCTCTTGATTTTTATGATTATATTCAAAATTTCAAATGAATGATGATGAGGGAGTATATATTTTTATTTATTATAACTTTTTAATAAACCAGCTAAAATAAACGCAAAATAAAAAAACATCGAGAAAAACAGCTAAGAAGTGAAATGAGCTATTTACCGTTGAGAGTGAAAAAGGCTTAATTTGAATTGAATAGGCGAGGAGGCACAAATGGAATCATACCCCAATTTTTTTGTTTTTTAGCCCCTTTTGTGACACAAATTTACGTTTGGACTCCCAGAAATTTTATTTGCACGTTTGGACCCGATGTTCGGCGCCATAGGCTGTGGCGCCGAGGTAACACAGCTCGACGCCATAGTCTATGGCGCCGAGCTGTGACGTGGCCATGGCGGGCAGGGGTGACGTGGATGTCCGCGTGGCACCTAGCTCGGCGCCACAGATCTTGGCGCCGAGCTAGGAATTAACCGCAATTCCCTTTCTCTGCGTTTCTTCTCTGTTACTTTTCACTTATTCTACGCGCTCTGCCCTCCTCGCCGTTCCCGACCACCGCCGCCGTTGCCGACCACCGCCACGCTCTGCCCTCCCCGCCCGCCGAGCGCCGGCGACCGCGCCCGCCCGCCCCGCCCGTCGAGCTCGCCCGCCCGCCTCGCCAGCCGAGTTCGCCAGCGCCGGCCGCCGCGCGCCAGGCACCGGCCGCCGAGCTCGGCCGCCGCGCGCCAGGCACCGGCCGCCGAGCTCGGCCGCCGAGCTCGCCGCGCGCCCGGCACCACGCCAGCTCCCGCCCCGGCCACCGCGCGCCCCCGGCCCGGCCGCTGCCGCCAGGTATTTTTTTAATTACTTAGTTAGTAAATTGTTAGCTATTGTTAGGGTTTAGTAATTAGTTAGCTATCCACTTATTTATTGTTTAGTAAATAGTTAGATATTTTCTTGTTAGTGTTTATTAAAATAGTTAGCTAGTTTCTTGCTTAGCATATTGTTAGTGTTTAGTAAATTCTTCGTTATTATATAGTTAGCATTTTGTTTAGCGCATTGATATTACATGTTTTCTGTGTTGGCAACCATCGTGTTGTCGTTTATTTGCAGGTTCTATAAACATCACTTTACAGGGGAGGTGCTGCCAATTTTTTTATTGACAATAGTTTTTTTTGTACGTAGGTGTTCGTCCGACTTGACCTTCTCCACCGTTAGCTGGACTTGTACGCGATCTTAGGTATACATTGTTTTCGTACATTATTCATAGATTATGTAATTTCGTTTGATGTGTTCATTTAATATTTACTATATAGTTATTAGTTAATATATATTTATTACTTAGTAAGTTTTTAGGCTTAAGTATATAGCCATTATTGAGTTAGTAATCCATTTTTGCAATAGATGGACAGCCTAGTAACACTATACCATGGAGGACGGGTGGAGATAGATGCTTATGGGAATGTTACTTTTGATGGTATGAAGATCATGACCATGTTGTTCGATGAAAGACCATCTTTTGACAAGATTTTCGCTCGAGCTTGTGAGGAGATTAGTTGCGACATAAACGACCCTAGAATATCAATTCAGGGTTTGTTGTCCCATATTACATATGGAACAGTTGTCTGACGGTTGATCTCCATTACCTCAGAAGATGATTGAGTGATATATTTAAGAATTGTGAAGACGATGGTTCCACCATGTTTGGATGTGGTTGTTCAAAAGTTACATGTTAGTCATTGCTGAAGGACGTGATGATGAACTGCTAGAGGCTCCGGATAACGCCGACAGCATTGAGATTAAGGTAGGCTTACTTTTCAAGGACCTGCCTACACTGAGACGATGGCTACAGGAATATTCTGTGAACCGCAAGAGGCCGTTCAAGGTGAGACATTCGTATGCACAGCGTCGTTACACTGTTGTGTGCGAGGTGTCGGAATGTAATTGGATGGTATGTGCCCGAAGGCAGAAGGACACCGGAAAGTTTAAGATCACCAAAATTGTAGGTTCACACACTTGTGCCCAGACAGAGCTGAGCTCTAAGCATCGTCAGTTGACATCTACCCTGATTGCGAAAAGGATATTGGGGATATTGAAGGGTCAGCCAAACTTGAAGGTGAAGTCAATTATGACCATGACTTCGGAGCTGTTTGGTTACAGGATCAAATATGGGAAAGCATGGAGGGCAAAGCAGCGAGCATGGAAGATGATATACGGGGATTGGGAGGAGGGTTATGAGAAGTTAACCGCATTGTTCAATGCAATCAAAGCAAAAAACCCAGGCATGCATTACGAGTACATCCCCAAACCTAATGAATGGAGGAACGACAAAGAGATATTTTTTCGTGCTTTCTGGTGTTTCTCGTAGTGCGTAGAGGCCTTCAGGCATTGTCGTCCCGTGCTCTCTATTGATGGTACTTTTCTGCTTGGGAAGTATAAGGGCACATTGTTGGTTGCCATATCATGCGACGCAGACAACGCACTGGTTCCTTTGGCATTTGCTTTGGTGGAGAGGGAGAACAGAGATAGTTGGTCTTGGTTCTTGCGGCTTGTACGCATCCATGTCGTAGGCCCTGGACGCGAGGTTGGTGTCATATCTGATAGACACCAAGGTATTCTTAATGCAGTGCAAGAGCAGATTCCTGGCTACGCACCCATGCACCACAGATGGTGCACTCGACATCTAGCAGAAAATCTTCTTCGAAAGGATCATAGCAAGGCTAACTTCCCCCTTTTTGAGGAGGTATGTCGACAGTCGGAGGTTTCATTTTTCGAGGATAAGTTGAAGGAACTAAAAGATGCAACAAATGCTGAAGGTAAGAACTGGATTGCTGGATTGCTGAGGGAACCGCAGAAATGGACAAGGGCCTACGACGAAGGTGGCTGGCGGTTCGAGTTTCAGACTAGCAACATGGCCGAGTCATTTAACAGTGTGCTCAAGGGTATACGGGGCATGCCAGTCAATGCTATAGTAACATTCACTTTTTATAGGCTTGTGGCTTGGTTTAATGATAGACACGCGCAGGCCAAGGCAATGCAGACGCGAGGGCAGAGATGGGCACCTAAACCAACATCACACCTTAATAATGCAAAGGAACGTGCCCATAGACATGAGGTACAATGCTTTGATGAGGAGTTGGGTAAATACGAGGTAACAACACTAGGCGGCATAGCTTCCGACGGTGAGGTGCGACCTTCGAGGACACATGTCGTGTTACTTGATGCATTCTCGTGCGGTTGTGGTAAACCTAGACAATACCATTTTCCATGTTCTCATTATGTTGCGGCCGCACGTCATCGTAACTTTGCATTTGAGAGCAGAATACCTTCTGAGTTCAGTGTAGAGAGCTTAGTACGTACCTGGAGCCCTCGTTTTGAGCCATTTCTTGATGAGTCACAATGGCCAACGTACACTGGTCCGGTATACGTTGCTGATCCAGCGCATCGATGGGACAAACGTGGTAGTAGGAAAAGGAGCCAGTGCAACATGGTTATGGATCAGGTTTCCGGTCGCAGTAGGAGAGGTCGAGCGTCCCCCTTTCTCGTGGACCCAGAGCCGAATGAATGCGGAAAATGCGGTAGACTTGGCCACAACTCACGTACGTGCATTTGGACACTTAGTCAGGTGTGATATATTTTATTGTACACAAATTTTATTCTAATATGTCGATGTTTTTGTTACACTTTGTACACAACTTATATTCTAATATGTTGATATCTTAATTTGCAGGATGGCGCAGTTCCACTTGTTGGACCCTCACTACGACGAGCACCATAGGGGCCATCTCACCGCAGAGGGAGAGGTAATATTTTGCACATATATTAAATTTTCGAATTAATATATGCGACGTATATTTGACTAATGAAATTCTTTTGATTGCTAGGTGTTGCCCGTTCTGCGGGTCCGGACCCACGACCGGTTTCTGGAGGAGATGAGGTACGAAGAGAGGTACACTCCTCTCCTACAGAGGGCTGGCTTGGACGTCGTATCGTACCAGGTTCGTCGTGGGCTGCCCACTTTCAACCCAGCGGCGTTGACGGCTCTGGTCAACAGGTAAAGACTTCTCTAGTTGTTTAATATTTACAATTATCAAATCTACTTTGCATACTAATGATTTTGTATTCGTTTGTCTTCCAATAGGTGGCGGCCAGAGACTCACACTTTCCACCTTCCCTGCGGTGAGATGACCGTGACGCTTGAAGATTGCCAGAAGATTCTTGGTCTCAACATTATTGGTCGTCCAGTGACCGGTCAGGCATCACCAGGCGGTTGGAGGCAGAGGGTGGAGACCTTTCTTGGGAGACTACTTCCGGATGACCTACGAGGTAGCCACAACACCGGAGTCCCACTGACCTGGCTTAGGCAGACCTTTGGGCAGTGTCCACCTGGTGCAGACGAGCATACGGTTGGATACCATTGTCGAGCTTGGCTTCTCCATCTCTTTGGTTCAGTTCTTTTTCCAGACGCGACAGGCGACAGCGCGTCATGGATGTTTCTGCCCTGCCTGACTGACTGGGATACGACAGGAGGTTACAGCTGGGCTTCTGCTGTGTTGGCCTTCCTGTACAGGCAACTTTGCAAGGCTTGTCGTCGTTCGTCGAGGACCGCTAGCTTAGGTGGATGTGTCTACCTACTACAGCTATGGATGTGGGCACACATACCCGTCGGGCGACCCAGAGAGTTTCCTCCTCGTGAGTGGTTCGTGGTAGCCGGACATCGGCTTAAGCCCACGGCTGCTTACCGCTGGGACCAGGTCGAGGAGCCATTCACACGACACCAGCGTGCTTACGTGGAGTACTCAAACGAGCTCGACGCACTTACTCCTTCGATGGTGAGTTGTCTACTTTTATCTTTTTACATGTGCTTTCTACTTTTATCGCACAACACCAGCGTGCTTACATGTGCTTTCTAAAACTTTTGCAGGTGACCTGACAACCGTATCTTGATCCATATTTCGCCAGCATACAGTTGAGCAGCATGTCGCGTATGCGATCGTTAATGTACGAATCGACGAGCCGAGATCCACAACGCATCTTCTGTCCTATTATTCTCTTGGACTCTATTGTGCGCATCACCTCTCCTTTGTCGTCGTAACTCTCCCAACTGCATTCCTCGTCTCCTACAAAAAAATAGTAAGTACCGCTATAACATTACAGCTGGTGCAAAAACAAAAATACCAACCTCATCGTAATCGACCATATGTCCACAAAAATATCCAACACCAAGCTCGGAAGGAACTAATCCATACTTAGCTTCAATACCACATTTGCAGAGTACTGGATCAAATTTCACCTCTTCTTCCGCCCACTGATTGTATCTCTTTTCCTTTACCTCTGGCTCTGGCCAATGGGACAAAGGACCATACAACCACTCTCTGAAACGACACTTACGCCACCCGTATGGTTGCAGGAGACAAAATTAGTAATTTATTATAAATAATAACTAGTTCGTAAATTTAGCGTATCGATGGGCTCACATAATCAATGTTCGAACAACAGAACTGCTTCTCATAGTCTTCATCGATGACAGCACGGTCTCCACAATCGCATCGAGGCGGTGAGTCCATCCGTCTTTTTGTTGCTACCTCCTTCTCCGCATCCGTCATTGGTGGAGGATTCGGGGGAGGAGGTACCAAACGCTTAAAACGCTCATGACTAGTCCTTCCACTCAACCAATTAACGAAAAGAAGATATCGAGGGTCAAATTTATCAGGACCGTCGATCCACTGGAAAAAGAAACACCTCTGATGCCCCTAAAATAATGGAAAGGAAGCACTATTACACATCTACAAAATAATGAATGCGAACAAAATTAAGTGACAAGTCATAAGCTACGTACGTCCAAACCGCCACAAAGGTAGTAGCAGCGAGCAGCCGTGTCTGGATGTTGTGATTGATGTACCCAAGCCAGTCTGCCACAGTCACAGTTAGGCACGAGGAATTCAGGAGGAACAGGAGCATCCTTACTAGATACGTCCGGATATAACTCCCGACGACGACCTCTCTTCTGCCACAACGCCTCTCGGTACATGTCTTTCATCTAATAAACGATTATAATTATCACTTGTACCTAATATGCTTTATAATAAGTTTACACAAACTAATAATCGAAATGATAATATAATAGGTTTATACAAACTATTAAACTATGAGCAACTATGAAACTAACAACCCAATATACAAAACGAATCAGTTGGGCACCATACCTTGGTCTACGAAGTGAACCAACTCAAATCTTTGAATCCAGCAAATTTTGACGAAGTTTGGAAATGAGAAGAAATGTGCTGCTCTCGGCCAGCCGCGCGGCCGTTTTTATAGGCATTCGTAGCTCGGCGCCAAGATCTGTGGCGCCGAGCTACGAGGCCGCGTCGCCACCACGTCAGTGCCAGGTCAGCCCTAGGCGCAGGTAGCCGTTGCTGCCACGTCACAGCTCGGCGCCATAGGCTGTGGCGCCGAGCTGTGTTACCTCGGCGCCACAGCCTATGGCGCCAAGCATCGGGTCCAAACGTGCAAATAAAATTTCTGGGGTCCAAACGTAAATTTGTGTCACAAAAGGGGCTAAAAACAAAAAATTCGGAATCATACCCCACCCCCCCCCCCCCCCCCCCACCGTGCACGGACCGGGCGGGAAGGGGAGGAGAGTTTCCCGCGCTCAGACGGCGGCCACCCCATTTCCATCCCCCAAATCCTAATCTAGGGGTCTTCGGCCCGTGAATCACCGTACCTCATGGCCCCCAAGCGACGTCGCGCGGATCAGGGCTCGTCGGTGCCTGCGCCACCTCCTCCTTTGCGGAAAGCAAAACTTCAGCCGGTTGTCATCTTCGCCCACGGCGCCGGTGCCCCTTCCTCCTCCGACTGGATGGTCCAGTAAGCTGTCTCCGGTTCTCGCCCAAGCGGTCAATAGGATATTGTGATTACGTTCTTTGTGAAACATTCATCTCCTGTGGAAGCGGTGCCTGTATTGTGATGTGCTAAACTCACGATTGATTCTGCTAGTTGGAAGAAGATGGTGCAGGACGCATTAGATGCTGTAGCCGTGGTGACCTTTGACTACCCATGTCAGTTAATTCACTATTTCAGTCTACTACTATGCTAACTCGTTACCTTAGATTCTTGGATCAAAATTTGCCAGCAAGCTCTAAGTGGTCGCATGGCAACATAACAATGTGAACTCGCAGATATGTCGGGTGGGAAGCGCAGGGCGCCGCCAAAGGCAGAGAAGCTTGTTGATCACCACCTGGGCATCGTGAAGGATGCTGCTGTCAAGTATCAGGGGCACCCTCTTATTTTGATGGGGAAGTCCATGGGATCGAGGTAGTTTTGGGTTGACATTTTTAGTGTTTGTTTCATCATTAGTGCAGCTTTTTCGCTTAGTTCATCATTTTAGTACTTTTAGATTGTAATGCTTTAATTTAACACGTATGCTGTGCTGATACAAGTATCTGACAATGGTGTATTCAACATTGTCAGGGTCAGCTGCATGGTGGCAAGCTCCACTGAAGTTGATGTTTCTGCTGTTGTATGCTTGGGCTACCCGCTAAAGGTTGGCCAGAACATTGTTTTTTTGGTTCCCTTATACCTGGATACCACCTTCTATCGGTTAAAATACCTTGATTTGTTTGGTTTGCTTTTCAGGACGGTTTCTATTTACCTTATAGTGTTTGGTTGGTAGGTGTAACAAAACTGATATTACTGAGCGCATGATTTTTTTCTCTCGAATACGCATGAGAGTTACGTATCATTATATTAAAAGGAGAGGAAAAAAAGCTCTAGACCCAAAACAAACACACCCACAACAAACCCTGAAAACACACACACACACACACACACGAGAATAAGTATCAGCATCCATGTAGTACTGAACACCATACACAAACAACATGGATAAAAGCATTCGACACTTTGTCTTGGATGAATTTATCAATCTAACATAAATCAAATCTCCATACAAGTTGTTGCCATAAAAAAACTATCCAATGTCAGCAAAATTTTCTTCTTGGTATGTGATTGAATCATCAATCTTGACAGCTTTAGAAAATTATGAACTATAGCAAAACATCTCTTCAAGCTTGAAGTGCTTCACAAATGAGCATTGGCTTGTGAAATTCTTATATGAAAAGATTGACATTCAGAGCTAGCAGTAACCCAGCCTTCACTTCATTCAAGCCTCATCTAATGAAGGAGGAAAAGGAAACATGAATATAAGTTGTATTTACAAATGTAGCTGCTGCTGTTAGTCTTCAGACTAAGAAAAGTTTCTGCACCCAAAATGAGGAACTAATGGGGGTCAAAGGACAACCAAGGGAAGGTCATACATCTATTCAACAAGGTAGGTTGTGATGACCGTTGCTTATGATCCATATAGAAATGATAGTTTGTTGGAAGAAACTCTTTTGGACATCATCTATAAACTAAAAGGGGGTGAAGACACACCAGTGTATACGAATAAAGTAAAAAATCCTAACTCTTCAAGAGATTAAACCAACCAAAAAGTTCATCAATTTAAAATCACTGTATCAAAGTTCACTGTGAATAGATAACCCCGGGTTGGGAGAGGGATTAGCATTGTATAGGCCAGCAACTGGCATCTATTCACAGTGATCGATTATGGATGGGGCCAACCAAACACGAAGGAACGCTGTCCGGTGGCGCCGTGAAATGATGGAGGGTTAAAAAGGTCGAACCAAACAGCACCTTAGTCTGATGTCCTTATTAGAAATGGGTTTATATTTGGTCTACTTTTGTTAGAACAAAAAAATAGTTTCTCTGACTTTGAAGTAATTTTTTTGAGTTCACTTTTAATACTGATCCTTTGCTCCAAGCACATTCTTTGAGATGAGACTACAAATATCCTTGTCCCTCACTGAACAAGCACGTTTCTGCTCCTACCTGTCATGGTAGTCTGACCTTGATCATGTGGATTGCTATCCACACTCCTACCAGTAGGCTACCACCAAAAACCTGTACTGATCACAATCAAATTATAATTGGAAGAATCATATTTTCCATCTCATTGTGCTTTGTTCTACTTAGGGAGTGAATGGAGCAGTGAGAGATGAGACACTCTTACAGCTGAAGGTACCAACGATGTTTGTTCAGGTAATAGAATTTCTCTTTGGTTTTTTCCCCTGATATTGTAAAGTGAAAGGTATAGTAAATTGTTTTTTACATTTATTACCAGGGAAGTAAAGATGCCCTGTGCCCCTTAGATAAACTTCTGTCTACTCAAAAGAAGATGACCTGCAAGAATGAACTGCATATCATTGATGGCGGTGATCACTCTTTTAAGGTCGGCAAAAAGTACCTAGAATCTAAAGGGTTAAATCAATATGATCTTGAAATGGAAGCTGTCACAAAAATTTCACAGTTTTTCCAGGATTCCTTCACTGAGAGTTGTACCTAGCCGTTCTGTATATTTTCCTTAACACCTTCATGGTGACTAAACCTAATCTCTGTCTTCGAACAAGATTAATATGTTAGTGTAATATTTTGGTGTAAGATGCTAGTTCTGATTGACAGTCTGCACCCTGCATTATATGTTTATTAGACGTTACTCCCTCCGCTCACATGAATTAATCGTTTTAGGTTTGTCTTAGTCAAACCGGATGTTTCATAAGATTTTACAATATAAAAATAAAATTACTAGATTCATCACTTGAACTACCATAATATAATTCTTTTAGTTTAAAATAATTGAATCTTATATATATTGGTGGTCAAAGTTTAAATAGTTTAACTTAGGATAAAACTAAAATGATTAAATCATGTGGACAGAGGGAGTAACATGTTGGAAATGGGTCATGCTGTCCAGGGGCGGGCCTAGGATTTCGATGATGGGTATCCGGAATTTTAGTGGGCACAATTTTTTTGGCAGCATAAATTTGTTATCCATGGAAAACAGATAAATATTCATTGGACACATATATGGTATAATTTGTTATCCATGGCCATGAATATGAATATAATAAGGTATCCATTGATAAATTTTTCGTGGGTATGGATATACAGTATCCATATCCATACCCATTATCCGATGTGTATCTGACATTAGTACATATCTATACCTACGAACGTATATGAGTACGAGTATCGATTTAATTATCTCGTAGTTATGAATTTGTAAACCATATACTCGTGTCCTAACCGTACGATTGTTATCCCTAGTCGCATGGTAGGGAAATAAAAAAAGTCAGCGAAAAGCGAAGTTTGAGACAAATAGCTATAAAATAGTGTTATTTTATGTTTTACAATATTTTAGTGTATAAACTTAATATGTATATATATATATATACATAAATTTTGTTGGCAGAAAATAATGGCTATTCAATTGAATACCCTTGCTTCTACATGGGCCCGCCCCTAATGTTGTCATCTTCAAATTCACTCATTTCTTTTTTGGTTGCTTATCCGTGCATCATAAATATATTTCTTTCTTGGTTGCTTATTCGTGCATCATAAATATATATATATTTTAAACGTAACGGCAGGAGCTCGGCCTTTCAATTAAGAAGAACGGAATTGACCCAGTTTTAAGGAAAATTGGGTCTGAAACCTATGCAGCCCTAAACCCTAAACCCTAAATGCACAATCAACCCAGACAACAGAAGCCCCACGCACAACCCATCTAGAGGTAGCGTTGTCGAGCTCGACCCAAGGGACAAGTAGCTCCGACTTCACAAGACGGGCCGCACATGGCTAAAGAGAACACGATGATGCCTACATCCAAACATCGACACACAAAGAGGAAGATCGTGGTGCGCCGTCGTTGCCAAGCCTCAACACACCCCACGCGAGATAGCTCCAATTCTTCACCAACGAGCTTGAACCTTTGTCCTTGTTGGGGCGAAGGCAAAGACGCTACCCTTCGCTCCAGCCTTCGTCAATCTCGCTGCACCAACGGAGGCAAAACGATCGGCGGGGTCCACCCTTCGTCCTCTACACTACAAGACGAAGGCTTACGACGACGTCGCCCCGTCCCACGTCCTCACCCGACCTGGAGGCCCACGTGGGATTCGGCCCATTGTAACAGGCCCCACACGGAGAAGTGTGTTACGGGCCCGATTTGTAATGGCTTTTCTGTAATGACAGTCTGTAACCCTCCTTTATGGGAATATTCCGTGAATAGTCCAGGTGCCTGAGGGTACATGCGTCCTTACATCGAGACGTTGGGCACTCAGGCACCTATAAATACCCCCGTACAGTGCCCTTGAGAGGCTAAATTAACAGAGCAATCGCCATCTCGAGTTAAAACCTTGTTTGCATTACTTTCACTCCCCCGTTTGATCATCTTGCCCAGAAGAGCAAGTTCCAACATTTGGCACCCACCGTTCGTGCTACGAACAAAACACCCGCGATGGCACCCAAGAGAGCTAGCTCTAAGGCAGCCCCATCCGTTGATGAAGCAACGAAGGCGGCACTGCTAGCCGAGAAAAAGGGCAAGGCCCTTGCAGACACTACCCATCAAGAAGCCTGCGAAGACGACACTGTCAGCAAGAGACAGCGCAACGACCAACCTACTCCCGAGGGCAGCCTCCGCACCTGCAGCTCCGGAGGACAGCCACAGCAACCACCCCCAGGCTTCGCTCCACTAGAGGGCGAGGACGCCACAGAGGACGACAAAGTCATCGGTGTTTCAGCAGAAGAACAGCTACAGCTGCGGGCCCTCCGCATCAAGAACCACAACCTCCAGAAGCAGAAAGAAATCCTCGAGGCCAAGCGCCAACGTGTTTCCGCGCAGGCCAAAGTGCGCCAGATGATACGAGACGAGGAGCAGAGGGCTCAAGAACTCGAGCAAGAGATTGCGCTCATGCACCGCGAAGGCCAACATGATCTGCAGCACGGCCCGCCCCTCCAACAGCACGCGCCAATCGGAGACCTATTCATTCCTCAGCGCGGACCCGTCGTCCCGCACGCCGCAACATTCCAAGGCATCAACTACCTTGATGAGCGGAGTCCCCTGGGGCCGCAACTGCAAGTGTCACCATGGCCCACCAACTTCAGGGCAGGGACCTACCCCAAGTACAACGGCAGCACCGACCCAGCACAGTACATCATGAGCTATCAAGTCGCTGTCGCATCATCCGGAGGGGACGACACCACGATGGCCAAGTCCTTCATCATCGCCCTCGAGGGTCCGGCCCTAACCTAGTACACCAGGTTGCCCCCGTTGTCCATCGACTCCTGGAGAAGTCTCCGGGACAAATTTCTGCTCAACTTTTAGGGGTACCGCCCAGACACCGACGCCTTGGCCGAACTGTCACTCTGCAAGCAGCTGGAGAAAGAAACCCTGCGGGAGTACTACCGCAAGTTCCTGACTCTCAAGTCACAACTGCCTTCGGTCGACGACCAAATTGCCATTCACTACGCCATCAGTGGCCTTCGGGCTGGCGTCCTTTACAGTCACTACATCAGGGACCCACCCAAGAACCTCCAAGAGCTCTATCAGCTGTTTGAAAAATGTGCCAGATCCGAAGAGCTCCACCAGCGCAAGGTCGAGTCCCAGAGGAAACCCAAGGACCCTCCACAGTCCAGCCGAACATGGACAAGACCTTCGCAGTCAGACTCCGGTCGGGACAGCCGTAGTCAGCAGCAGGTGCATAACATTGCCAACCAGCACCCCGCTGGTGAGGCCCCTCGCCGTCAAGATTATCCCCCCAGAGCCGCGACAATGGCACTCGTGGTCGGGGTCGAGGACGGGCGCAACAGCCGCGCAGATTTTACTGCCTGTTTCACGGCAAAGACTGCGCGCACCCAACGAGGGACTGCCCGGAAACGAAGGCCACCAGGGACAGGATGTCTCGGGCGCAACCAGCCGACAACCCAAGAGTTGTCGCGCACACATATCAACACCACCTCCCACAACCATACAACCACGACCCCGCCCAGCATCCACCTAACCACGCATACCAACACCACCCGGAGGTACAAGTCGTACCACCTCCACACCCGCATCAGCCAAACATCCACCACCCAAACCACCCCCAAGCGCCAAAACAAGAAGACTTCGCTGATCAGTCGTATCGCGGAGTCATCCACATGATCACTGGGGGGTCCAGCGTCAACTTCGACACGAAGCGACAGAAGAGGGACCACTACCGAAGCATCAACCACGTCGCCATCACCGGCCCAGTCGTGCAAACGAAGTGGTCCCACGTGCCGCTGACCTTCGACTCCAGAGATGTCGACCTGCTCAGCGCACCCCACATTGACGCCATGGTAATCAACTGCAACGTGGCAGGCTGGGACCTGCACAAAGTTTTAGTTGACAATGGCAACCAGGCAGACATCATTTTCCTCCACGCCTTCGATCGCATGGGCATCAGCCACAATTTACTTAAGCCTTCGGACAACCCCCTATATGGCTTCGGCGGCAAGGGCACCTTTTCTGTGGGCAAGATCGAGCTACCCTTGTCCTTCGGTGTAGCACCCAATGCACGAAGTGAGCAGGTCACCTTCGACATGGTATACCCGTACAACGCCATAATGGGTCGAGGCTCCATCAACAATTTTGAAGTGGCCATTCACGGACTTTACTTGTGCATGAAAATCCCGGGTCCGCAAGGCGTGATCACAGTCTATGGCAACCAGCAGACCGCGCGCAACATTGAAAGAGACTTCGTTCCAGGGCAACGGAACGTACACTGCCTTACGACGCAGTGCGAAGTCCCCGAGGCTACCCGCCCAACCGCCAACGAGCATGAAAAGGCACAGCTGCAGAGCAACGATGGAACGAAGACAGTTCCCCTTGACCAGGCAACGCCCAAGCAAACGGTCATCATAAGCGAAGACCTGACTTCGCAAGACGAGGAGAGACTCATCTCTTGTCTTTCCAGAAATAAGGACTTCTTCGCCTGGTCTGCCTCGACCTGGTCGGAGTCAGTCGCACTATCATCAAACACAGTTTGGGCATCGACCCTTCAGTGCGACCGAAGAAGCAGAGGCTGCGCAAAATGTCTGATGAGAAAACAGAAGCCGCCAAAGCCAAGGTACACCGCCTGCTTGAGGCCAATTTCATCGAACCAGTCGCCTACCCTACGTGGCTCGCTAACATAGTCATGGTGCAAAAGAAGAGTGGCAAGTGGCGGATGTGCATCGATTTCACTAGCCTCAACAAGGCCTGCCCCAAGGATAAGTTCCCGCTGCCTCGGATCGACAAGATCGTCGATAGTGCGGCCGGATGCGAAGTCATGTCACTTCTTGACTGCTCCTCTGGCTATCACCAAATATATATGAAGGAGGAAGACAAGGCCAGTACCAGTTTCGTCACGCTCTTCGGCACGTATTGTTTCATCAGAATGCCGGAGGGACTAAAGAACGTTGGGTCCACCTTCTCTCGCCTCACCAAGACGGTGCTCGAGAGCCAAGTAGGCCGGAACATTTTCACGTATGTGTACGACATCGTCGTCGCCAGCAAAAACAAAGAGGATCATTTGGCCGACCTCGCAGAAACATTCACGAATATGCGGGAAGCACGACTTTGCCTAAACCCCGAGAAGTGCGTCTTCGGAGTTCACCAGGGGAAGATACTGGGCTACCTGGTGTCGCACCGCGGAATCGAGGCCAACCCGACCAAGATCCAGGCTATCATCAACATGATGCCTCCGCAGTCGACCAGAGACGTCCAACGCCTGACAGGCAGATTGGTCGCCCTCAACAGATTCATTTCCAAGTCCGTAGAGCGAAGCCTACCTTTCCTCAAAACGCTACGCGGTGCAAAAGACTTTGCATGGGGACCAGAGCAAGCGACAACCTTCGCATCACTCAAGTAGCACCTGTCAGAGTTGGCAACCCTTACAAGCCCCAACCCCTCGCTACCTCTGTTGCTCTACGTCGCAGCTTCGCCGCACGCAGTCAGCGCAGCGTTGGTCCAAGAGCAGGACAGAGAGGGCACAACTCGACAGTGTCCAGTTTATTACGTCTCCGAAGTCCTCACGACTTCCAAATGCAACATGACAGAGTTGGAAAAAATTGCCTACGCAGTCGTCATGGCGTCGCGCAAATTGCGCCACTACTTCAAAGCGTTCAAGGTGCGGGTCACCACAGACAGGGGACTCGGCGAATTATTCAGAAATCTAGAGGCATCTGTCTGTATCGCCAAATGGGCAGCCGAACTCTCTGAATACCACATCACCTTCGAGCCTAGGACAACAATTAAGTCACAAGTCCTCGCAGATTTCATCGTCGACTGGACAGGGCCGGCACGACAGCAAGAAGAGCCCTCAGAGAAGGTGTGGACCATCCACTGTGACGGCGCATGGTGCCATGCGGGGGCAGGCGTGGCTACAATCATCACATCACCCACCGGCGTCAAGCACAGATACGCAACACGCCTCAGCTTCGCTCTGGAATCCGACAGGTGCACGAATAACATAGCAGAATACGAAGCCGTTATCCTGGGCCTTCGCAAGTTGAAAGCACTCGGCGTGACCACCTGCATAATCAAGACAGACTCCAAAGTCGTTGCTGGCCAGATCGAAAAAGACCATTCAGCAAAAGACCCTACACTTCTGCAGTATCTTACGGCCGTTCGCAGTCTTGAGAAGCAATTCAAGGGTTTCACCCTGCAGCATGTAGACCGCGCTAGAAACGAAGAAGCCGATGCGTTGGCCAAAGCAGCAGCCAGAGGCGAAGCCCTGCCCTCCGACGTGTTCTACCACATCATAGGCACACCAGCCGTCCGCAGCCCAGAGGGTCTGCAAATAACCACCAACGCCGAGGGCCATCACATTGTCAACCTCATCATGGCCGAAGACTAGCGGGCCCCAATAACCCTGTTCTTGCAAGGATATTACCATCCAGGTGATGTCAACGAGGCCAAGCCACTCAAACACCGAAGTCGGGACTTCACACTTATTGAGGGCCAGCTATACAAGAAAGGGATCAGTCAACCCATGCTCAAATGTGTCACAGAGACTGAAGGCCTCCAGATCCTGCGCGAAGTCCACATCGGCACTTGCGGCTCTCACTCGGGGCCTAGGGCCCTTGCTGCCAAGGTGATCCGTCAAGGTTTCTACTGGCCCGCTATAATCTGCGCTGCAAATCGAGTCACGAGGTCGTGCGAAGCCTGCTAGAAGTTCTCTCCCCGTTCGGGCAACCCCTCGCAATTCACAAAGCTGATCGCCCACACATGGCCACTTCAACGCTGGGGCTAGACATTGTCGGGCCACTACCCACAGCTCAAGGGAACTTCAAGTTCACCTTCGTCGCCGTCGAGTATTTTACCAAGTGGATCGAGGCAAGGGCAGTATCCACAATAACGTCGAAGACTACTGCCCAGAAATTTTTCTGGCAAAACATTATCTATCGATTCGGAGTCCCGTCTGAGCTCACAGTCGACAATGGCAAACAGTTTGACAGCCAGGACTTCAGGGACTTTTGCTTCTCCATTGGCACCAAGCTAGCCTTCGCCTCAGTATATCACCCACAATCCAACGGCGTCGTGGAGCGCGCCAACGGCAAGATTTTCACTGCCATCAAGAAAATGCTTCTCGACGACAAGAAGGGTAAATGGGCCGACCTGCTACCTGAAGCAGTCTGGGCGCTGAACACGACCGAATACCGAGAGACTGGATTCACTCCCTTTCGCCTGCTATACGGATCGGAGGCCATGACCCCGCAGGAAATCAAACATGGGTCACCACGAACAAGCGTTTCAGCCGTCCCCGACGTAGACGAACCAACCTCCAAAGACCTCATCGACAGAGACTGTGTCTTCGCCCTGCAGGCTCTCAACAAATACCAAGCTCAAACGAAGGCCTGGCGCGACCACGCAGTCGTCCCAAGAGAATTCGATGAAGGGGACCTCGTACTCATCCGGACAACTCGGACAGAGTCACGGGGCAAGCTGGAGCCAAAGTGGGAGGGTCCTTTTGAAAGTCGCCTAGAGGGGGGGTGAATAGGGCGAATCTGAAATTTATAAACTTAAGCACAACTACAAGCCGGGTTAGCGTTAGAAGTATAAACGAGTCCGAGAGAGAGGGCGAAAAACAAATCGTGAGCAAACAAAGAGTGAGACACAAGGATTTGTTTTACCGAGGTTCAGTTCTTGCAAACCT
The DNA here is from genome assembly GCF_902167145.1 of Zea mays. Lineage (NCBI taxonomy): Eukaryota > Viridiplantae > Streptophyta > Magnoliopsida > Poales > Poaceae > Zea > Zea mays. The sequence goes on from NC_050101.1 coordinate 141,999,578, forward strand.
ACTCCCCGTTGAGGTGGTCACAAAGACCGGGTCTCTTTCAACCCTTTCTCTCTCTCAAACGGTCACTTAGACCTAGTGAGCTTCTCTTCTCAATCAAACGGAACACAAAGTTCCCGCAAGGACCACCACACAATTGGTGTCTCTTGCCTCGGTTACAATTGAGTTTGATCACAAGAAGAATGAGAAAGAAAAGAAGCAATCCAAGCGCAAGAGCTCAAATGAACACAAATGTCGCTCTCTCTAGTCACTATTTGATTTGGAGTGATTCCGGACTTGGGAGAGGATTTGATCTCTTTGGTTGTGTCTAGAATTGAATGCTATAGCTCTTGTAATGTGTTGGAAGGTGGAAAACTTGGATACAATTGAATGTGGGGTGGTTGGGGTATTTATAGCCCAAACCACCAAAAGTGGCCGTTGGGAGGCTGTCTGTCGCATGGCGCACCGGACAATCTGGTGTGCCACCGGACACTGTCCGGTGCGCCAGCCACGTCAGCAGGCCGTTGGGTTCTGACCGTTGGAGCTCTGACTGGTGGGGCCTCTGGGTTGTCCGGTGGTGCACCGGACAGGTCCTGTAGACTGTCCGGTGCGCCTTCTGCGCGTGCTCTGACCTCTGCGCGCGCAGGCGCGCATTAAATGCGTTGCAGTCAACCGTTGCGCGTGAAGTAGCCATTGCTCCGCTGGCACACTAGACAATCCGGTGTGTCACCGGACACTGTCCGGTGCCTCACCGGACACTGTCCGGGGCCTCACCAGACAGTCCGGTGAATTATAGCGGAGCGGCCTCCCATTTTCTCGAAGGTGAGGAGTTCAGCGTCGAATTCCCGAAGGTGGCAAGTTCAGAGTGGAACTCCCTGGTGCACCAGACACTGTCCGGTGGTGCACCGGACAGTCCGGTGCGCCAGACCAGGGTGCCTTTGGGTTGTCTTTTGCTCTCTATGTTTGAACCCTTTCTTGGTCTTTTTATTTGCTTATTGTGAACCTTTGGCACCTGTAAAACTTATAGACTAGAGCAAACTAGTTAGTCTAATTATTTGTGTTGGGCAATTCAACCACCAAAATCAATTAGGAAAAAGGTGTACGCCTAATTCCCTTTCAATCTCCTCATTTTTGGTGATTGATGCCAACACAAACCAAAGCAAATATAGAAGTGCATAATTGAACTAGTTTGCATAATTGTAAGTGCAAAGGTTGCTTGGAATGAAACCAATATATATTTCTACTAGATATGCATGGATAGCTTTCTTTTTATATTAAGATTTTGGACCACCACTTGTTTTGTTTTGCAAATGTTTTGTAAATTCTTTTCAAAGTCCTTTTGCAAGTAGTCAAAGGTAAATGAGTAAGATTTTGCGAAGCATTTTCAAGATTTGAAATTTTCTCCCCCTGTTTCAAATGCTCTTTCCTTTGACTAAACAAAACTCCCTCTCAATAAAATCCTCCTCTTAGTGTTCAAGAGGGTTTTAGATATTAATTTTGAAGATACTACTTTCTCCCCCTTTCGAACACAATAAGATATCAATTTGAGAATCTTTATTTTTAAAATTATTAGGTGGTGGTGCGGTCCTTTTGCTTTGGGCTAATATTTTCTCCCCCTTTTGCATGAATCGCCAAAAACGGATACTTGAGTGAAAGATAAGCCCTTTTAACTACTTTCTCCCCCTTTGGCGAACAAAATATGAGTGAACATTATACCAAAGTTGGAGAGTTGCTCGGAGCGACGGCGAAGGGTGAGTAATTTGATGGAGTGGAGTGGAAGCCTTTGTCTTCGCCGAAGACTCCTATTCCCTTTCAATCTATGACTTGGTTTGAAATACACTTGAAAATACATTAGTCATAGCACATGAAAGAGACATGATCAAAGGTATATTAATGAGCTATGTGTGCAAGACATCAAAAGAAATTCCGAGAATCAAGAATATTTAGCTCATGCCTAAGTTTGTTAAAAGTTTGTTCATCTAGTGGCTTGGTAAAGATATCAGCCAATTGTTCTTTGGTGTTAATATATGCAATCTCGATATCCCCCTTTTGTTGGTGATCCCTTAGAAAATGATACCGAATGGCTATGTGTTTAGTGCGGCTATGTTCAACGGGATTATCCGCCATGCGGATTGCACTCTCATTATCACATAGAAGAGAAACTTTGGTTAATTTGTAACCATAGTCCCTAAGGGTTTGCCTCATCCAAAGCAAATGTGTGCAACAATGGCCAGTGGCAATATACTCGGCCTCGGCGATAGAAAGAGCTACAGAATTTTGCTTCTTTGAAGCCCAAGACACCAAAGACCTTCCCAAGAACTGGCAAGTCCCCGATGTGCTCTTTATATTAATTTTACACCCCGCCCAATCGGCATCCGAATAACCAATTAAATCGAATGTGGATCCCCGAGGGTACCATAGCCCAAACTTAGGAGTATAAACTAAATATCTCAAGATTCGTTTTACGGCCGTAAGGTGAGATTCCTTAGGGTCGGCTTGGAATCTTGCACACATGCATACGGAAAGCATAATATCTGGTCGAGATGCACATAAATAGAGTAAAGAACCTATCATCGATCGGTATACCTTTTGATCTACGGATTTACCTCCCGTGTCGAGGTCGAGATGCTCATTGGTTCCCATGGGTGTCTTGATGGGCTTGGCATCCTTCATTCCAAACTTGTTGAGAATATCTTGAATGTACTTTGTTTGGCTAATGAAAGTGCCCTCTTGGAGTTGCTTCACTTGAAATCCCAAGAAGTACTTCAACTCCCCCATCATAGACATCTCGAATTTCTGTGTCATGATCCTACTAAATTCCTCACATGAAGATACGTTAGTAGACCCAAATATAATATCATCAACATAAATTTGGCATACAAACAAATCATTTGCAAGTGTTTTAGTAAATAGAGTAGGATCGGCCTTTCCGACTTGGAAACCATTAGTGATAAGGAAATCTCTAAGGCATTCATACCATGCTCTTGGGGCTTGCTTGAGCCCATAAAGCGCCTTAGAGAGTTTATAAACGTGATTAGGGTACTCACTATCTTCAAAGCCGGGAGGTTGCTCAACATAGACCTCTTCCTTGATTGGTCCATTGAGGAAGGCACTTTTCACGTCCATTTGGTAAAGCTTAAAGCCATGGTAAGTAGCATATGCAAGTAATATGCGAATTGATTCAAGTCTAGCTACGGTTGCATAGGTTTCACCGAAATCCAAACCTTCGACTTGTGAATATCCCTTGGCCACAAGTCGGGCTTTGTTCCTTGTCACCACACCATGCTCATCTTGCTTGTTGCGGAAAACCCACTTGGTTCCTACAACATTTTGGTTAGGACGTGGAACTAAATGCCATAACTCATTCCTAGTGAAGTTGTTGAGCTCCTCTTGCATTGTCACCACCCAATCTGAATCTTGAAGTGCTTCCTCTACCCTGTGTGGCTCAATAGAGGAAACAAAAGAGTAATGTTCACAAAAATGAGCAACACGAGACCGAGTAGTTACCCCCTTTTGAATATCGCCGAGGATGGTGTTCATGGGGTGATCTCGTTGGATTGCTTGGTGGACTCTTGGGTGTGGCGGTCTTGGAACTTGTTCATCTTCCTCATCTTGATCACGGGCATCTCCCCCTTGATCATTGCTCTCCTCCTGAGGTGGCTCAACTTCTTGATCTTCTCCTTCATTATATTGAGCCTCATCCTCATTTTGAGTTGGTGGAGATGCTTGCATGGAGGAAGATGGTTGATCTTGTGCTTGTGGAGGCTCTTCGGATTCCTTAGGACACACATCCCCAATGGACATGTTCCTTAGCGCGACGCATGGAGCCTCTTCATCATCTAACTCATCAAGATCAACTTGCTCTACTTGAGAGCCGTTAGTCTCATCAAACACAATGTCACAAGAAACTTCAACTAGTCCAGAGGACTTGTTAAAGACTCTATATGCCCTTGTGTTTGAATCATATCCTAGTAAAAAGCCTTCTACAGCCTTAGGAGCAAATTTGGATTTTCTACCTCTTTTAACAAGAATAAAGCATTTGCTACCAAAGACTCTAAAATATGAAACATTGGGCTTTTTACCGGTTAGGAGTTCATACGATGTCTTCTTGAGGATTCGGTGTAGATATAACCGGTTGATGGCGTAGCAAGCGGTGTTGACCGCCTCGGCCCAAAACCGATCCGAAATCTTGTACTCATCAAGCATGGTTCTTGCCATGTCCAATAGAGTTCGATTCTTCCTCTCCACTACACCATTTTGTTGTGGCGTGTAGGGAGAAGAAAACTCATGCTTGATGCCCTCTTCCTCAAGGAAGCCTTCGATTTGTGAGTTCTTGAACTCCGTTCCGTTGTCGCTTCTTATTTTCTTGATCCTTAAGCCGAACTCGTTTTGAGCTCGTCTCAAGAATCCCTTTAAGGTTTCTTGGGTATGAGATTTTTCCTGCAAAAAGAACACCCAAGTGAAGCGAGAATAGTCATCCACAATAACTAGACATTACTTACTCCCGCCGATGCTTATGTAAGCAATCGGGCCGAATAGGTCCATGTGTAGGAGCTCAAGTGGCATGTCAGTCGTCATAATGTTCTTGTGTGGATGATGAACACCAAGTTGCTTCCCTGCCTGACATGCGCTACAAATCCCGTCTTTCTCAAAATGAACATTTGTTAGTCCCAAAATGTGTTCTCCCTTTAGAAGCTTGTGAAGATTCTTCATTCCAACATGTGCTAGTCGGCGATGCCAGAGGCAGCCCATGTTAGTCTTTGCAATTAAGCAAGTGTCGAGTTCAGCTCTATCAAAGTCTACTAAGTATAGCTGACCCTCTAACACTCCCTTAAATGCTATTGAATCATCACTTCTTCTAAAGACAGTAACACATGTATCCATAAAAAGACAGTTGTAACCCATTTTACATAATTGCGAAACTGAAAGCAAGTTGTAATCTAAAGAATCTACAAGAAAAACATTGGAAATGGAATGGTCAGGTGATATAGCTATTTTACCCAATCCTTTGACCAAACCTTGATTTCCATCCCCGAATGTGATAGCTCGTTGGGGATCTTGATTTTTCTCGTAGGAGGAGAACATCTTTTTCTCCCCTGTCATGTGGTTTGTGCACCCGCTAACTTGAGCCCCGAATGCATAAACCTACAAAACAAATTTAGTTCTTGATTTTAGGTACCCAAACGGTTTTGGGTCCTTTGACGTTAGATACAAGAACTTTGGGTACCCAAACACAAGTCTTTGATCCCTTGTGCTTGCCCCCAACATACTTGGCAACTACCTTGCCGGATTTGTTAGTTAAAACATAAGATGCATCAAAAGTTTTAAATGAAATGTTAGAATCATTTGATGCAATAGGAGTTTTCTTCTTAGGCAATTTTGCACGGGTTGATTGCCTAGAACTAGATGTCTCACCCTTATACATAAAAGTATGATTAGGGCCAGAGTGAGACTTCCTAGAGTGAATTCTCCTAATCTTGTGCTCGGGATAACCGGTAGGGTACAAAATGTAACCCTCGTTATCCTGAGCCATGGGAGCATTGCCCTTAACAAAATTAGACAATCTTTTAGGAGAGGCATTAAGTTTGACATTGTCTCCCTTTTGGAAGCCAATGCCATCCTTGATGCCAGGGCGTCTCCCACTATAGAGCATACTTCTAGCAAATTTAAAATTTTCATTTTCTAAGTAATGCTCATTTATTTTAGCATTAAGTTGAGCTATGTGATCATTTTGTTTCTTAATTAAAGCTAGTTGATCATGAATAGCATCAACATTAATGTCTCTACATCTAGTACAAATGGAAACATGCTCAACGGTAGATGTAGAGGGTTTGCAAGATTTTAATTCAACAACCTTAGCATTTAATATGTGATTTTCACTTCTAAGGTTAGAAATGGTAACATTGCAAACATCTAAGTCTTTAGCTTTGGCAATTAATTTTTCATTTTCAATCCTAAGGCTAGCAAGTGAATCATTCAATTTTTTAATCTTAGCAAGCAAATTAGCATTATCATCTTTAAGATTGGGAATTGAATCATCACATACATTTGAATCAACCTTAGCAATTAAACTAGCATTCTCATTTCTAAGGTTGGTAACAATATCATGACATGTGCTTAGCTCATTGGATAACTTTTCACATTTTTCTACTTCTAGAGCATAAGCATTCTTAACCTTAACATGCTTCTTATTTTTCTTAATTAGGAAGTCCTCTTGGGTGTCCAAGAGTTCATCCTTCTCATGAATAGCACTAATTAGTTCATTTAATTTTTCTTTTTGTTCCATGTTAAGATTGGCAAAAAGAGTACGCAAATTATCTTCCTCATCACTAGAATGATCTTCATCACTAGAGGATGCATATTTAGTGGAGGATTTTGATTTTACCTTCTTCCTTTTGCCGTCCTTTGCCATGAGGCACTTGTGGCCGACGTTGGGGAAGAGGAGCCCTTTGGTGACGGCGATGTTGGTGGTGTCCTCGTCGGAGGAGGAGTCGGAGGAGCTCTCGTCGGAGTCCCATTCGCGGCACACATGGGCATCACCGCCCCTCTTCTTGTGGTACTTCTTCTTTTCTCTCCTCTTTCCCTTCTTGTCGTCGCCCCTGTCACTATCACTTGATAACGGACATTTTGCAATAAAATGACCGGGCTTACCACACTTGTAGCACACTTTCTTGGAGCGGGATTTGTAGTCCTTCCCCCTTCTTTGCTTGAGGTTTTGGCGGAAGCTCTTGATGATGAGCGCCATTTCCTCGTTGTCGAGCTTGGATGCGTCGATGGGGAGTCTACTTGATGTAGACTCTTCCTTCTTCTCCTCCGTCGCCTTGAATGCGACCGGTTGTGCTTCGGGCGTGGAGGGGCCATCTTGCTCGATGATCTTCTTCGAGCCTTTGATCATCAACTCAAAGCTCACAAATTTTCCTATCACTTCCTCGGTAGACATTAGTGTATATCTAGGATCACCACGTATTAATTGAACTTGCGTAGGGTTAAGAAAGACGAGTGATCTAAGAATAACCTTGACCATTTCATGGTCATCCCATTTTTTACTCCCGAGGTTGCACACTTGGTTCACCAAGGTCTTGAGCCGGTTGTACATATCTTGTGGCTCCTCCCCTGGGCGAAGCCGAAAGCGACCGAGCTCCCCCTCAATCGTCTCCCGCTTGGTGATCTTGGTCACCTCGTCCACTTCGTGCGCGGTTTTTAGCACGTCCCAAATCTCTTTGGCGCTCTTCAATCCTTGCACCTTGTTATACTCCTCTCGACTTAGAGAGGTGAGGAGTATAGTGGTGGCTTGGGAGTTGAAGTGCACGATTTGGGCCACCTCGTCCTCATCATAATCTTCATCCCCTACGGATGGTACCTGTACACCAAACTCAACAACATCCCATATACTTTTGTGGAGTGAGGTTAGGTGATATCTCATCATATCACTCCAC